>NC_046612.1:13890799-15140799 GCF_900324465.2 Anabas testudineus
GGTGAATCAGGAGCGAGTGCTGTGTTGTGTCAGCGTCTGTCAGGGATACTGTGCTCTCAGGTGGGTTGTTGTCCTCTCATATCTTAATAAAAAATGCATGGGCTTGAAGCCCCTTATTATAATTATAATTGCACTTAATGTACACACATTTCTATATGTCTGTATATTATAAATAATATATCATAATGCCACAAAATTATTAGTGGTTGTTCATATAAAACTTATTTTAGCAACTAAAAACGTCTCTCTAAGAGTTGTCTCAGAGTGGTGCACAGTGTTCATTTTCTCAGTGAAAAGTATTTGTTTAACAAAGGTTTGTTTAATTACTTAATTGTAATGATGAAAATTGAAAAAGTAGTTTTACAAAAATTAAACAATACAAAATCTCTTTTCAGCTCATCATGACTAATAAAGATGGGACAAACTAAGTGTCTTATTTTCAGCAGACAATCTAGATCAGTGCCCTTCTCAAAACACTGAACTTTGTTTTTCTTTTTAACCAATCATTTGCAGTTTGAATGTGTGAATCATCTGTGTTAATTTTTTTTTTTTTTCAGATTTTTTTTAATGAACATTGAACTGCAAAATTAGGATATTTTTGCAAAGAACGAAACAGGATATTGTAGATTGGATATTTTGGCAGACAAAAAAAATGTTCCCTGTGTATAATTTAATTAATAGGTTAAACATCAATATATAGTATAATATATAGTCAGTGATGAATGAACATATATCACTGACTAAATTTAGACTAAAATGATGATTAAAAGTAATGACTGAAATGTGACTGAAGCAAACTACAGTTAGGAAATGAGTGGCTCATCCAGCCATTTGTATTCCACTGTTCATTTTATAGTACTAGTTATTGTACTTTCACCGAAATCTTTTTCTGCATAATGTGATCGAAACTGTTCATGTTGGACTGACCCACAGCTTCAATTTTAGGTTTGCTGATTGTTTTAAATGTATTTTATTTTTGTCAAAAGTAAGAGGTCGTTCAGGGTTACACCTTTAATCAGGTTCTGAATGCACACAATACTTAAATACATTCATTGTTAGAAAATCAGCAGACTTATTCTTTAAATACATCAAGCGTCTCTTGGCAGATGTTACAAGCTGTGGAAGATTGTATGCAGGCAGTAGGCAGAAGGATGCACTCTACAGACTGGCCTTTTATGAACTTGGATGTGCTAGGATTTGTTGAAAGGTTAAATCAGTGTTCTTTTCAAATCAGGATCCACAGAGAGGTTTAATTTTTTGATTATTTTTCAAATGGTCATTTATTTGGTGAATACTACCATTGTGTTGCTTCATCCTGTCTGTCGGTGAGCTGCATGTTAATGTCTGACACCACTGCTGCTCTCTGCCAGTCGCACTCTTTGTCCAGGGGATTACACAGGACATTCAGTGGGCTGTTTGAAATGCCCAAAGGCTGCCCAAACCAACTTCCTGTGTGTTTGTTTTTATCACTCAGGGCCCAGGAAACATTCCTTCAGTGGGATCAGTTCAGACGCTTCTATAACTTTCTCATGGCAGACAACATGAAAAAGATCATCCTCTCACACAGGTATCACTGTTAACCCTTGTTCTTTTATCATTGCCAAGTTCTAGTCATATGTTTGCTATTGTCTGGGATTTAGATTTGAGCACTCTAACTTTACATTCATATAACAAACAATATAGCTTGTTGATTTTCTAAACACTCGCATGAAAAACTGCAGACGTACATCAAAGATCTGTCCAGATCTTAAAATACTATGAAGGATCTTTGTATTTTTTTCAAATGTTAAACATTAGGTGCACCTGTGCCTTACTGCAGTGCACTAATGGAGTGTGGAGTGTGCACACTGAGCAGTCTATGGTTTTTATTCTTGTGTCTTTTTTCTATGTTACAGGCACAGCTTGTTTGGAAGCTCATTTAAAATGATGGATGCAAATCTTAGTCGGCTCTACACAGCAACATCCCTCATGCAGATTGACGACAACATCATGAGGTATGTGTTTATAGTCAAACCACAGCTCTGAGTATTGTCTTGTTGTAGCACTTTACAGATCTGAGATCTTTATCTGTTTTTCTAGTTACTTACAGTAGTGCGAAACTATTTGTCACTGTTGAGAAATATGAGACGTTCTTCTCAAACAGGTTTAAGGTTTAAGGTTCATGTCTCTAGAAATTGTTCTGATGTTTTTCTTTCTTTGGGTTTCAATAGAAAATTCCACGGCCACAGCTCTCTCAAAGAGTACTATGAGAAGGAGAGTTGTGTCCATTATATTCACAATGTAAGCTCTTTTTGCATATACCTCACATCACCTCACATTTTATTTGACAGGCTTTTTTGCTTTGTTTGTGTTTGTTTGATGTATTGATTTTAATTCTTGGATTTTCAGGTGAATGTGCCACTGCTGTTAGTGAACGCTGCAGATGATCCTCTGGTTCACGATTCACTCCTCAGCGTTCCTCGTACACTTGCAGGTAACTAATGTGTGCCAAGATAACAATGGCAGAAGTAATAAAGCTAGTTGATTGTTGCTATTTGAACTATGTCTGCCTTAGCAATGAACAAGTAAGATTTTGACATTTTATGCATCATTTAATTTGTAGCATGGACACTGAATTTTGTGTATATCATGTGATTCTACTCATATTTATATGTTTAACACCAAATAATGTCAACAAAGCACACAGCAGTTGTATGGCCAGGCATGGTTGTTCCCTTGTTACTTCTTGACTAATCAAGCAGATAAAAGGCTTGGGGGTGGTTCTGAGTGTTGCATTTGCATTTGGTAGCTGTTTACTGGAACACTTTACATGAGGTCCAAAGAGGTGTCTGTGCAAGTGAAGGAGGCCATTATTAGGCTGGAAAAACTAAATAAACCCATCAGAGAGATAGCAATAAACATTTGCCAGTAAACACGTAAAAGCCCGGCCAGCTGTGGAATAAAATTCTTTAGACTGATGAAACCAAGATTAACTTTTACCAGAATGATGGCAACATAAATATATGGAGAAAGAAAGGAACAGCTCATGTTTTAAAGCCTACCACATCTTTCAAACATGGGGAAGGCAGCATTATGTCATGGGCATGTGTGGCTGCTAACAGAACTGTGTCACTGGCGTTGCAGTAAACGCCTGGCAAAGTGTTTTGAGGGAGGAAACTCTGAGATGAAGCAGTTTAAAGTATAAAAAGCATTCTTATGTTTTCTAATTGTTCATCTTATTACATTATTTATGAGCTGCCAGAAATAAGGGTGCATGTATGAGAATGGCTGTATTACTGTATTTCCTATTGGTTAATGCCACTTTTGAATTTAAGCTGGATCTTGACTTCACTCACATTGTGAGTGTTTTATTTCAAACTTAGTGTGGCCATGTACAAAGGCCAATATCATCATCATCATCATTATTCCATTATTTATGGCCCTAACAAAACCATAAATAGTCACCCATACTTTGCTTCATATAGTGCAGCTTGCCAAGCAGTAGATGAACCTGTATTAACTTCCTCCATACAACAGGCCTGTCCTGTCTGACTTAGTAACTGCAGTTGAAACCTCAGGCTGTATTTTAAAGCATGTGTTGGCTCTGCACCCTGAACAGAGCAGTGTGTTGCACAGAGGGCACTTCTATGAGTAATGTCTTTTCTGGTATTTCTCATGAGAGTAAGACAAACAATAGTTAGCTATAGGTCTAGACGAGTACTCAATTGTTCCAGGGAAGCTCAGCAGCTGCCATGACTAGTGCACAGTGGTGTCCTGCAGGATCTTAATCACTAGTCCACCGCACTAAGCTCCCCAACTAACCCACATAAGAAAATGGAGAATAGAGAGATCTGGGCCAGTCTTGTCAAGAGACCACTGTGCCTGGTTGTCAACAGCTGCAGCACTAGCCATGGGTTCATACAGCAATCACAAAGAGATTAATGCTTAGTCTGAGTGTGGACATGACCCACTTTGATCCTCTGTTTTTTTTTTTTTTATTGTGCATGAATAAAAGCTATGATTCACAGCCTCGTTCTGTAATAATAATCAAGCATCAGTCACCTTCTCACAGTTGAGGCTTTAAAGTCTGTATGTAGCATCTACTACTGTTTATGCGGACATAAGAGTATTACATTATTCAGAAGCCATGAGCATTGATGTGTATCACCCCCACTCTATTTTCTACAGTATTTGAAAATTGGCATTATGAAGCCTTTACAAGGCTCAACACTGGTGGTGGTGATGGCATTCACGTCATCCTAAAAGAGTGTGACTGGGTGGAGGTCAGGGCTGTGTACAATTCACTCAGGTTCTTCTTCTGAAATTATATATAAACAGAATTATTTTTGATGGATGCTTTTTGTCTATAAGGGCATGGACAGGTGTGTCCCTATAGTTTTGGCAGCCAAACAATCAAAAGGTTGTGGGACAACCTGAGAGACATGTCGGTCAAGACAAGCGTGTCACAAACCTGTTCATGTGCTGTAATTTTCCATTAGCCGACTATTTTCAACTATTTAGAAAACCTTTAGTGGCTTTGTAACCTAACAGAGACTACTACTAAAGTGCCAGTTTTTTTGATGGTCATTAGACAGTCTGCATCCATAGCAATGTAATGATTTAAGTTTTGATACTGTTGATTTATATACCCCTTAAGTGTCATTGCATTTTACACAGTAAGGTTAAGACCTTACAGAACTACATAGAAATCCCAACAAATCCCTACTGAGCAGACACTAGGTGACAGTGGGAAGGAAAAACTCTCTTTTAATACTGTAGAAGGAAACGGACTTCGGGTGGGCAGCCTAAACTTTCAGCTTGGGAGTTGCCACGTGAACATACCTGTCAGAAGCTGAGTTATCCTGTTATCTGTTTGACCATGCAAACACACCCTCACTATCTACAGTAGGACAGGCATAAAATGATTCCTGGCATGCCCATATTAGCAGTCCAGTCCAGTGTGGGCTTTTAATAGCCACTATATGAAGTGCAGAAGACTTATTACTATGTGTTGTCATCCTTCAGCAAAGAAGCCAAATGTGATCTTCGCCCTGACGCTACACGGAGGCCACCTGGGCTTCTTCGAGGGTGCGGTGCTCTTCCCCCAACCCCTCACCTGGATGGACAAAGTAATTGTGGGTTACGCCAATGCCATGTGCCAGTGGGAGAAACAGAAGCCACCATGCCAAAGTGGTGAAATGAGTGAGAGTGCTTGTGAAGGGGCAAAAGCTTAAGCCCCTGAGTCCTGTGTCTCTCTCACTCTTTCTCTTACCCCTCACCATTCTCCTGCTCCGACACCACTGGGACAGTGGTGTTGGAGCAGGCTCTCGTCTTTTCTGCCTTCTCCTCTGGTGCTACTCACCACTACTGACCCACACTTCCCTTTCACACATCTCCAAGCCTTCACCACAGTTCTCTGTTGTAATTGTCATCACCTCACGGTATGTGAGGGAACAAACTGCCTTTGTGCGAGAACTTTGAATTCAAAGCAGGAACATTTCGCTTTTTTTAACGTGTATACGATTATTGACTAATGGAGTTGTTGACCAAATATCGTGAGAGACGCCAGAAGTTAAGCTGGCATCGAAAGGAAAGTGAGAGCTCTAATTCAGAGTAGTCCAGTGGAAAAACAAGAGCACACAAGAAGCCTCTTCCAGTCCAGTAAACGTGGACTGTGCTACACTTGGTGCCCACATGCTGCACCTGTAAGAAGCTCACTGCTTATCACCGCCAAGGCCATATAGTCTAGTCTGCTGTTCTAACCAAGACAGCATCTTTCTAGTATGTATGTACGTATGTGGCTCAGATGTAGTGTGGATGTCTCTGTGTGCCTGTGTAGACAGACAGTCAAAGACCTGTGACCGTGACAGAGCATGTGATCCAAACTTTGTCTTCGTGGTCTGTTGGGTGTTACAATATCTTTTGGGTGTACTGTAGCTACATTTTGTAGAAGATGTTCAATAGAAAAATGTAAGTATTAGGGTGAGTTTTACACATTATTTCCAGCTCATGATGTCGTCTTGACACTTGCGTTATACTCATGACATGGAAGTGTTGCGGGCATACCAGATCTGACCAGGGATCAACCCCAGATGTATCCATACACAGTCCCTCGGTCGAATTCTATCACTTTTATTCAGTGCACTTTAATTCCTATATGCCACAGCCTTTTTTCCCCTCTCATTAGTCAAAGTGCAGGCGTGGAGATTATTGATGGTTTAGCTCTCCTTGTTAGTGAGAAGAAGAACTGGAGGCAGTGAGAATAACAAAATTTCGATGTCTCAAATGTTCCCGATGTTGTCTGTCGGTGTCTTCGAGCCCTCTTACTCTTTAGTCTGCCTTTGACCAGCTGCAGGTCCAAGCCAAGCCTCGGATATCCTTACTGCACAGACACAGGCTCACTGCTACTGCACAACTCTTCATTTGGTGCAAACATCTTAGTACAATTTAGCATTTTCCAGCAGATGATCCTGTGTTTGGTTTTTAGTTTTGAAAATGCACCGGTTGGCCAGCGTGGTCCTAATAAAAGCAAAGTTCAGCTGACTTTGGTTTTTTCTCTAATCTGAGCTGTGAGGTGTGATGAGTGGGAGGGCTAAGGATACCAACGCTAAACCAAAATTTTATTTTAGTGGATTGTGTGTAAAATACTGTTAATTGTTATATTGTATAATTAGATGGAATTCATACTGCATGCAAGAAAGAAGAGACAAATTTAAAAGCAAAACTTACTGGGACAAGCTGTTAACGCAGCGTTTGAATTGTTGGCATTTACCACAAACTTGTCTAGGTGAAGTGATACTGCAATACTGGGACCTGTGGACCTTTGAAAACCTGAATCTGATTAAAACCTTTTTGTAAGGGCTTAGGAAGTCCAGCCAAGTAATCTGTAGTCTAAAACCTGCTTTTGAACACTGTGATGAGACTAATGGGTGGTTTGAGATGATGAAAGGATACACAGTGGTTGACAACAGTGCATTTCGTAAGACAAAACATTGGTTTGATAGTATTTGCACATTGCAGCATTTGCTAGAGTTTGGTATTAGATGTGCTCTGTGTGTAGATGAGACTCAAACCTAAGTTAAGGTTTTTCAGTTATAATTTTACCTCAGCCTCACTGTGCAGAATTCAGTACAACCATTTTTGTGTATTGTAAGGTGAAGTGATTACCAGGGTTTGCTGAGGCACTAAGTTAAACTTAAACTTAAACTTAGTTGACGATGTCACTGTAAGTGTTTTAGTAACCACTGAAACAGTGAAATTGCTATAATGTGGATCATTGACATCATGGGCGATACTCCGTCCAGTTTTATGTTTAGGTTGGTGCATCCCTGTTTGAAAAGTGTGTCTGAGCCTTTAATACCATTCATCCTGCTTTGTTCAAACCACAAATCACTGTTGCCATCTGCTGTCAAGGAAACCTAACTACATCTTCTCATTCACCCAACAGTGAGATAATATGGTTCGCTCTGTCCACAGCTCTCATTTCAGCAACAACTAAAAATATTGTGTTTTGGATTCATGGTTGCTTGTAGGAAAATCAGAGGAACATTCACACCAGCACAAATCTGCAGTAAGAGTTTGTCTGTGTTCTTTTTAAGAGTTTTGCTTCCCTCCAACTTTGCACAGAAATGCAGGTTTGGATGCATTTTTTTTTCTAGTTGATCTTTTTTGTATATTTTTGTATTTTATAATGCTATGACTTTCTGTGTTAATGTGCAAATAAACAGAGCACGAGTGTTAATGAGTAAACATACGGTAAAGTCTAAACGTGTCATATCACCACCTCTGATTGAAAAAACCAAAACTTCTACACTTTAATGAAAAAAACACCATATTTGAGGGACCAGGGATGAAACCATATAATAATAAATAAACAAATAAATATAATTAATACATCCTAATTATGGAAGTAGTGTCAAAGACCAAAACATATCATAAACGTCAAGATCATTTTCTGGTGGAATGTGTTCGACTTTGCTTATATGAAAATGTGTTCCTCTGTATTTATCCTGAAGTCTGTGCTGTGAGATTTTTTTTTGTTTTGTTTTGTTTTTGTTTTGTTTGTTTTTTTTAAGATTGTGGGCTCATGTTTAATTGCTTGTAAACTGAAGAATCAAGGACGTATAATTTGTATGAACATTGCTGTATTCGTTCTTACAGGGTTTGTCATTTGAAATCTTATCAGCCCAGAAAAGTCAACTAAAGCCCACAGTATGTTAACGTGCAGTAATCATTATCCAGCTTTAATTTTGTGTTTACAAACCCCTGGATGCTTAAACATAGTTAAGGGATGTGGCAAAAACTTCAAGGGGCGTACACAGTCACTCAACATCGCGTGCACTAATTTTGATCACTTGTTGAAAAAGACTAGTGGTGGGTGGGAGTGGGTGTGTCTGTGTGTGATCTTATTATGTAAAAAAATATAATTATTGTGTTCTAAAATAAATTATTTTCTCAAAAGAAACCACTGTTCCTTTTCAGTTTTATTGCCAGCTGAAGATACTCTTTAGTTCAAATGTTGTGGAAGAAGCTGTTGTGTTATTAAAACCTAGATTTATAACTAACATGGTACAGCTGTGGTGACTGTGGGATTAGCAGGACATAGACGTTAGCTTGTAATAAAGTTAAGCCTCCTAGTGGCAACTGCAGGTTCACTACTTAATTTACACAAGAGACATAAGAACCTGAAGATATACAATGTGGAGGTATTTAAAATGTGTTAAGTTTTTTTCTGAATTAAGATATTTAAAGGAAAAATGATGGGAATGTGGTTCCAACTCAATACTTAACTAAAAGTCTACACCAAGCAGTCACAACATTACAGCCACCTAGTGGTCTTAATATTGTGGTGGGCAGGGGTTTGCATGGGAAAAGTCTGTCTATTTGTCAAATTTGTTTCTGTTATCATCATATTTGTTAATGCTCTTGACTTAGATGAAGATCAGGGCACATTTTCTGACACATTGATGCAGAAAACCATGAAATTCTAAAGGGTTCACATACTTTTTCTTGCCACTGCATATACAGTACTTGCCTAAAAAAGCACTTTACTGAAAAAGCATTACCACTTCAGATTACTCACTGAAGTTGGAGTACTAAGTAAATACTCAATCCTACTGAGTTACTGGACAAAATGCCCAGTTCAGATATGTATCAAAATATACTTAAAATACCAATGGTACTCTTTTATATAACTTATTTCTACTTAGAATCTGTATCCACAAACGTAAATCTAATGTATGTAGCTGCAATGTTTCCAAAATGTTTCCAAAATATAGTAGAAAAAATGAATACTTAAGTGATGTATAAGTATGTTGACGTTGTACCTAAGTAGAACACAATAAGTAGATGTATTTAGTTACTCTCCACCACTGTTGTAGTGCATTGAAATATGCAAAGCTATACGAGCTCTGATTTTAAACAATAAGTACAGTCTGCATCAAAGTAGTATACAGTTGATAAACTCCAAACAGTGGATTTCAATCTGTTAGAATGAAACCCTGTTCAGACTAAGGTGACACTGAGCCTGAAAACAATTCTGGAAAGAGAATTAGCTGAAAATAGTTACTTATTTTATGAAGTAAAGCTTACTGTATTGTAAAACAGCCATCAGAGTAGGTGGCATGAGGCAAATCAGAGTTACTGTAAAACTACAGACACACAAAAAATATCTATTTTATTGAATAGATAATGATAATGGATGTTTGTAGTACATCAGGCATCTGGAACAATTCAAACAAGGCTGTTGAGACAGAGACAGTGGCACAGCATCAGGAGGTCCCTGCTCCAAAAAAAAACAGTCACATACTGGTGTGTCCATTATCAGATTTCTTATCTTCATACCTTTCTAAACTTCAGACTCCTGACTGTGATACACCTCTGTAGTCATTCATCTTAGAGGATTGTAGGCATAAGTCATTTCCCTCGCCATTCTGTAGGAAGCACAATTCATATTTAAGGCAAAGAACAGCAAATCAAACCCAATTTGGCCTCATTGAGGTTGTGAGTTACAACCATTACATCACAAACTCCTTTTTCTTGTACTTTAACTGAATGACATCTTCAGAACTATCTATCTAAATGTCCTTTTTGCTTTCCCATTTCTATTACCATATGATGCACATTTACAAACTTCTGCTCCTAACAAACTTGTGTTTGCTCATAGGAACTGGAAAATGTCAACCTAGCTTCAAAATGAACCACATACTGTATCTGAACTAGGATGAACACTAGGATGAAGGACGCTAAAAGTGTTGGGTTTGAAATAGGAGGACGGTTCAGAGAGCAGTGTCTTCAGAGCCAAAGAGCTTGGTGGCGATGGCCTGGTAGTCTGCAACGGCGGCTTTCCCATTAAAATCTGCAGGCAGGAGATCTGAATCGAACTCTTTGAAGTAGTTGTCCAGCTCCTCACCGTGAACAAAGACCTGCAATAAGACGCAACAGCAATTAGGTGAGAAAAAAACAGCATCACAGACTGTATGTCAGATTTAGTTTGACATGTTGATGGAGTGAAGTGTTCTCTCTGACCCTCTCCAGCAGCTTGCTCTTCATGAACGGTTTGACCACGTTGTATGTGGTGGTGAAGTACCAAGGCTGGTGGGTAACATGCACTGCTTTGAAACGGGCAGGGAAAGAGTCCTGCAGCATGTCCACCATCTTCTTGAGCTCCGCCGGCTTGATGCCTGAGGCATGCTGCATGGTGAAACCCTTGAAATTCTCAATCAGGACAAAGCCATTGATCTGGGTCTCTTCATTCTCAAGTAACTTTTCCAGGATCACACAGTACGCTCTCAAGATCTGTGACATACACACACAGACGTCAACAAATGAGCTTTTCTTCAAATAATAATACACTGTTACAGAGGTTCAGAGGACCACTGTTTATTTCAGGGGCCTGATGACTTAACCTGTCCTAAACATATCACAGTCATGGAAAAATCCTATTTTCATTAAGACAAACTTCGAAAGATGAAATCAGGTGTGTTCAAATCAACCAGACATTAATTTATCATGATAAATTATTCAGTGATTTTTACTTAATGGCATAAAAATTCAAATTCATGGACTATTCTGGGCTTCCACACAGTGAATTTGTAGGGTGCCCTAAATCTTTGTTGATGCCCTAATTACTGTTTGTTTGTTTGTTTTTTCTTCTTCAAAAAGTTAAAATTGAGTTCACAAAATTTGACCAATCTGTTGTATACATATGTCAAACACTCAGCTGTGAACGTTACCTCATCGAACGTGATCTCCTCCAGGTCCCAGTTCTCGATGTTGAAGAGCAGGACCACACGGCCATACCTGTCTCTGCTGGGCAGAACCACAGGGTAGCCTGCCTCGATGGTGCTGCGGACTGCCTCAGGGGTCAGATTCTCAAACAGCTCCGGGTACTCCTGTCTGAAGCGCACGTAACCTACAGTGCAGCAGGGTTCAGCCATGGGACAGTATGTTTTTTTATGTTCTACAGACTCAAATGAGGATTCACTCAAAATATTTGCTGATCTATTTTTATCTTTACCAATTAATGGATTTGTCTGTTTCTGCTTTGACTCAAAGTCAAATGTGTGATTGTGCTGTGCTACAAGATGTAACATATAAGAGATTATGCAAATAAAGGAAAAAGCAAAACAACCTCCAGAAAGCGAATGGTTGTTGCATGTGGTGGTCACAGACAAAGGAGTGCTTCTTATCCTTCTTGACTGATTTTGCGAGTATCCTTTTCACTGCTGGTAGTGTGAAGCCCAGTCATGTTGCTATATAGTCCAGTTACTCCAAGATGGCACATCCACATGTGCTGTTGGAATCAACTTTGTGATGACATTGCTGCCCCTCCATGTGGGAGACTAGGGTTCAAATCCCAGCTGTGGCCTACGTCCAGTAGGGGTCTTTAGTCAAGACCTCCTTACCCTCATCCTGCCTTTACCTTGTAAGTTGCTTTTGATAAAAGCGTTTGCCATAAGGTCATGTTTATAACCTTATGCTAACTACAGTAAATCAATCAATTAATTCAATTTCAGCCAAACTAGGGAGCCAAATGTTTTTCTCTGAGGGCTGAAAACACACATATAACCTTTATGGTTCACAAACACTGTGTACAGAGCACAACTGCCCGGAGCAAACACAATGATGCTACTGTCCTGGTGCATCTACAGTGCTGCTCTATGCCTGTTCATACTGAGGCACCAATTAATCAACAGTAAGTGTGTGAGAGAGTGCAACAGAGTCCATCTGTGTGTGTGTGTGTGTGTGTGTGTTTGTGTGTATGTGTGTGTGTTCAGCAAG
This sequence comes from Anabas testudineus, assembly GCF_900324465.2. Taxonomy (NCBI): domain Eukaryota; kingdom Metazoa; phylum Chordata; class Actinopteri; order Anabantiformes; family Anabantidae; genus Anabas; species Anabas testudineus. The sequence continues at coordinate 13,903,061 of NC_046612.1, forward strand.
TTGCAATCAACCCTAGAGAACAGGTTCACTACACCACACTATAACAAGTACTCATAAATGTGTGTTTTCTCTTATTCTTCTGTTTTTGTGAGGAAGTATTCAAAGCAAAATGTGTAAAAACAATATCTGAATCTAAATTTTAATGAGGAGATTTTGGGTCATTTGTAAGTTTTGGTGATAGGATTACAACATAACTAAATATCAGAGCAATAAATCAAAGCTCTTGTTTGAATTTAGAGGTAATTGTACATTTACATTGAGATGACTTATCTGGAATAAATTTGGCATTATGAAAATGCCTTCCGTATAATATTTAACTCTACATTCATCATTGAGAAAACAATAAAATAAAATACAACAAAAGTGTGTGTGTGTGTGTTTTAACCATCCATAGGAACAATAAACACAGTGTCTTGTCATATGAGCATCAAACCAGTCTGCTGTTTAATCACATCACTTTCATGCGGCACAATCGGCACAGGCACTGTGAAGTTTCCCAGCAGAACAGTGTGGGTTAAAGAAACTTGCTGTCCCATTTGAACACAAAGCACGGCTTTGTCAGGAGGTAACTCAGAACCACCTCAAAGGCCCCAATTAATGAACACATTCCTCCGTGTCTCAGTGATGTGATGGGCAGGACTCATGCAAACGACAAGCACAAAGGAGGTCTCAGCCTCATTTAGTGGAGCTATTAGAAAATGTCTGCAGAGACTGAATCAAACACATAAGAATGTGCAAAAATCCTTTTTGATCATTAATATCTCAGTTTGTCTCTCTACAGCACAACTGAAATAGACCTCATTTCTATCTATTTTATGATGTAGCAGGTCTCTATCACTCACCCTTCATGAGCTCGTGGGCTCTGACAGTATCAAACTTGCGAGCTCTGAGGAAGCGCAGCAGCAGAGAGTCCGGTTTGTCCCCAAACTGCTTGAGCACTAGTTTGGCAAGATCGTCTTGCTCCTCCGCCCTCTCCTTGATCATGGCCCGCAGGTCTTTCAGCGTTGACGCCCGCCTCTCTTCCGTCTCGTTCAGCTCATCCTTAGCCTGGTAGAAAAATACATGATGATCAATGACTGAACCAGGTTCAACAGATTAGTTGAGTTGTGATTTCTTACTTTCTGCACAGTGTGGCTCGGCAGTTTGTGGCATGGCCCAAACACCGACCCATGATCCTTCACTGTCAAATGCTCCAGCTTGGAACGCAAGGCCTGCTCCTCCTCTGACACCATACGGAAAGATCCAGTCTGCATTAAATGAACGTGTCAACAGATTATATAAAAATAACCGTGTCTTTTTTGTGTATTCTTCTGTACACTGACAAATTATTGTTGTTCCACCTTTCACGTCACACATTATAAAATCTAGACTGATTTTACATGACTTTAAGTTTTGGTAACAAATGCTCACACAGATTCACCACACGTACACCCGTAAAGACCATCTGAGTTAAATCAGACCCCAAACACTGCACACCAGTGAACTGCTGCTTAATCTGCTTCACATGATTACAGAAAGGACTTCTAAAGCCACTTTTTGAAAACAGCTTAAGGGTCCATCCCAGAGCCAGCATCCACTGGCACAATAACGGCATTAGACAGAATTATGTGCTGACAATCAAACCTCTGAGACCCGGTGCTGTTTAGCCACTGAGCTGCGAGCTGAACACTGACGAACTGCGGGAAACTGAAGAAGAGACAAAGTGGCACTCAAGTGCTGTCTGATTTCACAATAACTAAACTTACAGCAGCCATGGTTGCAGCGTCTCACACCAGCTTTGTTGACACTGTGAAGAAAGATTTGGCACAAACAGAATACGAACACATGAAGAGAGGTTTCTTTACTTGTCAGTGGAGCAGACATCTTTTTACATAACAGGCTGACCCAGCACTGTAGCAAAACAGCAGCTGATAGTGGACTGCTATAAAACTGAACCATCCCTGTTAGTTTAACAAATTAAACACTGTGTCTATAGCCATCTAACTTAGTACTGTTCTGAAGTCATGTCAGGTATCCTAACAGACTTGCTTCATGTACAAATTCAACAAGGAGATATGTGATTTTTATCTTTGTCTGTATTAGGAAACAGGCACAACAAATATTTTTGCATTGTAAAGAAACTAATGAGTTGATCTGTATTCATATTTAGCTATGACCTGAATATAATACTATTATATAGACCTACTATTTGCTGGACATTGCACACTGAAAATAAACAGTACCGTTGATCAATTAATCTCATTCTTCAAAACTAATTAAAACATATTATAAGGCAGCTTTAGACTAGTCAGCCTAGTTTAGAGCTACATACTAATGTGGATACTAGCTCATTTAAAGGGCTTTGATCAAGAGTCATGACACAGATGCCCTCTGTCCCCTCTCCAGTGAAAATATCTTAATTTAATGCCAAGTTATAAGACTTGTAACCAAATATGTACAAAAGCTAATACAGATAACAGTTCAATGAACAAAACTATTTACAATTTACAAACAGGGATTATGTGACATAAAACATCTGATAAAAAAAAAAAGAGTTCCTCCTAGACACAGAAATTTTGTTTTACTTTTATTTCATTAATATGATGATGTATCTAGAAATTCTTAGAAAGTACAGAGCTGAGCAGCCTTACCTGTAGCAGACAGGGTGAGAGAAGTAGACAGAGTGACAGTGGAGACAACAGGAGGAGAGAGGACCACGAGGGGAGGAGCTACTGAAAATGTCACTCAGACTAGGATTAACATGACACAGTGGATTACAATGAGTGGCTAATCTACATAATGCAAACTGGGAAGTGGAGGGGGAGCTGAGATGGAGAATATCTGTCATCTTAAATCATCTGACATGTTGGAAAACACAACAACAGGGATCAGGTCCAATCAAAAAGAAAACAAAAAACATACACAAAACTGAAAACACGTCAGTAAAGAGCGTTCATTTTAAATACAACAATTAATTAGCAAATTAAACAACAAAAAAACTAAATGCAACAGCATTTCTGAAAAGATAATACAAGTAGATAATTAGATTGATGTATTATAAAAACATAAAAAAATCATGTAAAAGCTTTGAACTATTTTGTTCATGTGTTTCATCCTGTGTTTTGTTTCTCACCTCTGGGCCACCGTACTCTATATTGACATTAGCCAAGATAATAAACAGTAAATTAATATAAATAAATAGACTGAATATAAATTATTCAGTCTATTTACCTCTAAAACATTCAATAATGGTTCATAGCGCTGAAGAATGAGCACATTCTTCCTCCCTCTGCTGCCCTCTCACATCCCTCTCTCATCCCTCTGGTCGCAGCGTGATTCAGACTGGGTGTTGACCCCGCACATGTGACATGAAAGGTGGGATTTGCCTGTGAACGCGTCACATGAGAGAGATGATCACCTGTGAAGGGACAGTCACACTTTCAGTTTCCTCTTTGCACATTCTTCAAATCCTCATTGACGGGTACCACTGGTACTGAGCTGATGGATTGCTCATTCATGATTGCACAGCATCAAACTGCTTTTCACATGCACCTGTTTCCATTTACATTACCAGTATCGGCCCCATTTTGGGAAATACATATTTACACTTTATCGTCCCTCTCATTAGCTTAGACCTTGCGTGGCTTTAAGACATTCAGTACATCTGCATCATGTCTGAGAGCCAAAGCGAGAGGAGCTAATAGAAGAGGTTAATGAGCTGTGGGTGAACAGAGGAAGTGTCTGTCCCACACTAGGTTTGATGCTTCACTGGGTCTCCCTCCTCCACACACTGAGGCCTCTGTCGTCCAGAACTGGCAGAATTACTGTACTGTGTTATTGTTCCTCTATCAGCAGGTCTCATTAGTAGACGCTCATGAATAACCTTCATGCAGATTTGGCAACAAAAACAAACGGGGTTAGAGAGGCCTTCATGTCTTGCATCAGATACAAGCATTTTCTCTCTCTGAAATCCTTTGATGTGAAAGCATCCTTGCTGGTTATTTGACCCTGTGAGCCAACAAATGAGCCCGCATGAATACAAGCGCATAGACAATAATTTCCTGCACTGTTTCGGATGTAGAAAATATTAATGTGATCTGTAATTTGAAGGTTATCAGAGGGGAAATGATATTTCATTAGTGCTGAGTATATGATGGATGATAGAGCACTAATGTTTGCAACAGAAAAAGATCTGCGCAATTAAAAAAATTACTTGCTACTTATAGGAGTCCATTTGAATTATTCACTACATTCGGACTAGCTCAAGTTTGAAATCAAAGACAGAAAGGAAAATAGTTTGGCTGATGAACTGTAGTAGGAAGGTGTTACTTATTATTATTCAATGTGACACTGATTATTAATTACAATTTTACGACTTGTCTTTATTTAAAAGGTTTACAGTGGATGAAAATAATAAATATTATTTATATATATTATAACAGTCTAATTTTTAAACTGTGTATAGCTGTAGCTGAATAGTGAGGCCAACTACAACTAAATTTCCTGAGGTGGTACTTGGTGTTAAAATTGTGAGAAGCACTGTTGTAGGAGATCCACCTCAGGCTCAACACTCCCACCCACTGGTGCCTGTTATCTGGTACTTAAATGGCAACTCAAATCCCCAAGAACCTGGAAAGAAGGAACCATCTAGTAACAGTAAATACAGAAATTCAATGTCATTTATTTATTAGAATTAGATGAAGACAAACTAAAATCTGCGAACCCCTGTAGACAGCAAGAATCTACAACATATCTAAAACTGCTCTTTAGTAGTTTAAATAGACTTAGCAGAATTTAATGTAATTTCTGACCTGTTATTGCACATAATATTTTACACATATACAAGTTAGTACAATTAAGTGCAGCATTTGCAACACAGATTCTTTAACTTTTGTGCACAATAAACATTGGCAAAAAGTTCTACGTTTGTCTTTACATGCTGATCAACAACAGACAACAAGTCATATCTGAATGATCACAAGGCACCAAATAATACCTGTAGGTTTCAGTAGCCTACTAATTATTTTACACAGGACAACGCACAGATTGGTGCAGTGACAACTGGCAAATCAACAACCAAGCAGTGGAAGCAGAGTCCTTCCTCTTTTGGGACAACCAAACAGTTTTATCAGTTCAGGCCAGATGCTGATAATTTCCACATCTGCACAAAATGTGATACCTGCCATGTTTGAATTGACAAGTTTGTTTTTTGTGGCAACATTTGCCCCTTTTACATGACAAACAAACTCACACATGCCAAGTTCCTGCTGCTCGTTGTGCTGAGGAAACAATCTGATCATCACACAGACTAAAAAAGGAATTGTGACTAAACAGACACAAAGAACTATAGCTATATACATGACTCAATACGAGTGTGAGTGCAGACAGACTGAAAGCACAAAGTTAAACATGTGCCATAATGTCTTAAAATCTGTTTTTCACTTGGAAATTCTTTGTAACTACAACTTAACATGTGTGAACCATTTTGGCCGTCAGTCCTTACTATAGATTAAAACTGAATTATATCCCCAGTGTGCTGCTAAGTTTGATTCCTCTAAGCACAACACAATCGTGCAGACACCCTGTATGTCTGAGTCTAATGTCCATAGAGCAAGCAAAGTGGCAAAACAGAAAAAAATAAACAAGGACAAAGGTCAACATGATGTTAATATTTATTTAAATAGTGGGTTGTCAAATCAAGTCTTATTTGTGGAAATAATCATTAAGTCTTTATTTGAAAGTGCGAACAGTATAAAAAGAATTTTTTTTTTTTTGCCCATCTTTGACACTTTTACTGTGTCTATTTTGGCAAACAGTTTCTTAAGGCATCAGAGAGTCAGTTACATTTACACAAGTTTAGTGGACTAATGTTAATACATGATAATCCAGTGTGTAATACTGGATCACTACATCTAAAAGCATTACACTGCACTAACATGTCAGCGTTTACCACATTATCATGGGTCACTTGTAGCTCCTATATGAATTAGTTTCAAATGAAATGTAAACATTAAAGATCTGAAAATACATATGATTCAATTAATTACAAGGTGAAAGTCTTTTTGATTCCAGTGGCATCGTTGTCAAAGGTCAGACATGGTGGTTTTATTTGCAGGTCTTAAGCATGTTTCATACCAAGGTCATGAGGGAGGATGATAGATTGATTCAGTGGTATCCTGTGTTAGTGTCAGTTGTTGGAGTACGTAGTTCTTCTTTACATAAAATCCTTTTTAAAAAAAAAAACAACATATACACAAACCAACCAGAGTCATCCCCTGTATCTTTTTCAAGTATATTAAAAGCAATAAAATACCATTATGTGTTCCCTTTGGCATTAAAAACTCCCACAGCTGGATGTTACAGTGCAGCAGCCAACTTGTCTAAGACAGTTTGTCTTCTGTACAAAAGTCACCCAGCCAATCTGTAGGAGGTGCAGTAGGTGGCACAAGTGCCCAGAGAGACCATCCCGGCGGATCTCAGCCTAAAAACGTCAGAGCTGTCATGATGGCGAAGCCCAGCAGGATGAAGAGCACTTTGAGAAGCTGCTTCCCGGGAGAGTTAAGCTCATGTGGGAGGATCTCCAGGAAGGTAATGTAAATAAACGTCCCCGCGGCGAGGCCCTCCAGGACGACCTGGATCAGCGCTCCAGCTCCCAGCTGAGCCTCCATCACACTGATGCCGATGGCGATGCCTATAGGCGACATCATGGCAAACACTCCGATGTAGGCAGCCACCCATAGTGGAGGCACGCTGCTCTGGACCAGCTTCAATGAGAGGCTGAACACTATGATGCTCTTGTGGACAAGTATAGCGATGCAGATCTCTAATACCTAAAGAAAACAAAGAGGTTCAAAGATGATTTGATCTGCTTATAATACAGAATCTTTTTTTGCAACATCAATGAAGAAACAGCGTCCACCGACAACAGTAAATTCAGTATTCATCGTGTATATGAAGCTATATCATATTTTCATAGGTAAATAGGATTTGGGAATTTGACAATATATACAACAAGACAACATACATTTGCCAACCATCAGAGATTTTTCTATGCTATCTAGTTCGAAAACACACAACATCAGCTGTGGCCATTAACATGAACTCACAGGCTGATGTTGAACTGAACATTACTGATCTCTTGTGTTCAGAAGCTCTAACTGTGTTACACTTCTGTCTAACATGGCAGTCTTTTGCAAGCATGTACAGACCACATCCTGCACACCCTTCTAAATCACTACAGCGGGGTAAGAAAATTAAATTTCTGCAGCTCAGCAAAAACAAAATTTTCAGCTGTGTTAACTTCCTCTAAAACCGAACTTTCCTTTCAGACACTAAACTCTGGTCCTACGTTTTATCCACACAATGCTGCATTCAGGGTTTTGAAGGGAACTGTTCTTTGTTGATGTGTGATCTTAGATTTTCTACCAATACGATCTCATTTGAAAAGAGATTAATCGAGTCAGATCGAGCACATTAAACTCAAGGAGATCTGACCTTTTGTATGAAAGGGCAAAGATGGTGAATGACACAAATTTGATTTCTGAAAACTAAAATATTTCTACTCTATTTTGAATGTTCAAACTCAAAGTTTCCATTAGACTTACTTGAAACAATCACATTTTTAATGTGCTCTCAGACTTTCGGACCCTGCATTTTACACAGTATGTTGCATTTCATTCATTTATAACTGTCTAAAGTTATTATTTATATACTGTATATGTTATTACTTGTAAACATAGAATTACTTATAGGTCAAACGTCCTAATCATATGATGAAGCTGTTCAGGCTGTATTGTGACCAGAGACACAGACTCACATGACAGCGTCCTGAAGCTACAAATCGAAACTCAGCTTTTTTCTTGAATCATGACAACACTGTAAATATGACTCCAAGTTTATGAACAACAATTTACTGTGATACAACTAAATGTTTCCGTAGTACATGACATGTAATAAACCACCAGAGGAGATAGAGCCGGGTACTTTTTATAGATTTGCATTGCATTTGCATCTGCAAATGTTTTGAGAGAATGTAAAATTTCTCTCGCAGAAAAAATGTAGACAACAACAAAGTTAGTAAATTCACCAGAAGTACAAGCAGAAGAAGTACTCTTGCTGTCCTTACCTTTGAATTAGTGTTCTGTAGGCCGATAGCAAGACCCTCAAAAACTGAATGGAGTGACAGAGAGAGGAAGAGCATGAAGGAACGGAAGGAGGAGTGAGCCTGGAAGTCCATGTGGACATGGTGGCCGCTGCCTTCCAGGTCAGGGTGTGGTCCCCGGCCGTGGCTGTGCCCGTTTCTGTTTTCAGGTATAAGGGGTGCTCTCTCCTCTTGAGCTCCTCCCACCTCTCTGCAGTTCACAACAATCTTCTCCAGAATGAGGACGATGAAGAAGCCGAGAGCCATGATAAACTCTGGAAGGGGGAAGCTGGTCTGTTCAAAACAATTGAAGCAGCAGATTAAACACTTTGCAGGTTCAGTCTGGAAAACTCAGAAATGAGTAAATAGAGACAAGATTAGTATGAAGAGAAGAGAAGATACACGAGGAGGAAACTACGTTAGTTGTTTTATTGCTGAAGGACACAGTTACTACAAAGTTCTGACACACCAATTAGTCTGCATTTATTTCCTTACAGCTCAACAATGTTTTGTTCTCTGTAATAAAATAAGTAAACAACCAGTACAGTTGCCCTTAACTAACTTCTAGATAGAAAACTATATGTGTATTATGCATTAACAGATATCGTCTCTACATTGCATCAGTTGATCAACAGACACATTGGCACAAAAATAACAGTTAATTAAATCATCAAGTAAAAACATCAAACATTATACAGTTTCAGCTTTAGGATGATCTGCTTCTGTTTCTTGACTGAAGAGTCAGGTAAATTTCCTTTTTAAAGCATTTATTATAAACTATGACAAGTCAATGCTTCCCATCAACATAAGAGCAAACTGATCAATGCTGTAAAATCTAATTTGAATGAACTGAATGATTGAATGGATTAAGTGAAAAACATTTTTTTATTTACACAAAAAAATATATATCTTACAGTAAATTCAGATATTTGTTGAATGTGAATTTGCCAGAATGATGCAAACGTGAACGTACCTCCACCTTTCGAGCATCCAGCTCTGTGTTGATGTCTGACAGATAATCTGGAATAATGTCCAGCAGACATGCTGCCAGGAAAACACCACCGGCAAAGCAGCTAATTAGACTCTGAACTATGCGATGGGTTTCTGCAAAATAAAAACATAAAATATGTCAAGGTGAGCTTGCACACAATGATAAAAGTGCTATTTAAAAATGTTATAAAGGGCAGATTGTTTCCCATGAATACTTAAAATCTAGAAAATCTACCTGTGTTAGGAATTGTTATGCTCTATGTTAATTAATTTTACATTTTCTAGCATGTTATTACCAATTTGTGAAATAAAAATAATTATTATATAATTACTAAAACTAAAGCATTAGTGGTACATTTCAGACAAGGCACTCAAATCACTATCATTCCTTCCAAAGTTAGAGATCATGTGACATATCATGAGAAGTCAAAATGAGTCACTGGGGCAGTAATGCACACACACACACACGCACACACACACACACACACACACACATAGACTCAAGGATGTAATAGAGAGAAATGATACTTTCACTTCCATTTAGGGAAAGCCAACGTTTACCATCGACACCAGCCTGTGACTTCATATTTATAAAGCTTTAGGCTTTATCCCTGTCAGGTGACTCCAGCCCAGGGCTCAGAGTGGGGCTTAGAAATTGTAGTAATGAATTTACACATCACCCTTTGTAGATTTACATTAATGACAACTGTAACAATTACTAAACTGTGTCAGACTGTTGTTTGGCTTGTGATCAGTGACTTACCCCCTCTGTATCTGTACATTGTCAACTCACTAACAGTTATCACATCGTTAATGCTTTGTCTGTCACAGTTGATAAAATCAACGGATGTTCATCTACAGCTAAAACTCGTGATTTGGTTCTACAGACAGATGGTGAAACTACTTAACACCCAGTAGACAGATACCGCTGTAGGCGCGACTGTTCCACCAATCCTCATTTAAAAGTTTGGCAATTTAAGGTTCACTTAACAATCCGCAAATACTAACAAATCAAATAATAGGAATAAAAGCTGCAAACTGCTCGGTAACTTTGCTTTATTAGTTCGGTATAAGTGTACATTAATAATAATGATAAAGCAACAAGTGATCCAATCAAACTAAACAGTCATACTTCAATCCACACTGTTAAATTACCTTAGGTTTCACACGAATTCAACAGCATAACAGTGATAAAAGCTTACTTTATAAACACTCATGCTAAGGTTAACAGCTGCTTATAATAACGTTATATGAGCGTTTTGACCAACCTGTGCCGTTTGTCTGTCTGAACCATTTGACTCGAGCAGGAATAAAACCAAAAAACAGAGTTAAGAGCAATAAACCGACCAGAGCGCCGATTTTCACCTGCAGCAGATATTCCATGTTGTAGCACACACTGTCAGCTCAACACTGAGGCTGGCTAACTGAATGTACCACCATTACATTAGCTAAGGAGCATGCAGAGGATCCTTGACCGGGACCAGATGACTTTTCAGTGAATCGAGCAGAGATGTTGTTATTTGGATGTGCTATCCAGACTACGGCGGCCGAGAAGCGTCAGAAAATTGCGTCTCGAAAAGGGACGACGAACTGGGCGCTCGACATATTGATGGCAGATATATCTCAGTATGTTAACTTTACTAAATGATCAATACTGTGTGGTACAAACAGTTAGTACTGATTTTTCAGCACGGCTCCACATCACATTATAAAAAGACCCACAGCAAATGTGTGCATATGTGCGTACTGGTGGGTATGACAATATTTATATATTTCAATATTCTCAATTGTGAATATGAAGCATAGTCTATTTACAATGTGTGCAGGAAAACAACATGTTATTAATTGGAATATTTTGAAATTATCTCCATTTTGGTAGATGCTCGTTTTTAATTGTGCTTGACAACCTCTTCCTACACTGGTGTTATTCAATATAACAACAAGTAAAACAGATTTCTGTCTAGTATGAAAAATAAGGGCAAGGGAACGCAGCCTGTTCAATATAATACATCTTTTCTACAGCATGTGAGAAATTCGGTGTAAAATACAGTTTTACAGTAGCTTCAGTTGGTTAATAGGCTTTAATTAATTATTTTTCCAGGTTATAATTAAAATCCTTTTGCAATTTTAGTTAAACCTTTTAAACTACACTTTTGTGACTCACACTTCTTTGTAGCTGTACTAATTCATTTAATATATTTTTATATGTATATGGTATGATGCCCTTTTCACGTTTGTGATCACTGTCATTTGCTGATCAATACTGTTTCACAATTGATTCCAGGGAAAAATAAAACATCCACTTCTTTTGACCTTGGATGTGTGTGCTCCCAACGAGTACACTGAGGGCAGAATAACATTTAGGGGTTTGTAACAATAAGTTTGGGTACTACTGTTCAATAATAAACAGCATATTCTGAATGTTCTGGTAAATATACATCTACTAATCGTGAAAATATATGAAATAAATAAGTAAATACATCAAATCAAATTAAATAACCAGCAGGTGGTGGCCTGTCACCAACCTTTACGTACCGTCGCCGTCACACGAGTGATGACGACATTTTCATGCGCCGGATATGTTGACCCGCTGGAATACCCCAATGCTGATGTGTTACAAGAAATTACACGACAGGGAGAGTTGTGTGTTTCTTTATTGATGCCGTAACATAATAACGAAGAGAAGCGGCAGCGGGTCAGACGGAGGTCGATGTTAAAGAAGACGCAGTGGACGAGATAAACAGCCCCGAGTCAGAGAGCGAATGGCGGTGAGACAACCAGACACATGCAGCTGCAGCACAGACAGACCGATACACCAACAACTCACTGATCCACTTTAACTCCATTTACTTCAGCTGTCTTTAGCTCATGCTGTTGTTGTGCAAAGTGGCTCAGCTACAGCGATTCCACTGCACGCTTTAGAGTGTCGGGTTTTCCCATAAGCAATATTTCATAGAGATAACTCGCTGTCAAAAAGAGCCAGAAGAATGCGCACGATACATACGAGCAGGTTTAACTACTTCAAGAAACACTGGTTGTAAATCAATTGAAATGTAGGATTGTGCAGCCTCCTGTGTCATCTTGTTGAAATTATGCATTTATGCTGGTCTTAAAAAGTCTTTAACAGCAACGAATGTACTTTCATCCAGTAAAGACATTAAAAAAAGTCTCATTTAATTTACCTGCTGTTGACAGTAACATTAGCAATGAAGCTCACTGACTCATTGAATTATTTAATTTTCTATCTGCAGCCAGGTCACTTTAATTTATTATTTATATTACCAGGAATTGTTACACAAATGCAATGTAATGGAACAAAATTGGATGTAAATGACAAATATGTAAAAGTACCAGGTTTATTCTATATGCAGCTAAAATGCCTTGAATTTTATTTTATCATTAATTCTTATCAGATTAGGTTTATTTTATTATAATGTATGAGTTTTTACATGACAGCACAGAGACAAATGACTACATTTAACTGAATACAGGTTTGCAAAGAGTGTACAAACATGGACCATGAGCAAACATGGCAGCATAATAAATATACATGAACACAAAGTTAGAGTAAAATGCTGTAGTTGCCTTGATATTTATACTTTTTGGAAACTTAATTGCTTAAAAATACATCTTCAGTTCATTTTTATTTATGCAAGAAAGGATTGTAGAGTTTGGTATCAAGTTACATTTACAATCTTCAGAAAGCACAAGATCTTGCCAAGCACCAGAGGCATATCTGAAAAGCTTACCTTGTTCTACACCTGTTCTACAGCCTGTTCTGCATTGATTTGTTGTTGTCTGAGATCACTAAATCTGCTCACTGTGTTTTCCCAACAGCCCAAAGGTAAAGTTGGCACAAAGGGAAAGAAGCAGATCTACGAGGAGAACGAAGTGACTCTGAAGTTCTACACAAGAGTCATCCTAGGAGCTAATGTGAGAACCTCGATACTGTTGTTTTAGTCTGAAGAAACAAACCGGTTGAAAATACTGATCCATTGTCAAAATAGTTGAAATGTATTTTTTTGTTGACTGACTTATTAATTAATTGTCTAAGTATAGCTGCTCCGTTTACTGTGTGTGTGCTGCTTTTTTAACCTTTACCCAGGCGATATATGCTGCAGTGAATCTTTTGGTTTTCTACGGTTCATCTACATTTTGGACATGGGTATGTGTGTTTATTAAAGCCAGAATCTAATGTAACTTCTCGTAACACTCTTGCCCTCCTCACCTTAAACTTTGTATGACTCCTGCAGCTGCTGCTTGCGTTTGCACTAGCAGTGTATGTCGGGAGTTACCGCTCCATGGCTGCCATGGCCAAGCCAGCATTTTCTGAGGATGGAAGTCTCCTAGATGGAGGAATAGACTTGAACATGGAGCAGGGCATGGCAGAGTAAGATATCAAATAATATACAGTATAAATAGGGTCTTAATACATTGGCAATTGAAATTCCACCTTTTGTTTCTATATACTATGAAAACAACTTGATTATATGCAGCTACTTTGATATAAAGTACTTTCTTGCACGTGGTTATATCCAGTGTACACTAAGCAAATCAATGCCAGTTAAATTGCGCATATAATAAATAATACTAAAGATGCTGCGTGAGCAATGATGGGTGCATGTTAATTATGCTCTTAGTAAATGCAAAAACATGTACATTAATAACAGCTGACAATTCCTGAATTCCTTGTGTTGCTCTGTCACTGAAACTAAACATGAAATGATAATTTGTTGTCTGTGTTCGGTTTTAGGCACCTGAAGGACGTCATCCTTCTCACAGCCATAGTGCAAGTGCTCAGCACAATCTCAAGCTATTTCTGGTATCTTTGGCTGCTGGTAAGATCTTTTGTTGTGCCGTGGCAAGTAAAAGTTTGGGAATGCTTTCTTGTGAATTCTTTGAATTTCAATGTGCTGTAATCTTCTGCTAAGTCACTAGTACAGGCAAAAACAATGTGCTTAAACTACTATCACAACAACAACAAAACATTTAAATCATTCAGTCTAAAGATTCATTCTAAAGTCTAACTCTTAATCGTTATTGAACACACCTGTGAAAAATTTCAAGTTCTAGTAGAAAAGCAAGTGAGCCATTGGATTCAAACCTCCCTTGGCAGCAGTAACCTCAAGCAAGCCCTTCATGTAGCTGTGGATTACAGCTTCACAACATCCAGCAGGAATTTTTGACCATTCTTCCCACAGCATCTCTAATAACGGGTTGAGGTCTTGAGTTCTGACTGGGCCTCTTAATTTTATAGTAAATATAATTTGTTTAGCATCATTGAGGTGCTGCATCACCCACCTTATGCTGAGCTGCTGAGCCATCCTGACATTATCCCTGGGATTCAGTTTTCCCTTAATGATGGCAAACTTCCACAGTTTATCTAAATGCGGACTAATCAACATCTAAACTTTTTGAAATAACATTGTAGCCATGTTCATTTTTATATAAATCCACAATTCTTGATCACTTCTTCTTTAGCAGATGCTTCTTGTGAGTCGCAGAGTCAAAATATTGTCAAATTGTTGTGAAAGTAGCTCAAACCAAACCAACAAATCTGTAGAAAAGATGCTGGTAATTGTGTACTTACCTTTGTTTGCCACTGTAGAAGTTCTTTGTCCAATTCCTCAATACATCCTATGAGATTGCTGCTATTTTTCGGACTGGTTTCCTGTTCTTTTTCACTTTACTCATGTCATGTCATTATATTATCTTCTCTGTGTGTATCAGGCCCCGGCCCGTGCCCTGCACCTACTGTGGGTGAACTTTTTGGGTCCCTGGTTTATGGCAGAAAGCCCATCAGCACCAGAGGAAGTGAATGAGAAGAAGCAGAGAAGACAAGAGCGCAGACAGATGAAGAGATTCTGATGATGCAGAGCACACCAAACAGTATTTTTATATGCTGAATCTAATATACAGATAGTAAAGAACTAATAAGTTATTCAGGAAAATTTCTCCTTCCCTCCATAATTCATTTTTGCCTGAATTCTGAAATGTTCCTTCTTTGGATAGTGACTATCCAGATATCACACTCATCATCACACGTCACACTGCCCCCTGCAGACGCATTTTTGCAATAAAATCTTCGTCCACTATGTGAAGTTTATGATGAGACATTTTTAAAAACATTATTTTTCTTCAGTTGTCAGAAAGTTCTTCTCTTTTTTATGTTGTGATTTCAGTTATGACTCATTTTCAGTTTTCCTACTAGCCTGCTTTCCTACTGCCTTAAAATGCATTTGAGCTGAAGAAACAATAGTTTTTCAAGTTGGCAGGGTCCAACCACTGCGTACTGTAAGGGTTTATGAATTTGAATAGAATAAAAGAACCAGAGTTGCTGTCACTGCTCCAACTCTAAATGCCTGACGAGCAGAGAAGATAAATTGTTATGTCATGTTATTGGTATGAAACTACAAAACACTTGACTTAAAGGGTTTTCATACATCTGTAAGACCCAAGATGTTCAGATTGCTTGCATTGTCCAGTTACCAAATCAAAAGTGCAAATAAATGATGATCAACATCTTGTAATCCTTCAGTTGACTGTATCCGAGTCCATATAAAGAAAACACTGTAAAAGCAACGGTTTTAGTTCCCAACCTACAAAATGATGGAGCAGATTAAGTCTTTGGGAAGCACCGTTTCAGTTGTAATTTTAAAGACAATATGACATGCAGACAAGTTATGTCAGACCAAGTGAAACATCACATTAAGTTACTAGCTGCAGCACGTCAGACATCGTCACCTGCTTTTTTATTTCAGTGACTCCCTAACCTGTTTACATATTTGAGAGATATTAGAGATTTAATATTGAAGCTGACACATCAATGCACTGACGACAGTTTAATCCCCAAATACTGAAAAAATATCAGCAACTTGTTACACAGCTGCTGCACATTTTACTTTTCTATTTGCATCCGGTGAGGTTAAGCCTAGTCCTCGGGCAAAAATATTGTTTATCAAGTTGACTAAGTGACTTTATACAATCTATCCAAGTGCTGACAAAGTGTATTCAGTGATTATGTTCATGCTCAGACTCCAAAGAGAGCGAGTGGGCTGGTAAAGCCCAGATTTACTGCCAGTATAATTACAGATTTCTCATTATTGTTCCATCCATGCTCACCGAGCTCAACAAGCTACAACCTGAAGTCCTTAGGTTTGAAGGTGAATCACTGTGATAAGGAAACAAAACAGTAAGGAAGCTACAAAGTTTGTCCTAATCAAATACATACAGGAATTCATTTTTTTATTTACTTTTCAAAATGTCTACTTTTACTTTGTCTGTGTACTGTCCTCCTTCATTCCAGCCCTGTGGTCCTACGCTTTCTCTATTATAGGGTTATAAACAAAGTAACCAAAATTAGAGCAGCACGGCATCCAGTTGTCAGGGCCAATCCCAGATGTGGGCTTTGAGAGGGACCATGTTTCAGTGTAATTTAGCACTGGGGCCACTCACTCACTTGTAACCCCACCCCCTTCGAAACTCACATATGTACTTTGTCTTTTCTGACTGTTGTGGTTTTTGTAGGATGTGCAGAAATTAGATTAAATTATTTGAACCAATTGTCTACTAAGGAAATTCTCAGTGAAAATTGTTTTGCTTTTACTCTGAACTGCACCACAGAATAGGGAGATACATCCTAAAATAACTTCATGCGAGTGTCCCTGTCTTGGCTGTTGATTTAGGATAGAAAGGGAAGAAAAGAGTGGGAGAGTGAAGTTCTTGTTTACCATGGAAGTAAAAAGGGTTCATCGTGACAGGATGAAATAAGGGAGGCTGCATTCCATTTTTAAGATATTGTGTGAAGCTTTTTATGCTATAACTAAAAAAAAAATCCCCACTGTTTACACTCATTGCCTCCTAAAGAGTAAAATAAATGCTTTCAAGTTAGCAAAAAAAAAACATCCAACCTGAGATAAAACAAGGAGCCAGCACACAGGAGTGGAGCCTTTGGTCTCATTGGCACCAGCAGAACATGGCCTTCACATTTTAGATCCCTTTTGACTCACAGAGTCAGACAAAACAGGAAATTGGGGGGCATTTGAGCAACCGTTGAGCTTTTGACCCTTAAACTGCAGCACTCCCTCTCTTTGAAGTTAAGAAAGAGAATCACAAGCAATTACATGGGATGCAGAGTGTGTTCCCTTGAACATTCAGCCTCCACTGTGTAAACAGAATCAGAGCTCTCCGAGTGTGTTTGGCAGAGCTGTGGGTGTAGTCCTCTTCAAGTTCATCATCTCTGCTCTCTTCCGACCTTGTTTTGACTCTGGACTAAACTGAGCCAAACACTGTGCAGTTTGAGTTGGAGTTAGGGAGTGGCCAGAACCATAACACAACACTAGTTTTCATTAAATATCTTTAAGGCAAGACTAAACCACTCTGGACTTCTTTTCTATCTGCATGTTCCACATGCTTTCTTATACTAACAATAAATAAGCATCACTATTTCCAGTATCATCCTAGACGACAGCCGCCTGGCAGCATTCACAGCTCCCAGCACAGCCTTAAAAGGAAGCTGTCAAGAATTACTCCTGCATTTCACTTGCATGTGTGTGTGTCTGTGTATGATTGTGTGTGTGTGTATTCATTGTACTGTACAGTGTACATTTTACATTGTACATTGAACCATTTCCTTTGGCAGCTATGCATGCCCACGCCATACACAGATGAGGTGGTATACTCCGGATCATGAGCAGTTCCTTCCCTTCTCCAAACTCTTCTCTTCCCATCATTGAACTGTGTCTCGTCTGTGTGCATAGAGCTCACAGATAACCTCGTGATTGCAACCTCCTCTGAAACAGGGAAAATCATGAACATTGACTGGAACATCCTGGAGCGCTCAAGGCAGCCATCTTGTGATGACGTGTTTTAATTTAAGAAGTATCTAAAGTTCAAACTGGAGACAGATGAAGGCCCAATGTCTATAATGTCTTACCTGTTCACTTGTCACTTCTATTAGAAGGTGAATTTTGTGTGAATATATAATAATAATGTGAAAAAAACTCATCTTTTACCATCATTCAGCAAAAAATAAATAAACAAATAAAAAACACACCTGATATCAACTTCTCAAACAATAAAATCATGAACAATCACTGGAGCAACCTGCAGATCTCAAAGAATTCATCTTCCTTAGCTCACTGGAGCCAAATCCTCACCTGGAAGGTTTTAAACTTCTACCTTCTTCCCCTGATCCAGAGTCCAGTCTTTATGCTCTCTAGTGGAAATGCTCTTACTTTCACTATTCAACATAGCCGTGAGTTCTACTGTTGTTTTTGTTAAGATTTGATTTCACCAAACTTTTAATTGATTGCCGATCACAGTCATTCAAGATTTCTTTTTTTTTTTTTGACCACATTTCCTCCTCGACGCTGATGGTTCCCCACTATCCTCCCAGTGGGGACAGTTCTTAACCCAGTTATAGTGGTTTCATCAATCTCCTTAGATGTTTTCTTTGCTTGATGCCAATATTTTGACTCTTCTGAAACTGATTAACATCTTTTCCTCGACCGCAGGATGTGTCTTCAGACATAGTTGTTTAAGAAATGAGAAGCTGCTCACTGTGCCAGTGTGGGTTCAATAACTTGTTTCCAACTAAAAACTAATCATCATAATCATATATATATATATATATATATATATATATATACATGGATGATGCTGAACTGTATTTATATTCTAGCAAATTTCTTAAATGAACCATGCACTTTGCTATATTTCAAACTTGATTTTATTTTTCAGCCTTGAATATTTTTTAAGTTGTCTCTTTACCAAAAGCACGTTCCATTTAAGCTGAATATGAGCATTTGTGGGGGTAGCCTCTGAATGTGAAGCTCTTCTGCATGGTCACTAAATAAATAGATGTAAACAGGGTGACTGGATACCTCGAAGCATCAGTCTCACACAATTAAGTAAGACATTTAAAACAAAATTATATGACTTCATTTACCAACTGCATCAGCATGAATAATTAAATAACATGTCATGATACTGGATGGGTTTTTAATTAAATTATATATACTGGCACTTTCACTCATTTTTATCATTTTAAATACAATGCATTTGTTACTTTTTAGTATAATATACTGACACTCTCAGACCCTGAAACTTTCACCTCCTACTTTTGTGATGCAATAATCTCTTTATTCCCCCGCATACAGAAAATCAATACCAGCCATCACGTTGGCCACAGTAAATTAAATAACATCTTCAGGTGTATTTTCTGGCTTTCAGAAGGTGCACGACAGCGTTGTTAAGGCGTTGACATGAACAGCAACATCCTTATCTGAATCTGCCTGATGATCGTTATTGTATATCTTTCTCTATCTCTCGCTGTCTTCTCATTCTCATTTCCTGTCATCTCCCTACTGTAATCACACTAATAAATGTGGTGTCCCCAGTGAGCCATCACATTTCACATTCTGGACATTTGACCTCCGGATCAGGGACGGATTTTAAGTTGTGGTTACAACAAAAAGCCTCGTTGGTTCCCCTTTAATTTATTATTTTGTTTGCATGATTGTACTTTAAAAAATAAATAAATAAAAGGTCCACTGTGAGTGACCACAGCCATTAGTTGCAGCAGTGGCGCCACTGTCCACATGACTCAGGACGCTGAACCAGGATCAGTGAGGCTCCATCACACTGGGCTCTCTTCCTCTTCCTTTGTTTTCATCCCGTTTCCTTCCTTGTTTTCTTAGATACTGTTCCCTCAGATGGAAGTCTAAACAAAATACAATACTGTGAAAGTAAACAAACACACAAACATCATGTCCTACAACCTTGGCCTGTATTAAAACCAGACTCTGTTTTATGAGAATCTCAGGACAATGATTTGGTGAATGATTTTGTCAATGAGTTTTTGACCAACAGATCATCAGATCCTAAATCCTGAGCTAATGCACTGCTAAAAAATCAAATCAAACTAGTAGTGAAATGAACTTTGAGCTTTGTTTTCTTTTTTGTGAACTGCTGACAATATTCCTCCTAAATTCCAAATAAAATATGTTATTATTGAAACATACATTTAAAGGAAAGGACGACACATCAAAATAATGAAAGTGACACAGTGTTTGCAGAATTTGAATAATATTGAATAATTAAAAGAAACATCTCTAGTATGAAATTAAAAGAAATCCATTCACTTGTAAACAAAGTGGTGTTAATGTTTTCACTGAATAACATTCATAAAGCAGCATTTGATAGATTGCTGTTGGATAACTGTAAACCACTCCTTTCAGAAAAAATCAAACAGGATTCAGGTAATTACCTCATCAGTACCTCATGAAGCAGAATTAGATGTGCTGGTTGGTGCAGTGGTTATTTTTTCCAGAGCTGTAATTCCTCTGTTCTGTGCTAGTTTCACACCTATCTAATAAAAGAGTCTGCATTAATGCTCATAAACACAACCTGACGTCATGCGATTCCACTGAAATCTGAAAAGTTTGGTTCTGTTTTGGGTTTTGCAGCATCCATCAACCTCCACAGTGTTAACTTGGCCAAAGCTTTCAATAACACTCTTTTCATGCAGCTCTTATTTCTTCTCCTCGTGTTTCTACCATCACCTTTTTTTTTTAGCATTTGAAACCCATCCATTCCCACCCACCTCGTGCTATTAGACATATAATGGAAGTCTAGATTAATGGTTAATTTCCAGGAAACCCCTATCTTCTGTCTTAAAGTGTTTTCCATTAATTAGTGACTCTGTTTCTCAGAAAGGAGGGGAAGAGTGATTAAAGAGCTAACTAGTGGAGCCACTGGCTCGCCTAGCCCCAGTGGTGAGCGTGAGAGTCAGACCTACAAAGAGAGAGAAAGAAAATAAATATGTGGCCCTTGAAAAAAACAGAAGCGCATGGAAATTCATTGACAGTGTAGCTGAGTGCAATTTCAAAGGGATGGTGGAGCATTAGAGCTGAACTGTGAGGGAGAGGGCAGAGTGAGGCATGATTACGCCCTCTCTGGAGCCAGAAGTCCAGCAGACAGGGATGGGTGTGTGCTGAACTGAGAACTGTAGACAAGAAGAGCAGTTCAGGCAACTCTTTGACGTGTTTCGCTTTCTTCAAAGTGTAAAGTTCAATCTGCTGATGTCACTGGAGCAAGATTTGGCACAAATGAACACGCAGACAGTATATGTAGGGACCATCTGGTCAGCCGGTACACATTTCTGTTTGTGTTTTTATGCAAATATGCTCACTTCACTTTAAAGACAGAGTGCATCACCTTTTCAAATACATTATGCTGTAAAGCTTATGTATGAGAGGTGCTGCTGAAGCATCCTTGTGACCAAGGCTGATTGAACAGAATCACAGAGATGTTCACATCCAAAGGTTTTTGAGTGAGGCTTCAATTAAATTTTAAATTTCAATGATTTTTTTATGATGAGGTGATTAGTCTCTTTTATTGTAATTTCCACTATATGAAGTGCAGAGCTGAGTGGGTTTACTTGAGTTCCAAGCTTATCTACGCTGAGTTTAAATTATCTGCTGCTAGCTACTTAATATTAAAATATTAAAAGAAACGGGTTAACGTTTTGAGAAGCTTAATCTGTGTTCTTGCTGGTTGTTTAAAGTAAAGCAACCAGTTAGTTCAGCTTAGCAAACACTGTATACACTGAAAACTGCATAACTGTAGCTAAATGAACACAGCTCACTAATTAGGACTTCGTATCTTAATATCTGTAACGAAAAAACTGTGTAATAACATCAAATTGGACAGAGCCGTGCTGCATTGCCAACAGGTCCTTTGTGCAGTTGCTGGTTGTAATTTCACAATAATCTGATGAACGTGTTCTCGAATGTATCTCTCTTCATAAAAGCAAATTTCTGAATTTCTATTTCTCAAAACGTTGAAATTCATGTATTCCTTCAAGTCAGGATAAGCTCCAAGCTGATAAATATTTGAACAAGCTAACGTTACTAACCTCGGACAGTATTTCTGAGCGTTCTTAGGGACCTCAGATTAAGAGGGCAGCCTGGCATGAGTCCAGAGGTCTGGCTAGACATTATCTCCAGCACCCCTGCATGTTTTCATAAGGGGCCTCCTAGTCTCCTAGTCTCCCTGTAAGTGGGCAGAAAGAGTGTTTGTGCGTCTATGAATGTTTATGTATGCTTGTGTGTGAGTGCAGAGTAAACTCCGGCCTTGGTGGGCCAACACACTGTTTGCCATGTCTCTAGTCTAGAGGAGTAGGGGAGCAATGAAGCTGATGACATGTTGTTCCTGTGACAGGCTGCCTGGCCCCAGACACCTCGCTGCTGCTGCTGCTGCTGCTGCTGGAGCTGTGGGAGCCCGTGGGTCTGCCGCTGGACAGACACAGAGACGCAGGGACGGCATTTATTTTGGGAGGTGGTTTGGTGCCAGACACCCTGTCTGCTGTCCCACCAACCTTCATACACCACCACCGCCTCTTCCCAGACTCACACCACACACCTTATCAGCAGCGCACACATAACCAGGATGCTTTTATTTCCCAACAGCAGCGACTGACAGACTCACAGTGATTCTGTTAAAGGGTCAGTTAACACAAAACACCGCAACCCAGTCAGTCTAGATAATCCAAAGAAACCAGAACAGTTTACTGAATTTATTACATTAGAAGGAAGTGATTCACAGAACATTTAAGTCTACAAATATAAATGGTTTTCACTGGTGACTGATGTGAAGAACAGTAGAGGTGAGGTAGAGTTTTAAGGGAACATCAACAAACATTATTGTTCTGTTTTAGATCCAGATGAGATCCTTGTTACAGATTATTTCATATCTTCCTCCCATTATTTATTGTCATCTTTACATAAAAAGGTAAAAAACAAGAAAACAGTCTCTTGAATGCAACTTGTGAACGCAAAAACGATTAATTTTAACTATTAATTAAATGATAGTATTGCTGCACATATGATTTATTTATTGTGCAGTGTCCAATAACCAGTTTCTTCTTATTCAACCTAATTTAAAATCTTTGCATTGTAGTTCAAATTAATTTATTTACATCTTAATGATATCATGTATATAATAATATAATATATAATATATACATATAGTAAGAATTTATTAAGATTAATTAATTAGAAGATTATTTAAAACCATTGTTATATATCCAATCAAGGGCAGCACCAGACTGTTGTATAAAAGTATTATACCAAAATGTACAGTGATAAAAAATGTACACAAAATGAATAGAACTGGTGATAGTTTGAAAACTGTAATATTATAGTATAAATGCTGACTATAAATATCAAATGCTGTAATACAGTAGTTAAAAAGTCACTGTTGCTGTTCTTACACACTGTGTCAGCTTTCATAGAGATAATCAGTGTCTCGTGTAATTTAACATATCTGGATTTAATGATAACTTATTGCACTTGGTCTCTTTGTATATTAGTCACTCAGTGTGTGCGGTTATTGCACACTAACTGTTCATGAACTCACACCAGAGAATCCAGAGTAGGATGTGATGGGCAGTGAACAGTGCTCGGATTAGTGATGTCAGTCTCAGAGGTAATCTTTCTGCATAAAAAGTATTTTACTTTGAAATATGTCTTTTGCTGATCCTGCTTTTGTATTTTATTTGTAATGGAATAATTTCACTTTATTGATTAAGCACTTTCTGTACTGAATGTTGAAACATCTTTCAGTACTGGCTCTAAGAACGTGATGCATAATGGGGGGGGGGGTATACTTATAGAAATGCTCAGCACTACAGTTAGAGGTAATAAACATGTTGATGACAGCGGCTGCATGAGACTGTGATCTGTTTGATCACTTTAAATTCCAACAAATCACGTCTCCCATGTCTGTGAGTCCCAGTGGTGTTTTTGTGGCCACTGATACATTCGCTTCTGGACGAAGCTCTTTCAAAACACTTCTGTCTCCCCTGTCTGCATCTCTGCATCAGCTTAGGTTACACAGGAGGACACGTTTTGAACAGGTGCCCAGTGAACCCCTCTGCAGCACCAAACACACACACACTCACACAGGTCCCCTCTTCTTCCTCGACCTTCTCTTTCTATCATTGCAATTTGACTCCCACTTCTTCGTTTCCCTTACGTAGCTACTGCAATAGAGATTGGGCCCACTGGTTCTGGATCAGCACACACAACTGGATTAAAGGTGTGAACGGTGACCCACTAGGAGCAGCGTGATAATCTTATGGCAGAAACATGGTCTTGAACCAGCACTTGTGGGGCTGTTAAACTGCCAGTTTTAAGCTGTGGTGGAGGTGGTCACTCTGGCACAGACACAAAAAGCCTTTGGGGGACACTCAAAACCCCTGACTACCCCCTGGAATCTTTGCTGTTCAGATATGTCCCTCTGCTGTGTGTACAGACACTCTTCAGGTAGTTTGAGTTTGTAATTTAACCTCTCTCTGTTAATGATAAATACTACATTTGATAAACTATAGCACTTTTCAGAGCGTGTAGTGTTTTGCAGCAGGATACTCACACACGACAGGAGATGAACTACCAACCCAATCTGCTAATTCTCAGCCTATTAACAGCAATAATATAGATATACACCTATATGTATTTAGCAGTGCATGGCACCAGTGTATGTTAAAAATACCCACACACAACTAGACAGTAATATTGTTATTTGTTAATACATATTTGATAACAAGGTGTTGCATGAATCTGATGTGTAGAAGAAAGTCAAAAACAGATGGTTGAGAATGAAAAGCATAAGTAGAAGGACTCATTATGATGAGTAATAACATTAGAAATGCATTATTACGTCTTTATTAGTTTATAATCAATATTTTAATTATATAAACATTCTAATGTTATCATTATAATGTTATTATGGGATAGGAAAGTATTTTTTTCCTGATTCTGTTCTAAAATATGCATTTTTAAAAAACAGTATAAGGTCCTTTCTTTTTTTGGTTCCTGTACAGAAGACCTATACCATATTATTCATGCAGGACAGCTCCTTCACAGTGGTATAACAGTATTTTTTACTATACTATTTGATGCATTAACTTGGCAGCAGCATTTTAATGGTGTAATCATCATATAATCTGAATTTTGTTTTAGTTGTTGAAGTAATAATTTTATATATTTGTAAATAAATGTAGAAGTTCAACATTTCCAAACGTAGTAATAGATTATTATTATTATAAATATATATTATTATTATTATTAGACCTATTAGTGTTAATGTTGTTATTGTTATTATTATCCACCCGTGATTCTCTTCTCTTCTGTGCACACCACACTGAGGAATATGTCCAGTTTGAGCAGAACACAGCAGGATGTTGCGTCTTTAAGAGTTAAGAAACTTGAAACCGTGTTTGCGCAACAATCAGTGCGGCTCCTAGCCGCCAAAGTGTCTAGACTGGCACATGATGGCGGGAATCAACCAATGGCTCCAGAGCTTTCCTCTGGGGCCCAGAGAGAGAGAGAGAGAGAGAGAGAGAGAGAGAGAGAGAGAGAGAGAGAGAGAGAGAGAGAGCGTCAACCAGACTGAATAACATGGGACCCTGAATGGGCTTCAAAATAAAAGCAGCGCGTCTGCGCTGGGAAACGTGTCCTTAAATAGATCTATGACTTTTAAATTATAGATGTAAACTCTAATGGTACGTTTTCACATTTCAGTAACTTAAAGCGGACCACGAAGCAAATATATATGATTTAAAAAAAAGTTAAGCAGTAATACACTAAATGAAGGATTATTCAATATTTAATTGAATTCAAAATTAAGCACCTCTTTCCAGGACATTATCCAGGACCTGTAGGGAGAAATTATGGATCTGTTAATTGAAGTCCTTCTTTTCAAGCCAACAGAAATAACCTCTTAAAAATAATCTTAGGTGTATTTTGCGGATTTGTGGTGAGCATCTACCATATTTTAGGATATGTAAGCTATATGTAGCCTAGGTGGTTAATTTGTCTTCGCCAAACATTTAGTTTTAGGTTTTCCATGCAAACAGAAAATATAGACTTATTTTGAAAATCATAGTGGAAAGACCCTGGTTTTATTCTGTCAGGCTTGACTGGTGTGTGTGTGTGTGTGTGTGTGTGTGTGTGTGTGTGTGTGTGTGTGTGTGTGTGTGTGTGCCCGTCCGAAAAGGACTTGCAGGGGAGTGGAGAGTGGAGTAATTCCAACTCTCTTTAAAACACCTCCTCAGCACGGAATTCGTCCTGGAGTTTGGCACCACAGTCTCCGACCATCTGCGCTTTATCCCGAGGCTGCAGCGGGACTGTTCCTTCCACTCAGCGACACAAATCATCGGCATATCAGTGCTGTGAGGATTTATTTCGAGGTGAAGGACGGAATTTACGGATCGACGGGTTCACGGAGCTCAAGGAGAAACTGTGGAAAACTTCTGGATGTATGTGCTGATGCTCATTTTGTCGCTGTAAGCTGACACTGCTCCTGAGTGCTCTTACTATGGTTTGCGGATTGTGTGCGGGATCTCCCGAGTGTTGGGGAGTTGAAGGCTTTGAGAGGGGGCTGGCAGGAGTTGTGGCTTAATTGAGTTGGCGACAGCAGGTCACTGAGCAGTGACTGTGCGTAGCCTTCTCCTTCCTCAGACGTTTAGTGATGTTTAACGTAACGCATGACTGAATTTTACTTTCTAATGCTGCGGGAGAGACAGAAAACGGTGACGAGCGGCTGCGCTTCTGGTGCGCACCGTGCACAAACCTCTGGTCTCGAGCGACGGCTGTAAATCGATGTGGCATCTTCCGAGCCCCGGACGGGACCGACAGGACGCATCCAAAGCTGTCTAGGTTGTCGTATGTTCAAGTCGAAACGCTCAGGTCTTGTACGGCGACTCTGGAGAAGCCGTCTGGTCACCGAGAACGACGGGCAGGATGGAAGCAGACGAGGTGAGGGAGGACGGAACGGTCCGTGTTGCAGACACTCAGGAAAGCTCCACAGACATGAGCAGCGGTCGGTGACACGCACTGACCCGGCTCCGGGACTCACAGGGGAGGCTGGGGATCTGACGGGGAGCGCAGGGAGGGAGGAAGAGGAGCAGCCTGGTGATGATCAGGGTGCCATGTGCGCCCCGGAGCGCAGACGCTCTCGGCCGGAGCAGGAGAGCGACAGTAGGACTGTAACGTGCTGTTTGTTTGGGGAATGGGATTTTAGTCACCGGAGACCTCATTGGACACCGAGAAAAGATGGAGTGGGGGCTTGTCAGTGCACACCGGGGCATGCGGGACTGGAGGACGAACTCGTGAGCACCGCTCACGCTTTTTTGAAAAGACTGAAAGAGAGATCTCTGGACGCCTTGGCGAGGGCTGTCGAGACCAAAGGAGGAACCAGCGAGTGCGTCATGGTGCCGACGACTGAGTTGCGACTCGGTGCCCATCACATCTCTCCACAGTATCTCCTGTGTAAATTGTTCCGCTGGAGCGACCTGCCGCTGTCAGCGCGGCTCAAAGCACTTTGCCACTGCCAGAGCTTCGGCGAGGTGGACAGCGCAAAGGTGTGCTGCAACCCGCATCACTACAGCCGCTTATGTGGGCTAGGTAAGAACAAAAACACTGCGGGGGCGAGGATGGAGAGTCCTCCACTTTCGAAAATATATGTTTTAACATTGCAAATGATCAAATGTGAACGGAAGACAGCACTGACTGTGCCATTCTGTTGTCCTGCTTATTCTCACAACATGAAACATCCCTGGAATGAATCCATCACACTTCATCGGGCCCTCTCGCTCCTTCAAGAACCCCAGGAGGTTCAAAGACCGGTGGAAGGTGCAGAGACCTAAATGTAACCTCATAAAAGTGAACTAGGCTTAATTTAATGAATGCAGCATATGATTGATGGCGCATACACAGAATAAAAGACAGAATGAAATGAATGGGAATTTCCATTAAACCCAGAGTGTTGTTTGCCTGAGGCCTGCAGCTAAAGAAGAATGTTAATGTTAATTAAAGTGTCAAACAACATCGCAGCCACGAAATAATAATAATAAAAAAAAAAATAAAACACTCAGTTATTTCTTCCTAATAAAGTCATTTAACATTTTCAGGCGTGATCTCAAAATGCAGCAATGAAACCCTGGAGGATAAATGTCACTGATGTCATGTTTTATTGCCTGCCCTGGTGATTTTATAATCTTTTCATAACCCAGCTTTTACTTTAGTCAACCATTACTTTGATTTCCTCTTGACATTCCAAACACATTACACACTTATTTAAATGCGCACAAAACTTTGCTGCTTCCCACATCATCCAATTGAAGGTCGCTCTCAAGTTGCACTTAGGCTCCTTTTCTCTGACTAGGAGGACCTCCTCTTGTTATTTAGGCGAAGGAGTGCCGATAATATACAGTTTGCTTAGTGCTGGCGCCAGACTGACTCGCTGGGTATCTGACTGACTGAGGACTCCAGCAATTACTGGCTCTGCTCTTAAAGGGGCCGCGGCCACAAACCCGTGTCCACTGTGGACTGGAGCGACTATCAGTGTCGCAGCATTTGTTTAGTTTTCAGGGTCTCTGACGGTACAAGACCAGCAGAGCTGAACGCTTTTGCAAGAATAAAGAAAGATTCTGCGTTTTCTACGAGGCTCAAGACAGATTTGCAGATTGAATGTGAATGTTGAACTATACATATCAGAAGAAAGGCCACATATGCTCACAGTTATGGAGTCATGTTCTCAAGTCATTGACACAAACCTGAGTTATGAACATATTCAACTCATGAAAAACAACTTTATGTTGTTCTTTATGTTGTAGAATGATCCCAGTTTGCACAGTTATATTCAGGGACATCTCGGAGACTTAAATCACTACCATGAGAGGAAGGTTCATCCAAAGAGGAAAGACTTAGAGACTTTTTAAAATATCGTTTTAAGATGATTTAAGCGCTGTACGTTTTAATATTTTCACTTTGACCTCTTCTTGGTTGGTGACTATGTGAAACCTGGACTCTGTTTTAGAAAGAAACTGGTTCCTGATGGATTTAATTTGTTTAGGACAGAGTTTGTTTATGATTTAATGTTCAAGAAGTCACGTTCTTGTCTGATGAGTGTTATAAGTTTATGTGGGCAATGTGCACACAATAAGTAGCATAACAAGCAAATATAAGCTTTTCACGTAGTAAAATCTGCAGCTGGTATATAGACATGATTAGTTCAGTGGTTTTTCTTTAGTTTTTTCTATTAATAATTTTGAATTACTACCTCACAGCCTTTAACTTATTTATTTATGTCTTTATTTTGTATTTCCAGAATCACCTCCTCCCCCATACTCTCTGTCCCGTTCCGAAGAACACAAGCCATTGGGTAAGTTTTAAAAAATGGCTACCACATTACAAACCAGTAAATGGCACAGAGGGTGTCGTCACCATCGTATTTATAGACTGGAAACGCACATTATCTTTAAAAAGCTGCTCGTGCTTTAAAAGCCGCAGAGTTAGTCAGGCTTTACCTGGGATCACCTTCTCTTCCAATGAAAATGAAAACATCTACAGCACATAAAGAGAGACGAGCAAACAGGGCGGCAGTAGCTCAGTTGGTAGAGCAGTGGTCTGTGAACCCTATCCCCACCATGTCCAAGCTGATGCCTTTTTCCACACACACATTTACCATATACAGAATGCTTGCTATTGATCATCAACACTGTTGATTAATCATTTGAATCTCACACTTCTGCTTTATGTGTGTGTGTCTTTTTATTTTTTTTTTCATTTATCAGACTCAACTCTGTCTTACACTGAAACTGTGCCCCCCCTCTTCTCCAATCCGCCGCACATTACGCCAAGAGACTACACAGGTGAGTAAATAGCATCAGTTCTGCAGACGTACATAAACACTGTGAGCAGGCAGGCACTTCTTTCAGCGAGGTATGGCGGTGCGGGTTCACGCGCACGACTGTGTGCCGTGCACGCAGACACACGTAGCGTGCATCCTCTTTGAGCCTTTACATTAAAGGGTAAATCACCTTTACTGGTGTTGCTATGTTGCGCTTTCCTTCCTATTTTCAAAGGCTGTTAAGACAACCAAAGCCTCCACTGCATAAAGCTCCTATTGTCAGAGGCACGGTGAGCACAGTGGGGGTCTGGGGTCTCTCACTATCTAGATGGCACAGCAGTGTAGCCTTTCTGTCTCTCTTTCCCTGTGCTTTCTCCACTGCAAAATATTTCACTGGGATGAAGCTGCAATAAGATCCCTGTGCATACTCCCAATCGCCCTTGCCTCTTAAACCACCCATCCCCCCTTTCCCTCTTTCTTCCCTCAAATCCCTCCATTCCTCTCGGCAATTGAGCAGTGGAAAGAGGCTGGCATTTTAGGGGCGGGGGAGCTGAGCGGCTATGATGAGGTGGAGGTATAGAGTTTTGTGTGCATGCATGTGTGTGTGTGTGTATATGTGGAAAGCAGGGGGCTGAGGGCCGCGTTTGCACAGGAAACAGCCCCCTCTAGATGATGAAACTGGAGCTTTATTTGTTTACATGCTCGGGTCTGGTGGAGAGGTCCGTGTAGCGTTAGAAGAAACCCACAAACTTACTCGATCAAGCCTCCCCGGGCTCACTTGTGGACGGTGTTGAAAGGTGAATGGACACCTATCAAGTCTGTGTAGTGTAGTCACAGCATCACAGACCTGTACGAGTCAAATATGGTTATTGAGGTCAGAAGGCCGGTTGTCTCAGTGAGACTTGGTCGGGTTTGTTTGTCCAGAAATTAAATGTAGCCTCTTTGTTAAAGTTAGTAATTTGAGTGATGTGTTTTTTCCATGTTTGGAGGCAGGGACGTAGCCAGGATTCTAGACAAACTGAAGCCTCCTCAAGGCTTTGAAATAGAGAGATCAACATTTAAACCTGTCTTTGTCTTTGGCTAAAAGTATTGAACTTTAATACGTAGAGACTGAAAATCACCCTATAAAATAAACATTTGTATGTTTGAATTTGCATTATGTAAACTCCCTCCCAGGAACAAAAACCATAAACTCACAAAAATAAAACATTACAGAGAACAACATCACCACTTCTGCAGGAGCAGAAGGAGGAGGACGAAAATCAACACGATGATCATGTTGTTCCTTTCCTTTTAAACAAATTTAAGTTAATGTACAAAAGAATTAGCCATAGTTTGTCAAGTCAAGATCACAAGTCGGTGAAAAGTCAAGTTTTATGTTGTAATATTGAACGATCTCCAAGCTGAGTTGCGAGAGAGGGTACCTCCTATTGTTTGGCTGGTGAAATGAGTGGAAATAGATGAGTTTGTGGTGTGTGGAGTGTTTGGTTGAGTCTGTGTGTGTGTGTGTGTGGTCTCCTTTCCCCTGCCCCCCACACCAGAAGGCTCGAGCCAAGGACTGGAACTCAGGCCAAGAGCATGAGTAGGAACGAGACTTGGCTCAACAGTAGTAGCCAAGAAATCTGCATGTAGCTTTTGTTGTTAACGTTCACAGGTTGTAAGACTCCTGTTTTGAGCTGGAGCTGGTAAAACAACAGGAAATAAGCTGAACACTAAGCTTATTCCAACAGATATCAAAGAATTGACTGCAGCTTAAAAAGCCCTTGATGTTGGAGAGATCTTTCAGGAGCATAAATGGATCTTTTCTGTGTGTGCAGGTGATCCTTTGGCATATCATCTGAAGCCTGTGATGTTTTCTTTAGAACAAATACAAGCATTGAACATGCACTATGACACTTTACCATGTTTTTCTATTCCTTTAAAACCTGCTATGTACCCTAGCTTTAAGAAGAAAAGCTGCAGCAGGGTGTGGTCAATACATACCTTTGCCCTGGTCTCTTTTATCATTCGATCAGTTAGCGTTCCCTTTAAACTGCAGCAAACAGTCGAGCTTTGAAAACATACGTTTGGTTGGTTTAGATCTACGTGCATGTGACTCCAATAAAAATGTGTCTTTAAGCTGCATATTGCCATTGTGTATGTGTGTGTGTGTGTGTGTGTGTGTGTGAACTTGTCTTTTTTACGGTGATGTGGACAATGTTTAGTTCAATACCATTGTTGTAAGAACATTTTGGTTCCAACTTCAAAAGACTGTTTGAGGTTTAATACTCAGTGTTTAGTGTAATGGTCAGGTTAAGGCGTTTGGTTGTGATGGTTAAGGTGAGGGTAAGGGGCTAGGGAATGTATTATGTCAATGAGCGTCCTCACAGCTATAGAAAGCCCAGTGCGTCTGTGTGTATGGGAGACAGGGAGGAATTTGTGTCTGACTCAGTGATAAGATCGACTCCGAGTACTCACATAGGGGCTCTGCCAGGACAAAAACACACAATCACACGCACACACACCAATCGTGGTTTGTAGGAATGGAGGCAAAGGTCTGCTGTTTTAACTTTTATCACCAACGTCTAGCTATTACTGAGCAGAGATGTTTTATTTAGACTATCTGCACTATTTTCTACTGGTCTCTCCTTTGTTATTATGTTCGTATGATGTTTCCAGATATGACTGCATTGGTATTATTGGTTGTTTAGAAATGGTCAATGCTATATTTAATACTGGGAAACATGCAGCATTACCTCCTAACCATGCTCTGGGATTTAGCTGTAAAAGAAGAATATTTCTATCCATCAGTTTATTATAATCTTAATTTTTCTGAAAAAAGTCACTCAAGTTGCTAAATCCTATATATCCTATCCTAATACAAGTGGACCTGGTCTGAATCCAGGCCTGGGGCTTTCTGTGGGGAGCTCATTCTCTATGAGTGTCCTTCAGTTTCCTCCCACAGTCCAGAAACATGTATTACTTGGTGACTCTCTGGCGGTAGGTGTGAGTGTGACTGATTATCTCTATGTGTCAGCTCTGTGATAGACTGGCGACTTATCCGGGGTAGACGCTGCCTTTAGCTCTGTGGCATCTCGGATCAGCCCCCGCCACCTTTGCAGGGCTGTGGGACTGCAAGGGCCAGATTGCTCATTTATTTGTGATTAACTGAATCAGTATTTCATATTATAAAGTTGGTTCTAATTGGCACATACAGTGTTTTAAAATGTACGCAGTTGATTTTCCCCTGGCACACCCTCAGGCCAAACTTTACATTGAGAATAACAAAGTTGTCTCTCCATCTATGTTTTTAGGAGTGTAATGATCATTATAGCCTCGTAGAGGTGCCCGCATGGCTGAAGGCCATTAGTCTTGTTTTTACAAGCATTCTTTCATGTGATTGTTTGATTTTCACAGGACTAACAAGCAGACGTAGACCCATTTTGATTTTACCTCACTCAGAGTGTAGGCGGATGATGTCCTCGTCAGCCATTACCGTAGTTAACATCACTATAGTTGTGAAACATTTGTCCATGTTATTGTCGTCGGGCCTGGCATGTGAAGAAATGCTATGATACGTGGTGTGGTTGGACACTGGTGTGGCCTGGGTGCACTCAAGTAAGACAAGACGACCGTTCCCTCTCTGCCCTCAGTAATCATATTTTGGTGACTTATTTGCTTAAGCAAAGCAAGGTATCAGCCAAACATCCTGTCTCAAAGTCCTGTCTGCACTCGCTGCAGTATTAACCCCATGAATTGGCCCTTTGACTGATGGGGCACAGCCCAGGAATGTTGGGAAATTGGGAAGGTGAGGGGGAGTAGGGTCTCCGAGTGAAAGAGCTGGGAGGGGGATAAGGGGGTCTGACTCTGGAGAGTGACATCTGATACATGTTTGAACATATCACAGTTAATACTTACGAGACGTGGAGCCAAGCTGATATTCTTGGAAGCTTGGGAGACAGTTTGAAGAGTTGTTTTACTGAGTTTAGTTCAGAACGTGTGAAGCTTTCCAGGTCAAACCAGGCTGACACAGTTGCATAAAATTTTGTAAATCATCTACTGAGGCTCTCTAGTAAAGATCTGACTCACAGAAGCATAAATATTACTTTTGCAGGGCCCAAGTAGAATATTAATTTCAATGGTGTGTCTTGAGTCGAAAAACTGTGCAAATGCAAAATGTAAACACCCTCATTCTACTTCATCCAGCGCAAATGTGTCTGTCTAAGTCTGGATGGGTCCTCTCAGTGACCTGAACTTCCAGCCTGTTTGCTGGCACGCGTACAACACTTGCTCCTATGCCTGACTGAGACACATTAGACTATGGAATTCAACATCAAGTGCTGGCCCATTAACTATTTGCCATTTCCTCAAGTATTTTCCATCACGCTCTTTTTCACTGCAAGCAGGGAACACAGCGTATGTCAGGTTTTTTTCTGCAATGGTTTGGTTGTTTTTGTTTTTTTTTTGTTTTTACAATTCAGGTTCCTCAATCCCAGAAATTACTTCTAAATGTCTTATATTTCTCTTGCTCATCTTCTATTAATCCTGTGTACATGAGATGTATAAATATCATGCACAAATAAGCTGTAAACTGAGTGGATGGAGCCTCCAACAGACTCCAACACTCAGTCAGTGAAGATACAAAGAAATGTTCTCGCCTGGTTTCTGGCTACATGTACAGTACTGGAGCTTGAAGATGCTCACAGTCAACATGCTGACTTCTAAAATATTTCTTCTTTAAAAGCTTTAGGCTGTGGCCCTAGACTCAGAGCCGAATAAGTTAGTAAGTAAAACTTACATGTTTAGGTTTATGTAAAGCTGCACATCAGTAATAATCGATGACGTAGAGTCTGAACTCCAGTGTTGCCACTAACGTGTTATTTCTTTAGCTTTTCATCTGTTTCCTCGTCTTATTTTAGCCTGTTTTGTTTTTCTGTTGTTTTTCCAGTGTTCATTTTACTTCTGTTCTTGTGGATGATGTGGCTCGTCATTATTATTTAAAGACATTGTTGCCTCCGCTCGTACTCGCTGTCTTTCTCTCCCTTGCCCCACGTCTCTTTCTCTCTTGCCTTTATTCACTCTCTTACTCTTTCACTCCATGTTGTCAGGCTATCACAATTTAAAATAAGGTTTAAATTACAGGACTGGCTGTGGCTCTCTGTTCCCTCAGAGTTTTTGCCAACTCACAATTTGGCTTTTAATGGAATCCTGCCATGTTGCTGAACCTAAAGATTCTTTGCAGATGTTGACAGAGTCTGACTCTATGAAATGTAGGAAACTGTCGCCTGTGCTGTGAGCTCTGAACACAGCACTGAGAATTGCTATTTATGTAAGTGGAACAACATTTTCAGGAGGTTTCAGGAGATATAGCTGACTGTTTTTAGTACAATCACAAACAATCAACTTGAGAGAAGTTATAATTTTGTAATGGAATATCTTGTTAAATGCAACTTGCTCTATTTGTCTAAGAAACAGTTATTGTATGATGTACTGTAGTTCTCTGTTAACTTAAATAGCTGCAAGAGTAAGTCACATTTTGGGTAAAAAAATGTGACTTACTCTAAAACGTGTGTTCTTGGTTTGTCATTTGATTCCTGCATCAATCTAATTTTAGATTTAGTTTTGATTCCATATGAACCTTTAGGTTAGGACCTTTCACTAAAGCTCTGTCTAAAGTTTTAAAATATTTAAACAAGCAGTGCATGCACATACTTTTAAATCAAAATGCACATTTTTGCACTTAAATACTAGAAAACAAATAAATTATTAATTGTCCAAGTCAGTAGTTCCTATCAGCTGTTTAGGGTCTTTCTACGCATCTCTTTTGCTTCTCTCCTATCGCTTTTAATAGCATCCTTTCTAGCTGGACCAGATTGCTGTTTGCTGCAATAAAAAACTCTAATGACTACTGACAAAGTTAGAAAATCACTAGTAAACATAGTGGAGAATAAGCTGTTTCAGAGACAGATTTTTCGCTTCAGAGTTGCTGATGAATAAAAATGAGCTAAAAGACCATGAATATGGAATATTAAATTTAGCCATGACTGCTAATGAAAGCTAATGCTGCTTGATATTTGCTGGCTGTGTAACTGCTGGCTAACATGTCTACCACAAGCTGATCTGTCAAGTTGTTTTGCTCTCATGTTAAAGCAAATTAAATATACAGAAAAATGTGGGAAGTGGAAAGTGTTCCCATGTCAAATGTCTTTGCAGTCGGAGTTTCACATATTTCCCCCAAATTAAGTTTTAGAAGGAATTTCATCATTTCATTCTTCATAGTGGAAGAAATAGATCTGTTCCACCAATAAATGTGTGTAATTATGTTGTGAGGAGTGAAGGCCCTATAGCTGGCCCACGTGAGGCTCAATGAGAGACTTGACCCCTGTGACTGCCTGAGAGGGGGAGGAAGTGTTGAGGAAAAGAGCCTGTCCAGGAATGTGTTGGGATAGGGGGCGGTGAGGGGGGCTTGTCAGCTACTGAGCTCTGCTCCTCTGCTTCTGCTTTTGTCTCTTTCTTTGTCATTTGTGCAAAAGATCAGTTATGCTTAAAGCTACAGTATGCCATCATTCTTTATGAAGCAGTTAAAGTGTCTTCAAGTCGAGCCAGATTTATCACTCTGCTGTGTCACAGTGCTGTTTACAGGTAAGAGTCTCTGGTTTCTCTTCAGGTACGAATGTATAGAGGCTACATGTAGACACCACATGCCCCCTCCGTGTCATAAATTAGGTATGATTACGCACGATTGCGTCAGCTATAGAGGCAACGTACAGATCAAACCATCAACTTTAACATTGTTGCTACAACAGAAACTATGCGGAACAATAAATCATCTGATGCTGTAGCTGCTGAGACACCTTAATGTCCTTTAGGTTTCACTTCCAACGTCCTCCTCGCTGCTTGGTTAAGTTGGTCTAAAAGAAACTGTAAATGTTGCACAAATAAAAAAGAAACCATGCTGCCAGGAAGTGAAGTCGGTCACTTCAGTTTCCTGTATTATTTACTGTATTTGTTCAAGCAGCTCATCACTTCCAAAGAAGTGAAAATTCACACTAAGTTAAGTTACTTATTAACCTTAAAACAAGTGGTGAGGCGGCGAGGTGTCAGGTCGAGTTATAATATATATATATAATAGGCAATCCCTGCAGGTCACTGTCACCGTTCATAGTGTTTCTATTTCTGATTATTCGAGGTTCTTTAATTTCTAAGGAACATCCTGCATTACAGCGGCGCTTCGTGCATCAGATCAGTTTGTGTTTTTCTAGCATTTACGTGCAGAAAATGGACTAACTTTGAACCTCCTACCAAATTTCAATCTCCGGTGGCAAAGTTATTGTGCAAAGAAAAGGCATCAGTCTATCATCAGAGAGCTGTGATGTTCTGCTGGAGCCACTAAACTTCAATCTCAATAACAGCTAAGCACACGTAAACATGCCTTTGTGCACATGAACAAGAAGAGTTTAAGTGATTGGATGTAAACTGATATGACGCTTTGCAGTGTTGAACCATTTCCCTCTGGGATTAGTAAAGTTTTTTGGATAGGTGCAGTTTCCTTATTCAGAAAATGCTGACACTGGACAATGATCAATAGGCCCACACTTCTTCAAGGAGCACTGATTACTTGGCCGGATGTATTCCTCACTTTGTCTGTTTGCTTTTAATTTTTTGAATGTTTGAAAAGGCTATGAAATAGAAACAAGTTGGATTTGATAACTTTGATATAGGCCAGCAATGCCAGCAATGTCACTTAATCAGTTCAGTACAAAATCACATAGTTCCCAGAATGCAATAAGAGTTATTTTTATTTATTTATTGTAAAACATTCCCAGTGGAAACCTTTGTCTTTAGTTTAGGTTTAACTATGTGATGCTTCTTTGTTTTTTCAATAATGAAAACAATTCTAACCACAATGAAAGTCAGTGTTGAATCCAGTCAGTCCAACTAAGTTTACACAACATGCAGTACTTAACCAATAAAACATTTAGTTGTGTTAGAAGAAAACTGCCAACTTTTTAACTTCATATAAAATCTTGAAGCAGCGCGTACTCTCATCATTTTAGGTTGAAACAACAAGCTATAGTTTACACTACTGTGGAACCACCTTTTATTTTGTCAACTTTCAGTGAACTCACTCTTAATTTTAAAGTATTCATTTATGAAATGTAAGTGAAACACCCAGGACAACAACATTTGGGTTTCCAGTGTTCTTATGTCCACGATGACTGGTAGATCATACAAAACGTGTCAGCTGACTTGTCCAGGATGCAATAATATATGCAAAACCTGAGACATTCCATGTCTTGAGTTGCACTTTGAAATACAGGAAACTGATTACTTTCTCTCTTCCTCTTGGAGGCCCTTTCTAAACTGTCTCCAGATACGTCAAGGAATTTTACAGCGACACAGAATAACTTTCCTGTAGCTCGGTTGCCATGCAGGTTTAAAAGATTGTGGTCAGCTTTGGCAGATATTTGTGGCTCTTATGTGATAGAACAACAAACAGAGAGAAATGTCTAATTGCACACGGCAGCAGGCTACATCACCGGCTCCCCTTACGATGGAAAAACAGGGAGAAGGAAGGAGTTTGTCTGCATGTGCAATAATGTGTGTGTTTGTATGTGTTTGCGAGCAGGAACCCTGTTGTGTTTGACTGTAAAGGCCATGTCTGGCGATAACGCAGCCCTCTGATGGCAGAGATAGTCGAGACGCCAGCTTAAATGTGGCTTGCTGAATTGAAGTTTCCCTGTAATGATAGTTGTCTCAAACTGCACAGAACCTACCATTTGGAGCCAGGGAGGGGTGTTTCTTTTTCCTTTTATTATATTTTATTTCTGCCGTTTAAGAGCTTCGGGAGGAAAGTTGAGGATGTTAAATCAGAACAAAGCATCTTAGAGGCGACGGTGATGGTCAGTCAGTTCTGTCCTCCCCTTTTGTCCCTCAGCCCCCCCCCCCCCCCCCCCCACACACACACACACACTGCCTCCACCTCCCTCACCCCAACCCACCCACTTCTTTCAGCACAGTGGAAGAGTCTAATAACTGGAGGGGAATCTAATCCTTGGCACTGGATGAAAGACGAGGGTCTCTCTCCCTCCCTCTCTTTCTCACAGTCCCTCTCTCTCTTCATTTTTTTCTGTGGAAGCTGGTTATGCTTGGCAGGTTCTCGCTCTCTCCCTCTCATTTTCCCGCTCGCTCTTTCACTCAGTCTCTCTCTTTTTTTTTTTATTCCTCCACTTCCCTCTGTTTTGCCCAACTTTCTTCCACTCTGTGCAGGTTAAGGTTAGCAGGAGGAAGTCTCCTCTGCTCAGACTGAGGGTGGGTGTTTTGAGGAATAGTTGGAGATTTGGGGGAAATATGTTTATTTTAGTTGAGAATTGCGCTAGCTGCATTTTTCTTGCGGCAGGCTGTGCAAACCACACATGCACACCAACATCCGCAATTACATAATTGCCGCCAGCCCGTGAGCTTAGTCCATTCCTTTCAAAATTCAAAAAATCAATGTGCAGACGGTAACCCCTCCTGCTCAGTGTTGTTGATGCATTCATTGGTCTGAGGAAACACCGACCCAACCACTTCCTTTTCCTCCTCCTTCCAAAACGCACAGATAATCACATAAACAGTGTATTTATAAAAGCCAGAAGAATATAAAAGCAAGTAGAGGATCAGAAACAGCAATGTCTGGCTTTGCCTGCTTTCTAATTCTACACCAGCCTTGCTGTATTCTTGCTGGTTCATAGCACCAACTACAGTGTGGAAATGAGAGCTGAGTATGTGCTCAGTGATTGTTGGCGACATACAGAAGGTTGGAGCCCTTAAACAAGAAGACTGATAGTGAGTCCCTCAAGTCTTGGATTTATTGCTGCTGGTCAATAAAGAATCTGGCACAAAACCATCCAATAAAACAACACATTGTTCCTACTACACTCCAGTATTTGTACTAATTGAACAAATATGATATACTGCAAATTGCCACTTAATGAGTTTTACTAGTGATACTAGACAGACTTTAAAACCTTATAACTGTTTCCCTCTGCTTTCTGGTGTCTATGCAAAGCTAAGCTGACCATCAAGTATTTCTTCAGTATTCAGAAACAGAGAACAGAAGGAAAAGAAAAAGAAGATAACGTAAGAGGAAAAATGAGGTGCTGTTATTGTTTGAAGTACAGGTTTAACAGTCTGTGATCCATTATAAAAACTAGTTCAGGCATTTAAGTTGTAATTTAATTACAGTAAGGTTTATCTTCCACATATCTTTACATTCGTCTTCTTTGTTCAAAGACAAATGTGAAGTGTAGCCGGCGTTTCTATGAGATTGGCACTAAGAGATGGTGATTCTGAGATGAAATAACAAAGGCTACTTATCTAATTGGCAAACAGAGCTGTTAAATGATGGTTTGCGTAAATGGTTTCAGGCTTAAATTGCTGCCAGCCCTCACATACAGATGGTGCAGCATGCACATTCACGCAGTCACACGCTAGCACACAGTTTGTCGACTTCCTTTGCTCAAACATAAACATACTGATAACCTCCAGTTTGAACCCGTCTTTAAAAATTCCATTGAAGAAGTTGGTTGCCCACCGGCTCCTTTCTCCTCCTCCTCCTCGTCCCCCTACTCCCCTCTCACACGAGCTCATTATACCTTCTTTTGGATGATAGCCAGGGTGAGCATGATGACACGAAGAACTGTGCCAGAGACATAAAACATGGCACGCTGTACTACTAAGATTGGAAAAAAACAGACTTTAGCAATAAGGTAGAGGAGTGTCTTCAAGCACTTAAAGTGAAATTTAGTTGTCATTCAACCCTGAGCCCTTTTAAAGTTATTATGCACTTATTAATTCCACAATGAACACTCGTAAAGTAAGCATACAGAGACGCTTTTAACTCGGTAACTGGAAAAGTAAATAAGAAAATGCTGAAAGTGGGCACACAGGTATTAAATCATGATTTATAGGTGGATATGGAGATGAAGATGGAGATGGAGAAAGAGTTTTTGGTTTACAGTTTATTTGTATGGCACCAATTGTTTTACATAACACATCAAATACTTTAAGAAAATACATATATTAAACAAAAGACTATTTAACAAGACATACCCATGGGTTTTAAGGCCTAATATGTGCACGTATCATCTCCTATGTTTACCTGCGCGTCTATATTTGCATACAAACATGTAGACACGCACACACATCTCGTCCACCTCCTCCTGTCATCACCCCCCGTACACCCCCTCCCACCACCTCCACCCCTGCACCCATCCACCCCCTGAAATGAAAACGGCTGTTGTGCAAACATAACACACCTACCCTAATCGGAGTCCTGATTTCACCCAAAAGCAACTTGTTAACGGAAGAAGTGGTGCAGCCATTCTGGCCCCTGCAGGATGAAGAGGGGTGTTTCGCTGCGATATGAAAGGAATGGGGCCACAGGCACATGGGTCTTTAAATCCTGTGTCAATAGAGTCTCTGGAGCAAAATAATGGCATCACTCTGTGTGGGAGTTAATGTGAGCTGATAGCATGAGGGCTGGGGGGTCAAGGGTTCATGGACTTGTGCTAGGTTGACAGAGAGCTGAATGCTTTGTACCCCCAACTCCCCTCTCTACAGCGCTACCTCCTCTTTAAGTCTGGACCTGAGGGAGTGCTATGGCAGGAGATAGAGGGCACTGGAGGAAGACTATTTATTTATTTAGACATAATTTGTGGCTGAAACACAGTTTGCTCATTACTGTCTATTATCTATTTATATTACATATATATGTTGATTTAACAAAGACCATACAGTTTAACATTAGCAAAATATCAGTGTCCATGTATTTAACATTTAATCAGTTGCTACATCTCTTGCAGTCATTAGATTGATACCTAGTTGGAGACCTAAAAATAAGCAGTATTAAAAGAGCAAATATTAAATTATCCTCCTCCTTTATTCCTTTCAGACACTGGTACCTCACTCGGCTCCTCGACCACAGGCGGACATCGCTCTCACTGGTGTAGCGTTGCCTACTGGGAGCATCGCACACGCGTAGGTCGTCTTTATCCAGCCTACGAGCCCTCGCTCAGCATCTTCTATGACCTACCTCAGGGCACAGGCCTCTGCCTCGGCCAGCTCCACACCAACGGATATCTCAGCCGCCGCGATGACCTTGGCAGCCGCAGCACATCGGGTCTTCATGGACTTCACAGCCATGGTGGTGGTGGAGGCAACAGCACCAGCAGTGTCCAACAGATACGGAATAAAATTGGTTTCGGCATCGTGCTGAGCCGTGAGCCGGATGGCGTCTGGGTGTACAATCGCAGCCAGCACCCGGTGTTCGTCCACTCACCCACGCTGGACCCACCCGGTGCTCGGGGGCTGAGCGTGAAGAGGGTGATGCCTGGCTTCTCCCTCAAGGTGTTTGACTATGAGTGCTCCAGCTGGATGACAGAGCACGGCTTAAAGCCTGAGTGCCAGGAGGGGCCCTGGGACCCCCACAGCGTTCGCATCAGTTTTGCTAAAGGATGGGGCCCCTGCTACTCCAGACAGTTCATCACCTCTTGTCCCTGCTGGCTGGAGGTGCTACTCAACAACCACAGATAGCACACAAACACACACACACACAGTCACAGACTCACATGAGGTTTTCCTGACCCAGTATCCTAATTGTAATCTACCTAGATTTAATATAAAATTTATATATTATATAAAATATATTATACATGTAAATACTTGAGTCATTTTTACAATGCCATTATTTATGTATAGTGTAATGTGTAAATGGGCAAAATAAAAAAGGAACAAGAATATGCACTTTTGATTCTATATATGCATTACAGATTCTGTCTTTTTGCAAATATAA
The DNA here is from genome assembly GCF_900324465.2 of Anabas testudineus. Classification (NCBI taxonomy): domain Eukaryota; kingdom Metazoa; phylum Chordata; class Actinopteri; order Anabantiformes; family Anabantidae; genus Anabas; species Anabas testudineus. The sequence goes on from NC_046612.1 coordinate 13,945,681, forward strand.
ACTGTAAAAATACGACAAACCTGGTTTATGTTCTCATGATTTAGCAATTCCATCAAAAAGTATGCCATGCACACATTGTTAATAAAGTATTTGTATTAAATGAATATTTCTGTGGTGGTCTGCTGGATATTTTAGCCTAGTTTCAGCTTGTGGGGTTTTAGTGCCTTGATACCCACCGTATCTATTACTGACATTTATGAGTTTCTCCAAGAGCTGACACATATTTTAATGTCTATAGTTGTTTGTATCATGTTTAATCTTTGTCAGTTTTTATGTAAATTGTTTCATCATGCCTACTCTGTATATAAGTCGTAAAACTGAGATATCCTTGGCACTATAAGCTGCAATGAAAGCACTGTGAAAGGCATCGCAGTGCCAGTGGTAAGAAAATACAGTGCATAACCAAGAGATTACACAACGAACCACAGCAGGGCACTCAGACCCAAAGCAGCTCTGGTAGGAGAAAGGTCTGTGTTTAAAGCACAATGGCACGACCTTTGTGTCCTTTCAACAAATGGAAACAATATGGAAACTCATATTTAAGGTTTGAATAGACGGCACAGATGAAAAACAGTGTACGCTGTAGAAGGCAGTTAAACCCTCTAGAGATGTGTGTTTAAGAAGCAGCGGCAGCACCTCGCTCAGCTCCGGCAGTCAGGCATTTTTGTTTTGACCCTAAAGCTCTGCAGGCTGCTTGCTGAAACCTGTAATTAACTTTAGCTTGAAAAGTAAAGAGGGGTTAACTATAAAGTTGCAGCACTCCTGAGGAAAAATGAAGCGCTGCTGCATTCAAAAACATAGCAGTGTTACAATATGGTTGCAGTTTGAAATGAAGTCAGACTGTGTACTAGTACTGTCTAAGTCTTTAAAGTCTTATTGGTATATACAGTAACAACGCAGAGAACTGAATACAACTTATTATAACAGCTCTGGGCATTCTCAAACACCCCTCAAAAATTCCAATGTATATTTCAGTCCAGTCTCCTCTCTGCTTTTCCAGGCAAAGTGTGGGATTTGTGGTTAGGATACAATGGAAGGATTCAGAGGAGGGGCTATGCTGGGAGAGTTGCTGCTGGCAGCACTAGTCCAACAAACTTACCATGTTCTTTTCCATCTCCTTTTCGGTTTTCTCATGTGAAAACACCCCTACCCATTCCCCTGTCTTCATTATTTTCCTTTGTCCTGACTTAAAGTCATGAAGACGATGAAATGGATCCTAGGCAGCGAGTGGTAGAGGAGGTTTTTTTGGCCCTCGTCTTCAGGGCTGCGGTGCGTGCTGACCTCAGTGTGAACTGAAGGAAAACGGGCTAATTCTGCCACTGGCTCTCGAGCTCCACCCCTTCACCGTATAATTATCCTTGTCCATATTAAGATGTGATAATTATGTAAATGAATACATCAAGGGCTGGTAATTAATAGAAGACATTCTCTGTTTTTGCTCAAAACAAGATGAGTTAGTACTTGAAGAACCATATGAGTCTGCTTTTTAAGTACGCGGTCTAAAGCTGTACAAGCTCAGTTTACTGCAGTTTCCTCCTCTAGATCCAATATTTCACAAGAAACAAAGATTTGTGAGCAAAATAAGAACGTTTCTTCAATTGGAAACCACTTGAATCTTGTTCTATTTTGCGGAGTTTAACCTATAGTGGCTTGATTTAACTACCAAAACTATTTAAAATGCCCCCAAGTGCAGCGATCTGCCCACCAGAGAAAAACACTCAGGCATCGACATCCAGTGTCTTCTCCCCTCATCACACCATCATCATCTTGACAGTGTTTTGTCACTTTGCTGCTCAGAGAACACGAGGATCGATAACTCGGCTGTCAGCCGGCCCTGTTGTGTGAAACCGCAGACAGCTCAGACGTCTCCTCGCTATCTTGCTGCTGATTGCACATCAGGGTTTATAAATGTCATCCTCACAACCAAAGAATGATGACAGACAAGTCACGGTCTCTCCCTAACTCTAACACAGGAAATAAACAATTGGCAGTTTGTTGTGTAACTAGGATCCTATTGTTAACCCTGACGTCTGTTAAACGACGACTGAGCACACAGCATTTTTCTGATATTTGCTGTCTACATATAATCCAGGATTATTGGTGTGGTCCCTGGAAAATGGTGACATTCAGACAGATCTCAGCAACAAACAGGTACCTTAACGTATCCTAGAAGAATAAACAGCCAACAACACAAAGGTCAGAGTTGTTTGACTCTGTTTGATCTGTACAGCAATTGTAATACCAAAATAAATTTATGGAAGAGTGACAAACAAAGCTAAACTTAAGTTATTGTTTTCAGTTACTTCAGCCATAAAATATAATTAAAGCATTCAGTCTGTGGCCAGTTTCAACTTCAAAATGATATTTTTGTGACTCTGCCAAACTGAAACCAATGTTCCCTTTCTAGTCTCTCTCTGTGGAGTGGGCAGAGTAAATTGTTTAGTTTGATAGTTAGTCTTTAGTTTTGATTCACAGTACTTCAGGAGTGATGGAGTGATCTTTTTTTCTTTGACTTTAAAAAAGCAGAAGGTTAAATGAATGTAATTAACTCAGGTGCTGTCAATAAAACAATGGACGGAGTGGTTGCAGTGGGCAGTGGGCAGAAAGGCTGTGGTGATGCCATGCTGGCAGGAAGGTGGTCAAGTCAAGTCAGGTTGAGATTATAACAATATCAAGCTGCAATTTTCATAATTCGTGTCTAAATACGCTTTTATCACAGCAGACATTTGAACTTTTTTAGCAAGCACAGGAACACCTGTGCTTTTCTATCACAGTAGAAAAGCACCGGTGTGCAGCTGCACTGATAACATTAACGATGTCTCTGTTGTAGTGTCAGAGGCCACGTCAGAGTAAACCAGCGTGGAGTCTACCAGGATCCTGAAACAGCTAAAACGAATTCAGACAGTATTATTATTTACACCTACTGACATATATCAATGTTTCCAACAACCAAATAATGTGTTTAAACCACATTATATTTACAAAAACAACCACAAAAGCCCACAAAGGTACCAGTATTACTATTAAATATTAAAATGGCAATAACTGACATATTTATTACAGTGTAAAACACAGACACGCGTCAAATGAGAATGTGAAACAGGCGACTTGTTGTAATGAACTCAATCAAATCCTCACTTCATGTATTTTTATTTGGATGTTCAACATATCCAAACTGTCAGGTTGCACTTCTTTCATCACTTCCTCAGTGTTTTGAGGACACTCATTAACATCATGCATTCCTTAACCCATTACCCTAAGCTGAGCCATCACAACTAAACGCCTGACCCCCCCAAGCCTAACCTAATTCTAACATTAACCCCTTAGCCCTTTGAAGGTGTGTGAGAAAGGGAGAACCAGCTGAAATGTCATCACTCTCCCAAAATGTCCTCACTTGTACGCTGTAAACTGATCCTTGTAGTGTATAGCTAAACAAGTACACATACACACCCCTCGACATACATCTCTTCACACACAGACACACGTCTTTTCACTGGAAGTAAAATACTAACCGTTGTGGTTAAGATTCCTGTTAACTTATTAATACATGGAAATGAGTAGTATAGGTAATAGGTAATCAAATGTCACCTTTATGGTTTCCAAAAACGTAACTTTGCCTTCGCTGTAAACTATGAGTGTAAAACTCAGCAATGTAGATTTCAGACTTGCCCTTTCAATGAATGACTGAGGCGCTGTTTATTTTCCTGTCCGTCTTTGTTTTGTTACTTTAAGCACCATGTCTGTCAGCCATAGTGTAATTATATGGAGACAGAGACACAGGAGGGGGGGGGGGCGTTGGAGACAGCCTTCTCTTTCAGCTGCTATGAGCCGCAACCAGTACTGCCTGAAGCTGCTCGCCTGTTGAACAGCAGCCAAGAGACTCTTCAACTCCCGTTTAACCCCTTAGGTTAAGGGCTGATCTGAGAGGCAGAAACAAACTGGAAAAGGTCAAAAATGACAGATGTTAAAATGGGTGTAATGGTTTTAATGGACCAGAGTAGATTTCCTATGCAATCTAAGTATCATGTATCCCACAAGTCTTTAATTAGTTCTTTAGTTACACACCTTAGTTAATTTATTTGCTGGGTTGAAGTAAGTTGATAAATAAAAATGTATTAAATGTTTTGCAGTCCTACAACCACACATATGTCTTCACAGACAAAGCTTCTTGAATGACATTAAGTGCATTTCACAGGAAGTGCACTACGCGTCATCGTCAACCTTCATCCCATTACTTTGCTACAACACACAGCGTCTCCACTAAATTTCCTCACACCTTCAATATGAGGGTTTTTCTCAATCACGATTTCAGAACTGAAAACAGTGCTCAGAAAATGTGCTCATATCACTGCAGGCTGCTGTTCTGAACATACTGTGACTACACGTGAATGTAAATGAATATTTAGACAAAGACAGCAAACGTGAAAATACTTTCCAGAACCATGGAGAAGCTACACAGAACATAATTAAAGTATAAATGTCATCAAATATAGTAAATGTTACTTTAATTACAGGCTTACAGAAACTAATCTCATAAAGAAAAAAGAAAGATCATTTGAACAGAGACAAACTCACTTTCAGACTTTTACAGTTTAGGTTGAATGGTGAACTGAACCACTTTTGTTCTTCTCTGTGACAGAAGGACTAACATGTCATTTCCATGTTTCCTGTATACTTGAGTTTTAAAAACAGTGAAACGTATACAGCACATGGTGGTTGGTGTGAATATCGTGCCTGGTTATCCTGGCATAGAGCCACACCACCCAAACAATAGCTGCAGCAGAGACGCAGAGGATGTTTTCATATACGTTTAATATAATTCATTTAAGAAATACAATAAAAAAAGAGGAATTCTGACACAATCAAGTATCAAACCAACTCGCCTTCTGCTTTCAATTTGTCATTGTTCACAGATAAAAGGTTTCTTTTACTAAACTTGCATTTACCCAAAACACCCCCAGAAAAATTAATCACTGCACAGCCGATGTACGACTCGACTTTTCTTCTTTAAGCGGTCTAAATGTTTTCCATATCGTGGGACTCTAAATGGATGCAGGAAATGCTGTCACTCCACTCTGCTTTCCAAACTTCCAGAATGAGGTTTTGGCTCCAGTGGATGCCGGTGCGGTAGATTCCAGTTTGGTACCGACCCTGCTCAGGTTTCCTCGCACTGGGAGGGAGGCCTCAGGAGTCTCTCTTGATGAACACAGTGCTTTCGTCTCGCTTCCATCTGACTCAGATCCTGTGGAAATGCGTTTTCTCAACAGACAGTCTTGGTACTTCCTTCTGAGCTGGATGTTACAAAACTGAACCAAATAGTTCTTAAAACCATTCCTATTTTTATTAATGCAAACTGGATCATCTGTCAATTCAGGACCAACATGCAGATGATCTGAACAGCTGACAAGCTGAACGTGGATGAAGTGAAGAAGAGAATTTAAAAAACACAAGAAATGCACCAACATGAAAACAAATGGAAAACAGCAGATAGATGTGAACATAATGAAATGATGAAGAGGAAGAAAATGTGCTGATGTTTCATTCAGCCCAGCATCATTATTCTGTATTCTGGCAGCCTGTGTATGCTCTGGGTTGCGCCTGTGCTATATAGGCTATCCCAGTGCTAGAAATCACATGTAAACCTATTAAAATGAACATGAATCAGTGTAAAGAATGAGGCTTTGGCTACACCCCAAAACACTGTCTTTATTCATTTAAACACTTCTCCATTCTGTAAAAATCTATAAAGTGGTCTGGTATTAGAGTTCACAGTAACCAAATCTCTAGGAAACAAAAACGAAAGTAGCATTAGTAATAATAAATAAGGCAGAAGCTTGTTTTTAAAATCCTAGACCTAGCTCAGCACAGTTTGTGCTGTGCACATATCTATAAAGCTGGCAGCATTATAGATCTGTCCATATAAGTTCTGACTTTTTACATGTTCAAGAGTATTAAAGGTAATTTTTGAATTATTCCTTTAAAGTGACTTCCCTGTTATAGACCTACCCATTAATAAAACCATTAAGAAAACATTAATTATACACTGGAAATGTAATGGGCCTTTCATCTTTGTAAGTACAGTATAATTACTCCTGCTTTAACCGGCTGTACACACGTCATCTACAACCTGTGGTAGCAAAATCATTTGTGACCAAGACTAAACTGTACTTTAGTATAAAAAAGTGCCGGCCTTCATCAGACAACCCAAAATTGTTAGAGACATTAGACGTGACTCTTTCATCTCTTCTCTTTTTCTTTCTTCTTTTCTTTCTCTCTTTGACACACACAGACATTATTCCACATATCAAAGCAGTTTATTGAACCTCGGCGGCTGGCTAAGGCCACAAAGCCTTATTGTGTGACCTCCTCTTGAAGCAGTCAGAGGTATTGAGACATTTTTCATCTCTCAACCTTTGTATCGAGCAAGGTGTTAAAAACAGAAATAAAAGGGTGGAACTGAGAGGTCTGGTCTCTGTGTTACACTGCTGTGCTGACAGTGACATGTTTGAAACTGCAGATCTCATTTTCAGCTCATCATTTTCGACAGAAGAAGATAAGATGCCTTGTTCTCCTGCAGCAGCCACCATGGTCTGTCCAGCCTGAATTTGTGAAAAAGTTTGTGAAAATCGGCTTAAATAAAGAATATTTTTCTTTATTTAGTGAAACGTTATCTGCATAAAGTGCTTCATTTCTGGAAACATATTATATAACAGTCGATCATAAATAATTCAGATTATTATATTGATGTATATACGTACACTGTCTGTCCATAAAAAAGTCACACACTCTAATATATATTTTCGTTGGACCATTCACTGTGGCATCATTTCGATAAGCTTTTGTAATGTCTAAACATTTATTCTCATCCAGAGTTGCATTCATTTTTCACCAAGATCTTGTCTTGATGATGGGAGAGTCGGACCACCGCACAAAATGTTCTCCAGCACATCCCAAAAATTCTCAATGGGGTTGAGGTCTGGACTCTGTGGAGGCCAATCCAAGTGTGAAAAAGATGAGTCATGCTCCCTGAACCACAATTTCACAATTCAGGTAGTCAGCTGACCTCAGTCTTCGGACACATGATGTTGCTGAACCTGGACCTGACCAACTGCAGCAATCCCAGATCATAGCACTGCCCCCACAGGCTTGTATGGTAGACACTAGGTATGATGGGGGCATCACTTCACCTGCCTCTCTTCTTACCCTGATGAGCCCATCACTCTGGAACAGGGTAAATCTGGACTCATCAGACCACATGACCTTCTTCCATTGGACAGTTTTTAACCCAGTTTTAGTAGTTTAATTTATCTCCTTAGATGTTTTCCTTGCTTGATTCACAACAATAATTTGACCCTTCTGAGACAGATTAACATCTTTTTCACAAGAAGCTGCTCACTGCATCAGTTTGGGTTCAATAACTTGATGCCAGCTGGAACATAATCATTCATGCAGTAATTATCCATTGAGAGGCTCCTACCTATTTGCTATTAGTTAAATCCAGGTGGTGACTTGTTTTTGGACAGTGTATGTTCCTGTGCTCATGTTCAAGTCTATGCTGTGTGTTAATGGATCTGCTCCCAGTGTCGTATGAAGATGTCAATCAAAACTGAAACAGGAAAGCTATGTCAACCTGTCAGTGTGCTGGTGTTGCAAGTACTAGCCTGAGCCCTGAAGGCAACATTACTACAACTACTGACGTTCTCACGTTTGTTGGAGGAGTTGTGAACACATGACAGTTGGTCTTGAGTGCTGAATTAAATCTGACTTTTTTTTTCTCTGTTCATTTTTTGCGTTCTTACATTTAAATTTTGTCCTCAAAAGTGTCTTTGAAACATACCTATTCAAAAAAGTAGGTACGTTTTTAAGGAGATTTACAGAAAACAGAAGAAATCGGGGCATATCAAATTGGGATTTGACTCTATATAAAATCATCAATCATGACAAATCTTAAAATAACTTCACATGTACAGTGTATGTAAATGATAAGATGAGATTTTCTTTCCACACAGAAAGGAGATTCACACAAATACATATATAAAAGGATCTATCAAAATAAAGTCTTTCATTCTGTTACAATCCTTTGGTTCCTGCCATTTTGCATGACTTAGACTTAAGTCATTAAAGTAGACAGACATTACAAACCTTTTTATCTTTAGGGCACAACATTTGGAGAATTTAGCTTTAAATTGACATTGGGTGCCAACATCCCATGGAAACAAACAAATAAATATGTCTTTGTGTGACAGTCATTTGAACGTATAAAAATAGACATTGTCTTAACAGAACTCAGTGGGTTTCAAACTGACAATGCAGTTAAAACAAAACAAAAACAAACCTAACATGGGAAATGACATCGTGGCAGAGATAAAGCATCTGATTCTTCCCACCGCTCTACATAGATATGATGCATTGTTGACCGCACAGAGAAGACAGACAGGCTGGCAGACGGAGAGATAGTGATACAGATGAACAGGCTGACTCAGTTACTGTCCTGTAAAGGCAGCCGGACACCCACTGTCTCCCAGATCTTTAGTTTCTTATCAGAGACACAATCGTCTGTATAGGATGCTCTCTGGAACATGCAAGCACACACATGCTTTGTCTTTCTAGAGTTACACATGGACATAATGCATTCCTTAACTCCTTCCCCTAACCTAAACCGTCCCAACTAAATCCCTGACTCCAACCCAACCTAATTATTACCTTAAAGCTGCAAGGACCAGCATCACGCACACAAATACAGAGACACAGAGAAGAGACACCACTGTATGAGAAGTTACATTTTATATCTAGAATTCATCTGTCACTTTACATTTGCTACATGCATGGAAAAGTATTATTATTTATTATTATGCTCTTGCATATGAACATGTGTTTATCGTGTATATCAGCATCAATATTAGTTTTGACTGTCAGGAAGTTTCTATAACTGACTTGAGAACTAGACACCACCACCTGTATCATCATTTGAAATGGACTTTGTTCATTCAGGAAAAGTTTTGGGGCAAAGTAGATCTGTTTCCCTATCAATATGTTTTCCCTTTACTTTAATCGGACCCCTAACCCCGACTAATAATGTCTTATAATCATCCACCTGATTTTAACCACCTCTACCTGCTTCTGTGCTTTAGACAGGAACATTTACCCTTTGTTCACTTTCAAAGTTTTACTCTCAGCCCAGTGCTGCCACCATCTGGCACAGAAATAATAAGTCATGCTAATAACTAATCCTTGTTCAACATCAAAAGTTAACCAGTAAATTCGTGTTAGAACATGTTGTAAGACTAAGATGGTATCTGGGTCTTTTAGAGTAAAATGAGTGAGAGTGATGTGACTTTAACATTTAATACAACGGATAAACTTTGATCTAAACATCTACCTAGATTTAATTCAAACCTTAGTCTTGAGTGTAAGTTTTAGCCTGAAATGAATAATTTATTCTTGTGGTCAGTGGGTTTTTGTCCCTACATGGGAGCTGAGATCCCACATGTCACAGCAGGCACAAACACACACGACAGCATTTGAACACATTAAGATGCTCTTGCAGATTGAATTGGTTCCCACCCTGCAGGTCAGGGGTGACCCCAGACAAATCTTAAGGGGTCACAAAGTGAACATAGAAATATTTGTGCTACACAGCATTGTGGATTTTGGTGATGATTATCTTATCTGTGTGAAATACTGGGTACTCTCACCTTTTCAACTGAGAAGTTAAAATGGTTGAACCGTACAAATCATGTACAGTCAAACCTGTTTAAGGGGTCAAAAAAGAAAGAAAAGGATGGAACTGCATTAGGGGATCTAAACATCAGCAGACAATGGCACTAATCAGAAATATTCTTAAGAAGATTTGTTCGGATGATCGGCAGTAAGGTTCTGAGCAAATGTTCTTGCAGAACAGAAAGTTGGAATAAACTGAGATGAGCAGTAGAAATGTGAGCATCTCATTTCTATGTTGTTCATAATGTAAGACATTTTCAAACAACATTAGGCAGACCCCATAGATCTCGTTGTTTATGCCGCTATATTCTGATCAGCTGCAGCCTTTTTAAAGGCTCGTGGAAAATGATAACAACTCCAGCAACAATGGAGTTCCTCTCACTCGTGTTGTTCCAGTGCGGCAATACAATGGTAGCCCAAGGACATTATTTGCATATTTTCAAGGGGTGTGTGAATAGGGCTTAGGAGAATGAGAAATTATATCAGTCACAAAGAAAATCAATGGCCCGTGACCAAATGCTCAATCTTCTATGCATATGTTATTTGAGATTGAGGGCTTTTGTTGTCATATAAATGCAAATGGAAGACTTGTATGCAGGATATAATGTGCAATTATGGTTCAAATAGGAATTTTACTCGACCTAATCCATTTTATTGTCCTGTAAAGTGTGATGTGCAGTGGACAGTATCACACAAATCCCACATAGTGGTGCGATCTTCAGCATAGTTCATTTACTATCATGTAATCTGCGGCTCATCACAGTGGACCATTACCTTCAGAGAAAATGATTGATTTAATTTTGTTCAGTGAAAGATGCTATTAAGTTAAAGTGCTCCTCACTGTCTCTGTTGAACGGGATGTAAAAATGACCAAAGCTTGTAATAAGACGTGTGCTACCACTGGGTGGCGCAATTTAACAATTGTTCTCAAAAAATACTTAACAAGTGTTTACATGAACACAACAGAAAGTAGGACACTGGGGTTTTGTGACTTTATTTTATTTGACCTGTTTAATTGAGGTGTGGTGACACAGTAATGATAAGATAAATTAATTTCTTTATATATTCATTTCTATTTGATCACACACATACGTTGCATCATAAGCTGTACTGTATATTTTGGATGTCTTTATATTTGATTGATTGATGGATCCTACCGGAGGATGTGATGTCAAACGTGAGTCTCAGTTAAGAGAGAGAGTTAAGAGGAGTAAGATGACTAAAGGCTGCTTGGTTACTACGTTAAATCCCCGGATCAGCTGTGAAAGTCTGACAGAGCAGGGTGAATGTGAAGAAAGGTGATGATGCAAAAAGAAATGCACAATCAAGGAAACAAACAAAGGAACAACAACAAGATGAAGTTACAAATCCTCCAGACATTCAGAGGAACTCAATGTGTTGTATGTGTTCAGAGTCCCTGTTACCAGTCGTTAGCCGGTGGATCAGTTTCAGTCTCAATGAATTTGTCAAACCATGTAATTACAGTCCAGTCCACGAACTCCTTCCAATGAGACTATTATGTTCTTCTGAAAATCACTGCATCTCTACAAATCCTCTTTTTTTATCTCATGAGCATCCCAGATATGTGCCGCTCTCTGTCTCACCCCTTCTTTCTCTCTCCCTCTCTTGCACAGTGTGTCGTTTCTCCAGGTCTCCACGATGAGGAGGAGGTCGTGTGGTGCAGGTTCTATTTACTGGGAAACCTGGAAGTTGACTGACATCTTCCCTGATCACATTCTTTATATATGGTTACAAATAGAGAGCAGTTACTGGTCTTATCAACCTGTGTTTTGTCTGTTGCTTCTTTTCTCTCTCTGCTTTTCAGGTGGCTGCCTCACCTCACCCTTGGTCTCTCCATTATCACCTAATGGTTGTTCGAGGAGGAGCTCTACCAAACCCTAATCATTTGTAACAACAAGCCCATTAAATAGATACCATTAATTAATACATTTTGATATGACAATGGATGCTGAACGTTTGCCTGAAATTAACTATTTATATGTTTCTACTACATTTTAAAGGTAATATTATCTGATAAGTCCAAGTTAAATATGCAAAGAATGTTTTACCATTAAAATGCAACAAGAATTGCTGCACATTTACTCAATTTGTACAAATTTTTGTATGCTCTCATATTACAGAGTCTCATTTCAAAATAAAGGCCGGACTTCCTCCACGCTGACGTCTGGTGTCAGTGTCAGTGACACCTGTTCAAGTGATGATGATTGTGAAAGCTCAAAAATAGCCACGCTGAAGCAGATTAAGAATCATTAGTAAAAGAAACCGAATCTGGGAATTCATAATGGACACTTACTTAAAAAAAGACATACTTTATTGATCCCTTTGGGGACACTGTTGTTCGGACAGCTGCAGTAGATGAAACCGCTACTGTGGGGTTTGGTGTCTTGTCCAAGTACATCTCAACACGTAGTCAGGAGGAACCCGGAGTTGAGCCGCTGACCCTGGGGTTTTTATAAATGACTGATCTACCAACAGCCCTATTAAGTGGCTCATCAGTGAGCATTCATGATTTGGTTCTACTTAGAACCCTACTGTCAACAACGTTACACACTTTTAGTTACACATCCTTTAAAGTAAATGTTTAGGAACAAGTACAAGTTGTCTAATACAGGAGATAAACTCTACAAATTCAGCTGAATCAACATCCCAAACCAATTTAGTTCAAGTACTCCTGTAGAGCATGTGTTATTAAATGATCCCAAATGACAATGTCACATGCAGCCGACTGTTCCTCTGCGCATGAGCTCAAACTGAATGACCTCAACTCAATATCCTGTCTGCTATCAATGAGATTATGCAGGCATGCTAACAACAGGAAATTTGCTCTCACAGGGATTGACCAACAGCCATTTATAGTGACTCGTGACTCAGAGGTAAGTCATGACAGTTGGGCTTCAGGCCGCAAAGGACAAGCTTCTATTTTTGTAATTAGTCATCGTAGGAGCACCAGGTTATCTCTGGAATTATTGTTTCACATGACGAGTCACCGCTCAGTGGTGATAAACTGGAGGTAAAATTTTTACTGGAACAAAAATTATGGTCACCATGACTGTATAAGGGAAGAAAATGGACCTACCTAGGGTGTGAGTCATGTGTTTGTGTTTGATCCACTCAAGTGTGTTCACACAGTATCAGGGAGAAGTCGCATCAGCAGAGTCACACACAGTGTCTCAACCTTTCGACATAAACAAAAACAGAACTTACTCGCCTGAGAGCACTAAATGTTTTATGGGCATTTTTTTGCATTTAATCTGTGGAGAGTCTGCAAAACAGACAATTAGAGACAGCAATAGAGACAAAGGACACTTTTTGGACCTCCATGTTGGACAATGAAACTACAATTTCACAGTGATAATATAAATTATTATATGTGTTATGTATATTGTATTCTAGTAACTGATCTGAATAAAGTAGTTTTCCTTTCTTTCTGCTGTATTGATGCACTTTGAAATATTTTGACTTCTCACTTCTATAATTGTGAGGACACTCACTGAAATGCATCTAAATGTCCAATCCTTAACCAATAAAGCAACAAAGGTAGAACCAGTTTATGTAATGTACGGGAGTATTTCCTTTTGATTCATTTTCATTTTTTACTATGAAATTTAGAACGTAGTCTGTCTGCTGCTTGATCATAGGCCTAAAAGTCTAAAGTCTATCCTTCAATAGACAGATCTATGTATAAACAGCAGCTTATCAGATGTACGTATATAACATGCACGGCACAGTACCTGCCTTCAAGCTGCATATATGATAAAGAAAAGCACAGAAAGGTAAACTAATCTTAAGAGTTCTTATTTTCAAAGCTTATGTTTATGGTGTGGACCTTTATGTGTGGTTTGCATTTAAGTAGGCAGCCACTTAGGACTTTGCTAAGTGACAGGCAATTATACTAAGAGGAAAAATAGCTGTCTTCCTGTTATTCATAGCACAGTGAGTTGAGCAACAGCCTGAAGTTTCAAAAGATTTGTCACAGAGGACTTGAACTGAACTGAGAATTGTTTCCCCTCCTCAAGTGGATTATGTGATCTAAACAATGGTCACACATAAATACAAACTTAACTGAAACTAACTGTGTATAGATGTGAAAAAGGGATGTTTGTGAGAGGAGTGCAGACAAAAACGAAAGAGAGAGAAAGAAGGGAAGTGTCATCTACAGAGTACTGAAGTGAGAAAGGAGGGGCCCTGCTGCAAGTAAAAAAAGGTGTGTGTGTGTGTGTTTGTGTGTGAGAGAGAGAGAGAGAGAGAGAGAGAGAGACAGTTATGATGTTCAGCCTTCAGTACAGCATGTGCACCAGTCGCTGGAGGAGCTGTCAGGAGCTGTTGAGCGATTGATCGCTTTCTCATCGCGTCTTGATTTTGCCAAGGAGATCTGTGGAAACACTTTTATACGTTCTCAAAAGTTTGACTTGAGCTGTGCACTCATAAAAGTACCTGAACACCCACTTGTATTTCACATAGATAATCACAGTCACACAGAAAAAAAAAGATTCTGACACATCTGAACATTGGTCTTTTATTAAGAGGATGGAGAAAAACGCAGCAGTCCCACTGACACTGACACTGAGACTCAATGACTAAAAACGTTACACAATGTTCTGGAAATCTCTGTTTAGAATCATTCAAACACCAGTGGAAAGCTGAGAGCATTTGCTCATACTGTACTTAATACTGCTTTGAGGTACATGCACACTGTTGCATAGCTAAAACATAACATTTAATGCAAATAAAGTATTTAATAGCCTAAGCTCAAGTTCAATATGATATTGTAGTGGCGCAGTTATTAAGTGAGTTTTTTAGGACATAAGAAAAATGTTAAAATTTATATTTGGGTAATTTGCAGTAAATTACTTTATCTTGTATTTTTAATACAGATAAGTTTTAAAGTTTAATGTTTGTGTTTAAGAGTAATTGTAATTTCCTCCCTAAACTGGTCAAACACTGGTCATCTGTGTCCTTATCGCGTCATCCAGAGAGTCGCAGTTTCTATTCTTTCTGACCCCTCTATTCCATTGGGACACCAGCTGACATCATGCACACCCAAACACAGACACGCACTCTGAACCAGGTCCCCTGAGGTTGAAACCAGCACAATGTCATTATCATCCATCGGATTGTACGTGGTCACTGCCCGTTCATTCTCGATGACGTACCTTTTGTGCTCAGTAATTCATCTCACAGAGGACCCCTCCCCTCCATGGTCCTCCCCCTGTGCGCCCCGTCCTAGCCCCCCGTCTACTGCGGCCCATCTGTAATCCCATCCCCCAGTCCTGCCTCTCCAGATCCACCCTGTCTTGCTCTACACTTCTCCAAAACAAACCAGCTGTCTTGGCCGGTTGTGTCCCCGGGGGGCGTAAACAGGTGCCGAGAGGGCCGTAAGGCCTCAGCATGTGACACATGGCTGCACGCTCCTCCAGCCTTCTCCTCCAACCTGCCAACACACCAGAGAGGGAGAGAGTGGTGTGTTTTACAGCTGTAGACTTGATTGTTGCCACAGACAAGGAGCTGTTGATGGCTATTAGTGTAAAAACCAGCTCATATAAAATCATTTCACTGCACCAGGTCACAGTAAATTACTGTGATAGAACTGGTTAGAAAAGTACGTTTAACAGTTCCCTGAATGTTTTTATCAAATAATTTCTATATTGTATCTGTTCTTTGCTTCAATACATCATTGTGCAGTGTAAATCTCCTCATACGATCTTTCGACCCTAAATATGAAGAAACAGCCCTGGCATGCTTTTAACAGTTATAAAAATATACACTGCCGTGACACCAAAATAGATAAAAGGGAAGGGGTCTGTCCTGCTGAGCCTAGAGCCAGTTGTATTTTTAGCACAAACTACACACTGTGCACAGAGAGGGGGAGGCTGGATGCAGGTCAATGCACCTGCACACACACATGCTAAAATGGTAACCACAGGTCAACACTACTATTCTTTTATGACTGTGAACTCTTCATTAAAGATTAAAGGGAAACTGCTGATAAGATATGAGGATGGGGAAAATAATTTTTTGAAACCTGTTTATCTTAAGAGTTGGATCCTTAAATTTGGCTTAACCATGCAGTTCAATAGATGGTAAAAAAAGGGAGTAAAGTCTTTTATTCCATATTTTCCAGTCTGCATGCAGGTTATTCTGCTTTTGCATGAGCAGATCTCACTTTTATGGTGTTTTTCACAACTTTAAAAGCTGGAATTTGTTGATGAAAACCCAGTTTATGCACCAGTTTCTTTGTACAGAGCACTTGAATGCAATAAAGACTTTCTTTTGAAGTTTGAAGAACAAAGACAGCTTCACACCCTAAATCGTTTCGACTATCACTCTCTCTGTGGTGAGCTCAGCCGAGCTGCACACTCTAATGTACATCTGGAGTTTGGAGTCTTTGACACTGTGTGTGTCTTTGTGCACGTGAGTGTGAGTGTGTGAGGGAGGGGGATGTACATGTGTATGCATATGAGTGAGCCTATACTGTATGTCAGACGATATTTTGCGGTTTTAGGGGCTGAGCCACACTGCAAACCAAACTGCCGCCTTGTTAAAAAGGCATCATATGTTCGCACCTCTAACAAGCTCAGGCAAGTCGGTGGCACATCTTGTACCTGTCTACATGACTTCTATCATCCTCCATCTTACAGCAGCTCCTACATTTTTTTAAGCATGTGGAGACAAACAACCCAGCAGCAATTACTGGAAGGTTTTGTGTTGGACATGGTGAATGTCAAACTCATAAGTCTTTGTACACCAAGGCTCAGTGAAATGTATTCTTATGCAATGGCAGTCACATGATTTCCAGTAGGATAAGTAAGAATGTGTGTATTTTCCAAAAATGAAATGGAAAGGAAAATGAGAGTGTTTTCCTCTTGAAGTTAAACTAAACTTTATTAACATGTGGAAGGAAATAAGGAGCTCGGTACATTGTGGCCCATTTTGGATCCTAATTGTGTTGCGTAGATAAACTAAAACACATGCATGATTGCATTTGGAGAGTTTTCAAGTGGATTTCCACGGAATCAATGAAACATCTTTCCCTGTGGAAATATAGTTTTTCCTCAGTTTAAGTAGAACTTATGTAGCCTACAATCCAGACTGTAATTATTTAAACATGTCCACATTTGTTGCTTTTTAGACTCTTTCAGCATGAAATATAATTATGCATACTAACAGTCCCAATACTGCAATGTATGTTTTGTATATAGCTCTTTTGTATGTATGATCCATGAGTTATAACAGCAAGAGTTACAGTGAAAATCCACAAAAAGCTACTTACAATTAATTAAAACACACTACCTGGAAAAGTTGAGAACCGCATATGAATAACCATGTTTTTCATGAAAAGATACGTGCTGTGTTACTATCATTGTAAAGGGCCTTTCTAATGAACAGTTATCCTTTAACATTAATACATTTGCATTTGCAAAAACAACATCCAGTTGGTAGACAGTAGACTGATGGTAGGCCTCTGTACGTTTATGTAAATATTCCTCAGCAGGCATTTACAATACTGGTAATGCCTATGTCTAACAGTGTTTCTGAACAATTTGATGTTATACAATCTCCTTTTCTTTCAAAAACTTAACTTACTTAATTAACATGTCACTCCAACTTTTTGACTGGCAGTGAATGTACAGCCAACTGTTAGGGAGGTGTGGGGTCCTGGGGCAATGGCCAGAAATCAACAGCAGCACAATAAAGAGTCACTTCTGATCACACTCATGTGCAATAAACTGTGTTGTGCAGCGTTACGTAACTGAATCATCTGTGAAGTGTGTGATTATGACCACTCATCCTGAGCAGAGCCACATGCACTTTTATCAGCAGGCGGCTGCGAGGGTTGAGCAATATTAGCAGAGCACTTTTAGCCAGCTGCTCAGAGTGGCCTTGCACAGGTCTGCTGTGCAGCCTGGAGCCTGAATGCAGACTCTCAGCTGCAGCTCCTGCATTTGCATTTGATGCAGACTTCTCGCAGACTTTAGTCGGCGGACCGAGCACCGCGGATGAACTAAACTAAACTTTGCTAATCGATACTTAGTGCACCGGGGAGGGAAACACAGCCAAAGCAGATTCCTGTTTGTGTTTGAATGTTGTTCGAGTTGAAGCCGAAGTTTGTGTGGGACTGGAGTCGTGCGTTTGTGTGAAAGCTTGGCGTTGAAGAAGTGCAGACGGGACTAGATTTTCAGGCGGAGTAGCACTAAGTCGACGGCGCAACAGACTAGCGGTGCACAGTTCAGCGCTGATCTCGGTCCAGACAGTCCGGGAGCCCTGAAACTGGAGGCTTCAACTCCGGGATGCTTCTGTGTGGCGTCTAACAAACACCAACAACCTGTGTGCAGCTAAACAACGCGTTCACCTGCGCTGCTTGGGCCGCTTGAAGAACATTTGTCTGCGCGTTTCCTCCAAAGCGACGGACTCGTCGACGCTGGAAGGTCGTCACTGAACCCAAGATGTCAATCCTGCCTTTCACCCCCCCGATTGTCAAAAGACTTTTAGGCTGGAAGAAGGGAGAGCAGAACGGCCAGGAGGAGAAATGGTGCGAGAAGGCGGTGAAAAGTCTGGTGAAGAAGCTGAAGAAGACGGGACAACTGGACGAACTGGAGAAAGCCATCACCACCCAGAATATCAACACCAAATGCATCACCATACCGAGGTGAGGGGGGTGGGAGCGCCCCGGTGATGTTGACCGTGAAGCCAGCATCCTAGCTAGTTAGCTTCATTTATTACAGCTTAGTTACACTAAACGCAGACGTGTCGTGGTGCCTGCTAACCGTAGCCTGCTCCTCTTTACGCATGGATGACATGTTTTCTTGCCAGAGGAGCTGACACTTCCACTTCCTCACTCGCGTCAATATTTCTGTTTCCTTTACGTTTGTTGTGCATTAACATTAACACGGTAACATGCTAAGGTAACTAATGCCTGACCGGCTAACATCGCTCCACACACTGGAAGCTAACAAACAATCGCTGCCTCGTCGTCATGTGTGCACTTTGCGTTAAGTTAGCGGCGGCTGGCACGGTTTTATTTAGCACTTTCCTGTGATCATCATATTTAGCATTTCACTCCAGCCTTCTTGCTGGAGAAGTGATATAACCTGTGCACGGAGGAGCCAGCAACGCACATGCGATGCAAAACCACAAATGGAGTCCAAGTTATATAACTTGGCCTTAATCTGGGACGCTTTCTAGCGCTGCAGTGATAGTGCGTAGGCGAGTCTGTGGAGCCGAGCTCGTTTCTCTCCTTTCAGTCTCTCTCAGGGTTTGTGCAGGTATTGAAAATCCTTTAGAAACCTGCTTAGTTTCTAAGAAAAACTAAGACAAATTCTCAGTTTCCGACAAATTCAAAGTTTCATAGAGAGTATTTTGCATGCTGCAGGCAGTAGTGTTGGGTATAAACGTGTTAGTGGATGCAGACAGTGATGAGGTGGCTGTGTGTGAAGTTTGACATGCACAAAGTAGAAGAGGGATTGTTGTGACAGTAATGATGCTGGAGGCTGCTGCCCCCCCCCTTTTAGGACTACACCATCACACCTGTAGCCACCTGTCAACTTAGTTCATCAGCCAGTAGTGGACAACTGCACCATCCATGCATGCATGTTCACCAGTATTTTTAATCTTACTTTAATGAATTACGTCATATTAAATACAAGGGATTACATTAACCTTGTTAGTTGTCTCTCAAATAATCAACCCAACCATTCAACATCAAATTATCATGTTAAGGTTCTGTATAACTAGTTCCTTGCAATTAGGCTGAGACAGGTAGAAGTGTATGAGATGCCAAAGTCTTACTTCCTGGTAATGTGTGTGTCATGTTAGTAGGAGTAATGTGGCACATGTTAAACTGCAGTTCAACATATAATGACATACATTGAGTTGACAGACATTTAGGACACTTATCTAAATGTTGTCTATCTCACATCCAGTATATATCTGTAAGGGTACAGCTGAAACGATTAAATCACTAAGTTGAAAATGAATCAGCTATTTTATTTTTGTATTCAGTAAATTACTGTGGTAATTCTTCAAGTAAAAATACCAAAGACGTATCAATTCCAGCTTTTCTTCGTCATGTCTGATAATAATCTGAATATCTTGTGGATTTACATCTAAACATTTGAATATTTGGGCTATGGAAAAGATATGAAACACATCTAGACCAAACAATAAACAATAATCAGGATCGGTAGATCAATCAATAATGTAAACAATTATAAGTTGCTGCCTTGCCTAAATGAAGGTAGTCTAAATAACAACACCTCTAAGTACAGTGCACACCATCCTACTATCTGCCATATACAAAATGACAGCTGAAATAACACATCTTCTTACAAGTTTCAACAGATATAATGGACCTTTATAAACATAGCATTTATTTCACTGTTGTCATTTTAGACTGTGTTCGGTTCAGTCAGTATTAGTATTCACAGCTGTTTTATTCATAGTCTTTCTATTTATGTGAGCTGTATGTAACAAATGAACACCTCAACCTCTGCTTATGCCACTTGCAAAATCTCACTTGCATGTGTGGGCAATTTAGATTTAATAGCACACTGTGTGTCGGATGAAAACTGAACCCCACACGGGGCACTCCTACATTCCTGATTGCCACAAGTGTGCATATCACAGCTTGCATAGGCCTGGGCTAGCGTTCACAGCTAAGCCTACCTCAGAAAGTTAAATAATGTTTGCCATGATCCAGGTTTTATATTTCCCACCACTAATGCAGAGGGGAAGAGGCAGAGTGCATTAAGATGACCCCAGATCAGAGCTGGCTGTCAGTGTGGGCTGACAGTGTCCCTGGAGAGCTGCTGTTTCTATTAATTCCCCTACGTTCTGGCCTGCTGACAGCAGCTGCCTGCGTGTTCAGGCCTGTCCATGGGGAGGTCAGCTCCTATCTCTCTGACACATGAACTCCCTGATTAGGCTCATTGCTACCCCTCTTGTCGATGGCTTGCTGTGATGCTGAGTGCTGAAGGAGGCAGACACAGTGCATAGGCTGAGTCAATAGTTGCATCCGGTGGTGGAATAGCAGATCAGGTACCTGTTGGGATAATTTAAGGTTGGATTATTGTTGCTGAAAGCAGGAAAAACAAGTGATTTACTCATCAGAACTGATTCAGATATCAAATCTAAGCCATGAAATTTGGAAATCTCAGTGCTGCTGTGTCTCTTTCCTGTACATTTCAGATTGCCACATGGTAAAAATGAGATCCTTCTAAGCTTTGAGAAAGCTGTTTGATTTTAAAATAACATGTCAGTCCCTGGTTAGAAGCCGTGGTCTCCCAACACAGTGAGTTTGATTGAGACACTTATGTTATTTTTGTTCTTGTGTGGTTGATGTGGACAGTGGGACACCATATGTGTATATATATGCTACAATGCGTGTACCCAAGAGATAAAGCCCACATCCCAAGAGAAAACATTAGTCACAGGCACTTTAACTTACACTCCCATTTGACGTTGAAAACAAAGGCCCTTACAGTATATCACATTTGCCCATCATTTGGATGGGACCAGTGCTTTTCATGCCTTTTAGGTCACTGTGGTTTTCACAATGAGCAGTTTTTACTTTTTTTAGGAGCAATAAGCAAAGTGAATGTGAAGGCTTGTGTCCAAGTCCAAGCGTTAGTCACTCAACAGCAAGCCGTTGTGGTGTTGTGGTGTTGACCTACCTTCCCTCCCTGTTTTTTTCTCCTTTCAAAATCCTCTCTTTCTGTGAGCTGTAAACCTGAGTTAGTCACAAACATTGGTGTGTAAAGTGCGTCAAGCAATGAAAGTCCACCAGTTTCCGATGGCTAAGGGGTGGATGAGAAATATGGCAGCCTGAATTTGACAGGATGACTAACAAATGACTTTCCTTGTTTTGTGTAGGGAGACTCTCACTCGAGCCAAGTTGTATCTGTGTGTTGGCAAAGACCCTAGGTTATACTTTATCTGCCCAGTAACTAAAAATTCTTATGCTCTTTAATTGTTAAAGCTCTCCAGTGGTCAAAAGAATTGCAAACGATTGTCTGTCTTCTGACAAATGTTTCAATAGCTAAAAGTCAGCTGCAGAGGGAAATTTCAGGTTAAAGGGTCAGATTGACACTGGATTCTGCTATTGTGATTCCTCTTGTTCTATCTCAACTGTCAGTGTTAGCTTCTTTTAGCCATGACCATGACTGTTCCTTAATTTTAACCATAATGACGAAGGTCACCTAACCTACAGGAAGTAGGTTTTTTTAAACGCAAACCACCATGTTTCCTTAAAATTAACCAGTAAGCTATTGTAACAGAAACCATGACCTTTCCTTTATCCCAACCCAATCATTTTAGTGTCTAAACTTGTCTACATGTTATCATTAATCACAACAGATCAGAACATTACGTTATTTTTACGTAATTTGAAAGGCACTAGCATATGTTGTCTGTGTTTCATTCTGGATGCTCAAACTTTGTATTTACTTGCATAACTTTGAAAGTTAGTTGTTGACTAATGAGTTAAGGTTGTATATTTATGTAGTTGTTGTTACTTGCCCTATATTTGCAGTTACTTATGGTGTAACTATGGTGTACTGCAAATTTCTAAATTGGTCACTTCCTCATCATACAATATTAGGACTGTTTTTTCATTGCATTCACTTCTGCAACAGACTACTCCGGCCTCTCGTTTCAAGTTTACATTGGCATGCAAACTTAACTGTTTATCCAAAAAAGACTATTAGAGGTTATTGAAGATGATTAAAGAGCTATTTTGTTATTGCTATTGTTTTCAATTAGTGTTCAAGAAATTAAATGTCAGAAAACATTGAAGAATGCCACACCATTCAGTTCTTATCACTAACAACTAGGAAACAGTGAAGGCTGTAATCTGCTGTGAAAATGCTGCATCTCAATCACGGGCAAAACATTAAGGTTGCAGACTTTTACTAACTGCACCCTGTTTTTGTAACAGTGGGTAGAAATGAGTCTGGTGTTGAAATAGGGGTGTGTGAGAATGAATCTGGTTGCACAGGATTTTACAGAGCCAAAAAGTAATGAATGATCCCAGTAGCAGTTTAATGTGGGATCACTGGCATTATATTAAAATAATTCATCCAAGTTGTTTGTTGCATGTATGTGTGTGTTGTGCATTTTCGCAGAGCCTAGGGGAGTAAATTTCTCTCTCCCAACTACCTTAACTCACTCTGGAAAGCACTCCCCAGCTTTCGTCTTGTCTGCACACATCCTTCCTGGCAGCAAAACTACCGTCTGATTCACACTGTTGCATGTTGGGGCAGGAGGGAGGGAATTAAGACTCCCACCCACAGAAATAAAAGATAGGATAAAATAAAAAATACAGAGAAACGAAGAAGGTAGACTTCTCTTGCAGTACTCTGATTATAGACACTGCAGACAGAAAATGTAACTGTGAGAGATCATTATACTCAAAATCACATTTAAATCAATTTAAAATAATAACTGAAACTAACACAAATTAACCCGTACAAGTCTTCTAGTCTAGTCTAGCTTATATCAGCTTACAGCTAAAATCTGTGAACCTCCAGAGTAAATCTGAGATGAGAAGTCTGAATACTGAACTACTACATGTATCTGTGGGTTTATAGTAACCAGGCGGCCACAGTGCACATTACTCGTGTAACCTGATATCTCTGAGTGACCTCATTACTTAAGTGACATTCAAAAGACAAGACCCAGGTCCACAGCTGTGTCATTGCTGGGATTGTTGAGATTCATGGAGGACATTGTAAACAGTTTAATATAAAGGTCACTGATGTCTTTGATGACTTTTTCCTCCTCAGTCAAACCATTTTAAAATATGCTTATTGGAAAGGAAAGTCATTTTACAGGAAGTCATAATGACAAGACAGGACACTTGATAACACTCAAGTTCCTGTGATATGAGGGGAGTTTCCTAAAATTAAACCATGTACCATGATTGGTTCAAGTTTAGATGACCACAATTGTCAGCTGACTACCTGAATATACTGAATGAACAGTTTATTCATCAATGGGTTTTTTCTTTCCTGATGACACAAGCATGTACCAAGGTGACAATGCCAGGATTCATCAGGCTCATATTGTGAAAGAGTGGTTCAGGGAGCATGACGCATCATTTTCACACATGGATTGGCCACCATCCAGACCTTAACCCCATTGAGAAGACTTTGTACAATGGTCCCACTCTCATTAATACAAGATCTTGGTGAAAAATGAATGCAAATCTGGGCGAGAATAAATGTTGTGACGTTGCAGAAGCTTATCGAAACGATGCCGTGCAACAAAATATTAGAGTGTGTGGCTTTTTTTGGGACGGGCAGTGTATCTTCCACTTTAGCTTAGCCAACAGGTTTCACCATACAGGATATTGAAATTATTTAGAGTACAATGAAAAAGGCAACCTGAGCTGTGGCTACTGCTGGATTTAACTGTTCTTTGCCCATGTGCAGATGCCAATTTTATATTTGGAAAAAGTGGCTCAACAAATGTAGAACCATGAAAACGTTCACTGAGCATGTAAACCCAGAGCCTGGGAAGAACCTTGACAGTGACTACATGAAGACTGTGCCAAATTTGAAACCATACTGTTTCAACACCTCTAAGGAAAGAAGGGAAAGAAAACTGGCCAAACCTGTGGGAAGAGAAAGTGACTTTGGTGAGGTTGTGAATTAAAAACAGAATTGAAGAAGCTTTAGAAGAGATATAAATAGCCAAACGGGCTGCTGATACACTTCATAAAAACTTAAATACTGTAGAAAATCAAAATGAAAATATCAAGTGGGTGTGAATGATGTGTTAAATGTTTGAATTTAAAGACCCCCCATACACAGTACAGTCTATGCCAAAATTTTGTTTTACTACTTTCAAATTACAGTATAAATTCCTTAATCACGACATTTGAATAGGTCCAAATAATGCATTTAAGATTAATATTATTTTGATCAGTCCATTAAAAATGGTTATGGATGTATGAATGAATGAATGAGCAACAAGTAGATGCATTTAACCAATCCCAAAGTGGCCTTGTAGTAATTTTCTATAAACCAAACTCTGTGGTCTCATTTTAATATCAACGCAAAACCTGGTTAGGATGAATGTCAGACTCAGTAAGTGTTGATGCAGTTTACGCGCTGTAGTGTTAGGGCTCTGAGAGAGCGGCAGAGGATGAATGAGAAAACGTGTAAAGAGAGAACGGAGAATACACAACACTGAAGAGGAGTTGGGAATTCCCAGTCTTGTCTTGTCTGTTGCTACAGGGGTGGCCTTGTCATCGTAGTGGAAAAAATGCGCTTTAATAAAGGGAGGATGACTCATAAATGATTGAAGACAGAACAGAGCAGTGAAAATCATTGGAGGTGTATAAAGAGATTAAAATTTGAGGACCTCGGTATGTGAAAGAGAAAGGTAAACCAGAAAACCGAGGGTTTAGATAAAGGAAGAGAAAGAGACTGAATATTTGGCAACAGACAGTGTGTTGGATTCTCCGGCTTATCAAAGGGAGACTGTGGTTAGTGAGATCTGTATACAAGAAGAAGAGACCTGCTAATAGTTGAGATAAAACTGGTTTGTCTTCCAGAAAGACAGTAGTTCAACATCAAAGGAAGTGTGTCTACGAGAGCCTGGATAACAGGCATTAAATACACACAGACAGCTACTGTGTCACTTTGGACTCCACCTGCATGAATGCAGCACTATACACGCTGTGGTATGCACAACATATTATTTAGCACAGTAGAGCTGCAGATCTAGATTATTTGGAAACAGTTCAATACTTGAAATGTAGAAGACACAATTTGCACTGCAGTGTCTGAGATTTACAATGTTTGAAAATCAAATAGTGATTTGCATAATCAAAGTAACCAACACTTTCAAAAACAGTACAGTTGGATACTGGGCGATTCCCTCTGACCTTCTTCTACATTATGCTTCAATAGGGTCAAAGTGCCATCTCCTTTTTGCACACCGTCTCTCACTCAGACAGCTTTCTTGTCAAGTATCACACCTGAGTCATCCGAGACAGCATTGTTCAGCCAGGACGCGTTAGAAGACAGGTTACAGAGAGCTCCTGTGTGTTGTCTGTCTGCGTGGTGTCGGCTGCTCTAATGACCGCAATAAGTTGCCCTCTTTAGTTAGGTTCAGGATTCCTGTCATTGTTTGATTTGCTTGACAGAACGACGAAAAACAGCACAAGTATGTGTGCGTACTTGTGTTGTGGTGTTTAACTTGTAACCAAAGACTTATAAACTCTAGAAACAACTGAATGAGTAAGAAGCCAGGTAGTTTTACCTGACGGCCACTGCTGGGTAATTTAATTGTTTATTGTTTTTAAGTGGAGTTATAAACTGATGATATCTAAATATTATGATTTTATGGCAGTGTTGTTACTAGTATTTTTAGGATTCACATGAATAAAGAAATCTTCATCGGATATTTTAGTTGAAATTACATTAGAGTTACAGGATTTGATTTTCTATAGGCAAGTCAGCATTGGTATACTTTACATTGATACAAACATCACTCCACTGAGAGGAAACTTGAAAGATGAACTTTGCGTCATTATACATGCTTCTGTGTGTGTGTGTGTGTGTGTGTGCGTGTGTGTGTGGTTACTCAGCTCAGAGGAATGCTCTTTCTGCCTGCGAGAGCTTTGAGTAGGGAGTGGGTTGTTGTTTGGTTTGTGGCTTTCACCAGGGGTGGAGGGGGGTTAGACAGACAGCTCTGCTCTGCTCGACTTGGCCCTGGTTGTCTCGCTATCTGTGGGGGAGTGCGCATGCATGAGGCAGGAACACACACACACACACACACACATTCACACACAGGCAGACAACAAGCCTGCCTTTGTGTGCCACTGGCTACTATCACCGCTGCTGCAGCTACGGGTGCTGGACTGCAGCTGGATTTGAGTGGGGAAACAACTTGACATGAAGGAGCAGGGGGTTTAAAATAAGAGAGAGAGCAAAATGTCACGACACATGTATAAGTGAAAGTCTGAAAATACTTTAAGAAATACAGCTAAGCAATAGATTGCTGAACAATTTGGGAAAAGTAGTTGACAAATAGCTGCATCCATTGGTGATGATGAAGAGGTTGTAGTGCTCCAGGACTCAGATGAGTAAATAAGGGAATGGAAATGTCTTTGTTGATCATTGAATGGAAAAAATGATCTGTTAAGCATTTATTGTATTATGTTATTCATTCCTGAATCTCAAGATGACAACATATTTTTCAGCAAATGCAAGAAACCTAAGACCTCCACTGATAGACTATGATGTCAAGGCAGCAACTAAAAACACCAATCTGGTGAAATGTTGACTTAAATATAGTCACTCAGGAGCAGTGTTGCTTATCGTTGCAGAATGTCACAGTTGTGTAACATGGCTATTTTATATTATATTATATTATATTATATTATATTATATTATATTATATTATATTATATTATATTATATTATATTATATTATATTATATTATATTATATTTCCCAAATATATTATCTTGATTATTCTCACTGGATCATTAGGAACTCTGAACTCTAGTTTCATCCAACAGTATAAAAATATGAAGGTGAGATATACTGGTCACTCAAAATAGTTTTTAGGTGTGAATATGAGGGCAAAAGGGCTGAATAAAGCAGTTTTTAAACCCTTAGTTACATCTGAGCTCACATAGCTTTATAGCATTATTTTGCCCTATATTACAGAGCTTTGACTATCAGCTCAAACAAAAATCAATCAGCAATCAACCATGGACAAACTGTGGGACTGACCTCAGAGTTAACAGTTGTCACCAAAATTACTGAGCAAATGACCTTAACTCTCAGCTCCAAAAGCATCAGGCATGCATCAGGAAAAGCCATGTAAATTAACATCTGTGCTCGTATTTATAGATGAAAGCTAATATCAAAGACTTAATTTAAGTGAGTAAGTGTAATACAGTTGATTTAAGACAGAGTCCTAAACAATATAATAGCTAATTTGTTATACCAAATTAATGAAACTGCCACTCAAATCACGCTTATATATATTTATTTTTTATAGTAGAAATGCCACTTTGTGTGATATCATATGCAGGTGGAGGATAATATAGTGTGGGCCATCTGTTTAAAAGAATGAACAAACATGAATTTTAATGGACTAGTAGATCTGACTTAACTGGGCTATGGAGAAAAATTATTGATGACTTGCATCTGGAATAGTTTGAGTCATTCATCATTCTGATTCAGAAAAAGGGAAGCGGGCTGCTCAGCTCATTGACTATTAGCAGTAAAACTAATGGTTCCCAGTCCTGTATCGTCTCCCCAGTTTTTCAAGTTCAGACTCTGTTATTTGTCGTCTAGCCTTGCTGGTCGTCTGTCTCCTGGTTTCTTATTTCACACAAGGGCCTCCTTCCTCCACAGCACACTCCAGCCCTATGATATCACCTGTGGGCCACGGTCAGACTTGCTTTTCTTTCACACTCTATTCTTGGGTTCCTTCACCCCCTCCCTCCCTTCTTTTGTAAGTAAAAGAGAAGTCTGATGGCTTTTCCAGAGAGAGTGGGAGGTGTGTGTGTGGAATATGTTCCTCTGTGTGAGTTGCACCACTGCTGGAATGTGTTCACCAGCCAAGATTTATACACTTTGAACATTTTCTTCTGTGATAAAGTTGATTGCTGCTGAACCACAGTGATAAATTGTCTGTGTGAACCCAAACATTAGATTAAGAATGAAGTTTTCTGAGTGTAGGCTGTAAGATTGTTTGATTATTTGGTTTAAAAGAAAGGGAACACTAACTTTTAGTTAGTTGACTAAGTCCTTCAGTTTTAATACATAAAGTCTGATGCTTTAAAACAGTGAATAGTTTAAAATATAAATGTGACATATTCAAATAACAGCTCTATCTTTGAACCAAAAACCGGAGGTTCTGGTTCAGGGCTATAATGTCTATGTGCTTAAACTATTAATATTAATGAAAAGAGTAAATGGGAGAATGCAACTTCTGGTATTGTTGGACTGGATTAGATTGAAGACGGCTGACTCTGACATTCAGTTCACTTGCAGTTGTCGAGCGGTGTTACAGATAATGTTTTCCCTCACAAACAATCTTTGGCTACAAACAGACACTAGCTACAGGGAGAACAACATGGTTCTACACCATCAAATTAATCTGTAATTTTGATCCAGCTGACCTGAATAACAACACCTGTCCCTGTCTCGCATCTTATTCACTTGCTCATCAACGTCCGTTTGCTTTTACCGGGGTCATTGTCAGTACAGCTAGTAGCACTATCACTCATTTCCTTCACAGGTTTCACATCAGCACTCTCTGGCATTTAAAAGCATTTTCTGATTACAGCTCAAATCACAGACTCAATTCAAGTGGGAGAGTAAGAGACAGAGGCTGAGAGAGAGCTCAATCCGCAACTGTCTTTCTTTTGTGATCGTGTAATGTAGCTGTAGTTCTGTGCAACGCTGCAGTTGCATATTGTATGAATGGTGGCACAACAAGGGATTAGCCTGTGACAGCAGTCGCACAACAGGTCCAGCGTGGGTTGAAAATGTGTTCATTATCATGTGACGTCATAGAAGCAAAGGAGTGGTTTCAGGGAAAGAACACCAAAAATGTTAAACTTAAACACTGGAAAATAACTCCTGACGTTTGCTGCCTATTCAAAGCTCATTGCAGCCTCTTCTCCAGAGTTAGTGAATGATTTTTTCTCTTCTCATGTTGCTATTGGAAGACAGCAATCCTCTGCTAAATGTCACTGGGCTGCAGCCTGTTGGCCGAGGCTCGACAGACCGGCCGCAGACTCTATGAAAGGCACAAAGGCCATTTCACCTCCCACCCCCACACTCCCACACTCAGCCCTCTCTCAGTAGTGGGATGGAGGCTGGGCAGGATAGTGGGACAGACGGAGGAGAGGCAAGGGGGGCTTTAGGGGGGCCCAGTCACAGACACTCTGAGCTGTCCTGAGCTGCTGAGACAGTCTGCCAGCCCTATTGTCCAACAGCACACTCTTTTCTTTATCCATCACCCACTTTGTCCTCCCTGCTCTGTGCTCTTATAGGACAGATAATGACTAGAGGCACTTAAAATCTCCACTGCTTATTATTATTTTAATAACAGAATCATTACACATGAGTGTTTATCTAGTTAAATAAAGTTTGTATATTACAGCCTGATGACCTCAACCTATGAACACAGCACAAAAATAAAGTAGACTCTCAATGGATTTAGTTTCTCACAGTATTTGCCTTCAACTTTTTCTAAAGCTCAGACTTTCATTTGAGCTCGAAGCTTGGCAAAGAGTTGTAAAAAGTCTTAGCCCACAGAGAGAGTGTGTGTGTTTGTTTAGTGCTGCTCGGCCCATCGCCAGCCTGAACACACACACAGTGTATATGTTTGTGTCTCTGAGCATAACTGGGAATGTCTCAGAGTGTTTGTTTTGCCCCCCTCCTC
Organism: Anabas testudineus; assembly: GCF_900324465.2. NCBI lineage: Eukaryota > Metazoa > Chordata > Actinopteri > Anabantiformes > Anabantidae > Anabas > Anabas testudineus. The sequence goes on from NC_046612.1 coordinate 13,975,837, forward strand.
CCAGATCAGTAAAGCTCAATCTGCTCTGTCTCAGTCAGTTTTATGAATGTCGCACACAGACATACACACACACATACACACACACACACACACACACTCAATCCCACACAAATATAAAATGTGTGCATGTATATACTACTCTTTATATTAATAATAATAATAATAATGTCACATCATATTCTAATAAGGTCACCCTCCCTCTTTTCCAGAAAGAGAATGAGACAGTCCCTTTACACAGATGATTACTAAATGTGTGCGTGTTCATATGTGTGTGTGTGTGTGTGTGTGTGTGCGTATGCGTGTGTGCACTCACAGTTTGCAGTCCCGTCATAGGCATGTCGGTTGGGTGTAAAGGTCAGGTTCAACCATGGCTTCTGGTCATGACAGTCAATGAGGTTGACACAATTTCCACCGTGGCAAAAAATCTATACGAATTGGCCTCTTCATTTTCTGATGTCACTTTCACTCTGACTGTCTCTTGACAGAGAAATGTCAGCGGACTGACTCTTGTTTTCAATCAGGACAGGAATCAAAAAGAAGATTCACTTGCAAATTTTAAATAGTCTTGCATGTGCATGTTAAAAACTGAAATAAAAACCAAAGCAGGACAGAAAGGTCCAGTTCAGTTTTTTTGGGAAATTATTATATCTATTTGTGAGGTTTAGCTACTTTGTATAGTTTACCTGCATATAAAACATAGCTGTAGTGATATGGTTACTTTCCTATTTTGTAGTAGTGTTATCTCTACTGTTACTTCTGCCCTTTCAAAAATCATTACTATTATTTCCTGAACATTGATTTATTCTATGCAAAGTCAGTTGTGCTAAAAACAATTAGATATTTTATAGTTGTGTTGTGTTATAACTGATATCCAGTGTGAGTTATGTTAAAATCAGTCAGTGTGGGGAGAAGCTGAAGCTTGAAAACTGCAGCCTGGACTGAAATCTAGGAAATCTTCAGATCCCATTTGTTTCCTTTAAATTTTCAGTCTGGAAGTGCATGCACACAAACACAAAAACACACAGGAGCCTGGCACGAGGTTTGGAGTCAAAGTTATTCCCTCTCTGCGTGCCTCTGCAACACAGATGAAGTACCCTGAACTCTGAGCATTTTGCAGGTTTGGAATTTGGCTATTTAGACAGTGATACTGACACTTTTTCTAAACAACATGCTGAGGCCTGATGGTGGTGCAGGAGTGGTTTTTATTGTCAGGGAGGTGTTGAAGTGTCATTGAATGTGCCACCATAAATCTCTTCAATAAAGTGAGTCACTCAGATTGAGAAGGGTACAAAGAGAGTCTGGACTTGTCTTTGTGTTTCATGTAGTGTTGTGACTGTTTTTTTCTTTTTAACTGTTCACAAAAATAAAGTATTCACATCATTTGGTAGGTTAATAATAAGTATGAATATTGTCATTGCAAAATACCCCATTATGAATAAAAGACATGGATTTAAAATCCTACTTAGTAAGTACGAGTATCATAAGAAAAATGTCTTCAAATTATGAAAAGTGAAACTACTCATCATGCAGAATGGCTCCTTTCTTAGTCTGATGTTATAGTATATTATATTAACCTGTTTTTATGACTTTTTATGAGGGCTAGATGTAAGATCATCTTAATGATTCAGTAATCACTTTTGCTTTCTCCCTTGCCTAACATACTAATAAATTAAGTATCTTTGAATTTGTTCTTAGACAGAAAATACAGTTTAGTCTTTTTAATGTACAATGGAGATTATGGTCATTTTCTAAAACTTTGTGAAATAATTAATTCTCTAACTTGATGATTTTCTAAATAACATTACATTGCATGTTTTTTAGGCCACAGAGATATTTGTTCTTAAGAAACGCAGAATTCAAATTTATATCAACCCTTACCTACATTTCTTCATTTTTTCCAAATACCATATTTATTTTCCATTGTCCATTGGGTGTCTTGACTTTAGGCTGGGGTGTAAACTGTTGTCTTTGTGCATCTTCAGATCTCGCAGAGACAGAGAACTGTGCATATATGAATGAACCTGCTTTTTCTTTTCTAATAATGTGAAATAATTAATGATGATTGAGTGGGACAAAATTGGCAATGCTGGATGACGTCACTGCTACATGAACGTATTATTGTGACTCGTACCATAATTTCAAAATCTTAAAAACACTGACTGGAAGTGGCTTAGCAAATAGAAGAACAGTAAGTAGGACACTGAAGGGCCAGTAATTCCGCTGCAGATTGTGTGCACATTAGTTTCAGCCCACACAGAGTCTGGCTCCACCAAACACCCACCCAGCAGCAGGGACCTAACACACATACCACTGACATCAGATCAGTCCTGTCTGGCCATACAACACATCTAGTAAAGTTAGTAGTTTTTTACTTTTTCTGGTCTTAAGGCCAACACATCATTGCCACAGTAACACCAAATGACATTCTGGTCTGTTGTGCTAATCTTATGGTCATATTTGAATGCACAGTTACACATCTTGTTTCCTTCAGCACTGAAGCTACACGTGATGACTGTTCCTCTTCAAAAACACTTTTCATGTGTTTCCCATTTTCCAATTTCCCAAGTTTTCAACTGCCTTTGTAACTGTGATTTAGTATTCATCTTCAGAGCTACCATCAGTCTTTGTTTCCAGACCAACCCTTGCTGAGCGTGCCTGTAGGTTAAATACCACTCCGATGTAATGGAGGCCTGACAACATTTTAAGTAACTTTTTAGGGGACTTAACTTGGTACAAAAAGGCCTCAATTGCTGCTGCATCCCACGTGGTTTAGGAAAACAGCCTCATCAAATTATGACAGTCTAGGTCAGACGTGACAATTGAAAAGAGGAACTGTATTCATAAGTAGATATTAACAAACGCTGACCATAATACAGTCAGGAAAATGCTGATAAACATCAATAAAGCTACAATACAACTTCAAAATGCTGACAGACTTGCAGAGGTCTAAACTCTTTACCTGTTTATTTATGTACTCTGTGTAAGTATCCAGATTGTACTTGTGGGAGCAGTGATTCAGTATCATTGGATGTTTTCTCTCAACACTTAGATCAAATACGGAGAGTCGAGCACTGTTGTTTGTCTTTGATTTAAAAGCCTGAAATTTGGCAGTTCTTTGATCAAACACTTGTCTGTTTTGGCTGTGTGATCATGAGGTATCCCCTGCCATTTAGCTTTGTTATGTTCTTAGCCAGCATGTAATAGATCCCATGCTCTACAAATAAACTCCTCCACATAAAAGGTTCCCTTCCTAAAACGCAATTCATGTTTCTTATGGTCATTTATCCAGAAAATTGAGGACATTTTACAACAAGCACAGTGCTTATATCGAACAATAGAGTATAAAAGTGGACTTCAGTGCCAATCTCACCTAAATCACAAAGCAAACAAAGTCTTTTCTTCACAGGGAGATAAGTAAACCTGCCTTTCAATAGCTAGTGGTTTAGCTATCCAAAGATCTCTGCATTTTAGTTAAATTGTGCTTCACATAATTTTCTATACTGCAGTTATTTTTCATCAGACAAGCATCAGAAATCTATTATTATCATGTTGCTGACAAACCTGTGGGATTTTACTATGGCTAACTGAGATCACCCATTACCTATTATTAAGGTCAAGCTTTTACAGAGACATTAAAATACACTCAGTTGCTTAATAAAATAAAGAGCACAATTTCCCTTTTCATTGTGTCATTTATGAATAAAAACCTTCTGTTAAATGTCTTATTGATGGGCTGTAGTTGTTATGGTTGAGGACATGGCTGCTATTAACTAACTATTAACATAAAGCACCAGTAACTGGCTGCTGTTTTACAACTCAGTCGTAGTTTCTCAGATGCCTTTCCCCTCACAGAGCATTACTTGACTTTCATCATATGAGGAATCCTATCATACTGTACAAGGCCTGTAATGACTAATTCTTACAACATTTGTTCTCTTATCAGGCGTTTGGGCACAGATTTGTGGTGTGACTCAGGCTGATCTTAAAACACCAGGTCTCACTTGCGTGCTTTTGGGGATGTGTTTTTTTAGATCCTAATCTTTCCTCCAGTGATAGCTTGCTTCCTCAGTTGAATGCACATAAAGCACTCAGACACCATTAGAAATTTAACATACCCTTCCCCCAAATACATACCCTGCTTTTTTAAAATATGCAGGCACTGAGTAAAAGTAGCTTTTAGCATGAAAAATTTAAACACCACCCTTCACTTGCTGGATGTACAATGTGTGACCCAGATGAGACGCTACGGAGCTTTCAGCTGTGTGACAGCACACAGACTTGTTTTTGTTTGGGGACTGATATTTGTCCTTCTAAAGGGCTTTAGCTTAAGCCTTTGACCCTTACTCTGTATTTCTGTGTGAGTGTGAGTGAGTGAGACAGAGATAGAAAGGACATATGTGGTCGTTGCCTCTTGCATAAGATGATGAGTGTTTTTTCTCTCTCTCTTTCTCTTTCGTGGGTCATTGTGTTCAGAGATTACAGGCTACAACCCCATTACAGTATGTCAATCTGTAACCTCAAACTACAGTCATTACTATGTGGTAGCATCATTATTAGATTCAGCATGCTGAGGGAGTGCAGTTATACAACACAATAAAATTCTAGTTACATATAGTGTAATCTGTAATTTCCATTGTGTATTATTAGACATCACTTCATAAGCAGTCCACACACAGCTGGGACTGTCCTCCGTAGGAAGCTGTGTCCGAGCCCAAACTAATCAGTAGCAAACGATAGGAAACACCACTCAGAACAGAGTTTTGTATGATGAATTCTAATATGACAACCGGTTTAGTGAGGTATGGGTTGTGTGTCTATACATAAGAGACTCGTGGAGCTTTGTCAGGTATCATTTTCCTAATGTGAAACATAAATAGATGTAAGGAGATGTTTATATGAAAAGTTAAATGGGCAATGCAAGATCTGGGACCCCAATCTTATTTGTGACAATAAGTTTACAAATCAGATTGAGAAGGTAGGTACGGGGAGAAATTAACAAAATGTAAAAAATGCTGACAAACATCTCCTGTCCTCTTGTTTCCAGGTCTCTGGATGGCCGTCTGCAGGTTTCTCACAGAAAGGGTCTTCCCCACGTCATCTACTGTCGTCTGTGGCGCTGGCCCGACCTTCAGTCCCACCATGAACTGCGGGCGGTGGAGCTGTGCGAGTATGCCTTCCACACGAAGAAGGATGAAGTGTGTGTCAACCCATATCACTACCAGAGAGTAGAGACACCAGGTACGACAGCTTGTTTATTTGCTGCAGATATTTTCATGGTTCTAACAGGAGTTTAACACGTTTTTTAGTATATTGTTATTGTTATGTTGCATTACATTTTTATATTTTTTATCCAATCACTATGCTACACTCTAAAGAACTACTTGTTGTGGGTGCTTGTCTGTCTGTTCCTACGTCCATTGCACAGTACTCCCGCCAGTGCTGGTGCCCAGACACACAGAAATCCCCAGTGAGTTCCCACCACTGGATGACTACAGCCATTCAATCCCTGAGAACACCAACTTCCCTGCTGGCATTGAGCCCCAGAGCAACTACATACCAGGTACCAGCAAGCTTCTTGAGTTAGAATATGGTCTGTGTCAAGCTGTTAACATTATACATGGACATGCGTTGGGCACCGTCATATGGTTCGCTGCATTTGTAAATATAAAAACAATTAACTCAGATTCTGGCATTGTGCTGTTTCAAAAAAGTGATAATTCAACGACTTTTTGGGGTTAGTACAGCTTTCAGACTTATGGTGCCAAACTAAAGGGGCCAACAGTTGTTAGGCAACACAGCTTTAACACAAGCGAGGAAAAACACAGATCGGATATTTTGTATTTTTCCCTCCATGTTGTGGGAGAATTTTATTTAATGCAAGACTTGTCAAAAAAAGAGGAAGTTAATGAAAGAAACAGAAGTGAGAAGAACTAAAGACAAAAAAAAATCCTGTAGTTGACATTAATTTTGTGTAGTTCTTTATAGATAACCAATAATTATTGTCTGACTTGTGTTGTGCGTGTCTCCGCGTGTTTTTGTGTGTCTCAGAAACGCCACCCCCAGGCTACCTCAGTGAGGATGGAGAGACTAGCGATCACCAGATGACCCACAGCATGGACACAAGCTCCCCAAACTTGTCACCGAATCCTGTTTCACCAACACACAGCAACTTAGGTAAGGACTGTGTGTTTGTGTACTTTTTACTGTTTGGCATTTACAGACAAACGTTTCAACAGTGCATCTCCCCGGTGGGAATTGTCTGTTTGATTTGACTCCATTTTTACAAGAGGAAACCAGGTGATGAAAGAAGCCTTTGTCTTCCTGCACCATGTGAATCATTCAACAAGCTAAGACACCATCCAGCCCACAATAACATCAGTGACAATATCCTACGTTTATTCTGTGAGGACGGAAAAACACCAGGGGGCTTTGGCTGGAGAGCTGCTGGTGACCAGTTTAATTTGGCACTGCCGCCCAGTTCTGTTCTGGACTTCAAAGCCAAGGCAAAATGTTGAAGTTGTTAGAGAGTGGCCATGTTGAAGGAAAAAGAGAGCAAATTACCAGAACCAGTTGAAATTACTGAAAACTATCATGGATAAGCCTGTAATTTGACCGTTTTGGTTCCAGGGTCGGTTGAGTTTCCACAGTTTGTCTGGTAAAAGCTTCTGGGAAACAGAATATGGCTTTGACATTTCATGACGCAAGCTCAGCCTAATGTTTTTTTGGTGGTGTTTTTCTTCCCCCTGTATGTCCACCTCTGCCCCTTTTCTCCCCACGTTTCACCCATTTTGTCTCTTCCTGTTATTGTTGCTCTTCACCTCTATTTAGTTTTCTGGCTATTATTTCTCTGGTTTTCTCTCAGTCCTTATTCTACCAACCTTGACTCTTGTCTCCTGTTACTTTTCCTGTTTCTTTTTGTTTCTGTTGCTGTTTTCGTCTTGTATTATTTCAAGAATCAAACCCATTCTTCTTACTTTTGAAAGTAGCCAAGATTGAGATAGCCACCATATTAGCCACAGCATTGCACAAAATTTTGAACCTTGAATTTTTTTCTTTCTCTCTGACTGTATCTTTTCTGTGTCTCTACATTTTAGACCTTCAGCCAGTGACGTACTGTGAGCCGGCCTTCTGGTGCTCTATTTCATACTATGAACTGAACCAGAGAGTGGGAGAGACCTTCCATGCTTCACAGCCCTCACTGACAGTGGATGGCTTCACAGACCCCTCTAACTCAGAGCGTTTTTGCCTGGGCCTGTTGTCCAATGTTAACCGCAACGCAGCTGTGGAGTTAACACGCAGACACATTGGTACGGCTCATGACAACCTCACTCAGATAGTAATCATTTACAATCACGTAATGCTGCTTTAGCCTTTTGTTTTCTTTCTACTGGACGTTTGTTTGTTTATTTACAATAGTGAAAGACACTACACTAGTTTACCAACATTAAATAAAACACTGCATGTGGAATTATTGTTGTTCATTTTGTCTTGAGTTTTATCTGAGGAGTTTGTTGTCCTATGTGTTTTCCAACAGGCCGTGGTGTGAGGCTGTATTACATCGGAGGAGAAGTGTTTGCTGAGTGTCTCAGCGACAGCGCCATTTTTGTCCAGAGCCCCAACTGTAACCAACGCTATGGTTGGCATCCTGCCACAGTCTGCAAGATCCCTCCAGGTGTGTGTCAAGCTGAGAGAGACAGAGAGACAAATAAATGAGAAGGATAGAGTGTGAGACAAATAAGATAATAAGGATAAGGAGTGAGGGAGATAAATGGAAAGAGAAAATCATGAGGCAGAACTGGAAGTGAAGAGTAGCTGTAGGTTGGAAGATAGAGTGGACTGTCCACTAATTAAAAAAATAACACATACTGATCTGATTAATCAAAGTTATGTTATGTTCAGAGCTCTGCTACATTCACTTTTTCCTCTTCCCGTCTGAGCCATCATTTTCTCAAAACATAGCTGGGAAGCAACTAATGAAATGTCAATGTGCTTCAAATATCAGAACCTCCACATATTCAGTTTTTGATGATATATGACAAGGAAAATGCAGCAGATCTGAAAATTAAACTTAAAAGCTAAAACCCATCTATCAAAAACGATTAATGAACTAATCTTTCAGCTCCAGTACTCAGGTGACTCTTGGTTGTGTTGTCTAATGGTTCTGTCCTGATTTGTTGTTCGCTCCAGGGTGTAACCTGAAGATATTCAACAACCAGGAGTTTGCTGCCCTTCTTGCCCAGTCAGTCAACCAGGGCTTTGAGGCTGTGTACCAGCTCACCAGGATGTGCACCATCCGCATGAGCTTTGTCAAGGGCTGGGGAGCGGAGTACAGGTACGCCTGCAGTCACAGATCACCTGAACTTCTTAACCCACAACTGACTTGTCAGCAACACAGTTGTGAGCGATCAAGGTTATAGCTAGCCCATAAGTAAATGCAGACAATAGAAAGAAACAGACTGTGAATCACATCACACAATGCATCCGCCCCCGTACCCAGGCATCTGTTGGTGAATCCGGTGTATGACGTTGCTGAGCCCTCATCAATAGAAACTGATCCCAGACAGTTTTTAAACAAACACACATGTGCTGTGTCAAGGAGATGCCAGACTTTCCCTCTTCCATCCCATCTCCGTTTTCCACACAGTCTGACTGATAGCAAGACAGGAGGTGACGGAATAAAAGAGGAGCAGATGATTGGCTGAGAGTTGGTTCAGCACATGAGTTTTCCACAAGGGAGAAACGTTTGTTTCTGTCCAGACCACATGCTGACAGTTGGAGACACTTCAAAAACAGGATTCAGGTTACTGGACCAACCAGGCCCTCCCTCACCACTTCCACCCACACCTCATTCTCCTATTTTCCCAGGCTGGCTGTTGGGTCTTTTTTTTAACTGTTTGTCTTTTTTACCACAACTTTTATTTTTTTCATTCACAAAATACAAACAATGAAATAAATGAATACGTTTGAGATGATTGCTGCATCTAGTGCTTTTAGACAGACACATATTTCCAGTACCATTTTCCTAGAGGGAAGTCGTACACCTGGCAAGTGTCTACGTTCATCTGGTTTGTCAAATACATAAAGCGGTTATATGACAGCATACAGGAAAAATTTTACTTGCTGTTGTTGGCATGGACTGAGGCATTATAGTATTAGTGGTTTGAATTGCTTAGCTCACGCAATTTACCTCAAAACATGGAGTCCAAACAACACTGGTGTAAAATGTGATTTGTCCGTTCAAAAAGCACATTAACTAAAAGAAGTCCCTGGCAGAGCACAGACACAAACTGACATGGTGAACACTGGGTGAGGCACTGAAACCAGAATCTTTTTTGGAAATGTGACTCCTCTTTTTTATAGCACATACGAGCTGGTTTTAGTGTCTGTGGTGTTGAGCTGATGTTGGTCTTTCACCAGGCACTTTACACATAAACACTGTCTCTTAAGTTCACATAAATTACATTAGTAGCACAATTTCTTCTCCTCTCTGTAGTACTTCTTTGCAGTAATAGTATTTGCAGGGTTCAGGGAGGAGCCTAAGTAGATTAGGAGGTTTAATGTTTGAAAACATTTCAGCTCAGAATCAAGAACAAAATAGTTGAACACAGGGAAGAAAACTGTACATCCACCGGTTATACAACAAAATTATTATTAGAGGTAAAACTGACATTAAGGTGTGTAAATTTAGAGTCATTTGACTTTGTTAAAACCTGACTTTGTAAGTTTTCTCACTGATGTCCCATCTGTTTTCATCTCTTCTTGTGTGTCTCAGGCGACAGACAGTGACCAGCACCCCCTGCTGGATTGAGCTGCACCTGAATGGGCCTCTGCAGTGGCTCGACAAGGTGCTCACACAAATGGGCTCCCCCAGCATCCGCTGCTCCAGTGTTTCTTAGGGAAATCCACCCACTTCCTGTACACAATGTCTCCTATCAGTGACTAAAAACACACAGACTGTTTGCAGACAAGAACAGCTACACCAGTACAGAAAGATGATGAGTCTCCACTCATTCAGCCAATTTAGCCCTTCCTCCCCACCAGCTGTCAGTAGCACTTTTTATACGCATGCTGTTTGTGGCAAAAGGGGACAAGTGCATTAAAGCAGTATCGTGTTAGTGTGATCTCCACATTTTGTCCAGAATTATTTTCATTTTTTCTTTGACATGTATGTGCGAGAAGGGTTGTAGCAACAAGAGAAGTTTTTTTCTTTTCAGTTAAGAGATTATTTTTCTTTTCCTCTTGATGAAATCTCATTTTTCATTATGTTTTTTTGTACAGATGTTAATGCAAACCATGGATTTTAAAAATGAATATAATTTTTTTTTAGCATTAATAACAATTTTGTAAAGCATGTATAAGATCATGTTAAATGCATTTCACTTGATGTTGTTTCTGTATTTGGGCATTTGATAGGTGATAGAACATCATGACACCGTGGAAATGGTCAACCATCATTTGTAAACACTGTATGAAGGAACATACTGCAAGCCTAATCCGAAAAACTGTTTAGGTTTTTCATACTCAGTCATTTTATGCATCCTGTGTTACTCTGGCAAGTTTAATAACTTCATATTGAGTTGAAGACAAATGACAAAACAAGGAACTATTCAAACGTTTCCCCCTCTGACAGCTGTAATCCTGAAACTAATGTGAACTGTGGACCAGATTATTCTAATCTGACCCTTCAGGATACATTAAAGTAGACAATGTATATTTGTGAAATGTTAATTCAGTTGCAGCTAATGTCAGCTGTAGTTCACAGTTGCAGTAGAGCTTGTCAGAGGTGTATGTTATATACAGCATAGACTGTATTGTGCAGCATCATATAGTGTAGTAGTTCTCATACTGTACTGTTCTGCAAACATTTAGTTGGATTGCAAATTGAACTCACGCTTGTATGTGATATGACCACTCTGCAGAAGGTTTTCAAGTGTAACGAGAAGATGCCTTTGCTTTTTTTAATTTTCTCTCTCACCAGTCCATAACATTGGTCTTATTTTTATCCATCAGTAATATTGACTTTTTGCACACTCAGGACTGTAAAAGAAACACCCGAATTATGTATAGACACCAGTGAAAATGACAGACGCATGATTTTTGAGACTTTAAAGTCTATTTTGCTACCAATGAATTTTTTTTGTAGGATGGTTATAACATGTTGACAACTTTGTTCTCTCCAAGTGTTTTCGCATGATATGACAGAAAATACTTCTTGCAGGTGTGGAGATACATGTTTTATTTTTGTACCTGTAAAGATGAGGCAGTTTCAGTATAAAGCACAGCTTTTTACAAAGGGAAATCTTTAGATAGATAGAGGCATGTAAATAACTGTAGCTCTTCTAAATCTGATGTCCCTATTTTTTTAGGCCGGTGTACATGTAGTACATACATGTGTTTTTATGTGGCCATTAATTTTTATAACATTGAGTGTTTGGGAAGCAGGAGGATGAGGAAGACTAAAAATAAAAAACTAATAAGTTGAAGTTGGGAAAGGTTATTGTTTAAATACCATAGAAGAGCGCAGTCGTAGTTTTGGTCCTGTTTCCTTTTAGCCACCCACTGTTGTGGAAGTGGATTGATTTCCTTCTGGTTTCATAACACTTCACAAAGACACAGTGGGTGAACCTTTTGAAACGTAACAAACAGGACTTATTTACATTGACACGTTTGAAGTCAATAGCAGCCCATTGGTGCTAATCTGCAACATTTTATAGAACAGCTAAGCCATATGGTTTTACCCCTAAAGTTGGTAAATTTACACCTTTGCTAAATGATGATGACTTTTAAAAATACAGATTTAAAAAGTGGGATTGTTTCAGAAACAGTAGCATCTACCAATCTGAGACATGATAGCTCTTTGTAGAGCTTCTAGTGTCCTTGAATGCAGCAGTCCTGAACCTAATGGGCTCTTAAACCCATAGTCAAAGTAATTACCCAGTAGGGAATATTTTCAAAGACGTTTTGAATTTTTATATGCTCTTCAAATTATAGTACTTGTGTTTTTCCCTTTGTTTAAATGGTTTATTGTAATCATTTTTGTTAGTTGTGATTTATGCTTCTGTGCTGAATTGATCTTTTTAGACGTCTTATATAAAATTATACCTTTTATTTTTCTCTGCCTATAAAAAGTTGATGTCTTGCTTTACATTTTTGTTTATTGTTGTTGGTCTATGAATAAAATATATATCTTGTGGTGATACCAGGGCTGATATACAAAGTACAGCGGGAGCTGAAGTCAGGTAGTGAATATCTTACATTTCAAACCACATTTTTATTTCAATAACTATCAAGGTTATGGAATTAGAATTATTAATTAATTATTAGAAATCCCAGTTACTGTGTACACTCAACTTTATACTTTACTTTAGGTTTGGTCAGTTGTCAGCACTTAAATACTCTTACTACAGACCTTTCTGAAGACACGTCAGGGTTAAAATTTCTCCTTAGGTTTCCTTTAGTAGTTTGGAAATTTCCTAAGTTGTCATAGATAATTTGGCACTGTCCGCAAAAACAGACACAAACGATAATTACTGGCCCAAAGCAGACACTCGCATTTTTCCTCCCTTATTGTTATGTTAAAAACAAATGCAAACCAAAACCGTTCGTGCTGCCACAGAGGCACGGCACCGCTTTGAACGTGAATGCACACTTTGTTCTGATGCCCTTAAGGTAAAGTTGGCTGAACAGCCTGCTAGATGCTTCAAAACCACTGTTACTGTGATGACAAATACTTTGGGACCATGAGAAAATCAATTGTTAAAGACAGATGGTGGCATTACCAAAGCCAAATGGAGTTTTATTCTGGTTCACTCTTTGAAATAACTGGAATTTGCCTGCAATAAAAAGCAGTTTTAATCTATTTGAAACAGTCTGAACTATTCCTAAATCTGAAATTATATGTATTAAGGCTGCAACGAAGGATTTTATTAATAGTGGATTATTCATTTCTTGTATATATCTGATTAATCAGTGAATTGTTTAGTGTTTTCTCATAAAGCAGCAGAGACATAATAGTTCCAGTAAAAGAGTTGCCTCATAAAAAAATCTATTACATAAAAACTGTGGTCACAATGAAATCCGAGCATTTACATGTTTCAACAAACACATTGATACCATTCTTTTGAATGGATTCACTAAAATGAAGGTTTGGTGACGAATTAAAAACAGCCCACATCTATGAGCTGAAGAATTTTACTGTTTAACAATTGGCCCTGCCTTTCAGAAACCTCATACCTTCTCACTAAGAGAAGCCTCATTTGTCAAGAGGGCAATCTCTCTGTGTCGACGTATTGTTTGTTTATGAGATAAACAGATAGATGACAGGAGGAAAAGTTGCTAAAAGTTTAAGTGGAGTTGTTTTTACGCCAACTGAACTTGAACTGTTAAGATCTGATGTTTACACTGAGTGAAAGATTCAATATTTGGATTTGTTGAACTATTTGAACAAATAGAAGATATTCCAGCCGGCATATTTCCCACTACGCATTATGCGTAGTGTTATTGAACTGATGACAATTAACCAAAGACTGGATCTTTACACACAGTCTATGCAATGAACTTTTTCAGCTCAACACTGCTGTCTGCTGGCTAATGGTGCTCATTAGAAAATGAGCCCCATGAACAAAAGCCCAACGGTGAAATGACCCCAAGATTTAATTTATTTATGTACTGTAGGCTTATACATCTTTAATTTTGCATGTGGGCCTTTATTTTATAGTTGATGCTGAAGAGATGACATGATCTCTCAGACCACACTTACACCTTGAGGCCACCAGGATGGAACTGAGCATTATTAGTTTTGATAGACTTTGTCCATCCAAACCATAATAACTGTGAGAATTATTATCACAAGATACTCAGTTTAGGGCTTATTGAGCACACATGGTTGCAGCTAATAGTGATTAAATGACTAGGACTAGATGCAGGGCTATGAAAGGGCTCCATGCATCAACAGACATAGCAGGAACATGGCTCATGTTGTCTGTTGAATTGATATGACTTGTGCTGGCACGAAGATGAACAGATGAGAGCTGTCAGCTCTGCCGCATTGTGAAGGTCACTCTGGAGCAGGTGTTGACAGCGAGGACATTTGTTGGTAAACAAATCCATCTTTGCAAAGGTCACCATTTGTTGTTTCCATTCTGTCTCTCTTTATCTCCTCATCTCTTTCTCCCTTTCACTCGTCCTGCTCTTTCCTGCTCTCTGTTTACTTCTCTGGCTCCGGCTTGAGTTATTTTCATGAGTAACGTCTGCCGTTGGTTGGTTGCAGGTCCATCTGCCAGGCAGAGAGACGCGCGGACTGCAGCTTTATCAGCTTTCACTAGCCGCCAACCTGATTGCACGGCCATGGGTGGCTACATTACAGCAGCAGGTACCCGGCCCCGCATGCCAGCAGAGATGGGCGCCCACTCCTCCAACCGGCTGCCATTGGCCCTCTGCCTACATGTCACCCACTCACAGATACACCAGTCACTGTGCTAGCCAACACTCCCCCTGTCAGATGTACCACCCGCACAGGAGAGGAAACTGTCACACGGTCTCAACTGAATAGACATTTAGTTCCGACAACATTCATAAGCACCTGGCCAACACTTCTGTTCAGTGCAGAAACATGCATATCAAATGTATAAAAAACAAGCTGGTTGTAAGTGAATGTTTGGTGTAGCAGAAAAAAATAGAGTTCAGTTTTGCACCTTGAAGCAATTTTCTGCTCCTTGGTCCATTTTTTTTTTCCTGTCAATATGTTCTCTGTTTCTCTCCCTGCCAAAACCAGGCATTGAACCTAAAACTATCTTAACTTAAACATGTATAGGAAAGCTCCCTTTGCTGAATTATTGTTCCTGATATTTATAAAACAGAGCAAAGCAAGAGCAGGTCAACATTAAACCCAGATGAAGAGAGAAAAGAACAATAAAGTAAGCAGTAGAGGAAACAGGAAAGGGGGAAAAAGGCAGTAAGGGAAACATATTTACTGACATCCATGGGCTGTCACCACTCTGATTAATGGTGGCTGGAATCTGTGCCTGGTGAAAAGGTGTTGTTGAGGTGTAGAGAAAGCCCAGGTGCTGACCCAGAACTAATAGCATTCGACTCGAACAAGCTGTCCAACCTGAGAGAGTGGGCTCTGCTGCTGCGTGCCCAGGAAAGATATAAGAAAATAAGAAAAGTTAGAAACGGAAAACGAGACATCATACGCGACCTTTGAACCTTGAATACTTTGCTCAACTTCGTGACTGTGTCTAAAATCACTTTGTTCACTCTGTAACTTTTTGCTGTAAAGTCAGCTAATAATGAGTAAGAGTAAATAAATACTTTTAAATTCCAGGTATAGGCTGATAGGCTATTATGTTACTGTAAAACATGCTGTAACATGCAGACGTTTAGTATATATGATTATCACCATCCTTTGCCTGTTAGATACAGAAAGAAGTGGATCCAGTTCATCTGCAAAGTGGATTTTTTCAAGGCTATGCATACAACAGCTGATATTTCACTCACAGCCAAATTGTCAGTACATTTTTAAAAGTTAATATTTAGGATTAATGGGAGAAATAGAAATAACTACTCTATGTTGAGCTACTGTACACATGTGTTCCCTCCTCTCACCTCTCATGCACAGGTCAATTCACGCTGAAAATACAAAAATCACCAAACAGCTTCTGCTCACGTTTCCCCACAGAAATGGTCTTGCTTCAAATAATCTGCAACGTATTTGCCAAGAACATCATCCTGCCAGGGTTGTTTTTGCTGAGGGCAACAGCAAGCCCAACAGCTGGGACATAATGAAGCTTTCAGGCACTTGTTCTCCCATCATGTAGCGCCAGCCCCTGTCTGCTTCCACCAGATGTTCCATGTTTTCCCTCCAAAAGGCGATGCTGCCAAAATGGAGACAATCACTAGCAAAGCGGGAATCAGCTAGCTCCACAGTCAGTTCATGATTATAGGGTGATAGTTGGGTTAATTGCTTGTTGGGTGTTTATTGGGTTAGGCCCTGTCATGTGTTTTGGTTGTCATCTTTTGTGCAGCTGAGAAAATCGGTTTGACAGTAACTAGAGCTGCTCTTATTAGTCTCATTGTGGTGGGTGTCATGAAGATCATGTTAGTGATTTACCTTTTTAACCGGCGAGGCTCTAACTGTGAATAATAATGTTGTTTGAGTCCTCAAATGAGCGTGATGGCTGGCACAGGTTATCCTTCACCAAACCAAGCGAACGCAAGATGGTAGATGATGCACGATACCAGTGCAGCATCGTGTGTGTGACTCAGCACTGATCACAAGCTGCTGAACCAGCCAACTTCACAGAGAGGGAAGCTTCAACCACTGTAATACATAAACTCTGCAGAAAGAAAGGCGCAGATAAACGACACGAGATAGCAGAGAGGAGCAGTCCATCCACGCACCTACATTAGAAAAGAAAATAAGCAGGTAGATATGAGGAGTTTTAATTGGTCATGAGAAAAATCATGTAGCGTTTGCCGATGGGAATGATGACAACTACTTCGGCTATTACTATGTTTCTGTTTCAGTGTTACTGTTACAGGTTTTCTTGTCCAATAGAGAGAAGTATATGCTGCATTTATTCTTCAATAATTTCGTAAATTCAGTATAACAGCTAACATGACATCAGGATCTGTCTTATGTGAGCGGTGAGCCGACTCGAGCCATATATATATCCCTACAACAAAGAAGTTGAGAACACAGAGAATACTTGCTTCCTAAATAAATGAAATTATTTTTACTAGTTGGTCAATTAATTGATTGATGAACTAATGATTTGCACAGTAGTTTACAGCACTACTGTGAATTTTCTCCTTATTAACAAAAAGCCAACAGCTTTTAAGTCAAAACTGTTGTACTGATCACTTTTTAATTAGGGTGTCCTCTGTGTGTGTGTGTGTGTGTGTGTGTGTGTTTCTCTTAATTACACCATCTAATCTACCCTTTGCTAGTGAAATCATTTTGCAGTCTAACTGAATTAACTAGATATTTTTACATATGCATTCACTGTAATTAAAATAATATGATTTATTCTCTGCTCAGTCTCTGTTAAACTAAAAAGGGACATAGTCAAACCTTGTTTTAGTTTGGGGCAAATAAAGAAATCTCTATGGGCTATGCTGTCACCGATCAATGCACATTTAGATGTTTAACATCTGGTAAGCAACTGGAAATTGGCTACTATGGCAACACTGCATTGCCATCATCCCTCCATCATTAGCTTTCACCATTGCCCCAGGGTTCATAATGTCATTAGCTTACATAGAGACGCCATAAAACAATGTTACATGACGTTTCTAAACTCCTTTTATTGAAGTAGCCTGCCATGCAGACTGCGTATCCTATTCCATGGACACCACAGGGACATGATGAGAGCAGAGGCTTGATGACATGAGGTTTAAAATTTCTTGCGTCAAACATCATTTAATTCGGGGATTAGGCAAATAAAGAGCATCACACAGGCTAGCAGGAAAGTATTCTAGCAGTGGTGTAATTTTAGGTGCTCATGGAAAATGGGCTGTAAAGGATTTGGTATTGAGCCAGTTAGCCTACACAAGCTTTTATACATTTCCAGTCCGTCTATTGCAACACACGCTACACATCTGGATTTGTATGTAGCACAAAGGGTTTAACACGGAAATTCAGAGAAACTTGCACCATTGCTGCACTACTTTTAATCGAATGTGCAGTCAAAATGATTAGCCACAATGACTGAAATTATGTGGTGTAATTACAAACAGATGGGAGCCTTTATTTGCACTTAAGGCGATTGTGTGTATGGGAAATGCAGTGTGAACAGGAATAATTAAGAAGTCCTGTTTTTCTAAGTTGCGCTTAAGTAATCAACACTACAATGTAGATTTGTTTTAAATTAACTATGCAGTTATATGAATGCTTTGCCAGGAGCAGCCATCACCTCCGAGACCTGACGTTGTAAAGATACTGAGAATTTGTTGTTTATTTATAGAGACCTCCGTTTCTTTGTGTTCTGGAGGGAAACAGCATGTTAAGGTGACGGTGCCTCATGCTGAGATGTGCCACGACACCCGAGGACTCACTGGGGACAAAGTAACTCATCAAGTGAATTGGACACCGGTTTATGGTCACTGAATATCTTGATATAAATCTAATATAAACATTATAGATAAACTTTACTATTTTTAGTAGACACCACTGTAACTACCATTTTATTTCTACTATTGTCACAGTGTATTCATTCTCATATCAGGGGGTCTCCATAGAAATATGGTCACAAGATAAATGAATAGGGCTAAAAATATATACATTTCTTTTAAGCACATTATATTTAACTGTTCTGATTCTTTGAATTAAAGTTTCTTTTAATGTTACAGTTTATGTCAACATCAACATCAACATCATGGGCTGCAGTGCATTATTTTATTCAGCAGGTCATAAACTTTTAAGAATAAAAAAACTTTGAATGTGTGTACTTTTGTTATTTCAGTGAACAACTTGCATTAATGGCTCATAGTCAACATCAGCAAGTTTAGTTACTCTATAAAGGATGTTGTGCATGATCATGGTCCACAAAGCATGTATGTCAATGACTTTCTGACTCGTTTGCGAAATGATTAACACAAAACATCCATTCTTGTACAGGAACTAAATCAGCTTCCCCAGGTGATAAACCATTTTTTGGTAGTTTGGAAACTGAATGAGCTTTCCTCTCGCAACACCTTTAGGCCACAATATGAACTTTGCAAACAAGATTTTTTTTTTTAAACATTTTAGAACGTCGACTTCAGCACAGCGAGTTTCCACAGAGTGAGGACAAACCACACAGCTGCGTAGCTATTCATGTTCATCTGGCGATGGAGGAAAGATTTTATCCTTTCTTTAAACAGAGTAATTTGACCTTAACTAAAACAAACTAAACCTAAAAGTCACATTTATACCTGCTCCATATAACCACAGTACAAAGTAATAACTAATAACTAACTAAATGTATGAGGTAATCAATGCCATAGTGCCAGCATGTTGTTCTCACCTTTTTGTTAATACTATTTAAATTTTATTTTTATCGCTTCTGGCTATTACTATCCCTTCTCATTCGCACTGTGACACTGTTAACACATGGTGTGCGTTTGTTTACTATTGTAACTTCAAGGGATCACTACTTTAGTTTTATAACATATATTTTGGTTGTATGTATGTGCTGTATGTGATGTCTACTAGGGGTTTCTCGTCCTCCCAGTCCTTTACACCAGCTGATTCACTGCACCGGTTACTACTCAGTCCACAGCAGGGCACGCGGTTTGCAGTTCAGTCAGTTTACAACAGAGGTCACTAGAAACTGCTCTTGGATGAAGTTGCCACATCTTTCTCATCGGAGCTGGTGTATCACAGTGACTGCTGTGGACTAAAAGTTCCCAAAATATGCTGCAGTTGTGAAAGTCTTTCTTTAAGATCCCATTTAACCAACAGCTTGTGTCTTATTCCACTCTATCTGATTCAGCAAACCTGCAAGCACAGGCGTGCTTTATTTATGCTGGTGGATTTTATGCATGACAGTTTTGCTGAAGGGAAAAAAGTTGCTCCTCCCCATCTTCCCCATGTTTCCCCTATTGATTTTGGTGCTGCTTTGATGTGACTCTGCGCCAGAAGTGTCACTTAGATAAATCACTGTTAGTCCAAGCTGGCATCGCTCGGCACTGGTGACAGAAGGGAGAATTCCACGCGGATCAAATAAATACAGATGTGAAGTAATTAGTTGTATTCCCAAGGAGCCTATTGTGAGCATGTTAAAGATGCTAGGGATCAGTTGCTTTCCCACTAGCAGCTTTTATCAATTTAAACAGCAACAGAAACTAGGTGGGTCACAACCCATGTGGCTTACGATGAGTCACATGTTCAAAGTGCAGGCAGAGAAATTAGACAAGGTGAAATGTCTGCAGTGCTAGAAAATTTAAATAGGAGCTGAGCTTTGTGATTAACAGCAAACCATCGTCTTCTTTTTTACTCACCACCTTGTGAAATTAAGCAAATAAAACTGGCTTTGGATTGCTCCTAGCCATGACCAGGGTACGGTTCAGCAGCAGCTTTTTTACATCACTAATTAAATTTTGTAGAATGACTATTACATAATTAATCCTTTTTTTATTTAACCTTGATTTAAGTTACCAGCGCACAAACATGTCCTGCAAAGCAAAATGAGAGAAAAACACAATAAAAGACAGTAAACGTACGGGAAAACGCACACATGGAACATATGGATTACTGCTATTATTAAGCTTCGTATCAAATAGCTCATCAGTGTATTTTCTGGTTCTGTGTATATGGCGTTTACAACGGTGCTGTGGGTTGGTTGGTTCATTGCAATGAGAAGCACATTAGCCTGGGGGCTCCAACATTTGATGTAAAATACACTTTGATCTTCATTCCAACCTAAAAGACAAAAACTGCTGCTTTATGTGCATCGTCTTATAACAAAAGGAGTGAACATTTACCACATAATACTGCCATTACGATAAATGACACATCCTTGTGAGACTGAAACAGTCACAGTTTTTCTTTTTTTTTTTTTGCTCTCGCAATTATAGGCCTCTTCAGGAGGGGACGTATTTATGCCCAGCAGTTAGCACTGCATTGATTTAATACGTTTCTAATCAGGACATACAGCTTCGGGGGCTGAAATGTTAATTTTTCCTGCTGCTTACAAAGTAGCCTTTGATTTTCTGTCACGGCAGTAATTACAGTGTTTTGCCACTAGATAGGGAGAGAGCTTTGTCTTGTCTAATTATGAGGTAATCAATGCCATAGTGCCAGCATGTTGTTCTCACCTTTTTGTTAATACTATTTAAATTTTATTTTTATCGCTTCTGGCTATTACTATCCCTTCTCATTCGCACTGTGACACTGTTAACACATGGTGTGCGTTTGTGAGTGCGTTTGTCTGTGTGTATATATGGACTGTAGTAGCCCAGTGACTGTAATTGTTGTGGTATGGGTGCTGTTAATTACTGGAGTAAATGGTTGAATCATAGCCAGGACCCTTTGTGGCTGCAGAGTGGCGGGCAGCAGCAGTGAGAGACAGAGGGCTGGAAAATTGTTTTTACCATCGGGGGACCGAGGGAGAGAGAAGGAGAGGCAGGAAGGAGAAAGGGGTAACAGCGAGCAGAAAGAAAGCCTCAATTGGTGGCCAGAGCCTAAGGGTCTCGGGGTCCATATGGAAGGCAACACTTTGCCTTGCGCTTTATTGCACACCTTGCTGTTTTAATCAATGGCAAGCCTGTTCACAGAGCCTAGAGCAGCAGTAGTTGTTTCTCATTGTCTCACTGCTACTTCCATGTTGCCTGCTCCACTACACTCCAACACTTTTTTTTTTACCAAATCTCTGAAGAGCTATGCAGCATTTTCAGGCCTCAGAGAAGTGAATGTGCTCCGGTGAAACTGTCTGCACCGTGTGTGCGGTAAAAGCTTGTTTTTTGTAATGATGATTTGATACGCTTCTGGCTCCTGCGTGCACTGATCTAATTTACCAGCAAAGCAGGGATAAGAATCTAGACACCTGCTGTGTTTGGAGTTGTTTCTTAATATGGAGGACACCATTCCCTCTGAATTCCATTTGAGCATTGAAAGTAATGGGATTAGGCTACAAAAGGCATGTTATCACAACATTGGGACATGTGTTAATAACACCATAAAAGTGCCAGCCAGCAGTGGTCTGCCTCCCTTGTAACCCCACCCAGGCTGGAGGCAGTGCTGATAATAACCCCCCATAGTCAAAGCACCATGTTGAGGACAGAGGAATAAGCTATATGCTATGAGGGAGGTTGAGCGTTTGATTTTATTGAACATTTCAGGTTGAGATATGCAGTAATCAGACAGTGGTGGATAATGACTTTAAAGGACAAATCTATTCAAACGACAGTTCATGTTGTTTGCCATAATCTTGGGTACCTCCATATGCGAGCATGCTGTATATGAAGTCGCACTACGTCAGAATCCAGAGAACAACATCTTCTCAGTGATTATATTTAGTGACTTATCTGCACCTCATGCTGCTTTTAAGGACTCCTGAGAGACCTTATCATGGAGGTCATAATGAAAACAGCTCAAGAATTTTAACAAAAACTAATAAAATGTTTTAGTTTGATAGTTTTATTAAAATTCATTTATTTTCATGATCAATATTTGTATCAATAACCAATCCTTCTAACTTTAAAGATAAGATAAAGATAAAGATAAAGATAAACTTTATTGTCATTGCAACATCGTACAACGAGATTAAGGTGCCAACCAGTCTGTGCCATATATATATAGAAGAAAGGAATAAAAAACAAACAAAAACAGAATAAATAAATCGAGACAGTCAAAAGACCAAATAAGACACAAACAACCCTTCAAGTATCAAGAGGTCACATCACTTGTGCTCCAGACCAGCTCTCACTCCCACAAGTGAGCATACTGTCACTATGGTCCGTTCTTTATGGTGTTTAATGTAGTTATTGCTACTGGATAAAAGCTTTTCTTAAATCTGTCAGTCCTAGTTTTGATGGACCTGAACCTTCTCCCTGATGGCAACAGTTCAAAGAGAGAGTGTCCAGGGTGTGTAGTATCCCTGAGAATTGTTTGGGCTTTTTTGAGGCAGCGGGAACTGTGAAGTTCTTCTAGAGGGAGGAGAGGGGAACCGGTGATCCTCTGTGCTGTTTTGATCACTCTCTGGAGAGCTTTCCTCTGAGCCACTGTACATCTGCTGAACCACACAGACACACAGTATGTAAGGATGCTCTCAATAGAGCATCGATAAAAGGACACCATCAGTCTCTGGGAGATGTTGTTCTTCCTAAGTACCCTTAGGAAGTGCAGTCTCTGCTGGGCCTTTCTTATCAGCTCAGAGGTGTGTACTCCCCAGGTTAAATCCTCCTCTATGTGGACCCCCAAGAAACGGAAGTCTGACACCCTCTTAACACAGTCCCCACCAATGTACAGTGGCGGGACCTCAGTTTTTGTCCTCCGGAAGTCAATGACAACCTCTTTTGTCTTCGAGGTGTTAAGGAGCAGATTGTTCCCCCTGCACCACAATGTCAGCTGTTCCACCTCGTCTCTGTAGGCAGACTCATCTCCCCCTGAGATGAGTCCCACCACTGTGGTATCATCTGCGAACTTGACGATAGCGTTGCTGTGGTGAGCCGGTGTACAGTCATAAGTGTAAAGAGTGTAGAGCAGGGGGCTCAGCACACAGCCCTGTGGGGAGCCAGTGCTGAGACTAAGGACCTTGGAGGTGTGTGGGCCCACTCTCACCCTCTGACTGCGATCAGAGAGGAAGCTCTTGATCCAAGAGCAGGTGGAGTGTGGGAGTCCTAGGTCCAACAGTTTGTTAACTAGTTTGTGGGGAAGAATTGTGTTAAATTTACCTTACTTCTAGCAAACATTGGAGGAACTTTTTAGAATAAAAAAAAAAGCGTGTGATTCACTCTGCGATTGACTGCCACAGCTGGGTGATGTCATCCAGATGTTTATATGGTGTAATAAACAAGGTGCTCAGCAGAAATAGTGTTTGAAGAAGTCGGACAACCACGGTCTGCTGTGTCTCTCCTCGAGCTAAACTGACCCTGTCACCGTTCGGCTCTTTGTATTACAGCCTTTGCCGTTACTTGGATTTGTGATTAAATTTAGCAAAGTGCTGCCGATAGCCGAATTGTCCAGACACTCTCAATTACCATCTAGGGAGGGTACCTGAGAAAGCTTAACACAGCAATTAACAACTTAATTAAGTGCCACAGCCATTGTGGCACTTCTGTGGCCATGCAACACGGGGCGAATTGATTGCAGGGGATTGCCAGTTGGTCCCCAATTGATCGCCCAATTGATTGGCTTGGATAGGCATTCCTCAATGACTCAGGAAGGAGTTGTGTGTGTGTTTTGTCTCAGAGGAAGTAGCCGTCACGCCGCTGTGTGACACACTGATAATGACCTGCCAGACTGGCTACATGGCCTCTTCCAATCCCCCTGGGTCTGACACGCACGTCTGGTGTCAATCACTCACTCTCTGACTCTCTTTCACTCACAAACACGCACATGCAAGTACATGAACACAAACGAAGGCTGTAGGACTGCTTTTGAATCCTAAGTAACATCTGCAGTCTATTCTTTCTAAATACACCTGCCAGAGATGCAGTAATAAACACACACACGTACACACAACAGAACACATTCTGGATACACCAGTACCACATGGTACAGTGGTCCTCCAACACCAGAAATACAAGTGCACTTACATTTCCTTTCAATATATGTTTTTCCAACTGCACTCATTTCTAATATGGTATTTTCACTTTTTCCTCATCAGATTTTATTTGTATATGATTACGGTTCAATCACAAAATATTCAGGTTCAGCATTTATTTTAGAAAACAGGTACTCAGAGAGAGAGCGAGCGAGAGAGAGAGAGATCCAGTGCACCCTAGGGAGTAGTTGGGACGCAGGGTAGGGATGGATGTAGGAGGGAAGTGAAGTGGTGGTGAGATGTCAAATAAACTGTCATCTCTTATTGTGTCAGTGAAGTAATTCCCTTTTAAAGGCTTGACCCTTCACCTTGAGGGAACTCGGCTAGTTGCACAGTGAATTGGAGGAGCTATGAGGTGATAACAAATGACTCGACTTGGGGAGGGTGGGTGGGAGTGGGTGCCACGCGTGACACACTCTGGATCAGTTATACCACTGCACAAGGTAGAGGAGGTTTCCAAATCAATTACAAATCATCAGATTTGAAAGAACTACAGATTGTTAAATACATATCCAAAAGTTTATCTGAACATTAAATTCTATTTATATATATTTCTATCTTTCTTTTTAATTATTTAATGTGAGGTCTCAGATGAACAACGTCTTTTTACTGCAATACAGCGCAGTGTATTAGATCTGCCCTGCCTTAGTAGTTTCTCATTATACCAGTAGGGGGTACTATTATATGGACAGACTTCTTCCTTGTTTATAGACAGACAAAAAGCACAGGACTATTCAGCTATTATCAAAAATGGCTTTTATGGCACTTACAGTCACCAATTCAAGAATGATGATACAGTGTTAACCTTCATTTGCAATGACAGTTGACTCTTTGCAAAAATGATGGCGTGTGTGTGTGTGTGTGTGTGTGTGTGTGTGTGTGTGTGTGTGTGTGTGTGTGTGTGTGTGTGTGTGTGTGTGTGTGTGTGTGTGTACATGTCAGAGAGTTTGACAGGCTCTGCTCTCCCTGTACCTGCTGTGGTTCTGAGGTGGTCAACACATGACCTGTAATTACACTGCTACTTTGCTCCCACATCTCACTGGAGCAGGTTGGTCTTGGACACTTCAATTACCTCACTTCAATACCTCTGTTGCTCTCACATGCCCAGCAAAATCATAATGATAGTCCAGGGAACGGACCGTTAAAATGTTACTACATGTACCACAGCAGCTGTTACCAGTGGAAAACCGTTACAGGAAACAAAATAGATTAATCTGAATATTTTCCTAAGGAGTTATTAAAGTACTATTTGCATGCTCAATAATAACCATGATTTGTCATAGAGAAAAAATAACACTGGAAGGCTATTCCCATTTCAATATGCAGACATTTCAATACTTAAACAAGGGAAGCTTGTGAAAACAGCGCAGCAAGGCCAACAACATCGCCCGAAACATATTCTTTGAAAATAGCCTGCATCAATTTGCATTCAGACTTGTTGCAAAATAGAGAAGAGAGCAGCAGATCTATCTGTTTGGGCAGATTTGAAGGTTGGGTCCAGGTCGCATATGTTTGCCCTTGCATAGTTCTGTTACATTGTGGTGTAACAGAGCCTCAGCTGCAGGATTGCAGTTTTTAATGAAAAAGTGGGGGCCACCACATCCAGGTAAGACCCCTGGAGGTTGTATTTCCAGGGCTTTGTTACATCCCACAATATGGCAGTGTGGACACACACACACACACACACATACACAGATTTAACCTGACAATGATAACATCAACCGTGCATGATAATACACACGTTTTTCCCTGTAAAAAGCAAATGTTGGCTGTAAAAAAAAATGGCCATTAGATACTTAGTCCCATCAGGAAACATCTGCTGATTAACTGATCAACTTCGCAAATAGATAGAAATGTTAGTGTTCAATATATTTATTTTCATTGCTATTACTTGAAATAGCTTGAAATGTTATATAAATGAACACTGCTAATGACGGGGGGTTTTCTCATTTGCCCACAACAGAGGTGAGTGATGACATATTTCATTCACATTCTACTAGATTTATAGGATTTTATAAGAAATGTGTACAAAAAATAAATCAATATACTTTTCTACTTTTCTTACAGCAGCTGGCCATACACAGGATGCTGCTTATTCTGTTTGTATATGTTCAGAGGAATTCAATTTTACCTCTAAAGGGTCAGTAATAGTGTTCCACAACCACTGAACTCTTTAACACTGCACTACAGATGCCACTCATCAGTCATAATGACCAACAGCATTTCACCTAATAATTTCCAATCACACATCAATCCTAAAATAGGAAATCTTTCCCTCCTAGGCTGAAATTCTTTGCTCGGTATAAACATTGCAGGGCCACCTAGTCCTGACAGTTTGAAATACCATACTAAGAAATGTTAAAACTGTAGGCTACAACTACTAAAGTGTAGCTGTTGTAGGTCAAATTTGTGCTGGTGTCTCCAACTAGGTGTTGACAAACTCAGATCTCAAACTTAGATGAAATAATACCAACGAGATTTGTCATGAGAAAGCATGGTACTCAATTCATTAACATCATGGTACAGGGAACAAATTGCTACAGACGTTAATCAAATCATACTAATACAATCATATAATTATTTTATAAATGTAATTGTAAGCCTGTGGCGTGTAAAAAGGCTTACAGCTCAACCTGCCATCAAGACGGCAGACTGGCAACACTCCTTAACCTGTAGAGAGTGACACCGTACATTTCAAAAAAGACTCACAAAAGAGGAGGCAGTCTTAACTTCACGCAGTTACACTGACTGTGTTCTTGGTAAGTGGGATCATTTCCTCTTTTACTAGACAGGCGTGAGAAAGTAAAGGGATGACTGACTGGACTGGAGTCCAAAAGCAAAAACCTGCCAGACATGTGCTTTTAAAAATGATCACATATCTCAGTTCATGGTCCGTTGATAACCAGGCACAATGGTCTAGATGTGGGTTTTAAGACATTTGTGGCATTTTACACAATTTATCATTTTCCTTTATCCTATAAACAGCTTTTTGAATAATGTCACATGTTAATCTTATTAATTCTGCTCTACAATGTAAAGAGATCTGCCCAGAAAAGTGCATCACTTCATGCTCACTGTAAAGTTTAAATACACTCAGTTCTGCAGATGCTGCAAAGGAAGGTCGAACCATAAAAACGCTGTTCAGTCACTATTGGTCGTTGTGAGCAGAAGGTCAGACAAGGCAGAGGGATAAAGATTTAAATTTGTTGGCAAGATGGAGAATCTCATCTGACACGAAGGAACCAACCCCACCACAACTTTCCACTGACTCACACAGTATCAGGTATGTTGTCTGCCATAAATTAGACCAAAATGTGCTTAAGCAAGTGCCAATGTTGGACTTTATTAACAGCAACCTGTCCTGGCCAGAGGACCATCTGTAATAATTTAATGAATGCAATCATTCAATAATGTATTGACGCTTTAATTACATGTATTGATAAAACGTAACTAAAAATATTGGGATGGAATAACTTACTAAGCACAATTATCTGTCTCTTCTATAATAGACCAGGTATTCAGACAATTTCTTTGAGCTACTGCTGCTAATTTAACATCCTTATGAACACACACACATCACACACAATAAAGTGTAGTTTGAAAAGTGTCATTGAAAACACAGATTTTTAGAAAAGTAAAGAAAATGAATATATTGTATTTAGCATGAGTGCTAAGCCCTATGAGTTACGCATCACATCATTTCCTTCCTTTATTTCTTTGACTGTTCAGTTCATTACTTTGGGCTATATATGACATGTGAGCACTGACCATGAGGAGTTCTTTCACACGCCAAAGGTCAGTGGCATCACTTA
This sequence comes from Anabas testudineus, assembly GCF_900324465.2. Lineage (NCBI taxonomy): Eukaryota > Metazoa > Chordata > Actinopteri > Anabantiformes > Anabantidae > Anabas > Anabas testudineus. Next base: position 14,003,897 of record NC_046612.1, read on the forward strand.
CAGAACAAGAAGGACCCCCCCCCCAAACACTCACTAAGTCATTTACCTCATTCCCTATCAATTATTGACATGCAGTTGTCAGATGAAAAGGCAGCCAGACTTTCCGTTGATCTGTTTGATGAATATTTCAGCTGACAAACTGGCCACCTGACACTCTGCACCAAAGCAATGTGTGGTTAGAGAGAGGTCGCTCATTTCCCCACAGTCATGCACGTATGCATGCACATGTACGTATATACAGTTACAATGTTGTTGTTGTTGTTACTATTCTGGTCTAAATACTATGTTTTCAGTAAGTGACAAAACACTCAGTCAGTTTGTCAGTGTTTAACTTATAATAATACACAATTTAAAGACTAAACAGCTCATAAACCCTATAACGATTGAGTAGAATAGAAATGTTAATTTACTTAACTACTATATTTAGGTATAATTCTAAGCTAGTTGTATTTTTATGCTCATGTGAGGTCAAATACAATGGTAGGGTCCATTTTGCTGAAAAATAAGTACTTTTGCAGTACTTCTGTACTTATACTTGAGGAACATTTCGAATCCTATCTTGCTCTGACAACACCATGCAGTCACATCTTGGATTCAATAAAGTCACTCAGCCACAACATGAAAGAGGAGCCAATAGAGTTGTGTTGAGCTGCTGATGTGTTATTTATGTCAGGCTCAGTTTAAAAGCAGCCTCTATGAAGAAGACACACCCCATAAATTTTTCTCTGGCCCCATAAGCAGGTCAGAAAAGCACCAATATTTCCTCTTTATTGGAAACAACTGAAACAACATGCTGCCATAAAGGGGGCCTCAGAGGTGAATCTGAAACACAGGGAATGGCAGAGAAAGCAGGCTGCTCGGAGAGCTGAGAAGTAGCCACACAATGTGCTTGTCGGCTCATATTGGTGCATTTTCTCACAACTCTCGCGCCAGTGAGTCACAAACTCCCTGTGCTTCATCACAGGTCAACTTGGAAAGGAACTTTAAAGGGAGATGTAACAAATGATTGCAGTCTCCCAGGTAATTCATATCTGCTAAAATGCCATAACCCTCTACATATCCTGACCTCAATCTGGAGTCTGCGTGTTGAAGGCCCATCTGAGGGAGATGGTATCGATCTGAGCAGGGGCTCTGGCAGCGTCAATAAACAACGGGCTTCAGGCTTCAAGGCTGAGGAGACTCATCTCTATTTCAGCTGGAGGGTCTGCATCTGGATACCTGCGCTGGGGTGTGGCCCTGGACAGATGGTGGGACGTGTTTTTCCTGCTGAAATCACTGCAGGTCCAGCTCCTCTGTGAGATCAAAGCCGGTGATACCTTCCCTGCTGCTGTTTCATTCACATTAAATAACACTTTAAAACCACAAGCTCACACTTTCCTTTAAATAATTACAATGATGTTAAAGGGCATAGTAAATAGGAACCTACCAACTAACATTCAACATCTGCAAGAGCAATTAACGCTTAACCAGCAGATAAATAGTTTTTACATCCACATTCGAGTGACGTAGGACGGTGCTGACTTTGGCTCATTAATCAATAAACAACCCAGCCAATATATTTGACATAGACTAATGAAATAATAATCATCAGAGGAGCAGGAGGAAGAGGAAGCAAACGCAGGCTGCATTTGGTCACTTATTTACACATAAAACAGCTGTAAATGAAAATAAAACTATGTGGACAATCCTCCTGGACAGTTTTGTTGCTGTCTTGTTTTCTTGCTTTTCCCTCTTTGCTGAGAAAGTTAAATAAGTGTGCCTCATATATTTAGAGTCAAACTGAGCTCACTTTGTGCTAAGCAGCTTGTCAATAGCAAGAAAAGAGGCGCGGTGCAGGAGAGGAAGTCTGATAAAATGGCTTTTAATTACCAGACAGTGAATGCTGGCCTTCCTTTTCCACTTTCTCCTCCCAGCTAAGTCAGGAGTTTGATTTCTGATAATGTGGATTGCTGACTGGGCTTCATCCTTGTTGCCCCTAAAGCAGAAGGACCTAACATCAAGTCCTGGGAGAGTATGTTTGACAAAGTGCCATATAGATCCTCTGCTTTTCATCAGAAGACACTGCTGGAGGAGGCATTAATCAGAGCGCTTGATAGCCCGGCTTTGCTTTTTCCCCTTTACTCTCCTGTAACAATTAGGCAAACTAATAATTTCAGGCTTCACATGGAAACCAATGAGTGTTTAACACAGCTGTTGGTTTAGATGTAAGGGATGAGATAACTTCACAGCAGGTCGATGCAATGAACTTGTAACCTTTGTAATAGACAGACAGACAGACAGATGCATTACCTTTTAAATGAGATGTTAACAACTGAAAGAGAAGTTCAGCATTAGGCCGATCAGAAGTGGAGACTTTTGTTTTAGCAGCCAGTGAAATCCAACCTACTTCAATGGCTGGCACGGCGCACGTCACGTCCAGCCAGATCAGAACAACCTTTAACAAGTTCTTATCATTACACAGAACCCCGGCCAGCAGTCTTGGATATCAGATCTGTGAGCACAATGCTATAAATTAACAGAAAAAGAGACTTCACTTTGTGGGATCAATGTCTTGTTCTTGGAACTGCAATCAGAGCTCCTTGGTGAGCAGGCAGAGAGACTGATGCAGCTCCTCAATCATAAGGCTGTAATCAACAACAGTTGCTCCTTTGTTTTACATTCAATTATACCCTAATGACTCATACCAAGTGGAAACCTTTAAATACTAATGCTGTGTTAATGTGGAGTGAAAGTGGCGCAAACATCTTTGAATGCTTGAAAAGCCACAGTCATAAACATATTCCTGGTATACTTCCTACTTTTTAAAGACATTTTGCTTTTTCATCCTTATACCAATGCATTTCTTTGTGAGCGTCATCCATACTATATGATTCAACATTTAAAATATTGATCTATGGTCAGTTTAAAAAGTGCTTGTTCTTCCTAAAAACTATACTACATAAATTATTGCATGTTCAATATTGTACTTAATTATCATACTTGATCTCACAGTGATGTTACAGCGTACTGTAGTCCAAGGCTACGCTCTCTTTTGATTGAGAGCTCAATAATTCAAATTCAATATAGAAAACTGAGTTAAACACGTGCTTTGTGTGACACCCAGTGTTGAGCCTCTGTGCACTTGTCTTTCCTTTTTTTCCCTTTAAAGCTTTTAAATGTATTACATCATGGTTTTGTCAGGAGTGAATAATGACAACAATTTCACATAACATGCACTTTAAATATATGAATGACATAATTCAGTGCACATTATTCACTATACAGTATATTTCAATTACAGTAAGTTAAATTAAGACATTAAAAAATGTAGCTATTGGCCTTGACATGACTGGAAACCTGAGCCAATTCCCTGTCTGGGGAAAGCAAAACCACAACCTGTTAGTGGTACATTAAAGTGTTGTTTAACATGTCATGCGAATATGTAATAAAAAGCGTCTGAATGCATATAATTTCTTTTTATTAAATTATTTATGGCTTGCAGATAAGATCTTTTGCTGCACAACACTGATCACTGGTCTCCTCTGGATGTTACAGGCCACCAAAACCTGAAAACCCGTGTTTTAAACGGATGCAGAGATGGTCTTTTATTTTGAAAAGCCAATTGCGGATGTTGATTCGGAAACGCTGTTTTCTTAAAACTAGCTGCATGGCTAAATTTCTCTGCTAAAACTGTGTAAAACTTTACCTTAGAGAGCGAGAGAGCACAGATTTAAGTTAAAGGTCAATCGGTCATGAGGCTATGGTGTAACTTTAGTGTTGGCAGTAACTGAGCTCAAATATTAACGTTTTAAAATCTCCGCATCTCTTAACGTCACAGCGCTGTTAAACAGGATGCTAGCATGTGTCGTTAGCAAACCAGTGCAGGAAATTAGCTCGTTTAGCTAGCTTAGACAGCCAGATAAGTCCTATTATGATGCTTAATTGTTCCATTTTATGCTGATATTCGATTATAAAACATCTACGCTAATGGACACCGAGGCTATAGTGATCCGTATAAAAACGCCGACAGGGGACATGGACTCGTCCGTCGACTGTCCATCTCTTCTAAACTTCAATGACCTGCTGGTAAGTCCTAAATGCTACACAGCTAGCTGTAGATAACTGTCACTGTTCAGGCCACCTGGTGTCAGCAGGTTTTAGTTTTTAATGTTGGCTGTAAGACGACACATCGACATTTTCTGAGACTTTCGGTTTCTAAACTGAGCAGCCAGCTTCTTGAGTTAAAAGTATGCTAGTCCATCTAACTTCTCTAAACCAATGCTGCTGTTTCTACAACACTGACCTCACATATTAAAGGATAGATTCGCAATTCTTGAAGTTTGTCTTCAAATAATAGTCAGGGGCTCATGTGAACACTGTAAGAGGGGTTGTGTTGCTTGATGTGACCTCCTGTTCAACTGGATCCCTTCCTGCAGCTCCTAAAGTGCAGGACAAAATCCACAGTTATGCGAAAAACAATGTTTTTTACAGTTTATACAAAGCTATTTAATGGTTACAGTGGGGAATTAAAATGCTGCAACTCTGGAAAACAACCACTTTATGTGACTAATTTGGAAAGTTTGAAGCTTAACTATCTAACTGTCTGTGAGCAGAGATGGGATTGTGGATTTTGTGTCCAATCGCTTACATTAGAAATATGTAGGGAAGGGATCTCTTAAAGGCCAGTAACATAACACATTACTGACACAGGTGGGAGTGAACCTATCTTTTAATAAACCTACATAGTTCTTTGTTCTAAATCTCTGCACTACTTTTTAAATCATGTGCTTTGTTGTTGTCCCTTTATGATACACTATGCCAAACATTTCAGGTTGCAATCAGAGATGTGATGCCTGAAGCCACTGTTACAGCCTTTGAATGTAAGTATGTGCTTCAAATGGAAACAGGGACTATACACCGAAACAAGGTCTAACCTATCTTACAGTATATTTACAATGTCATGGTTATGTATGGAACATGAACTACATAAAAACAGTAAAACATCGGCTTATGAATGAGAAAATATCAGTGCTTTACTGTGTAAATGGTCTTATATTGCATGCAGAATTGACTGTTTTACTTCTAAAACATTGTAAAAACACATTGCACATCATGGAAGCTATTGGTAAATTATGTTTTAAAATACATCTACTACTGTTAATACTGTCTTATTCCCTTGCATTCATGAGATCCAAACTACTGCAGCTGAGTTGTTGCTTTTCTACCATTTTGTTCCTCCACTTTCAAAATGAGTAACTTAGTATGACTTTGCTTTGAAGGTTTTCGTAATTGGAGTGAGTTGCATCACTAGTTTTGCTAATGATCCACAGATAACACTTAAAAAATATGTATAATAGGTAAATTTATTCATATTGAATCCCAGATATGGTAAACATGAGAATAAAAAAAATAACAAAAATCACAATAAAAGCAAATCTAAACTGGAACAATCAGGTCTAATTACTTTTTAATATTAAGACTGCAGCTCCAACTAATGGCAACAATAGATTAGAGCAGAGATTCCCAAACCTGGTCAGGTCTGTACCTAATCCAGCTAGTCAGCATTAGGGAAGGTAGCGATAGTTGGAAAACCAGCTATGTAGGCTTTGCAGGCTAGGTTTAAAACCCCTGGACCAGAGAAACTAAAAGTTTAGAAATGTAAACAGATGATTAGCGCAGTCAGTTCTCATTGTGTCACGTTACACCGACAACAGCGTGCAACAGAGTGTTTTGCACATCTGGTTAAGTTTTAAAGTGTCTATATAACCTACAATATGTGCTTAACTAATGTCAGCTTGTGGGACCTGTTGGCATCTGATTAAGAATTGATTGCGGACAATGTGTCAGTTCTGGTACCAAGTCATGCGGGTGTTGATTTGTACACACAACTGGACGCATGCGTAACTCTGTAACAGTCGCTTTTAAAGTATATTTTCTCTACCATAAGTACAGTAGGCTAATGTCTCACCCATAAGTTGATCCCGTTTAATAACAGAAATATTCTGCTTTGACAAATGTTTATGGTAAATATAGCTGTATATTTTTAAACTGTGTTTAAATATTTTACTACTGTCATTCATTTACCATCAGTCTACTGTGTTTATTTGTTTTTGTTTTTCAGACGAAGATGAGGTGGGAGACAGAATCACTGTAAGAAGTGATGAGGAACTCAAAGCCATGTTGTCATATGTGAGTGTATCAATACATAACAGATCCACCCCACAATTTATATAATGTATTTTCTGGTTGTGTTTTTAATGATGCAACACTCTTCCTGTTTATTTAGTTTAGTTTTTTTCCTTTATTCGAATGTGTTTCTAATGAAAACTGTTGACACTGTGGTCAGATCTTGCTTTTGCCATTTCTGTCTACAGTGTGACTGTAGTTTATATGACTTCCACTGCATGTCTCAACATTTCACCTTGAGGAATTCTATCTCAACTTTGTCCAGCTTTTACAATCCTAATTAGTGCTTTATGAATATAGAGGTTTTCACACACTGTGCAGCCCCTAAACTGACATGTTTGGGGTTTTGTTTTGTTTTGTTTTGTTTTATTTCTCGTGACCACGCAAAACTTTCTTGTGAGCACAAGAAACTATCTGCTGCGTACCACAAACTTTCACTTAAGCACCTGATCGTTTTTCATGAGAACCAGAAACCAGTTGTTTCATAATTAAGCGAACGCCTTCTTTCCTGACATGTTATCCATTCTCTTTATGTACATCCACCTATATCCATGCGGTTGACCAGATGATTATATTTGTTCATAAATGAAGGCAGGACTGATGTATCCCTTGCACTGGTGTCGTGCCAAAAAGAAATTATCCACCAGAAACTGATTGTCGTCCACAGGAGCGTGCACAGCCTGTTAAAGCCCTATCTATGGAAGTCACTTTTTAGGGGCTCCGTACAGGACAGAATAATAAGGAAATAGTTTTAAATGTCATGTATAAAAGTCAGACAGATAGACATCCCAAAACCATTACGCATAAAACAGTCTTTCAAAGAAAACATGTGATATAATGAGGTGTAGGAGGTAACTTAGGCTCAAACCCCCAAAAAAACAAATATATAAAATATACAAAAAAAGAATTTTGTAGTGATATACCCCCACGTCTAGTTTTATCTCGTCTAAGTTATAAAAAATAGCTTATTGATTGTTGTCAGCAACACACACACATAAAATGCACATATTTCCACTAGCCACGAGCACTAGCACATTTTAGTTTTCCACCATACTTACTGTTCATGCCATGGACAGTAAGAGTAATGGCGTGTAATGGGTTTCTGTACGAGGTACACTGAAAGCTAAATGAACTGTCAATTTTTATTATTTATTATTCAGTACTTAAAGTTTTGCCTCATTAAAGAACAACCCCCCTGGGCTGCAGAATTGTTCAAAATCTACTTTCATCTGTGGATGTCTTTTACCCCCCATCAGCTCACAATGATGCTGCTAGAGCCACAGGCACAATTTACACTTCTTGTTTTTTGTCCATTTTTATCAAGCATTCACTTGTGGTTGCTTTTTAATCATTAAGTAGCATAGGGTAGCAGGGTGATTAGGCAAAAAAAGAGGCAGTTTTGCCGATGAGTGTTGTATAACAGCAAAATAAAAAAGCATTGACCCCAGCCAGCTTTATTAGTCACAGATCCAAATAAAATGTTTTGAGGTTCTTTAGCAGTTTTCTTCTTGCTGAGTTGTATTTCCTGTTTGAATGGAAGTAGCTTTTCAGAAAGTCAAGTTTGAGCAATTTTCTGTCTTTTATGCATTGTATTATAAACTTTCTGGAAAAGGAGATTTGGAATCCTAATGGATCTTATTGGATAAATAAAAGCTATTGAAATGGTACTACCAATTTTAACGTTTAAGTAAAATTATGAAGTAGATTGACAGTACTCTTGTTCCATTCTTTCTTGTATTTTTAAGACGGTGTTAATTTTATTGTAATACTAAAATTTCATTCACGATTGACCAAATATCTAGTGTTTTTTTATTTTATTTATTAATGAAGTAGAATTTGCAGAACTACAAGCTCCAGCTGCAGCCATCAGTGGTCCTGTGACATCAGTTACCTCTAGCAAAATAATTTTTTTCCACATCAATCAGTAGATTATACTATATATGTACAGTACATTCTATTTATTTGTCAGAAAAGACAATAATCATATAAATAAACATATACGGTCTATTTGTTTCATTTTGTAATGGCAACCTTTTGTCCAAACACATTGGAAATGTCTTAACTGCATATTAATTTATGACCCTGACCTGCACCTCACATTACCCAGCAAAATATTTAGTATCCACGACCGTGCACTGCTTCGTCCACATATTTCAAAAGCCATTTGTACAATGAATTTTTGGCAAACAAATCCAGGAGCCCTGTAATGGATTTCTGCTCCTCATGGGACAGCCAAGTGTACAAAAAGCTGCTGATCACCTGGAAAATACTGGACTCACTAAAACATAATTTTCACTAGCCTAGTACTTTAAATGTCTTATACAAGGGTTGTGCGTTTCAGCAGTCATTTGCATTTGTATTTAGAGGATTTTTTTTGTGGTTGTTTGCTGTGGTTGCCATTTGTCCTCCATAGAGACCCCAGTGGATTTTTGCCTCACTGTTATTAATTCCAGGTGAGCAGACAGCCATTATGTGAAATTAATTGGAATTAGGGGGACCAACATGTTAGGTGAAAGGTTAGATTATTCATTAGTGTCTTATAGTTGCTTTGTGTTTGCATGTGTGTATAAAAGCAGGGTTTTAAGTATGCTTTTACTACAGTTTTTTTCTTCTTCTGACAGTACCTAGTGTAAAAGTCAGTCCTTATTGCTTATTAAAATTAATGCTCACATTCAAAACTTAATTAACATCATTCTACTGAGGCCATTTATTGTAAAAAGTATCGCACATCACTGAGAACATTGATTGCTACATGCTCCTGTGAGACCCACTAGTCTTCCAGGCATCTCTAATCATTGTTCGACACCTTGAAAGACGCCCCTGTTCAAAGTTAAAGACTGGCCTGTGTCAGGTGCTAAAAAAAAAAAACATGTGACCTCATCTGTTCCTCGCTCAGCTCCCCCTGGAGGTAGTGGCTCTAATTCCACTATTCTTACTCCCATTTCCCCTTAGTCTGCTAATGATGATGAGCCCCAGTCTCTGCTCTCGCTCTCCCACTTGTCCCTTAAGGCTGAGCGATGGTATTTGGGATCGGACACTGTTTAGTTATTGGCCAACAATGGAGAATGTCTTTTAATAACACACCTAGTACAGATTAGGTGGTAATTGCAGCCTTAATCAATAAGCTAGCTGAGCGGAAAATTAAAGGTACATGAAGCCCGTCCCCCCCAACACCCACAAACACACACACATGTTTTTTGGTATTAGGCCCATTGTTCAGATGTGGCCTAGTGAGAATGCTGGAGGGCGAAAGCAGAGGGCTAGGAGCGAGGAGGGATCTGACAGTGATAAATAGGCCTTTTAATAACAGCTGTGCCACTTGGGTAGCCATTCTGATCCATTCCCATCCAAGCCACTCCCATCATCCTCCCTCCCTCTCCCACTATGAGAGAGCAAATTTACATATCACTGCGATGACTTGGTATTTCATAGTGGGTCATAAAATTAATGGGAGTACAGGAAGGCATACATCTTCAAAAGTGTCCGGCTGTGTTTTCAGTAAGGTCTTAATATACATTTGTGTTGGTCTTAAACCTAAAAAGGGAGGGGACCTACATAAAACACATGCACACAAACATACACATGCAGTTTAACAGATGGTTTGGTTAACTGAAACATCAATTATTGCATTGCCTTGGCAAGCATCTGAGGGGCTCCAGTGTGTGTGTGTGTGTGTGTGTGCACGTGTTAGTCCTGTAGGATATGAGTGTTTGGTGAGCTGTTGACCTGGAGGAGAAAAGGGTTAATGCTACACTCCTTCAGAACAAGCCCACAGGGCATTGGTCCTCATCGGCAACAGATTTCAGCACAGCATGCTCTCATTTTTGGTAGCACTGTGGATCAATTCTGATGACATTTAAATAAACATTTTGTCTGTATAAATTCTTTCATTTTAGTGCAAAGTCAGATTGTAAATTTAATAAGACCTTTCTTAGTAGGATTGAATTATGTTTTAATCTGTTAATATATTTGCACAGGGTAAATGTTTTTATTTGTTTAATAAGCATATTTAAGTTACAGGATGGGTAAAAATCACTTCAGTCCACTGCCTTTCTCAACTATTTGCTACTTTCTTTTATCCATATAGTACTTCAACATAATGAATGAACAACGCATGAATGGAATGCTGCCGGACCCTTTGCAGATTTTTCCAAGAGGTACAGAGTGGCATGCTTTAATTACTCTGGAATTAATCTAATGTTAAATATATAAAATTAGTCACACTTTCCTAGTCTGGAACTGAGATTTGAGTAAATAATTTCTACTGTTTCCAGACAATAAGAGAATGGTAGCGTTTGGTGGATAGAAGTAACAATGCAGCCTGTGGACAACATAAAATGATCATTCTGTTTATATTCTGTTATTCTGTAACTCTATATTTCTTTTCCTTCAAGGAGGCAGCCTTGCCCAGATTTTGGGGATTGTGTCATTTTTTTCTTTAGTGTTGCTTTTTACATACCTTTTCTACATCTATATACTCTATAGTTGTCTCACCATTTGAAGTCATACATAATCGCTAACAGGCCCCAAGGGCAAAGTGACAGGACATTATTGTATCTATATTTTACACTGTATCTGACTCTGTAGTCTTTTTTTTTTCTGTCGTTCTCTTTGCTTTATCTCTATGATTCTGTTTTTCCTTCCTACCTTCTACCAGCTGTCTCGGGAGTCCAACATCTCAATCACTCTCTGGTCTACAACTAATTTCAGAGTAACCCTCATTTCATTTCATCTTTTTTTTTTCCTTTATAAAGAACTGATTCCTTTTCAGCACATTTGTAAATGGCCTAGTGATGTGTTCTACAATCTAGTCAATTACTGTTTCAGCCGGCAAGACTCCAGGGATCCGGAACATACATGGCCTGAAGGTACCTATCTCAATAATTGTTTCAGCTGCCGTACACAGAGAACAAGCGGAGGGGAGGGGAGGGAGGGAAGCTGAGGCAAATGGATTGGTAACGCTGTGTTCCACTTCTTGAAATGTCAATTGAAGTCAAGGTTCTCCTTTTCTTTCACTCACTCTCTTGCTCCCCTCATGTATGGAGATGGCTGGCTGCAGCTCTAGTGGGGCTCCTCTCTGTCCTTTCCTGCCTCTCCATAGCGTGTAGTACTAAGATAGTCATTTAAGAGCGCAATGTTATGGTGAAACTCTGATCCCTCTCTACAAAATGTGATCCTCTCGTTCCATTTGACAGCAAGAACATCAGTAATGGTTAGAGCGAAAACTAAGTTATGCATTAAGCAGATGCCAATGTTCAACCATGACATTGTCATTACAAGCCTCCTTCTCCCAGTAACAAATGGCCTTCCACACAGCTTCCCATTATATCTCAGGCATATGCGCCTATTGGAACCTATTGCTAATTACCATGGGTTAAATGAATTGACACTTCTTCCATCTCTCCAGATGATCCATATTACACCCCATCTCCATTTCAGTAATACAATTTCCTAGCCCCAGTGCTGAAAATTATTTTATTTAACGTATCCTCTGAGGAGCTTTGGTAGCAGCTCCTGAACTGTGTCAGTTTTTTAAGGTCAGGGGTCTGTTTTGAGAAGATGATGTTCTCCAAAAGCCTATACTCCTGTAATAATCTTTCCCCTCTTTTCTTCAGTTTTAATGTAAAAGTAATTGGCTGAGGGGAGTCTTGTGTGTTGTTTAAATTAGGTCTTCCTGGGCACTAATTAAAGAGAGAATCCCTGTGCTTTAGAAGACCCAACACATCGGCCTTTTGACCTCAATTAATTGAGTTATTTTTAGTATTGCCATTACTGGGCCTTGTCTCTTTCACTTTGTTTGAAATCTGGGTCTTTGGTACAGAGGTCTTTGGAGTAAACATAGTTCCAGATAAATAGATGTAAAGAAAAATGTCCCTAGTGAGGCATGGGATTTTTAATGTCTTTGTTTTCCTCCCTCCTTTCACCAAATCTGTTTTTGTTATATATTTGACTCTCCTCTCGTCTCTTGTTCCTTATGCTGCCTGTCATCCTTTCCCCTCCTCTATGTGGACACCTCTTTCTTATTTCTTTGCCTGCCTCCCTTCTCTCCTACGAAAGCTAATTAACCTTCAGGCTGAACTGAGAGCCTGTGTTTTGTTCTTTTTCATTAGGTGGTCTGCCCATATGTCTGTCTGTCTGCTTGTCTGTCTTTGGCCTTGACCACTAAGTCTATGTGTGCACATGTGTACGTCTGTGTCTTCTCACATTAGTGTGTATGGATTTGCTCATTATCAGGTTAATACAAGACCTAACCCAGCCAATGACTGCACTCATGTTGTCCCGGACTCGATGACCAACAACAGGTGAGCTGTCAGGAGCACTAAGAGCATGTTACATTACTTCTCACAGAAAGATGTTTTGGATATGATGGTGAATCAGTTTCATGCTTTTTCCCCTAGCTTAAAGAAATCTTCTGCTGAGCTGAAGAGGATCTTGTCAAATGGGCAGGTGAGTCTGAGTTTCCACCCACCAGACCACATTCTCTCACATACTAGTTGTTGGCTCCTCTACTGATTTTTTTCTGATGTATACTGTAGACGTGTTGCATAGAGTGTGTCTTTTGTTTTTTTATTTTAACTGTGCCATTCTACGAATAGGGCATTTGTGAGTTCATGAACAAGCCTGGTGCAGACATGTCTCTCTCCTTTTTTTTATAAAAACACACTTTCTCCTACACACACACACACACACACACATAGTAGCTAGTGTGTCAGGGAGACAATTAAGCCAGTGGTCTCTCAGGTTTCTGCTGTGACACAGTGAACTAATAGAGCTGTTCTCTCCCTTTTCCTCCACCCATTCATCCATCTCTTTTCATTGTCTTCACCTCCCTCCTCTCACCATGTTATCAAATCAATTGAGGTGAATTGAGGGGAGGGTGTGTGTGTGTGTGTGTGTGTGTTTGCTTCCATGGACAGTATGTTGTGATGCCTGTCTCTTTATGTCTGTATAAAATTACTTTGGCAGCCCCACATTCTCCTCACTGTCTTGTTGACAGGGCAGTGTTATCATGCAATCCCAGTGAGAGCCACACACATAGTTCATACAGGTCTTTAAAAGGTTTAATTTTTTAATATTTGTCTCTTATGCATAAGTTAGATTTACAGATTCTTTTTTTCCAATTGTACTCTTAATGGAAGAGAATCAAACATACAGTGTTTTTGCTAGTTATTTTTATAATAGATAAAATCGCTCTCTGACACCAAAGACCATTGTCAAAAAAATGTGTGAAAATATATTGATAAAATGAATTTATAGTGAAATAGCAAGTTTGGCTATAAAATATTGCACAGTTGCAAAACAAGCAAGGAGAGGAAACTTTTGCACATGCCAGCCACGTTGGCTCAGGCAGTTTAGGGAGCGACGACAGCGAACAAATCGTCATTAAACTCTACATCAGTCACCCCTCCGCTAACCCTAGCACAATGTCCTTTTATAAATTGGACAGTAAATGTTGTATTGATCTCTTCTGCTGCCTCTGTCCCTCTGTTTTCACTCCTTATGTTGTGAACTTAGAGTGACCTGAATGCTTGTCTTGTTTATAGCCTCCAGTGACAATGTAGTCCCCTCTCTCTTCCTGTCTCTCTCACCTGTTTAGTTACACATATCATCCACTGGTTGCATGTTTTTTCATGTTATTACATCGCAAGTACCCCTAGTGTATATGTGTGTGTTTGTTGTTCTGCAGATTAATGCACAAGATATCCACTATCAAGAGCAGCTGGGTCATGGAAACGGAGGCACAGTTTACAAGTAAGTATTTTCTGTTTCCCAGAGGAGACAACTTTACTAGACCACACCACGAAAACAGATAGTGACATCGAAGTGATGCCATTTAAGCACGATGGTCTGATGTATTTTGTGATGTTGAAGCCTCCATATAGCAAACATATAGTAAGGATGTATGTTTCAGTTAGTGGCCAGTTTTAGACTGATGAATGAGACTTTTCATCTTTTTTTCTGCTCAGTTTTTGACAAACTTACACACATCCCTTTACAGTTGGGTTCATTCTTCACCACCCTCCCTTTCTTTCTTCTGACATCTATCAGGCTGGTTTGTGTCTGTGCCTTAACTTATTTATTCTGGTTTGAAGGTTGCAAACATATGTTATATTGATTTTTAGCTGTAAGATATGATGGCAGAATGACTTAATCGGTCTATAGTACAGCACGTTACCTGCCACGATAGAGCTTCGTCCTTTCTTGCTAGACAAATGTGTTACTGCTGTGCTAACGTTATGACAAGGTTGCCATTTGAGCTGCTCCTTCTATCCTTCTTTCCCCACCTTGTGTTTCCTCTTTCCCATCACTCCTTAGCTATTGAGCTGTTTTATTGAGATTGAAGTATTGATCACTGCTCAGGCTAACCTTGACTTGACAGATTGGATCGCTTCAAGCAGTCCCCAGCAAATCCCATATATTTTCTTTCTAGCAAATCCACATGACAATCTTTTTTTTTTCTACCCCTTTTTTCCAGCCACCTCTTACTATTTATGACTTGGGCTTGTATTGAAACTATCTTACACTGCCATAGTTCTGGGAGAATAAGATTGCTGATCAATTTGGCAATAGAAATTGTTACACTACACTCGGGAAGGCCAATATTGCTAGAATAACAACTTCTACCAATTTAGCTGAGCAAAAAATCCATATACTTTGGTGCTGAATTTCTTATGGATGAAGATAAAATATATAGATATAAATCAGTCCAATCCTATAAGCTACTGATGTAGGTTTTTTATTTCATGCCCATTCAGGTATATAATTTCATAAATGTTTCTATATATATATATATATATATATGCTTTTTAAAATCACAATAATCAGAGCAAACAGAGAAGCCCAAACTTACATTTAAACTATATAAAATTGTAAAACTGAGTGTATCCTTGAAGGCATGCTGTTTCCTAAATTTATAGTCCACACTAATTAAAACTAATAGATCTGTAGTTTTGAATGTATAGTACAGCATCTGTTACTCAGGTACACTAGTGCTTTTCCCTTATGTGATAAAAGAAATTCTCTCCAATACAGTGTTTAAATAGAAAAGGTACTTAAAACTGGGAAAAATAAAATGTCAGTCTGGTTTGTTGGTGTGTTTCCCACATGCGACTCAATCATCAAGTGTGCTGCTTCCAGACTCTCAAAGAATAGAAGTCTGTGATATCTGGTGTAAACAGTCTAGTGTGTGTTAAGTGTGAACGGTTCAGTTTTTAGAACTCTTGTCTAGTCTTTGTGTATCCAGGCCCTTAGATTTCTGACATGTCTCAGTTGAAGTCAACATTTCTGTTCTCTATTGAGAACATCTATTATGATGGCCTTTTCTTATATCTTTGCTTATTCTATTCTTATTCATAGTCCAAGGCTTTCAGAAGTCCACACCCCACTTAACTGTCTAGATACTTCATCAGTTCAAGTGTTTGATGCATTAATTTACTATAATTGTAGACCCTAACCCTAACCCTTGACTTGAAGTTTAGTATTAGCATAGCATAGATTTTATAAATTTTTAACACTTTTTCTAAACAATCATGATTTTCGACTTGCCAAGCACTTCATTTATTGCCTTAATCATCTTCTTGATCAGCATTTTCCAAGCATTTTGGCCTTGATTTTGGAGGGTTCAGGTCAAGTGATGTTCTTGGTAACTTAATATACAGGACCATTCAGGCAATGACAATCTCATGAAACTTTGGAAAACCATTATCCATTGTTAATGTTCTCTCTTTAATCATTTTTGGTGCTTGAATGAACAGTTTTTAACTCACAATAAATAGACAAAAAAACTAGAGAATAAACAAGATTTCTGAGAAAATGAAAGAGGGGATTAGATCTTTTATTTCAATTAAAGTGAATGGACTGTCCAAACTCCACTCATATTGCATATTATTTAAAATACTGTATGCATCTTTTGTATGTACCAAGGGTCTGGATACATTTCTTGCTTGTATTTGAAACCAGTTCTGTCCTCTGAAGCCTCTACCCCATGGTCCAGATTATATTAAGCTTATCATGTTTGGAAAGCACTACCTAAGGGTCCCCGCCTTTTAACCTCTTAGCCCATTTATTACCCAGGGCCATTTAGACTCAATTGGATGTTACCAGCACCTCAACTCTCCATAGCTGCACGCTGACCTAGCCATCCATCACTGTCAGCCTTTATTTTTTATTACACACTCTCTCAGAGGTCCACCAATCTAACTGAGTCTATAGCTTATAAATACAATAACAAGGACACCCAGGCTGTTTTCGTGACTCATAGAACAAACGGTCCAGTTAAAACAAGCACATTTGCTTGGCTGTGATTGTGGTGACATCTACTTAGACACCCATTGCAGTCTCTCAGTCCATTTTCTCCATTGATTTTAGTTGTTCATCTCATTGATTAAAGAGAAGCCTCTTTGGATAATTGGTGGTAACGCAGTATCTTAAATCCAGATATTTGCAGGTTGTGTTAAGAACCACTTTGCTGGATAATAGTTTATACCTGGTGTCACAGTACCCCCTAATGTACCTCAAGTGAACTAATTCAAATGGTTATTACATTTGATTTCATTTTGTTAAATAAACTCTGAAAAAAGACTTTTGAACTTCTGACAAACTTCTGAGAAATCATATAGTAGTCAAATGTATGCATTACTGTCGAGTGTGTATATATATTTGGATAGTGATACGTTTCTGATCATTTTTGTTCTTTTTTGCCACCACAGAGGTGCAGTGTTGACTGTCAGCTTTAACTCAAGTGTTGAAAACATTGGATGAAATTTGTAAGAATTAGTACTATTTTTATTCATATAAACACATTTATAGTGACTCTTTGATGCAAATCCATTGATATCACCAGATGCCCTCTTAGTTCCTGCATATTTTGCGCATCGGCAGTTTACTTTTGCCTTCAGCAAGTGAAATGTATGCTCATTTGGCAGATGCAAGTGAGGTGACTGATATTGCCATTGCAGAACATAAAACCGTTATGCCATAAAAAAAAGTCTTGGCTAACTTTCTGTGCTTTCAGGCCACTTTAAGGCCATATCTGCACTTTGCCGTCCATTGAGTTTTGAAGCATTTGGTTAAATTTAGGAGACAATACAGTCCTAAACCCTTCACTAAGCCTTCATCAGCAGGGAAATCTCAGTGTGTAAAGCCCAGGGGTAGAAACTACTGTTGTGAATGTGCATAGTCTGCCACTGCATACAGAAATGCCAGTTGAAAGTCTTTTATGCAGGGAGGAAGCCATAAGTCAATTCTGTGAAGAAATGCTGCAGAGTTCACTGAGCCCAAGATTATGTCAAATGGACTGATAGACTGTGGAAAAGCATTTTGTGGTCTGACAAGTCAATGTTTCAGCTTGTTTTCTGGAAGATTAGGTTATCCATAAGACAAAAAGACCATGCAGACTATAATCCGTGAAAGGTGCAAAAGCCAGCATCTGGTAGGGGTAGGTTGGTAGGGGGATGCATCATTTCCCACAGCATGGGCTTGCAAATGTGTGAAGGTACCACTGAAGCAGGGGTCTATATTGGGATTATAGAGAGACATACAATATGCTGCTATCAAGGCAACGTCTTTTCCTGGGAAGTTGGTGTATATTTCAGCCAGGCCTCATTCTGCACATTTTGCAATAGCATGTTACACTGCAAATATTCCACTAGTGTTAGAGGCATCAAACTTAAAATTACTTGTACATTATTTGTATTTCCTGTAGCTGGCCAGTGAAATCACTGAAAAATATATTATTTGTACAGAAAGATAAAGGTTCAAGGGAATTCGCATTTCACCAAGTTTAGATTTTATTACATTTTTCATTGGATTTCAGAAAGAGGATTGACTTTTTGGGGGAAATTGGGGGGGGGGGGGGGGGGGGGGAGCAACATTTCTTACTTTCCTAGAGTTGACTCTGTGTAGAACTATTCTGCCAATGAGTCAATGTTATAGCACTAACCATACAGCACTATTCTTCTTTATTAACATCTTCAAAATGCAAGCTATCTGCCTGTAAGTCATCACAACAAAAAGCACTGCTCTTCGATTCATCTTGGAGAAGGCTAGCATTGTAGCAGGCAAATTCTACTGCAAACCAACAATGATTATGTTGTTGCAATTTATTTCTCAGCCACTAGAGGCCTTTTTTTAAAAAGTGATGCCAAGGTCCATTGATGGAATTGAGAAACAGTGGATTTTACTTTTTTTCTGTACGAAAGAATATAAACAAAACAAGTTGTTCTACTTAGTTTGAGCTTACTTTGTTTGAGCTTACTTTATTTCAACCATGGTACTTCTAATGTGCTGGTTATTTTTGCAAACATTTTGGTGCATGTTTGTGTGTACATGTATGTACATTGAGGTTTCTGTTCATGTCAGTTACTATAGAAGAGTCACTATTGCAATATCGGGTAAGACAGCCAGGGAAAGAGAAGCCCATCAGCCCATAATCCATGTGGCAGTGTAAATGTACCGTGTTAGCCCTGATCCAGGAGGCCAGTCTCTCTAACCAACAGCCCGAGCTTCAGAGACATAGAGAGAGGCCCTATGAATACTGCATGATGGAGCTTTTATTACAGAGCAAGCTGGAGTGTAAATAAGATCCAGGCAATGGGGCACGTTTACTGGGGTCAGATCAGGGGGAAGTGACGGGGGGGTGGCTATGTAACCTTGTCCCCATGTCTACTGCTGTCACGAGCCTGTCACTGTAACTCATACAGGGATGCTCGGCCCTGGGATGGTCAAGGACAGTCTGAGCTTTAACAAAAGCAGTAGTCACATTATGTCTGCTTAACACACCTGCTCATAAAACACAATTATAGTATTAATGTGTGTTTACCTTGATATACATGAATTGCAGACATCAGAAAAAAGGTGTGTTTTTTTGGGAGGGGGGCTAATAAGTAGGTAATAAATTGTATGCACACAATTAAAAATCAGATGAAACTTCTTTGTGCACATATTGTCCCACAAGCTTAAAGCTATAATTCCCATGTGTTGTGAAAAGCAGTTAGTCCATAGGCTGGATATGTCTTTCAACATGTGTAGACGTCATTGCGAAATACATGTTTAGTATAGCAAAGACCTTGTATAATCTCTAATCAGGCTGCCACACACACACAGCCTGCCCAGTCAGTATTTAACATGTCTACCCCTGCGATCTTGCCTCAATTAACATCTTCATCCTAATTAAGAGGCAGCAGTCATGCTTAACTGATATTGATTGCAGCTTAAAGGAAGATAGAGACATCACAATGGAAACAAGGCCATCAGCCTTATGTGCATCAAACTCTTTTATAGGAAAAAATGAGTGTGCAAGTCATGTGACTTGTACCAAACTGGATTTGGGTACACTCTGTAAGCAAACACCTTTTCTGTTTTAACAGTTATGAACTCTCACTAAGCACAGCTTGAAGTGTAGGTATCATACTAAACAGTCTCTAAAATGTCTGTGCTTTTTCTTTTTGACTACAACAGTCATGAGACTGTTACTAAAGATGTTTCATCTACAGTTCACATGGCATAGCTATAGTCAGAGACCAACGTTTGTTCTGACTGTGGGTAAATACCTGACATGGCTTTAATAGGTGTCATTAATTAAAGGCCTGGGCCAGTTTAGAAGCAACTGGCCGAAGAGCAATGTGATACCACAATACCACAATAAGATGCAGTAATCACACCTTGTACCATACATGTTCTCTCTGAAATAGCCACTGACAGGTGAGTAGCCAGGTATCACATTTACTAAGCCTGCTTGCAAGGTAGCCATTCTATGTGACGTACACAGCCCCCACCTCATCCTAATCACCTGACAGCTGTTGGACAGTATTCGTCCTTGAGGATTGTATGTTGAGAGGTCTTAAGGTATTGCCACTGGTGTTGTAAACTAACCTCCAAGGGTTGTAACTAAAGCCGATGTTTGGCATTAAGGAGTTTGATAATTAAATCATTACGAGGGCAGTCTGTGGCTGCTCCTTTACCTGCAATTCAAAACTCTGTCTGGAAAAGCTAGTTTTGATCTGGCTGACTGGATCTGGTTTTGGTGCTCTCTGACCTTTAGGAGAAATGACATGGCATTTTGTCATTATAAACTTGTTGCTCAGAAACTTACAGATCTGTGAAGGTATTACTGCATTGTCATTTCTGTTCTGTCATTACCTGTCACTGGAATTTTTTAACGGTTCCTGCATTTTAGCTATTTTCTCTGTTTTCATTAGTTTTACTCTAAAAGTATGCTCAAACCTGTACTTTTATTTTAAAAATGCACTGTCCTTCATTTGTCTATATTGAATTCCACAGTTATTCTTTACAGATTTGTTTTATTGTCTTATCTGTTTCATTTCTCTAGAGCGAAGCATGTTCTTGGAAAGCGGGTTTTAGCTGTCAAGGTGAGCTCTCCTTTCATCTTGATGACGTTCCTTACTCTTGAGTGACCCTTGATCTTAGTCTACCCCATCAAATCATCAACAGCACTTGTTAATGTTTGTTAAAGGCTGTACTTTTAAAATGTATTTTTAATTATAGGTCATTCCTCTGGATATCACAGTGGAACTACAGAAGCAGATCATGTCAGAATTAGAAATTCTCTACAAGGTTAGTTTTGCTTTCTTGTGTTTCTCTTTACTAGAACAGTTTGCTCTTCTACAATGATTGTTGCCGTCCTATCAGATCTACATTGTTATCCCAAAAAATGCTGTCGAGTATAAACATGGTCTGAGTGCCTGAGAATCTTCACAGAATCGTCTTCTACATTTTTCAGTTTAAAAAGGGTTTATCATCTCTGGTCTTACATTGTAAGCAGCAATGCACGAACATGCACAACTTACACATAGCCCTCCTGTGAGTTTGATGACTATCTGTATGAATATAACATTTTCTGAAGTTGTGTTTACAGTGGAATTATGGCAACATCACATTACTTGAACATAAATTTATGTTTTTTTTCTGTTCCAGTTTTTCACCTAGCTCTGTCTGTGTGTAATTCTACATAATAGTTTATTTCCCAATAAAGACAGTTGATAGATAAACTGATAAATGCTCCAGAGTGATGATTTGAACAGCTAAAGTCACTGCAGCAGAAGTGAAGAAGATTAATCACTGCAACTGTTGTCCTTCTTTACTCCTGATGACATAATCCGTTCCACTCAAATTCACAATCAGCATAATACATAAAGAAATTCATCTGTATGACATAAATATTTTTGCCATGCCCTTTAATGATTACGTGGTCTCTTCTGTTGATTGCAGTGTGATTCACCCTACATCATCACTTTCTTCGGTGCCTTTTTTGTTGAGAACAGGATATCCATATGTACAGAATTTATGGATGGTGAGTTTTTCTGTGTATTAGACCATTACTCTGTTCCTTTTTCTTTGGAAACCACAGCTGTGTAGAAGAGACATTAGGGAACTGTCCTCTGTGTCTCTACTGTGTATCCATTTACACTTCTGCAGATAAAGAGCGCGTCTTATCGCTGTGAGCTGGTTAGCATGCCTGTGTGCTAAAAGCTACAAGGGTGTGATAAATCTTGACTTAAGTGCATTCATTGGTGCGTGTGTGTGTGCGCTCGCACATCTAAACTGGTGTGAGATTGGAGGCTGTCTATGGTTTTAGGTGTATGTGTTAATGCAGTGATTCCCTTGTTTCACACATTTGCCAGTTTGTCAGCAAAAGCTGTCTAACCTCTGAGCACTCACTAAATTTATGGAACTTTTATGTAGTCAGTAATTTCCAGCTATACTTGATTATTTCTGACAAGAAATCACCTTGTTCTAAGGATGCAACATAACTTTAAAATTTCAGCAAAAAAAAAAAAAAAGTTGAATATAATTGTGTAGACTCTTTAAATGTTCATGTACATTTTGAAACATACCATAATTGTGTGCTCTGTGACCTTCACACTAATGTAGATGTTAGGTCTTTTTCTTCTCTTTTGTGGTCATATATGAATGTTTCAGTGTGGAAGTTGAGCTTTGAAAGTTTTTGCTTCTCGGATTGGGAGTTTTGCTGCTGCCATCAGAAGCGCTTCCCTTTATGCCTCACTATGAAATGGATTCTTTCTTCCCAAAGGTAGCGGTTTGAGCTGGTTTGGGCCACAAAACATTTTAGAAAATGTTGGTGGACATAAAGTAGAGCTGGATGCAGACAAAACTGTCTGTGTGGAGTGGTATGACCTGCATGGCCAACATTAATTTGGCTCAGTTTTGCTAAGAGGCATTAAAAGAAATGGCTGGTGGTTTTCTATATCTTTTTTTTTCCCCAATACATTTTATACAAAGACTAAATTGTCCCAATCCCCTAATTAATAATATTTTCCTAGTAAAAATATGGGAATTTTAGTAATGTTATGAGTAATTACCATATGTAATAATTTGGTTCATACAGTAAAACTACAATTGAAAAACCTGCACTTTTAAAAGTGTGTAAATCACTAACCTCATGATTTAATAGCACCATTAAAAACTGTACAAAATGTGTTATAATGAATAGTTTGTTTTTTGCAGGTGGTTCTCTGGATGTGTACAAAAGAATTCCAGAGCATGTCCTTGGGAGGATTGCAGTTTCAGTAAGTGTTCCCAAAATACGCAAAATCCACTTAAAATAGTTTGATTACTGACAGAAAAACCTTTGAATCAAGCAGTGTTTTCTGAACTTTTCAGAAACTTTTGAGTACATAATCTATTATAGTGTAATTGTCTAACCTCACTTATTTTATTTTTCAATTACTGGTTATTGAATGAAGTGTTGAACAAAGTCGCTGTTGTTTTCCCCTCATCCTCTCATCTCTTTCTTTCTCTCTCATTTTGAAGTCTTAGAACTAGCATTTTGATAGAAATGTCCTTGATGTTGATAAATGAATGTCCCTTTTACACACTTTATTACCCTTATTCCATCTTCACCTCCTCTTTCCGTCTGCCCACTTTAACTTTGTCCATAATCAAACAATGACAGCTATTTAGCCAGTGTTAATTGTAATTCACAGCTTTTCCTCCTCTCCACTGTCACAGTTGTTAATTATCACAGAAGGATAACCACCCAAGAGGGTGTGAATGAAACTGCACACGCCAGTTGTTGCACTTACACCCTTTGAGGCAGAGGGACTTCAGAGAGCTTTTGTACTTTCTTGATTTCTCTCGGATGTTGTTGAGCATCAGGGATGAATGACAAGGGCCTGGAGGCTAGTTCAGTTCTCACATCCAGTAAATGGAAAAACACCACAGAGAAGCATTACACTTTGGGAAATCAGTAATACTTAAATAGAAATAAATGAATTTATGGCTGTTGTTGGAATTTAGCCAGGCTTGTAGAGTTATGAGTGTGGTCAACAGGACATTTGAATGGGCTGCACAAAGCAGGTGCTAAAAAGCAAAATCTTGCTTGTGTAGTGTCTTTTACCAGTGTCTCTTTCTAAAGTGCTTTTATAAATCCACTGGAACCCTGAACTCCTTTAGACCTTACCTGGGTTGGTTGGATATGAGAATGCAAATGTCCGAGTCAGTAGGCTTGAAATAAATGGACTTTATCCTGTGAGCCCCCTAGTACAAAGTCTGTGTAGTGTCCGCTCATGTGTGAACACAGCAGGTAATTGTAAGAAGAATTTACAGAGAGAATGTGGATGTTCCCTTTCAGTCCACAGCACAACACCAGAAGGTATAGCAAAGCTTTCTGGTGTATTGGACTCTCCTTCATGAAAATAGGGTGATAGTGTATACTGTACATAATAAATTGTTTCTAATCGTGTGGCTCTACTTCATTGTGCAGTAAGTAAAACCATTCATTTCTGTTTTATTTGTATAGTGCCAGATTACAACAGATGTCATCTCAAGGCACTTTACTGTGCTTAAGGTTTAAGACCATACAAAATGTTGAAACCAAATTGACAAACAAAAACAAATTGATTTCCACAATGTACCTTTTGTGTTACGCCATGCGTTTTGTATGTATCTACCCAGTAACCATCCCTCACAGAAAACAGACTATTTCGCCAAGTGAGCAGCCAGACTATGTCCTGTTGTGCACAGCACTCAACCACTATGTCTGAACCCAATTCTCCACACATTTTCTGAGGTGCATATTTGAAACAGCTAGTTATTTGTAATACCTCATAGGAAAAGCAAGAAGGAGGCTTCCTTAATGGGTTCCCCAACAATCTCTATCAATGCCTTCAAATGTAAAGTAGCAAGAGGCCATCTCCAGCACCTAGCTTCTCACTATATACTATAGACCAGTACAGTACTATAAACAAACATGTGAAGTTTAATGTAGCAATCGGATCTCCTGCAGCTATCAAAGTCCAAGACAAAGTCTGCAGTTGTGCAGCTGACAGATCTAAACTACAGAAGATTTCATGATACTATCTCCTGTTACTAACACTGACAGCTCTACTTGGGACACCTGACTTACGCAGCGAGTAAAATTGCTAAATGAGTATTGCTAGATGAGAAAAGGTGATTGTCTCAAATTTGGAGGGTAAGGCATTCACGTAATAACCATGGTCACACACCATGCACAAATGGCAGAGATGCAACCCTAAGGTCACAAAAATGGACTCTTGGCTTCTACTGAGTAATGAACATAAAGCAACTGACACACGCTTTATGATCATGCAAGTCTGCAAAAAAAATTGCAACAACCACCCAGGACATAATTCACACTGTTCCTCCAATTTGTGTAAAATACAATTGGCCACAGTGTGTTTCAAGAGAAAACCTGTTCTACCATTCAAAAATGTTATGTCAAATAGATGTGTCTCGCATGAGAATCAAAAACCGACCTGTCATCATTGGGCATGGGAGTATCAGCTAGATAAATCTCTGTAGTTGCAGAAGCAGTATACTCATATTAGTAGTATTAGTATAGTATAGCAAGTATCATACATCTATCTAATCTGATTAGGTCCATTTTATAATCTTCTATTGTGTAGAATTGAACTGCATTATGAGTGGAGATAACCTATCTATTTTCTGCCATGTGTGAAATGTTGACTGTTGAAATAATTATTTTTTTCTGTCACCTGTGTGTCTAGGTAGTCAAAGGCCTGACATATCTATGGAGCCTGAAGATACTTCACAGAGGTGAGTAAGGTATTGTGAGAGCTGTGTGTTATTAGAAAAGAGCAGAGTTGATAAAGACGAGGTGCAGAGTGCTGATGTTGCAGTTCTATCAAGCAGTTTGTCTCCACAGATGTCAAGCCTTCCAATATGCTGGTGAACACCCGAGGACAAGTCAAGCTCTGTGACTTTGGTGTCAGCACACAGGTACACTGATTTGTTTGTTTGAGCAAGTGAGAGAGTAAATAAAAAGAAAAAAGATGGAAAATTAATTAAAAAAAAAAGAATAAGAAAAAAGAATAAGAAACTATTGTCTAAAACTGCATAACCACAGTCCTGTGCAGTGTGTGTGTGCATGTGCACACAGATCAGCATGCATATGGTCAACCTGTCAATCACAGCATTCATTTTCAACTCAAAACATCACTGTTATCCCAAGGGTCTCCCTCTCACATTAACTCCCCCAGCCTCTATTGTTCTGCAGCCTCCAAAAAAATCACTTGTTATAATTATGACCCATACACACAACGGGGAAGCCTCATTGATATGTATTCACTAGATGTGAGGAAGGCATGGCTGGCAGACAATAGGTGTGTGTGTGTGTGTGTGTGTGTTTGTGTGTTTGTGTTTGTGTGTGTGTGTGTGTGTGTGTGTGTGTGTGTGTGTGTGTGTGTGTGTGTGTGTGTGTGTGTGTGTGTGTGTGTGTGTGTGTGTAATGTAATCATCAGGGACAGACCTTCAATGTTCCCAAAAACATCAGCACTGAGGACCCTGTCTCCCTTTTCACACACACATACACACACATATGCTGTCCTTTCTGTGGCAAATTGTTATTCATTTTTAACCTCCACTTCCATGGAAGCTCCAAGGTGAATTTTACACCGTGTGTATGTGTAACACTAGCAGTATTCACTTGTCCTCTGTCTTTTTAACTCTATTTTTCTGTTTATTTCTGTTTCACACTCTCCCTCCCTCTCTCACTCTGTAGGGCATTCTTTATAAAAAAAATAAATAAAAAAACCTTAAGGGAACAGACACTCATTATCACAGACCTGTCACTGATGGCATGTTCCACTGTATCCACACACACAGACTCACTAATGTCTCCTTGTTTTTATCCTTTTCCCTTGTGCGACATTTGAGCAGCCCAAAATTATCAATGTGACATGTCGGTAGATTTAGATAATGTTAATTAGATCTGGTTCTTTTTTGCACACTAAAATAGCACAATAAAGTAAAGACTCTGATAAGTTATTTGGAACAGTTAAGGTTATTTACCGTGGTCTCTGCAGAATCTGAATTTATCAGAATTTATTTTTATATGCACCTTAAGTATTTTCTTATCTACTGTTACTTGCACCTGCAGCTGGTGAATTCTATTGCCAAAACGTATGTGGGAACTAATGCATATATGGCGGTGAGTGAACCCTTAATTTGTGTAATGTCCAATCATTTTTGTTATATTATGTAAGTGAAGATATACGATTATGTAAAGTATAATAAGATAATATAATGTTTAGCACAGGAGGCTCAGAGCCTCCAACAGTGCCCCTACAGTCTTTGATATTTGTCTATGCTCTACAGCCAGAAAGGATATCAGGGGAACAATATGGTATCCATGCAGATGTCTGGAGTGTGGGAATCTCTTTCATGGAGGTATGTTTTAATGGCTTGATGTTATAGCTTGCATTTGTAGACGGAGAGAAGTGTGGAACATTTATGGAGAGGACACTAAACTACATTAATTGTGTTAAAATGACAGTATTGCACTCCCATAGTTCAGCTGTAATGGATGAAATTGTATTGCATTAACACTGCAATGAGCTCTTTGATTGAGCAGCACAAGACACACGTGTTTGTTCAGCAGTATCACTGTTCGTCTCTCCCCATAGGGTTGATTGAGTGTTTGACTGACAGTCTGTTTTCAAAAATCATTTTAATTTCAGAATTATTCACCCTGGTCTTTTGTGGTCCCACTGACACTATTGATTCTCCGTCTGTTTCCATCCACTGTTAAGCTATAACAAATGATTGGGCTTCTTCAGCACCTTTGTCAATAATTCTTAATATCTTTACAGTTATAACAATAATGAATGAGTCCACATGGAAGGAGCCCTGTCAAAATTATTGACATGGTTTATATGTGATAAAGACAGAGTTTTATAGCAGTGGACCACTTTATTTCTAGCTGTGTATGTAATTGCATTACATTAAATGAAATGGCTTGTAGTGCGGATTGATCTTTAGCCTACTAGTTGGTCTATTTATGTTCAAGGAAAGACTGTGAGCATTTGATGCTTTAATAACATAATGTTGCCAATAAGCTGCCCTTGACCAAGATGAAAAATGCCCACTCTTAAGTGAACTGCCAAATGTCAGGGAGAGCTGTCACCCAACCCCCCAAGTCAGAATGAGACACATACACACAATGTACAACCATCCCTCAGTGCCATCCTCCTTCCCTTTATCTCTTTATTTTGTTCTCTGCAGGTGGTAGTCGTGGGGGGTTATTAACTAATAGCTGATGTTGTTTGATGAGCTAGTGGTATCAGCGGGTGGACACTAAGCTTACCTCAGAGACTGAAAGTCTCGAGTTCTGCACGCTCAAGTGGCTTTATCAGGCAATTCCATGCCATAAAGACACTGGTAATGGAAAGGCATGTACAGTATTCATTAATGCATGTGTATATGAGAATACTCCATAAAGTGGTGGTTACGTTATCACAAGCACCTGTGTCACATCCAGTCCCGTAGCCATAAAAGAGACGTTGCCTTTTGTCAAACGGATTATTTGTACTGACTCTTTGTTTTATGTTGTGCACTGCTTTTTATATATTGTATATATACTATGTACTACACACACCACCACAAATGCCTGTTAGAGGGTGGGTAAAATACTAGGTATAATCTAATATATAAAGCTGTACTCATCATGGAAGGGTTGCTTGATTGAATTAGTGTGTTAAGTGTTGTTAGTGACATCACCATAGGCCCCACACAAACTCAACCAGTATTTTCTATTGTTTCATGTCTCAAAAAGACAAAAAGCACTAATTACCTCTTTCTTTCCTCAGTTGGCACTAGGCATGTTCCCCTATCCACAGGTGAGTTATGTTATTTTTGATGTTTTATGTATTCGTGTTCAAAAATGGTTGTGAGTTTTTATTAATCTCCTCGACAAACTATAAAAATATGATGAAAAGAGCAGATTTGTTTAAATATGACATTAAATTACATTAAACCTATAGTGGTGTGGTTTTTCCAACAAAATTGAATATTATTCTTTTTTTTTATCAGGCAAGATATTGAGAAACAGTAATGGTATATATAATATACCATTTAAACATTCTCACAAGTTCACTAGTAATTTTGTGGGAACTTTGACATGTACATATTGTCATCAGTACTGTTTTTTTTTTTTTTCATTAGTTACTATTGTTAATTTTAACATATAAATGGTTCATTCGAGTTTTTTTTCTTTCCTTGCACTACGTTAAATCCTGCTCAAATGTAATTGCCGACTACAGAACTGGCTTCCCAATCTCATCAAGCCTTAATTAGCGTTTAAGATGGACTTATCTCACTAATCCCTAGTTGAGCAATCTGAATCTGGTTACCTCAGGTTACCTCCTGGCTACCCGCCATCACGAAATGTGGAGAAACAGATTAAAGTGGTTTTGTTTTTAAAACCACTTTTTGTCCGTGTGAAAATGACACTTGACATAACATGCAACCCTAATTATGTCATAGAAAAGTTATGAATGTCAGCCATGGACAGCGTGTATGAAGTTTCTAACAAGGTTTTGATTCATAAGGTAAATTATTAACACTTCACAGTGTTGTGTATAGTTAAATTGGATCATTTTCCTGTGGGCTGTATGTCCGAAAGCAACACTTCATTGCAGTTGATTAAAGAAGCAGAGTGTGATGTAACCACAGTAGTGTCTGCCCGGGGATTGCCTAAAAGCCTGTTTCCATTCACTATGTCAGTTATCTGTCCTGGTAAAGAGAGAACCAGTTTTAGTTAACGCTGGAGTTGGATGTCATGTGACACTTTAAAAATCTCAGCATCTATGCATTTGTTTGGGCATCAGGTGTTTGGGATGTTATGTCAGCTGCCTCCATTGGAAATTAAGATGTTCTTCTGTTAACTTTACCTCAGAGAAATGCAAATATATGAAGTGATAAGAATTAATACTATAAGAATTCATTAATGAATTCAGCACCTGGTTTCATACAACCATCTTTGTTGTTTTTTTTTTATTGGTAGTATATGGTAGTTTATAAACTGTAAATGGAGTGTACAAAATATCAGAAACACCTTTCACTGTGTAGTTTAGACTCTTCACTTTAGCGCAGCTTTTCTTATCTCAGTGTTAATTTTCCCCTAACTCCATATGGTACTGCACAGTTCACCTGCAGGCTGTAACAGAGTAGTGTGGCGTGAGCGCTTGGATCCAGCTTGTGAGGCGCAGCCAGCCAAAGTCCTCAGGCCTAAGCTGTCATTTTTGCAGACGCTGGCACAGCTGTCTGTGCAAAACCCCTGCTACACTTCACAGAGAACATTTTAGTTTGGGAGAAGATGAGAGAGAGGTTGGAAGAGATTCAGTGTCTTCTGAGTTTCCAATGTACACCAGTAGACAATACGGGACAAGTTGTTAAAGTTAAATTTGGCTTTGGGGCGTATATTTTGTGTTAGTTTTTTTGGTCTTCTCCGAAGCCAATTTTAGCATTGTTTGGGGTCTTTTGTTCACTCTTTAAATTCTGAGGAAGTGAGTCTGTCTGCCAGTTGCTTTCATTTGTGGATGTAGTTTAGTTGATGCATCATCTCTCATTCATTCTTTTTGTGTGTGTGCATGTACGCACACACAAGTGCATGCGCACACACAGTGGAGTCATCACCTCATGTTTGTCATGATTAGAAATGGTCTCTTTAATTCCACTTCACCACATGTCGGGATTCATTTGCATTCTTTGTCAGGAGTTAATGGAGTTTTTTCACGGCTCGCTCTGAAAGTCTTTGAAGACACCAGACCTGATGTGATGTGTATACAGCCGCCAGCACTATTTCTTCTGATTGATTTGTTGTCTTTTTGTTTGCTCTATGGCTGTTTTTGTTTCTCTCCATATTGTCATATTTCCTCAAATTTGAATGAATTTCTGGATGAAATGTCAGTTTTTTGTGAGTAGGTTTCAGGAGCTTCCATTACACATCACTGCATCCATCAAACGGCTTACATGCTTTCCCTTTGTTATTACATTTTTTTCATTTCAAATGAAATGGAATTGTTCAGCAGTACTGTGTATTTTATCTATGTTGTAAAGTTTCTTTTCACACTTTTTTTGATCACATCCTTTAACAAAATTGGTTAAAATATAATTTCATCATATTAGACTTTGTGTTTTTAAGCTAATATTTGGTAGAGCAAATCTGAATTTACTACTTAGTGAGTCTTTGTTGGAGCTTTTGACTGAAGATGAAACATCAAGAAAAAAGAAAAACATAAAAAATAGGGTCTGTTACATGGGACTACCTTTGCCCAAAAACAAAACATTAGCCTTTGTTAAAATAGACGGTTTCAATCAAAAAGGTTTTTGTTTTGTTTTTTGTTTTTTTTTTTTTAATATTCCTTACACTTGAAGAAGTCTTTAAAATCTTTAAGGAGGAGAAAAAGTCATCTGATCTTTCAGAAGTGTTTATTGAGTTGTGCTTGAAAAAAAGAGAAAGAGAAATTATTTGATATCTAAAAATGGATTTTCTGAATTATTTTCACACAGAGCACACTCTGATATTATCAGACAATGGGTTGTAACAGGGTTCTCCAGCTCAGAGGAGCAAGAAGTTGATGTTTTTACACTTTTGTGATGCACTAACACGCACAGTTATTGCACACAGTTGTACACACACCAAAGAGAGCAGGATTAGTAAACCTCCTTTTTAATATGTGGTCAAGCTACCTAATAGAAGAATAAGTGCTCAATTATGCTTGAATAAGTTAGTCTCCCGCTATCCAATTTCAACCTCTGGAGCAGCATGCAATTTTGTCCTCGTAATTATTTCTGAACAAATTAGTTTTCTATAGTTGCCTTTAATGTGTCTGAATCAGGCAAAAGTGGATGTAGAGGCAGTTTAGGAGTCTCTTGGTACTTACAGAGTGTGAAAACCTGTATTTAATTGAATGAATCAATAAGTGCTCTAATGCACTGTCAAAAGAGAAATGGAGAATTTATTTACCAAACATTTTAAGACATTTAGCTGAGAATGGGTTTTCACCTTATATCAGTCTGTCAGAAGGTATAAAATTGTGTTTTTAGATATTAAAGCAGATTGTCCTCATAAATTTGAGCAGTGGGATTTTAAATATGAAAACTAAAAGCTTTCTGTAGTTTCAGTACAGCGTCATACATCTGCAGACATTATGTTAGAAGCAGTTTCTACATCTTCTGATTGATAATATTCTGTCTTCAGTCCATTCATTTGTTTTGACTTTTTACTTTATGAGAAGCACATTGTTTTTAACTCAGTTTTAAGTGTTGAATGTCTTACATGACATTTCGTACTTTGTGTTTTGCTTCGCCTGGTCCACAGTCGAGCAGGTATTTTTTACACCCACAGGAATCTTTATCAAAGATACATTTTATTTTTCCCATCCAAAACGTGATAGCTCTAACCCTGTTGTCATCATGTGTTTATGCAGATTACAAAGTCCCAGTCTTTTTGAGTGTTGCACCTGTACAATAGACACATTGAGCATGCTCATTACAATCCTTACTCATACTGTTTGTGGCAGTAATTCTACATCTTTGCATATAACCTGGAGGGCAGGAAGAAAGTACTACTCTGAAAATTAGCATTAGTGAATCTTTTACCCCCATTCTACACAAATGAGAGCAAGGCCATTAACATTTGTGT
This sequence comes from Anabas testudineus, assembly GCF_900324465.2. NCBI lineage: Eukaryota > Metazoa > Chordata > Actinopteri > Anabantiformes > Anabantidae > Anabas > Anabas testudineus. Next base: position 14,036,007 of record NC_046612.1, read on the forward strand.
GTTTTCATTATGTAAATGGTGTTAACGCATACTCACAAATTGCCAACAGGAAAGCAATAATTTTCTTCTAGTGATCATAATGTGTCCAAGTGCATCGTGTTGATTATGACACGCTAATTACATATCGCCTCGTCTCTTCTTCTCTGTCTTGCCCTACAGATTCAGAAAAACCAAGGATCTTTAATGGTAAGTTTTATTGCATTAGAATAGGGGGAAAGAAAATAGAGGTCTCCCACACTATACTCTGTTACTCTTGGTTGGCTCTTTCATTTAAAAAAAAAACAACCCTCAAATTGCATTTTGCAGTGAAATATGAGATCATGCTTAAACTGCTGGTATTACATTATGTGCCATTATGGGATAATAAAAACATGCAGCAGCTGAAGGATAGCTTTGCCTTAGCTTGCTGCATTTGATTAATTCAAGTAGATACTTTTTTTATAATGCTATTTATTGTCCCTATTGCCACAGAATTCCATGTAGGCTCACATGTTTTCTCCCTGTGTGTCTTCAATTCCAGCCTCTCCAGTTACTGCAATGCATCGTTGATGAGGTGAGTCGTCGTCTTATGTGCTTTTGCATCTAAAGTCAGTCCTAATGGCCCGGAAAGCTTATATTTTGTTTCCTAATGAAGCAAACCACTCAGGCGGCTTTGCTCCCCATTCACTCAACCCTTCACCCTATGCAACTGCCTCAGGCAATACACATATGCATACTCACATTACTGTAGAGGTTGGACCTGTCATGAGTGACGCACACTCAGAACACAGCTCTAAAATCTGCATATTACAGAGCCAATCCCAAAGCAGACAACATTTGTTTAACCGGGACTATTCTGATCTGATCTGCTCTGGATGTCTGTATAAAAAGGAAATAAACACTCACACAAACACAGAGCAGCTGCGTATTACAGCTTATGATGAATTTAGGTAAAATTATTCTTAAGTACCCACATCTTCTGTCTTTAACACACTCATAGGATTCATGTGCAAAGGCCATGCTACACAATCTGAGCCTTACCCTAGGAAGCTTTTTAATTCTTGATCTATGGACAACCTATTTTATTGTGACTCTCTGCTTTAATTTTCTTCAAAAGCAACAATCACAACCTTTCCCTTCACCCTTTTTTTTTTTTTCCTTCTTTTGCCCGAGTTCTTTGCTGACAAACGCTAATAGTAAAAATTCTATAACAGCCAGCCTAAACCAGCCTCCCAACGCTCCCATCACACATTAAACATACAATGCCACTTGTCCTTAACTGCCTATAGATTGGCCGTAATTAATAATTAAATGCTTTTGGTTGTAATGGATTGACCCAGCCTGAACTGTTCATTAGTCACCTAGACGTAGACATCACTCAAACTATTTTTCCTGTGCCCTTTGCCGTCTCCCCTTGAGGCGAGAGAACACTGTCTTTTGTCTCTAGCGAGCCAGCACCGCCTTGCTGTCCCAGCTAATGCAGTGTTTTGGAGGAATAGACATGAAGATGAGCACTCTTTAGAAAGATGATCATAGAAAATGAAAAGGTTTAGTACTGCACCTGAGTGAGGAAGTTATATATTCAGTAGAAAACCAAGACAAGTGATCCCACTCTTCCTAGTTTCTCACTAGTTCAGGACCTTTTACAACTTGTAGAACTGCATGGGGCATTATGAAGCCATTTGAGCTTATGTATTTATGTTTTCTTTTTAAAAAAAATACCCACATAAAATGTCAAAACTGGTCCAACGTAGTTGTAATTTAATGCTGAGGTATTTTACCTCACCACCATGGCAGGATAAATTGATAAATTACAGCTCAGTCACTGACATTTAGTAAGTGTTGTCCATTAGCATGTACTGTACATGTGAACCAAACACTTATATGATATGTGTGCGTGTGTGTGTGTTTGTGTGTGTGTGTGATATTGTGTGTGATTTATCCACTGGGGGTTTGAAAGTTGCTTCAATGGCTGAATGAGTAATAAGCTCCTGTGAGTGGGTCATTAATATTACTGTAGCTAGAGGTATATGTGGTGGAGGTCGGGGGCTGGGGTGGTGGAGTGTGACAGTATTTATTTATTTATTTATTTGTTTGTTTGTTTGTTTTTCTGTCACACACAAACACACATTGAGGCTTGGCTGAGAAAGACCAAAATAAATGCAGAGATGAACATGAATTTCAACAACTAAAAAGGTCGACAGATTTCCCCCGAGTGAATCTCAAATACAAATGAGCAACTTAGAGGAACAGTAGTCGGTCAAAGATTCTGAAATAATTATATTTCACAAAAACAGTTCAAAAGTAAAGTTGTTGATACCAAAGACAGTGGTGCCAATGCTCGTCATCCATTTTAACATATGTAAGTACATTTACACTGCAACAAAATTATCATATGCATGTTTTTAATGTTAGTTGGTGTCATTGTATGGCAGAGTAACATACTCAGTCTTTTCAGCCCTGGTCTTGAACAACAATCTGTCCCCCCTCATTAATGTGCCTCTCTCTTCTGTTTGTTGAATAGCAAGTGGCTCCACTAATAAAGAACTCCTACTTTATTTTCAAGCCTGTAATTACTGATCTAATTTTGCCTAATAATTGCTTCACGGCAATGACATGTATATTTACTTGTACCCTTGTACCCTCATAGTGTGTGTTCTGTCTCATAGTGGAACACTTTGACAACCAGAGGAATAATTCACTCAGACTAGCCACTTTCATCAGCCTGCTTGTCTTTTGTGCTATCGCCTGCTGCCACATCAAAGCTGCAGCGGTGTTCCTCTTAGCTGGAGACATGAATACATGCATAAATGTGGGTATTTGTGTTTGCAGAAAGGTGCATGTGCATGCAAATATGTGGGGAAAGTGCAGAGGGACATTTGTTGTATCAGATTTAGCCTACACAACACATAAATAATTTGTGTAGTCAACACTTTGCACAAACTGTGGGTCCGATTGATCGTGTTTGTGTGTGCGTGCATGCGCACCATAGTACAGTGGTTGCAAATTATTTGGTACTTTCCCTCTAAACGTCTTGGGGTGTGCAGTGCTCAAGGGCATTTGTTTGTGTGTGTGTGTGTGTGTGTGTGTGTGTGTGTGTGTGTGTGTGTGTGTGTGTGTATTCGCTATGACATATTGCTCATCCGACCGGCAGCAGCAGCGTGAAGTGCAGCAAGATTAGAAGAAACCCATTCCTTTGTTAATTTAAATGGGTTCATGCATCATGCTTTGCAGGAGACTGTCGATCAGAGCGTTAAGGAATGGCGAACACTGCCCAGAGGTGTTTTAATGTCACAGCAGGGCTTCAGATGTAAAGAGATTTAGGTCCCTGCATTTAAATAAATGCAATGTTGTGGACCCAGGCATTATAATTTTTGCAAAGTTGAGTAGCTGTTTTTGTTAATTTACCTGTTGGTCAACTTACTTTTCATATTTTCAGATAGTTTGTCTTGCATCTGCGGTAAACGTCTCTGTTTTGTGCACTTATTGGTGTGTCAGAATGCAGCTAGTTTCAGCAAGTGATATTTTAATTTTACACACAGCATAAAAAAAATACATAAACATATATAAAAGACAAAAATATGCTTTCTTAGAACCATATTCTTTTCTTTGTGTTGTTTTACTGTTGTTGTTTGTTTTTTTACTTCTTTGAGAACTAGAAACTTTCAGACACTACAAATAGTAAAATGCTAATCCTGTTCATTTACACATGCTATCCTATACTTTACTCTCTGCTAAAATTTGCTGGCATAGAAGTACAGAAGGGGAATACAATTGTTAACATAATACTGCTAATACTTTGCACTCTTCAACATTTTTTCTCCAAGGACAGTGGATGTGAAATAAGTGTACATTTTAAGAGATTTCCTGCTGACAGTGAAAGGTAGGGAAATAACTAGTATGGGAGTAGGGAAATGAATAGAGTAATTAGGTGTCGGGCATTAACAGAGGGTCAGTCTGACACAGCTGTTCTACATGACATGGTTCATAGACCCTCCATTGACAACTTGTAGCAAGCCTTACACACACACACACACACACACACACACACACACACACACTTTTCTTATTATTGTTCATTTGGCAGCTATTTTCAGATTTAGTCTGTTGGTGAGTTGATAGATCCACAAATTTTCATTACATTTATCCAACTTTATCCATCCTATTTTGCATCAATTTTAGTCTCTTGTTAATTATGAAGAGAATCTTGGACATTGTCTTCTAGTTTTAACACCTGACGAGACACAAGATTCTCTGAGCAGAACCAGGATATCTGGCCCTAACAGACTAAGAGACTTCAGTGCCATTTATATGTATGAATAGGAATTATTAATAGTATATTGTATGTGCTAATTGTGTTCCTTTTAGTTACTGTAACTGTAGTAATTGTTCTTTCAAGTTTTCATGTTCTTTCAGCCATGACACTACAGGTAATAGTGTATAGCTTTAAGGTCAAATGCCAATCTTCTAGTATGGGGTTGGATTTGTTGGTTTTATTTGCACCTCTGCTCAGAGTCCATTTGGTTTTAGAGCTGGTACAGGGACATACAGTATAACCAGCTTTACTAGTGAACACTGTTGATTTGACTTGTGGCTACTGCAGTGTCTTTACCTATAGTTATTGCTGTTTCCGTAGCAACCACTGAACCATACAAAAATGAACAACACTTTCCTGAGGTGTTCACTTCTTGCTCTGTGACACACATAAAGGAGCTGTGGACTGTGAATGGCTTTAGCCATCGGTTATATGTGAATATGGAGCTGGCAAAAGGACAACCTGAGGAAGTTGCAGTAAAACTGACTATATGATCAGAGAGCAGATCAGCACCAGTTCAGTCCTGGAAAACAGGGTTTGGCTCTTGTACTATAAGTGGGTTTCTCTTTACAGGCCACGTTTTCCAGTCTATATACAGTCCTTAAAAAAGTGTTGCAGCCAGATCTGTTGTTATTGCAGACTTACTATGCTGAGAGCCAGGACATCTCTATTGAGAAATGAGAAAAGATTTTACCTCATTCCTCACCTCAACTTTCATCTCACATAGTCCAAAGGTGTTTAACTGTAAACAGCTCAAGGATATCAGATTGATTGTTGTATTTAGATATTATTTTTGTGCTATCCTAAATATAGTTATAGTTATATAGGTTTCTTATTGTGAACTGGTTTAATAATTTTAAGATAATCTAAACTATCCTAGTTTAAATAAAACCCTGTGGATACATTCCACTTTTGTTATACTCAGTAATTTAAGTCAGGGCAGCAATTTATCATCGCTTAAAATGTTAAATTTATTTATTCTAAATTGTTTTGCTCTTTTTCACAGGATCCTCCAGTTCTTCCCGTCAGCCAGTTCAGTGAGAAGTTTGTTCACTTTATCACCCAGTGGTGAGTCAGTTGCTGTTTCTATTTAATGCACTTAGACGCTAAAATAATTTTAATTAATTAGATGGTCTTGTCTGTTTTCAGTGGTTGTTCAATGTGTAGTGCATTTGATTCTTGTTTGCACTAGCTTAATATGTTTGGCAAGGTCAACCAACAGAGCCCCACACAGTCACAGTGAACAATTACAAAGGGCGCAAACTGCGCCAAATTATTGTAGATGATTCAAAGCATTAAAGGTATACAATGGGATTAAAGTGCATTTGCATTTGCTTGTGTGTGTTCTTGCTTTGTGGTTCTAATGGTTTTAGCTATAATATTCAGTACAGCCAGTGTAGAATAAAAAGCTGCTCTGTTTTTTACAAGGAATGATTGATTTATCTGATGCCACAGGACAAAGATGTTTAACCTCCATTTGTCTCTGATTCATTAGCCTCTTATAACCTTTACAGTTGCACAAATATAAACCCAAACCACACGCAGGCGGTGTGTGTGTGTTTAGCACTCATTAGCTGCCTCTAATAGCTGTTGTTTATCCCCCATGTCGGCTTTATTTACTCAAACAGGGCACCTCTCTCTCAGGACGGGCTGAGGAGCGATGTCCTGCCCTGCTTTGGTGCAGAGCTAGCACTGTCTTCTCCCAGGCTGTTCTTAGAGGGTTATAGCTCATTCATGACTAACTGCAGTGAGCTCCTTGCACTAATTCAACTCAAAATCCGTGATATAGATGTACTTTAACAACAGTACTTTGTAAACCCCTCAGACTTTTCTATGTAAGACAGTTGTATTAGTTTTTAGAAATGTCCAATAGGCCTGAAGCAGAAGAAGACAGAAATGTTTGACTAATCAACAATAATAAAATGTTAATATTGAGGACGATGTCAAACATGCTAGACCTGAAAGACCTGATTTTATGATCAGTGGCTTTCAGACACTATCTGCTTATTACCACTTCATTCAAACTGTCACTGGAGAGAGACACACACATTTACATTGAATTGATGTATGAACTGCTTCATTTTTTGTGCTCTAGGAAATATTAAGATATAATATCACTAATTAAAATTAGAAAAATAAATAAATAAATAAATCTGCTGTGTTTATTGGGTTTCTTGAAACCTTGTCTTTAAGTTCCTGTTGCTCCTCTTGAATATTTGTTTATAAATGAAAATTATGCTGTTGAAATGAAAATTAGAACCAGCATTTGTGTTCTTGCAACCACATTTTGAATAGTGAATATTAACTATTTGTATTTTTTTTATTTCATTGTCAGTATGAGGCGGCAACCCAAAGAGAGACCTGCCCCTAATAAGCTCATGGTAAGTTAACCCAGCGTTCCATTAAACATCTCCAAGGACCACAAAATATATGTTTTAAATGACTAAGTGTGATCATATTAATGCATTACAATAAAATTTCAATTAAGCATAATTTCATTATATCTGTACCTTTTGGAAGATTGAGATGTTTTGGGTCAAGGACCCTTGAAGTTGGCATTGCTCTGTAGAAACAACAGTAATGAACTCTTTGCTACCAATGAAAGACGTCACAGAGAGTTCAGGGAAAAACCTTGAGATAGGATTAAGACCTTCTTCAGTAATTATTCATTCAATTCAGTGCATTGGATCTAACCTGAATGAATAAGGCCTAGCAGCTGTACAAGAGTGAATTAATTCTGGTTTACAAAACTAAGTTATATAGCCTAATGAAATTTGAGCAAAGCACAAAAGGATCGCATATGCCTGCATCACCAAAAAAGTGTCCCTAATACCATTTAGAATGAACTATACAAAACATAATTAATTCTCAAAATCTTAAATGTATGTGGTTATGAAAATGACCTGAAGTCCCAACTGAAAATTATAATTGGATACACCATGACTACTTTATGGCATTCAAAAATATAACTCACTATATCAGTTCACTGGGTGAGTCAAGGAAGAATTTGGATGGTTCAACAGTCCATGCACCTGTTTCCTCTAGAGAACATTTTACTATATACTAGAACATTAGATAGAGATGCACCAATTGAACGTCTAGAGATCAGAACGGGCTGGTTTTGAGCTTGATCAGCCGTGACCTGCCGAATGGTCTAAGATGTTCTGATTACATTTACAAGAATTATGGTTCACATCATGCACTAGAGTGTGGTGAATATTTCCACTCGTCGTTCATGGAGCTGTTTGTCCGCTTCGCTCCCCAGCTCAAAGTCGTCACTCTGGGTTGGGCTTAGCCATCTTCAGGCTCGCTGTGTGAGAGGTACTGGAGGGAAATAAGAACAGGACATAGTGCGGTGATGCTACTTGCTTTTTGTAAAAAGGAGCTTTGTCCAAATACCGCCTGCGCACATGCACACAATTAGACAAAAAGTAACATCACCGATACACAGCATGTCGTCTGCAAGGAAGTTATTTACTGCGTGAAGAGAGGAGGCTTGTATTTTAGAAATACCTGTAAAGTCACAATAAGGCGCGTGAAAGAGACCCTGAAAACATTATTTAAGTAATTTAATAGTTGAATCTTTAAAGTACAGTTACAATATTTATTAAAGAAAAGATTGTGTATGCTGTCAATTATAGGTCTAACAAAGATAAGACATCGTAATTGGCCAAAATCAGTAAATATCTGACTCTGCTGTAGTTGGGTTTTATGAATAATGGAGTAGACACCAGTCATTTCCAGTAATTCCTGTTAGTACTGGAATCTCTCCCCATGTGGACTTCATGGTTTTTGCTGTTCTGACATTAGCACACAAGTTTGTACAAACTGCCTTTTAAGAGTTGCAACACGCTCTGGTTGCTGTGTTAGGACCAAGGACAGTGACAGTGAGGTCCACAGAGAGAGGGGGGTGAAGGGCTGGAGGGTGTAAATGCAGAGCTGCTAACAGTTTGTATGTTCACAGTCTCACACCAGAAAGGAGGGTTAGAGGGAAATGTTGTCTAGACGCTCCATGGGAATTCTTGCCCCCAGAACAAAGTGGTTTTCTTTAAGGGGAGATGTACCACGTACCATGTACGTCTTCTTTGGAGGAAGTTCAGCTTGTTGTTTGCTGTATGCTGCAGCTTGTATGACTTGTTCACCTCTGAACACAACTTACATCATTTGTGTTGAGCGTCACCTTTAACTCCAATAATTAATAACTGTTTGTGTGTGTGTGTGTGTGTGTGTGTGTGTGTGTGTGTGTGTGTGTGTGTGTGTGTGTCTAAGTCTGTTTGTAGAAGTGCTCCAGGGGAGAGGATATGGTTTTTACTTCTTAGGAAAACCGTTCATCTTATACTTATTTACACATGTACATAAATAAATGCAAAAATAAAAAATCACTTTGACAAAAATTTTAATGCAAAAAAATAATTTCATTAATTTTGAAACAAGGCTGTAACATAAAGTTAGGTGCTGTAAATACTTTCTGGATGCACTGTACTTGATGAGAATGACTTGTGTGTCCTCCATGTCTCGGCTTTAATGTACCTAAAGAATAAGGGGTATAACCAATATCAGATAGCAATACTTGCCAGTGAATAGGCAGTATGTCCCTCAATAGATGAAAACACTTGATCTGGAAGCTCTTTAAACACAATTAGTAAAAAAAAAAATCCAGTACTTCTTATCAGTGATGTCTACACTGTAAGTATTCCTACACAGTATGTTTCCCATAGTTAGGCATTAGAGATTATCAATAGACAGATGAATAAAAAGACCTAGAGAACGTGAGCTTTCAGTCAGAAGCACCAGGCGTAAAGGATGTTGTAATGTATTGTTAAGGAGCAACGTTTCCATCTGTGGGCTTCAGTTTTATTTGTATTTTGCTAGACGTACATACACACTTACACTGTGTGGGCACAGCTGATGGTAATGCACCAATAAGTGGATGTAACCAGTATTAAACGAAACAGAATCGCTTAGAAAGTGACTGCAGTTGTTGCGTTATGTGCAGCATCTGTACAGTCTATCTTTGATAACTAGAAAGCATATTTGTTGCTTTCTTTAAGAAAATGTCTTCTACATATATGGATTTTTTATATTTATTGTTGATAATTATTATTTGCAGTGAAACACCATGTTACTTTAACATCACCGTCCCTTGTGGCATTTGAATTTGCCTCCTCATTTTCCTCTGCCCCACTTTTTTCATATTCATTGTAATGCCTCTGTGCTCTTGTTCAAAATTTCATAGTTCCCTCCATCCCTCCCTTGTTTCCTTTACCTATATTTTCGTCCTCCTGTAGGCCTTTCATTTCTTCCTCTGCCCATGGTGAACTGAGATATAAGGTCATGGATGCCTGCCTTTGTGGCACCACTGCTGATTGTCTTTTTCATTCCCTTCTTTCTCCCCACCTCTCACTTTACCTCCCCATTCCCCCAGCCTCCTGAGTACATTAAAACTCTTTACCTATTCTATCTGTATGTTAATGCACCTAGCCACAGCTTCCCTTTTCTCCTCTCCCCCTGCTGTACAGAAGTGCAGCCATTTGCTCTTAGTTGTTATCTATGCAACTACTTTCTCCTGGAAGGTAATGTGGACAATCACACAATGGTGTAGACACTGAGCAAATAATGTTGTTTTATGACCATACAAGCTCACCTAGTAGCTCTGGTTTGCTCATCAGGTTTCGGCATGTGGTTTCTCTAATCACTGGTATAGCTTTTATTGACGTCATTATTGTCACTGGGATTTTATCCTATTAGACGTTCTTTAAAGGGTTGCTATTTGATTGCATCCCTGCTCTTGATGGGTTCGGTCCCTGAAGCTTGTCTGAAACAACTGGAATACTGCATTCCAATAATATTTTGTTCTGTTCACTTTAAATTTGTTGGTATTATAATACATATGAATAAAACATGAAATAGTGACAGCAGAAATGAAGTTAATGAGAGCAGAAGAAGCTTGACTGAGCACTTCACCTTTTTTTCAGTATTTACTTTTTATCTTTATGAACTTTACATTGTTGTGTTGTGAGTTTATAACAATGAACAGTGTGTAACAAGTAAATCAGTGGCTTGTGATTTGATACTTTACCATAAAACCTCAGCACCAGTGGAAATGTTGAGTTGATCTGAGCCCAGATGGCTTACACCATGACTCATAGTGTGTTTGTCGTTTTGCTGGTCACTAATGAATCAAGAAGCTTTGTCTGGCTGTGTCACACTCAACACTTGTATCAGTAAGATTTCTGTCACCTTTCTTCCCATTTCTTCTACGTTCTTTTGTTTGTAAAGACACATGATGAGCCATCAGAGAGGAAAGTGAGTGTGTTTTTCTCTCCTTATACTAATGCATCTTTCATTGACGACACCCTATCCTGTCATCATAAACTAATGGAGTCAGTTGAGGAGACTTTCCACTGGCCTGCTCCCAGGACATTAGCCGCAGGTATTTGGTGATGACCTGTCCTGTCTGAGGTTTCTTGCTTTTGGTTTGAAACAGCCTGTCTCCTCACACTTCTCCTTAAATACGGGACCTTACCTATGTGCAGCACCTGTTGTTTTATTTTTAGAATTTTAAATGTATTAAGGAGAAGGACAAAAAAAAGACAGAAAATCTAGTGTTTATGTCTCATTACATTTGGCAAATTATATTATTTATTGTAGAACCAAATGCAAAAGGTGTAGCATTATTTTGTGTTGATGTGTGCTTGTTTTATGTACGTTAATTTTTGTCTTTTAGAGAGAACACAAAACAAGAGTGATGATCCCCATACCCTTATATTCTTTGTCATTTGACTGACATCTCCCTACCCCCCATCTTCTTCATCATCCCTCATTCCCCAGCCAACAGCCTTCACACAGCCTTTTAGCACCCTTGTCAATGCTGCCCCCTTATTCTGCTTTTCTATTCATAGACGTGCTCACACACACACAAATTTCATCGCCCCCTTTCAACCCTGGAGACACCAGATGAGCCCCGCGCTTTTTCACAAAAGAACCCCTCCAGTCTCTGACTGTTCCTGAGTCTGGTCTTGGCTTAGATAAACACAGACATAGAAGCGTCAAGTTTTAACGACATATAGCACCAGTATTGAAAACTGATGATTTTTGAAACAAACTTTACTACTACTATTACTATTAATAATACTTAGTTTAAATCAATTGCTTCATATATAGACCAACAACCAGGGCAGCATGATAACCTCTGACTCATACTGTCTGTTTTGTTTGTTTTGTTGGTTTTTGTTGTTATTAGACATTCAGACTATTATGATCATGCCTACTTACTGCAGAGAATTTCTGTCTTTTTCATAGAAATGTTCTGATTTATTTGTTCAGTTAGTTATTTGCTCAGCAGCCAAATTAAGTAAAGAAATCCTGATGTCCCTGACTCACTGAACTGGAATAAAAGTAGCAGGTCGAGCCAATCATTTAGCCTCATTTCCTGTTTATGAGCTTGAATTCTTCAGCTGTGATGGAGCTTGTTTTCATAAAGCTCATGTAAAGACATCAATGTCAAGAACATTTGTCTTTACATGAGCTTTATGTGGGTGATGTTTTGCATGACTTCTATTTAGCTGTTCCTAATGTTTACATCAGTACATGTGCAAAAAAGCTTTTCACAAGCTTGTTTATTTATCATTGCACCTCTTTGGGGTCTTTCTGTCTCTAAAATTACAGGTATGTCTTCCTAAAACGTTTTTGTCTGCACCACCATCTTTCAGTCTTGGGTGTTAAAGTTAAGTGAAAAATTTAAAAAATATATGTTTGAAATAATTTAGAAAATGTCACTAATAAATAGTTTTACCAACTTATTCTTAAATCCATGTCTAACTTTTTTTTTTTTTTGTTTAGATATAGGACAATAAATTATATAGGTTTTCTGTGAAGTTAAAAAATCTGTTCATCTGTTCATTTTGACAGTGATGTTAGACAGCAAGGGATTGTTTTCTCACAGTGTTACTTTACACAGAAAACATGGGTAACGCTAAGATAGTTATTAATGTCATACTACTTTTCTCATACATTTCATTTTTCTTCCACTTAACATGACCGATCACATTATTGCATAATTATGCTATAATCATGGTCATGGCTAACTACCTCTGTTGGTCTGCCTGACATGAGCCTCTCCTAAGAAAATTCTGCATGTTTTCCCGCTCCTGTCTGCGATTCTTTTCTTGACCAGACAGTAGGATTTGTTAGTTCAGCAAAAAGCTATAATCTCTCTTCAGTTTTATCTGCCACTTGCATTTGATTGTGAACACATGCTAGCTCCTCACCAATGAGAGTGAAGCCTTAAACTGCTACAGAAGACTTTTTGCTATTTTGTTGGTTAGGTAATCCCACTAGGCTGTGACCATGATGGTGCTCTCAAGGCCACTTTATGGTCTGTCCGAACTAGCTTGTTAGACATTTTGGTCGCGTGGAGTTAAAAAAAAGCTGGCTCTACGTGAATAATTGTGCACATTCTCAGACAGTGTCAAGAAAATCCTTGGCTGCACAATCAGCTGGAGTGGGTTTAAATGTTACATTAGCACTAGATGGTTTGCAAAGTAGCGCTAGATGATTTGATCATTACGTTTAGAGGGGAAACAGCACGATAACACTCCTAAGCTACCTAGCGCAGCACACTCACACTTTTCATTCATACACACACAAACCAATGCCTGCCAGTTTCCAGAGGGAGCTAGTGATTAGCATGTAAATCTGTAAAGACCTAGTTATTCTATCTACCTCTTCACCCTTCTCTCTGTCTCACACACGCTATGTTTCCTCTAACACTTTAATAATGAGGTGATGACCATTCTCTTGTTTTAATTGCCTCAAACTCCTTTTAATTTCTTCTGAGGGTATTAATCATACGTAGAGTTATTTAAAATCGCATAAATTAATCTTAGATTAAACAGACCCTTCAAAAGCTTCAAACAATTACAGAGTTAGGTAGAATTCCCCCTGGATTTAGGCCATTTTTATTTGAGCAGAGCAGTTGCAGGTGATTATCCCATTTTGATGTGGCCAGACGGTGATTAATGTAACTTGTAAATGAGTCCTTCCTCTGTCCGCCTGCTGCTACAGCAGAAAGTCAGAACACCTTCAATGACCTAACTACAGAGTTGTTATTCACTCTGTATTAATAACTTTTCCCTTACAGGTTTCATACCTAATTTAAGGTTTAGGAAATTTAATTATTAAATGTTTGTGTGTGTGTGAGACAGAGAGAGAGAGAGAGAGAGAGACAGAGGATGTATGTTCAAGAATGTATTCAATGTCTGTCAAAAATGATGATGTGGTGATGATTGTGCAAATAGAAAGTTTGAAATGGGCTCAAAGGTGTTTTAATTTCATGTGGCCCATGATGGGCCAGTTAGTGTTAACTGTCATTCCAGGTTGCCGATGGAACACTACATTTTAGAGAAAGGCCTGAGTTAATATTGTGTTTGCACTGTGTCTTTGGCTTGTGTGATGATAAACCATGTAGCTTCATCCAGGTCAAATTCCAGCAGATGTCTTTGGGCTGTCAGGGTTAATTTCTGGAGCAGAGGTGGAGAACTGGATTTTTAAAAACATCACTCAGGACTTCCTTATTTATTTCTGTATCACTCCCTCTCTGCTGAGGCAAGGAAGAATGATGGATGAGATGGGTATTCAGTACATAGGGGCACCCAGGAGCGTCCACTCGGCCCGTCTCATACCGACACACACACATACACGTTCGCACTGATATGAGAGTAATTAACCTCAGACTGTGTTAACCCCAGCTGCCCATTAGAAGGACAACAGGATTGATGGGGCTCCCCCCAGTCCTTCAAAATCTCTACAATTTGTGCAGGATTAGTGCAAACTAGAAAGTGTTACCATTTTCCTTTAAAATATAAAACACCAGACTTAACGTGGTGATTGAATGCTCACAGTAGAAGGTAATGAAGTAGTAAGCAAACGTGTTATTATGGATTCACAATACCATAGAAACAGTGTACATTGACCCTCAGTGTGTTTTTATTGTTTAACATATTTCCTGTGTAACCACAAATAGATGAGAAGGATCTCAGGAGGGAAAAAGTGGACCATCATGCCAGAATGTCCTACTTTGTAGCTAATCTTACATTGTCTGGACCAGTTTGAGTGTTGCTTGGGGGTTTTCAGCGTTGCAACGCACAGCCGAGAAGAAAAAGCCAACAACAACGCTTCTCACCTTGGAGTCACTTTAAGCATCAAATCTGAGTCGAACTAGGAAAGTAGCTGTTAGAGTGGGATGTGATTTTCATATTGGTTTAATTTGCTTGTTTGATTTTAATTTACAGCTCTACAGTGAATAAAATGTGTAAAAGTAGTTTGAGGATGTTTAGGTCAACAGAAAAAAAAACTGTTTTATGATCATATGTTAGAAGATGGGCTTATCCCTGACACCTGGTTATGAAAGTGCAGTGAAAAGTTGGTTACAGATGGACGGAGATGCTGCATCATATTAAAATAGGCATAGCAGTGCAAGTGGGGACGACATGTCGAGGTGTCCTTGGACAAGACCGAACATCGACACCCTACAGTAGAGCCGTCATCTACTGCAGCTGTCTAATAACAATTTCCCTAAGAGGATCAATAAAGTATTTATTATCATTATGTCATTATCATCATTTAGAAAGAGAGAAAGAACAACAAAGTTTTTATGATTCATCCAGAGGGGCCACGAATGTGGATATACTCTGTAACCCTGTTGAGCTGCAGAGATGTTTCACCCAGAACTACAGATGTTAACCACATCAGCCCTACAGTTGAATACCAGGAGGTCACCAAAGTCAGTAGGCTTCATCCTCTGAGGATCATGAATGTCTGAAACAAAAATTATAGCAATCCATCCAGTAGTTGTAGAAATATTTTAGTGTGGACCAAAGTGGTGGACTGACTAACTCGTATTGTTTTCTATAGAGACATGCTGCTAGCATGGCTAAAACTTTAATGGGAAGTGTTCTCTGACACTTTCTAAATTACTTCACATATTTTCTGACATTTCTCACTGCAGGTTTTTGTTACTTATCTGCTGAAATATAAAACCACATTCATACATCTGTGGTTGACCTGATAGTGGGTTACACACTGCATAAGCCTGGATGATTTATTGGTCGAGTTCCAATTGTGACCTTAAATAGCCAAGCAAGTCTTTATCCACAAATCCCTTGTTGAGACTGATCTTCTTACTTAGACCTGAACTCCTATTAACAGTGTACAACAGTGACAGTCTCTTGTTGTTAAGGACAGCTATCATTGAAATCAGTGTTGACAAGTTCATTTAAGCAGGCAGGCCACAGCGTTGTTTATCTAATTGGATACCTAGACACCGCAAATAAAATTCATGGCCTCAGTTGACTTGTCTCATTTACAACCTCTTCCCCTCTCACCTCTGATCCTTCTGTACCCTCTCTGACCCCTGGCTCTGGTCTGGTGAGTCTCCCAGATGAGGCTGGTGATTGGGACGGTTGTCATTGAGAGATCACTTGTGACATCTCTGTTTCAGTCCTGCAGCAGTATCGAGTGAACAGTGCCAGCGGTTAACAAACTTGATGAGCTGCCAGTCAACAGACTTGTCATGTTTGTTGTTGTTTTCTAGATTTCTTTGAATGTCATTGTTGAAGAAAATTGGAAAGTTAAACCTTATTCCTTATACGTATTTCTTCTGTCATTTTTTAATGGACAGATATGGATTTATTACTGCCACTGCTACATTTTATGACAAAGCTCGTTTTACAGCTGGTTATAACTCATGTTGACCATTAAAGTCCAAAGATATTTGGAACACGCCCTTACTTAAACATTTAGCATTTAAAACTAAATCTGTTGGACATTAATATTTAAGAGGATTGATGTTCCTGTTTATTTGTGTTTTACTATTATTTCATGAATCGTCGTTTAGAATAATTGTTCAAATAGAACTAAACAATAAGTTTCACATAATGGTGTAATAACATCTGTGGCTCCAATCTGTCTGATAATAAAAATAATATTGCACAACAGGTATAAAAATGTAACTTTGATAGCTGTCAGAAGATTGTTTTCATGGGAAAGCTCATTTTCTGTGCTTGTACAGACATTGGAGGCAGCAGATATTGATTGTAAATTATTGAAATATGACATTTTTGTGTAAAAGAATACTGAAGTAAAAAAACATTTTTTCAGCACATTTGCAAAGATTCATAAGGGAAGATGTTAATGCCTAGGTTTTGTCTTTAAAGTGTATTTACTCGATGCATTTAAGGCCACATTCTCTGCATATACAAAATAACAAAATAAAAAATGATAAATTAACAACAACAAACCTTCACTTCAACAAGCTATAAAATGTTTCTTATGTATTTGTCATACATCTGTATTGCAAGTTCACATTTTTCAAACAAAACATTTTTCTAAAGATGTTAATTTATGGTATATAAAACCCAAACAGACAGAAGTAAAAAAATGATTGAACTCTTGTGTTCTCCTCTCCTTTTTTTAGGATCATTCCTTCATCACACAGTATAATGATGGAAATGCAGAGGTGGTGTCGATGTGGGTTTGTCGCTGTCTCGAGGAGAGGCGAGCTCAGCAGGCTCAGGGACGCATCTGACGTACACCTGTGATGGACCAGGATATTTGATCCCAAACCTTGGACACTTCGGCGTCAGGGTAAAATACGTCCATATGCACCGTACAAGTGACTTTATGTAAACGGACAAAAATCACTAGATGTTCAATACTTTTTGGCAGTAATTCTTGATTCAGCTACACTTGTGCACTGTGTGAAGAGCTTACATCCTTTGAACTGAGGATCAGTCCCTGCAGCCAGCTATGTCTCCACTCAACAGCTTCGTCCTTTTTCAGGAGTGTACAGAAATGCATTGAGCAGCACAGACTGAGGAATGGAGATAAATGTTCCCGATTTGAAGAATCTGTTTACAACGAACTTGAAAGCATAAGGCTGCAGTACAGTGACAGATTTGTGCTCCTTTTGTAGGATGGCATCTCAAATAACTGTCTTCTGCTTCACTGTTCATGTTTTTTTTTATTGTTGTTGTTTTTTTTGTTTGCTACTAACTGCCCATATGTGTGCCTGTTTATCCACTGATGTCATTTATTACCTCAGCAAACTTGTTGGTTGTTGCATGTCGTTGCAAGATTTATCCTCAAAAATGTACCTGTGGACTAGACTATTTGGATCAAATTATTTCGAAACTTTGTGATTCCCTCACAGAGTTTAGAAATCATTTGATTGGATATTAACTTTATGGATAACAACAAACCAGAACCACCAGTGAGACTGAAGAAAATATTGACACAACCTCACTGACCAAACAATAAATTGTTCACACTCATCAGGATTCGGCTCTTAACTTGGTTAAATATCTTTAATTTCATTCTGCAGAGACATGTGGTCGATGATGCTCTTGGAGAGGAAAATGTACAGAAGCAGATTTCCCCTTTAATTCTGTTTTGATTTATTTTTGTAGAATTTAAAAAAATCAGACCAAAACCTTCATAATCACCATATGTCTTTTTCCCATTATAAACTAATGCTTTTCTTCATTTTAAGTTATTGTTTTATCTACATTGTCACAAGTCAGCATCATATTGACTCTATGTTACTTTCCATGTATAAATTATGTTATTATTGTATTATTATGCTATTATTGGATTGTCTAATGAATAGAGAGGCAAACATTTATGCAGTGCTTCTAACACCAAACACCATTAAACCAAATGGTGAATTTTATGGCATTTTCATGACTAAGGCAAAGATAATGGGTTAAGTGACTAAAATGAATTACTTTGACAAGCTCTTTATGTGCAGCTGAAGAAATGTATAGTGTTCAAGTGCATTTAAATACAGTTACTGCCACAAAGGCAACGTAAAAGCAGCCTACAGTGTGAAATGTAATGCCAAGACCCAAAGCACCAGTTTATTATACACTGATGTGCAGTTTTTTTCCCAGTACAGCTTGTGGTGGTTTTACTTTCTGTTATGGTTAAAATAATCACTGGCCTTTAATAAAACTCATGTGAAAATGAGAACCCAGTTGTTGTTTTTATCCACATTGCTCCATCATGTTATTACATGTACATGTAATACACTTTATTTTATCAGAAATGTCAAACCAAGTAATGAAAAGTACATTTATATACCTGCTCAGGATACTTACCCCAGTAAGTGTATTATTGGGTTGGATGTTTTTCATCTTCTCTTCATGATATCCCATAGATCAAGCACAGCACAGTGGGTAAATATTTCACTTAACCCGTAATTATTCTAGAAGATATGAGAGTTTCCCTTTTTGAATTAACTTATTTAACTTTAAATTACTTAAAATGTAACTTTATTTTTACTTTTTTTTTTTACATTAAATTATCATTTTTCAGACGCAGTAGTATTGTGATTATACTATCAATTTGGTGGCAATCCTAGCATCATGTAATTACTTCTATGAGACATACACATGACATTAAATTGGTCTTAAATGAAGCAGAAGCTAAAAAGAAATTTGTGTAATAAGGGTGCATGGCTGCTCATGAACACTTGTTGATGTGAAATACTGTGTTTATATATACATTTATTTTTTGTGTTTTTGTTTTGTTTGTTTTTTTCCTGAACCACAAAGCATTAAATTATGAGCATAAATAATCAGCATTAAAAGTAGAGCTGTGGTGTTTTTGGCTGATTAACACCACCTCCGTGTTGGCACATATTCTAACTGTAATGCACAAATAAAATGTATTTAAAGAGAATAAGACTTTTGCTCTTCACTCATAATCATAATTTAGTATATTCAAGAATGCAGTATGTAAGAGGATATTGTAGTAGTAGTCAGATATTACCATCTCACATTTATTCTGCTGCTCAATTCATGTTTCAGCTTTAATTTGAGAACTTTCAAATTCACATATTATGCTCCTTTTGTGTCTTTAAAAACAAGTCCTTGATTGAATTCCCCGAAACGTGTACACCGTCATGCTGAAAACACTTTTGGTGTGATGACCACTCCGGCAAAAGGATTGGGTCCCTGAGACTCGACAATACGTCGTTTCGAGCACAAACTTTGAATGGACCACTCAGGGAGTGTGCACGTCTATACTTGGTGTGTGTCTACATTCACCATAGAGTCGTATAGATGCTATGGACACTTTATAGTTTAGGCAAGAAAGGCGTAGATTAGCAACATGTTCTCATGTCTATAGAAATGTCTCATGTCTCATGTCTATAGAAAACAATCTGTTTGCAGTTACTTACAACAAGTATTTCCTTTTTTCAGATTATAGAAAGATAAATATTTGGCAATTGATTACACATTCATGAAGGGAACATTTGTTGCAGGACAGCTTTAGTTTTAGCTTAATGTGAAGTACATGCAGCCAGCTTGATGGTGTTTAAATTCAAATTATAATAAGACATGAACTACCTTTAGGACGGGGCCTAAAGTATATAGAAAAATGAAGGTCTCTTCATTAATACGTTGACATTTTCATTTCTTGACATAAAATGACCCAAACCTATAAGCACCTTGCCATCATAAGTTCAGTTACAATTTGCATTTCATAATTAATCATAGTCAACCTTTAATTAACATTGGCCTTATTCATAGTTGCTCGTTTGTGCATTAACCTCTGGAAAATGGTTAAAACAACGATATTATGATCCTCAGCAGGATTCTGTTGTTTTTCTCTCTCTCTCACATTGAATGTGCTCTATTCTGCCTTTTCCAGATTTTTCCTTTCCTGTTTTATGTTGATACACGGAAACAGGCAAAGTCTGTTTTAAGAAAAGCTAAGGCACAGATTAAAATGATCAATAATAACTAAATGGATTGCTGGGACATTTTGTTAAGGTTCTCCAGAAGAAGAATCATAATATACTGTATTTGCTGATCGACAGTTTATGTTCAGAGTAAATTATTCTCACAATTAGGACGGTTGGTTTGCCAAATAAAAAAACATTTAAAAATGTTTGACTTTTTGTTTAGTTGCATGATTTGTGTGAAGTAATAAGTTGAATTACACAGACGCTAAATGTTAAAATTGATGTTAATGAGCTGTGTTTTTTTATTAGTATTAATATTATCATCACTAGGGTTTGTTATACTTCTACCAATGAGTGTCATTCACAACTAAATGAACAAAGAGCAATAAAGGTTGTCTGGTAAACATGATATTAGCATTTCACTAAACAAAGTCTATGGGTTCTTTAAACAGCTGCCATTCAACAGCAGCAATTCATTCCTTGCTTTCTAAAACAAAACGAATGAATACATTTGTCCAAATTTCTGTTTTGTCTTAAGCAAAAATAGTTACAATCTTAAGAAAACATACAACAAAAATAAATTAATGTTGAAAAGAAGAAATAGATTTACTTTTGTCCTCCATGAGCTTCCATACAGACAGTCATAATTTTGTCTGTTTTGGGAATCATCTTCAGAAAAGTAGGTTGGAATTTTGATGAAGATGATGTGATCAGCAATAATATCCCTCAAATTTTGAGCAGACGGTGGTGACAGTCACTGAAGACCCCAAATTCATTCTCATGCTGTGTTGTTAGGAAGGTCTGGCTGGGAAGACGAGAACTTCTGTCTTGGATAGATGGAGCTGAAGATGCCTTTCTGTCATCCAAACAGAGGTGTCAAGTAGACAGGCAGAAATGTATGTCAGTGTTTCTGGGGTTTCTGCTTCAAAAACTGTTTAACTTAGGTTGATAATACCAAAAGAAAAAGGAAATACAATGCAATATAGCACTTTTACACTACATACCCTTTAATTCCACAGTAAGTTTAAATGATTTTTAAAAGAATCATTAATTTACATACCATGCTGCATATGCGATTGAACACTCTTTTCTATTTACTTGACATGTTGTATACGCATTAATAACACACTGTAACTAAAATAATTAGCTAAACAAATACACATAACAGAGTTTTACATACTCTTAACACAAAATCAGCTTCCAGTAACGCCCTTGCAGTTAGCCACACCAATAAAGGACCCTCTCCTTACTTCAGTCAGAGTTTACGTTTTCCACTGAGTGGAGTTAGACTCAACTTTTAGTGCCATCTCTCATCCAGTGCTTCTCAGCATCACATACTCTGCTCATACGTTTTTTCCATAAACTGAGTTCCATTGGCTTGCTCCTCCCTCATCGAATCAATCAACATTGCTCTCTTTACTTTTCTTATGATTCTTTCTTTTATCCACCAACACTACATTTACAATGCATGATGACAAAATAGAGTGAGAAAAGACTAGAAGAGCTGCCTGTCATTGGAAATAGGGTGATAGACTCCAGCGATGTGGTAGAAACATGTAGAATATTAAAGGTCCAAGAACAAAGCCTTGAGGCACTTCTCTGGAGAGATACTGAGAGCTGTGCCACCAGAGAGCTGCACCAAACATGGTCAATAAGAGAGTTGTCCGAAATCCTGCTGCATGCTTCACATTTACATTTAGTCTTTTGTCAGTCGCTTTTATTCAAAGTGATTTACAAGTGAGGTACAAGTCAAGGAAATTATCCAAGCAAGAGAGAGAAACATGAAAGTAAAGTGCTTCAGGAAGAACTGTTTCCACATCGAGAGGCGTGCAAGTGCAACATTTGTTTTTAAAGATTTAAGTGCAGAGAACATTGTGGAAGAGTTCTGTTTTCAGCAGATTATTGAAAACTGGGAGTGAAGCAGCTGAAAGTGTAGAGGTGGGCAGGTTGTTCCCCCATCATGGAATCACAGAGCTGAAAGGTTTTGCTTGGGATCTTTTGAGGTGAGGTAACCACAAGAATCCTTCACCTGCAGAGTGCAGTGGACGGGAGGTGTTGTAGACCAGGATGAGAGTGTTCAGGTAGTCAGGTGCTGCTGAGGTGACCAATTTATAGGCAGTGCTCTGTCCCACTCTAAACTCTTAAAAAGAAACAAGGCTGAGCAATACTCTGTCTCGTCGGGGCGTAGCTGTATTACTGTCTGTGTTGCCCTCTGAAGAATAACCTGGCATCCGAGCAGGAATGTTTTTACCAAATTTAATAACTATCCATTTAATAATTGTTTCACCCAAAGCCAAGCTGACGGTAGCACTAGAAAAGGTCAGGGAATCGAATGTAATTCATTAGATCCATCCTCTGGAGGCCATGAATGTGATACATAAAAATTGTGCCAGTCAGTCAAATAGCTGAGATTTTTCCATCTGAGGTCAACGGTGCCTTCACTGGATTCAGGCAGAATCCCTAAAAGCACTTTCAGATCAAAAGGTTGAATTAAGCAGAAAGATTTAGTTTAGTTTAGTTCATTTCTCTGCTGCAGCTGTTCACTTGACACAAAGCTCTGTTGGACCACCGTTCACAACCCAGAGCCCTGAAATTAATAAAACATTCTTTGAATTGATGCTGAATGGCGTCATGGAGCAGAGGCATGACAAGCTGGCTGCCCATCAGATGGGTTAACCACCCAGCTACAGGGATGATGTAAATTGTAGCATCAGATGATCTATGGCTGTGCTGGAGTTGACCTATAGTGAGATTATGTCGGAAATGTATATTTGGATGCTTCATGAGCTCATCTGGCGAGCCTCTCTCTTGGGATATTGACCGCGCATTGTTTGCAGATGCGTCTTCATCTCTGGCAGTCGCGGACCTTCATATTCCCAAATTCCCATCGAGCTGCGTCTCTGCTTTGTATCGGACGATGACCTTTTTCCAGAGCAGTCCGACTTGATTAGCACATCAGGCGGGACAATGAGTGGCCGCCCTGTACACTGCCATTAGCCAGATCCCTTTATCAATGTCCTGTAATTAAAATGTCACCGTTTAATTTTCGAGCCATGGCTTTCCTCTCGGCGAAATCTTTCCTCCAATAAAACTGCAATCGAAATGCTCTTTTCACTGGAAACAAAAAAAGGATAAGGAGAAAGCGTTTAATTGAGCCGAGCAGCGAGGGATCAATAGGCCCTTTACTCCAAGAGGAGGATTGATTGATCTCTAAAATGGGATTTATAGGGGTCATGGTTTTATAGGGTGCTGATACAACTGTTAATTAGAAAACATTTGGCCCCAATTGCTGCTTTTATTAAACCTGTCCTGATTGAAGCGAGTTTGATTTATCTTTTTACATCATAAGACAAAATCCAAGTGTTTAGAAAAATAAACCAGCAGAAACAGAAAAAATACGTCTTTTGTCTTAAATCGGTGAATGAGATTAAAACTCACACTTCTGCTGTTTACAAAAGAAAAAAAAAGTCTCTTCTGGAAACAGATTGTTGTTTCCTGCTGTGGATGTTCAGGTCTGGACAAAAGCGAATATGACACATCTTCCTATTATTATAGACTACGTTTTAAACCTGAAGAATAACATGGTACTGAACTTGTTAAAGATAATTATCAATGAAATCAATCAGGCAAAATTCAAAACAGGCATAATTATTATTGATATAATTAATATTAATCACATCACTGTTATATTTAATGTTGTTTCTGGAATAAGTGAAGAAACGCACGTTTATTCATATAATAATGTAATAATACAGGCTTTAAAATAGTCATTTTAAAATAAATGAAATGTTAAAGTTGGGTAGAGGTGAAGCCACAGAGCTACATGAAGGAAATAAAAAATATGAAGTCAAATATCTACGTAAACAACTTTATCTGATGAAACTAATAAAGTAAATAAACAACTTATATATATCAACTTTGGGGAATTTTCATGTTTTCACATCAATGTGAAGTTTGAAAAAAAATGGAAAAGAAATAAAAGAAAATAAGCAAACGAAAAAGAAAAGGCGATAAAGAGCAGGGAGCAGGTAATAAGAGACCATGATGGATCAACAGCAGCTTAAAATAAAAAAAAATAAATAAAATATTCACATGTACACATGGTTTGTTCTGTAAACAGGTGAGTTAAATCATGTTGTGCTGTCTCTGGACATTTATGCCAGTTCAAGTCTCCTGCTGTAGGACTAAGAGAAGCTGCACCGTACAAACTGGAAATGAAACGCGTAATAAAGGTTTCATCCAAAAAAACAACAGCATCCACCGTCGTGTTAAATTATCCAGCAGGTCTGGGTTCACCTGGTGAGTTGGGCACATTAATATTTCAGGTCAAAGGTTTGTTTAAACAATTGAGCGCATATCAATGAGGCAGAGGCAATTTGTATCCAACAGTAATAATAAAGAGCTCGCCTAAAATTACCGCTGAAATGTCTAATTAAAAACTCCTCGCTGCTGATCCAGCACGTCAGCTCACGTTTCCCCCGGAACGAGCAGCGACAATGGCTGCATTCAGGTTGGCGGTCTAAATAATTAAAAAGAGAGGAATAATTACAGTATAAAATTGTAATTATTGGCGGGGGCTGCAGGGGAAGCCTCTTGATGGTGAAAGAGGAGAGGATGCGCTTAGGATCAGGTTCAGCATCAATATTGCAGGGAAGTAAAACTGGCGAGCTCAGGCTGCACACAGGCTGGTGATGATGATGATGATGATGATGATGATGATGATGATGATGATGAGGCTTCATGCTCTTCATACACACACTCGAGTTTGTGGAGTGGTTAGTCTGTCTGCTGTGGTGTCACTTTATTTATGATCAAATCATTTCTTTGTCTCCTTCCACTCTGCTCGGATGTGTGTTGGTGCATTTACAGCAGCAGAAAGACTCTTGTACTGAAATGTATGTAAATCTATTCATATGAGCTCAGTCTGGAGACAGGGTCAGTCTCAAACCCAGCAACGCTCTGGTTCATCAGTCCATACTGTAACTTTACAACAAGCACATTTAAATCTTTAATAACATGTCATGTGGCTGTTAAATGCGTTCAGAGACGTCCTACGACGCTGCGCACTGTACCACAGTATACTGTGCATTTCTTGGTGATGTGGCTGACGGTGGGTTTGGGATCAACAAAATAAATTGCAGTGCACGGTGGAGACTCACACCCAGTGCGCATGTGTGGCTCTCTGGTGTGGGTACAGGTTTGAGACCTGGACCGCGATTTATGAGGTCTTGGTTGCAAAAAAAAAAAAAAAAACTTGTTTGGCTCAGTTAAATGTTATTTGGTTAATTTACAAGATTTGTTGACCAGAAATAATAAATAACAACACAAGTGTTAGTTTTAGATACCTGACTGAGTCATAGAGCCTCAGCGCGTTTCAGACATCACTGGTGTTGATGTGTCAGAGCTGATGATGATGACTGACTCCTCTGATTAATTTATCTTTAGAAATAAAGATAAATTAAAATATTATGATTTTATATTTCATAATGTTTGGTGTGTGATGTTGCTTTAGAGCTGACAGTGTACATCCATTTTTAGATATGACCAATAAAATGATGCATGTCATAAAAATCTGATGATTTCAGATAATGTATCTGTATTGTATGTTAATGTTTCTTTTTCGTTTAAGACAATAAACAAAACAAACATTTTTAACATGTGTTTCTTAAATTTCTCTGCGACCCCAAGATAATTTTCATAATAAATTATTATTATAAATAGTCGAAAGAATCAGTGAATCAACAGTCGGGAAACAGTGAACAAAGACCCATCATCATCAGATTTCTTCTGTTGTCAGGATGTTGAATTCAATATCACATAAATCATCCACTGTCTCTTTGTGTGGGGGGGGGGGGACTCAAAAACTTTTCGGATCAAAAAACATTCCCTCTACGTAGGTTTTATGATTTAATTGTAGAAGGGGGTTAGGTTTGGGTTTAGGTCTCTACGAAATTAATCTGCCCCCTGAAATTATGCAAACGTGTATATTGGACCTTCTGTCCTCAGCGGGAGCAGCAGATCATCCAGGATTCACTTCAGTTTCTCCGCAAAGACTTTGAACAGAAACATTTCATAACGCTTCAGAGCAAAAGGCTTATTTCTTTCTTTTATTTCTTTCTTTTTATTTCTTTTTTTTTTTATTTCTTTCTTTCTTTCTTTTTTTTTTTTTTGTTCTTCATTTCTTCCTTCTGTTTCATCGCTGCGGCCTCAGATTGATGTGTGTGGCCCATGTGAAGCCTAACAGATGGTGGTGTAACTTGATAAATGAGCCCGGGCTCTTTGTCATTCTTGTTGTCCTCCAAAGTGCCACTCGCGCAGCCTCCGCTCCTGCTGCGGTGGAAATAACATTTAATACACAGCCTGCGTGATCACTTAGGGCAGTGGTGGTTCTCCATGTTGGCTCCGAGGGCCCCCTGGAGGGTCGTTGGCGGGGTCCCTAAGGGTCACTGTTGTACTATCACTCCGTGTTGGTGTCTTTCTTATTTCAAAGGCTGCTCCATGTTCCTCTCTTCTTAATTGTGTGGAGCAACAAATCTGCTCCCAAACGCGGGTTTGGGGCCGAAATGTTTCTCCATTTGGGGTCAGCAGGGACCTAATTGGGCGTGATATTTTTTGTTTGTTTCTGATCGTGTTTGTGCGTCAAAGCTACGTGAGTGTAAATTAAAACTGGTGTGTAGCAGCGCAGCGGGTCTGTGGAGGGAGAGAGAGAGAGAGAGGGAGAGAGACAGAGAGAGAGAGAGAGGGGGAGAGAGAGAGAGAGAGAGAGAGGGGAGAGACAGAGAGAGAGAGGGGGAGAGACAGAGAGAGAGACAGAGAGAGAGAGGGGGAGAGACAGAGAGAGATGCCATGTGCTTCCTGTCTACACGCCATTCACCTCCCAGGGCTCCAACAGGATGGAGGTCCTGGCTGCTGCTGCCTGCACCGAGACACAGTGAAACACAGACTCCAGCTGTCTGAGCGTCGTCCCTCTCCGGACTCTCTGGGCCTGAGTTTACACCTGGTTGTCTTTACATTATTTATACTTTTCCATCCTACGTCCGGCTGGAGTGTGTCGTCTTTTTAGGAGAAACAGGTAAGTCAGCGTGAAGCCATTTTCTGTCCTTTTACTTTGCGTTAAATGAATTCTTATAAGCCGTCAAACAGGCTGTCAGCTGTCAGTCACACTAAATCTTTCTTATTCACATCGGATGCTGAGATCAATCATTGATGCAGCTGCGGGCTGTTCCTACTTCAAGTCTGTTTTCGCGGTGCCAACGACCGCAGGCAAAAAGTAAATACGCGCAGGTGAACGTGAGATAGGCCTGCTGCAGCCTCATTTCCAGCCACTGTCTGCGGCTAATCTGCGCTGAAGCTTTAATTATATATAGGGCTAGTCTTTTATTAACAATGCGAAGACGCACGCTTGGATCTGTGTAATTACCAGAAAAGAAGCTTATAGTTGTTCTTTTCCTCTCCGCTAAGCGCATTGGCGCAGCTCAGGCTGCATTTTCCTTCTGTCCTTATCCGGGTCTAAAGATCTTATGTGACTCTTAAGTAGTTGGCCCATAAGTGCTGAGCCGATTTGAGGATAAGAGGAGCAGAAGATCCATCTCCGTACAGGAAACCGGATAACCTTAGAGAGGGGGAACACCTGAAATACACGGAGGAATGAAAAGATACGAGAAATAATTCACAAGACGCCGTTTGATTTCACTTTTTTATTGACACCTGATGTTAGTTATTTTTGCTCCTTTTTAAATTATTATTATTATTATTATTATTATTATTATTATTATTATTATTATTATTATTATTATTATTATTATTATTATAATAATAATATTATTATTATTTAAAATAGTACTAATAATTATTTAGGCCTATGTATCTTTATTTGGATTAAAATGTTCATTTAAGTTAATTAAGTGTAACTTTTCTTTTACTACATCGTATTAAAGTTCCCTTTTATCTGTTGTCAGTGATATTTTTTTCTATCCAAATGATTATTTGGAACATGTTGAAGATCTTGTGCTTTGCCTGCGGCCTCTAGTTCACTCGGGTTTCTCTTTGATTGACAGGCTTCCAGGAATGGAGTCGATGCCCGGACAGCTTCGAGAAGCGGGACGAGACGCCAGCTCTTCCCCCAGTTTAAAACAGGACACGCAGAGTTTTTCCAGTTCCCTTAAACCAAACCAAGTGAGTGAGACCTCCTTGTACGGGGTGCCCATCGTTTCTCTGGTCATAGACGGTAAGGAGAGGCTCTGCCTGGCGCAGATTTCGAACACCCTGCTGAAAAACTACAGCTACAACGAGATACACAACCGCCGGGTCGCTTTGGGCATCACTTGTGTGCAGTGCACCCCTGTCCAGCTGGAGCTCCTGCGGCGCGCCGGGGCCATGCCCATCTCCTCCAGGCGCTGCGGCATGATCACCAAACGGGAGGCCGAGAGGCTCTGCAAGTCGTTCCTGGGAGCGCACAGCCCCCCAAAGCTACCAGAGAATTTCGCATTTGACGTGTGTCATGAATGCGCCTGGGGCTGCAGAGGCAGCTTCATACCGGCCAGATACAACAGCTCCAGAGCAAAGTGCATCAAATGCAGCTTCTGCAACATGTATTTCTCCCCAAATAAATTCATTTTCCACTCGCACCGCACCTCGGAGTCCAAGTATCTGCAGCCGGACGCGGCCAACTTCAATTCGTGGAGACGCCACCTGAAGCTGACGGAGAAAAAACCATCAGAGGACATTAACCACGCGTGGGAGGACGTAAAAGCCATGTTCAACGGGGGGAGTAGAAAGAGGACTCTGCCCATGAGCGGGTCGGGGATGTCCTCACCGATGAAATCACAGGGCCCGTCCAGCCTGGCTCAAACCAGCTCTCCTGAAATCCCTCACAAAACTTTACGGTGCGACAGCGATCAGGGGAGTAATAACCTGAACCTGGCGAACGGCGCGCGCAGCTACCCGGTCATCCCAGTGCCCAGCAAGAGCTTTGGCATGCTTCAAAAAATCCCCCCACCTCTGTTCCCCCACCACCCCTATGGCTTCCCCAGCTATGGTCTGTGTCAGAAAAAGAGCGACGGTGTGGCTGATGCAAACAAATCCAATGTGTCCGGGGTGTTTTGGCCGGGCGCGAAAGACACCCTCTACCCCGCTTTCCCCATGTTTTGGCCCACAGCTGGGGGCCTCCCCATGCCCCCCTACCCAGGATCTCCACCCAAACTTCCTCCAGAGCTGCCAGGCATCCGGCAGGGCGAGCTCGACTTATCGGACCAAAGTGACCGGGGCTCAAACACACCCAAAGACACCATCCACCACCCTCACCACCAGCTTGACGGCGGAGAGCGCTGTCCCAGCTCCCAGTCCTCCACCAGGAACGACGAGGACAAGTCTGGAGACGAGATCCCCCAAAGGAAAATAAGTTACATCTCGGCCTTCAGACCTGTGGTCAAAGATGCAGAGAGCATCGCCAAACTCTACGGCAGCCGGGACAGCTACGGGGTGCGCCCCGGCTACATGTCCCCGGATTTTATCAGCGAAAGCTCCAGTTACAGATCGATATCACCGGACAGGGACAGTGTGGAGGACGATGACGACCAGGACGTGGACGTGGAGTCCAATCGGGGACAAGACGAGGAGGAGTCAATCCGAATCTCACCAGGAGAGGACCAGCGTGACTCCCCTGTGCCCGACCGGGTGTCCTCGGGTGCTGAGGAGAGCCAGGAGCAGTCTGACGCCAACAGCCCCGGAGCTGCAGCGGCATCACCAGAGGACTCCGCGCACACTGGGTCATCCGATGAGGACAGACAGATGCATAATAGCTCTCCTCTTCATGAAGTAAGATTAGATTAAATGAAACTTTAACGATCCCCGTGGGGGAAGTTGAATTGTCGCAGTAGTGGAGAATATGATATGAGTTTATAGAGGAGGGGGGTGGGGGGGGGCGATAAAAATGTAATCAAGATCAACTGGCCTGGAATTTACAAAAATCCAAATCTATATCTGAAAGGCACAATTTGCAGATATTAATACGAATAAAAAAAGGCCCAGTGCTCTGCCGAGGTGCTGCTGAGCAAAGCATCAGTCCTGTGTCGCCTACTTCAGCTGTATTCCCTCATGTATGCAGATTTCTTTTACATGTATTCCTCCTAAAACGCTTTTTCTGTGTCTGTCCAGCTTTAGGACATCTTGTCACCACATTAATGGTTTTTCATTACAAACCCATTCTGGTTTTTAAGGACTCAGTTCAACATCTTTGAAATTGCAGGGCTCCTGTTTTTTTTTGTTTTTGTTTTTTTTTTT
This sequence comes from Anabas testudineus, assembly GCF_900324465.2. Lineage (NCBI taxonomy): Eukaryota > Metazoa > Chordata > Actinopteri > Anabantiformes > Anabantidae > Anabas > Anabas testudineus. The sequence goes on from NC_046612.1 coordinate 14,066,330, forward strand.
TTTTTTGTTTTTTTGAAGAAAAAAGGGCCTCAATTATGTGAAGAACCGCAGTAAATGACAAATAATTGCTGTGTGTGATTAGACTCGAGTGTCTGCTTCGTTTTACAGGTGTACGTCCATGAAAAGGACCGACACGAGCTGCTGAACGAGCCTCCGTCGTTTGGCTCCAAACAATCGAGCAGCAGATCCAACAGTAATTATTCTTTTTTGTACTCATTTCTGATTATTCGTGCAGGTTGAAGGCGTCTTCTGTGTCTTTTACTCAAACAGCGTTTGTCACTTGTTTATGTTTAGGCGCTCATCACGTGTCTGAAATCCAGAACCAGCACAACGCAGCATCCTACCAGGAGCAGAAGGACAGACAAGGTTTTAAATCTCTATTACATTACATTTCAACATATCCACCCATTCTATCCCTCTCAGCTGCTTCAATTTATTTCAATTTATTTCTTTTGCAGCATTTGAGGCTTAGAGATGAATGAATTGTAGGTTTGATCGTGTGTTTTATTTAATTTGTTTTGTGCAGCCGATGGATCTTTACGCATCGACATCAGCGTTCATGAAAGAGACCTGGAGAACATGGCGAAAGGTAAGAGGCTGTTTTCAGGCTCAAAAGGAAATAAAAGAGAGGCGAAAGTGTAGCAGGTGATATTAATTATCATCAGTAATTATTCCTCTTTTCATTCTGATTTAGTTTCTCCAGCCAACAAACACGTGTGGACTGAATTGACTCGGCTTGTTCTCCACCTTTAATTATGATGTAAATGTATTTGTTATTTTTAAATGTAAGAAATTCCATGTGTTTAAACGCAGATGTTATTTTCTAATAAGGCTGAATTTGTGGTTGTATAACCCCACATTTACCTTGGCCTGTTTGTCCAGGCTTGTTATTTCTAATAGGTGTAAAACAGGCCCTGTGTGTATTATATAATTATTCATTTTTGTTTTGCCCACGGCCTGGAAGAGATGACGTGCCAAAATCTAAATGGGAATTTACATTTGTAGGCCTAAAGTGTTTCCATAGTTGTTAACCACTTAATCACGAGATGTGGGAGTTTTGACTTATTATTGTAAGAGGAAATCGTTTAGTGGCTATTAATATTTTAACGAACAGAGCCATAACCGCGAGGCACGGCAGCTAATTATTTTACAACGCTTGGAAAAACCCAGGGACTCCATTATTATCGTCTCAACCTCCAGGCAATGCATGGCAATTACTGTGGCAGCGAGCGAGAGGAAAGCACAGAAAGGGTTGTTATCGAGGATGTAAACGCACTGAACGTCGGTTAACTGGCCTGACATAAATCTTTATGTGCAGAAATTCCAAATATATCATAATAAGTGAAATCAAATTGATGAGAGGTTGATGAGGATTGAGAAAAATAGGGATCTTTTACGATTTTTAGAGACATTTGAGTTGATGCTGCTGCTGATTTGCATGGTGCATTATGGCGCCTTAAATCTAAACCCTGCTGCTTTTCTGAAGCGCTGTCTGAGTCAGATGGGGCAACGTTTCAGGGTGAATGATGATGTTTCCTTGTAGCACATCAAAAGAAGTCGGTGTTGACACGTTTTGGCCTTTTGCTTTGCAGAGGAGCTGCAGAAGCAGCTTGCAGAACAAGTGGAACTGAGGAAAAAGTTGGAGAGAGAGTTCCAGCATTTAAAAGGTACAAAAGAGACAAATGGCTTTTTATCTTTGTTAAGATCTTAAGGTAGAAGAACAAGTTCATTTGTCCTTTGAATCCAGCAATGTGTCTTTAAATTTATCCCCACCATGTTTCCATCTGATGTGGCCTTCGGTACTCTTCAGATAATTTTCAGGATCAAATGAAGCGTGAGCTGTCCTACAGAGAGGAGATGGTTCAGCAGCTGCAGATTGTTCGAGGTTGGTGTCTCTCACTCTGTACTTTGTGCCTCCATAGATTTTGACTGTAAAGCAGATGTAGATCAATGCTCTTCAAGCCTACTGGAAAAGATTCAAACCACAAAAACATATCGCAGGCCATAGCAAATAGAACCAAGTAGCCTTTAAACTGAATAGAAAGGAAAAGTGACACTTGCATATTGAACTATTGGCAATTTGTGTGCAGCCTTTTTCCTGTAAACTCCATATTTTTCCCCCTGCAGTGGAGTAAATTATTAGATATCAAAAGGCGAACCTGAGACCACATTGTTTTGCTTGCAAAAGTTATTTTCTCCTAAATCATGCTCTGGAAAATTGAATAGACAGCCCATTATGTAGTGCTGTATCAGTTACATGCAGTAGACTGCAACTAATGCCAGCCGCTAAAGGATTGGTTTAATGTTACAGTAGTTTAAATACAGGGTTCAAGTACACACAGGGGTCACTCTAAATACCATAAGGGCAAACAGCATACATTACACTACTCCACTTCAGATGCTACGTCGCAGCTCATATTTTCGTTTTTGTTCCTCTTTATTCCTTTTTTGACCATTTTCTTTTATTTTTATTCATTTTATTTTTTTTTTGATAGACACTTTGTGCAGCGAGTTGGACCAAGAGAGAAAGGCTCGTTATGCAATACAGCAGAAGCTAAAAGGTAATTTTACCTGGTCCAAAGAGGGACACAAACACGTCATTTTGTTTTTACAAACACAAATATGCAAGTGCTACTTTTTATGAAACATTTCCTATAAATCAGAGTGAGATTTAGTTACTCTTGTGCACACATGTACATTGAAAGCACCGTTGGTCACTTTAATTGTTCCTCTTCAACACAGAGATAAAAGATGTGGAAGTCCACAGTTCTTGTTCTCTGCCTGTTTTGCCAAGGTGTGTTACTAACCCTCCATGTAGTACAGCAAGAAAGGAAAGTTTCATCTACATATTTTTATTCACATTTTGAATTTAAGAACATTTTTACGCTTGTTTAATGTGAAAAAGTCAGTTTGTCATATTCATGATAAATTAATGCCATATTTTGATTGCGTGCTCTCGTGCTGTTCTAGTGTTTGTGACGTGACTGACGCTCTTTTAATTAAGTCATCTTCCTGCTCACTCTTCCTCTGCAACTCTCCCCTAATTTTCCAACTGGAGAATTAGTGCCACCAACTGTTTATGTCAATGAACCAACTCCTAACACATATTAATTCTCTTTTATCCAATGTCCTGAAAATTTGGTGCTAAATAGCCTCTTAAACACGGAGATGCTCTGTTGATGTGTGAGACTCACACAGCTGAAGCCTCCAAATAGCTTCAGTGGAGAAATCGTTCTTACACTGAACAACGACTGACACTGTAAATTATACTGGTTAAACTTAGTAAACTGTCATAAAATAATTCAATGGCCCATTATTTATTATTATTTATGTTTATTTTTCAGGCTAACAGTCAGAAACACTAAGCTGCTGAGTGAGAGATCAGAAAAAAAACAATAACTGATTATCAACATATTTTTAAATACATTTTCTATCAGTGGACCAATCAGCTACATCTAGAATACTGGTTTGTTTTTGAGACCAGATTATGGTTTCTTAGACGTTGATCCAATCATGGGAACAATTAAAATGACCAAGTGTTCAATGGACACACAAGCACGTGAGAGGCTTTTAAAAGTTTGAACTTTTAAGCACATGAATCTAAATAAATATAAAAAACAGTCCTGTGTTTAACGATCATTTATGAAACTGTTTTCTGTGTTCATCTGCATGTTCTCACCGGCGGACCTGTTCCTCCCCAGAAGCTCACGACGCCCTTCACCATTTCTCCTGCAAGATGCTCACCCCTCGTCAGTGTGCTGGAGCCTGCAACTTCAAACCCCCTCTGCTGCCTCCATAGTGCTCAGCTCCACCCTGCACCTGAACTCAACAGAGCCAAAAAAAAAAAAAAAAAACACACACACACATACTCACACACACACACACACGTCGGCCTCGAGAGCGCTCATGTTCACCCCCAAGTTGCTACCCAACGATTTCCAACCTTCTGTACAGATACACAACTGATGTGCTCGGAGGAGAAGGTTTCGACTGTCAAGTAAAGTTCATTTTATGCTGTGAATCAAAGGATTGTTGAGCTCAAGCTGCAAAACTCAAACCAAGGAGTCTGTCTGAATCTAAGCTCTTTAGCTATTCTGAAAAAACAAAACAACACTATATACATATACTTATAAATATATATATATATATACATATATATATCACGTGACGATGTGCAATGGCTTGTGTAACTGTGATATTAAGTTCAAACTGAATCTCATGATTTCGTTTTTGTTCCTTGTTCTTGAGTTTTTACATATATTTGTTATTTATCTATCTATCTTTGGTTTTATTTATTGTTTAAATTATTTGTAACATTTTATGTGTTGTTAAGCACTTTAAAGGAGCAACATTTCTGAATTGAACCACGCCGTCCTATACCAAATTCTTTTATTGAAAATACGAGGATCTTTGTGTTGAATGGAGCACATTGTTATGAGCACTTACTTTAGCAGACATCAAACAATAAATGGTTTTCTTTCACCACGTTGTGTGTCACACGGACCTTAAAGTGATAATTAACACACAGTCTCGAGCCAGTTATAGATATCATGTACAGTTTAGAGTATTTTAACACAAATGTGATCTCACGCTTTTCTCTGTTTCAGGGTATTTTCTATCATTACATGATCACACGAGACGAAACCAAAACACTTTCTTATCATCTGATGGGCTTTTTTTATAAGAGGAAGACTGTATGAAATGTGTGTAAACTGCCACCCACACATTCACGTTCTCTCATTTGCTGAATTTGGTTTGTAATTTTAAACAACACAAAGAGAATTGTTTCTGACACAGTCGACCCATACGTTTCCCATTTCTGTATGTACCCATGTCAACAATAATAAACTGTGAAAACCAGCTTTCAGCCTCCCTTTTTGTTTCAGTAACTAGTCTGAGCCTGACACCTACTGGCCTCCACTCAGAACAACTCTTCATGATGTGGATCATATTTCTTCTTATTGTATTTTGAGTTCAACATGATCTCTTTCATTAGGCGGCTACATCAGTGCATGACATGTCCAGTCAACTTATAATGTTTGACGTCGAGTCAGGGGAGCAGGCTGATCTAATAGTGAAATCTAATTCTTCTGATGGGAGCGCTAATAGATATTGATTACACGGCTCTCGGTCCCTGGATGCTTCATACTGAGACAGATACTCGCATAATGTCACTGACACACAATGAATGTTAATTTTCTCTGAATGTAATTGCCCTCCATGACAGAGCTGGTTCTCTCTGAATACTAACAAGGTCTGCAAAGCTCTGCTGCAGGGGTGACTGGCTGCTTTACTATATTTTTATTTTGCCCTTTAACATTGCATTAAGCATTATGTGGTGACAGGCGTGGATGGATCGGGCACAGACATGTAAAACCACCCCCAACACCCCCCACACTCCCACCTGCTCATGCATAGACTCAAAGGCTGAAAGAGATGCCCCGTCTATGTTCTGCTTTTGTGGGCACATTTCATCTGTTCTGTCTTCTTTTCTTTCTCTATGTACTCACTTTGCTGCTGATTGTAGCTTGTTTTTTCATCTTGTTCATTTTACTATTGTGGTGCTTCTGCATTTCTTTTTAGTTGTGTTAGATCTTATACAGTGGCAAAAAAAAGTATGTGAACCTTTTAAAATTGTATTGTTTTCTGCATTAATTTCTCATAAACACAATCTGATCTTTATCTAAGTCGAGCGTAATAACAAATTTAATTTAGTCTAAAATAACAACACAACAAATTCTGATATTTCATGTTTATTAAGAACAACCGTAAAAACCTCATAGTGTCATAGTGTTAGTAAGTATGTGAACCCTTGGAATTAATAACTAGTTGACCCCCCCTTGGCAGCAATAAACTCGACCAGGCTCTTCCTGTAGCTGTGGTTCAGACCTGCACATTGTTCAGAAGGAATTTTAGCCCATTCTTCCTGCAGAACTGTTTTAGCTCTGTCTTATTATTATTGGGCGTCTCGAGTGTTGCTTTCTTCAAGTCTTTCCATAGCATCTCTATTAGGTTGAAGTCTGGGCTCTGACTTGGCCACTCCGAAACGAGGTGGTCAAGAAGCTGAAACTATTCTGTTGTGGACTTGTTTTGATATTTTGGGTCATTGTCTTGTAGCATCACTCAACTTCTACAGAGTTTCAGCTAACGCACAGACATTCTCACATTGTGCTGAATAATGTATTGATGCACAGTCTCCATTTGTAGATTGTTCTCCAAACTGTAGACTGGTGAATTTCTAAAGTCTTTGACATTACTTTGAAACACTTTCCAGCTTTATGTAAATCAACAATTTCTAATCTGAAAGCTCCTTTTGGTGAGCCATGACTGACATAAACGTATTCTTCTTCTGCAGTGGTTTTTGTCAGTGAAAGTAGGTCTAGTACACACATCTGTGTCTAGTACACACATCTGTGTCTAGTACACACATCTGTGTCTAGTACACACATCTGTGTCTAGTACACACATCTGTGTCTAGTACACACATCTGTATACATACAGCCAACTTTTCCACTAGCACTATGAGGTTTTCATGATTGTTCTCAATAAATGGTTGTATGTGTCTTTGTAGTTTTATTCAGCCTGTAGTTTTTAAATCTTATGATGGTCATTTTGTATCTGTATGAAGTAGTTTTATGTCCCTTCGAGATTTGTTATTTGTTAAGGCCTAAAACCTTCTGACTGACATGTTAAATTATTTTACAATCATTTTAACGTTATGCCATGCTATCAAATTGTCGTCATATGTAGTGTAGATCACACACTGGTAAAAAACTAGATTCATGTATGAAAAAATATGTACATCACATGTTACCACAGAAAATGAGTAATTAAAAACATTTAAATAAGTAAAAAAAATTAAATTAAAATAAGTTATTAAAAATGTGAAAGTTTCTCATAATTCACTCTCTTACACTAAAAGGGAATCGACAACATTGCTTTATGGTAATATTGGATGTGTGTGTGTTTTTGTATCATTGTGATGCCTTTATTTGTTGAGCATGCAGTTTGTTGACTGATGGAAGAAATATACAAGAAACACAAGTACAAGAAAAGTTTTTTCTGAAGTAAAAACAAAACTTCTGGCTACAAAATGAAACAAGAGAAACAAGTATGTTTATTGTCTGTTTGTAAATTGGCCCCTGTTTATTATTATTTAACTAAAGTCTTTGGATTAATGTTATTAATGTTGTTAATTTAGTTTTTAGCAAAGTACCCGTTTCAGCAAACTAAAAAGTGACTTGTAATTATAACCATAAACTAACTGTAATGAAGCAATATAAAATGTCCAATTTACAGTTTCTTAGTTAAATGTACTGGTGATGAAAAATAGAAGAGAAAAATAGAGAAAAGAAAATAGAAATATCCAAGTAAAGTACAAGTACTTCAAATCTGCAGTCACAATATTTGTTACTTCTCCCAGCTGAGAGTTGACACTTTTCCCATTTCTATTGTCCATAAATGGTTTCTGATTTCGTTTCCTACATGTTTTTATATGTCTGTTTATTTATACACTACTTTCACAATATAAAATTACATATAAAGTACTGCAGTGTTGTACCCGTCATCCTCACAGTGGTCTTGGAGTAATCAGCTCTGTTTCAGCTGTTTGCTGAGTGCATTTACACAAACTGACATCAGACCCACACACTGCCATATCAGACATTTTAAATGAAGAAGAATGGTGTTTTATGTTCCCGTTGGACATGTTGTCTCACAGTATTTGCAGTGTATACTAGTGATTAATTATAGGCTTGTATAAACATATGTGGTCAGCAGACACCTGGCCCCTCACTGGCCATCGACAACACAGCAGATGGCGGTGAAACATAAAGACTAAAATAAGAAAGAATAAAACCTCGGTGAGTCTCTCAGAATGAAACAGGCAGCAGAACGAGTTTGTCAATTGATTCTTTGTATAAACCTTGATGGGACAAACATTTTGTGATAATGGATTTGGACATAAAGCCTAATGTGGTCTAATGGGGAATGTTTTTTGTTCAGTACGAAAGTATGAAACCATTATAGTGAGCAAAGATGTTGTTGCTTACGAACAAATCGACTGTAATTCAACACAAAACACTGAGGATTCAGTTGATGTTACTTTACATTCACTGTCATTTGAAATGAAAGGACGCCACCTACTGGCCATACCCCCACCAAACGCTTCTCTCTCTTTTGGTGACTGTACATAAAACAGATTGTGCAGAGAAGACATTAGTAACTTGGTTTAAATCACCAGGTTACACATGTCTGTGGATTATATCATGTTTTTCTCAACATCAACATCTAAGTTATGTTGCAAAGCAATCTGCCCTGGGCCCGAAAAAATATTCCAGTGGAAGAAATGCTGCTAAATCCTCAATGTTTTGTTTGTGAAAAGCGGTCAAACAACCTCCTATGTGTCCTCATTCTTAGTAATAGTCTCCAATCCGTTCCTGAGGGTTATTTTATTCTTTGTCAAGCGGCCTCAAGAGACACAGGCGACATTACACACCTCTTTCCCGTGCTAATTGGTAAACTGACCTTGATGTTTAAAGTTAAAAGAAAGAAAAACCTCCATGGAGCCAATCAAAATCCACTCAGTGCCCCTCAGAGTCCAGACCCATTATGTGCAGGCTGATGCACTGCGTTTGATCATCGTGCTCTTTTAGTTTTGATCAGATGAACCAGTTCTCCATGAACGTCACTGGAACTTTGAGAAAACAGGTTTTATTAGGACCATGTTTCATCTCACAGCAATATTTTGAAAATCCTACATTTTGATATGATTATAATGACAGTGGTGGAGGCGCCAGATCTTTCTGCTGTTCAACTTATTCATGAAAAAAATCTGAAAAGAAAAACAAGGGTGAGGTTGAATTTGTAAGTTATGATTAACTTTGAAAGGTGAGTCATCAGTGCAGAGTGTGATAAGCTGATTTATGTTCCCATTAAAGTCCTAGAGTCAGCTAGTGTTACATAACATGAAAATATGATCCACACAAGAAAATAAAACATGTGCTTGTGCTGTATGTGGCGTACAGCGTTTTCTGTTTCTGGGAAATTCTTCTTTGACCAGTGGGAGGATCAGACTTCAGAGTCCAGGCACAGCACATCGGAAATTAGTGGTGATTTCCATCTTGTTTTAAGACACTTGAGCTGGTCTGAAGCAGCCGGACTGTGAAGTCTGAAGTTTATTCTCCTCATAAATGTTGACTTAATTACTCTCTACATTTACATACTTTACCGTACGTGTTTGTTCTTGTGGCTATGTTTATATTTGTGTCACACAATACAGCTACACACAACTGGTCCTGACCAAGTACATTTATTTATAATAAAGTACATGTTTAAGTTATTTACACTGTCCATTGATCAAACAGTATTAGCAGTGTTTTTCAAATTTTAAGGTCTTTTTTGTTTTTTGTTTTTTTTTACAAAATATGATCCTTTGTTATAAAGTTAACAAACACACAACAATATGTACAATTAAAACTAGGGGGTTCTCACAGGAGCTCAAGATTTTACAATAAATGGACAGAAAATAATTAGGGGAAAAACCAAAAATAAAAAATATTAAATCTTCAAAAACATCTGAGCTCACTACAGCAGCTGCTGAAATGTTATGTTTTATACTTATATTTCATACTTATGTACATTTTCCTAATTACACTTTTACTTAAGTAAGATTTTCAGTAGAAATGGAACGTCTTGCACAGTGACATTAGTACTTTTACTATAGGATAGAATGTGAGTACTTCCAGCACAGCAAACTTGACGCATGTACTGCATGAATGTGACTGAGATACAGCATGTTGTGTTGGCCAGTGTTGAACAAGACATAGAGATTAGATTTTAATGTTTGGTCCACACTGTTATAGCCAAACATTTTTACAATTTTACACCAAAAACCACAACCACGTTTCAAAAACAATAAAATCTCCTGAAAAAGCTACATGAAGGAACTGAGTGCAGTTGGGTGATGAAAGCATAAAATTTCATGACTGACCTTTGAAAGTACTGGTTCTTACTGTAACTCAAGGCCCACATACTTTCTGGAGTTTCCAGTTACATCTCGCAATCATCATCAGTTGATACAGTTCACTAATTATTGTGTATACACGAACAAACTCCATCCACCATGAACACTGTAATATCTGGGCCCATGTTTCTCAACTTTCTCAGAAATGTGTCTCGAACCTATGACACAGATAGATAGATAGATAGATAGATAGATAGATAGATAGATAGATAGATAGATAGATAGATAGATAGATAGATAGATAGATAGATAGATAGATACTTTATTGATCCCCAAGGGGAAATTTTGGTGTTGCAGCAGCCATTATACACAAAAACATTTGAACATTGAGTAACATGGTCTACACAACAATACACGAGACACAGTACAAGAATAACACAGAGAATAGATAGTAATAACAACTAAACAAACTGTAGTACTTGAATGTAAAGTGACTAAGTTACACATTGTTAAACCATCAGCGTGGACACTGACTCTCTGTCAGGGAGTCATTGTACAGGCTGATGGCTGTTGGCACAAATGACTTCCTGAACCGTTCCTTGTCACAGCGGAGCTGGAGAAGTCTCTGACTAAAACTGCTCCGCTGTTTGATAAGCAGGCTGTGGAGAGGATGTAAGCTGTTCTCCATGATGCTCAGCAGTTTGTGCAGCATCCTCCTCTCCACCACCTGCTCTAAAGGTTCCAGAGGAGCCCCCAGCACAGAGCCAGCTTTCCTGATCAGCTTATTCATTATTTGGGAACTAACTTTTACCTTCACTTCAGTAGTATATTATTCTGCAGGAAAATATGGTATCTAGTTATGTACTATTATAGATTATTTTCTAAAGAATTGCAGACAATAAAGATATTATGTATTAATAAATAATAATCCATATTATGTCTTTGTGTTTTAGTGTATCTTTCCTTTGAAACTCATTATTTTGAGAAATAGCTTTTATTCTTAAGTTTGTTAGTAGGCCTACACATGAAGGAGTTTTACTTTTGCTTTCACTTTTACTAAGGCTATTCTTCGTAATAAAGCCAGTAGTCCATTATATCATGTTGTACTCTATGTTATATTCAACTTTTAAATTTTTTAATTACCAATTGTTTAGCAAGACACTAAAGTAAACTAATCAACAGATTAATTATTGAATAAAATACACCGATTATATTCTGAGAAAGCTCTGAAATATGTCAGAGCAAAAGAAGTTAAGAAAAGTCGAGGTTACTGTTTCTACTACACGTGTTCTACAACTTTCTACGGCTCTTGATTCCTGTTTTTGTTGTGCGTTCCTGAACGCACCACTGTCCCTCTGAGCGCGTTCACGCAGCGCTCTGCGCGTCCCAGTCATGTGACTACACCTCACCACGCCTGCGCAAAAAAATACAAGATGGCGGAGAGTGCGGAACTGAAGGTAAGGCGCAGCCTGAAATCATTACGAATTTATTCGGTTGTTGAGCGTTTGATTGTTAAGTCCCACAGTGCTCGGACGATTTAAGCCCCAGGGGGTGAGATGGTGTCAGATTTGGTGTTTGTAGCTTAAACACAGCAGGAACTTTAATGAATCCGTTAGATCTTGCAGCGGCATGTTTATGTTGATATTGAAACGCACTGGTTTGTGTGAACGGGCGGTTTTCACTTTATCACCATCCTCTGTCTCAACGTGAAGACAGCGGGGTCACTTCGTGGCCCCACGATGTGTGTCTGTGTGTGTGTGTTCGGTTTGTTTCAGGAGAAATAGCGTTAAAGCTTGGGAGCGTTTGTGGCGCCGACAGCCTCCAGACTGTCAGACGGTTTGGGGATGTGACAGCGGCTCCGGCGTGTGGCTGTCTGAAAACACACGGACGCGTTATTCTTCACATGTTCGTCCTTATAAAGTTCACATCGGTGTCACGCGTTGTGTCCGAGCAGGCAGTGAGTGTCTCCGCCGCTGAAGTCGTGTTACCTGTTGATACTGTCCTAATAAAAACACACGGCGGCGTGTAACGGAGCTGCTCCACCGTTATAACCGGGGACGTGTTCAGGTGCTTCACGACCAGCCGAGCAGAGAGGGCAACACGCCGGGGTCCCCACAGGCCCCACACGTACTTCTAATCATTTATATGTGCATATTTTGATTAATTGCACATGTATTAGAAATGTGCAACAGCAGGGACCCCACCTTCATCCATCTCCGCTGGTTATAGTTGTTTTCATTAGTTATAAATGTTACCTGCATCACTCAAACGTAACATCCACTGAAGTATGTCCTTTTATAACTTTACTTTTTTATTATTTTAACTCAACAAGGTTCACATTCTTAAATAAAGTTGAATCCATCCACCACAAAGTGAGACACATTATTGCTTCAGCAAATGATGTGTGATCGGACTTAATGGGAACTTAGAGGCAGAATCTGAATGAGATGAGCTTGATGAGCTGATGCACAAGTAGCAGTAATGTACAAAATGAGCAGCTCTTCATATAAAAACAGCAGCAACGCGAGAGTTGTGTTAGTGTTAGTGTGCTGCAGTGGTGGCAGTTTTCTTTTTTTTTCTTGAACTGTCTTTGTCCACTTCTACTCGTCCTCCCCTGCAGGTTTTATGTGGACCTGGTGGGGACAGATGTTAATGCTTCTCTGATTATTTAGAATATGTAGCATTTAAATAAAGCTAAATTTAAACAAACTGCAGCTCCCTCTGAAAAATATGTTTTGTTCAAGTGCAGAATCGATTTGAAAACAATTTATTGTTCAGCCCTGGAGGGCATCAGCTGGTGGTAAGTCACAGTAAAATTTTTCCCTTAAGAGGTTAATCTGACTCCTACGAGCATCACAGGTCATCCGATGTGCACCTGGATGCTCCGAGCCTTTACATAGCAACACAGTGTTTGTGAATTTAACTTTGTAAAGCAGAGTTGGAGTCATATAGAGTAGTTATTGATCAAAGTCTTGAGCTATTTTTAGAGTGTGTTTCCACTGCCTGCCCAGGATCTGTGGATCTATACATGCTGCTTTGTGCCAGCTGCTGTTCAGCTACACAGACCAAAATGAACAGGCTCTCTCTTTGAAAAGCCAGATGTGGTCGCACTATATAACCTACCACTGCCTGTATATTATGGGCTTACACTGATTAATTAAAATGTCATGCAGTGCTGGAGAGCTTAACAAACAGAAGTATTTTTGTGAATATTTAAATTAATTCAGGGAGCAGGTCGTTAACTGTTGATTAGTTTTAATGTCAGTTAATTGTCCCATTATATTCTATGTGTAAAATATGTCAAAAAAAGTACCGTCACAATGGACTAAAATCAAAGTAACATATGCAAATTAGTTGTGTGTCTTAAGTAATTTGTTGTGTCTGATCTGATGAGTTTATAAACAACGTAAAATAAATGATTGCTCAAAACAGGTCAAAGGTTTGTGAACTCCGTAGTGCTGAATTGTGGAGTTTTTCCAGTTTTTCATCATTTCTGTGATCATGAGTTTTGGGCGGGGCAGACAGGACCCTTCGTGACGCACTGAAGCCACTGAACTGAAATGTATCCAGAACTACCGATAACCTAATTTCAAATCCCACTGACACTTTAATATTGCAAAAAACTAAAACCCCCAGTCTTGGAGCACAACTTTTTAAAATGTATGTTGTGTAAATTGTCTGGTGTATTAAGATGTTTTTGATATTTAGTTTTATAGTTGCCTTTAAATTTCCCATGAGGCGTTCACAGACCAATGCTGCGTTTACGTGATGTTGTTTAAACTGTTAATATAAGCAGCCACGTGGGAAAACCGTTCATGTCAACGCCTGACTTGGAATTTCTAATCATTATAATATCTCCCATAGTGTTTAAGCACCTACGTACAAAAATAACTTCAACAATTGAGAAATATATTTAATTATATAGATTACATAGATTTTGATTGTAACAATCACAAATAAGCAGCTAACATGATAAACAACTAACAACTGACTTAACTATTTAACTAAGTTAGGCTACGGTTAGCAACATGACAGATGGCCGCCACATATATGACTACTGCCCGACAGCTCCTGACTCGTTGCTATGGGAACTATTATGCAGATATGACATGAATGCAGCACAACCTCGACAGAAGAGACCTGTTCTGCTGCTGCGAGCGGCTTCATCGGACACACCCCAGCGACTTATTTATCATGATTTTTAAAACTTTATTTTACAAACTTTTTAAGTTTTTTAAAACCCAGCAAATATATTTATTACTGCTTTACACGTCCTTCGTCTTCTTACTTAATAATTAAAACTTTTTCAAAGGCTCCTTTTCTTTGTATATGAAAAACCCTGAATATTTATACATTTAAAACTTTTGTTCATTAAAACAAATGATTTGATGATGATCGTGTGAAATTATAACGACACATTTTCAGATATTTTATAGAAAGAACAGTGAAACAAGAAAAAAATCTGAAGTTAAGAATTTTCATTTATCTGCTTCTATGATGCTGTTAGAGTTGTTACTACTCTACTACACAACTTTAAGGACAACACGAATATTTCCATTATAGATTAATCTGGCGTAGTGATGAATACTCGTTAGGATAGGATGTGTCCACAGAAACAGTAAGAAAGGAACTAAAACACCACCACAAAACCCAGTTATTGATTTACCATCACACAAATCAAAATAATTAGCAAGTGTTTACGCTGTCTGTCCAGAATCTGATCACTGCACATAAACAATCTTCTGGAAACTGATTTAGCTTAATTTTCCTATTTAGGCACTATAAACTCACAGAAATAGTTTGATAGTTATTTACTGATTTCTGTGAAAAATCCATTAACCAAATTGTTCTTTAAGAATTAAAAAGCAGCTTTTTCTACCAGCTGATTTTTTTTAACATAAAACTGAAGAATTATTAATGTCTACATGAGGATTTCTTCACGTCTGAGCTTTTTTGAATACTGCCCTCGTGTTATCAAATTGGTGATGTTTTCTCCGTTTGCTTGTGTGTTGTCTACGTGCATGTGTTTTCTTGAGTGGTGGCGTGTTGAGCTCTCAGGGCCACTGTAACAAACCCCAGTTTAAACCTCCACACAAACTATTTTTAGATTTCTGGAGTAGGACAAGGACATGTTTTAAGACTTGTCGACTTTTTCAGGCAGCAGTTTAGACCAATGACAGACGACAGTGTTTATGATACATTGTCATTAAACCATAAACACAGTCTCAGATTTAGTTTATATACATTTTTCAGCTGCACAATTCTGAGTTTTGTGATGTGCTGTGCGACAGCAAGGAATAACTGCTCATGAAAACAGACATGTTTATGTTATGAAGTTACAGTAATCATAAAGATCTGTCCTCTTTCCTTTCTTCTTTGTCATGTGATTATACCGTATCATGCCTGGGATAAAAGGGTGTATCATTATTGCACATTCACACAAACCTGTCTCTTCAAAATTATGTTCCTATGAAACTAAACTGCAACTGTGATTTTGTTTTTTTGTAGCAAAAGTAATTATATAAAATAATTCTGTATTTTCTCAAAGAATGAAGCGCTTTATTTATTAATGAAAAGTGAGTTGTAAAGAGGTGGTTAGGCTGGATGGAGGGCGTGTAATGTGCAGGACTGACAAACTGTAAACCTGAGTTTGAGTTGAGAGTCCTGTGTAGTGGTAACATCGCTCCCATCTGTGCCCTACCTCCAGTAGGGGTCCTTAGGAAAGACCTCTTTACGCTTACCCTGCCTTTGACCTGTACCTTGTAAGACGCTTTTGATAAAAGCGTCTGCTAAATGTAGATTGTGTTTTGATCTTTACCCAGTGCCGTTAAAGCCTAATCCAACAATAAAAACTTTAATAATGTTGGTGTCACAAGTCTGGATGCAACATTGGATATTTTTACCAATCTGCGTCTTGACATTTACCTTAATTGTGAACAGATTATAGCCTTTTTTTAATAGAAAACTAATCTAGGTTGCGACTATATTCCTCACAAAAACATATTTGAGATGGCACTTTGGTAGTTTAGTTGTGTATAAATATTATAGCTCTTTATAATATGTTAAGGCACAGACATTATAGGCTGAAACAGTGTGCATTATTGTGTCAACCTTTGAATATTTTCTCTCTTGAAAGATGAATAGCTTTCTTCATAAACAGGAAATATTCAACCAACATCCAAAACCCAAAGAAATACATCCTGCAAATGTGTATAAACATATATATATATATATATATAGAAAAGCAACAAATTCTCATGTGAGAAGCTGGAACCAGAATAAGATGGCAGTAGTTTCTCTCATATTTTCTATTTATCAGTTAACTGTTTCGGCACTAGGAACAGTGTGGTTTGGTTTTTGTAAGAGGATTGGAGTTTGAGGCAGATGAAGGACATCAGCAAACTGTTTTTTAGTTTACAGGAGAAATCATCAATTCAAACTGTTTTACAGCTTAATTTTAATAACAGTTTCAGCTTTGGTATATCAAATATTAGATTGGATTGCTGCATGGTTGAGAGTTGAATTGGTGCGTAACTGTGTGCGATGCAGCTGCTCCACACAAAATCTGTACTCGCGACAACCACTGATGCCAGGCCCCCAGATGTGTCCCGTTGCATTTTGTTTCACAGTAGTCCCGATCCGCTGCGCCTTCTTTTGAACTCATCGTCTCTCTCCTCTAGAGCTGCTGCAGCAACAACCTGGCAATACAAATAACTGTCTGTGCGCTGGCGGCTTATAGGTGGAGACAGTCTATTTGTAGAGCCTGTGGCTGGGTTAATCCCTAATGATACAGGTCCTCCTCTCTGCTCTCCTGCCTCCTTTCAGCACCTGCCTATTTCTCTTATCGTCATTGTCATTATCGCTGCAGATAATTTTTAGTTTAAAGAGAATTACACGTTCACATGGAAATTACCAAGTGAATGATGACTGTTCTCATCTGTTGCTGTGCTTAAAGGTAATGTGCAGGTTTCATGCTCATACTGTGTGATGAAGAGTTAGAGTTTATGGCATTTCACAGCAGACGAAAAAAAACTACAAAAAATGTGAAAATCTAATTGGTGATAGGTGGATTTGACATGTAAAACTCCAGATGTTTGCCATGTCTCACCTGTCAGAGGTGTTTAATGTCGAACCACCTGGAACAACCTGAGACTTCACTGCCTTTCCTCACTATTGATCATTTTGGTTGCCGCACATAAAACAGTCGACGTTATATATGTTCTGAATCTTCAGCCCAGTCAAACCAACCTTTAGGCTGCTCTCGGAGATTTTGTCCCGTGTGAGCACATCGTGTGCCGACATCAAGCTTTTCTCAACTCCTGTGGTGATTTTGTTACGCAGGCCTGTTGCCGTGGAAACATGTCACGTTTGAGATGGACATGAGTAGGTTGTCGTTTGAAACTCAATTGTGTGTTTCCAACTGGAAAAGAAAGACAGACTGATTTCAGTGGCCACCCCCCTGGCAGAGTTGTAAGGTTTTTAAAACACTGCAACATCAAAGAAATGTTGGTGTGACTAAACCAGGAGAAGTGAATAAAAATGTCTTGTGAAAAGCCTGTCATCATAAAATAATTCTTTATGCTGCTGCAGGCTTTAGGAGTCTGTTGTGTTTGTCAGAACCTCCCCTTGAAGTTCATAAATCTCTCCACCCGAGGCACAGCTTTGTCCAACTTGTGTGTGGAGTTTAGTTATTCTGTCACTTCTTAATTTGCAACTTCTAATTCACTCGTGATTTGTGGCAGTGTGGCTCAAGTTTTGTTTGTGACATGCATCAAGATTAGATCCCTTTAACCAGAAAATCTCAGTCCTGCATTTGTGTCTCACTGCACCAATGCAGCATGTGTCAGTAACACCTGACAGCACCTACACCACAGGTTACCCCATAAGAAATCATCATTGTGTCTAGGGGAAGATAAGTAAGTGTGGAAAAGGATTTTCCACACTTACGGATTATGGATTTCATTGTTGCTTTTCACTTATTGGGAGTTTTAGAAACACCTGAGCACAGAGCCTCTGAGCAGCAACTCATACACTAACTTATTACAACAAGAAATATCAGATTTCCTCATAAAGTGTGGAATTTGGGGGCATCAGGGAGTGTTAATTTGCGAGAGACTCCGTCGTTGGAGAGTTGGGATGTCTCCAACAGACTGGCAGTGGTTTGGGTGTTGCGATTTTGTGTTCAGTTTCACTCTCCTTCATTGTTACACTCCTAGTATGGAAACAGTTCCTAATTCACAGATGAAGTACCTTAATTAATGGCCTGACTTATCTAGTGGGTTATAGATTAAAAAAATTATGAACTACTAATAAATTGTCCTGCCAACTTTTTTTTTCTTACATTGAAAATTACATATTTTCAGTGGGTGCAGTCAGATGAAACAAGGTATTTGAACTCTACTTGTGCCTGGGTGTCTTTCTTGACATAAGTTTCCACTCTCATGTTTAACCACATATCGTGACACCTGCAGCCTTTTGTCTCAGATGATGAAATGATTGTTGAAGCTGTGGGAGAGTGATGCCAGCTGGTAAATATGTTTCTGTTCCGAACAGTCTGCTTCAAGAGTTAATGGCTAATTATAGATGTGGGCGCGTGCTGTAGCCTCTCCGGTGACCTGTAACCTGAGGGACCGCAGCTTAAGACACAGATTCACCAAACGCTCTTCATTCTTTAGGAAGCACCCTGCTGTGAGCGGAAAATCCCTCTGGATATTTGAGAAAATGGCTTTGTATGTTTTGTTTGAAGGAAAAATACCTAAAAATGTTTTCGCTGATCCAGTGGGTCACCTCTGATGAGTGATGGCCATGGTGGTTGATTGCTCATTTAGTACATTTCAGTGTTTACTATGCAATAAACACATTTCCGAGAAAAAATTATCTCTGTGTGATGCTAGCACGTCTATTTGAGAGTAGCAATGGATACAGATACTAGTTGTTGTCATGGTTTATTCACCTTTCAATTAGTGGATTATAGTTTTTCTGTAAATGTCAGAAATAATGGCAAATGTTCAACAGAATCAGGCAGAAGACAGCACGTTAAGGCTGATTAATTTTGGAAGTTTGGTCTAAGGTTTGCTTGTAGCATTACCTGTAATGCCATGATCTATATATACGTAGATAGATACTGCAGATGGATACCCCTCATGGAGCTACTTAACTGTGCAGCACTACTTTGTGTTGACATTTCTTCTGTTATTCTTTAGCCTTATTCGAAACTCACAATCATGCTAAAAGGCTGTAACACGTCTACCAGCACCATGTTTGCTTCACAGCCTGCAGTCTGAGGCTGCTCTCTGTACTATTCCCCTTCATCTTGGTGTCGGCAGACCTTTGCCAGCTCTGCAGGATTTAAAAGAGGCAGAGGGTGAGTGCAGCTTCCCAGTGTCTTCCTCCTCTTCTTCATTGTCTTGCCACGCCAGCGCAGTGGGATTTTTGGCGCCTTTGTTCTCATCCCTTCTTTCTTCAACACACGGGTGAGGTCGGGGATCACCTAACGAGTGTTTTGCCCCCTGGTCAACTACGAACAACGTACCAAAAATCTTCTTTATGAAAGTTTCTCCACCTGCAAAGTGCACCTTGCAAAACTGCATTGTTTGGCTTCTACCAGAAGCTAGTAATGTACCTGCACTGTTCTGTCAGACCACAAACCCTCTTATCATCACACATTTGTGCCATTGAGTAAGATGAGGGGTTTCAGAGATTCTATCTACCTGTGGCAAGCTAAGACGAGACCTCAGTATCCTCAGGTGTGGTGGTACAGTGTTTAATGTACTAATGATTAAAAGAGAATCATTTTGAACTCAGTCCAGCTGGAGTACATGCGTAGCCAGCTTGGGGAAAGAGAAGTCTGATCCATATTTTTGTCCCAAACTCTTCTTTTGTTTGATTCACAATGCACACTGTGATTTTGATACCATAGAGGCAGGAGGGAGAGAAAACAACAGGCGGAGGTATTTCAGAGTTAAGCCTGAGTCAGAGAAGCTGGAAGGCTAAGAGGTGGGGGGATGGGAGGACAGAGAGGGGAGGAGGATGGGGAGGGAGCTGGCACTCAGTACAGAGCCCTCTAGCCGAGAGTGGGAGCTTTATATAATGGCCAGGTAGTGTGCACGCTCCCCCCCCATCCGCCTACACAACCTCCACACACCCACACACAAACACACACATCCTGCAGAACCTTTGCAGAAACTGCTTGGTGCAACATTATTAGCCTCACCATCTCTTGGTCTCCTGAGAGTCAGAAGAACTGCATTACTGTTCACCTCCTCAAAACCAAGTAAAGAGCTGCAGATTTTTTTTTTCTGCATCTCTAAAGGGAAATGCTGCTTTAAAACGCTGCTTTGGCATCATTAAGTGTAACAACATGACTTTTACCATGTCCCCTTAAGTCTGGGGCAGTGATAAGGGTTAAACCCACATCTGCGTGTGTCAGCTGACCTTTGTTTGTGACTCTGGGTTGAACTCGGTTAAGACTCTGCCTGTCTCCAATAAACAATGTGTTTTAAATGTCACTTAATCAAATGCATACTGAGGAGAGAGCAAGAGAGACCCAGTGAACCCTTCATTTTACACTTGATTGTTTCACCATTTCCTCATATGTGTCCATGAACAAATTACCTGCTTCTAACAGAGACAATGAGACAAAGGCCTGATAAAATCTAAAAGTGGGCAACGTTTGAACTCTCTCAGGTTGCAGTTTACACCTTAAACATCAGCATCGTAGATCAGGTAACACTGATAAAAGCACGGAGGTTTGAGTGCACATTAAGATGGTGCCAGCGTAGATAGATAGATACTGTTAGTACCAGTCTCATGTGGCATTTGAAGTTTACATTCATATATTGCTGAAGGCTGCAAGTTAGATTCAGGATCGAGGTGTGGTCTGGAGCCTCCTGTTTCACCACATTACTTCTCAGTGTCGTCATCAGGGGAGGAAAATATTGATGGTGTACTGTGTCACCTCAGGCAATGGAAAAAAAGCTTGCCTAAATTTGTCTTCCTATGCAGGCTAAATTTGTACCCGGACCTTTCAGTCTTGCAACCAAAGATTTTTTTAAAGCCTGGGAGGGGTTCATCATCATCATCATTGTTGGTTTCTTCTTTAATGTACCTCAGCTCTAAGACAAGAGAGGTTTGCGGTGGTTATGGTTTTCAGCGTCTTTGCAGCCTTATTAATGCGGACATACAGCAAATGTCACTATGTGTCAGTCACATGAGGGTCATGTGACTAAGTGGTGCATTGAGGTTTTGCACACGAACACATTCACACGTTTTGCACACCATTTGGCCAGCACATGTGATGACTGTGATGGTTAATGATCTTGTGGGTAGGTCTTAATGATTTGTTTGTTTGTGTGTTCATCCTGGCATGCTGTCTCTACTGTATGTATTTGTCAGATGCATGTGTGCACCATCTTTGTGAGTGCCCTCTGCCTGTGTGCGCAGTTGAACTGAAGCATCTCACATACAAGTGAAAAGTTGGGTGTGCTTGTGTGTGTGAATTTCCTGTTTGAACTTGTTTGTGGTCATTTCCGTGAATGTGAAAGTTGACTGTGTATTTAAATTGAAGGTTAAAAAAATACGCTAAAATTCTACTGTAAATCTTTTTTCAGAGCAGAAAAGGCACAGGTGTCAGTAAAAACATCGGCATTGTCTTAGCTGCTTCTTTTCCAGGGTCCTGGTGTTGTACAAACTGTCACACTGAGACTTTTAAATTGAAGAAAGACATTGTAAGGTTATTATGTTGTTATAAATCAATATTATTTTGCACAAAAAAGAAATAATAATAGCAAATTGTAAAAATCAATGAACAAAAAGTGATGACCTTAATTATTTTTTACAGAACCACGTCACGAAAAATACCACATGATTTAGGAAGACATGAAATTCATTGTTTTAATTGGATCTGGATTTACACTGCTGATGCTTATTAAATTGTCTGTTGTCTATATTTATAATAAATTATAGGTTTTAAATGATCTAAAATTGTTTAGTTTTATTTTTAAAATATATTCAGGCTCCATTTAAAGTATGACGTGTGAAACTGAAAGATTGCAGAATTGCAATAGGTCGATATGGACACTGCTCTCTATACAAGGTATGGCAGAGATTGTACCATTTAATTATAATCCAAAAAATTAAAAGCAATTAAAGTGATTAAATAGTCTCCCCCAGTGTGTGCACCCCAACTTAGGTAGAGAAAGTTGGAGGTTGGTGGTTAGTTGAGAGCGGTTGGTATTAAGTTAAACGATGAAGAAGATAAGGACATAATTAAAAATTCATACATCATACATGATAATTGAAACACATACTTTAGTTGTATTAATTAATTGTTCTTTTGTTGAGGCGTTCATGAGATATTGTTGTAATGCACATAAACTCATGATTTAAGTTGTGAAACAAAACACATTTCTATACATATAAATATATATACAGTGGCAAGACAAAGTATGTGCTCCTTTTGCAATTTCATGGTTTTCTGCAATAATTTGTCATAAAATGTGATTTGATCTTTATCTAAGTCAAAAGTATTAACAAATATAATGTGCATAAAATAATAACACAACACTTTCATGTCTTTATTGAGAACAACCATAAAAACATCTTAGTGCTAGTGTAAAAAGTATGTGAACCCGTAAACCTTCAAAAAAGCAGGTGTCAGGTGTTATCAAATCTGGAAGAAAATTGTTTTGTCAACTATTTTGACTGAAAAACACTCAAACTTTTTGCGTTTGCTCTGTACGAGAAGAATACGCTTATGTCATCAAAAGAAGCTTTCAGAGGATCTACAATCAAGAATTGTTGATCTACAAAAACCTGGAAAGAGTTACAAAGTGATGTCAAAGACTTCAGAAATTCACCAGTCTACAGTTAGACAAACAGTCTACAAATGGAGACACTATGGGACTGTGTCTACTCTACCAAGAAGGAGCAAGTCCACAACTGAATGGCTTCAGAAAAACAAAATCCACCTTTTGGAGTCAGAGCCCAGACCTGAACCCAATAGAGCTATTGAACAACTTGAAGAGAGCCACACATGAGAGGTCTAAACAATATGACAGAGCTAAAATAGTTCTGCAGGAAGAATGGACTAAAATTCCTCCTGAATGATGTGCAGGTCTGATCCACAGCTACAGGAAGCACCTGGTTGAGGTTATTGCTGCCAAGGGGGGTCAACTAGTTATTAATTTCAAGGGTTCACATACTTTTTGTACTACCACTACAAGGTTTTTATGGTTGTTCTCAATAAAGACATGAAAGATGCAATGTTTTGTGTTGTTATTTTAGGGACATCATATTTGTTAATACTCTTGACTTACATTAAAATCAGATCATGATATTTCTGACAAATTAATGCAGAAAACCATGAAATTCCAAAAGGTTCACATACTTTTACTTCCTCTGTATGTATATGTAAGGGTGTAACTATACAGATGAAACTTATATTATTATATTATTAATATTTCAAGATGCTACAAAAAAAAACTACAGTAGATGACAGCAGAAAAACAATGAATCATTTCTACTGTCTCTAAAATAACAAAAGTGAACAATGGAAAAGACATCATAGCAGAAGTGAGACTGGTAACCTGTGCTGATCCCAGCTTTCTCAGAAACTAGAGCCAGGCTACAGTTTTCGGGCCAGTGTTTCTCCTTACAGATACAACAGGCCATTCAGGGCAGCTCGGCCGCTGGCCAGCCCCAACCTGTCTCTCCTCATCAAATGGGCCTCCGTGCTGCCTGTTTCCTTTCATTATGGCTCCACCGCAGTCGACCGCACTGCTCAGCACAGTGCTGCGAACAGGTGTGTGTTTACAGTAAAGGTGAGGGTCATTTGAAGTGTGTGTGTTTGTGTAAGAAAGAGAGCATGCAAGATTTGTGTGTTTCATTGAGCAGTGTGTGTGTGTACATGTGTTTCATGGTAGTGTTTAAGCCTCTGACAGCCACAGTGTCACCGTGAGTCTCCCTCCTGTAACACATATGGAAACAAGCCATCTTTACTTCAGTGCTTTGTTTTCATTGTATTAATAGATAAAAATAATAGAGTTGAAGAGTGGGAGACGTCATTTTGAGCATCTTAAAACCTTAAACTTTAAAGTCTACATGACTCTGACTGATCTGTTTGTACATTTATTTTGGAGGCCGTCGTTGGTTCTACTTTTTCAAAGTAGACGGCAGGATTACACGTGTGTGTATTTTAGAGAGAGAGGACGTCTAGTGGTGTTTTACTCCTAAGATAACGCATCCATCTAAGCTGCCACCTTCACCCTTCATCTTCCTCCCATCCTCCCCCTCCCACCTGTGTTTTCACTGGAGCTGTGGAGAATTTCATTTGGTTTGGAGGCTCAGCTGCTTCCTCGCTTCCCCATCCCCCATCTTCTCATGCCTCCATCCGTCTTCTTCACCGGCTCTGGACACAGTAAATAATTACCCTACACACTGCTCTCCAGTCTGACAAGGATCTGCCAAACATGCTGGGAGAGGAAAGGCTGTAGTTACCATTATTTATGGTTCAACACTAGGATTATGTCCTGGAAAAAAAAGTACGCTGGGCTAACTTAGTCTGAATTATTACACACTATTCAACAGTAATGTTTGTTGCGTTTTTCGTTTTTTTAAACACACACTGTGTTTCTCTAACTGGATTCCACAGATTCAATTTCATTGTCATACTGGTACAAGAAACAAAACACCTCGACCAGCACAGCCTGCTGCATTTTTCCACACAGAGCAAATTTCTGTCTGAATACCGTGTTGCGCTGCGTCCACACACGAGTAGCTGGCCGTCCCTGGACTCTGACGGCACTGTAGTGTTGAGCTTATAATTTACATTCTGTGCTATGACTTGACACATGTTTAGACCGTACTGCATACCATGCCTCTTATCACTGTAGTGATGTGTTGTAGACATCTCACTGAAGCAGAGTAGTGAATAACTTTCTCCGTCTGCTTCTTCGTCCTTTGGTGTAGGAACACTGCTTTCACCTAGTTGTCACTTGTTTGAAGCCATTCTGTAGTAGATTTACTTCAGTGTTTAGGGTCATTGAACGGCCACACTAAAACAGAGAAGTTTCTTTTCTCAATGACTAATCTTACGTGTCATCACAGCGTTGACCACAGATCATATCACTTGGTTTTAAAAGTAAAGCTGTGACACATTTTAACTCCGAGCTCTCCAAATCATCCTCCCTCCTGCAAAGCACATTCTGCTGCAACCTCTGTCTGCATAGTGTCTGACATCAGGAAGTAGTGCATCAACGGGGAGTTTTTTGGGGGGAGAAAGCCGGAACTTGATTCCTGAGATTGGAGTAATATTCCAGACATCCCCAAAATTTTACTGGGAAAAATCCTTCACAGAAAAAAAAATCTTACTAAAGGTGACGAGAGACCTGAGACTGAGAGCAGGATGTTTCTCACTCACTTCCTGATTTCTGGTTAAATTCATTGAACACTGTTCATTAAAGTTGTTTCTGCTAAACAAACAAACAACAAACAATCCATCTGTGATATGTTGGGGCCTCCTTACTGCTACAACAAAATCAATCTGTAACTTGTAAGATGTGAAAGGACCTTTCTTTGCATGGTTATTTTGTAGTTCCTTTTTTTCTAAATGAATTTTCGTGCACCTAAAGGGATTTTATCATTCTGGGTGTTTGTGGGTTTCAGTTTTTCTGTCATCTGTCATCAAAATGTTGCTTTAGGGGCTTTTCCATGCTGATGATAGCACCACTGTGTTGGTCATAGTGAAAATGAAAATGAATCTGTTCCCTGGTGCAACATGTCACAGAGTGGTCATCTTAAAGCTTTTTACAAAGCCCACGCTGGTCTGCATGCTGTGTGTGTAAGACCTCCCCTGTTACCACTAGCTCTTCTCTTTGTGTTGTATCCTCTCTCCCTCTTTCACCCTCCTTCCTTTGTTGCAGCTTCCCTTTGCACCGACACGTCAAGTTGTTTCAGTTAAACAACACAATACAGCACATTCTCACACAAACGTGCTTTGTTCAAACCTGGACTGTCAGCGCCGGTTTGTGACGGCGTGATGCTGATTTTTGTTTTTCAGAAACAAAAAATTTGCAGTCGGAAATTTAAAATGATTTCCACTGTGATATCTTCAGTAAGCAACATCTATCACATTAGCTAATTATCTGCTATAATACTGTGAGACTATCATGTCTAAATGTCTCTTTGATGTTATTAAGAATATTTTCTGTTCTTTTATCAACCTTTGATCAGAGTCATGACTAAATCAACCAACTATTCAGACGCAGGTCAGGTGTGTCAATATTATGTGCAGTAAAGTTAATGCACAAAGACATCAGTGCTGTATTTAATGGTTATTTTTCACTATTGTTTAATCTGTTTCTGTTACTCCATAAGTTGCTTGATATGTAAAATATCATAAAATAATGTAATATATCCATTATAGTATAAGGTCCAAGTTGATGTCTATAATTAGCCTGTTTTATGATTCCCAACATTCAAAAGTCCAAAGATATTTATTTTATAACAAGCTATAATGATCTTCTTCTTGATTTTCACAATAGACTAGTTAATAGAGGAGCATTAGTTCTCATTCAATTTATTGATTAATCAACTAATTATTGTAGCTCTAAATCAGGTAAAGTCATGTTTGTAGCTGTTCTTCACACAATAGAGCTTAAGCCATTATTTAGTCTATAAACTAATAACAGAAAAATAATTAGCAACTATTGTAATAATTGCTTAAACGTTATTTTGGTTAGTTTAGTTAAGTAAACGTCTCAGACAGTTGCTGATTCTACCTTCCTAAATGTGAAGATCCATCTTTTGTTGGTGCTAAATCACAGTAAACTGAACATTTCTGGGTTGTAAACGGTTCATCTGTGAGTGTCAGAGCTGCTTGTTGGATGTTTCAGTAGTTTTACAAACCACCTTTCTGTTCCTCACACCTCTCCCACTTTGAATTAGGAGAGACAAAAGCTGTGCAGACGTGGTTTTAATTTCTGTTTCTGTCACTTTACATATGAAGTTCACTATGAACATCTTCCAGGATGAACTGTTAAGAACAACACTGTGTCTCACTTGCTGAACACTCATCAGTCTTGTTAGTCTCGTCCATCGTCCCGTCCTTCAAGGAACTCTGACATATTTAACTCCGTGGGAGTCGGAAGGACGGCGCTCTGTTTGGAGCTACAGACTGCTGCAGTGAATTTGTACAATTTGGTGACAGACAGTAAATTCTAGAGTCAATAAAAAACCTTAACTTGTGAACAAAGCTGGAAGCAACATAGAGGAGTTTGAGCCTCACGTGTGCTGGGAAGGAGACTGATGGAGAGACGGACAGAGGAGAGAGAAGAATCATCCATCTCTGCTTCACCACCACCCGCTCCACTGTTTTCCCTCCACTATTTGTTTTCCCTCCATCTTTTTTTAAGCCAGAGGAATGTTACACATCCGCACTGTGGTGGAAGTGTGTGTGTGTGTGTGTGTGTGTGTGTGTGTGTGTGTGTGTTTCGTATGTGTCAGGTTTATGCGAGCCAGCATTTGTGTTTGTGTGTATTTGTCTCTCTTTTGTGTGTGTTTTTGTATTGCAGAGAGTGTGGTAGGGGAGACTTGGCGTGGGTGTTTGTGTTGAGGTGTGTATGTGTGTATATGTGTGTGTGACTGAAATGGTGGGCAGCCAGTGTCATCATTTTTTCACATCCCACTCTTCTCTACCACATGCATATTTCATGGAACTGGTCATTTATGTCGCCAGCAGGAACCAGTGCAGTGCAGAACCAACACACTGTGTGTTATATGTAACAGAAATTATCGTATTATCACAATTATTGTTCTGGAAAAAATATCTCTAAATGTTGAGCTCCCCTCACATGCTGCGCATCGGATTGAGCTTCACGCTGCAGGAGCTGTCTGCGTTTGGCTAATCTGTTTTTATAACTGCTCTTCAAGTTAGCGTTAGATCAGAATCACATTCACATATGGGTGTCTGCTCATTTTTCCCCTCTGTGAATGTGCCTTTACCTTATGTCGCCAGTGACAAGAACAGGTCTATGTCCTGACTGCTAATTGTGTCTGTTAGGTCGTGTACATTGGGCACTGTGTTTGTTATTGTTTCTGTGCAGCTGTACACAAGATGCAGTGTTTGGTCTGTAAACAGTGGCCTCTGCTCTGTCACTTTGAGCGCGTGGAGCTTGGTTGGAGCCCAGTCGCTCTGAAATGCTCCTTCCAATACAGAAATGTAACAACCTCAGCTTTGCAATAACCCAAATGTTTAGCAGTCTTTTCAGTAGAAGCAGTCATCTATCATTATTAATCAATTAGTTGATTGATAAATATTTAATCAACAACAATACTTAGAATAGTTTTGTTTAGATTTTTTAAATGGAAAAGATCTCATGAAATGTGATCTGATCTTCATTAAAGTCACAAATATCAGTCAGAGCCCAGACCTTAACCCAACAGAGACCTAAAGAGAGCTGTTCACACCAGACGTCCTAAGAATATGTCTGAGCTGAAGCAGCTCTGTGAGGAAGAATGGTCCAAAGTTTCTCCTGGATGTTACACAGGTCTAATCCAGAGCCACAGGAAGTGCTTGCTCGAGTTTATTGCTGCCACAGGCAACCTTTTCCCTCACATTATCCATCATGAGAGTTCATGGTTGTTTTTGTTTTATCATCTTAGAAATGTTCTGTTTGTTGATGTTTGTGACTTCGGTAAAGATCAGGTCACATTTCATGACCAATTTAAAGAAAACCAGGAAACTGGTTCATTTACTTTTTCTTGCAGCTGTAAATATTGTGGTACTTTTTAAATAAACAAAACATAAGCATATTTGATGTGATGGAGTTTACTTTTTAAATATATTTCATAGACTGATTAATCAATTAGTCTGTGAAACTTTTTTCTGATCATGTGGTGCTTTGTAAGTGAGTTTAGTAAGTGGTTATAACACATGTCAGAAATGGAAAAGTGTTCACTTAACCTGAATGTGAGATTCAGGTGTATTTGAATCTAGAGTAATGTGAGAGAAGACAGAAACTGCTCAAAACAGCATCCAGCTTGTTAAAACCACTAAGTGCACTGTTCTAATCCCCTGTGCTCTCTGTGCCTCTGTTGTATCTGAGGCTTCATTTAACTATGATTAACTATTATTAATTATGAAAACAATTTCCTATGTCCCACGGTACAATCATCATAATGCTCATTTTGTCTGACCAATATTATAATAATAATCAAAGATGCTTTGTTTACTGTCACATGTAAATTCTCCCAGTGGGGTGTTTTGGTGTTTTTGCTTCAAATCCTTTTTTGGGAGATACTGTTCGTTGTCTAGTGAGGGTTGATGTGCATTTTCTCACTAGATAATGAAAAGATTCCTGATCTATTTGTGCCTCGGTAATTCATCTCTCATCCTTTAGAGACTATTCATGGCTTTCTAATTTCACTATTTGAATAATGTAACTGAATGACTACAATAATCATTATCAAACATTAATCTTACCTTATAGATTATTTTTCATACAGTGTCATTTTGAGCATGTTGTGTTTTTGCCACAACATGTTTTCTAGGTGATATTTTGCTTGGCTTTAGGTGATTCAAGTGTCGTCTTATTTGCAGCACATATTGGTTTGTGGCACTTGCAGGCGCTGAAAGCTACATGTGCAAAAGTGGAACATGTTTTAGTTGCAGTACTTTTAGGGTTTCAGTTCCTTTCAAAACAACCAATAATACGTCAAATTTAACGTGGTTGGAGTCGGGTGAAAGGTTTCTGTCACCTGGGCCACTCATGCTAAAAATGAAAGAAGAAGAAAAAATGTTTTATTAGATTTAGATGATGGTCATAGCAAAATAAGATAGCAGTAGAATAGTTCTGTCTTTCTGAATGTTACAGATGTTGGTACAACAAGATCATGAAACACTTCTCAAAGGAAGTAAAATACAAGCTAATGGGTGAAGTAAGGGGTGTTGCTTTCCAAAATGATGTATAAACTATTATAAACAGTGGAACAGTTATGAACAGCAGGATGGAATCAGTATAAAGAAAATTAGATATAAATCTGTTGCAGTTTTGAAAAAGCTACATTGGTGTGTCTTAGTGTTTTGTTTTGTTTTTTCGAGTCTAAAAAGTCATTGCTGTGGTTTGCCTACAGCAGTCATAGAAGTCATTTTAAATGTCAATTAAATGCAAAACCCCAGAGTAACAGAAGAAGAATGGGCATCATTATAAGAAACAAAATAAAACAAGTTTGATCCTTAGAGACACTACAGCATACATATTCTGTACAATAATAAACACTGTGTGTTTATTTATTATTGATTAACTGACCCAGTGGGCACTGTGTGTGTGTGTGTGTTTGTGTGCAACTTGTTTTTTGTTTTGTTTTGTTTTGTTTCGTTTTGCTTTTTTATCCCTGCTCTGTCTTTAAAGGAGATGGAAGGCGGTTTTTCTAAGAAATTCCTACAAGTCTGTGGTTGTGTGGACAGATTTTTGTTCAATAATACGATTGTTGTGAAGGCATTTTGGTTTCGGGGTTAGGACTTGGTTTTATGGGTCAGGTTTAAATTAGTTTTACCTTCAGGAAAGTTTGGTTGTAGGTGTTTAGGAATATTGCGTACGAGGCATTCAGGGACAGTGCAGAGTGTACGTCATCTGTGTATTGGAAACAGAGCTCAGTAGCAATCAACAACTCCCTGAAATGACTTTCTTTTGGGTGGGATGTCTGCTAATTAGCTGTCATTATGTTACTAATAACAAAACTCATTTTTTTGCAATTAAAATTATAGATATTATAACTATATAAATATTTAAAGTTAGGACAAGAAAAAAAAATAAAACAAAAAGAAATTAAGGTCTAAACTGAGTAATGGATTGGAGAATCATTATACTCCAATGTAAGTCACTGAATATCAATTCAATTCAATTCAATTCAATTCAATTTTATTTGTATAGCGCCAATTTACAACAGAAGTTATCTCAAGGCACTTTACAGTGTAAGGTTTAAGAC
Source organism: Anabas testudineus (assembly GCF_900324465.2). Lineage (NCBI taxonomy): Eukaryota > Metazoa > Chordata > Actinopteri > Anabantiformes > Anabantidae > Anabas > Anabas testudineus. Next base: position 14,097,279 of record NC_046612.1, read on the forward strand.
CTTACAGAAAATATTTATACAAAAAATTATAAAGAAAACCCAACAATCCCATTTGAGAAAGCTTTAGGCAACAGTGGAGAGGAAAAACTCCCTTTAGAGGAAGAAACCTCCAGCAGAACCAGGCTCATAGTGGGCGGCCATCTGCCTTGACTGGTTGGGGTGAGTGGAAAGAGAAGAGAGAAAAGAACAGCAGGCAATAAAGACAACAACAAGCATCAAGAACCTATCCTCACTATTATTGTAAAATTGTTCTGTCTGTGCATATGTTTCATGTAATGCAGTTAAGATTGTCATCTGCCAAAGGCCTTGTGTGTTACTCTTTGTATTGTTTTCTGTTATTTAGACCAATGTCTCACAGAGACAAAGAACAGAACAAACTAATGTTAAAGATAGTATGGGTTAATTGATTTTTTGTATGTTGCTTATCTACAACCTCAAACACACTAATACTAAAATGAGAGCAGATATCTGATGAAAAGCAGTAGCAGTGCTTCTGATTTGATTCTAAGGAAGTTGTGCTGATTTTAGCATTTACATGCAAGAAAATAAATTGTACTGCTTCTGATTGTACCACTTCACAGAAGGGATCTGCCCTCTGTCCTTAGACATCTGGGGCAGACATTGCCTTGCTCAAGGATGCATCAAATGTTAAGGAGCTAAGATTTTGCTGCAATATTCTTTGTTATATATAACAAATAGTGGTGCAGCCGTGTTTCTCTGCCTTACCAAATACATGAGGCTCGTTGGGTACAGAAAGTGATGTCCTGCATATTTACAGTGTTTTACTGGTGGCAGAAAACAAGAGAATTCTTGGACTGAAGGAAGTTGGAAGTTTGGAAGTTGGTGTTACATTCTTTGTGCATCCCAGGAACATGCGTTAGCATGTTCAACTATCAGACTTCCAGCGCTGAATCTAAATGAAGTGCTTATGCTGCAGCAACCATCCCATCAGCCCCTTGGGATGTAACCCCTCAGCCTCATGTGGAGTCCTGTGTCCAACCAGGGAAACTCCTCTGTTGGAGGGAGATTTTTTTTTTAAGGATACTTATCCAACTTACAGATTCTTCCATATTGCTTAAACTATTCCTGTAATAAAATGTAGTGTATATATATATATGTATTTGCAGACCGTACCCAGTTTTGTCATCATTCTGTTATGGTTAATTTCTTTTCCTCCTTCTCATCCTCTACCTTTATCACAGCAAATGGTGATGAGCCTGCGTGTGTCAGAGCTGCAGGTGCTGCTGGGCTACGCTGGGCGTAACAAGCACGGACGCAAGCATGAGCTGCTGACCAAGGCACTGCATCTGCTGAAAGCCGACTGCAGCCCCGCTGTGCACATGAAGATCAAAGAGCTCTACAGACGACGCTTCCCTGCCAAAATGGTATCCCACTCAGAGCTGGCCCTGCCTGGACCGCATCACCCTGCCACAGCTGGAGTGGTTGGAGGAGGGGGCGCCGCGCTCCCCGCTGGCCTGACGCAGCTGGCCTATGAGGGCCATGCTGGTCACGGTGGAGCCCCATCGCCTGCTGCCTTACTGCCCCTCTCGCTGCTCGGCCCTGGGAAACATGAGTTGACCGGGCTGACACACCACCTACCCACCTCGGCCACGCTGCATCCAGTCCACCCAGACGTCAAGCTCCAGAGGTTACCGTTCTACGACATGCTAGATGAACTCATCAAGCCAACCAGTCTAGGTGAGGAAATGCATGTAACTGGGGTTTTTGTGTGAGAAAAGATAGATTTAAGGGAAATAATGGTAGACGGACACTTGTAATCACTAGATACTGCATGCATTACATCACACTGTGGACGTCTAAATACAGGTTTCACTGTGTAATTATTACCCTCATCTACATTGTAGAGCTTCACAGTGAGTTTTAGCTCATTATTTAACTGTCCAGGCCAAATTGTTTTGGTTTTGGTTCAGCCTCACCACTCTCATAATGCTGCATTTGGCCACGGCTGTTTACAGCACTAGCCCCTATACACACTGTCTGTGCAGCACTGAACAGCAACAGTCTGTGAGTAGCTGGTGAGTATTGTGCAGCATTAAGCAGCTAAATGATCAAAAATAACTTGTGAAGAAGCCAAATTGAGAAACGTCCACCTGCTCTACACATATGTGTCTGTATGTCAGATCCACACTGAATCAACATTTAAGTAGTAATAGAAATATCAAATCAAACTCCATATCGGCTAAATATGGAGTAATAGAATGACTCTGATTCAGATTGGAGACAAACGATTGATTCTTACATCCCCTGTATAAACTGACTGAAGCATCCTGGTCACCTAGTAGTTGAAATACACACCACATACCACATTTAATGAAAAGATTATGATTCTGTAGAGAAGCATGCAGCACAGTGCAACAGAGCTCTCTCTCAGTTGTAGCTCAGAGCACCTCCAACCAGGTCACCTCAGCAGGAACGGATGAGAAGTTTTCACTGGATGATTCTGAAAAGTTTTGATCGTAGTCAAACTTATATTCAAAGAGCTGAAACTCATTGCTGGGAGAAGGCACCCATCAAACGTAAGGGAACAGGATGAGTTCTTGTAGCTCATTAATGCTTGATTGCAGTGAATGCCTGTGAGGATTTGTAGGAATGGGATGTTCTCCAAAATTATAGTTTAAATGTCTCATGTTGTTGCCCAGGCCATTTTCAGTTCTATCACTTAAATTTAAATTAATTAAATAAGTGTTCTGTTGTTGTTCTTGCTAAAATAACAATGTCTAAACATAATCAGGTGTGCAGGTATTTACATAATGATCACAGCAGCAGTCAAAAAAAAACAGTGTTAAAAAGGCTAATATGTCAACATATTACTCTTCATCCTAAAGAAGGAGGGAGCTGTAGAGGTATAGCTCTTATCTGCCAGTTGTTTTACTTTCTCATGTGTGTATTTCCATTAAAGACTGCATTCAGTAACACTAACTTGAAGTTAGTATATAAGGATGATACTCTAGTTTTTGAGAGTGATATTCAGCCAGTGGAGAAGTTTCAGTATAGATGAATACTGGCATTATTACACACAGAATGCTGGGCTGGAATTTATGTTAGTAAGGCTGAGCAATGGTGCCACATGACAAATTGTCATTAAATTTTCATTTCTTACATTATTACATTTGTCTAGAGCTGAATGAATGAATGAATATAAATGAATCACAGCATATAGACCCTCATAAGTCAACAACATGTTGACAGCAATGCGTTTATTTACCCAGAGTTTTCTGGGGTACAATATCGAGCCAGGCATTATTGACGGTTTAAGGAATCTCACTGTAGCTGAGCCGTCACCCTTCTGCAGCGTGTCAACATAATCATCACGTCTTAACTTCCTGTGGTGACACGTAGCAGCAGTGACATCAAGATCCTGAATGCTGTATGTGTTGTAAGTTTCAAATGAAGTGTTTTAAATTGTTATTGAGTTTGTTCTCTCTTGCTTCACACAGCAGCTGATTCTGTGTGTAAGTGTAGATTTATAAAGGGGGATTTTATACACAAAGCATATTTAATATATATATATATGTATACTGTACCAGCCAGGTAAAGGCATGTCAGGTAATTAAACTGTCAAATAAGTAATAATACTGTCAGTAAGTATCTAACAGGCAAAGTATCAAAACAAAACAGGTATTAATTAAAAAGAGTTTAACATTCACACGCTCCACTAATCTGCTTCATCAGGAAGGTGTGGTTGATTATTGAAGATCAGAAACTCCCCAGTTGCTATCGATTTTAATTTGAGTATGGCAAAATCCTGGTTCACACACAAATATATGTGTCATTAGCTTTTTTTATGCTCCACCCATTTCTCATGTGCTCGTCTATTCTGAATCTTTTCTAATTTCATAAGCATCATGCCTCACCGCCGTCTGCCCTTTAATTCACTACTTAAGAGACTTTTACTCTTGGTCAAATCTGTCATTATACTAGTGGTACATCCAGCACCAGCGTTTAGCATACAACGCTCTCTGGGCTTTGAGATATATTGCAAATATATGGAAATGTCTACATTTTCCTACATTACCATTTTAATGGAGTAAGAGGCGATCTTGTGATTAATTTGCCTGCAGATGCATGTACAAACAGCGCCTGCAGCTCTGTCATCACACCATCTTTCTCCCTCTCCCCTTCTCACTCTATCCATTTCCTGCACCACATCCACTCCCTCCCTGCCTCCTCTCCCTCTCTCTCTCCCTCTCCCTCTGTCCTTTATCCTCGCTCTCTCTCTTTGGCCATCCACATTTAAAATTTGCATGCAAAGTGATGAAATCACACAGTCGTACACCTGTGCCCATAGAACATACCTTCCTCTCATTTGAATCATTGAATCGCACGTTGACATCATTCCCACACACACTGATACGTGCACACGTCTGCACACAGTATTGTCAGAACACAGACGTAGTTGCCAATAAATAATAAATGTTGATTGCATTGTCCTCGTAGAAGAGAGAAACATTACACAACACTGAATATTTGGGTTTGCCTTAAAAATATAACTCAGCTGCAGCTCTTTATTATAACTATAATGGAGGGCAGTAATGAAACCAGTTGATTAATTGTAACACCCTCTCATGGGAGAATGTTTTTCTCTTGGCCATGGTCTCCTCATTCACACTCCTTCACACACTTTCTCTTCTCTGCTTGTTTATTTCCATCTGATCTTCTGATTACTGTTCAGTCCTCTTCTGTCTCCCTCCCCCATTGTTGTTGCTTCTCCTGTTGCCTTGCCTCCCATTTCTCTCTCCGCCACTCTCATTTCTTATGATTCCCTTCCCCCACTTGCTTGCTCTCCTGGTATTTTTTTTTCCACTGGAAAAAGCTGATTGTCAGCCACATGCTTGACCAATATTCTAACACGGTTTTAAGAAGAGCACATGTGCATCACAGTGATGATTATTGTTATTGTTTGTTCTGTGTGTCATTGCATTTGACATTGGAACAAATAAGTTTGAGTAAGATCTTTTTTTTTTTACACACCTGAAAAGTAGAAAACAACATAGTAGAAATATTTGTAGAGACAGTGTGTAGGTAAAGACTACAGCTGCTGGATTTGATGTGAAAAAGTAGCATCAGGTATAATTTGACTAAACTGTATAACTACAGTATTCTGATTTTGCATTTTTATATCTTACAATTAAATAATTTGTGTGTTTAAATGTGATGATATAGTTGTATGCATAACCAGTAATATAATCAGGTTATGATATTTCTCTCATGTTCATTTTATATAGCTTTCAGACAGTGAAACTGTATTTGATGTGTACTCTTACCAAAAATCTAGCTAAATTAAAGGCTTCATATTTTAAAGCCTTTAATTTAATAGGAACCAGGACTGTTCTCTCTTTTGACTAATAAAAACTGGATTTATATTTGTTTTATTTCACTGCAACATCAGTCCAGATGTTGGAAACCCTCGAAGCTGCATTGGCAAACTGTATATCTCCAATAAAGTTTAATTTGGCAGCTTTGGTGAACAAATATGACAGAGGCATTGCAAAGAAGGGATTACTGATCAGCTGCTTATACATTCACACTTACAGTAGCTGAGGAATTGTGGTACATGTAAACGTGTTCTCTGACTTGTTCTTTAACCTGATATCTTTTTGCAACCTGGTTTCTTGTGTGTATGTAAATGTTATTATCACTCTCACACCACCTTCCCTCTCTCTCTCTCTCTAACCCTAACCCTCTATCATTATCTCTGCCTGCTCCTCCCACCTTCCTATTCAGTCATCTGCTCTCTGCTGAGTCGTACCACAAAGGTTAGTTGGCCCACATTTCAGCCATGCCAGTCTGAACTAGTCTGCAGTCTCAGCTGCACCACCTCACTGGTTGAATTCCAGTCTCAATCTGCATCATTATCCATCCTCCATAGAGAACTCGGCTTCTGTACTCATTATGGATATCACTGTGGTGCACATGCATTATACATGATTTAATCACCATATCTTCAGGAAAAGGATGCGAGCCCATTTCTCATTTGATGAGTGTTTGAGGAATAATGGTTTGTTACATTGGAAGATTGCTGTGATTTTCATACTGTACATTGGAGGAAAACCACGTGGTTTAAACTGGAAGTCTAATCAACCATTTTGAACATTGCTATGTTCAAATATGCGTCAGTCCATCGTTTTTTTGAGTCTTTAAAATGTGACGTCAGCTTTTCTTTTATGTTTTAATGTACATTTAGACAGTAGGACACAGTCATATCTGAATATATTTTTCTTCTGAAAGCCTAAAACTCTTCTTCAACAGTACATTCAGTTTAGTTTGGCGCCACTTGAATTGTGTCGGCATGGTGCCATCTGCTGCTATAGTTACACTGTGAGCATAATTAACTAATGATAGCTCAAAAAAATAGTATCCTTACAAAACAGCCTCTCTATAGTGGATCAAACAAGTGTATTAGTTCATTTGTTTTGTTTGCTTGCTCATTTTAAATAGAGTATATGCCACAGATCCAAAGAAAAGCAACCAGTCTTGTGATTCTGAAGAGTCTGCTGACATAGACATAGCTGGGCAGATTGTGAAATGCCGTGAACAGATGAGGACTTTGAAGTAAAAACAAACGCTATCCACTGTTGTGTTACATTTTGTCTTTTGTGAAATAAAACAAAATAGATTTTCCTTCACAATCAACATTACTTTCTCCCCGACATACCAACTGTTCGGCTAGTCCTGAGCAGAGCAGTAGAAAAACTTTAAGTTTGTGATGTTTGTAGACACGGTTGTATACTGAGGTCCGGCTGATGGACTGATGAGAGTTGCACATGATGGTCGGGCCTTCAGGAAAGTCATATTTTTATCTGATCTAGTGACGGTAAACCTAAATCCAAAATTACAAAGAAGCATGATTTGGCCCCTTTAAATTCTAAAAACTGTATGAAATATTTTCGCTTATTCTGTGCCTAGATTTTTATGATCTTTATGTGTAATAAACCATAAAATGACATAAAACACAGCCAGAGTAGCACTTTGAACAAATACATATAGAATTACAGTTCCATCATATGATGAACATGAGTCATGATCATTTTATCTTTCATTTGATGCTAATTGCATGAAAAAATATAAAACAATGTAGGACATCGCACCTTTTGTACCAGTATTAAGTCAGAAAAACAGTATGTAAATAAAACTCAATATTTGGCTGCAGACTTTGGCTGTGCAATAACTGCATAATAGCTGTGACTCATTGAGTCTCAGGGGACTTTGTATCACAACAGCTCTCAAACTCTTCAGGCCTGATAAATTCATGCTTTTACCTCAGAAGATAATTACAGAGACGTGGATGTTTCCACAGTCACTTCATTCATCCAATAAGACACAGCTCAGAGTTCACAAAGCACTCGTTTCATAATGCTACACCAGCCTAAATCCTGTCCTTCCTCTCCGTTGTGCTAAAGTTGAACATTTACAGTATGTTTAATCTCATAAAAAAATTGCTTCCATTAGAGTTTGGCACACGTCCACTTTTCCCTCCCTGTTTTCATGCCCTTCTTTCACCAACAATCTCTGATGATAGTGTTGTCAATAAACCAATCCAAGAAAAAAATGTGAAGAGGACAAAGCCATTATTTAAAATCTGTCATTACAGGCAGACTTTTATTTCTAATTAAAAGTATTTTATTTAATTAAAAAGGCTTTGTGTTTTCTGAGCTGCTTGCCTTCACTGTGTTAAAGGTACTGTGGTTTAACACAGAAACACTGTTTCACAACTAGAAAATCCTCCAACTTCCATAAAGACATTTATTGTAATACAGCTGTAGAAACTGCTGAAATTAATTACCTGATATCAAGAAAGTAAGTTAAAGTATAATCACTCAAACTAATGGCTCGCTAGTATTGGACCATTTTAATGTAAGATTCATGAACTACACCATCCTTCACCCATCCAGGAATATTTAGGCAACTTCAGGCCAGTGATTAACGAATAAACACGTTTGTGTATCCCGACAGTCACAAACCTAAATATCTCTACATTATGACAGTGGTTATCCACCCTGTTGGAGTGTACTTGAGCAATCACATGGGTTTCACCCTTGGACTGGGAAGCAGATAAACATCTCTTCCAGCAATTAGTCAAGACAGTATATCATGTACTTGATCAGCTCTATTGAGCAGGTTATGGTGGTAATGTTCTCAGACATCTGCAATACATAAAGCGATAAAGCACTTCTTCACTCCCCATCAAAACACAGCCCGAGAGTTTCCAACACACACTCTGACCCCTGCGTGTTCCCAAGTGAAATTCTTATCTCACTTCAAACAGCTCAGCCTTCTCACAACAAATGAAGATCAACAAAGGATCCCTGGCTGCTCTCAACTATAAACACGCTGCACAAAATGTCTCCCATCACTTAGAGCCCATGAAACCAGTATTATTGTCTTTGAAACCTGACGTGGTGCATCTTCAACATTTGTTGCTCTTTTAATGTAGCTGATTTAAAACACTCGCATTTCCTCATCGTCGTCAGACATTTTAAATAGTGTTTTTCATCTTATATTGATTTAGATGTGGTTTATATTTGCATGAAGCCAGCTGTAAAGATATGGTGAAATGCATTTTGCTGTATATTCATTAATAGGGGATAGCAGGGCCAGCTGCCAGACTGGGAACACTTAATGCCAGCCGAGGCAGTCCTGTAAGCACACTGGAATGCCTTAATGAGCCCTGTCAATATACAACTGTGCACAACATTATGCAGATAATAAAGTGTAATCACCCTTTGTTAAGAGGAGACCAAGTAACACTTCTGGAAAGTTTTCAGTTGTCAGTGAGCGGAGTGTAAAATCCACATCGCACCGTTTGTTGTGGATCTTTCTGGCATTGTGCCTTTGAATTTGAGTGACATTGAAAGGGTTGGTGTCTTTCGTCTCCCTGTAAGTGCTGCTGTATGTTGTGCTTGTGGATATATGTGTTGCTGTGTGTGTGTGTGTGTGTGTGTGTGTGTGTGTGTGTGTGTGTGTGTGTGTGTGTGTGTGTGTGTGTTTCTGCGGTGTACCAAACAGAGAAAAAGTAGCAAAGCCACTAACAAGTTAATAAACTCCAGCTGGGCTTTGTTGTGCTGAAGACGGGCTATAGAGCCGAGCACATTCTCTGCAGCTTAGCTCACACGTCTCCTCTTCTTCAAACCAGAACTAGACCCAGAACCAGGAGTTTTTACTGACTGTAGGGTCCAAATCACCACTGTAGGAACATTCAGACTTTCCATACTCAGAGACATTGGTGACCACAAACAAGCTTGTTGATAGTTGCCCCCATATTTGCACAGTGAGATACTAGAATATAACACGTAGAGTACAGCTGTGTAACATAACGAGGGCCTTGAGGCCAGATGTGACCAGACTGGATCAGAATGTGCAGGCGACAAACTCTTTCATCTCTCAGATTACTAACAGGCGTTTTTCCGGTAGAGTTTTAGTTGCACCTAAAAGTTAAAATGACAAGTGCTTTGTTACTTTACTCCCCTGAGTCACCAACAAAACAAGTCTTTGTTTCATGCACTTTCATTTCATGCAGTATTAGAATCCCCCCTAAAGTGTTTTTATATTGATAGAAACACGTTGGTTTCTTTTCTTTGTTATTTCATCGAAAGAACTGAAATGTTAGAGTAAAAGTAAAAATATTTCCTGGGAAATATAATTTTTCACTTTTGTACTGTCAGGTAGGTGATAATACTGACACCATTTAATATCATGTTTCCATGTGAAATGAGAAGCTGGAATCAGGTTAGCTTAGCTTAGCAGACAAACTGAAAAAGAGAAAGTTTTTCTGTGGATTAAATTAACAACATGTAATATGTTCACTTGTGACAGATGTGACTTGTGTTGTCCCATGTTTCCATTCGTTATGCTAAGCTAAGCTGACCAGCTGCTGGTTGTAGTTTCATAATGAACTGACATGAGTGTTATCAATTCGTTCATGCTCTCACTGCAAGAAGACAAAAAACTATACGTCTTTAGCATCTTCTCTTACTGAAAATACTGAAAAGATTTATTTGCATTATTTAAATCCACCTCTGTCTGATCATGGAGGAGGAATATTAATCTGAGGTTTCATGTCAGTACCAGAAAAGTCTGGTATCTAGCCTTAATTGTAGTAAGTAATGTTTTGGACAAATAAAAACACTCTGAAGCTAATATGCATCTCAAATTGTTAGATTTTAAAAAGCTACTGTGGGAGAGCGCTGGGGTAAAGCAAGTGTGTGTGAGGAAGAGAGAGGAAGACATCAGTCACAGCTCATTTCAGTCTCTCCCATATCTCTCTTAACCACACACACTGAAACACCAGAAACAAATCCATTGCTGGAGAAAGAGTGAGTTATAGAGTGATGGAGAGATGAGGGGAGAGAGGAAGGGAGGACAGAGTGAGCGAGCACTTTCTATTTATAGCCTGTGTGCCCAGATTGGAGGAAGCCTGTTGTTTGAAAGCACATTCGGCGTGTATGATTTTGTTCTGCAGTACACAGGCTGCTGTTGAAAAGACGCAGGAGATGAAAGAATACGTGCCATTCAAATTATACAGCATGTGGGCAGTAAGATGGGTCATTACTGGGAAAATTAATGGCTGCCTGAAAGGCTTACGCGAGGGGGAACATGATTGGTCCAGCAATCATCCAACGTCCCCATCAATACTGTACATTGAAAGATGTGCAGTTCTTCGGCGTACTTTCTTTTGCTGATTGTTTATGATCACACATGCACACATGTTCTTTGCGTGTGTTTTAAACTGTTGCTCGCTGAGAGTCAATGTTACTTTAAGTAATTAAAACAACATTCATGATTAATTTATCTCTTTGTTTGTCCTTGATTCCAACCTTTATACTATAAGCTACTCACCTCCCAGCTCTAACGTCATCCCGAACACATGTGCATGAGAGTATATCACACCTTCATGCAAACTTTTCTTGCCTTTGCGAAGCTGCTGTCTCTTTAATAGAAAGCTGAGTTAGTAGCACCAGCTATTTCCAGCACCTGTGGGTGGGCCTATAAATAGAGCACACACACACACACACACACACACACACACATTTTGTTCTTCATCTTCATGTCAGTGTGAGGTGGTCTGGTTTTGACATCCAGGTGTTCTTTAGCTTTTGGTAATTTCACACATACAATATCTCTAATATTGCAGGAGTCACCCGTTGGTACACCACTGTGAACAGACTTCTTCCCAAGGTTTTATGTTTTTATGTCCCCCTGAACATTGAAACGATGGTTTACTTTACTTCACTCTCTCTTGATATGGTTGGGGCATTCACAGTTACTGAAGATTTCTCTCCTTCCTGTGTGTCTCTCTGCAGCGTCAGACAACAGCCAGAGGTTTCAGGAGACGTGTTTTGCCTTTGCATTAACGCCACAGCAAGTCCAACAGATCAGCAGCTCAATGTAAGATGAACACTGTTTATGAATAATTGATGAATGTACATGGCTTCTGCAGATGTGCGGTAATAAATCTGTTCCTCTACTCAAAGGGACATCTCGGGGACCAAATGTGACTTCTCAGTTCAAGTTCAGTTGCGGTTTTGCCTGTCGGAGACAAGCTGTCCTCAGGAAGACCATTTCCCACCTAATTTGTGTGTTAAAGTCAACGGGAAGCCATGTAACCTGCCGGTGAGGAGAAGTTAACCACATGTGCAATCACAATCGTGGCTTCTTTGTTCTGCAGTCTATAGCTCAATGTGAACAGCGACTCCAACCTTTTTGTTTCACTGTTTCCACCTTTTCTGCCTCTATTTTCTTGATGTGCATAATTAAATGTCCACAAAAAAACTCATTTTGAGCCAAAATTCATTTATGTCATTTAGGGTTATCTTCCTCCAACCAAAAATGGCGTAGAGCCCAAGCGACCGAGCCGGCCCATCAATATTACCTCACTGGTTAGATTGTCCACTACAGTCCCCAATACCATTGTGGTGTCGTGGACCGCTGAGATTGGAAGGGTAAGGACCAGAGTGACACAGTTTCTGCCAAGAGACTCTCAAATGGCCTGTTGTGATAAAATGTCAAGTATCAAGTTAAAAAACATTTGTTGTTTCTTGTCCTTTTAAACTGAATTGTTTGCTGTTTACTGTAGTGTGTTTATGAGAAGAAATACATCTGGAGTGGTCACTTTCGACTTTGTTACCTATGATTAACATATTTGGAATTATATATGTACATTAAAAGAGTAATTGATGATGATGATGATGATGATGATGATGATGATATCCCTAACTCTAAGACCCCACAATAAAATGTGTTGCACGTTGGACAAAGAAAGAACAAATGCCAGGAATATTAAAGCTATAATTGATTAAACATGTTAGTGTGACTTACTGTACATTAAACTGAGGAGGTGGGTGGCTCTCATGTTCTGCAGACAGACAGTAGAGGGTAGTAAAAGAACCATCTCAAAACACACTCGCAGCCTTAAATATCAGTGGACAGCTCTGCCTTCCCTTTGTCCTTCCTTAGAAATGACTGAACATATATTTGCCTCAGAGCAGCAGCATCCACTTCACATGTGAAATGTGCCTAATGGCAGCTTGAACCTACACTGTGTGTCCACAGAGTTACTCCATGGCGGTGTACCTGGTGAAGCAGCAGTCTTCCACAGTACTGTTACAGAGACTACGGGCAAAAGGCATCAGAAACCCAGACCACTCCAGAGCACTCAGTAAGAACTGTTAACGTCTTTTTGTAGGGAGGCACCGATCCAGTGTCTTTGATTAGTGCAGGCTCAGGACTGATGTATGATATCCACAATAAATACAAATGTCTGAATTTTCTTTATTATGTGTCTTAGTTCTAATGATTCGATGAAAGAATGACAGGTCATTTAAGACCATAGTTTAAAACAACATATTGAAATAAGAAACAGAGCACAGGACAATGTGCGTCTCTCACGTGCGTGTGCTTTTCCTCTGATCTGCAGTCAAAGAGAAGCTAACAGCAGACCCAGACAGCGAAATAGCCACAACCAGCCTCCGAGTGTCGCTGCTCTGCCCGGTAAACACGCTGCCTTCTCTTCATGAATTAAGACAGTGTTTAGACATTCAGTCAAGCCAAAACATGTCTGTCCATTCTTTTCATTTTTCCTTTTCTCTGTATGTGACTCAACATGTCTTCATGCACGTAACTCCTGGCTGTGTACATTATCCTCCTGTCAAATTGTCCCCACCACCCCTATCATGTATCGTTTTCATGTCGGTTTGGCATTTTAATCACATTTACATCCACACTCTGTGCTATGTCCTGACTACATGTGTGTACACACTGCGCAGTTGGGGAAGATGCGGCTGATGATCCCGTGTCGGGCGCTGACATGCTCCCACCTGCAGTGCTTTGACGCCACACTCTACATCCAGATGAATGAAAAGAAGCCCACCTGGGTGTGTCCTGTCTGTGACAAGAAGGCTCCCTATGAGCACCTCATCATCGACGGGTAAGACGCCCATCCAACAGGTGACCTGTGTGACCTGTTAGGAACATGACAGTTGAAAATATTTAAAGGAGCAGTGTGACATTTTGGGAATAATGTTAGTGTTTGCACTCAACTTCAGGAACAGTCTGTGCTAAAATTTAATTGTAAAACATTACATAAACGGCAGATAAAGGTTTTTCCACATTTTGTGTTAACAGTCCACAGAGTCCAGCTTCATTCAGCTCAATTCAATGTTACAGTGGAAGGTCTTTACATCTGTGCTCAACTTTTGTCTCTCTGGGTTTGTGTATGTTTGTTCTCAGGCTTTTTGTGGAGATCCTCAACACCTGCATGGACTGTGATGAGATCCAGTTCAAGGAGGATGGCAACTGGGCCCCCATGAGGTCGAAGAAGGAAGTGCAGGAGGTCTCCGCTGCTTCTTACAACAATGGGCTGGATGGTAAGATGGGGGAACAGGGGTGTTTCAGGACAGGGTAGAAACAGAGAGGTTAGTTTTACTTAAAGGTAGCATTTAAAAGGCAGAAGTAATCAAATTATAATTTAAAAAAAAACATGATGAGAAGACAGAGAAGGTGCCTTTACATCCCCTCCTTCTTAGTTTATCAATTGTCAGTGTTAATTACGTGAAGCATCCATCATAAGGCCACTGGGTAAACAGTTTGTCACCATAGTAACAAAGCTCCTGTATCTCATAAGAGAGCAGTGGAGATGTGTGTGTGTCCTTTTGGGCATGATCACATTGTTTAGCAGTGCTTTGTTTTAAACATGAGCGCACAAAAACAGTCGAACTCTGTCGCTGCTGCTCTCAAGGTTCATGTCGGACGTCTGCAGGCTCAGATCAGCGGAGCTCCTCGTCATCCAGCCACGGCGGCAGCGAGGGAAGCAACAGCAAAAAAGTGGAAGTGATCGACTTGACGCTGGACAGTTCCTCAGACGACGAAGGACAGGATTCACCACCTCCGCCGCCACCGCCGCTGCCTCTTCCAGCCAAAAGAGCGTGTCCCTCGATGTCCCCGACGTCGCCACCCATCATCAACAAGGGGTAAGACACATGCACAGGACTCTTCATGATTTCATTAAATGTGGAAATTAGCCTAATTTACCTGCACACAGTCTAGACGTTCAGTAACTCCTGAGTTTTGCATTAACAACAGTGTGCTGAGAAAAATAAACTCACTGAAACTTTAACTGCTGCATGTTCGGTTCAGAAGTTTGTGGCTTGTTTACCTGTTCATCTCTGTATCTGCCTTCAGAGTGTTGAACCTGCACCACCAGGCCTCTCCTGTGAGCCGTACGCCCAGCATGCCAGCAGTGGAAACCAGTTACATCCCTCCTGTCCCCCCACTTATTCAAGACTACAGGCCGTATTACCACACCCCCAATGATCTTTCAGGTAAAGGAAAACACGTGCAGGATCAACATTGTTGAATATTCATAGCCACATTCTCTCAAAGTAGAAATAAATCTATGTATTAAAAAATAAGTACATGGATTAAAGTTGGCACATCACTGAAACACTCCTACTCCATTATTACTCTCTCCACATTTTTTATGTGTTCTGCACGACTTTATCTTGTTCATGTTTAGTGTAGTGTGCACCACACTGAACATGAACAAGAGAAAGAAAGAAGAAAACTGTCAAACATTAAAGCTGCATGACTATTTCTCAGCAGCTTGATGTTCCTGTGACCACAATTAATTAAATTAAGTTTAGGAAATTTACCCCAGATCCAAAAAAAGGGATTGTTTGAAAATAGTGGATACGAGCCAAAGAAAACTTTAAAACAGATTAAAGCTGACCTCGATCATCAAGGTACAACACTGTCCAGTTGCACCATATGTTGCTTTCTCTGCTCCATGGAAGAGAAACGTGAAAATATTAAGAGAGGTTGCTTGTTGACAAGTCACAGTTCTTCTGGGAGAGTGTAGTTTGGACACATCAGCTACATGTGCACAGAAGAAAAAATTAATCTTTAAAAGTAAAGAATCTGAGCAGAGCAAAACGAAATCAGAAGATTATGAAGGTCTTCAAATACGGCCCATTGTCAGAGGACTCTCTCAAATATATAAAAGCACAGTGAAGAAGATTTGGACTGTTCTGAAGTGTACATTTACATCTGTGGTACAGATTTTTGTAAATGTCCTGCACTGACTCAGCCTGTACTTGATTTGCAGAGTTGAACTTCTTCTCTTTTCTTCAAGGCGACAATCATCAGGTACGTACAACAGTGTTGTTGTGGGAAGACGTGGACATGCTGAATTTATATATTATTTTTATAATTAGTTTTCAGTAGCAACCAGGGGCCACAGTTTATTTTAAAATTAATGCAAGAACTCATCATAAAACTAGATATCTGACTGTACTTAACAAAATCAGTAAATAGATAGATAAATAAACCATATTTTCTCTGTTGCGTTCCTACTACAAGTGAACTCTAAATGTCTGTTTCTGTCTCTGCGGGATGTTGGTTGTGTTGGTTGACACAATATTGACATTTATATAAATGAATCAATATGTCAGTGATTGATTTTACTAACTGTATCCAGAGTGATAATTAAACACTCAGTGTTTAACAAGTCAGATTTTTGAAAGTTTAGTGTCTTTGATGGAGTGAATTCTACGTAGAGCATCAATTTCTCTCCAGGATAGTGACATGAGCTCAGATTTAATTCTTAAATTATTGCAGTTGTTGATTATTTAATGGTCACTGAATTAACGATCATGTCTGTTGTTTCTAAATTCATTGAGGTGAGTTGTTATTAATTTAGACACCAGCACAGTATGTTTTTATATCATTCATTAATGTTGCATTTTCGCTGTGTGTACAAGAACTGAGTCGACTGTGAGACCAGTCGGACCTCAGTGATTTTTATCCCTCAACTTCTCCCATAGGAGTTTCTTTTTTCTGTCTTATTACTTTATGAACTACTTTAAAATCAAACTCATGTAAGTTTGCTGTGTGTTTGTTTTTATTAAGGCCTCTGTTAACTCGAGCACCCTCTGAATGTTGACTCCTCCTGACTAACACGTCCTGTTCTCTTGTGTTTCTCCCACGACTCAGCATTATAACATGGTGATGGCGGCAGCAGCCGCTGCTTCAGCCTCAGACGACCACGAGCTGTTTAACCGCTTCCTGCCGTACACCACTTCATCCCCTGCCTCCCAACTGTTCCTCGACCAATCAGGAGCCTCGTCAGCAGCCACTTCGCTTACCGCGGTGACCAACGGGGCGAGCAACTCGAGCAGTAGCAGCTTGGTCTCATCCAGCAGCCTCCGTGACACACACTCTACACACTCGGGCTCACACTCCTCACACACACACCCCGGGGTGGTGGCCAGCCGGAGCAGCACTGAAGCAGCAGTGGCAGCTATTTACGGCGGGATACCGGACGTGATATCATTGGACTGACTGTAAAAGAGTCACGAAAACACTTAGGGTCCAGCTACAATCCATTAACGAACACAGTCACAAACTGTTTGGCTACAGGGTGAAGTTTTGATCCAGTGACTGGCTCCAAGTTGTCAAACTCATTTGAGTTGAGTTGACAAGAAAGCCTCAAGAAGTGAGCTACAGACCTGAAGGTTTCCTTCACTAGACTGACCAGAGAACAGTTCTGAGTCGTGACCAGCTGTGGATGTTGTGTTAATACACTGACTTCAGATCAGAAACCTGTCAGCATGTGATCCTGCGTTACTGCTATACTGGTACCAATCTGGCACAAACGGCGAGGACCCTACCTGAGCAAAAACAAAAGTCAAAAGAAGAAGGCTGTTTTTTATAAAATCAAGGCGTGGCACCATGTACAGAGAACAAAATATATTTTCCTCTTTTACTTTTGTATATTAAATTGGGACATTTTTAGTATAGTGAGCTGCTTCGTTTGCAGTTTTTAAGTGGATTTTTTTTTCCTTTCACAAAAGCTTATACATATGCCTGTCGCATGTGGTTATCTTTTTCTTTCCTTCTAGCTCTAGCCTCTTTAAATTTTCCATTTGCATCTCTTCAGTATCATCTTCAGTTCTCTCTCCTTTTCTCTTGCTCAAGCTCATTTTTAAATGTGTGGTGTATCATTTCTTTATCCAACGACAAGAACCGAGATGCTGAATTTACAGTTTATTCATGTACTGATGGTTTTATTATGCTTTTAAGTTATGTAAGATATTTGAACAGTTATAAATATATATATATATATATATATATATATATATATATATATATATATATATATATATATATATATATATATATATATGCATTCCCTTTGACCTTCAGGTTAATGCTGTGGGGAGTGCGTAGGTGGAAATTAGCCATTTCTGGTTTTTCATTTTCACTGCTTGATTTGCATCTCTTTCTAAAGACTCTATCGGCACACAGCATTTTCAAACGGAGACTTTTTGATGATTTATATTTGCCAAATTAGATTTATGAGCTGAAAGAGTTTTGTTTGTCTTTTTGTTTTGCACAATGCCAAAAAACATACGGTACTTATGAAAATGATCACAATTATCAGATCTGTCTTTTCAGCTGGTGGTTGTTCAGACTCTCTTTACTCTTTGTCTTTTCTGTTTCATGTTTGTTGCGCGACTGTTAGTAAAGGACGGTAATGAAGCAGCATCAGGCCTTTTAAAGAGACGAGTCTGTGGCGTGTACCGCAGCTCTGCTTTGAAGTTTAAACCGGTGCCTGATTGTTCGGGACAGCGTTTTTTAATCTTAAGAATGTCTTAAATGGTCACAACAAGCTCTGCCCCATCACTGTCTGAGTGTTTCGTTAAGATTTGACTTGTGTCTGATTTCTTGAACCGTCTGGGGAGTAATGTTTGGGAGAAGCATAGTGAAGTGTGAGCAGACTGTTCAGTGCCACAGTGAAAGTGGGAGGACCCATCATGACTGGGCGCGGGGCCAGCTGGTTTAAAAATAAATGACCTGTCTGGAACTTAAACACGCTACACGATCATCAGTGTAGGGGAGTGTCAAAGATTAACGTCGATGGCATTCAGCTGAAAAACAGGGTTTTCTCATGAATGTATTGTACAGTTTTCACACTGTTGATCCACCGCAGTTATTGACAGAACCATGTTATAGTGGGCTGCTGTGGTGTGGCCACATTATTAGTGACATACAGCAGCTCTGGTTTCCTTTCTGCCCCTTCAGCCTGTGTGACCTTGAAAACTCACTGCTTATCAGTCTCCTCTCGATGTTCCTCTTCCAGACAACAGAAACAGGCAGCTCACTTCAAAGCTAATTATTCCCGCCACCATGAGATAATCACTTCTGACAGAAGCCCCCATCACCTGACATCCTCTGCCATGTCCTGAAGCAACTAAGTGGGAGACAACCCACAGTGACCCCCCAGCCCTCCTCAGCCTCCCTCGCTCTTGGCATTTTTAACTTTATTCCCGGCTCTCAAGCTGATTCAATCATTTGCCGGAACAAGTCTTCTGTATTTCTTGTGTTGTGCAGTATTTTATTTATTTTGTATTCTTATTTCTTTATATTATATTTTTACAAATGGTTTGATTTCCGTGGGAGAGAGTGTGAGTCGCTGTTGTGATATGATTTTATTTAATATGCATTTTATTATTCTTTTGCCATCAGAATAGTTTAGTTATTTGTCATAGAAATACTCTGTATTTCACTGGGAGCTGACACGGGTAACGCATTATAATAAGGCCACAAAACACATGCTTAATTAAGTTTGTGTTCATTATTCAATGTGTGAATTAATTCAGAATGGATGATAATATTTTGTTGCTCACCATTAAGAAACTAAAGAATCACTGTGAGTTTCTACATTTAGTTAAATTATTTCGTACATAAATCTGTCTGCCACCAAGTTAGCAGGAAGCCAGTTGTACAGATGAAGGACAAGAAGAATTACTTTAGAAATATGAAACTTCTTTTATCAAACAGCAGGGCTCCACCAGTGCCAACAACAGTCAGTGCACCACTGTGATCCAGATCGAAGTATCTGAATTTATCTAATATGAAATACATCGATAACTTTATGGGTAAATATACCTGAAAACTAAGAACATCCCCATCACTCTCAGCTATACTTTCTGTGAAGTGCTGATCAGCGGTGCACAAGATAAACTTTATACCTGCCAGACGTCTGCACGATCACATGGTCACTGTCAGTTTCCATACTGACGTTAGTAATATGGCTCACAGACAAGTCAGCTGTGTTTATATAGCACATTTTAAAAGCAATTCAAAATGCTTTATGGGCAAAGAGAAACATCATAATGACATTAAAAACAATAAGCAATAAAAATCAGAATATAACTATCGAGACAAAATAAACCGAGATTTAAAATACAGAAAGTAGAATAGTCAAAGATGATGGTACTGCTGCACCTAATTATCGTGTAGTCTCATTAATCTTACTCCTTCTCACTTCATTAGCGTAGGCCGCTGACGTTTTCTTTAACATGTTCAAACCATTTTCCTCCTCTGCCAGCTGACAACTGCTGGATGCTTTTGGTTTTAGAGCACGCTCGTCTTCTGTGCTGTGCTCAGCTCCTGTAAAAGCAACAGGTTTCTGTGTGTTTGTTGTTTCTAATATCTCTGTCCAACAATCAATCACATGCACATTTGGTGATGTAGAAATTGTCTGTAGGAGACAGACAGGCAGTATTTAAGTCTTCAACAACTGTATTCCAGATAATTTGGTGGCATATTAATTCATATATGATGTAACTTTTGAGTTCAGTGATTATCTTATGCTGTGTTTGTACCTTTTAATATGAAGTGTTACCTTGACTTGCTAATATTGATGAAGACGTTGATCCTTTAGTTTCCATCTTGTTAGTTTAAATATTAATTACCAGTATTTGGACATTTGATCATGTGGTCACAGTTAATTCATGAATTTAATCGTGATTTAATTTATTTAAATGTCTTTCCTCGCACTGCGATGCAGAAAGGTCACGATTACCTACATGAAGAGAGACTGGACCACGCTGAATGTGTTTCTGTTGAAGTGCCCTTCATCCAGGGCTCTATATATTCTCAAAAAGTCACCCCTCCAATTTGTTTCATTGCGCATCCACGGCTTCCTGCTGTGGATCAAAATTGTTCCTCTGTCATTATTGAGGTTGTTTTTTCTCCTTCACTCTCCAACAAATTAGTCCATTTTGTTAGAAATGTCAGATGGAGTATAGAGGTGGACAAGCACAGACCATCTCAGTCACTCTCCAGCTTCAGTCACACACTGGTGTGAACATGTGCATAGTATATATACAGCATTTCATGTGTTTGCTGGTTTCAACTCTGTGTGAGGACACTGGGACAAAACCAGCGACTGCAGAAGGAAGTGAATTCTTTAAAAGCCACTTTAATCACTAGTTACTCTTCATGGTGTTTTCCAAAGCTCCACAGGCAAACGTGACAAGCAGCTCACACTTTTGGTTGTCATGATGTCTCACTTTACATAGAAAAGGGAAAACAATGTGTATATTATGTCTGTATGGAAACCTGAAAACTGAAAGTTCAGATCCAAACGTGGTTGTTTGATGTCTGTTTGTATGCTTTTTGTGGGTCAGTTCAGAGTGAGAGAATAAATTTAATTTATATATTTTTTAGAAAATGAAAGCTGTACTATTATATATTAAAAAAAACAAAAGACTGTGGCCAATAATGAGTCTCACACAACTGAAATAATTTCAAAGTCAGACTCGAGTTAACATCTGCACTCACTGCCTTAAAATATTCACAGGTTCTGTTTCACGGCTCCAATCCGAGAAAAATCATAAAAAGGCTTTTTCAAGGACGGTAAGGAGAAGACGGTGTACAGGAGACCCTTGTCAGTTTGTACAAATAT
This sequence comes from Anabas testudineus, assembly GCF_900324465.2. NCBI lineage: Eukaryota > Metazoa > Chordata > Actinopteri > Anabantiformes > Anabantidae > Anabas > Anabas testudineus. Next base: position 14,118,547 of record NC_046612.1, read on the forward strand.
ACCAAGTGAAAAAAATATTTATTACCTGCATTGGAAGAAATTGTTTACTTATTGAATGTTACCTGTTTATGTAGAGAAGTTTAGGTGTAATAAAATGCATTCTGTTATTTCTCTCTCTCTGTGTATTTAATCTCTGTGGTGGAGGAACATGTTGCACTGGTGACATTTGACGGGCCTGTTACACATTAACTGGACACTGGGTGGCAGCAGAGAGTCGTTGGATCAACTTTCCACTTACTGTCTCTCCACAAAACTAATTACACTCGCTTTGCTCTGTCCACTCCGGTCGGCGCCGCCTTCTTGGCTGCGGCACAATATACATTTAAAGAAACGCTCAGATGATTAATTAGATGTTTATTCAGCTGATAGAGGAGCATCCGTTACCCACAAGACTGATGGACGCACCACCCCAACCCCACCCCGACCGGAGTTCTCAGGGCAGTGATGCTGGATTATCATCCATGTAGAAGAGAGGAGGGCAGCTGACAGGACAGGAGGGTGGGGAGGACGCAGACGGAGCAGTTGTGATGGCATCATGTACTTATCACCACGGTGGCACTTTCACATCCAGCTCGACTGGGACATAATTGTTTTATCCAGCTTCACTGTAGATTGCGCACTGCCTGTGAGCTGCTCACATTATGAATGAGAACAACGAGAGCGTTTGTCTGAACAGGTCACTGATGGAGATGGACCGATTCAGCAACCTGGAGGACATCGACGTGACAGCTGACGGGAGCCCGGTTCTGAGGTTCCTCATCTGCCTCGTTTATTCCGTAGTGTGCGCTGCGGGTCTGATGGGCAACCTGCTAGTCCTCTTCTTCATTAGGGTCAAACAAGAGAGGAAGAAATCCACAGTGAACTTCTTTGTGCTCAACTTGGCGGTGACTGACCTGCAGTTTGTTCTCACTCTGCCCTTCTGGGCCGTGGACACTGCGCTGGACTTCAGCTGGCCGTTTGGAGACGCCATGTGCAAAATCATCCTCTCCATCACCGTGATGAACATGTACGCCAGCGTGTTTTTCCTCACTGCCATGAGTGTGACCCGCTACTGGTCCCTCGCCTCTGCTCTGAAGAACAGAACTGTGCACAAGTCTTATTCCGCTAAACTGGTCTGCGCAGTTATTTGGACACTGGCGACTTTGGCTACAGCTCCGACGTCGATATTCTCAACTGTCAGCAACGTCACCGGAGAAAAACTGTGTTTGCTGAAGTTTCCTGGTGGTCAGTACTGGTTAGCAGTTTATCACATCCAGAAAATACTTGTAGGGTTCGTGTTGCCAATGTCCATCGTGTCCATCAGCTACATCATGCTACTGCGTTTCATCCGCAATCGGAGTATGAAAACAAGCAACCCTAAACGGAGGTCTCAGGTCACAAAATCTGTCACCATCGTGGTGTTGTCCTTCTTCCTGTGCTGGATGCCGAACCATGCCATCACTCTGTGGAGTGTGCTGGTGAAAATGAACGCTGCAAACTGGGACAAAGCTTATTACATTGTCCACACATATGTGTTCCCACTGACCATCTGCCTGGCGCACACAAACAGCTGCCTGAACCCGATTATTTACTGCCTCATGAGGAAGGAGTTTCGGAACAAACTGAGAGGTCTGCTTCACAGGGGATAGTGGTTTGCAACATTGGAAATTAGTCTACAGAGTGTGCGAAGTGTTTGGTTAAAGCGCAACCATGACGCACCGAGCGCGCACGGGTAAAAGGACACTGAAGACGGCACAAAAAGCACAAACGAGACAAGCGGCGTTATGTCATTACTGTTTACTTCAATGGGCTCCAAGAAAATCTAACTTTCATCTGTGCTTCTTGTCTTTAAACGATTGCGTAATGTGGATTATTCAGTAGGAAAACCACCGCAGCTGGTCCAAGGCAAAGCGATTCTAATGGCTTATGTTGTGTGAAAATATTAAATATACACCACTGCGGCTTTGCTTGTTAAGTGACTGTTAGGAGTGACCAGAATATGTGTGATCGCGTGAAAAACAGCGCTTCTTATATCTCTCTGTGAATGTCTTGGCAAATAATGTAATCAATGTTCAATACATGCTTATGAGACACCAGTGGATTCAAACATCACCTCATCACTTACAGAAGCAAAGTGATGGTGCAGGTCAGAAACTAACGCGCCAAAGTCAAGAGGGGACAAAGGGCATCAAAGTGTAAATGACTTATTATTGTTGTAATTATGCAAAAAAGAAATATGTGATAATAAGTGATAATAAAAATATACTGAAGTGGACACACGGGTCACTGTTCCTCTACAGGGCAGAATAAAACTGATGACATCAATATCATCTTATTATAACTGTATTCTTGAACCCAGTTCACCTGTGAATTAGGTTATAAAAGAACCTGTGAACATCACAGGTGTCTCCCTTTTTGGCCTGAGCCGTGTCTAAAGCTCTGCAGTTCCACAGTAACAAGCCCTCATGAAGAGGGTGGAAGGCAAACGAGCATCAGAAGTGCTGCACTCCAGCTGAAACACAGGTGCACGACTGTTTAGGAGGAATAGGATAATAATCTCGGTCACAATAACAGAAGGCGCAGTGGCTGCTAAATATTCCAACATGAAAACAATCTCAGAACAGGCCCCAAAAATCTCCCAACAGCTTGGTACAGTATGTACCCAGACTGAACGGAATATAACACCTTTGAAGTAGCTGAAAGCTTGAAGTAGAGAAATAAAACCCCTCCAGCAAAGAGCAGCTGAAATGAAACGTCTGTGAAAAATGGAAGGTTTAGGTAGGTAGGTTTGTAGACGACTGTATCCTCCACGACCAGGAAGAACAAACGTGTCATCAAAAATAAAGGTGGACAAAAAAGATTCCTAAATAAAGTACTGGAATCTCATCAGCGAAGTTGGATTTTAATCTGGATTAAATTTAAAAAAATCAAATGAAACATTAGTGATATTGACAAATGGTATGACCACTTTTGTTATTGTATAATTTATTATGTACGAGTCAGCAATGATAAGATTAGATTAGATAAGTGACAACAGTGAACATGCTACTCACAAAGTAACACAGATGCACACTGAAGCTAATGGGTTCAGACATCATTAACATGCAAAGCAGGCAAATCAAATGGATTTTAATGCTCAAGACAGGCTCCTCTTAAAAATCACTCATCAGGGAAGAGCGTCTGCCACATACACAAAGGCCTTACTCTCTGCATGGAAGTGAAATCTACAGCCCATGTGTACACCCAGCTGATTAGTCATATTAATACATTCATAGAAGAAACTCAGCTCTATTTAGAGCGGTCAACACAGTGATGCATCAGTAAAAGTAATATAACAAACATGTAACAGAAAATTAGTTATTCTGCATGAGTCTACTTTAGTTTTGTTTTAATAGAACAAGCTCCACCTTAATCAACAACAACAATAACACACTGTTCACTCATTTATGCATTTATATAAACAAAGAGGAGCCACGTTTGAAGAGGAATTGTCTATGTGGAAGGTTTCATTTGTATTCAAAGAGGGTTGTTCTGGTATTTTTACTTAATGCTGTTAATACTTCCTCCTTGACTGTCATCAGGGTTTTACAATGTGTCTCCTACATACATTTCAAGATAGTGAATTATCTCAAACATTACATTTTTGTGTCACCTCACAGTTTGTCATCTTTGCTGGTGACTTCATTCTGAGGATGTACATTAAGTCTTGCAAAGGTCGATTTCCAGACTCATCACAGTGTGACAGTGTGATGTTTTTTAGATAGTTGTTAAAAGCACTTAGCAGATCTCCTCTTAGGAAACTGAAATGGTGTCATTGTTCACTGCATATCCCAGAAAATTAAAGTGAGGAAAAACTCCAATCAACCCCAGTGTTGGTCGTATACTGTTAATGGAATTGCTTCCGTTCCACGGCACATTGTGAGTGTAGCTTGCCATTATGTTTTTCTATTGAATTGCACAGTTATTGTTACAATAATTCAGAACCAGAAAAAAAAAAACAGAAGCAAATTGCAAGAAAAAACCTCCTGGTGATTCCAGCAGTGGTGAAATGCTTTGCTGTTTTTTTCTTTTATACGTTTTTGACAGTAACTATGACAACTTAAAGGGCCATTAGCTAACTGGCAGCAAATTAAGATCAATTTTAAAGTCCTCAAGGTCCATGATTATACTGTGTGTGTGTGTGTGTGTGTGTGTGTGTGTGTGTGTGTGTGTGTGTGTGTGTGTGTGTGTGTGTGTGTGTGTGTGTGTGTGTGTGTGTGTGTGTGTGTGTGTGTTGTGTGTGTGTGTGTGTGTGTGTGTTCCTGCCCATTTGTGTCCTTATTTCTTTGCAGGAACAGAATTGTGTCTTTTGAATATCTCTTATTTTTAATATGTGTCAGATGAAACTGTGTCAGCAAAAGTACTGAGGTGTTATGAGCAAAATGTACTTTAAGTTTCAAAAGTAAAAGTAGCACTTGTGACTGATGTGTGACTATTTATTTTTGAGACTGATTGCTCTCTTGAATCATTCAGTACAAGCAGCATTTTAACGATGTAACTGCTTGGGATGGATTTATATACAGTTAGATACTTCTACTTATACTTAAACTGATACTTTATACTTAAATATTTCCATTTTATTGTGAAATACTGAATAAGAGTACCTCTCGTGTCTCAAGTAGCCATTTAAATGAACCATCTTTCACCAAACTTTGAAAACCACTAATTACATTTTTATAGTGCATTTATTTAAATTATATGTTTTGTCATTTGTCACAGTATTTATCATATACTGGAGTAAACTGTACAGACTTCCCTTTGATATTAAGGTGAGTAGATGCAGAAAGCTGAAACTGGACTTACTTTTGTAACAATTCTTTTAGTAAATGGGCACTTTTTGTAAATAACACTGACTGTAAATTATCTGAGAATCAGAACCACACAGGAAACTGTCCAACACTGAAAGAAGAGAACCACAGGAAACACAATTTATCTGCCCCGTACCAAACAGTATGAATCATGAAACCACAGGTGTTCAACTTCCATCAGGCTTTCTCCGGCCACTTATTACTGATGAAACTTGGTTTGATTGTGAAAATGTTCCACTCGTCTCTATATTTGGGTTGCATACTGCACTTAGCTGCTCTTAACCACACTTTTCTTTTCCAGAGACTCAGAACTCGGGGATGTCTTGATTTCCAAGTTTCTTGAGACAATGACCCCAAACACACCTCTGGGTATTCTAAGAGCCATTTGTCCAAGACGGCGAATGATGAAGTGCGGCATCAGATGACCTGGCCTCTACAATCACCCAATCTGACTCCAACTGAGGTGGTTTGGATTGAGTTGGACTGGAGGCTGAAGAAAAAGCCTCCAACAAGTACTCCACAGCCTGAGACACTTAGTTAGGTTTTATTGCACCAAAAGCAGAAAGGGGATGGTAGTGTGGAGACCGTGGGACCAGGGCCACGCACCAGGACTTTCGAACCAGTAGGTGGATCTGGGGCAGGATCTACCAGGGAGACACAGGTGAGTACACAGGTTAGTAACCACAAAGAGTTAAACATAGGTAATTAAAGGAACTCATGTCCAGGTGCAGACGATGGGGCCCAGTCTGGGGAGCGAGTGCAAAGGCTGTGGAGAGCAGAGGCCAGAGGACACCGAGGGGGCTGAGAGTGTGGCACAAGAGGAAGCGGAAAGAAGATGGTGGCCCCGTGGGCGGAGAGAGACACGTATTAAAGGAGTCAAACAAGTACACAGGCATGGGACAGAGGAGTCAAAACAGAGATACAATCCTCCACAAAAACACAGTCAGTGCAGGCCAGAGAACCAGAATCCAGAAAACAAAGTCCAGACACAGAGCAGAGGTCTGAAACCAGAGAGGGGTCAGTCATGCAGAGGGGCCAGAGGAAAACAAGGTTAAAGATCCAGAGACAGTGCAGGAGAATAATCAGAAACTGATTTACAGTCATACATGGGTTCAGGCAGAGGAGGGTCAGAACAGGCAGGAGTCAAAGTCGCCAGAAAACAACTGTACGCTGAGAGATCAAGGCTGGAGAGGTGATTCAGTAGACGAGTGCAGACAATCCGGCAAACTAAAGGTGACTTTAGGAAGTGTCGTGAAATCTTCTAAATAAAAGTGGAAAAACACAGGTGACGACATCATGACTCTGCAACATTGTCATCAAAGCAAAAGGTGGCTATCAAAAATTGGAAATATAAAATATGTTCTTGGTTATTTAACAGTTTTTTGTTGACTACATCATTTCATATTTGTTCTGCCATAATTTCATTGTCTTTGGTATTAATAAAATAATAATAATAATAATAATAATAAAAACTAAAAAAAAAGAAGTAAAGGAGACAGAGGGTCCAACTTTTGAGTGGTTGTTGTGTTCGGCTAGTTTGTGTGACAGTCCAGTCTGTTCTATTAAATGAAATATATTTAGTTTGGAGAGATGGCTCATCACAAGATGACGATACTTTCCATTTCTGTCACAGCAAATTAGTCTGTGTTAGTGATCATTTTTTGTGTAGTTGTGGCTCATCAAGCTGCACAGAGAACATTCAGTCCTTCAATGTGTTGTTGATGATAAATATACATTCTCAAACACTGAGCTGAAGTCAGGCTTCTTAAGTATGATGTGGGCAGATACAGAGCGATTCATCTTCAATAAAACACAAAAAGCTGTTTCCTTTGTGGAGAAGGTCGTAGCTACATTTACTCATTGTGTTTAATTGCATCCATCTTTTTACTTAACCTTCACAGGTCCATATGTTAAAACTGCTCCTAAATATCAGATTATATTTTGTTGTATTACTTATTAACACTATATAAAGCACAGTATGGTGTTTTGTTTTTTTTTGCACATTTTCATGCTGAAAAATGCTTCTGAAAAACATGTACATAGACATGTACGTTATTTTACATGAAAAGGTACCAGTTGTCTTTCAGATATTTCTTCGCCTTTCTGACATGGTACATGTATAATGACTGTTTTGTCTTTTGTCATACAGTGCCACATCAATAATCTTTATTTAAAACCTTTATTAAAATCAAAAAGTTGCACTTATATCCTATGAAACTAAAGCAACTCTTTCCAGAGCATTTTATTTTATAGTTCTTCTCCTTGCTTTGTACCTCCATGTATGTCTCTTTGGATAATAGCCTCCACCAAATACCTAAATGTAAATGTAAATGTAAATACTTTGCTAGTTCTTCTGGGGATGTTAGCGGACAGCTGTGGCTGCAGGGACCTAGTGGCTTTCCAGTATCTTACACAAATACTGTAATGATCCATTACAGGAGACTGAAGCCAGTTGATGCAGTGGCACTCGTTCTGACTTCACATCGTGGTACTCCATATCATTCCCACTGGACTTTACTTCATTTGTCTTAGAATGGAAAAACATGGAAAAACAGAGAGCTTAAATCTTAAGTAGGCCTGTCATTTCTTCTTTGGAGACTGAAGCCACATGTTGTGTCTCCTCTACTAATAAGCAAAGGAGGACACGAGAGATAAACTGATAAAGATGAATAATGATCTTGTCCATGCGAAGATCTGTCATTGCTATTAAAAATGCAACACAAAAGTGTGACAACTCACTTGTTCAAAGTTCATGAGAACTTTGTGACCTATAAAAATATGGTCGTTGGCCAGAAAAGGCTGAGAAACACTGGAGCAGTGATGCCACAAAAATGTCTTTTTCCATTCTGATGCCGAAAAAAAATATAAGTTTACTAAAGCTAAAATAAGTCATCTTACATCTTGTTGTGCTTTGCTAAAATATAAGAGAGTAAATGTGAAAAATTAAAATTGCATTACATATATATTTTAAAATCGTTATACCGACACATTTGAAGTAATGTTAAATTCTGGAGGTACCACATTGAGAAATTGACTTTTTTTCCATCACTACATTGACTTGACCGTTTAGGTTACTTCTGGCAGATCTGTATTTTGTTAAAAGATATTGGCAACAATAAATTATGACGCAGTTGTGCTGTTTTTGTTCATCAGCAAGTGTCTGTAGTAATATCTCTGTATGGATCTTTGTCAAAGTATAAGATAACATAAGACATAAGAAGAAAAACAATTCATCATAAAAACTATCATAGAAAATACAAATAAACTACTGAATTAAACATGTATTGCACAGAAGATTTACACGGTCCAGATGAGAGCATGACAGTGTTGCACAGAATATAGCACAGACAATATTGCCAATGGTGACTTGAGGTATATGCTCTGCGTTTAGATATGTCTTTGTATATGTTGCGTAAGCCATGCTCATAATATTGCATAAACATTTAACTATACAGGTGTTAATATAATCTAGATATGTGCAACTAGACACCTAAATTAGAGTCTGATCATACTTTCATAGTTTTACTTCTATATGATTTAAATGTTAACTTGAGTATTTTTACAGTGGGGTGTCAGTACTTTTAATTGTGTAAAGGCTCTGTAGTTCCTCATTTTGTCTCTTTTGCATGACTGTGAGAAACGTTTGGATTTTCGAGGTTCTAGCGGAGCCCTGAACGCCTCTCGGCTGCGGCTCGTCACGGTGGTCAGGTGACCGGCAGCAGCAGGCCACTCTCGGCGTCTCCGTCGCTTTGGCTCCAATGTCGGAGGTGATTGTGTCTGGAAGAAATGGACTTTGGCAATGCACGAATTTGATCACACAGAGATCCGACCAGTTGAGTCTGTGAATGGCGCCAAAACAGGACCCTAAACCTAAATTTCAAGAAGGTCTGTGCAGAAAAACGATGGATGCGTCTTAGCGCCTGGAAGGGGGCGGGTTTGTTGTTGTTGTTGATGCTAGTAGTCTCCAGGCAGGGACGGAGACTGAGCCTTTATTACTAGCTAAATATGTCAGAAATACGAATAAACACTCCCAACATCAACGCACAGTAAAGCTTATCACGTCAAATTAAAGTTATAGGTGCAAAACGAACGCTAGCGCTAAGCTAATTGTTAGCTAGCTTGTTGTTTATGCTAGCTAACTAGCTTTTGCTGTTTCATTTTATTATTAGCTGACCTCTAAGCCTGTCCTTATTCTATTATCTTTAATTGTAGTCTATGGAGCTATTACACGAGTGCTTGTCGTGGTAATTTGAGGTATCATGGTGTTTTTCTTCTCAATCCTCACATTTGTTTTTAATCTCCCAGGTGAAAGAGTCCTGTGCTTTCATGGGCCATTGCTCTATGAGGCAAAGGTTAGTTTTAATACTACCTCTCAGTGTTATTCGTTGATTATTAACTACATAGCAAATTGACGCAGGTATGTTTCTTTTCTTGTTTTGCAGTGTGTAAAGATCAACATAAAGGATAAGCAGATTAAATATTTCATTCATTACAGCGGATGGAACAAAAAGTGAGCAGCCTGGTGTCAAAGCAGTCAGATTTTCTGTATTTGTGTTTGAGTGTTTAGTCCGCCCGCTGTGCCCACTGTCAAATTTTGAGAGTGTGTGTGTGTGTGTTTGTGACCTTTTTATTAGTTTTATAGTGATGACATTTCAAGGTTTGATCTATTTTTCATTGGCAGCTGGGATGAATGGGTTCCTGAAAGCAGAGTTCTCAAATATGTGGACAGCAACCTTGCGAAACAAAAAGAGCTTCAAAAGGCCAATCAGTGAGTTTACCTTTTTTGTGCACAAATGCAGTTTTTATGTGATAATCAAATATAAAAAAAATAATTCCCTCATTTCAAATCCTTTGTTTTCCCACATACAAATATTTATAACAACAATGACAAAAGGGTATTTGCACCATGTCAATAAAGGTTTACCCATAATTTATTATTATTTGCTTGAAAGGTTTAAATATGTTGCTCTTTATAGTATTCGGACAAATACTATTAAAACATGTTGAGTATTTTTATTCATTGACTGTCTGTTCTCTTTCCTCAGGGACCATTATGTTGAGGGAAAGATGAGGGGGTTAGCACCAAGCAAGAAGATTGCTGCTGTGCAGCAGAAAAATGTTGATCTGTAAGTCTCTACCCTAATAATCCAATATACTATGAACCAATTATGAAAATTCATAGTACATTGAATAAGTATGAATGTAAGCACTGAATGTTGTCACTGTGCAGGGTACACATGGTATCTTCATCTTTATATTTTACTTACAGATATTATGTGTTGTAGTAATTATTGTGCTTTATTTCATTACAGGAAAGTGAAAAAAGCAAAACAGAAGAGTAAGTAAAATGTATTTTATTACATTGATTTTGTTAGTAGTAGCTTTAAATCAAGTCGGGTTTATTTAAATATGCCCAAATCACAATTCTGCCTCAAAGAGCAGTTTGTTTATTCACCAGAATATGACATATGAATGTAACAATGAAATGTCAATGGACCATTTTAGTAAAGATGTCACAGCAGCGTATGCTATTAAATTGTGTTTTTGCTTACCATTTTTGTTGTTGAGGCATTTACTGTGAGCCTTGTGCATATTACCACAGTGGCGTATTTTTAGTACAAGCTACTTTTTGTATGAAATCTAAAAAAAAACTGTGTTACTTGTTGGTACCTTTTTTTGTACAGTGGTAAGAAAAAGTATCTATGTAAAAAGTATGTGAACCTTGTGAAATTTCATGGTTTTCTCCATTAGTTTGTCATAAAATGTGATCTGACATTCATCTTAGTCAAGAGTATTAACAAATATAATGTGCCTAAAATAATAACAGAAATTAAATTCTACAGAACAACAAAAAAAACTCATAGTGCTAGTGGGAAAAGTACAGTACGTGAACCCTTGGAATAATGACCTCAAAAAAGCTAACTGACGTCAGGTGCTACAATACCTCAAGTCCTGTTAAGAAAATTAGTTTGGAGGAGTGGACTAGAGCTACTTTTACTGACAAAAACCACTCAAAGAATGTGCTTATGTGAGCCATGCCTGGCCAAAGGAGCTTTCAGAGGATCTACGATAATGAATTGTTGATTTACATAAAGCTGGAACGGGTTACAAAGTGATTTCAAAGACTTTAGAAATTCACCACTCTACAGTTCGGCAAACAATCTACAAATGGAGACACTTTGGGACTGTAGCTACCCTACCAAGTAGTGGGCGGCCAGTCAAAATGACTGTTATCAACTAGTCATTAACTACTAGTTATTAAATCCAAGGATTCACATACTTTTTCCACTAGCACTATGAGATTTTTATAGTTGTTCTCAATAAAGTAAATTTTATAATGTTATTATTTTAGGTACATTATATTTGTTAATACTTAGATGAATATTAGATCATGTATTTAAAAATGAATGCAGAAAATACTTTTTCTTGCCACACTTAAACTGAACCCAAAGAATTCACCAGAAGAAAGACATCAGTAGTGCTACATGTCCTTTTGTTTCATACAAACACTTTCATCAGCTAAAAATAACTTTCAACACACTGCGTGATACCTGTTCTTCTATTTTGTCAAGAGCACAGCCTGATTCAGGCAAATTTGTGCATCTATTGAATACAATAAGAAGCTTAGACTTTAATAATCTGTCGAATCAACTTGAAAACCGATGACTTTCAGATCTACATAATGAAGCTGTATCCCCTGTGTCTTCTAGTCTCCGGGCCGGGTGAAGGTACCAGCAGTGGAGAAGCGCCTCAGGGACCACGGAAGAAAAGGGCTCGGGTTGATCCCACAGTCGAGAGTGTATGTAAAGTATTATCAATATCATTATTGGTAACCATAAAAACATACCCAACAGTTTACATAGCTTGGCATTTTGTTAACATATAAAGCTGGGAAATATTTGAACTATTTAGACCACTGCACGTCTGTCTGTTGATCAAAATAATTGATTATTCAAAGAGATATTTTCAGAAAACTGTGGATACAGTTTACACCCCGATGATACATAACACACAAAGTGTGAACACTTGGGCTGTAAGAAAAACATTTCCTGTTCTTTCTCATTTCTTCTGGCTCACAAAGTTGTTTGAAGAGTCAGTAATTTGTCCATAAATGTGACCATTATCCCCTGTGGAGAACAGTAGGCGATTACTGATTGCTTATTCTAACTTTGACATACAGTGCTGGCTAGGTGAAGGCAAAGGCTGCATTTGCCTCAAAAACAGCAGACAATGTTATCACCGTGCAGCCAGCTGTAGATGTAATTATGATTTCCACACAATACATCGTGTCAACAAAATATTACAATATAACATTACTTATGTCATCAAAACATTTGAGAGTGGAGGCAGGTCGCAGCCAGAGAAGGAAAACCACATTATTTTCTTCTGTGAGACCTGCTGCCATTTACCAGCAAAAAGTGTTAAACACTGTGTAATTAATTGAATTAAGCATGGCAGCTTATTTACACACACATTTAGTTTGCATTCAATAATGTGTGTAATGCCAGTTCTTTAAATGTTATTCTTGATACAGATCCTTTTGTTGTCACACAGGTGCAGTAGTTGTGGGACTGTGGGTTTTTATGTGGTCTCATATGTTGCTTTGTAAAAGACATGATGAACTGAAATGTTTTTTTACCACAGAAGATGAAAAATTAAATTAAATTAAATTAAATGAAGGTGAGGCACTCTGACACAAAATGTATGCTTGCATTGGGCTTAAAGGAAGAAATGTTCACCAACCGTGTGGAAGTGAAAGTGAAGATCCCTGAGGAGCTGAAACCCTGGCTAGTCGATGACTGGGACCTCATCACCCGGCAGAAACAGGTGATAAAACTGAATATAACACTGAATTTACATCAGCTATGATGACTCGTGCACATTCATTTTATATTAGATCAATTGAATAGTACAAATAATAACAAATGTTTTATGCTATGTTGGAATGAAGCAGGGATTAAATCACTTGAAGAAGTTGATATCTGAAATATTTATTACAACTGTTTTGTCAGAAAATGCTCAAATCAAATCAAATCAAAATACTTTTTTCACATCTGTTATGGTCATGAAAGTTGTCTGCTCATACGACACTATACTTTAAAACCTGTCACATAAGACTATCACAGTTTGAGGGAACATTAACAAAAAAGTGATATCACTGGTTTCATCAGAATCAGAATTTGCTGTGAAAAGTTCCCGACAATAGATGGTGGAGTAGCAAACTGTGCATCAGAGCGCCACATCCCCGTCGGAACAACAAGCAGGGAAATGTAGCTCTGTCAATGCTGTAAATGTCACAGTCAATTTGAAAACAATAAGTGGAGACTGTTAAGCTTGAAATGATCTTTTTAAAGTGAGAAACACTGTGATGTTGAATAATTATGTAAATGATAGTGACTAAATTAAAGTTTTTGATGAAGAGATGTACTTTCTGCTGCTTACAGTTATTTCATCTGCCTGCTAAGAAGAATGTAGAGACTGTCTTGGAGGACTATGCAAACTATAAGAAATCAAAAGGAAACTCGGACAATAAGTAAGAACAAACTTTTAAACTTGCTTAACATAACACAAAGGTTGGTGTCGTGTATTCAGCATCACTGCATGTGTCCAGCTCCTCGAGACAATGGTCACGAGTAGTTACAGTATTTAATTTTAAAGTAATGTTATTATAACGTATGTTTCAGCCCATTTACAGAAGTTCCTAAAGGCATTTTATCATCCACATTTCTTTCATCACAATGCATCAAGAAAAAATAACTTGCTGAGTTTGTTTACATTAAAAATAGACAAATGCAATGAAACACACACGTTTTCATTTTTCATTGATGAATTTGTGTTCTTTATTTCAGAAACAGCTTTTTTTCTTGGACGTTGTTTTCATTCCATTTTTAAATGTAAAAAACAATAAAATTCATGCTATACTATTTATACTTTTATTATTTTCCTTCTCGGTCAAATCTTCTGGTATCATAGTTTGTGATTTTATTGCTGACATAATAATATTAACATAATAACCCCAAGCATGATGATCCCTAATTCAAGCACCTTTTTTTAAGTCTGTGAAATTTGCAATCTCTGCTGTCTCTATGAAACCTAAAAAAGTACGTGCCTTTCCTCTTTCTCTTCCTTTTTAGGGAGTATGCAGTGAACGAAGTGGTGGCAGGCATTCGGGAATACTTCAACGTCATGCTGGGCACACAACTTCTTTACAAATTTGAGAGGCCACAGTATGCTGAGATTTTGGCTGAACACCCAGACATGCCAATGTCTCAGGTTTATGGAGCTCCACACTTGCTGCGTCTGTTTGGTAGGGTAACCTGGACACACAGTGAAAAGACACACACACACACAGACACACATATGCCATAGATGATCGTCATGCATGCAGCTCACACACAGGGATGACTTTTATTCTTAGAAAAATCTTAATCTCTCTTCCAGTAACCGGAGGAGTGAAAACATACTGTGGATGTGAACTGTGTGTTTATGAGAGAAATTTGAAAGGTGCTTGATGAGGCTGAAAAGAGGCTTCACTGTTCTCAAATAATAATCAAATAATCGTCTTTGTGAGAAAAACATAAGTTTTGAAGCAGGGCTATCCAGGCTTAGATAATTCCAGGTCTACATCTTAAAGAAGGAAAAATAACTGTGGCTGCAATATATTGTGGGTAGCATAAAAATTGGGCACTGCTATTTGCTCTTTTCCTGTAGAAAATTACACAGTGTATAAACTCTACAATAGTAACCAGGTGAAATGGTTAATGCGTCATTTACTCTACTTACAACTTAAAAGGGTTTCCAGTATTTCTCAGTGGTGGAAGGACAATTAAAAATGTGAGAATTAGGTCAAACTGAGGTGTGTTCCTTTTGCAACGTAATACAATACATTACCTTCAATTAATTGTCAACTATTAAAACATTGATTGTTCTTAATGAATTTATGTCGTGCTCAGGTAACCTCATCACCACCGATGCTATTGTTCTCACGATGGATTTATAAATCAGTTTGTCATTTGCTTTTTTTTCTAGGGACTAACAAATGTAATTATATGGTCTAAAGTGTCAAATGATACTATTATCATGTAATTTGATATATACACTGAAAATAGTGTATGGTGTTGTGTTATGGTAGGAATTTTGGTTTCTACTGAGGTAGCTACAGTATCTATTTGATGTCTCTGGCTGAATCTGGAAAGTACAGCAAAAGTGCAAATCAGTGATGGCTTGTTTTTCTCTCATACTGAATTATGAAAATGTAGGAATATGGGGATTTAAAGAGTATAAAATGTCATGATATAGATCAGAACAGATCTATATGATGTTTTCGTGGTGTACATATATTTGCTTCTCTCGTAGCTGCGTCTGGAGACAGTATGAACCCGAATTAGTAAAACATAAATGTGAAAAAGTGAAATTGGGGAATCTGTTTGGTAAATATGGCATTTAATTTAAAATTTTTAATTTGTTCAAAATCTATAATTAATTTAATTTTGTTAATGATCTTATGCCATAGTTAAGAGAAATGTGACATAACATTTGGAGTAAATCACACAACTCTTCATCGACTGTTGAGCCTCACTTCATCATGGAGGACATTAGGTTATAGTATATCTAGAAAAATCATCTGAGGCCTGAAGCCTGGAAAAGAAGACAGGATGTTTCATTTATTTAGTTGTTCATCCATTATCTTAACCGCTTGTCCTCTCAAGGGTCGTGGGAGTGCTGAAACCTATCCCAGCTGCCATTGGGAAAGAGGCGGGGTGCACACTGGACATGTAGCTAGTCTATCACAGGACCTACATATAGAGACAGACATCACACCTGTGGAGTCACCACTTAACCTAACATGCATGTCTTTGGGGCATGATATTTGCTGTAAATTGTGTTTGTAAAGAACTTATCTTAAAACTGTATGAAGCCTTTTTACATTCACACAGCATTCAAACGTCTCGATTTGCTCCGTTCCTCACGTTGTGTCCCTTCTCCAACAGTTCGTATTGGAGCCATGCTGGCCTACACTCCACTGGACGAGAAGAGTCTGGCTTTGCTGCTCAGTTACCTCCAAGATTTTCTCAAGTAAGGATTAACTCTCATCACACCACCAGAGACTCCATGTCATGTTTGACTGAGTCTAAAATGTCATGTTATGTCCACATTCATATTAGTGCAGCCAGGCTTGTTGCAAATCCTCAAGACATAAGGCATGAAATCGATTTTCCACTCCAGAACATATTTCTGCTGAGACTGACTCTCAATAGCATTTTATGACAGATCTAATGTTTAGGTATTTTGGATAGAAAATGATTTCGCAGATCATTCATGTGTATTTTAGTAAATTCTAAATCAGAACATAAACACGTGTTTCTAACCTAACAGCACTGCAGACTTTACTTTTCACTTTTAATGGCTGAAGTAAATGTGATCCTCAGGTGGTTGGAGTATGACCTAACATGTAGGATTAGTACAAACTATGTTTGATTTTCAGAACTTTCTCACTCTGACATGGTTTAAGTAATGTGAGGAAACACTACATGAAGAAAATGCAGTGATGATCAAGAGCTACTGTAAAATTAGAATTACAGTGGTTTGGAATTGGGTCAACAAACTAGAAAATTGACAAATGGTGAGTTCACAGTGGTTTTGTTTTGTTCGGTAATTACACTGCTATGAATGCCAACATGGCCTAAATATCTCACCGGTGTCATTCATACTATTTATGCACGAGCGACACCACATTAACCACGTCTGTGTCATTTCAGTTGGATTGTGAGGCTAGAGACCTGTGACTAATCATTAATCATTTCAGACTAATTAAAATAGCTGTATTCATCCTTAGCAAATTACTGGCAAAGGCTGTCAACACTGTGCTTTTTAAACACGTTTTTAGAAATGGTAATTGGTTGTTTTCTTTTCTGTGCATTCATATTGCTGGCTGATATTTTCTAATTAAATGTAATTTCATATAAATAGATATATTTAATCTTGTTTGATATGAAGCAGACTTTATATCTCTTTTTTTCCAACTCTACTCATCTGTGAATTTCTCTTTTCACATCTTGATGGTTATGCAGACAAACAGATTTTATCAATGGACAAACTTTGATAGAAGCTCTAATGTGGCGGGAAGCAGGGCTGAGTGATAATTATCTGTTCCTTCTGAGCTTGTTTTGCAATTCTTTAGCAATAATCATTTCTTTCTCGCTCCACAATGACAAACTGTTTTACATGTCCTTCAGGTACCTGGTAAAAAATTCATCCACCCTCTTCAGTGCCAGTGACTATGAGGTTGCACCCCCCGAGTACCATCGCAAGGCTGTGTGAAAGCTCTCAGCACACAGGACTGCTATTGAGGCATGCCATCACCCTCTCCCAGACCACATGTAAAATAACTATTACTACTCTTTTGAGTGCAGACTTGGATGAGATTTTTCACTTGAACTGTTACACTTCCCTCACAAAGGTCTCAGGAGCTTGTCCCAGTTAGGAAGTCAAAATATTTGAGCTAACTTTTTTTTTTTTTTTGGCCGGTCTCGCTATACTTTTCTCTGTCACATATTTGAAAAGGCACAAAATAAAATATGTTTCTCTGTCGAAAGGTAAATGATTTAACAAGCAGCTCATTGGTGTTTTTGTGCATTCCATCCAATAGATATTTGTTATTGTTGCATGTGTGTATTTATTAGTGTTTCTTCTGCTACATAAGGTGCAATTTACTGCTGGACCATACTGTATGGTCAGCACTAAGCAGTTAATGTTTTGGATTTGTATCTTGTGTATTTGTATCAATTTGTAAACAAAATGTTTCTACACAACCTTTACATTGCTGACGGTGTTTTCTTGTTCACATCTTGAAAGAACAGTGTCATTATGGATGAATGACGATGAAAAATAATGGAGAAAGTGCTTACAGTTGCTTCAAGACACAACTGAAGTAAGGGAGAAAATAATCACTGATTCCTTGTAAGACTTTCATGCATATAGATTTAATAGCACTTGACTACAAACTACATCAGAAGGTGGAATATGTGAAACTATTAGATATTTCTTACTAACTGCATTACTGCATTAATTTGTAAGAAGCATTATACAGTTGTAGTTGGTTCAGTTGAGGAGAAAAATGTCCATCACAATTAACATTAAGTGTTTAATCGTAATTTGTAAGTAAACTAGTGGCTTACTAAAGTTGTCAAATAAAAAAATACAGTATTTTCTCTCTGAATTTTATTAAAATTAACACAAAATTGAAATACTCAAAATACAAATGTCCCTTGACAAGGTACACCTCTGAAAACTGTTTAATACTAATATTTTATTATAAAAAAAACAGGAAAAGTAGATTTAAATGACCAAAACAAATCTCAAATATGACTCGATGAGATTAACACATCAGGTTCTTAAATCTTCCTCTAAAACGTGGACAGCTAGTTTGTGCAGCTTTATACTCAATCAAACCAAATTGAGCATTTTTAATTCAAGAGTCGTCGTTTGACTATATAAAGACATTTACGTCTCTAACTAAACAGGGGCACACTGGGTGAGTACGTGGGGAAACGCAGCTTGACACCAACTGTGGGGACTCTCAGCATCAGCTGTTTGTTCCTCCACCCTGGACGGACGCAACCGCAGCACGCAGCAGCTCCATGGTAACCCCGTTGCTATGGACACGCAGTATCTCGAGCGATGGCAGATGGGAGTAAAGAAGTCGGACTGGTTCGACTAATCGCCAGACTGAGATGGAAAACCAGTGTTTTAGACCGAGGTGTTGTTTCATAAACTAAACCCCTAACAGGCTTTTATAAACCTGTGAAAGTCCTTTTATTGCACTGCACGGAGATGACGAGCAATCAATGCCGCATGCGCTCTGCGTGTTCATTGCTGTTACCATGACGATAGATGTTCGGAAGCCTACACCTTTAATTTTTAATTTAATTTACTATATGACACATTATGACTTAGGGTTTGTTGATCATTTTGTAACTATTAACCACAAACTGCAGCCTCTAGAAGCTGTTAGATACAATTATAGTGGAGTAAAAAGCACATTTTCTTCTGGAGTCGATGTATAAAGTAGCAGAAAACGTAAATACTATGAGAGCAAGTATCTTAAAACTGTACTTTAGTACAGTACTTTACAGTACTAGTATGTGTAGAGAGTTTTAGCGAGGAAATCAGGAACCACAAGGGGGCAGCAGTTTCTGCTGCTCTTATTTGATTCTCACTCAAACTCGATGTTCACCTGTTGATTCATTACAATTCACATTTGCATCAAAATATACTTTAAGCACTCCTGCAATGTCAGATTATTATTGTTTTATAACAATCGAGGCATTAGTGGGTATATATGATTTTAATTATTTTATCTACTGCTAGATTGTGAATTTCAATAAAGTCTTATCTTAACCTGTAAAGAAGCAGAAAACTGAAATATTCAGTAAAGTACAACTTCTTCAGGCATTGTACTTCAATGCAGTACTTGAATAAATAAATATTGTGACACAGCTGCGCTCCATCAGTGCTATTTTTTCGGTGGGTGTGTGACGAAGGGCTACAATACAATAAACAAGCCTAAACCAAATCTGATGCACAATTACAATTCATCACATCGAAATTTTATTAGTCTTTAATAGTCCTTGGTAGAAAATTTAAATGTGTTTGATCCTCCACTGTGTCTTACTGGACAAGGTTTCTTTTGTAGATGTTGTAATGCTGAAATTTGACATTATACATATTGAAATGTATCTGACCAAATTCAGACAACAAGCTGTACAAAAGGTGCCTTGTCCATCTCTCTGCAGATCATTCACATTCTGCCTATTGACATTTTATATATTAGCCTAGGTTATGGTTTTTTGTTTTAAATAAAAGAGCAGCTGTTTTAAAATTAACCACAAATTATTAGTCTCACTACATCTACCTTTTTATTTTAGTTGTTCATTGAGCATAAGTGCAAATGTAGACATACGACACAATAATAACATAAACATCTTGTGTAGTTAAGTAAATAGGTTTATTTGTTGATTTTTTATATTTATATGCACACAGATATGCTTATATTACATAATAAATACAAACAGAACTGTTTTTCTAGGGTTTGTTGATAGACAAACAGCTATGGTGAATAAATACTTCAGCTGGGTTGCAATAGCACAACATTGTTCTCTAAACATTACATTAGGCAGTATGTATCATCCTGGCTAAACCCCAGTGTCAAATGTTCATCTTTAATGACCTCTTGTGGTTGGTTTTATAATCATACTGTATGATTATAAGGTTGTACAGTATATGATGTTGCAAACATAAAATGGAAAATTCAAAGTCTATCTTATCTATGTAGTTGTACGTTACAGTACTACATTACTACTACACTACTACTATTATAGGAAGTGACCCTGTTGGGCCCTACATAACTAGGGTATTTTATTTTCTACCTGCTCAACACTAAAACAACTTGGCATAAACTCTCATTAATTTATCAATGCTTGATATATTTCATAACATCAAGCACTGATCCCCATATTACTAGTGCAAAGTCTTGTTCTGAGTATTGATACTAGTGCCAGCACTGATCAGAAAAGCACCCATATCTTTGAATATCTGCTGGTCCTGTGTGTGTGTGTGTACAGTGATGACTTCTTGGTTCAGTGACTGACATGAAGAGCAAGCGTTATTTATGATTACAACACTGTTGTGTTTAGCATAGTCAAGGAGTGTTACAGGGTTCAAGCCCAGTGTCATCTGTGAACGACCAACATAACATAGTAATGGAACAGTTTAACCTATAAATACTTTTGATCTACATGCAGGTTTTTAGAATACTTTTAGGCTGTGAGTGTTCATGGCTTTTTATGCAGTTACATGGTCTGTAAGTCGTAGAGTGTGATGATAATCCTTTGAACAAACATTCACCTGTTTTTAGTGTCACTATTTGCCCCGCCGTTAAGTACTTTTTATGTTTGTAAGCTACTTTATATGTGCAACATAAATAACATAAATACTTCCTCCTGGTTTGGTTATACAGAAATCAAGCTTGTTTTTACTTCTTAAATCATGCCATATTTCCATGTAGGCCTATCCATACATTGTGGGGTTAAAGTAGCATTTCCTCCTCTAATCTGGACTACAAATGACACTATTTTGTATCTGCTCTAAACTACACAGGTACTTCAGCACAGTGGTCTAGGAGCTCCATGACACATGACACAATTGATCCTGAGATCTCAGCTGTTCATAGATGTATTGGTACGTTTCCCAGGTGTTTCGGTCTTCAGGTAAGGCTGACGTCACTCCAGGTTTTCCTGCCCCGTCCCGGGGTGCCTTCTCCCAACGACAACTGACAAGGAAGTCCCGCCCTTGACCTTTCTGATTGGATAGAAAGTAAACCCGTCCGTGTATATCCGAGTTTGATTGGTTCAGCGGCTTGTCAATCACAGTGCCATTAGAGTTTGCGGCTGGGCGTCAGGTGAAACTCGCTCTGAGAAGAAAAGAGGAAAGATTAAAGTTTATTCGTCTGAACTTTCTGGAAAGTTGTACTGTTTGTGCATGTATTCACCAAAAGACAGTTTTAACAGCAGGAACCAGCACGTTTCAAGATGAAGAGCCTCAAGTATCGGTTGAAAAAGCACGAAGTTACCATCACTGTAAGTTGAACACAGTTGTTTCTTGTCTGTATTAACTTAGTTTTGCTAATGTCGTACAGTTGTATTAGCTGTTTGTTGGTAGACGATGCTAATGCTAGGCGCTATGTCTTAACTCCAGTGATTTATTGTTGCTGTTGGTAAGCCGGACCTGCTCTCAGCTGCCACATTAAACACACGGTGGCTGTTGTCTGGTTGTAAAACACAGCTCCAGCATGTTGAGGCACCTGTGCCTCAGCGCGAGTAATGTCAGTGGATGTGGCCTGGTGGAGTTTCATTAAACTGCATGTATTCAGGTTATCATGACCCGGCCTAAATCTAATACAGATGACTATGTTCTCGGTAAAAGCTGCACAAATCAGTGCCCGATTTCTTGGTTATTATCACCGAGGACACTCGCCGTGGTGCAGTTTCTTTTGTGTCCTTACCACCCGCAGGAGCTGGGCTCTCAAAGTTTGCTGTCACTTGAATGCAGCAATCTGCAGATCTTCTGATCCTACAAAAAGGAGCTTACATTTCCTCATTGTTCTCACACAGGCTACTTAAGATTTGAAATGCCTGACGTTTACTTGTTATGGAGTATTTATTATTCATATGTAGTATTTTCTGGATCTTCCCTCTGGCACTGCCTGTAGGAGGAGTTCAGCAGTAATAAAGGTTATAATGTTGTGTAAATGTTACACATACCTGTATGGTAATTTGTGACGCCTCTGTGGTCAAATGTTCATGATGATGATGCCTAGCATTAATATGAGAATCACTAAGTGTAACGAAACTATACCACAAACAATGGCTGCAATTTTTCAGTTAATCTTATTTCCAGGATGTTTTGTCTATAAAATGCACAGATATTATAAACATTTTAAGTTGTACTATAACAGAGCCCAACGCAATTTCTTTATACTCCGTGCTCATACTTCCTGTTTGATCCGAATCCAGAAAATTACCATGTTCAGTTTACTTTCGTAATTAAAAGAAAAACAGAAAGTCATTACATCTGAGATGGAGAAGCCAGAAAATGTTCAGGCTTTTGCCAAAAAAATTGACTAAAATTGTTAAACAATGATTCTATTATTGATTTCCTGCTGCTCGATTAATCGGTAAATCACAACTGATCATTATAACCTTTACAAAGGCAGGATTTATTGCAGGACTGGTGTTAGACTGTATTGGTTTTAGTTTTGCATAACTCGTACACTGGCATAGTAGTGTACAGTAGCTCTTTCTAAAAAAGCAAATTTAGTTATCTTGTAATAAAATGGACAACTTTTGCTAAAACCTTCCATTTCTGTCGAATTTGTTGCAGTTAGCATACCAGCTCCTTGGCACCATGGATACACAATAAGTCCTTCCAGGAATGTTGCAGTGATTTTGTTCTTAGGTTAAGTCTGCATGTGTTACAGCCCAGAGAATTGAATTAATTATGGTGTTTGATTAGTTGTACGGTATATACAATAATTTAGATCTTTGCTTTTCATCTAATTTGAGTATCATATTAGGCTGAATGCTAATAGACAGCCAATACAACAGCACACTACCAAACACCAACTGCATAGTTGATCATGCAGTGGGTGCTTGGCACTGCACTCTGTGTGCAGTTCTTAGCAATTACCATGAGAAAGGCACAAAGCCAGAGTAGCTGTGTGTGGTAAACTATCTGGCCCTTTTAAAGAGGGAAAAGCCTTTCAGGAATGAAATGGTATTGTATGCTCATTGAGAGCTGTCAGCATCAGCGACACCCATTTAAAATTCAAGGATGAAAAGAAGAAACGTTTTTTGCCCTGCAGCATTTTCTGTGCCATTAATTTAAAAACCACTGCAGGAAAAAGTCAAGGTAAGGTGTGAGAAAGCAGACATGACATTTACACAGGTCTGAGTGATGATTTCATAATATTCCCTGTGCATTCCTCTGAACAAAAGGAAAACTGGGAAACTGCAGTGCCCTGATAGACCTCACTATATCACTACATTTTAAATGTATTTTAAAAACTGTAAATACTGTGCCTTAGTTCTGATTAGTGAGTGTTGTCGCAAGTAAAAGCATACAGTTGCTTCAGAAACTGTTTCATCCCCTTCACTGTAAATTGTGCTCAGGTCAGGTGCTTCAATTTTCCTTGAAATGTGCCCAGAAATTGGTTGAAGTCCACCTAAGGCAACTTAAATTGATTGAACATAGTTGGCACTAGAACACTTCTGAGAGGGATGAATGCAGTGAAATACAGAGAGATTCTTGAAGAATACCTGCTCCACACTACAGGCAACGCGAAATTGGGGTGGTGATGATTCATGTTTCAGTGTAAAGCCAAGAAAAAACTAGACCGTCTCCGGGCCAGTATTGGTTAATAACTAAAATTTCATCAATCTAAAGTGCCCACATTATTCCTGTGTTGACAGGTCCCCGAAGTCCCTAAAATGTGCCTGTACTATTTAATGCTGAAAAACAATGTCAATCATAGTGAGTAGCAAGTTTAAAAATGTATGCGAACAGACTTCCATCCTTTGCTAACGCGCCTGTGACGTTTGTGAACGCCATCTCCCACCATCAGACTAACTAATAGCTTCTTCCCCTGGGCCATTCGGACTGGAAACAACTAAACACACACACACACACATACATAATCCACACACTACCTCATGCATTTGCATTTATTTTAAAATTGCTTTTTTATTTATTATTTATGTTCTTATTTCGAAGCACTGTTGTTTGAGAAGACCACCCACAGTTTTGTTGTACTTTCTATGTGCAATGACAATAAAGGTTTATTCTATTTATTTTTCTATTCTATGGAAGGAGCAGACACAGCTGAGATTGACTTAGTTATAATGGTGTCAGAAACACATGCAACTTTACTACCATAAATCATTTTTAAATTTAAAACATCCTGACTGTCCTGCTGTGTAATTAGACCAAAAATTTCTCCTGCTCTGGAGTCTGAGAGGAGCTAATGTTAGCCACATTAGCTGTATAGCATTGCTGTGCAGCTAATGTGGCTACGTTCAACAAGCTAACTCAGTAAACAAACAAGACAAAGCACTCGGTATTGGTAACACTTACAGGTCAGAACTTTGAATGAGGCCCCATTGGTTAGAACTTCATTTTTGGTTTGACTTCTAAGTGGAAATTGCAGCTGTAAAAAAACAATGGTAAGTTGCAAAGAAAATGCAAAGTTTTGACAAAAAGGTGGATTTTGCATAACATGGGCACTTAAAGAGTTAACAGTTCTACAACACCATGAGCTAAGTTTAGGTCAGAAAACTTTGTAAAGTATTCATTCACA
Source organism: Anabas testudineus (assembly GCF_900324465.2). Lineage (NCBI taxonomy): Eukaryota > Metazoa > Chordata > Actinopteri > Anabantiformes > Anabantidae > Anabas > Anabas testudineus. The sequence goes on from NC_046612.1 coordinate 14,143,285, forward strand.
GCCTATTGGATAATCACCACCTGTTCCTGTTTTCTCCTTAAACCTTTATTAATAATCCATAAATAAATCGTATCATTCAATGAGCTTTTAGATCAGCAGCATCGTGTCCTTTTCTAAATATTTTAGGTGCATGCTTCCCTCATTGGCACACAATGCCTGGGAGGTGAACTCACTCGCTCTTTCCTCATTCTGTGACTAATTATTAAGAAACATCTGCATTTTCCGAGTGGGAGAGGTGAGGCAGAATTCAGAGGAAACTTGGTTTTAGTATATGAAGAAACAGTAACTAAACGTTGGCCAAAAGAAACAAGTCAGTTGAGAAAACAGTACTGTGGATTCTCCCACTCTTTGTACAGTGTACATTTATTATTTATTATTGTCTCAAGTATTAATTTTATTGGTTTCCTTTTTCCCCATAAACATCCTCTTCAAATTGTACTTGACTTTGTCTTCAAGAGATACTTATTTTATTGTTTTATCATTCTCATATTAGCTTTAGCCTGTATGTGCTAAGAACTGCCAACTGTGTATATACAAAACCAGTTATTAATGTTTTATAATAGACTTTAACAATAAATGAAACCTAAGAAATAGAATAGAAAGCAAAATAAAATGTGTAGATAAGAATGTTCCCAGTCTGGTTGGACTGACATTCTCCAACATCTTATCTGGCCAGAAACCCAAATTTCCAAAGCAAGCATGCTACGAATTTTCCAGCTTCTTCAAATATTGGCAGCCATTCAGATTTGTCTTTGAAAGACAGGAGCAGCAAGTTGAGCTCCTGAAGGAAAATAAGAGATACTAACCAGGTTAGATTTGAGATCAGTCAGAGCTGTCACACACAATCACTGCTCATTGTCACTGCAAACATTTGTTCATTTAGCTGAGAAACTCTGTTCTGTTTTGTGTTAAAGTCAAGAGACACTAAAGAACTATGTTGCACAAATGAAGTGGTTCAGTTTGTCTCACTGAAAGGACTCTGTACCTGTCATTCATCTTTTCTAAACCCTACATTATATGTTTTTCTTGGCAGGTTCATCCGTAGCATTACCAGATCATTGTGAGGGAATGTGTGAACTGTAGTCTGGCTTTGCAGAAATGTGTCATTTCAGTATTTCCCTTGTTCTCAAGATTTTGCTTTTGAGAGCTACAGTGTATGTTGCTGTGGGTTTTTTTTTTGTTTGTTTGTTTGTTTGTTTGTTTTGTCAGACTCAGAAACAGGTTATCCATTATCATTGCAGATCCAGATCCAACTGTAAATCTACAAATGTTTGAAATGATTTTGTAACAATGGAAGGTACTGACGTCTTTTGATAAGAATAAGACAAAAAATAGTTTGGCTGCATGGAAAACGGTGTGAGTAAACACTCTGCTCACAGTTCTGGTTTAGCACATTGGATAGATTTGCTGTGATACAGCTGGAGCGTGCCACAGCTTGTCCAGCTTGCACATTCACAGCTTGTGGATGTTCACAAAAACTACTGAACCATTGTCTTCTTATCTGTCTTCTTCACTGTCCTCTCACATGCTGAAAAGTATTGTAAGCAACAGGCCCTGTCTTGTCTCCGCTGTAGTCTCACTGTTTGTACTCTGCACATGAAAACTGTATTGGGCAATAACCCGTTACTTTGTTATTTCATAGCTGTCTTTGAAATGCAGTTGTCCTTTATGTGTTCTTGGCTGGCTGATTTGGCTGATGTGGCAAATGTTAGATACAGGTCCCTACATTTTTTTCTAGTCTGGGAGTATGTAATTGTACTTCTGATGTCATGGTTTCTTGAGAGCTGTGTGCAGTCACCAGGACTAAGCTTCTAATTGTTGGATGGTCAGTAAATCCCAGCTGTAGAGCTGTCTGCTTGTTAAACTGCAGCGTGTTATTTACCCCTTTCTACATGTGTCATATATAAATGATATGACATGTGGGTGTGGAGGATTTAGAGTTTAAAGGCACCTTTGATTGAGGTGACTGCTAATTAAAGTAACATGTTACAATTGCTGCTCAGTAATTTGTAAAATAACAACTTTTAAAAATGGCAATATGTAGTAATCTGTTTGACATCATCCACTGACTGACAGTTAGTGACAGTAGCCCAGATAAAAATATAGCAGTGTACTCATGAAACCTGTTAATTCTGCAGACTTGATTGACAAACATAGATGTATACAATATGCAAAATGCAGTATGTTTGTGGAGGATGTAACGTCTAGCTCAGTAGTGCAGGTTGAACCCCTTGAACCTGGATCTCTAAGAGGTCTAATAGTCATAGTTTGTTATATAATCAATTCCATAAATTGATTCATGTTCTGTAATCACTCATCAATCTTCTATACTGTTCAGTATTCTGATTAATTTCCACTTCACACAACTTATTTATATTGGTCTTGGTATTTGAGTTTTAATGTAGCAATGTGGAGTGGCAAAACGTGCATTTTTACATGTGAGCAACCTAAATAAATGCAACTATAAAAGCTAGAGACACCAGTTCCAACCAGACTTCTGCTCCTGCACATCTCTGTGCAATGCAGTACAAATCCAATATTATATTAGAGTGCATTAGATTTTCTTGTCTCTCGCTGATGTCCTCTGCTTCAAGCTGTACAGTATCCACGTCAGTGCTGCCCTTATTAAATTGGCCACCTGTATCTTTTATGGTGCTGAGTAGCATTCATTCAGCCATGTTTCTGTAGCTTCTGTTTGTGCACTGCTGCTGTTGTTTTGGTCTGACAACATCTGTTTTTCTGTCTGACAACAGTTGTGTTTTGTGCCTGCAATATTTTTTGAGACAGAAAGTGAGGTCCAGGCTCATTGGTTCGAATATCATTCTGAGACCAACCAACACTGATCATCAAAGCTCTGTGTTTGGTTTGGTGATGGGCTGAACATAAAAAAGAAACTACTCCCGGGCAAAGACACAGCAGAGTTTACTAAAAGGTATAAATTAATGATTAATGATAATTCATTGTGGCATTTGCCACCTCAACTTGTTCACAATAATTTATTATAATAGAAGTTTAAACAGCATACAGTACATGACTCACACCCTTAGGGAAAGCAGTGTTTTGTATCAAGTCTTAAAAATTATCATTGAAATTTTTGCTCAGAGGTCATTGTGACTCACTTGGTGCATCATTACCTGTATCAAGGCTGTTTTATAATGAGGTTTTATATTTATATATAATATATAAAGCAGAGGATTCAGACTCGCTTTCATTTGCAAGGAGAGTTTGCCGTTTGTCTGCATATTTTCTTTCTTTGTGCTTCGATCACACCCAGTCTTTCAGTCTTCTTCCTCAGTGAGCATGTGCTTTAAGGATCAAATGTACTGTGCTCTCAACCTTGTGTTGTTTAACAAAATACAGAGAAGGGTTGAGTAGTTTCGATAATGGCATGGTAGGATGGAGTTGAAAAGTATTGTTGGGAGTTGAAACAGCTATGATTTCAGAGGTGTTGTTTTAACAAAAGTAGGGTGGAGTTCGAGAAGGCAGCATGGTGGCTCCAAACATTTGTACTCTCTATGTGCCGTTTCAGTTGTTGCCCTGAATGAAGTTGCTGAATTAGTCCTCAGATGAACTCAACAAAAAGTAGTTCTTACAGTTTTGTAGTTGTTGAATATTAATGTATTATGTCTAGATGGATGGATGTATAACAATGCCATGTGGAAGATAGCATATTGTGTTTTGAGGAAAGTTTTTTTTTTTTTTTTTTAAACACTAGCACAAGACATTTAAAAAACAAACTGTATACTGCAGTTTTTTCAGTGTATCATCAGAACTGAGCCATCATGAAAACAAATGGTTTTGTTCCTCTTCCAGCTGCCTGCTATCACATGCTGATGCTTGTAAAAGTTGTCGCCCACTGTGGCTCTTTAGAGAGTTCTGTAATGGTCTAAAGTAGAAATTTAACCTCCAGTTTTCTTCTAAATTCTGTTTACTGTACTGCTGTAATTTAGTATTAGTTTAGTTTAGTTTATTTTTCTTTAAAGAATACAGATGTGCAGTCAGCAAATAGGCGTGGGTGCATGTGTTTTGATGCAAAGCGATTCAGTTATAGAGAGCTATTCAATTCATTACATGTTAATGCTGAAGCTGAACCCCTGAGGAATCTTTATCAAGTCTTTGAGGAGTCTTTAAGGTCATGAGAAGCTACTGAATGGTGTTATATTAGTAGAAGCTTCCTTTAGCACGTTTAGGCTCTAAGTCTGAAACACCCAGCAGGCGTTCACCTCTACTGGTGGGGCTGAGGCTGAAGGTTTGGAATTTGAAAAATCCTCTTTTCCGCTTTTCGTCATTTTTAAACTATGTGCTTTTGTTTGCATTTTGAGTTTGAGGTTATGGAGACTGAATGTTTTATTTTAAGTTAATCCTAGGTCAGAGTATGAGGCTGTTTAAGTCTCTGACAAGCAAATTTCAGACTAAATTAGTGGTCTGCCTGCTGCCCTGTCAAGGAGATGTTCATGCTATATAATAGAACAAAGATGCTCACACATTAATACAGGATTGTGTAACTGAAAAACATTTTCTGATTCATCTACAACTGTTAACTATACAATAGAAAATAGAAAATTGTTGTCGTCTCTTGATTCATGGCACAGATATGAAACCACAGAATCATGGATCCATACTCATAGTTTTTTTGTTTGTTTTTTTTTTATCCAAACTTTCTGTAGCAATGAAGGCCTCATCTGTGCTTTCAGTTAAGCTTTTAAATTGAAATGGTAGCAGAATGTGACATCTGTCAGCTAAACTAAACCTTTACGTCGATTTCTGGCTGCTCATACTGTGGAGGTTATAGTCATCAGGCCCTGCTCATGCAGTACCCCTCTTGAGGACATCAAGTGAACTGAAAAGGTCCTCCAGATATTTTAATAGAGGGAAATTTAATTTACTTTCTTTATTAAGCATGTCTGAAAACAACCAGACCAATGTGCTTATAACAGATTAAAAATGAATGCAAATAAACAAACAAGAGAACAAGCTTAAAATAGAAAATAAAGCAGGACAAAATAAGATGATATAGATGAACTAATATAAAAAAACTAAAATATTCCATATATATGTACTCGTGTATGTTCCCCTTAAAAAAACTTATCTGAGGCTGTAAACTGTTAAAGCCATCACTCTCATGAATATCTAATATTGACTGTTAGGATGTCCATTTTTTCTTCTAATTGTATTTGTTTTTCTTTAGATGGCTATTTTTTTATTAAATAGTAGTTTTTACTGCCAGTTATTTACACAGACTTTAACATACATTTACTTTAGGAGGCAGACTGTCAGACGGGATCAACGCAAGTTTGTTTTAGTCTGGACATTGTGTTAGCTGTGTAGTAGGTGGTAATATGATGGTCTGTGTTTTTAGGATTATCGTCTGGCTCCATGGGGGTAGCCATGAGGTCATCTCAGCAGTGTTGTCCGTCTGTGTTCCCATGCTGCGCCAGGGACAGCCTGTGAGATGCGCAAAGAGCTCTCTCTGTCCCAATCACAAAGGAGCATACGTGTGTTTTTGTTTATACTAAGGTTGTTTATCATGATTGACTTAGGAGGACTACGAGTTTGACCAGACTGTGTACGTGTAACATGAACTGTCTGTTTGGCTAATGACGGACACATTAACAACAATACTGGGGGAGGGAGCATGAGAGAGAGCTAAGCTTATTGATTGATTTTAGGTGGGCTGCAGCTGACATTAGCCACCACACACACACACACACACACACGTCCAGACATGCTGAGCCACAGGAGCACAAAGATTCTGCTGATGAGGGACAAACTGCTGTGAAGTGGCTCAGATTAATCTTCATCAAGCTGTGCACTGTGTCTGTTTTCTCTCTCTCTCTGATAAGACAATTGTTTCTGCTTTATCAGAAAAATGTCATTAAAACTTTTGGGCAGTTGTGATACTTTTTGTAAATGTTATGATGCCATCTGTTGTACAAAAGCTATATGAAGGCATTTAGTGGATTTGTTTTCAGACACTGGCTTGAGTGTAACCTTTAGACTAATGGTGATCAACTGACAACTAGCAAATCTGATTTCCCTCCATTCTTTACCACATCATTGCTCAAAAAATTATCCTATTACAGTTTTTACAATTATTTTTACGGACATGAATTGTAGCCCAATTTCACATCTAAAATGCCGTAATGCAACCAGTTGCCTGTCTTGGGAAATCTACATTTAGTTTTACCACTGTAACACTGACATTTGTCGCCCAACTTAATTAACTTAATATAACTGGGAAAAATGTCTTTGCAAATCCAAACAAACAAGAATCTGATTGTGCAGCTGGTAGTTGTTAACTTTCTGCCATCATGGGGTGGAATAGAGAATAAGGTGGACTAAAAAATAACATGTACACCTGTAAAAATTGGCTATAAATTTTGGTGGTTTTGAGGTGAATTTTAAAACATGTAAATTGAGTTTATTTTGTGTCACTACAACTAACGGCTATAACAATGTTTGTCTATTTTACCATTACCTGCTGTGAAGCTAGCTACAATAGGCAGGAAACTGTGTCAGTCTTACTTTGAGAAAGCCATTTATAAAGATTACCTGCATAGATGTGAATATATATGGTTATAATGAAAGAAAATACCAACCAGTCAATACAACATTAACACCACCTGGTGGTGGTGCTGGGATCGAGCGATCATCAGTATTGTATTTGTGTCAAAGTGTTTGTACGAATTCTTGTTGACACAACTGAGAGTTAGTCTTAATTTTTAGTTTATCAGTTGTCTTAATGTGTATTTATGATGTCTTTATGGTGGTTACTTTGACTTTGTTTTAAAGCAGACTTTTTTGTTTTTAGAAATACCTTCTTTCTCAAACCAGGTTATAGCAAGACTTGCTGAAGCATTTGACGGATGGGCATGTTATAGCTTGCTCTTTATCAATCCAGTTTGGCCCCATAGGGGAAAAACACAGTCAGAGCTGCTTTCAGGAAGTTGATCTCTACAGCAGAAAATATTATTTTTTGCAGAGCTGATATATTTATTTATTTATTTACCCACCCAGTATGAGCTCATCAGTAAACTGACTGCCAGACCTCCTGTAACATCTAGGGCCAAAATAAACATAAATAAGTAATAATAAAACTTTAGAAGCAGCTATTAATTTGGTGCATCAACCTGGGATGCTGAACGTTCCAGGTTCAAACCCCGTCTCAATCACCAGATGTGTCCTTTAGCAAGACACTCCATGCTAGCTCCCTGGTCGCTGTATGTAGCTGCCCACTGCTCCCCCCAGGAGGATGGGTTAAATGCAGAGGACAAATTTCATTATAGCATGTACTTGTATTATAGCATGTAAAGTCTGCTTCTTCTAATTCATTGAACTGCACTATGCCACTATGACCTCATAATAAACATATAGTAAAATTGGCACCTTTTTTGACAGTTTATAGATAGATTATAAACATGTAAAAGTAGAATCATTGGCAAAGCTGCTGTATTTGATGTAAAAGTGTACCTATTAAATTGGCCATTGAGTGTTGAGTATGTTGATATTTGAGTTTTTTTGGCATACTTTCTGGTGGGTGGGGAAATGTTTTAACCACATAGAAAAATTAAGATTTATAATGGCATTGTGCAACCATTGTCCAACACATTCCACAAGACTGACAAAATATTTTTAGTACATGCATGTTTTTATGAAATCCCGTATATAAGGCCAACGCCCCAGTTACATTCCTCACCCTGCCTGTGTGTGATGGCTTGTAAGTGCTGGCAAAATAAGAATAATCACCTGCATTTGTGCCCAAGTAGCAGCACGCCCCAAATGATCCTAATTTAACCAAATATGGTTATGCAAGATATGTCTCCTGTGGCAGTTTTCCCTAATGTTGCCTCATCATTTTCTGGAAGTGAGTTTAAAACAACATCATTCCCTTCAGCCTCTATAAAGTACCACTGTCATCTGTGTAAGCCCTGGCGGTAGACACTCCAATTTTGATGTTTGATGACTCTGGTTCTCTTTCTGTCTAGTGTGTGTTTCCGTTTCATATTGGCCTGAATGCTAATGCTCATGGTGATGACTCTTTTTTTTTGTGATAGCTCTCTCCCTTGTTAATTTACTGTAATGTTTTTGCGTTAGTGATCTGAATAGTTTTTCTGGTTGGAAGTCATTTCAGAGTTCTGCCACTCTTGGTTTGTCCAGTGTTTTTTTTTTATTTTTTATCTCCATATCTTCAGACCAGCTGTAATAATATCAGCCATACCAGCAGCTATCCACAGCCAAAACCTGTTTTTATTTCTCCTACTGAGGCATTGTTTTCAATGATGCCTATAAAATGTGTCAGCTGAGCTGCTGACATTTTACAGGAAAAGGATATTTAAAGCTCAAACAAGAGTTACAGAACTGGGCCTTTCATAATAATTCCAGGAATTGTTATTGAATTATTTTGAAATGGCAACAGATTTTCTGACATAAGCACATATGACTAAAACTGAGACATCCATTTTATGTACCTGATTTAAACAAAGCATTTAGAAAGGGCATTCAGAAATTTTCAGAAGACTTCATTATAGCCGGATGTCTGTGCCAAATGCCATGGCAGACCATTCAATAGTTGTTAAGACATTTAATTAACACCACGCATATCAGCCATATGGTGACATTAGAAGAAACAAAATTCAGATGTGCCATGAATGGGTCTAAAATATATGTGCCAATCAATCAACATCCTTTTAAGGTGATTCAGTTGGGACGAAAAGTGGAACATTAAACAATGGCTCTAGAGCTACGTCACAAACAGTTAAAAATGGAAAGATTAACCAGGAGAATTAACACTACTATTACTGTCAGTACAGCTTATGTTGGTTTATTAATTCAAGTTGCATTTTATCTTTTTCCATGTATTTAATTAGAGCCAGTTGGATGCACTTCTCCCTGCTATGAAATGCACGAGTTTCCTCTATGTATTGTAATGTTGTCTCAGTCATTTTATAATTTTTAACTGTGATTCAGAAATATGCAGAACGCTAAGTTTTCAAAACATGTATGTTTTCTCTATTGGGATTAAAACTGTTTTTTTGTTTTTTTTTTGGTGAACATATGCAATACGTCTGATAACTGCATTAAGGCTACAGAATAATCCCCCAAATCTGTTTGGGATAAAGGCCATAAAGAAAAGAAGACTTTGCTGTACAAAAGACTTTGTTCAGATATTAACTATTGATAGCAGAGTAGGTTGATATAGCAGGATGTATATTTAGCAGAACTCTCTCAGAAACTATATTATGACCTTGCTGTTTCTTATGATCCTGTGGAGGGTCTTTACTGGAGAGTTACTAGGGGCAAAGTTCACAGAGTTTGGACAACTGGAAAGCTGATATCCTGCCCTGGCAGTGGCTGTCGGAAGTACCAGAAAATGGCAAAGAAAAGCTTTAGCCTCTGGGTCAAAAGTCATCTAAAATGGTGTGACCCAGCAGCTGGGCAAGACTGGTCTACATTTTTGGAAGTGAAAGTCTATCTATATTAAATCTATTTTGAATCACCAGGAACCCCGCTGTAATGCACTTTACCACATGAGTTTTAATGTGTTTTCAACAGATAGGCTTTACCTAAATGACTCAAAACAGACCTACTGTGTATTATCATTTTTATCCACTTTGAGTACCATTTATTCAGTCAAAGTCACCCTGTCGAAAACAACAAATGGTAATTAGAATAAACAAAAACGATTATGAAGGATGTTAGGTAAGAAGGAGAGTTTTAAAATCCATACTTTATTTGATACGGAGCCAGTGGAACAGTTGAGGGGGGAATAGGGGCTGGGCACAGACTTTGTGCTAATGCATGTTTACTAGTGTGTAATTTATAAGACAGTTTGTAATTTTTTAGTGTAGAAAAATTTGTGTATTCTTAAAGGCTGCATCTCTGCCACTGATAAACCTTGATATATTTTATATGATTAGTCCCTAATACTCACAAGAACCAAGTACGTATGGGATAATGTTTACCCGCCTAACTTGCTTTTTAATTTATTCTGAGAATTTTGTACTTTCAGAATCGTTTGTATCATACATTTGCTTCAGAAATAATTTTTCCTTTACTGAGTAAGAGGAGAGCAATTCTCCTGCATGGAAAGTAACAACACATTGTTTCCTTTGTTTCCCAACATACCGGTCGACTTTGGTGAACTGAATCTGTTATATTATAGTTCCCCACCAGAGGTCGGGTCTGTCTGTCCCCCTGTGTCCAGCCCACACTCTGCCCAGCAAGAGCAGTTCTACGTTTAGCAGCTACTCAGATATGCAGCAAGTGTCTCATGTACATACCAATAACAGAGTGCCTCTTTCCTTTGGACACCTGGCCTGAACCATCAGTGGAGGCTTGGACAAATCCTAGAGGGACTTGGGTCATGAGGCATCCCCTTACTGTCCCATAATGACAGACTGACTGCAAAGCAAGCTGTATCCTGTCACTTTCTCACTCCTCCACTTGTTTTCATACACATTTGTTTATCTCACATGTTATCTCACCTATCTCCTCCTCCACGCTTTTTGTCTCTGTCCCTGAGGGGTTTCACTTACACTCTACATGCCCAGACAGTTGCACAGTTCACCACTTTATGTACAGGTTTATGGCCGCACATTACAGGAGCTGGATGGTGGGGGTGTCAAACTACTACTGCTAACAGCAGTCCCAGAAAAACCCTGCTGTATAACAGAGGGAATTTCAAGACATAACAATTTCCTCAAATACCTGTTTCCCACTAAATTAAGAAAAGCTACTGATGGCAGTTAAAATGTTTTGAAAATATATTAATAATTAAAGATAAAAATATTGTTGACAAAAGTATTTAGACCCTTAATTCAGTACTTTATTGAATCTTCTTTTTCCACAGTTACAGATTCAAGCTTCTTAGCTCAGCTAACTCAGTCTCTGTATTTGGGCAGTTTATCCCATTCTTCCTGGCAGATCCTCTTAGGTATCATCAGATTAGTTGGGACGTGTCTGTGAAGGACTCTCTTCAGGTCTCTCCACAAATGTTTTGTGGGATTTAATTCTTGGCTTTGTCTGGGCCACTCAAGAACAGTTGGATACTTGTCCTAAAGTCGCTCCAGCGTTGGCTGTAGGTGTTGGGTCATTGCCTGAAAGATGAGCTGTCACCTCAAAGTAACTTCTGTCCAGCTACTCGCTAAAAAGACCGGTCGGTGGAGTGTAACTGAGATGGTCATCCCTCTGCCAGGTTTTCTCATCTCTGCAAAAAACTTCTAAAACACAATTATTGAGTCCACTGTGCTCCTGGGAAAGCTTAAAGCTTTACAAATTGTTTTATATCCTTGCCCTGACCTTTAGTCCGGTATAATTTTATCATAGGAGGTTTTATCACAGAGAGTTCTTTTGACTTAATGTCTTGGTTTTTCTGCTGTCTGAGTAAAAAAAAATTTAGTTTTCCACAGAGAGAGCGGTGGTGTAAACATCCCAAAGATAAATAATGAAAATGGGCTCGAACTGGACCACAGTTTGCAGTACAACAAGGAGTCTGAATACTTAAGTGAACGAGGGATTTCAGATTTTCCTTTTTAACAAATTCACATTTCTAAAACCATGTTTCCACTTTGTCATTATGTTGACTATAGATTGATGGTTAAAAAGTACACATTTATCAATTTAAAATCAAATCGACAAAACAAAAACACCAAAAGTATACAAAATGTGGAGAGGCCTGAATACTTTATGAAACCACTGTATTGAATTCCCCTGACAGCTGTGTCTCACACAATTTCTAGAGATTTCTGTGGCACAGTTCCTGGTATTTGAGCTTGCTCTTAAGGTTCTCGTTAACACAGATGCAGTTTTGGCTTTTCACTGTCGGGGTATATTGCACCAATAAATCAACTTGTCACTGAGATATTCACACAGCATGCAGCTATTTTAATGTCACAACTGGGTATCTCTGATTATAAATGATAAAAACAGGTGATCGTAGTTGAGTTTGAATCTTTTCATAAACTAGAAGTAAAGATTTTGTGCTTAATGGTAACGTGACATGGGCCATTAGAATGTCTCCAAGGCCATTTTCTACAAGTTTGTTTCAGGCTTCAGTTAATTTGGTGTGTATGGAATTGGTCTGTTTGCAATTGCTAATCAAATGAACCACACATATGTAAACACAGTTATTAAGATACCAATAATTAGACGGAGCATATTTCTTGCAAGAAGCCACAGAAATAGAATATTGTGACATTAATTTTTGATGCACCGTATGTTACTGGACCACCTTGGTACATTGTAGGAGCGTCGAAAAGATGGCTCTATTGTCTATACTGTACGGTAAAAAAGATGTTTGTGTTGTTAATTGAAGCAAATCCTATTTAATTCAAACTATACTTGGCTTATAATAACACTGCATCAGTACTTGTTTTGAACATGTTATTCATGCATTAGTTATTAATCATGCTAGCATGGCTGGATGGATTACCTTGACATTTTGTACAGGCATTCATGTTTCCCACAGGTAAAGTACCCTTTTTAAAGAAACGATAACATGCTATAGTAAGTTGGTGACTATTTTAAACATGATAACTTTTCAACTACAGCATGTTAAACACTGACATTAGTTTAAAGCACCATTAATACTGAATCATGGCCCCACAGAGTATAACTTTAGACTTGGGTAATATTTTTATTGCCTCCATCACTCTCATACTCTAAAGACAAATGATAACGCTGTGCTAACAGAGTAGTACACGTACAATTTATGGACAAAGTACAAAATACACATTCCCAACAATTTATATTGGGCAAATTAAGCAGTTTTTTTTATACAGTTAGTGTCTTTTTATTATTAAATTCCTTCTTTGATCTTCTAAAGCATTTTCCTGCTGAGCTTAACTTCAGATGAACATTATAAGGTATTTTTAGAAATAAAACACTGGAGAGTTTTTCTTTTCCACTGTTGCCTAGTGCTCCACAAGTGGGACTGTTTGATTTTCTATGTGATCCTATATATAGTTATATTTCTTAAGGTCTCAAACGTTGCACAGTAAAGTGCCTTGACATCACTATTGTTGTGATTTGGTGCTCTATAAATAACAAGAACTATAATTTATTGGCCGAGTGGCTGTTGAATGACTGTCTGTGGACAGAATGAACAGGAGGAATGAGTTCAGTAACCATTAACACTTTGTATTGGGTACAGAGATGGACTTGACTTGAGTCTGACTTGTGAAGAATGTGAACAGGTAGCCTGAAAATAAAGTGCCCCCTTTCCCTTTCTCATTTCTCATCCACTTCACCTATGAAATGTCAAAGGTTCACATTTCATGACATCACGTCTCCTCACAGGCATCTCATACTATCAGAATCATCCCCATAGTCATCTCAGTAACTGCAGTTTGGCATTGGACATGACTATCACTTAACTCATTGGTGTTTAGCTTTATGTTTTGGTCTCTGTTTCAGTCTGTTCTCAGATGACCAGTTAGAAATTTTCTGGTGGTGATTTCATCTGTTGGGATGTGGGATTAGTCTGGCCAAGGTCTGAGAGAGGCAGGAAACTGAAGTGTTGTAGCCTGTGGAAAGTGATGAAAAGGTTTCTAGCTGTGAGTGTTCGAGACTCCAGGCACCTAGAATAATCTGTGTGGACAGGTAGAGGCCAAGTCTGGGTCATCCAATATCAGGTGGTAGTTTGTCCCCAAGTCCACTGCGTTAAAATAGAAAATGTAGGTAATGTGTTTTTCAGTTGCATGCAACCAGACTTTAGGTATCATTTAGGCATCAATGTCAAAATATCTGTATATTCATATTTGAAAGGATCCTAATGTTATTAGTAAAACATGCTGGATATCACCTCTTTGTTCCTTTTGGCATGCCAACACACTTAACTATGATCTTAACCATTGTATACGTTATACTGTTCCTGCTGAAGATCAGCAGATAAATACTGACAAAATGGACATGTTATAATACATGTTGGCATTTAGCACTTCAAAGTGTTTTGCATTTAAATAAATAAGTGAGATCATTGAATTAAATTTTTTTTCCCCCCAATAACTTCTAGGTCTCCACATGCCTCAGATTAAATGTTGTCTTAGCGATTTAAAATAAACTAATTCACGCTAGAGGATTACTTTGCCCTTGTTGAGTTGAAAGAAAATGAGCATCATATGTACAAAAACTTTATTGGTGACCAAAGCCCACATTTGTGCAAATGTGTCACTTTAGAAAATCAGTTTATTATTTGAAACGTATCATGGTTTTTGAAAGATCCACCTCTGCTTAGAGAGGAGAGGTGGCTGATGCAGTGGCCACGCTCGCTTGCTAACAGCCCTATTATTAACTAGTACATAAACAGATTCCCAAACAAATACACACACACACACACACACACACACACACACACACACACACACACACACACACCAGCACACTCATAAGATATATTTACGTGACCGATGTACAGTATGCCGCATGGCTAGGTGCCATTTTGGCGCCTTTGTCTCCATGCTAGGGTGAGCAGCTTTCGTAAGTTGACACCTACTTCTTCATATGACATGTCATGTGGAGGAGGCCTTTTTGCATGTTTGTGGATATCGGTGCCACGCTGTTAACGCCAGTCTGGCAGCGAACAGTAACACGAGCCCACAAGGAGCTGATGCAGTGTGTAAATTAAACGGCTCCCCCTGCCCCTTTTTTCCCCTCTTTGCTTGGATTACTGTCTCTGTACCTAATTCTTGTGATGTTTTACCCATCACAAATAAAAGTTGAATGAAGAGACAGCATAGTTGTAATTTACAATGGAGCTGTAGTCTCAGACAGGTGATTGTAAAAAGGCTGACATCTAAACTTGCTACCGTGCTGCTAGGATCAGAGGGCTTTGGAGCCACACCACCCTCTTTAGATGGATGGGTTAACAGCAGCTTTTGGCCCAGTAGTGTCCTGTAAGGGTCAGTGCCAAGACCACTTAAAATGTGCAAACCATAATCCCCCTCTGACATTAATATTTTCAGAAGGGGGGAAAGCAGGGAGCTTGGTTGGGGGTGGCAATGTAAGCAAGGTCTTTTTGGCTGGCCTTGTTTCATGCTGGCAGTGCTGATAGACACTAAAGCCATTACTCATGGTGCAGGCATGTTCAGAATGTATTCTTAGCCCCTGTCTTCCTATCAGTCACTACAGGAAGGTTGGAGGGTCAAAAAATAAAGAGGTAACCAGTCTGCAGGACTGTCTGCACCACTGCTGTTTACCAGGGAGGGGGTGATATTTTAAACCTGGAAGAGCTCACATATTTACCCCACAGAGCCTGCCTGACCTTGCCATTTGTTGGGGTGAAGAAGCTGGAGACCACTGACAGAGGAGAGAAGAGGCAGAGAAGAGGAGAAGCTTTTCGTTTATAGCGTAAAAAACAGTTTGCAGCTTTTGCACATAGGAACCGGTTCAGATCAGAAGAGGAAGAATATCAAAATAAGAGAAGACTGCATTAAACAGGGTCTAAGGATAAAGGCAAGGAAGGAAGGGAAGTCACTTGGGGGAGGCAAGAGAAAGCCAGGCTGAGCTGACTCTTACCCCAGAGGAGGAGTTGCAGTTGCCGGCCTGGGCAGGTCCCAGGGCTGGCAGGGCTGGCCCTTCTGCTTCTCCACCTCCATTCCTTCCTCCTCTCTTACTCCTCCTTCTCCTTCCTTTAACCATTAACCGAACTGCTGTGCAGTGATGAACTCTCAGGCAGAGCCCACGAGCAACACAGGAATGCATAGAAAATCCTGCCAGTTGAACTCTGCCTCAAGTGAGGGAAACTCCAGAGGTTGATCCTTTCAAAGGGAGGACCTGCACTTCAGTATAGACTATCAGCTCTTGTCTGCTCATCCATTTTGTTACACTCACTGGTTGAGTGCACGGAGGGACTGAGGGGATTTTTATACACAATTTTTTTTTCTCCATTTTTGCTTTTGTAAACCGGAACAGTGGCAACATTTTCAGTAGCACGGTGCAAAGACCAGCTCCACTCACCCAAGATGAGCCGCTGGTTGAAATGCACCTCCATGCACTTAGTAGGTATTCATTGGCAGTAATTTAATCTTGTCACCAATATATTGTCATGGCCGTTATCTATTCTGTTCTTATGCTTTCATCAGTATATTGAATTACATGAAAGCTATGCTTTAACATAACGATAATGCAGTGAAGAAAATAGCCATTATCATTAGTGCATCAATTTGATGACTCATTAGTTGCTTTATAACTACATTATTCTGTACGTCATTGCTGATGTGTACATTCAAATTGCTTATGTTCAAATCTAAGCTAACGTTGTAAATTGTGTTTGCTAGTGTTTCTCCAGTATAAAGCACCGCCCCTCAAATGTGGTTCTCAGAAGCCTTAAAAGTACTGTTCCCATGATTTGTAGCCATCACTCATGTGTGGATTTAGTGAAACTGCAGTACAGCACATTCTTGGTTCACTCTGAATTAACTTAAGTATTTTATTGTACCCCAAAAGGAAACATTTTACTGTCATTGTTTGTTGTTTTATATCGAATGTTTTTGTGTCTCTGTGCTTGTTACTGTTACTTTGATTCATTATCTAAAAGGATTGGAAACCAAATATTAGGTATTGCTCTCTCCTGTTAAAATAAGTATGCATTTGGTTAAACGTCGAACTGTTCTTTTAGGAAAATACAACTAATGGTTCACTATCTAAATTGTCAGAACACAGACTGGAACAAGTATGATGATCGGCTGATGAGAGCGGTGGAACGTGGCGAGGTGGAGAAGGTGGCTTCTGTGCTCAGCAAGAAGGGCATCATACCCACCAAGCTCGATGTGGAAGGACGCTCTGCGTGAGTAAACACACCTTTATACAGACACTATGTCCATGCCCAGTATGTTTACATAGTCATGATGTGACTACTGTTTACCAAAGAAATAAAAAAATAAGCAATGAACTGAACTGATGTTTGGAATGTACATTAGTGTATGCTTACATACACATTTGCAAAATGTATTAGAGTATTTGCAAATCAGTATCACAAATTCATTCAACATTGTCTCCACCACACATTTCTGACCCTGTTTCCCAGATAGAGCATCTAGAGATGAGAATTCCTTTACAGTGAGGTCATTATTACTGAAAAATGCTATAACCTCTTCCCCTCTTAATGACAACGGTACCAAATGTTACATCAAACAATCATACTCTCTTTAAATATTTTCTATGGTTAAAAACACCCTGTTGTCCTACACCCTCATTCAGCTGTGCACTGCATATGTACAACATTAACATTTCATATTATTATGTGCCCATTTGTGTTTATCTCCAGAAATTTCCATTTTAGTGTCCATCTTAGTGCAGGTCAGTGTGGGAGTTGGTATAAAGAATGCTTGTGGCCACAAAAGGCCTGACCACGCTGACCAAGGGCTGTTTATGTAGTCCCCACAGGAAATGACTCCCTGCGTATTCAGATCAGATTCACTGTGGTGCTTGAGACACCAAATAATAATAAGGCAAAGCTGCAGGCTTCTATTAGGATCGGTTGTTTTGCAAAAGACATAAACAACCTTCAAATGTTTCATCAGAAGAAAGATAGGAAAGAAGGAAGCTAAAAGTGTGAGGGGAAAAGTAGGTCAACCTACCTGAAATATGTAGAAGGAATTTTATGATGCTGCATCTTGAGCATCCAAGGCCACAAATACTTAATATATTTCACATAGATGTTTATTTTGCTCCTGTGGTCAGATTTGTCCGGCCTTTGAAGACAATGCATTGAGCTGTTTAAAAAAGTGAGTACTCTGTTTTCTTCCTAAATTTAACCAGATTACAGCACCAACAGTTTGGGAGACCAGGCGCCTCAGTTTAATCCTAGATATATGAAGAAGTCACCGGTCTCTGGCCTGTGCTTCAGGTCTATTTTGACGAAGGCTTTGTTAAACCATATAACTGTGGATCACTAGATACCAGAAGCAAAACTGCTGAGTATTTTCAGCAGTGTGTGAAATTCTCCTGTGGCACCTTTGCACGGACAAATCGCTGTATACACATGCACTTGTAAATAAACAGAATTATACACACAAGCTGTTGAATGCCTGGTCTCATGATAAGGTGTTAGAATTTGCCAGAACTAAATCCAGAACTGTGGCAGCCAATTTTGCTGTGACAGGTTGATTCACTGGTGACTGACGGACGACTCACACTGATCTTTAAGCATGTGAGAGTCCCTGTAGGGCGGGCAGACCAAGACAAGTTAACTATAAAATCAACACGTTGAATTAACTGTTACTTATGGAAAGATATCGTGCTTTTCTGCGAAATCTCTCCAGGTTAAAAGTAAACCACAGTCATAACTCAGCAAGTCTGCTTATAGCTCAGTGGGCCACACACAGACCAACATGAGGCATTATGGCCTCTGCAAAATGCAACAAAGGAATGCCAAATGGCAATCCCTTGTAATCACCGACCTCTGTGGGGAAACTAATTACAAACTGTTAGCCCCGATATATAATTTGATGTGCCTGGATTAGCCTCGCTGTGTTCAGCTAATGAATTCAGCTCTAACTGTTCTATTGCGGCTTCCAGCTGAGTAAACAGTTTACATCTCTTCCGTGGCATTAGCTGACTCCCAATGAGGTAAGCCCACCAATCACACATGCTCCACCAGCTGTGCAGTTGGGATAGCTAGCTGACGAGGGCTTAGGGGTAAGTCCATATGACAGCACACCACTCGAGACAGTCACTTGGTTGGCACTACAGCATGAAACTGGCATTGGCGGAAGATACTGCTGCGTAACCGTTGTTTGTCAGGATTAGCAGTAATGACTTTTGTGTTCAAGTGTCTTTTAAGAATAACCATAGCAAGCTGTGAGTCTCAGGGCTGCATTTGCATGATGTTGAGCCTGATCTTATGACAGATTGAGAACAGATTGAGGATGTGTGTTTTTTGTCTGTATTGACCGCCATTAGTTTAACATGTATGTCCTTAATGAAGTTATCACACAAGACTCAACTAATATACACTCAAAAGTGGTAACGTGTTCCTGTTAACGTCACAATTAAATATATTAAGTACAATTAAAGGTTTATTAATCAAATTCACTTTGCATTAATGTCTTGGTGGGAAACTCTGAGGCTGGGCACTGCATTTTCATGCTCCAGAAGAACAATAAGGATCTGGGACAGACCCAATGCTTAGCTGTCAATTAAAATTTGGTTTCTGAACAACAGAGTGGTAAGTCAGGTAGAGTTAGTTGTGTGTGACCACTTTTATAATACCTGATGTGGCTTCTCACTGGCACATAAACACATCAATACATTCTCACACTTCTTAAAATAATGTGCATCCATTAGCATATTTTAGGGGAATTGTTAAGGTGGAACGTGCACATTTCACCTAATGATAATATGATTGTGTATGTATTTCACACACACTAAAAATGTAAATGAAACTGAAATTGTACTATGAGATTAGGTATGTAAAGTATGAGACTGGATCACATAGTAGATGCTTAAGTCAAGCTGTCAGGTAGCATAAAGACTTCAGTGTTAGGACAAGGAAGCATTTGAAGCTGCAACAGCCATCATATATGGTTCAGCTAACAGCATATACTCTGGTTTACTGTTCTCTGTGAACTCTTCTGAAAATAGCAACCGTATCCACTGGACTGTCAACCTGAAAGTTGCCCAGGGAGCAGGTGTGAAGATGAAATGACAGATGAATGTGGTCTCTTAGAGACAGATACATACGTGCCTCAAAATGCATCTCCAACCATCTACTGACTTCCCTAGTAGTTTAATCAATATAAATCTCCAGAGTCCATCCTTATTGTTTGTTCAGTGTCAGACATTTTTTATGGTTTCTTTTTTTTTTTTTTGAGAAACACCTTCATCATTCATTGTTCCTTCATCATCGGTTATCAGTGTAAATACCCTACCCCACTTCCTTATGTGCAAATTTGTGTTACTGACTGTTTAGAAGCTGAAGTTACTTTCTGGAATAGCTGCAGGCCATAACTTGACAAGCTACGTCACTTTTATTGCTCTAACTTGGAAAGCTGTAGTCTGCTTCTAGTCTGCTGTTTGCCCTGAGAGGTCAGGACCCTTCACTGCTCCCCAAAGAACCAGCATCTATTGGCCATCAACACGGCTTTTAATACCCATGCCTGTGTTGAGGTGACAGCCTCGCTGTCTCCTTGGAAGATACCTCAGTGTTAGTGTATAAACAGGTTCATGTGGCGTGATGGGTGGCAGACTGAGATAGGTTTACACCCAAGTGATTTGCAGACCTTCATGGCTAGTGGCAAAAGTGCTGCTGTGGGTTATATCAGGGACAGGGAACAGGAAAGCTTCTAGTGAGACATGATGATTAAAGTAATGTTGGCAAACAGGCATAGAGAAACTGCTTAATTGAGTAGATAATTAAAAAAGGCATACACAGCCTTTTTGGAAATTAAACATAAATTAAAAAAACTGACAAAACAATCACATTCAAAGGTTTATCACATAGCTGTTCTGGGGCTTTTACATAATCTGCATTAGGTAATGATGTGTGATGCTCACCGCTGAAGAATTAACTGTTAACTAATAATGGTTAATAGTTCATATTGTTAACATATAGTCCATTTAGTTCTGACACAGTAACACAAACTAAACAATGAAGATGGAGACACTATTGAATATTGTTGTTGTGTAGAATTTAAATTAGTCTTTAAATTAATCAACATAATGATAATATTTACTCAAGACAAAGCAAAGTGACCTGAAGTACTTATTTAACCTTATTTCTTGCAGGTCTTGTGTTTGTCTAAATTAAATTTGATAATCTGGTAAACTGTACAGCAGTGAAGTTGGTAGGTCTTTGTGACTCTTCGTGTCTCTTTGTTGCCCTGGACTCATTACCTGAGGTTTTTTGTTATTTACTTCAGGAATGCTGATCTTGCTGAAGGATTGGAGCCAGGGTTTCGTTTGTAGCCCTCCTCTTGTCCTTAAATTTCACCCTCGCCCCCCTTCTGTTTACCCTTAGACTTGCCCTTCTCTACTCTCTGCTGTCTGCTCATTGCTTCTGTCTCCTGCTCCATGTGTCTTAAATTTTCTTGTTCTCTCCTCTTGTTACCCAGGTTTCATATGGCTGCAACACGAGGAAACCTAGATTGTCTCAATCTCATCCTGGGACACAGTGTGGATGTGACTGCGACTGATGCCACTGGTGAGTGTAGAGTGAATATGAGTACTGGAACCATATTTAGATATTTGTGTGCTTTGTCTACTGTAATATATTAATTTACTTTATGGTCAAATGAACAAAAGCAGGTAAAACATGAAATCAATAGCAGTTTGAAATACAGTGTTCTCAAAATATGTTCTTCTAACCCCATCTGTAGAGAGAGAGAGAGATCTCTTTTCTTTCCTCAGTGACTCAGGTTTGAGTGCAGGTCAATGGCAAGATGTTTGATCATCTCTGAGGATACATTCATAATCACAAGCTATAATATGATGTTGCTTGTCCCTTTAGTTTTCCAAGTCGCTTCTTGTCCATGATACTCCTTTTCGCCACTTAGGCATTTACAAAGTAAAAGTAAGCTGTGAACATTAGTCTTTTATGCTGTAATTTTCACAGTAGCGCAAAATCGGTTAAGGTGAGTGAAATGAGTCCTGTTTTAAGAAATGGGATGAGCATGTGTTAGCCAGAAAATTGGTTTGATAAGTGGTTTATTTCTAATAATAAGCTACAGCACACATAGTGTTTTTCAGAAGAAATTGTGCTAGACTTGGGATGTGGAATTAGACTGAATAAGGTGCATGAACATATTCATCCCTGTTTTCCAAAACCAGTTAGACAAAAGGTTCAGGCCGTGAGGGAAAGGTGAATACAACTAATGTAGTTTTCTGGTCTAATTTACCTAAAAAACTAAAATATTGAAAATATAACTATAAAAGGTCCATAAGGCTAGCACAACCATCCAACAAAGGATTTATTGGTAAATAAAATGTATAGTTTAATTAAAAGACTAGATAAAATCATATTATTCATATTATTCATATTCCATAAAATATTAGAGAAGTCAATGTCACTCAAGCGTTTACATTCTTGTTGCTGGACTAGCGAATCCTACTAGCTGTTGGATCAACTATGTTGATTCATATAAAACATAATTTATGCAAAGCTATTAGTCATTAATTGATTGTTGATTGACTCACTAGGCTCAGAGTGCTGCACTGATGGATCTCATGGTCCATCACGGTGTTCTGTAATAGTACAGTGCTTCTTTGTGTTTTAACATAGGCAGAGTGACTTATACTGGCTCCTTGTCTAAGTGGATTCAGAATTACAGTATAATGATAATTGCACATGGTGATATGTGGCTCTAAAAATACTTAGTACATGCACACCCTCCTAGAGTGTGAATTTACTGAACCTCATTTTTTGATTACTGCATTTATGGCTTTCAGGTAAAAATGCTCTTCATCTGGCTTCAAGAAATGGACATTCTCTGTGTGTGCAGAAACTCTTGCAGGTAAAGTGCAGTGCTCCTCTGTGTTATTTGTGCCTGACTGATATTTTTTTCTGTGAGAAAATATGTCATATTAGAACATAACATCTCATATTAGCTAGTTAATTGAGCTTCAGGAGATCTCATTAAGATTAAATCTCACTTGCAGGAATGACTTGAGAACAACAAACAAACAATGTGCAATGTATGTTAATATTTAACATTAATATAATATCATAAAACAGACCAATCATCACACACTAACTTACACAATTGTAAGTAAAACAGTCTCAAATAATATTAACAATATAAATATTAACCCTCTAAGGAGGAATGAGTTGTTTCTAACTTTAAAAGCCAGTTTCTCCTACTATCTGGTGTCATGGTTATGAGCTTTGAGCTCAACCGAGGATGTGAAATAACTCTGCAGCGTAGATAGCAAGGCCTTATAAATGAAGACAGTCGGTATGTACCAATCCCCATATTTGATCATTCCCAGCTCATCATTTCCTGTTTGACCCAGAATTCATTTTGATCCTTCAGTTTATTTTTACCCTGAAAATCCAGAGAGATCTTTGAGGAGAGAGGAGTGAGAGCAGTTCCACTTTAAGTACCTTTAAATAATTATTGTCAAACATCAGCAGCAGCTGAGCCAGCTCTGTATCAGTCTACAATATAACTGTTGACTCACTGTCCCACTGGAGGATTTGTGTTTACAATGAGGGGACGACCACTGCATTATTGTGCTCTCATGAAATCATAGCTCTGCACCCTGCCCCCGTGTCTCACATGGCGGTGATCTAACAGAGGTCGTGGCTGTTGGCAGGGAGTTGTCAGTGGTGTTGACAAGCTTTCCCTCCTGCAAACCTACCGTCCTTTCTTGGTGCCGTAATCACACCAGACATAGCAGCGGGATGCCAGCACCCACCATGTCCACTGTCCCCCTCCGTCAGCCCGAAACCTCCAGGTATAGGATATCCCCCCCTCTCTGCTGCGTATTGCCACTCCACCCCTCCCTCGCCTTCGCTTCGTCATTTGAGCGTGCTGCTAATTTTTGGCTCCAGTTGCTAGAGAGAGTTGAGTTTTTTTGGGCCTGAGCTTGCTGGCAAGCTTACCCAGCAACATCAGGCCCCTGTTAGCATTATGTCCTCAAGCTTTCATAGCAGGCCTTCATCACCACAGTGGTGCCGTCACTGATGTTGAACCAGCTGACTGACTGTGTAGAGATGTCACAAGTATGTCAAGTATATCAGCACAGCAATGCTTGGCCTGACCTGTCTGCTTCCCAGCTCCCATCAACGGCAACCAGTGGAAAAGTTTTTTTTTTTTTTTAAATATATAAAAAATTATTAAAACTACAAGAAGGTAACATATTTAAAGCATTATGTAAAAAGACCTACCTACCACCAGGAGTAGGTTTGAGATAACTTAACGTAAAATAAGACGCCTGCTCCCCGTCGCCTTCTGATTTAGAATAACTGAAAACACAGGCTTCAAATACTCAACAATCAAATCACACTAACTTTATTACCCAATGGGAAGAAATGTTCACAGTCAACACTTTGAATCATTAGTAAAACCGAGCATGTGGATAAAATACAGATTTTCTTTAAGTCTGTGTTTTCTCAGAACAGATTCAGGTTCTCCTCACAACATTTCTGCTATTTAGTTTCACAAATGAGTTTATCACACCACAGTAGATTGGCTTCTAGTGAGAAATACTTGTACTTTAATCAAACCACATCAATGAGCCTCTTAGATATATAATAAATCCTGTACTTAATCTTAATCTTAACAGATCTGTTTTACACTACAAGGATTCAGGGATATTGCAGCACTAATAAAACAAATGTGTTTGTTTTATTACAGCACAACTGTCCAGTTGGAAATGTGGACTTACAGGGACGAACAGCTCTGCATGATGCTGGTAAAACTCTGCTCTAGTACTAACTATACTGTAGTGTTGTGCCCAGTCTATTCTTGGTCTAAGATGATCATCTTAGACATTGTCATCTATGATATACACATGAGCAAAAATCAGAAATAAATACAAAAACGTGCTGTTTTGATTTTACAGACTACTAGTTTGGCCTTTTCCAAAACCTTTTTCAGCATATAAACCCAGCTACACTGGGTTGACGTGTCTCTTAGTGTTAAATGGAATGAAATAATTGCTGTTGTTTCTGCTCTCTGTCTGCACAGCCATGACAGGCTGCTTCTCCAGCGTGAAACTGCTCTGTGACAGCGGGGCTTCTGTGAATGCAACTGATCTTGTGAGAACTTGACTTGATGTCATACCATGTGTTTTTAATGGTCATTTCTAAGTTAAAGTATGTTTCCCTGTGTTTAATCGTTACAAATAAGCATATATCTCTGATTGTTCCATAAAATCTGTTTCCTCGTCAGTGTCATTAACTGCATATAAGGTCAGTTAGAGCCGCTGTAAATCTTAAGCGTTCTGTAGTTATTTGCACTGAGGTGAGAACCAGATTCATTCTTCAGGCTGTTTTTTTTTTTTTTTTTTTGGATGTACATGTGTATTCATGTGCATTGGTTTGGTTTTTCTCTAGGATGGCAGGACACCTCTGGTGCTGGCAACCCAGATGTGTCACCCACGCATCTGCCAGCTGCTGCTGGAACGAGGGGCTGATATCACCACCCGGGACAAACAAAACAAGTAAGGGATACCAGTTCAATAATTGGACTTTGGATGGTGCCGATTGCATTTCCTTGCAGTGACAGCAAGGAAACATTAACATCAAGTCACAGAAGACACTGAATTCTGTGTCAGCTATGGACTATACAGATATTTCAACAAAACCTGATTTAAGCAGGTGATAAATAGCAGTAACAATGGAAAAATTACAGAAAACTGTCATCTGTTGTATTTCTAATATCAAATATGGCTAACAAGAAATGCTATTTTGCTGTCGAGTCACAATTTCACTTTCAATATGATACAAGTGTTGCCTCATGTAGTTATTGTGGTTTCCTAGCAGCATTTGCATAACAAATTAAAAACTTTAAAATGTAAAAAAAAATGCGCTGACAAAAACAAGACAAATTAACTCCGCTCAACAACCACAGCTCTGAATTACTCAGCTTTTGTTGAACAAAATCTGTGGTGAATGTTGTCATTGTTTTATTAATTTGCACAATTGTTACGTACAGTAGATTGTCTCACACATGAACTGTCTTCAATGAACCCCCTTAGGACAGCACTTATTCTGGGCTGCGAGTTCGGCTGTAAGGATGCAGTGGAGGTGTTGCTGAAAAGTGGCGCTGATGTGAAGGCTGTTGACAGCTTGGGCCATGACGCGTTTTACCACGCTCGCTTCAGCAAGAATCCGGAACTTGTCGCAATGGTCAAAAGTTACCTGGACAAAGCCAACAGAGGTCAGGTGGCAAAACATCCTCGGAGAGTATATACAGTACCTGCTTTAAATATGTGATATTGAGTCTGTATGCCAAGTTTTATCTTTCCTTTTTTTAACCTGTGCGCGGCACCTGTGACTGCAGCAGGTAGTGCGCTGATTGCAAAGTGCTGCCCAGGAATTGAACACATCTGTCAGTTTTAAAATCCACTTAAACCCGAGAATCTTGAACCTCATCTCACCATAGATCAAAATACAAATTACATAAATATGTTCAAGGTGAAAATGTGTTGTTTTGCTTTTAATCTCTACTGGTCTGTTAACATTTGCAACCATTTTAAAATTTCTGTATAACCTGAAATTATCATTGCAGTATATTTTACCGTTCTTTTTAATGTTTTTAACCATTTTCTTGTCTTACACAGTTATTTCCTGTAATAGTTTTGTTTTAACTTTCCTTAGTCCCGTTCTTTAGGAGTAGAAAAGAAATCTGAAAAAGCTTTTTTTCTGGTTTTGTTGCAGAAAAAGAAGCTGCAAAGATCGAACAGTGGAAGCGCCAGGTAATGCTAAAGCATTTATTTTTACTGTCTTACATCACTCACTAGAGATGAGCTTTAGTGAATAGCATCCACACTGCTCTAGAGGACCTTCGTGTGTTTAGCCTAATGTGAATGTAATGAAAATGCATTGTCTGTCAGCTGATGCACATTTGTACTCAGTTGTACTTTACTGCCATCTAGTGATCATTAGTGGGAGTTGTTCTATATACCTTCCAAGCCAGTGTTAATGTTTGTAAAAAGAGATCCTGTTTCATTCTCAGCATTCAGTGGAGATAGCAGAGGCCGCCGAGGCCAACAGAAGGGAACTGATCATAGATGTAAGTGCTCTTTCACTCAACTCGAACTTTCAGGACATTTAAAAAATGTGTGCTTGAATTTGCTGCATTCAGATTAAAACCAATCAAGACATTTGTGTTCAGCATTCATCAGGTGGTAAGAAACACCAAATGTAAGCTAACAGTGCTCTGTAGTTAATGTGTGTGTATAAATGTTTACACATTCACCACACTATGTGCTGATAGGGCAAGTTTGTGGTCACAGGTTCACCTTTCCTCTGCCTTACATTTTTATGCATGAACATGTTTTAGGACCTGGAGAGGCAGAACGAGACCTTGCAAGAAAGTCTCAGAAAATACCACCAGGATCAGAGAGCCCTGCTAGATAAGGTCAACCTACTTCAGCAACAGCTCACACAGGTAAACAAAACACCATCGCAGCAGGAGCTACAAAACAGCACAGTAAAGTAAAACCTTCCTAGAAAGAGTCTTCTTTGTCTGCTTGTTTTCTTCAGTGCACACGGTAGATCTGAAGTTCCTTATAGAGGTTGAGAGATGAATATAAGCACACACAGTTTTAAAAGCTGAACTGAGTCATGCTCTCTTAGCCTTATATCATAGTCCCAGGTTCTGACAGCGCAATTAGGGTGAAATGTAATATTTTTATAACCACAGGTGTTTCTTTCAGATGGTGGAGGTGGAGCAGGTTTTCAATAGTGATTGCTTATGTGAAAGATGAATAACTTACTCTGAATTGCTTTCAATGAGCATAGTGGATTTCTCAGTATTAGCTATCAGCAAAACCTTTACTCTCAGAGGAGCTTAAGAAAAAAGAGATTTTAGTGATGCATTGTCAGTCATTAATCCCTCAACTCGACTGTTTATGCTTTGTTTTGCTCTGCAGGAGAAGATGACTGTAGAAGAAACTCAGAAAGAGGTAGGAAACAAAAGTTGAATACCCTTCTCTAAATTTGTGAGAATCTTAAGCTAAATCTAAACTTTGCATTTACTGAAATGAAACGACATAAGGAATGAGTGCAGAATGGGAAAATCATAAATATAAAAGCAAATGAAAGTAGCACAATCATGACAGGATATAATTTAGCAAATTTGCATTTGTATGAACAGAGAACTGTGCATGTGAAAGTGAAGGAAAGGACAAAAGGAGGTACAAAGCATAGTGTGAAAAGTCACAAGCACGACTAAATAGCACTGAATGACATCCTCCACGCCCACTTGTCCGTGATCAAGGTCTAGTGCTGTAGCAGTTCAGTTTTCACAAATCTTGTTGTTATTAAAATGGGGAAAGAAACTCCAGTAAATATAAACTTCACTTATCTTTGTGTTCACAAATTAAATTGTGTGCTGTTGTGTATTTTATGAATGAGGCCCGTTCCCCTTGAAGTTGCTGTTTGTGCGATTGTGACTACTCCTTATTACTTTATCTAACTGGGGTATATATATAAATATAATATGTATGTTAGATGTACTGCTATACCAACTATCTCTCTTTACAGTTGCACTCCATGTATGTACTAGTGTCTTTTCTTTTGTTTATGTCAAATCAGAAGGAGCAGTTGAAGACATTACTTAGTGCCAGAGAAAGAGAGGAGGGGGCTCGAGGCCCGGAGACTGTGAAGGTCCAGCTGC
Source organism: Anabas testudineus (assembly GCF_900324465.2). NCBI lineage: Eukaryota > Metazoa > Chordata > Actinopteri > Anabantiformes > Anabantidae > Anabas > Anabas testudineus. The sequence goes on from NC_046612.1 coordinate 14,171,568, forward strand.
GGAGTACTTTGGTCAGTGACGTTACACACGTGTAAAGCTATAATCTTTACATAAGGAAGGATTCAAGCTTTAATTCTTTGAAGCTATAATCTGTTCAATTCACTGGTTTGTAATGAGTGTGTCTTTACAGGGAGACTACTCTGGACAGTCTGTTATCAAAGGTTAGCATTCTTCTACATGTTGATTCATAAGCAAAACATTTTATACCAATTTTTCAAACTAACGGATCTATGTGATATTGTTGTCTTTCAGGTAAAGAAAACATTTTGGTCAAACAAGCTCACAGCCTGGATTCTGATCAGGTATGTATTTTATATCTACCGCTTTCATATGATTTGGACATTTTAACAAACAGTGTTGGTATTTAACATCTTTCTATCAATCTGTCTCTCTGCAGATGCTTCAGAATCCTGCTGTGTCCCGTTCAGTGTCCAGACCTCTAGAGAAGAGTCCCACTCTGGGCTGGGATGTGTCTGGTGAATGGGATGCACTCAGACATGAACTTGAGGCAGTAAAGAGAAGACAACAGGCAGCTGAGGAAGAGATAGCCCGCCTTCAATCCGCCCTGAACCGTAAAAACAGAGAGTGTCAAGAACTGATTCAGAGCCGAGACACCATCCAGAAACAAGCGGATCAGCAGGTTCGGGAGCTAGAGGACGCCTTGGGGGATGTCCAGAAGAGGATGCTGGAATCTGAATGTAAGGTCAAACAGCTGCAAGCCCACGTAGTTGCTGTTAAGGAACACTTAGAAGGCCAGGCAACAGAAGAACTACGTGCCCAGCTCCAGGATATCAAAGCCAAGTATGAGGGTGCTTCAGCTGAAGTGGGTCGTGTCCGCAACCGCCTCAAACAGAGCGAGAAGGCCTTGGAGGAGTACAAGTCCAGCGAAAGCCAGCTAGCAGCTGAGACCGAGAGGCTGAACCAAGAGCTGGGAGCTGTGACTGCAGAACGAGATGAACTTGCAGAAACCCTTTTAGAAATGGACACCCAGTTGAAGGAGATCCAGACCAAACATACAGTACCCGCTGAAAAGTTTGACAACATGAAAAACCTGCTGACCAATGCAGTTGATGAGAAGGAAGGACAGCTCGCTGAGCTAAGAGAAGACTATGATCGCGTGCTGGAGGAAGTGGCAGAGCTCCACAGAAAGCTGGACAGTCCGTCATCGCAGGGGCAACAAGGGACCGTGTCTGCTGAAGAGCAACAGAGGATACAGACAGCTTTTGAAGAGCAGAATGCTTCACTGAAAAGAAAGCTGATGGATGTCACTGCCAAAAGCCAGGCGCTTATTAATGAACTCAAGGAGAGTGAGGAGGAAAAAGATGATCTACGAGAGCAGCTGGAAGAGCTCAGAAGCAGCATTGAGATTGACTTTATACCCATGAAGGACCACGAAGAAGCACGGAGGAACATGGTAACTACGCTGGAGGAACAGGAGGACAAACTGGTGGAAGCGAGTGAACGTTACGGAAAAGCAGAGGCACAAGTCCAGCAGCTTCAAACTGAGAGGGCCACACTGCTGGAGAGTATCAGCAGTCTCCAAAGTGCCGGAGAGAGAGACAAGAGTGAGATGGACGCACTGAGATCTCAGAATGCTGATCTGATGACAAAAGTTGAGCTGTTGCAGAAGAGATGTGAAGAGGGAGAGAAAGAGTGCGTACTGCTGACCACACAGAGCCAGACGCTAAAACAGAGCTTGGATGGAGAGTATGTTCCCAAAAAGCAGCACGAGCAAGTGAAGATGGAGTTAAGTGCCACCCTAGAGAGTGTTAAAGCTGAGATGTTAATGTTGGAGACCAAGGAAAAAGAACGTGGGAATGAATTGAAGAATGTGAAAGAAGGAAACGATAAGTTGAAAAAAGACTTGGAAAAAGTTTTGTTGGAAATGAAAACAGACTATATAAGCAATAAAGACCACAAAGCTATCACAGACAAATTGAATGCTGCTGTGCTTGAGGCAGAGAAGAGAGCAAAAGAAGAGTCAGCAAAGTATGTTTTGGCTCAGGAGGAAGGCGTAAAGCTTACACAGGAATTAGAGGCCCAGAAGAAAGAGCTTGATACCATACAGGAGGCCATTCAGTCCAAGTTTATCCCACTGACAGCGGCTGAGGAGAAAGAACACTCTTACAGCGCCCAGGTGAAGGAGCTGACAGCCAAGCTCTTGGACATGGAAGATAAGTATAACACAGAAAGGTCTGCCACAGAGGTCATCAAACAGGAGAGGGAGAAATTAAATATTGAGATTGGCTTTCTTCAGGAAAAATTAGACAATGCTCTGATTACCGGTGAAAAGCATCAGGAAGTAGAGGAAGAGTTCAGGAGTAAATTTGAGGAACTGAATCAGAAGTTGGTCAGCTTAGAGCAGCAGCACAAGGAGGTCACACATCAGAAATCTGAACTTCAAGACCAGAATGCCCTCTGTAGCACTCAGATCCAGAATCTCCAGGAGCGTCTGAAATCAGAGTTGACTCGGATAGCAACATATGACACGGAGCTTAAAGCCCTCCATGATGCCATGCAGCAAGCTCAGCTCGATTGCAAGAAAGCGAGAGAGGCGCAGCAGGAGGAGACCCAGAGGGTTTGTGCTTTACAGAAGGAACTTCAGGAACACTGTGGGGAGCACAGCTCTCTGCTCCAGCAGCATGCCAGCACAAAGGAAGACCTGCAGGCTGAAATCACTCGGCTTCAAATGGCTCTCCGTGAAGAGGAGGAGAACAACGCACAGAGGGCCGAAGATGTATCTGCTCTGCAGTCTGAGCTCCTTCAAGCCACCCAGGCCCTCGAGGAAATCCGCTATAAGGAAGACCAAATGAACCAGCTGAAGAAGCAGAAGCAGCAGCTAGAGGAGGAGGCTGCCAACCTGAGCAACAAGCTATTGAGTTTAGCAGAAGAGTGTAAATCAGCTCAGCAGGAGGCCACACAAGCAAGGGAGGGTGAGAGGAAGGCCAGGATAGAGATGGAAGCTGTCCAGGAGAAGGGACGTGCCATTGAAAGAGAAATCAGAGAGCTGAAGGAGAGATACGATCAGTCACTCAGCACCATCTGTGATCTCCAGAGGAGGATTCAGACATCCGCTCAGCAGACTGAAGCCAAAGACAAGAAGGTAGGAAGGAGCCTGGCTCTATAATCGGAGTGTTAACTTTGCAGTTCACAAATCATGGTTTTATTATGCAAATAAGTTTTGACTCCAGTTAAATGTAACTAATTTAGAATCAAATTGTGGTCATCTGTTTTAACACAGTCATTTTTATTTCTAGAGATAAAACTCTGTGGTTGGTTCATTTACATTTGTGTGTGTCAGATCACAGAGTTGCTGACGGACGTTGAGCGATTGAAGCAGGCACTGAATGGTCTGTCCCAGCTGGCGTACACGAGCAACACGCCCAATAAGAGACAGACACAGCACATTGACACACTTCAAGCCCAGATCAAGAGCCTACAGCAGCAGCTGGCTGTGAGTGAACATATGTATTAGAAAATGTACTATAGAAAAATATCTACATTCTGCTTTATGATTAAATAGATGCTCAGCACAGTAACAGTCTCTGTGTTGGTTTACACAGATTTGCAGTCCGGTAATAGTAAAGTAATGTAATGTGATCACACTGGGTTTCATGCAAGAACATTTTCATAGTATTTGACATCAGATTAAACAAACTGTCTCAGCTGCTCAGACTCATTGTAAATTGCTGGTTTCAGGCTTATTAGTGCCACCTGTTCTCAAGGAGCTAGTCATACATGAGATTTGATCATTCATATAATTAACCTGAAGTTGTTGTTTGAGGCTCCTGTTCTGCTTAATTTGTAGGGTAAGGTCCATTCACAAAAATGTCATAGGAGACTAAAAATTTGAATTTCATAGCTTTAAGTCGTTGTCAGAAATCGACACAATAAAACTGTCTTAATAGAAGAGTGAAAACGTTAATAGCACATCTGTCAGAGACATTTAATCAGAGCTGCACAGTACTGACAAAAATGATAAGGCTGCATGAAGTTAGTTAAAGTAAAGTGCTTCATGTCATAGCCAAGACCATACGACGTGGTCAGGGAAACAATAGATGTTGGAGCAGACACCATTACAGCCTACAGTAGGTGTGATACACTGTCAGGTATTATAAGACAGTTTGACGTTTGACAGTGACCTGAATTAATGTCCCAACGCAGCCAGAAGGAGGAGAGAATTTCAGCTCTGCGTTGAAGCTGCAGAGCTGAAATATCTGTATCTAAAATGCCTCTAAAATTAGTCAACTATGATGAATAGATGGGGAACAGACATTAATTTAAGCATTACAGTACGTTTGTTATATTGTTATTTTAATTGAATCAATTTCTGCATCATATCTATCTAATATCATATATCATATCATATCATATACCATATATCATATCATATATCATATATCATATATCATATCATATCATATATCATATCATGTCATGTCATATCATATCATGTCATATCATATCATGTCATATCATATCATGTCATATCATATCAAGCCACTACAACTCCAATTAAACAGGGTGTTGTTCCCCTGAGAATATGGAAGAAATGGAGACATTACGACTCAAATCCTTTAATTTAACTAATAAAAATGTATGTGTAGCTGGAAGATTTACAGTAGTGTGGAACTAGAATTCAGTTCGCCTGTGTTTTTAATGCTAGGCAGCTGTTCAATACATTGGTGCAATAACCACTGTGTCATCTTAACATCTTTCCCCTCCCTTCTGCTCCATAAGGATGCTGAGAGGCAACACAGAGAGGTGGTTTCAATTTATCGAACTCATCTTCTCAGTGCAGCGCAGGTAAGTTCCAGTCATTAATCTCTAGTGAGGTCAGAGTTGGCTGATTTCTTTCATTAACTGCATATCTAAGGACGTTTCTCATTTTCATGAGTGATGTTTTGGATATGAGCACGTTTCTAACAATATCAATAAGGAGGTTGAACTCACTTTAAATGTAATTTGTTTTGGAAATGGGATGAATGATTTCCTTAAAAAGCAATGTATTGCATAGAAGGGAAAACAAAGAGTTTATAAAAGCTGATTTAATTTAAAAAATAAATTCTGGTGCAGCCAGTTGTTTTTGTTTAAGCATATATGTATAATTTAACATGTGTTTTATTAATCATCAGTACATCGCAGGTGATTTGATTTTGATTACTAAACGTCTTCCTCTTATCTCATGGGCTTGTCATAAATTACCATTCATATAGCAACAAATGATGATTGGGAGAAATGTAGCTGGAGGTGCAAACAGTGGCTGAAAATAGCTGCAATACTGTTACAACAGCTGCAGCATGTTGGCCTGCAGTCGACATTAGTGAGAAGCAAAACAGATGACTCAAGGGCTGTATGGCACACTGTCACATTAAAACAATAAATGGTCACACTGTTGTAACAAGTGAGTCATATTCTATGTATAAGACTGGAAACATGTTTATGAAATGATCACCGTTTCATCACATCATCATTGTTCATTTGTTAAGATCAAGAAAACAGCTTTTATCACCAGTAAATCAACTGGAACCCATTCTGATTGTTTCTGTCATAGGGCCACATGGATGAGGACGTCCAGGCCGCCTTACTCCAGATCATCCGCATGAGACAGGAGTTTGTGTGTTAAAGATTCCCACGACGAAACACAATGCTACCTGCTGCCTCTGATTCATCCTTTTCACATCTCTGCTGCCAAGTGTCCCTGCTGTGGCCCCTGTGGTGCTCAGTCTGGTGGTTACGCCATTCAGCAGGAATTCTCCAAACAAGCTGTCCTGAAATCCAAGTTGTTGAAGGATGGTGGGTTCTGAAATATCTGTGTTGTGGGAACAGGTGAAAAAATGTAGGTACAAATGGGTAATAGAGACAAAACTGAAAACTTATTCTACATGAGAATCCTGTCGAATCTATTCAAGCCAGTTATTTGAAATCTGGGCACTTTTCACAGGTAACACTAAAATGTAAAACAGACATGAACACTAAGACCACTTTTTCACACTCCCACCTGACAGACAGTGCTCACACAATGTTTTTGTTTTATTCAAGCAAATGGTGAAGAATGGGGACAAACATTTTCAAGCCGACTATAATTCGATACTCATCTGCCTGTATGTTCACTGAGGACGTTATAACCAGGTTAACCTGAGACTCTCTCTCTCTTCTTGACGGAGGCGTGTATGTTTCTGACGTTTTAACCACAACTGGTCAAAAGGGATATAAACCATTAAATAAAAAGAAAAAGTTACAATACTCTCAGTAAGAGAAATAAAACAAGTATTCTCTACTCTGTTCTAAGTTTCCCAGCCAGTGTTTTTAACTAAAAGAGTAAGTTAAACATTAACTGTATCATCAGAAGATGCTCTCACTAAATCTCATGTACACTTTGTTCAACTCAGTGACTGAGACTGATGTCATGTAGTGTGGGGGTTTAGTATTAACACAGCTGTGACCCTATGCTGTCTTGTTGATCTCAGATGGAACAATATTCATTATATTGCACAGTTCTTATATTCTGGAGGTCCAAACCACTGTGTCTATTTTTACAATAATCCAAATACCAAAGACCTGGAGATCAACCACATCAACTGTGTGCACAAAAACGATGTGCTAGTTCGATACTGTAGATGATAGACAGTTTGTGGAAGATTGCTGACAACTCTTATTATGTCTCACTCACAGTCAAACACATGAGTGTGTGCATCAGTCGTGCTGGATTTGAGTCATGGATGTGTGGATTGGAGATCTGTTGCTGTGTCCTACAGTTTGCAGTGGCACGTCGTCCTTTTGTTGAACCCAGAGTGTCCTCTAGTGGTGAAACTTGGCAGGCCAAGTTGTTAGACATTGTAATAATCCATTTGGCCCAGGGGTAAGCAGATGTTTTTTGAAAGCTGTAATATCTTCCTGCTCGTACTAAACACTAGTGAAATTAAACGTAAATGTAAACGGATATTTACATTTCTTATCCTTTTCACTGTAACACTAAATTGACATTACCTACTAAAGCTGTTGCTTTACATCACCACAATTAATCAATTTTAAAGCCAGCAAACGTACCAGCTGAGGTTTGACTGTATGTAAACGTTAATTTGTGCAGGAGTGAAACTACAGCTTTTCCAGAGCAAAGGTTGCTTTCCCCTGAGCCAACTCTTCGTGATTCTTGATGGTGTAGTGTAGTGGAGTTGTGATTGTTGAGCGAGTCTCTTGTGCCTTTACACTGATATATTTTTCATAGCTTTGTACTTCTTTAATTACTGTACTACAGTGTGACAATTCTGATATTCAGCAGGTCTGGAAGTAGAACGGCACAGAACACGTTCAGGGTAATATTTACTGTAGGAGGTGAAAATAGAACAGATCCTTTAATTTATGTGGATAAACACCCCCATTAATAATTAGTTCTTGAAACACTCCTGTCTTTATCTGTCAGCTAACACACCACACAGTAAATTTGTTTTTATACTTTGTCCAAAAACTCTGTTTACATCAACAGATTTCATGAAAATCATACCTACTGAAGTTTGTGTTGCAGGAATCGATTAACACTAATCTGACCGTCTTCCTCTACGTTAACATAGACTATATTAACTGAACACTAAATACGTACAGTAAACTGTGTACCAGTCTGTTTAAATTGGTTGTTTTCTTCAGCAGTAATATTTGTGTTGGTGAATCAGTGATATAAAATCAATAAAAGTGCCTAACATAGAAAAACTACGTTCTTGTTCAGTGTATTTTCTCATTAACACGTTCAAAGAGCTTCCATCATTTTTAGCCACATTTCTAGTTTAATCCAAACTGAAATATCTCAACTGGATGGATTACTGTGATATTTTGTCCAGGCAGTCATGGTCCCCAGAGGATGACTCATGCTGACTTTGTTGGCCTCTCGATTTTTCCTCTAGCACCATCGAAATGTCAAAGTCTTCACTCACGCTGTGAAATATCTCAGCATTTACTTGACATTCATGGTTCCTGTAGGATTCATTAGTGAGCCTCTGACCACCTGGTCAAAGTTTCCATTTTTCACTAGTAGGTTTATTAATTAACTAATTAAAAATGATTTATTGATGGCACTCCTGGCTCATAGAAGAAGACATACACTCCTCTCCAAAAGTATTGGAAACGTGAGGCCAGTTCCTTTATTATCCGTATATTTTGCTGTAGACTGAAAAACATTTGGGTTTGAAATCAAGAGATGAATATGAGACAATAAATTTAAGGCCTCACGTTTCCAATACTTTTGGAGGGGAGTGTATAATAAACACAGACAGGATAAAAGGAACTGGAGCATGTACTTAACAGTGAAAACACCGATGCACATCTGCAGCATATGGAAAACCTTTTTGGCTCCATGGTCAACAATGAATCATTCTGGCACTTGACTGAGCTGTAATCACGTTACCAAGGTAAGAAGCTGGGTTGATGTATTGTGTCACTGCAAATCTGAAGTGTTAAGGAAGCTGCTTCTAGTTTGGTTAAATAACGCTGCTAAAGAAATAATATGCCTCATAAAAATGTGGATGTAGCTGAAGGGAGAAAAAAACAAACACCCGACCTACGTGTCTTTATCATGTATTGTATTCACATTCGTGTCTTTGTCTTTACATTTATTTCAGTAGTTTTAAAAACTGTGACGACATAAACTCTTGTGCAGGGTTCGACTTGTTTTCTTACCAAACCACAGTCAATCAAATCTGATCAAACAAGCACTGTGAATAATCTGAAGATTAGCTGAGTTTTCTTTTTCCTCGACTTTAATTCTGTTGGTTGCTCATTCAGTCCAGATTTTTAATATTACACAGAAATATCAAGTTTTCAGGGGCTTTGAATCATACAGTAGGCTATAAAACCTAAGCTCTGTGAACTCCTGCTGTGTGTTTCACTTTAATCAACCGAGGAATGAGAACGAGTAGCTCTTTGGCTCACAGCGCCGACTTTTATCTTTGAACCCGTGCTTCTATTGACTTGTCTGTTGCTCTTTTTCACTTGACAAGATTTATTTTTCATTAAAGCTCCAGTGAATGCTGAGAACAGAGGTCAGGGCTATTTCAGTTATCTCATTTCAGATAAATTCGTGGCATGCAGAGTCACTGAGCACAGGGGAATTTTCCATTTTAAAAGTCTAATGTGGTTGAATTGGCCTTTGCTTTTGAAAATAATCGGGATTACTAACGGTAGAAAAAGAAAAAAAGAAACACTAATACAACCTTCAAGCAGAACTCATGTCCTGGGTTTGATTTCTTTGAAAAGAAGTTTCTGATGTGAAGTGGCAGCCCTTCCTCCTCTCTACTCCTCCTCCGCCTTCCTTGGTTTTTATGATTCTCTTTTTTGCGGTCTGCACTGAATAAGCTGTTCTCAGCAATTATGGCAAATACAATTCAATCTGTTGGTAGATCTCTCTTTAATCTCATTTCCAGTGTCCTAATCAGTCCCATACATCCACTTGCGGCCAGTTGGTTAACCATTGCAACCCCTTTTCCCAGCCACAGAAGAATCCCATCTTTATAAAATTCGTCATCTCAAGAAGGATCAGAGACATTATTTATGTTGGACTAAGCCCCGGCTGTCCACCGCATGTCTCATGAGTGGTAAACTGGCCGAGGAAGCAGGCGGGTGGTTATATACACATCTGATACGCACGCCCACATATTTGCTTCCAGTCCTTTGAGCTGTCACGAACACTTGTTATCTCACACAGCACTCTGCCACCTCTGTGACTGTCCCTCTCTCCTCCCAGCTCTCGTTCCCAGGAGGAGCTGCTGCGCTTTGTTAGGCTCACAGAAACACAGAGGCCTCGTGTCTTACAGTGACAACTTGCTCTTGTGACTACAACACGTGAAATACTAGTTTCTAAAATGTGTTTGTTTTTTCTGTTCCAACGTCGCTTTCGTCGCACGTGTGTTTGTCTTCCAGAAAAAATCAGTTTCAACTTCCCAAAAATGTACGTTGCATGAACCACAATGCAACTCACCTCTAACGGTTCAGGCGTCATCAGATTTTGTGCAGCTCCCTCTGGGACCCTTTTTTTTTTTAACCTAATTGATTCCAGTGGGGAAATTCAGGGCATATTGCACAGGATTCAGGATACTAGTTACTGAGGTTTTGGGTTCAGCATCTTGTCAAAGGACACTTTGATGTGAACAGGAGCTGGTGATTAGTCCCTGCATTTAGTGGACGACCCTTTCAATCAGCTGAACCACCACTACAGCTCTTTCACATACTCCCTGTCAGCAGACTTCAGTGTGTAAAATCAGCCCCTTTCTAAAGTGTAGTGCACAGCGCCGTGCGCTGCAGCTCGCCGGCCTCAGTGTGTGACTGGGTAACGTTATCTCGGGGACCTCTGGAGGACCTGGACCCTGGGGCAGTTGAGCGCTCTGCTCAGTTATCTCATCTTGTTGTCCTGTCTATTTTCTTTCCCTCCTCTTCTCCTCCTCTTCCTTCCTGCTGTTTTACCTTTTGTCTCTCATCCTTCCTTCCTGTTTAATTCCACAGGGCAAAGCCAGTCAAGAGGTCTGTGCCACATTTGTCTCACTGGTATAATTACTAACTATTTCCCTGTCACTAATAGGTCATTACTCAGGCTGTACCAGCCAGCCGGGCTACACTGAGGGCAGCGAACATGAGGCCAGGGGCCCCTCTTTTTTCATTAGTCCCTTGAGGAACCGGACTACTCTTGGCTCCAGGCCGAGACAGGCGAGGCCCCTTTAATGTTTTTGCAGAGCTCCAAAGCACTTTGTTGCCTCAATAAAGTTCATTTATGGGATAATAAGGCTCTGGAGGACACATGGTGCTGATTTGAGTTGAATGGTTTCAGCATGGTTCACATTCCCAAAGCCAGCTCTCTTGTCTCTCTGCCTGTTCTCAATCTCTTTCTTTCATTTCATCTTGTTTCTTTTTCTTTCTCCACTTCTCACCTCTCTCTTGCTTCTCACCTCACGCCCCCCCGTCCCCATTCTCTTTATCTGCCGTCATTTATTATTCTTCTTTCTAACACTTTGGCAGTGTTACTGTCTGATCCTGGGTTGACCTGCGATTTGCACACCTGGAAATGAGTAGCAGCGAGGGGGTAGGAGGCCCTCTCATTTCCCAGGATTTATTCCAGAGCTTTGAGGGCAGAGATGGCGGGGGAGGGAAGACAGGCGATCAGAGGAATGAAAACCAAGCCCTGGCAGAAAGATCAAGCTGTACATGCCAAGTCTCCACGAGAGCCGAGTGCCCCGGACATATATGAAGCACGAATCAAAGGCATGGAAGTACGTGTATAGGATACATGCGTTCAAACAGATTGCTGTAGTGTGAGGATGGGCTAAAACACATGCACAGATTACAAACAGGCCTTCACTTCTTTTTATCCCTTTGGTTATTGCACATAAGGCTTACGTGAGTGTTGGCCATCTTCCCCTGAAACCCAGTACGGACATTGTACACCACTCTATGCTAAACGGTTTCATCTGAGTTCAATGTTTTTCTTTTTCCCTCATTAGTAGTCGGTTAACCACTAATGCTTAGTGTATCTGCTCAGCTTTTCTTCCTCCCTTCATTGACTTAGCAAGAAACAGATGGGCCCCAAACCACCACGTCTCCCTCTCCCTTCTTACTGTCATCCTTCCCACCACTTCTTTTACGATAATCTCTCGCTCTCAAACGGAAAATCGCCCCAGTTTTGCGTGTCTGCTCGTGGCACAGCACATGAGACGGTGTATGTGGTTTAATAGGATAAGGCTTTTGGGGTTGCTCCGTGTTTGGAAACATGGCTGAGGCCACCTCTGGCTGGCTGCTTCAGCCGTCTTAAAGACATTGGGTTACGCCTGAGGGTGTGAGCTTGAGCTTGAGCTTGTTAGTGCGGTTGGAAAAGCCTGTGTTTGATTCCATGATGAGAACGGGTTGAAAAGCTGTGAGTCTGGACGACTGATGCTTGATGTGATGTTGGCATTCGGGAGCCGCTCCGTTTTCAGTTGTGGTATCGTGGGATGGCATGCTGCTTGGGTAGCCAGTTGAGCCGAAACAGACCACTAACACGAAGGGTGCCTTATTGCATGTGAAAAAGGGTAACTGTTACATATTACAGTGGTTTAAGACAGTGATAGAGAACTGACTGGTGTGGATTTAGACTCTGACTTTCTGTGGCGCTTCAGGATCACTCCAACAACATTTTGGCACCGTGGTAGGACGACTACAATCCACAGCTTATGATGAAGTTCTGCAAAGACTCACAATATAAGTCACTTGGTCACATCAGCCCTGTTTCCTGGTTGTTTTTTTACTCTCCGTCTTTCTATAGCTGCTTCACTGTGTTCACCAAATTATCTCCATCTGTGTCTGTTTGCCATTTGGCACCGAGTTGGCAGTGCATAGTGGGTTTTTAGAGCTTTGTTGCTAAAAACAGCTGCCTGGTGCATCTGAAAGCGGCACTGTGAGAGTGACACAAACCTAAACAGTCACTTTGCTCATGGGGAATTACACACTCATTCATCACTGGATAATTAGACATTGCATTGACAATATAGGAACCTGGTGCTCTCGAACTAACCGCGACACAGTCACTGACTGATGTCCATTTAGCAGAGACCAGACTGAGACCAATTAATTTGCAGTCTCTTGCCCAACATGAATTAGCTGTTAGTTTGTCTTTGTAGTGGGGTAACGTGATATCATGGTTCAAGGGGTTCATTTCCTCAACAGATCTGAGATTTCAGCAGCAAGGTCAAATGGTCAAGCAGTCAAAATCTCCTTCCTGTTTCAGATGCGGTCTCAGCTGCTGAGTTATTGTCATGTTGGATTGTAGATATTAACTCAGTCTGACTTCAAGTCAACTTTATTGGATGGAGCTGGTGGTTAAGAGCTGAACGAATTATACAAAGCTGTATTGTCACACCATCTAATTAGACACATGAAAGGAAACGCTTTTCTTCGGGCAGGAGGTCACAAGATGTAAACAGGCTGTAAAACAGAGACATCTGTATTCATTTTTTCCTTTCTTCCACATTTGTTAATCTTTACCCAGCGTGGCTCAAATTCGAACTCTTCAGGGTAAATGTTGCCAAGTAGATGTTTGGATCTGCTTTAAAGTTTTAAATTAAGATAATTATTATGTTTGATTGGATTTGATCACGTTACAGTGCGTCAAACACTGTGGTATAGGTTCAGTGATATTTTCAGTGGTGGGACGTATGTAACTAAACACTAAATACAGTTATGTACAAATTTCAAGCTACAATGTGCATTTTGGCAACAGAGATAGTAGAAACATAAACCTCAAAATCTATTTACTGCACTCCACCCCAGACCTTCAGGTATTAGTCATATGAAATGACAAAAGCTAAGAATATAGCGTACAGCTGACTACCCAAAAAAGAAACAAATGACCTTCTCTTATTGGTCAGAAGGATGAGCCTCACCCAAAAAGAGGAATTCAGGGCTTAAGCAGGATAATACCACTGCAAAACTGCAAGGCTGTTCGACAGGTCTGCAACACAGGAGACTTTGACTTTGCTACATACTGTAACCATATAGTTTACCTACATGCTGTGAGAGTTATAGTTAATAGATACTTTGTGGATTAGGACTTTAAGTACGGTACACAAAACTATCTCCTAAAATATGATGAAATGACATCAAAATACTATGTAACACAGTCTACTCAGGATTTCTAGGTGGTAAACAAAACATTAAATACACATGATTTGTAGATAATATTCTCATACTTAAATTTAAATGAAATACTTTTACTTGTAATATAATACTTTTTACACCGTAGTATTTCGGAGTACTTTTTAACGTGACGTTTAATGTGAAGTGTCCTCACATTTGAATTATTCTCACCAGTCAACTTTTCCCAAACTATTGAGACCTTATTTGTATATTGAAGCATTCAAATGTTAAATCAGATTAGAGATTATGAGTCACATGTAATGTGTATCTTCAGCTCTTTATTCTGACCAATAATGTGAATTTTCAACAATCCAGCTTCAGATTTTCTACTTTCTACCTGAGAAAGGTTCAAAAATAAATGATGAAATCCTAATTGGATGTTGTTGTATTTCCACACTTCTTTTAATCTCGGGCTCTAACCTTTTGATGTGTAGGCAGCAAAAAAAAACGCTTCTCGTCACTTCACCATCATAACTTTTACCCCTACTGTGCAGTATCCTGGTTTAATTGCTGCCCCTTTCCCTCATTAAGGATAACTAGAAGGTTTAAATGCCGAACGCTGTCTTCAGATTGTCTGCTTTCATTACAGGATGTCAAAATGTTTGCATTTCTGCAGTCTCAGCCTGGTTGGATGACGACTGCACTGTTTTGTCTTTGAACGTTAATGCAAATTCACAATGATTGGAGGTTTCAGCTTTACAGTTTGCTCCTGCTCCACCTGATCAAGGCTACTTGGATCTGACAAGCTGCAGAGGTGTGTGTGTGTGTGTGTGTGTGTGTGTGTGTGTGTGTGTCAGCATCTAGGCATCTCACAGACCTAACTTTCATGGCCTCACTTCAGAGAGAAGTCTCCCTTGGCAAGATATCTTTCCCTTGGCCAGACCAAAGGGAAATATTTATAAATCATCTGCACTACAAATATTAAAGCCGACCTGTGAGGTCAAAACCATTCGATGGACATCCTCACCAGAAATGTGCAAACACACCTCCAAGTCCTGCTGCTGACCCACCGGAGCGTCCCTGTAACTGGTTCTCTGACCCGCTTTGCTGACTTTACAGTATACCACACACACTATTCTGACCTATTAATACCAACATGGTCATCTGGGATTGTGAGCCGCTGCTTGTTGGACGATCAAATGTAAACATGGTACTTTAGGGATGAAACAGCTTCCAGCATCGAGCCTTTCTTCACCATACTGCATCTGCCTGTTTGATTTGATCTGGGTTTCAGATGCCGTTAAATAACCCAAATACAACAGTAATTACATATATCTCCCTAATGTAATTCTGTTCTATTATGGAAACTGAAGCTACATATGTTTTCAGTCCTCTTTACTTTTGTCCCGCTGAGTGGGACATTGCTTGTTAGAGAGAGACCTATTCTGGATTTATAACTGGGTACTTGAATGAGAAACTAGTGTTGAAACCATTTTAGTCCTCTGAACTATATTCAGTTATGAGTCAAGATGAAAAACAGTATCCACACTTCAAAAGAACTTTTATTGCACGTCCATAAACTTGTACAACTTGTGAGACAGACAGAGAGAGAGAAGCTTAAAGTTTGGTATAAAGAAATACTGGCTACTTCACATTATGCTAAACAACATTCAAACTACCTCTTTGTGGGAAAGTTAAAATGTTTTGTAGCAACATTCCTCTTTGTGCAAGGCAATTAAAACTCTCAAAGATACGATATGTTGGTGATCTGTGTGGACGTGAACTCTAACGCTCTGAAAACTATTGTATTTGCAGATTGATGCGGCCGTTGGGCACACGTAGGAAGAACAGCTACACTATGCAGTTTTCTGTTTGTGTGCACTTTGACCTGTGTGAGTGGTAATTTTATGCATTCAATATGTGCATCAACAGAGAGGGTACAGTTCAATCTATAACCAGCACAAGCTCCAGAAACAGATGAACAGCCCACATGGTGCAACATTTGCCAAAATACAGTTCCTGCAAAGTGTCTTCTTAACATATTTTTTACAATTTGCTCAAGGACCATTGTCCCTTAAAACCTTGTGCACAAAGAGCTGAAAACTGAAATTTACATAAAAGTCACTCAGGACGCATGATGTGCCACTGGGTCTGTAAAGTGCAAAACACATTAGAAATGTTTTTTGCATGTTTTATTTCCACCAATCAGTAAAAAAACTAAATCCTGGGTTCTGAATTGTATTAAAGAGGTTGAACTATGAAGCAAATTGTAAAGATGATGATGATTATGACAATATAAGGTTAATGATTTCAGATTGGTGATCTGAAATTATGTCGTTTAAAGTTAATTAGTAGTTTTTAGTAGATGTTGTTTTATACGTGCAGCATCAGGCTTCACCAGCAGAGGACAGCAGATCGTCATATGTATTTGCTGCTTGGTGCCAGATCTCTTCTTACAGCAACTAACTGAGTGGTGTGACTTCCCTAGTGATGGCCTTCCCCTCAGAGAAGATTGCATAAGGTTTCACAAACCACAATCTATCAGTACTGCTGCAAAACCCTTTATTTATTACCTTTTTTTATAAATTTCATAATTGTTGTCCAACATGTGCTGCTTCTTGCATGAGTGCTGTTTCAAAATCAGTGGCTTTGGGTCATTTCAAAATTCTTCCAGAGAATGAGGATGATAACATGCATGGAGGCTGTAAATAACAAGACCACCTCAGAGACAGATTCACTAAGAGAAATTATTCTTGGATAAAGGTAGGATGGTAAAAGGGTAGAAGAAAAATGGTAGTAGCTGAGTAGAGAAAATGAAAGGAGAGATCTCATTTCCACCACTCTTGTTATTGCAGACTTTTCTAGTTTGTCAGAGAACCTGGGTGAACCCTGACCTCTCTGCCAGCAGCATGAGGAAGTGGTTAGGCAGACTCATAACAAGACTCGGTGCAGCTGAGTACTGAGAAACTGAGTCTGAGGGGAGAGAAGTGCACGCTTCCTTTGAGATTGTCTCTGTTGCTGGCACGGCAGCTCAGGCCTTCCACCGCGGTTCCTGTGCTTCACAAGCTCTCTCAGATTGTCTACGATCAGGCCGCATGTTTATGTGTCGGCCTAAACCGCATCTCCTCTTTCTCAAAGAGCCAGTGACCTCATTTTCTCTCTGAACACCGTGCTCTCATGAGAAAAACGGCCCCCAATCCCATTAATTCAACCACTCTCTGCTGACCGTGTGGGTGAAGTGAGGATGGATAAACCAGGCTGCTGCTCCATTACATTCGGGCAGTTTCATGCTCATAAACGCAGTCAGGGCTCAGTGAAAGCACACTCATCGTTGAACTCCCGCCCTTCCAATCCCTTCATGTTGCTCTACTAAAGTACCTCTTGCTCTGTGTGTGTGAAACACACACACACTCAGCAGTCTGGAGGGGACATGCCAGATGTCAGTACTCCGTCTTAGAGCAATTAAACCGGTTGTTATGATGAAAGAGTTTATTTGCCATTCGTTTCTCCAGCTCAAGTCTAATTGAGTGATTGAGATCTTAATTAGATTAGCTCAGTTTTTTGCCTCCATTGTTGCTCAGCCTCTTTAATCCCTCATTTGTATTGTAACTCTTAGCTGCTGATGTTATACCTCTGTGTCTTCAGTGCAGAGCTGGAAAGCTGTCTAATTACTTTGACACCACTGCCGGTCTTATGACCACTGATGTTTTTTCTGGATTTTACCTCTGCTTGTGTTCTGTACATGATTTAAATCCTTATTAAAGCAACTATAATTAATATTTCTATATAACAGTTTGCATAGCTGTATGTGAAACAAGTCATTGCCAATCACAAACCTGCAGAGACTTATCACCAGACATTCAGATCATTGCTCTGTCCTCTGTATGGAACATCTTAGTGATTTTCACACCATTTTTTTGGTTTCTGTTTTTACTGCATGTGGTTCAGTTTCACCACTTTCAGCCAGTTCCCAGCTGAGAAAATCTCACACAACCAATTGTATGGTACTAATGATTAGCAAGGGAAAACATAATGCAACATGTATGCCTCAGGAATTAGTGGAGACCAAAACAGAACAAAAGGACAGTATTTATTTGACTTACATTAATCAGGAGCACAGAAACATGACCTCAGATTATTTTTAATAATGCTCCCTATAGGATGGATGTGAAAACAGGCAATGATTTGCTGACAAGTTTGTCTTATCAACATAAAAGCTGATATATTGGTGTTTTTACAGCATTTTCCTCACTTGGCAGGTACCCCTTTATGTCCACATGGATATTCAGAATTAAATCATTTAAAATATTTGCAGGCTCCAGCATCATTTCATTGTTTTGGGCTTAAGGAGACTGGAGTAACCAGCACAGAATTGCAAAAGACTTTGCAAAGGAGGGAATGTTCATAAAATCTGTTCACAATGCTGCAGCTTCCTGTCCCACAACATCTGTTCAAATGATTGTGGAAAAACACTGTGTTTGTGTATTAGAGCCTCCATATGTCGATAAACACTGTGTGAGACGATACTGCCCATGGAAGTTAGTGTGATGGTCACAAGGAAATTTTCCTCATGATTTTTAAAAACGTGTTTACGATGCAGAGTCTTTACTTCACCATGTCGGTTTAGCAGACACTTTAAAATTGTCTCTGTGCTCTAACAAATTCGTTTTCTTCCTCTTGTATTGTTTGAAAAGCTCTGTGCTGCAGAGACCAGTCGTGTTGTTTTGCATTGTCATTGGTGATGAGGCAGCAGTTGGGTAGGAGCTATAAATTATTTATCCATTAGTCGTTAGCAGAGATACTCTGGATGCTAATAAACTCCTGCAATGTTTGATCTATTCGGTACCTTCATGATGTTCATGCTGAAAATAGCTGATTGTTACTGAGCTGTATTTCAAAGGAGCTCCCTTATTTACTGTGTTTATTGAGCAGGGAACTGGTGCATGTTTGGTTTGTTGGAAAGTAGGCTGAAGTTTGAACCTTCAGATATAAGTGATGGATGAGGAAAAGCTTTGTGATTGTATAAGTATGTGTATGGGGTTGACAACCTGTGTGTTTGTGTGTGTGTGTGTGTGTGTGTAATTTCTAATAGTACCTGACTGTCATTATTAAAATATTTACAGACAGTATCAGCCAAAAACATTAATACCGCCTGTGGTCTGACACCTGTCGATCACATCCAGCGTTAAAATTTTCTCACGTTGACCCCTGGTTGATGGGATTGATATCGGATTAATGTTGTATTTGTTAAAATCTACTCCTGCAGCTGCTGTTTCCATCTTTCATTAAGTTCAATATAACTGTGGGTGTGTATTTTGTTTAAAGTAGGAATAAAGTTTAAAACACTTTAAAACAAGCTACATCAATATTCTTTGTAATCATTGACAAATATGATGCATTAGCTACTTAGTTCTATCTGAACAACAGCAAAGAAATTTTAAAAGACGTAGATAAAAACAGCGTCTCATGATGAGTTTATATTAGGCAACTCATTAAATTTGACCTCACTGTTTATCAGTCTGGTCTGGTCAATGCAACCCTAATCAGATATAGGCTGTATCCCATAACTTATATCATCATAATCATTTGGATAATAAATGACAGAAATGCTTGACTGTTTAATCCTTATACAACTCTTCTTTTAATTCAATTTGCTCAGTTTAGATGTTCAGTATATTATTATCCTCAGCATGTTCTGTTTGTTTATTTTGCTATGATCATATACTTGAACTGAATATATCACTAAAAACACGAGTTCCGCTGATCTTGTTTTATCTGGGAAATAATCAATTACTTACTCTTGTCGTGTAACAGTGTCTCCACTTGTAAACACCCAATATAATCGCTAAAATCCTACTTTATAAAACGTAAACAAATACAAGCTCATGTTGTAGCTCACTGAATCCATGACAACAAGCTACTTCCTGTTTCATGGCTAACGCCTGTTTTATTATTCTGAGTTAATATTTTAACGCTAACGTAACAGTAGCCTAAAAAAATAAAGAAAAAACTGTATTCTTGGTATTTAAGCTCATATTCTCTCTAGGTAAGAAATACAATCTTAAATGTAAAGCAAATGGTGGATTCAGGCATTGACAGGGTTATTTTTGTCAGTCAAAGCTCGAGATAACGGTTCAATAACTATATAATGTATAATAATGTCATCCATATAACCGTTTTTCTTTTAATTATTCAAATGACATAGACAGCTTCTAAATTGTCATATATATGTATTTCTATACATATATTTCTAACTGTTTATTTCAGATGTGTTTAACAGGTGTAGGTTTACTGTTTTCTTTATGTGGACTTGATCTAATGTGTTGAGTGTGGTTATCTGACATTTTCCCAATTGTGCATATTGGTTGGTTGTAACCTCACAAACTGGACTTGATCAGTGATTGATTAGTGGCTGTTGTTGTTTCTTTGTCAGCCTTTTGCCTTTCAAGCTGCCCTGTGGAAGGGCATTAATGAGTAGTACAGACCAAAGTTGAGGGAGGTGTAAGCCATGCATTTAATACATGCAATGATTATTTGTGGTTTGTATGATGACTTGTAGTTGTATGCTTTGATAATGTTTACTTATACAGAGTTCAGATGAGCTTTCAAACACTGCACAGAAAGTTATATTTTAAGATATTTAGGGTTCTGAAAAGTAAAAGTAGAGTGACAATGCTTTTAAAAAGCTTATTAATATGACTCATGCAGATTTACAAGGTATTTGACAGGTACAAGAGGTTGTTCTAAGCATCTTGGAGAGCTTGAAATCAGGGCTCTGTGGGGGCTAAACCATCTGTTGTGGGACACCTTGTTCTTGTTGTTGTATGTAGTTCTTTATGACTCTGTGTCATTATCATGCTGCAGGATAAATTTAGGGCCAATCTGACTCCTCCCTGATGGTACAAATGATGGTTAAGAACATTTACATCTGAGGTGAATAAGACCTTTGTACAATACTAGATTAAATCGTATATTTCATTAAACTACCTTAGTCAAGAGTGACTTACAGTAAATGTATTCAACCTGTTAGAAAAAGAGCTACATAGATGTCATCAAGCCTCCAAGTGCATCAGGCCCGAATAAAGAAGTAAGAGTGTTTAGGAAGAGCTTAGTAGGACTAGTAGATTTTATGTAGTCTGGAAATTTGAGTGAAACTGAACCGGTAAGTCTTAACTGAGATGAGCAAACACCCATGGTCCATACCCTGATGAGGCTTCCAGTCATTAGGTAATTAGATGAGATTAGGTTTTACCAGAGTATACAATGGTTTTCACTTGTTATCTCAAATTTGATCTTTTAAATTTCATTTGAACACTGGAAAAGTATTCAAGGTATAACCATCTGTTCAAATTTAATTGAATGCATCGTTCAAGGAAGTTTACCTTGAAGTCCAGCTGAAAGTGCTCTTCAGCTTGAAATATTATTAATCTAATAAATAAAAATGGATACTGAACCTTAGAAGCTCTGCATGGAAGTATTTTAGTATGTGTGACAAGCTTGTTTAAAATGTTATGACTTAATGATGTAGGAAATTTATCAAACTCTGTTTTTTTCTTTTCTTTCTAGTTAGTTTATTTTTATTGACTATGCTCTTTTCTTTATTTTTACAGACCTTTTA
Source organism: Anabas testudineus (assembly GCF_900324465.2). Lineage (NCBI taxonomy): Eukaryota > Metazoa > Chordata > Actinopteri > Anabantiformes > Anabantidae > Anabas > Anabas testudineus. The sequence continues at coordinate 14,192,773 of NC_046612.1, forward strand.
TTACAGTCTGACTGAAGTACTGGTACATGCTACAAGGCCTGGACCTTGGTCTTGGTCACTGTCTTGGGGTACTTTGTGTATTTGCCAATGAACCTGGCTATTGACCAGGTGAAGTAATTTTCATGGCACTGTAAATCATGTTTGTATGCAGTTATAGTCACAAACCTTTGTCGTACCTTTTTTTTCTTCTACAGGGTTCACATGCAAACAAAAGCATAATGTTATGATTTAAAAATGACATTTTGTTGAATTGCAATATCAAGTTGAAAATGAGTAATTGATCGGACCTAGTAATTTTGTAAAAAAGCAGTCGCCTTACTCTACTGTGAACAAAAATCTAAGGGCTGGACGTCTTTGTTGTTCAAAACATATCACTATTCGTCTGTTTAGCTTCTTCAGCCTATGGTTGGGGTTCGTATAAAAGGTTATCTATTCCAATTCTGTTTCAAATTCTGTTTATCTTATCGATTCCTTTTGGCTGATAAGACACTCAGGCTTGAAGACCATAAGACATCAAACACTTTACAGTCTTTCATGTCAGTTGCATGCTGCCTTAAATGTTAAAGGTCAGATTTTATGTGCAACTAGACTTGCAGCTAATTAGCTTGTCATCATTTTCTTTCCTAAAGTGAAGTCAAACTTTGGAACGTTTACTGCTGTACATCTGTTGTAGCTTTTCACATTAGCCACGTGTGCTAGCTCGTATCTAAACAAATGACATGGACAGCATTGGTTCCATAGGTTGAAACTGATAAGCTGAACTAAAACTGAGTTTTTGCTATGGGTACCCACTGCTCTTTTGGTTCTAGCTTTGGTTTTAATTTAGAGTCAAGTTTAGGTTCCCAAACCTAGTTCAGTCTAAGGAAGGTCAACAAGTTTATTGTTTTGTAGTTTTGTTTCTCACCTTGTCTGAATAGGCTGTTATAATTACCCATAGAGCAGGGTGATGTCGTTGAAAGTATTATTTTGTCAGATAAACATTACCAAATTAAAATATATTCAGGTTACTGTCACGTGTAACAGGGAAAACAATTGGTGATATATTTTCTGTCAAACAAGTGATTGATCAACTTGTCACTGCAGTGTTGGTAGGAGCAGGTTCCTTCAGTTGAGTGTGGTGTTTGGTTGCAGTGAGTGTTGAGGTCAGAGCCTAGACACCAGCCTTATATACAGTATACTGCATTCACATATTCATCTTCACCACGTGAGCTGGCTGGCTACTTCACTGAAATGCTATTTTTTAAGTCTGGGATAACATTATGCCATTCCCTCATGAGATTATTTCCTCCTGTGGTTGTCAGTGCTGTCATTCAGAGTATAGGGAACGCTGCCACAGGAGATTGTAATGGACAGTCAAACAAGTTTAATTGTCACTGTGGGCCAGAATTCAAAAATAGTGAGTCACTGCGGCTGTGCATGGATTTGTCTGTGGAAACTGCATGCTTAGTGAAGCAGGTCTTTGAATTTACCCACCAACCTATGACACACCTAGTGTTGATGAACTCTTTGCTGCTTACACATTTTAAATATGGAAACAGGGGAGGGAGGGGGTGTAAATGAATACAGTTTAGCTCAGTCACTCCACAATAAGTGATGTTTTAGGGGGAAAAAACAGCACTACATTGGGTATTGTCAGCATCTGGTTGATTGTTATTATACTCTTGTCAACATATTAACACCCTCCTACACTCACACACCCACACTCTCCCACCACCTGCGTCCTCCACCCTCTTCTCAAAATCTAGCAAACATTCACTTCCAGCGAGTCAGATTAGCTTAATACATCCACCAACTCCAGGGGGAAATTACTTGTGAGTTATTTTTTTCAGCTAGGTTTTGGCAGGCCTCCGTTGTGATTTCCCCTTAAAGACACATTATTTATGAATCGGGGGAAGGGGGAATTACTGTTATTAGAAAGAGTGAAAGTTATTAGAAAAAGTAAAATTGAAACTGAGAAGGGTTGCTAAGAGACTTATAAAACTATTCATCTTTTTTTACTAATGTCAGAGGTTTTTAACAGCACAACTTGGACAGTAGCATAGGCTGCGCCACATTTGGTGTACTACATGTTAACACCTCTGTAAACACATGGGATAACATAATAAAATTTCTATGTAGGTGTTGTCAGAGTTTCATGAGGTGTGGTAAGATTTCTGCTTCCTTCTCCAAAGTCACTGAAGCCCACATTAGTAGTGGTATCGTAGTGTCATAAAGAAACAGTAATTTCAGAAAAGCACATAAAAAGTACCCAGAACACCCCGAATTACTTTTGTGAAAAAGTTTCCAATAATGTTGAATAAATAAAAAATGTACTAAAATGAACAATTAAATAAGCAAACTTCCACTTTTCTAGGTATAGTTGCACAGGGGATTTATAGTTGCTCGGGGGGGTTGAGATGGCATGCATTTGTCTCGTTAAGCTGGGCAGGCCCTGTGAGATTTTGATTCATCTTATTTAACCTTGTGTGATATGTGTTTTAATCGTTCTTCCTACAAAACAGACCATACAAACAAGAAATTGATTCATTATCCATCGGGACACTGCTCAAACCACACATATACAACAACTGACTGGGGTGAAATTCAACTTGTTCTAATATTAGCTGAGGCGATCAAGTTGGGGCTAAATTAAGGTGAATCTGTCCAGTGTCTGCTTTAGTGATAGCGAGAAACTGGTAGCTAAAATCCATACTTTATCTGTATTGTTACACATTAACACATAATCTTTATGTAGGTTTACATCACTACTGAAGGAACTGTGTGTTAGTCAGTTTAACACATTGTGCCGCATTTTGAAGGGTTTAGAAATAATTGGACACTTGGCTAAATGTTTCTTTAGCAGCTGTTTGTCATGTCAGCGTTAGTTCCTGCACAAAAGAGCTCCCATGTATCTCAGTTTGTATTGAAAGAGAGTTGCCAGAAGTAGTAATGATTCTGTTACAGCTCGTGTATGTATAGCTGCCAGAAGAACTGGCACACTAGTGTTTATTGATCGACAACATAATGTACACAGTATTCATTGTGCTTAGATTGAACAAAAAGCATCAAAATTCATCAGATGTCATTTCATCATTCATTAGGACAATGATGCTAAACATTTAAGGAAAGAGGAAGAGTTTTTCAGGGTGAAGAGGTGAAATATCATTTATTGGCTGACTGAGTTATCTGATCTTAATCTTATTGAGCTGTATTCTTCTGTCTGAAGAGAAGATTACAGTATATCATCACTAGTCCCTTGTTATTTGACATTTGTCTGTCCATTTACTTTTGAACTAAGACCTAAAAATGTGCAACGGATCAAGTTTTTTACTTAATACTTAATTCTTTATGGTCTGGACTATATGTTCCTGTGCTATTATTTCTCAAGAAGTAGAGACATGAACAGGAGGTTGGTGTCAGAGTTACTTCTTTCTTCATTGCCAATGTTGCAGCAACAATTACAAAGCATTAAGTATTGGCAACAGCATGTGCAATTTTAAATTTCACTATTCAACCCTTACTGATGTGTGTTAAACCTTGAGGTAGTGTACTGTTCAGAGGTTAAGGCTAATTGGTATTTATGACATGAGAGGCATATTAAAGATGGCGCTGAGCAGTTTTTACATTTTAAACTGTCATGTCAGTGTACTTCCGACTAAGATCTGATGAAGCACCCTGAAGTGATTTCTACTACTTGTCAAGTCTTTGTAAGATTAAAGTTTGATTAAAGTCAGGAAGCCTGCTCAGCCATGGCAGTCGGAGCTGCAGGCAGCTGCAGCGGTTGGTTCATGCTTGTGTTATGGATTTGTATAAACTCTGATATGTTACTCCTCTTTTACCGCAAGGGGCCGTTTTATTTATGACTCAAGCCGAACAGAACCTCCACGTTTGTATTCTCAAGATTTTTTCACCACAAAGGCTGTAACAAGCCAGAGCTGCTCCAGAGAGAGTTTCTGTCGTATTTGAGCCCCAGACAGAATATGGCACTCTCGGGAACCACAGGCATCCATATTCAAGCCCAGAGACATTTATTGAGTTTGTCGTTAAGAATTTATGGCGGACTGCAGAAGTGGTCATGGAGAGGGGGCTTATGAACTTTCTTTCAGACCCAACTAGAAGGAGGGGGAGCACTGTAGGCTCCTCAGAGGACCAGTGCTGGTGTTGAGAAACGGAAATAAGTGTTAACATTCACTGATGCAAACATCACACCCTACGAGTGTGAAAGTAATTAAGTTTGGTGTCGTTTGGAGGGTTTAATATTCCTGTTGAGTTGTTGCATCATGGTGTTGGCCAATTTAACTGTGCTACATTGCTTTCCCTCTTGAGAAGAAAACAATTTTGTGGATTGCCATCTGTTTAGTGGTTTTAAAGAAAACCCCATGACAATGGGTTTGTCATGTGTATTCAGTTAACATTATACTGATGCATTATGATTTATGTATGTATTCACAGTAAACTCTGCATCACTGTTTATCACCAAAAACAATCAATTGACTCAAAGAGTTGATGCTTTTTTACGTTTTGAGAAGAATACACATTTTTGTATTTGTATTATAAGCATCCACTACAGCACATTCTGTATTTTTGTATGAGCTTTGAAAAGAGGAACATAGCATGTCTGAGTTAGTTGACTTGAAATTTCAGCTCTTGATTTTGTGTTTTGTGTGTGTGTGTGTGTGTGAACATGAAACCGCTCTTAACTTTTGCGGAACATCATGGGTTTGGGTCAGCATATTTGTCTTTCACAACCTGCTTTTCACCCGACTGGATGGATGCCCATGTGTACTCACCACAACCACATGATGCTTAAACCCAACATAATGACTACTTCATCTTGCATTTCACACCTACTTTTTCTCATCTTTCTACTTCCCCTTTCTCATTTCTCCTTTTGTCTCCTTCAACTTTACCCTCACAGCCTTGTTTAGAGCGGTCATCTTTCTCCCCCTCTCTGGCATTCCTGATTCAAGCCTGACTCCATATATTTCTCTTTATTTAATGCTGATGTAGCCCCTGCTATGAAAGCAGCCAAAGGTGTGTAGGAATATATATTTTAAAGTATCTGCCTAACTGTTATTGTCAACCACTGATACTTTGATACCTTGAACAGTCATTGTTAAATTGTAAGTGTACAAATTGTAATGCAGTTTCTTATGTGTATATTCTTATGTAAAATGAGCCAGTCAGGTGAATTGTTGTAAAGTAGTGGCCAATCAGAAGCTCTTTACTTCATAAGTGGCTGGTGTAGTTTTTACTACTATCTTGCCCTTCAAGCTGTGAGAATGTATCTACTCTGTTAACCTTTCACTTGGAAACTGCTGTAATGTGGGTGAAAACCCTACTGTGCTGCACTGTTGATGGATTCAGTGGTTATCCAATTTATTTATGAGTAAAGAAGATGTTTGCTATATTTGTTTAGTTCAGTTTTAAAGAGCAAAAAAGTCTGCTAGCCACTAAGCTAGCACTTTGCATGTACAATGCCATAGGTTTATGCTAACAACATTAGCATGTTGTACACTTTTGGAAAACATGTCTGGCAGTAGACAGTTGTTAATTTACATGCCTACAGTTATATAGAGACTTTTTTATTTATAAGATTTGGCATGTATGACAGTTATATGACTGTTTATAGGTCAGGGTTTTTTGTAAGTGTAGTATTCTGAGACACCTGAAGGACAGCATCCGTTAAAGATAACAGATATTCTACTGGTCGACTAGTCGACTAGTGGAAAGCCGAGCTATAGACACAGAAGAGCTACAAACGGTATCAACTGAAGACGGGTTCCCTGTCTTATTCCCTGGTGTGGTAGGACAACTTTGAATTCTGAAGATGCATTACCTTTCATGCTTTCTGGTGGGGTAGGATGGGTTGTTTCACACTCACTCATAACACTACTGCTTTTGTGCCCCAACGATCCAAAGAACAAGCTGAGTAATAAATCCTGAGCTCAGGCTATTTAAAGACGACATTTGTGCACTATATTGTTTTATATAGTTTTATGTAATATTTCTATTTGTTTTGAGGGAATTTCACTAAGGCTAGTGGCCAAGATCTCATACAGGGTTTTGTACTGTAATTGTGTTTAATACACTTGTTCATTCAAACTTATAACTGTGTTAAGAATTGTTTTATTAATATTTACTATTGACTCCTCTATGTTCCAGCTTTCTGATTTTGGCCTTAAACACTCCAAATTACAGTGGCCCTGAGAGCTCAAAGCGCTGCAGCTAACCAAAACACATGTAAATAGACAAAATGCAACCAAATTCAGAAGTTGATAACATAGGTTCAGCATTCAGAAAATAACAACAACAACAAAAAACACTGCAAATTGCTACAACACAACCAAGAACAAAATGAGCTGCAAATGTCTACAACACAACCAAGAACACCCATCCATCCATCCATCCATTTTCTTCCGCTTATCCGGGGCCGGGTCGCGGGGGGAGCAGCTTAAGCAGAGATGCCCAGACTTCCCTCTCCCTAGACACCTCCTCCAGCTCTTCCGGGGGGACACCGAGGCGTTCCCAGGCCAGCCGAGAGACATAGTCCCTCCAACGTGTCCTGGGTCTTCCCCGGGGCCTCCTCCCGGTGGGACAGGACCGAAAAACCTCCCCTACGAGGCGTCCCGGGGGCATCCGAAACAGATGCCCAAGCCACCTCAACTGGCCCCTCTCGATGCAGAGGAGCAGTGGCTCTACTCCGAGCTCCTCCCGGGTGACTGAGCTCCTCACCCTATCTCTAAGGGTGCGCCCAGCCACTCTGCGGAGGAAACTCATTTCGGCCGCTTGTATCCGCGACCTTGTCCTTTCGGTCATGACCCAAAGCTCATGACCATAGGTGAGGGTAGGGACGTAGACTGACCGGTAAATCGAGAGCTTTGCCTTTCGGCTCAGCTCCTTTTTCACCACGCCGGACCGGTACACCGACCGCATTACTGCTGCCGATGCACCAATCCGTCTGTCAATCTCACGCTCCCTATTTCCCTCACTCGTGAACAAGACCCCAAGATACTTAAACTCCTCCACTTGAGGGAGGATCTCCCACCCAACCTGGAGGGTGCAAGCCACCTTTTTCCGGTTGAGAACCATGGCCTCGGACTTGGAGGTGCTGATTCTCATCCCAGCCCCTTCACACTCGGCTGCAAACCGCCCCAGTGCCTGCTGGAGGTCCCGGTCTGATGAAGCCAACAGGACAACATCATCTGCAAAAAGCAGAGATGAAATCCTGTGATTCCCAAACCGGATTCCCTCCGACCCCTGGCTGCGCCTAGAAATCCTGTCCATAAAAGTAATGAACAGGATCGGTGACAAAGGGCAGCCCTGTCGGAGTCCAACATGCACCGGGAACAAGTCTGACTTACTACCGGCAATGCGAACCAAGCTCCTACTCCGGTCATACAAGGACCGAATGGCCCTTAACAAAGGGTCCCGAATCCCGTATTCCCGGAGTACCCCCCACAGGATGCCACGAGGGACACGGTCAAACGCCTTCTCCAAGTCTACAAAACACATGTAGACTGGATGGGCGAACTCCCATGAACCCTCGAGCACCCTAGCAAGAGTATGGAGCTGGTCCAGTGTTCCACGGCCAGGACGAAAACCGCATTGTTCCTCCTGGATCCGAGGTTCGACTAGCGGCCTAACTCTCCTCTCCAGCACTCTGGAATAGACTTTCCCAGGGAGGCTGAGGAGTGTGATCCCCCTATAGTTGGAACACACCCTCCGGTCCCCCTTTTTAAAAAGAGGAACCACCACCCCGGTCTGCCAGTCCAGAGGTACTGTCCCCGATCTCCACGCGATGCTGCAAAGGCGTGTCAACCAAGACAGCCCTACAACATCCAGAGACTTAAGGTACTCGGGGCGAATTTCATCCACCCCTGGTGCCTTGCCACCGAGGAGCTTACTGACTACCTCGGTGACTTCGACCAGGGAAATGGATGAATCAACCTCAGAGTCCCCAGCCTCTGCTTCCTCAACAGAAGGCGTGACGACGGGGTTGAGGAGATCCTCAAAGTATTCCTTCCACCGTCCTACAACGTCCCCAGTCGAAGTCAGCAACTCCCCACCTCCACTGTAAACAGTGTTGGCAGGAAACTGCTTTCCCCTTCTGAGGCGCCGGACGGTTTGCCAGAATTTCCTTGAGGCAGACCGATAGTCCTCCTCCATGGCCTCGCCGAACTTTTCCCAGGTCCGAGTTTTTGCCTCTGCGACCGCGCGGGCTGCGGCACGTTTGGCCTGCCGATACCCATCAGCTGCATCAGGAGTCCCACAGGCCAACCAGGCCTGATAAGACTCCTTCTTCAGCTTGACGGCTTCCCTTACTTCCGGTGTCCACCACCGGGTTCGGGGATTGCTGCCACGACAGGCACCAGAGACCCTACGGCCACAGCTCCGAACAGCCGCATTGACAATGGAGGTGGAAAACATGGTCCACTCGGACTCAATGTCTCCAGGCTCCCTCGGGACCTGATTGTAGCTCTCCCGGAGGTGGGAGTTGAAGACCTCTCTGACAGAGGGTTCCACCAGACGTTCCCAACAGACCCTCACAATACGTTTGGGTCTGCCAGGTCTATCCAGCTCCCTCCTCTGCCATCGGATCCAACTTACCACCAGGTGGTGATCAGTTGACAGCTCAGCCCCTCTCTTCACCCGAGTGTCCAAGACATATGGTCGGAGGTCAGATGACACAACCACAAAGTCGATCATAGACCTCCGACCTAGTGTGTCCTGGTGCCACGTGCACTGATGGACACCCTTATGCTTGAACATGGTGTTCGTTATGGACAAGCTGTGACTAGCACAGAAGTCCAATAACAAAACACCACTCGGGTTCAGATCAGGGAGGCCGTTCCTCCCAATCACGCCCCTCCAGGTATCACTGTCATTGCCCACGTGGGCGTTGAAATCCCCCAGTAGGACGACAGAGTCCCCAGTCGGAGCACCTTCCAGTACCCCTTCCAGAGACCCTATGAAAGCTGGGTACTCTACACCGCTATTTGGCCCGTAGGCACAAACAACGGTGAGAGACCTATCCCCTACCCGAAGGCGCAGGGAAACAACTCTCTCGTCCACCGGGGAAAACTCCAACACATGGCAGCTGAGCTGGGGGGCTATAAGCAAGCCCACCCCTGCCCGCCGCCTCTCACCATGGGCAACTCCAGAGTAGAAGAGAGTCCAACCTCTCTCAAGGAGTTGTGTTCCAGAGCCCAGACTGTGTGTGGAAGTGAGCCCGACTATCTCTAGCCGGTACCGCTCAACCTCCAGCACAAGTTCAGGCTCCTTTCCACCCAGTGAGGTGACATTCCATGTCCCAATTGCCAGATTCTTTGTCCAGGGATTGGGTTGTCGAGGCACCTCCACACGGCTGCCACCCAAGGGTGACCAAGAACACAATACACTAAAAACCAGCAAAGCACAGCCATGAATGAAAAGCGCTGCAAATAGCACAGACGACAACGAAAGTGTACATGGGGAGCAAGTAACTATGCATCTGTAAATCTAAAGATGCATAGTTACCCCTACTGTCCACCACTTTAATGCCCCCAGAAACATGGCACTTTGTAGACACGACAGCTGTCTGCAATGTTTCCAGACACAGTTTTGTAATTGTGAAGTATTGTAAAATTGTCACACCACACATTTTCACTTGGTGTGACACACTGGAAAACTTCATTAGTGGATCCCAACAAAGAATTATCCTATGATGAAAACTTGTACCAGACAGATGTTAAATATAAAGTTACACTTTGTTTTAACGTTATTCTTGTGGCGATTTAATTCTTATAAGACACAAAAATATATTTTCTCTCAAACCCACTAAGAAAATATCAACTGTTTCACAGATAATGTGTGTTTTTTGTTTTAATAAACGTAAGCTGGGTAATAACTAGCAAAATGCTATGACTACAATAACAATCAGCTATGAAAAGTTAAAATAAATAATCAAAACAGATCCCCCTAAGGCTCATGGCTGTGATTTTTTTCAGTGCTATATTTCTGTTTCTATAGTTTGAGATGCACAGCTTATTGTAACTGTGTCAGCAAACATCAAGACAACTGTCGTGTTTCTGTTCTTTGTTGTGTTTTGGCAATTTGCAGTGTTGTTTTCTAAATGCTGCTGCACCTATGTTACCAGGATGGTGAAGCTGTTTTCTTAATTGGGTTGCATTTTGTTCATTTGCATGAGTTTTATGTTGCAGAGCATTGAGCTATCTGGCCACCATACCAAATTGATAAACATATACTGTAACACGGGTTACACTGAACTTTCAGTTATTTCCAGAGGTCTCTATGCAACCTCAGGTTCCCTCTTTTTCAGTTGTTGCCTGCTGCTGTGTCATTTCAGTACAACACTAGGCTACATAACCAATCTTCATTGCAACATTGCTATTTCCCTTCAAAAACCTTGAGTCACTGATGTCCCCACACTACACCAAGAAAAATGTTGTTTCAAAGTAAAGGTCACAATGGTGCTGCACTGCAAAACATTTTCCCCATTGCGATACTTTTGCAGTTGATTCATAAAGCATGCTGCCTGGCAGTTCTGATGTTGCACTGTGCAGCATGAGTGATGCTACCAACTCGATAAATGCGAACAGTATAGAAAAATTAACTTAAGCTTTAGATCTGTATACTGTACCATATTCTGTTTGTGTTTATTTGTGTACATATGTACAGTGCCTAATTCATTTTCTTCTCTAAATAATAAAAATGAGACCATCACAATTTCACATAGCTCCAATTTTCTGTCCAACTTACAAACCCCAAGATTTTCTCTGGTGGCTGGGCCTCTTCTTGCTGTTCACTGGACCTGGTATAGGATGGTGGCCATGTCCCACTCATCACTTTGGCAGGAATTACTGGCAGGACTTGGGGGCACAATAAGCATGTATCCCCATCCCCATTGTGGTGGCTGCTGTCGTGTCGATGCACGTGATAGTGGGATGTGGTATATTTGCTTGCACTTAAACCTTTTGGTATATGTTGTATAGGATTTAACACCCCATAGAAAATGATGCATAAAGTTTGACAACTTTGTGAAGTGCAGCTCATGATAATATAATAGTTTCACCAAATTGAGGCAGAGGAGCAAAGACCACTTTATTAGGTACACTTGTAAAAAAAAAAAAAAAAGAGAGAAATTATAACCTTGTAAAAATAGAATTCATGGCAGAGCTGTTGTGTTGGATTGTATTTGATTTTACAGGTGTACGTAATAAAGTGGCCAGTTAGTGTATTTTAGTAAGCAGTGTGGTATTTAAATGAATTAATTAAATAACATTTTAGCGTGAGATTGCTTCAGACTGTTACTGTGTTCACATACTAAACATGTGTGTCTGAGAAAAAGCCATCTGAAGAAACCACTAGGCTTTACTTCTTCTTCCCACTATCGACACATCCCCAGCAGTGTCATGTGATCCTGCCAGCATCCCAGTAAAAAGCAGGAAGTTTCATTTCCTATCTTGCCAACAAATTGCTCATCCGTTCTCCCCTATCTTCACAAGCACTCAGATTTAAATAAAAAAGACAATGAAACAAGGCAGATGTTACAAGAGAGTAAACAAAGCTGCCATGTGGGGAATTCAGCTGCATTTTTACAATATATAAAAGCAGAGTTGTTGATGTCTATCTTTCTGTGACAGATGGGGTTAAAATAAAAGCAGGGCCAAAAAAGATTGGATGGTTTGGTATAAGCAAAGATATGAGTAAACAATTTAGGAATGCGATAGAGATGGGCTGCTCCAGACATCACATGCTGAGTATATTTTTGGCATCTTAAACACGGATGCTGTGGGATATGGTGTTTTTTGATTGTGCCAAACATACAGTAATATCCACTACCATTTATCACACTGGAGCTATTAAGAAGAGACATGACTGCATCATGCCTTGGTTAGTGGCATTGATCTGGCACTCATTAGTTCCAGTCTTGGTATTATTCAGAGAAAGTGTGCACGTGTGTGGGAACATTTTTTGTTTGTGTTCGTGCATGTCTTCAGACATTGTATCAATTAATTTACAATTTGTGGTTGGACAGGTTTCCTTACTGCCAAATTGGCAAAGAGGAAGCATCAATGTTAAATATTCCATTATTTATTACACAAGAGGGAACCAGTACTGATTAATGGGAATTGTAGACCCTTAATGGGTTAGCATTATGCACGGCAATGGCCCTAAGCACCGCGAACTAAAGGGATTTTAGACTGTTGTGTGAAAGGTCTCAAAGTTCATTATTAGTAAAGCTAATAAGACTAACTAGAGGGCTGTTTTCTCATCTGTGTCATTAGCTCCTCTTGGTGTCTGTATGCAGGAGAACTGAAAATAGACCTTTTCTGCTTTTCATTATTTTATTTTTTTCACTGTTCTGTTCACAGCCCACGAGTGAAAATAAGAAATTTGATGTTGTTTTGCTGTCTATCTTTTCTGCACCCACTTTATTCACAGTCTGTGGCATCTCAAGCGTACATGTATACAAATGTGCACCCACACACTCTTTCTCTCTGAGACACACACATACATTTTTGTATGGCAGTCAGTGTGAGGACACTCATTGACATGATGCATTCCCTAACCCCCTACTGTCTCCTAGGCCATGCTAATCTACTCTGTTTCAGTTTTTTTTTATTTATCACATGTACTGCCTTGCCCTACCGTAGCAATTACAACTAACTGCCTCACCCTAAACTTTACCCTAACCAAAACCCAATTCTAACCCTAACCCTAATCTTAAATACTAGTTTCAGCCCCAGAATTGCTCTTTAAACACCCTTCTCATTGTGAGGAAAATTAAAATGTCCTTATTTGTAAAAATGTCCTAAGTTCAATGGTTTAAAATTCATACGGGCCCTCACAATGATAGCCATACAAACACATACACACACAATGCATAGAGGGGAAAATCAGACAAACTGTCCTCATGAATTCTTATTACAGTGAGATTATTGGAATGGCAGTCCCTACTTTTGCATTGTCAATTATTGCACATTATACCAGTTGTGATAAAAGCATTTATTTTCTGTCTGGTTCTAGGTCAAATTGCTCTGTGGAATGCAGGTTCTAAAACCAGTTAGGTCAACATGTTTCGGCTGTCTATCAGGATTTAATGTGCAATGTCAATTAGGACTTGCAGGAGTTTGACAGGTATCTCAGGCTGATAAGACTACTACTTTCAGATACTGTTTGCTTGTGATAGAATTTGTCCAAAGATGCGCTGACTGTCCAAAGATTCCTCTGCCTGAACCTTGAACATTCCTCTACATATTGTCACCTGGAGGATTTTTTCAGCTAGAAGGAGAGAGATATTTATTATATGGAAAGCAGAGAGAAGTTTGATACAGTTCATGTACATACACTCCCCACACGAGAACTTTGGGAAACAAGTCTTCGTGGACTGTGGAAGCACGACACGGACAAACTCGATGCTTGTTTTGTTTTGTTATGTATGTATGTATTTGTATTTTATATCCTATTTTTCATATTCATCCAAATATAACAGACAAAGGAACACTTCTTCTTGCTGATTGTTGGCTAACGTATAGATGTGTCCAGACGTGTATGTACCCACCTCTGTAAAACCTCATCTGTAGTATGAATAAAAGGTCATCTGTGTCTACAGAATATGTCTGCGTTCATCTGAAAGCAAGCAGAACAGGAACATGAACAGGCCTTAAGATTATGTGTTGATCTTTGTAATATTTTAAAACAGAAAAGGAAACAGCCTGTGTACACCTTCTTTCTGTGTAATACCTCTCAGTCTGTCGGCTTCTATCTGTCTGAATGTCCATCAATAAGTCCACATACCGTCTGTGTGTTTGACGCTCTCTCTGCTGATTTATTTATAGAGATTTCCTGAGGCTTTCTTTCTGCATGCTAGATGTTTCCTGATAATGCTGAGTGCTGTCAGGTGCTGCCTAAGTGTAACTGGTTGACATGTGGCTATGCCTAATATTATATCTGACTTATCTGTTGTGACTGTGAACTGTCTGATGACATTTGTCAGTATTTACTGTTGTAGGTGAACAAAGACCCCTCTTCCTGACTGGAACTCAGTGTTGACAAGGTCACATAAAGTTCATGTTCTGTTTGTTGGGAGCATGACTAGTGCCCAGACAGACATGTGCAGACTATGGCAGGTTGCTTTTGTTGATGCTGGGCTGATATAGCCATGTGGCCTGTGACCAGTGGATGTCAAAGGACCGAACGCAATCAGATGAAGTTGCATTTGTATTTTTTCCTGTTCTGTGTTTCCAATTTCCTCCACTTTCATGCCACTGCCTTTTAGCTTTTTTACAGTATTAACCTTCAATAACAACTTAGTGAATTTGACTTGAAGAAGAAGAAACAAACAAAGATAAGGATCAGAACTCTGTCACCAAAACCTAACTCTAAAATACTTTCTTATCTGTTTAGGAAAGGAGAACATTAAAAGTTTCTGTAGTCTCAAGAGCTCCTATGTTAAGTTTATGATATGATGTTACTGTAATGTGCATCACAGGCAATAACATAGTGTTGTGTGAAAACGTAGCACTAGAGAATGAAAAAAAAAAAGATATATTTTCACAAATATTTTTCTGTACAAAATGTTACTGCAACTGAATAAGTTTATTGTTAACAGTTATTACAGATGGCAAATATGTTGATACTGTGCATATCAGTTGAATGTTCCTAATAATATATTCCTTTTCTGGCAAAATATCCAGCACAACATCCTGTTAATAATCCACACACCCAGAAAATTAATAGAGAATTGGTTAACATTCACCTTCAGACACAAACCGAACCACACAGGGGAGCCTGCAGTCAAACCCAGGTTTGTTGTGTAATAGTCATGCCACCTGCATATACCCCAAACAACTCCTTGCAGCTCAATTTCTGTTACTACATGTAGCTCTTTGTTCATACAAGAACTTTTAGAAGGCCCATCATGTGATTATGTTTCATACAGCACATATCTGATTACAGTTTAGTTGTATAGGAACATAATTTTGAGGAGACAGATTGCTGACATGGAGCAACATTTGCATTCATAGGGATGTTGAGTCCTGGGTTCAGTCTCCTTTAGATCTGTTTTTCTCTACACAAACTCCTAAGGAAAACATTTGAATCTTTAGCTGTAAAGTGCTCCACTCTGTTCACCAGCTTGGTGCAAACCTTCTGTTCATTTACATGCATTTAAGTAACCAAGTTAAGCTGATTTCTTAACTGTCACATAAACAAGAAACTAAGTTGTGCAGCCAGTGTGTGCGCAGACAAAAACCCATGTAATGTGTGGTGTTCTTGTCATCATTATGATCATGTTGCAGATTAAAAGATTTCTACATGTGTGATGTAATCCTGTTGTTTGCTGGGCCTGACTAGTTTTATTTCCATAACTTCTCTTCTTTAGGTGGTAAGTGTTGATATGCTTACTGGAAACACAATTTAAGAAGAGATATAAGAGATATAAGATTAATAAACGATTCACAAAAGCATTTTTTAAACATTTATTATGATGCACAGAGGCACATGCCCTCATCTCCCATCTACATGGTCACATTGCCATCATGTCAAACCGCTCGATGCACAGGAAACACCGCACAGAGCAACAAAACCCAAAAAAGGAAAGAGCAGTATCTTCAGTCACTATACAGTTAAAATCTGTGAGCCATGCTTAAAAAAAGACTGAGGTAGAGGAGAAATCTGATTACTCATCTGCTGTATGTGGACTCAGATTTACATAAACTGGTCACTGAAGTCGATGAAACTTGTTCCCTTATTCCTTATATTAAGAAGAAAATTTGTCTGTATTTGGTTTTGTACTGGGTGGTTTCTTTACACACAGTAATATACATCAAGTGGCATTTTAGTGGTATTTTTTAGAATTAGTTGTAATAACACAAAATCTATCAGCTTTATATTCTTTCATCACATGAAATAAATAAATAAATATGGGCTGGCAGTAATTGGTGGCTAAATCCAATCAAATTTCTATGGTTGTGCAGCTCATGCAACTACTGTATCTGACAATAAAAGCTAAAAGATCTGACACTGCCAACAATTCTATAATGCTATAAGTCAATATTGATTATAAAAACTTCGATGTGCTGAAAAGTGGGTTTATTAGCAATGGCAGTAATGTAAAAAAAATTGTACCCTCGGCTTCCTCACTGGAAATCTACCAAGTTTCTGAGTGTCACTTGCCAACCCTCCCTGACTGCACCAGGTTCCCTGCAAAGTCTCATTATCCTTTTTATCTCGACATTTATCTGACAAGAGAGCAGGATGGGAGCATCCAGGCCGTCTTGAAAGATTAATAAAAGGCAGTAAAAAAGAGAAAAGAAAGCCCTAAAAAAGAAAGGGGCCTTAAACTAGCAATTCTGTTTAATGTCTGCATGTGATAGGGTTGACAGAATTATTAATCAGGAACTAAAGAAAATTCAGACCTTTGCTCTCAGCTGCCTCACTTAGAGTCTTTAGTTACCACCATTACATAGCAACTGAAGGTCGGGAGGTCTGCCACTAATTGGTTCTACAGGGTTTTGAATAACAATGAGCGGAGCCCAATTATAAAATCACTGAGATACCACAGAGGAGTAAGTGAGAGAGAGAGTGAGAAACAGAGGGAGGGAGCATGAAAGACTGGGTGACGAGGGACCTGCTGGACCAGTAAAGGGAAATGGGGACTGTGGAGAAGAAAGACAGAAGTGAAGCGGTTTCATCACTTTTGCTTCCCATTCCTCAGCAGCAAGCTATTAATAAAATTTATAAATCAGCGGTGGCATAAATTTTAATAGAGGGCTGTGGAAAAACAGTCAAGGTCTCTGAAGATAGCTCCACCTCATTTTAAATTCCATTTGCATAAAAGATTCACGTAACACAGGCAGATTTGAAGGCAATCTTTTCTTTTTTATCGTATGTTCATTTATTAGTAATAGAACCCTTTTTACATGGCAGGATCTGACACGAGCACTTCGGAATATAAATCAGTGCCTTTTTAGAACAAGTGTCTCCTCCTCTTTGCCTTTTTCACTTCATGTGTGGCGTGTATGTTTTTGCCCATGCATGCATAAATAGCAACTTATCTGTGCGGAAGCATCAAGAACCTTGATAGTTAGGTAGGGGTATGTGTTTGCGTGTGTGTGCGTGCGTTTGTACAGATGTTCTAATGCATCCTTTCTGTGTTGTGGTTTTTTGGTTGACAAGACATCAGCAGACAGGTTCAGCAGCCACCTGGTGGCTCTCTTCCTCTGAGAAACAAAGGAACAGCCGCTCCCCAAATTAGCACTTTGTCTGGTGGGTGGAGAAGCTGTGTCAAGTGGAACAACATCCCCTCCCTTCAACTGGCTTTCAGACACACCACTGGGTATGAACTGACATGCTACCACTTTATCAGACAGGAAGCTCTTACTCAGCTGCTTTGGTTTATGCTGTAAGAGATTTAAGTTTATGTGTTGTCATGTCAGTGGCTGCTTTGAAAAGGAAGGAGACGTTGACAGGGATCAAACCTTAAACATTTTTATGCATTGATAATTGATCAACAATCAGCGATAGATTAATTAGTAACAGTTGCTGAAATACAGTGTTCTTCTTCGACAGTAAACAAGTTTTAACCACTGATGTGATCTGTTTGAAATCAGAGTAAATTAGCCGCATAGAGAGAAGCCCAAAGTTGGTGTAATTGATAATTTATAAATAAATTGTGGTGCTTCGATTGTCGCTATTAAACACTTGACCACATAAAAAAAAGTATTAAACAGAATATTAAAACATCCTATTCATGTTTACTTTATTTAAAAGATTTTGGAGTTGCCTTTTGCAGCTATCCTGCCATTGGCTTAAGAAACATGTAAACTCAAATGAGTTTGGCACCTCTAGATGTACATGTGGATGAAAGCATACACCAATCAACCATAACATTATGACCACTGACGGTGAAGTGAATAACACTGATTATATCTTCATCATGGCACCTGTTAGTAGGTGGATACATTAGGCACCAAATGAGCAGTTTTGTCCTCAATGTTGATCTGTTAGGAGGAAAAATGAAAAAGCAGAAGAGTAAGTTTGGCAAATTGTATTGATGAGATGACTGGGTCAGAGTATCTCCAAAACCACAGCTATTGTGGGATGTTCCCGGTCTGCAGTGGTCGTTAAACTGTGTAGCACAACAAGGCATCTAGTGCTTCATGTTGCATGCTACATTGCCGGACAGGACACAAGTAAAAGAGCTAAAAAAGCAGGGGAGAAGTTTCTATACAGTTACAGTTTACTTTTGCATTGATCTTGTGGGAACCCTAATTAGTTAAAGTACCTTGTGCCAAACGTTAGCACTCACCTACAGCGTTGGTTGGGCTGTTTGCCACTCACAGCCTGTGTTAACCAACCTTCAGGTAGCTATAGCTAGCTAAACCACACAATAGGTCTGTGGCATTTTCACAACTCCATGCTGCAGTGTTCATTGACATAACTGAAAGCTGCACTTTGTATTATTTTTTTTTGGCAAAGATGTGTGTTTGTGTATATAAGTTGTATAACTTGTCCTTATGGGCAGCCAGCTGATGCTTATAACAGCATGTGGAGTAACCAGATACTGCAGTATGTTTTTTTGATAGGTACACCCCACAATGTTATCTTCTGCATATTCAGTTAATACATTGAGTCAAATAAATTATTAACAGCACTTAATTGATAATTACACTATTTGTAAAAAAGTAATATCACATCTCTGCCAAAGCAAAAGAGAACCGTAAACTCTCTGGCTTAGGCTGTAGCCCAAAAATACTTTTTAATTTAATTAATGTTTCAGCTTGTTCAGTCCTCTTTTATTAATTATTCTAAAAAATACTTGACTTGAAATGGTGAAATATTATAGATTATGTAGACCTTGAACTGGTATTTTAAACAGTGACATCATATGTTCTCTGTTATACCCCAGTTTTACAAAGAATATAGACCTGTAAGCCTTTTTAAGAATATGTCACTATGAATTGATTTATTCTTAAGATTTTGTCTTGTAGTGGTCTGGAGTAAGAAGACAGATCAAGAAGTGTCTATAGAATAGAAAAAATTTACTTTTTGTTTAAATTGATGAAAAATTGTCTCGTAATAGTCTGGATTTCGACTGGGAAGAACTTGATGTCCTTGAATTTTTGCTGAGGACCCCTGTTCTATACTGTGACTTTTTAATTGAAGGAAAATATAATAAACCTTGAGGTATAACGGCTATCCCGTTTACGGATAGCGAAATTGTATCTCTTACCTGTACTGTTCTTCTTGTTTTTTGATCACTGTTGAAGATTTTGGTAGCACTGTGCTTAACCAGTTAATTGTCTCATTAAGTATCACAAAGAACAGTCTAAATATTATCTGGATTCATATTTCAAATATAATGATTTGCTGCTTTTGTGTTTCTTTTCATTGGAAATTAAATATATTTAAGCTGTGTAATGTTTGGGCCATAAAGCAACTAAATTAGGCTCTGCGTCTCAGATGATTTTGCTTTTCTGGATTTTTGAAAGACTTTAACCTTTTATGCTGACATGCACCTGTTGCAAACACTTTCAAACTATCCACAGCTGGCAGTAATTTCTCCCTTATTGTCAACTTCCATTTGTTTTGTCTCCTAATTAAGCAATTTATGTCTGCCATTTTGATTGTTTGCTGTTTGCTTTAGTTCCGCCATAATAGTGCTCTGTCTGTTTGTGTGAGGAAAGCGTTGAATAATTCATGGCACATCATGACGACAGACAGCATTGCCATTTAAATTATGAACACATCGGGGTGAGATGCTAACTTGTTCTGACTAGCTTGAGGTGAAAAGAGAGAAAATGGCAGAAAAAAAGGTCTCATCCGGAGAGTCTGCTGATTCGCTGTTATTGGATGTGATGGGGGAGTGGAAGAGTGGACATCTTGGATACTTTCATGTGTCTTGTTAAAGGCCTTTGAAACTTGAAGGGTGGTAACGTTGCCTGTGGAGCGTGCTGCTGTCAGCACACATCATTTACCACATAAATGTTTCTGATTTGCAGTTGAATTGGACTTTTTCTGTTCTGATGTTCTGCTGGAAGGGTGAACAGTACATGTACGTGCATGCAAGTGGAATGATGGACACCATTAACCCTGTTTGCCATTGCTATTTTTCTACCATGATTTATTTATTATGGTCTCTGTTGTCAAACATCATGTTCTGTTTTGTCATTGTTAATCATAAAACCCTGCACTAGCTACATTCAGTGTTAAGGACTCAGACCATGACATGTTTGGCTATCTTGCCTGAGGTGTATTCAGTTTTCTTTCATACGTCCACTAACCAGACATGCAACCTATGAATCACTATGACTGCTAAATATAGAACCTTCATATTTTAAAATAGATTTGATTGAATATATTTACTCCTAATTCCGGAGTCCCGAAAAGTATCTGAACTATAATTCTTTTGTTGTGTAGACTGTGCACTTAAGACGTTAGGGTTTGATTTCAGATGATGAATAAGAGGCAACGTTTCTGATTTAATTTGATGGTGCTTACCTCTAGGTACATTGAAAAACATAGATAATAGCACCATTTGTATCGAGTGACCAAAGGTTTAAGTCTTTTCAGATAGTTTAAAAGTGAAATATAATTATAATAAAATTCTTTGTTTGCAATAACTGTATTGAGCCTGTGTCACCGACACCACCAAAAAGTTAGTTTCTTCTTTTGATATTCTTTTTTAGCTTCCTGTAGTTGTTTGTTTTGGGAGGCTAAGTCTTTATATTGAGTTTGCTGTATGTTTTGGTTTTACAGGCCTCATTCACCAGTATCTTAAATTTGTTCTTTAAAAAAGTCCTAACAAAACTCAAAACAAAAAAAATATTCTTGAAGTGCTGATTTTGCTCGTACCTTCATTCTTCGATTGGTGAATCCCACAAGTGCATTCTGAGCGTGTCTGCTTTTTTCTTTTTTTTTTTTTGAAGAAAGTTCTTCTTAAGAAATTCTTTGTGAATAAGGCCCATTGTTGTAATGCATTTTTAATACTTACAGCAAACACAAATTAATTGGCTCTGCCATTAAAAAACTTTTGGAGGAGACTATAAAAAGATCAAAAAGTAATTTTAAAAATGAAGATACAAAATGGGAAATTACTTTTATGATGGATTGTTTGACTTTTTGGAGTTTTCCTCTGTAGGGCCTTCTAGGGATTCCCATTTTTGGTTGTGAGTGAAATATCACTTCAAGTATTGCATGGATTATTTCTCACAGTCATGTTCCTTTTTAGAAACTTTGTATGAACTTTGATTATTTGTTTTTGTCCAGCAACATGATCAGATTTTGGTTTATGGTAGCCAGTTTCCTTTCTGTGTGGAGTTTGAATGTTCTCTGCGGGTCTACATGGGTTCCCTCTGGGTACTCCAGCTCCCTCCCACCATCCAAGTTGTGCATACATGTTTGGTTAATTGGTAACTCTAAATTGCCCATAGATGAAAATTTGAGTGGAATGCTTATCTGTCACTGTATGTCATCCCTGTGATAGACTGGTGACATGTCCAAGGTGTACCCTGCTTCTTGTCTAATGACAACTGGGATAGGCTCCAGCACTCCTGCAACCCTTAGTAGGACAAGCGGTTAGGGAAATGGATAGATGGATTATGTGGCTGTAGAGACTTGAATCAGTGATTAATCAAAGTATGTGCTATCTCTGAACTTATTTTCAAGTGACTCAAAAGTTAAACATAATATTGCTCAATTTGAGTAGCTTTCCAATTTTTATAAATAAAATAACTTAATTTCTGACAAACAGGTACATCTTCATATTTACATGAGAAGTTATGTAGTTCCCTGTGGCAGCTTGTCATGAGGTTTTCCTCGTACTTGTACGCTTTGATAAAGTCTAGGGTTATAAGGTGTTGTTTCATCTGTGGAAAATGTGTGTGCTCTGTGCTAAACTTAGTTTAAATAAGACATTAGGGCATGCTCTAGGGGTGAATTGAGGCAAAGTGGAGCATACAACAGTCTGTCACCTTGAAGAGAGGCAAGATGTGTGGTGCAAATCTGTAGGGAACAAATCAGTCATGAGAGAAGTCTGGGCATCTCTCCCCTGGGAGCTGAGGGGGAGAGCAGGGCTGTGGGGTGAGAGACAGGTGAGAATGACACTGAGGAAGAGGAGTAGTGAAAGGCAGTGTAGATAAAGGATTAATGAGAAAGTGTGTGCATGTGCCTGTACCAAAATTCAAAGAGCTGCCTCTGACAACTTATTAGCACATTAAAGTGAAAAAAGGGAAAAACAAAAACACACCAAATCTGCTGCAGCTTTTAAGGTTCCTCTTTGGCCCTTTTTCTCTAGAAATG
This sequence comes from Anabas testudineus, assembly GCF_900324465.2. Lineage (NCBI taxonomy): Eukaryota > Metazoa > Chordata > Actinopteri > Anabantiformes > Anabantidae > Anabas > Anabas testudineus. The sequence goes on from NC_046612.1 coordinate 14,215,060, forward strand.
CACCTCAGCTACAATATGTAAATCAGGCCTAAGCCTGCTATTTGCCTAGCTTGAAAAAGTAACTCTATTATTATTAACAGCAAAAGAAAAAAGTCTGACTGGGGGCTATTTTACCTCTCCCACTGGGAAATCTGCAAATTAACAAAAAGAAAATTGAATGCAGCATCCGCTACGTCTATTATTTTTGCATTTTCCATCTCTTTCCCCACATGAGTATGCCACATCCTGTAAATTAATTAGCTCTGAATATGTCTTAATGATATTTATACTTTTGAGTGTAATTGTCTAATTGTGCTCTTCTGAAGAAACATATACAGTGTGCTTTAGAAGACAGGCTGTTTACCAGGGAAAATATGGAAGGAATTTTTCAGCTTATTTAGGTTTTTTTTTTTTATGTTCAGCACATCATTTAGCTCACTCCCTTTGTGATTGTGCCTAACCAGCCTCCTCTCTCCATCTTGCTGCTGCCTCTCTGGGGAAAGCTTCTGCACCACTCTGTTGGTCAATTAGTCAGTGTGTAATGTAACTCAAAGACTGAGAAACAACTACAGGGAAATGTTTTCGGCTCTGTGTGGTGAAAGGGCAGCAAATAAAAAACAAATGAGCTTAATGGATGCTTGACTTTGAGGTCATAAATCTGGCACCTTAAAATATATGATATCTCAGAGTATCATCATATTTGACTTTAAAGTAAGATGACGTTTTTATGGACCAATGAAACAAAGCATTTGAACATATCTTCTCTGACTATTGTTTTATTTACTGTCTCTCTGCTCCATTGAACAGCTACATTTAGTGTGTTATTATTTACTTACTTACTTACTTTTAGACTGATTTTAAATTATTATTTAAAATCAGTCTAAAAGTGTAGTGGCAATATTCCCTTTGTGTGGTTATAATGGAAGTGTTAGCCTGCATGTACACAGTGAATTACTTCAAATGATATGGGGACCGTTTGATGTTCCATCTCTCCACCATGTGGCTTCAGTGAACAACTAAAGACTCTTGTGTGATCTGATTGTGGGTGTTATGAGCTCTGCCTCTGGCCTGCACTTCAGGGGATTTGTTGAAGCAGGCACGTGCAAGTCAAGAAAAGTTTGGTCTTGGTTCACAGATGGCAGCTCTTTCAAAAGCATGCCCTGCATTCACTCTCAGCTAAAGGAAATCCTGCCTTCACTTGCAGTGCTCACCTGTCCTTTTTATCTCTGCACCATAGATTAATATTGCAAAGCCTATATCTGCTACCCTCATCCTCTCTCCTCTTTCTCTTGTTATCTCTGCATCCCATCACTCCCCAGACACATTCACTTCTGCACCCCCCTGTGCTGCCACCCCCCTCTGGTTGTGGATATTGCTTTTCTTCTCACCATCACTCTTGTTTTCTCCACTGCTCCATCTCAATCAAGAATGCAGCAAGTTTTATGAATTCATCAAAATGATCATGGACAGTCCAGGGAGGCATGCAGGGAGGCAACAAGGCGAGACGATGGCTGTTGGAACAGACGGAGGGAAGGGGAAAGAAGAGAAAAGCGAGGGGGGTGTTGTTGCACTGCTGAATTTTAATGAGTACCAGGGGGAATTTCTTCTGCACATTTTTTTCTTGCTCCTGTTCCATGTTTTTTTCTTGGGAAGCACACATCAACTACATGGATCTAAATCACTATCACACAAATGAGCTTTAACACAATCTGGCTTTGGCTTGGAAAGCAGTAGCATGTCACTGAATGGAGCACTGAATCAGCTACGCACCTAGTAAACAGCCACCAAAAGACCTAATTGAACTGCCAATTTGTCATGTTTATCTTTACTGTCTTCTACCAGCCACCAAACCACACATGCGGCACCCACCACATCCCCTTCCCGGAAACCAGTGCAGATGTAAGCAGTGTTTCTTTCCAATGTCAGATCTGCTGCTCATTAGTGAATTATTCATTCGTTTCATTAGAGACATCCAGATAGCATCACAAGCGTCCACACTTACGTTTCTTTCCCTCATGTTATTCTTTTGCTGTATTTCTTTCTCATCTACTCTCTCCCCTACCCTCCACTGAGCTTGTATGGCCTTTGGCTTTTCTACACTATCTGAGACTTGTCTTTTCCTCCTGCTTTCTGTCTCTCTCGCTGTCTCTTTCTCTCTTAGAAAGTCTTTATAATACTTTGCTCCAACAGCAAAGTACACAGATAAAAGATAATTGCCTGGCTTGACTCCCCCATTGATATGAAAATAGGATTTAAATTATTCACAGTGGTTTAAAGGTTAGTTGAAGGTTATTACTGGCAGATAGAAGGAGGAAAGACACAGAGTAAGACAAAAAAAAAACCAAAAACATTTTGTGTTGCAAGCTGTGGCCGGAAGGTGAGGTGCCTTTTCTGAAAGGCAAATTTGCAGTGCAGGCAGCAGAGACATCTTGCGAACAAACCACAAAAGCCTCTCAGGGGAATTTTGAACATGGTGGTGGAAGTCAGTTATTAAGCAGCAAATTAAGGGTGGCTTCTCCACAGAAAAACATTGTCAGTTGTAAATAAGGCTGTATCTGATCCCTGCCTACGCTCTAATCCTTTTCCTTTGTCTCCTGTCTAGCATTTCCTCCTTCATGCAGAGCCGTCAGTGCATGTTGGGTAATAAACAGTGGCTTTCTTCAGAGCATAGAAAAGGTTGAAGTGTTGGGTTTAAATTAGGGTCAATTCTGTTGAGACACTGGCTTGTTTTGTATTGTGGACATGATGGACTCAGGAGGGGGTGAGGAAGAATTACCTGCTCTGTTGTTGCCGCCGTCCCCGAGGATACGTTCACTGATCACAGCAAGGGTTTGTTGGAATAAATAGGAGAGAGGTGAGGTTATGAGAAGTCCTTTTTCTGTTCCTGTCGTATTACCTTAGTACCAGCTTGTGTGTCTACAGGGCTTTGTTATGCCTGCAGACAGGATTCAGACATTTCTTACGCACGAAGGTTGCAGTAGGTGGTCTGTAAACAAAACAATCCTGCCATCATCCACAGCTTTGGCTGTTATCTATTTCCATTGAGCATTAGCTTGTCTGTATATAGATTTTAGATGGCTGAGGAATAGTAGTGGGAAATAATCTGAATAAAAGTAATGGTGCAATAGTGTTTCGAGCTTCCTAAAAGCACAACTGCAATTAATTCAAATCAGCTCCATTCAGTTTTTGTAGCATCAAATCATCATCAATCATCTCAAGACACATAGTAAAATTAAAACCTTGTAGAATTAAATGGAAACTATAAAGTACATAACTATAAAGAATTATGTAGAATTTAATTAATTTGATATCTTATGTAGGGGGAATTTACCAAGCAATATAATTTTTTGAATTTGCAAACACTATTGAGAAACACACAGTGTATTTTGTTTACAGGATATTTTGTTTAAAGGGTAAAGCTATGCATCCCTAAAGGTAGAGTTTCACATTTTTAAACAAAGAAATCCTTGCTCATCCATGACATACAAGGATCCTTTTATAAAGTAGAAATACCAACATTGTCTTTGTAAACTCGGGGCTCAATCCCTTTTCCATTTCACAAAAAAACTCAGATCAGTATTTCAGCTCTTTCACTGAGCAGAGCATATCTATTTTTCCTTCAGAATTCAAACTGAGGGCCGCTCCCACCCAGGGAGACTATTGATTACCTGAAGCCAATCACTTGACAACTGAATATCCATAGAGAGCAGCCAAGCACCATTTTCCCTCTTATTCTTTAATTAGCGCTACAACCCGTGGGCACTAATCTATGCGTCCCCTCTCTGATATTCCTTAGATGTGCACTGCTTTGATTTCTCTGACTCCCAAAGAGTATTGGGATTGGTGTGTGCTGCAGGAATGCTAATATGTTCCTGGAAAGGGAGATGCTGTCAGCCTGTTGGCAGACAAGAGGAGATCAAGCAAGACTTTCTTCTGTCCATATTCACACCTGTACACATCATCCCTTTCAAATAAATTCAGATGTATTGCTATTGTCCCTAAAAAATTCTGAATGTAATACCCAAGTTTAGCAGGTGAAGTGGCTGCAGACAGGCAGTCATACAGAAGCAGGTCCAAATTTGTGACCTTGAAAGTCCTCCCACAATATCTTAAAATGATGAGTGGAGAAAAGTGAGGAAGTCTCCACAGGCGACCTGAATTTCAACCATGTGGTGCATTTATTTCATGCTGCATTACATCTTGTGGTTTGCTGGAATGTATGCAAACAAATAAATTACTGACAGCTGATAATTTCAGCTTTATATAGCTGCAATGCACACCTCGATAGAACATGTTTTCTGTCAGTGCTCAGTGTTGTTAGCTCTGTCGGAGTGATCAGACGCTTTGTGGCTTGTGTAATGATACTCAGGCAGTTGTTGTTCAGTCAGGGAAGGGTCTTTCTCATTTACTTCTGTCACGCAGATTTCTTCAGCTGTGATTTTGGAGCAGCAGTCCCCTGCCACAATCTTTCCGCCTCATTGAGAAACCTCTGTAATCAACTGTCGTGGAGCTCCTGAATGAATCAATCAGTGATGTACGACTAAAGCCAGGGTTAGGCTGCCTGGGCATCCCTTTGATGAGGCCAGATTTGTGTATCAGTCATAAGCCTGTGCCACTACCTAGCACACTTCAAACAAGCTTAGTGCTAAGCCAATTAGCATGACTTTGCATGGTGTTGATCAGCCTGTGATATGGAGCGCACTGGGCTTAATTGCGTATTGCTGCACTGGCTAATGCTAATTTAGTAGCCTCTGGAAAAGCTGAGCCCTGTGGTAAACAAAGCAACAGGGCTAATATGTTGTTAGTGTTTTCTCCATGCACCAGCAGCTACTACTACTAATCTGCTTGCAGTGTGCAGCACATAGTCACACACCTTCAGGCTATAGGCACATCTGTCACAGTTACTGTACAGCTACAGTATCTGTTAATATTACTTACTTAGTGATGATTGATCTCTTAAGTGGATGCAATGATTTAAAATGGGAAATGAGTCAGATGACATACAAGATAGGCATCTTACTCATTAAGGAACAATTTAGTCATTATGAACTTGGTTTTATTTTATTGTTGGTTTTTATCTTAAGTTATTTTTATAGAAACATCAACTTTTGTTATTCTCCTTTTTTTCATAAAATAGTTACAATTTATGTTTATTACAAATTATAAGATTAAGAGTTTATATCCAATAATTATTCATTATATGATGCTTGGCAAGCTTCATGAGTCATATGGTGGTGTTGTGGTTAGTATTTCACAGCAAAAATGTTCTGGGTGCAAACCCAGCTGTAGTTTCCAACAAAGTCACACAGGTTAGGTAACTGACCTCATTTTCGCCTTGAAACTTATAGTGCACCACTTTGATTAGCTTATGTTTTTTGAATGTCCTTTGTAAATAAATATTGACCACATAAGAGAATCATATTTATTCTCAATCACTTCACTTTTGTATTTAGTCAAACATGTTTTTCTACACATTGAGCCTCCTGCAACAGCATTTTTGTATTTTTGTCTTAAATTTCTCCTACTTTTCTCTGTGTCTGTAAATGTTCCACAGCTGATTCACCAAACTGCACAAACATTTAGATTGATTAGGTCAAGCTGTTTATGTGGAGTCAACACCCTTAAAACTGCCACATAAGTCATCTGTGTTCCACTTTGTGGTAGAGGAGGGTCCACTCCTCATTCTAGAAAATCCAAAACAATGTAAATGAGAATGTTAATAGCATACCTGTCAGTGATATGTCATTGGAGCAGCGCTGTACTGTGACAGAAGTAAAAAGGGAACAGTTCAGGCTGCATGAAGTTAGACACTATAACATATTTCTGCAGCAAAGTGGTCTAAGACTAATTTGTAAGGGGGTCATATCAAGAAGCCATCGGGAGAGAAATACATCCATTGATGGAAAACGTGGTCAGGTAGTCAGCTCACTTTGTGTTGCCAGCTAAAACATTATTAATCACTGCAGCAGAAATCTAGTGGAAGGCTCTTAATTATTTGCTTAGTGAAAGCCAGGTGATTACTTTTTTATGACCAGGCAGTGTATGAATGGTTCAGCAATAAACTTATGAAACAAACACACATACAGACATTAATGAACTTCAAAAAATGTGTTTGTATGGCTATTACTCAGGACCAGCATTAATTTTTAACCACTGGACTGAGGACATTTTTACAAAGTGAGGACATTATCCTGTCCTCACAATGAGGGTGTTTAAAGAGCAATTGGGGGTTAAGACTAAGTTTTAGGGTTTAGAACTGGATTTTGGTTAGGGTAAAGTTTAGGGTGAGGCAGTACATGTGATAAATTAAAAACTGAAAGGGTGTACATTAGCATGGCCTATGCAACAGTAGGGGGCTAGGGAATGTATTATGTCAATGAGTGTCCTCAAACTGACTGCCATATAAAAGTGTGTGTGTGTGTGTGTGTATGAATATGTGCAGATATGTATGGGTGCAGTGAGGGCATCCCAGTCTCAGATCTGAGGAGGCCTGCAGCAATGTTCTCTGCCTTTGAAGAGTCTGCTGTCTGTGCTCAACAAATATCAGGTCCAGAATGAAGGGAATGTGGCTTCACAAGGCTCCATCCAGCCCTGTTTTATTAAGGGATCCCGTTCGCTTTTTCATCCTGCTGCCTCTGTTGTTGTGGGGGGGATAGAGAGAGCACATACATACTGATGAGGTGAGCTGGACTTGAGGCTGAAGCTCAAAGAGATGTTCTCCCTCAGTCAAAACACACAAACCGCTGAGTCCAGGATAAGGGATTCACAATGAAACTGTGGTGTGTATCAAGGGATCCCAAGTTGTCTATATATCTAAAAGAAATGGGAGAGAGTTACATATAAATATAACCAAGGATTATTCTAATAATATGGTAATAAGGCAGTGATAATAAGACGAACATCCTGGTTAATAATCTGCTGGAACAATGAGACCTTTCCCAACATCAAAACAACAGTATGAGTTTTTTGCTTAAAGATTGTAAAACACGTTGGGTTTGTGCTAGCAGTAATTGTCCTTTTTTTAGTAGTGAATGAGGGAACAGCTCAGCACAGCTAAATGTCTTGGGGAGAGGTTGAAGTCACCATAGACAGAGCACCAGTTTGTTTTGGTTTCTTTTAACTACAGTGTGACTACATTGTTTCTGATGCACCAGTAATGTTTAAAGGCATGTGGTATTCTTCTCGTCATGCAAGCTGAAACTGTGCTCTTCCCAGCTCTAAAATAAACATTAAGCTGCCCTTATTGTTATTTCAAGATGTGTAATATGACAGAGTTTATTTACAGTGACAAACAGTTGTCTTCAGCTCTACAGCGGGCTGAGGTTCTCTTTCAGCCTGTTGTTTCTGTTTTACTATATAGGTTCAGTCAGACCTACTGTTGCCTCACAGTAAGCAGGTTCTGGGTTTAGACCTGCCAGCCAGCTGGGACCTGCATGGGTTTCTTCCTAACATGCAGGTTAGATTCACTGGTGGCTCTAAATTACTTATATTTGTGAATGTGACCGTGAATAGTTATATAGCTGTATTAATAGTAGTAGTATTGTATATCTGTGTCTGTCCTTTATATACTTCTTGAAAATTCAAAGAAAAAAAAACACTTACTATTAGAAGTCTTGGTTTTGGTTGTCAGCAAAAGAGTGTCTGTCTTATATTTTAAGACTATGGCATAAACAGTACAGGAATCATTCACGGTCTGTGTTACAAGCCTCAGCCATTGAGGAAATTCAAGCCCTTATTATTAGTATTTCATGTCAACCTTCCCATTTAAACTGAAAACCTATAAACAAAATAAAGAATTACTCAAAACATGAGTTAAAAAATGTTTACAAAAGGAAATTGACCGGGCAGAATGGTTGAAATAATATCTGTAACCTGAAAACTTTACTGACCTTCAGTATGGATGGGGCTTGCTCTCACTGTTTCTCCCTCTTTATCCCTTCATCCTCCCCTCTTCCCGGCCTTCATCCCCCCCTCCAGCACTGCATTACTTACTCCTGCCTGACTCAGCGTCTCACCAGCCCAGACACCAATATTGAGTGCTTTTTGTCGTAGCCACACTTTTTCCTCGTTTGAAACAATATAGCCTGACTGTTGCTATTGATTTTAGTGGATTGTGCTCTGGTAAGCACTCCTTCAAGCTCCTGCTGCTATATTAAGCAATCGTTTCCCACAATAGATGACACTCTTTCTCTGCCTCCCGCAGCAATTTGGTTGGCCCTAATGGGCCTGGCATTACTCAAACTACACATTGATTGCACGGTAGAAGGTTTTAAAAGGAGTGGTCGAAGTTTCCATCAATGTGGTTGTCACAAATGATCCTGTTTTTAGATACGTGGAGGATTTTTTTCCTGGGGACTGGTTCAGCCTGACAGTTCAAGGTACTTGCACCATTAAATGATATTCAAACACGCTGTGATGTAGGCGTGAGGGCTGTGCAAAATGAAACTCAATAGCCCACTATGAAGTATCTTGGATTCGAAATGAAACCTTGAAACAGTGATGTGCCTGGATTGATTCCACTGGCCCAGCATTTATTTGCATGTCTTTGGTTCTAATGTGATGTGACTGCATTTCCCTGCCAGGCACCGAGGCCCTCTGAAGTATGTCTCTTTAAATCACTGGGGCCAAGGGAGTGCAACTGCAAATGATTTCAGACGCTGGGCTGCTTTTCACATCAGTTGTGGTGCATTGGATTCCCGCTACGCTATCTGCTATCTCCTCCCCATGTCACTGAGCGTCAATAAATCAGTACACACTACAGACAGACCAGGGAACATGTGGGGAGAATAACATGCCCTGTAGTCACGCATATTTAAATATACAAGGGCTCCGTGTTGCTGCTGATTGGGCCACACATCACAGCCTGGTGCAACCAGGACAGCGGAAAAAATGGCTGCCATTTGGGAACACTTAAGTGGTGAAGCCATTTAGCATGTGACTCACCGATGTAATCTAATTGGCTGCACACCACAGACAGGAGAGTGGTTTGTGTCAGAGTGTGTATGTCTGTTTTTTTTTTTTCTTTCACAGAGCTGTGTGTGTGTGATTGTGAAATGTACAAATGAATGAATTTTGTGTTTTTGTGCAGCTAATCAGGCCTTCTTTATTCACATAAACTGCATGATTTCTTCCATTATCGATTAATTTGTTGATTATTCATCATTAAGAACCACAGGTGATTAATTCAGATGTCTTGTTTTGTTCAACCAACAATCCAAAAAACAGAGATATGTAATTAAGTATTGTATAAGTCAGACAAAAGCAGCAAATATTCATGTTTGAGAAGCTGAAATGAGCCACACAAGTGAATCACATTATTGCTTCAGTAAAATACCAACCAAAAATCTTGCTGATTTATTGCTTGTTTAGACAAATAATTGATTAGTTGATAATTAATGACATCAGAATTCCTGGTTTGTGTGACTGGGGGTTTAAAATTCAAAATAGATGTATTAATATCATAAAAGATTTAGAAAATCAACAAATATTCACATATTAGCAATGCATGCACATTGAGAGTGCGTGCAGTGTACTGGCAGTGTACATGGTCACCTCACCACAAGTTTATCTAGCTTAGCTGCATGATTGGAATTAGAAATTTGTGAATAAAGCACTAAATAAAACAACACCAGTCATTTTGGAGAGGGTCTTATCACACACATTTTCAAATTTGCCGCTCATTATAATCTACTAATTTTTTCAGCATGAAAATGTACAGGCACATTTTAGGGACTTCAGGGACCTGTTTTTGAAGCCTCAAAAGGGCCATAATCTGGGCTCTTTAAGTCTGGCCAGGAAACATTATAGCATATTGTATTTCTTTCTCTCCTATTTACCTGTTGGGTTTGAATTAAAGTTACTTATGTATGTACCAGTGCTGTGCACATGTACAACAACTCTCTGGAAGCCTCAGAATGGTGGTGATTAATTTTCTTACTTATTTTTTAGATTAACAATCTCCTTGTGCACTCATGTTGGACAGAAAGACAACAGGGTTGGGATGGCATGAGTATAAAAGCTATGAAGGCTATGTGGCGTGCATCCATGTAAAAAGGCCGTGGCTGCCCACCCAGCTGCCTGTCAACATCTCTGAGGGGACAACTGTCAGATTAAGAACCCTAACTTAATGTCAGTAGATCACAATCTGCCTCCTGGCCTCAATTATACTGCTTCTCGTCCTCTAAACTCCCCCCGGTGTGGAGAGGAGTATTAGCTGTGAGCCTCATCATGTATTCAGAGCTGTAATGGCTTCTCCGCGCCTGCACTGCATAGATTAGCACCAAGAGCCGAAGGGAAGCTACATGTTGGCACAAGCTTTATGAACATTGCCATGATGGATGTCGGGCCCAAGTGTCATTAGTGCTGTTGTGCTGTGAATTCAGCAGTAGATTGCCAGAAAATCCTCTCAGCATGGCTTGATATCCTGTTAGTGTAGCCATGGACATGTGCACATGTGCAGTGAAGACTAATTTTCTATTTGTGTGGGTCACCACTGTGAAGTTTTAAGCTCTTTTTGTCATTTTCCCAGTAACAGTCCTGAGTGTAATATATGCTTGTGTTGTGACTGGGTGGAAAGGACTCATTCATTTCATATGAGGACTAGAAACACAACATTCACCCCCCTTTCTCTTTCACACATGGCCCATCCCTCTGGGCCCACTTCTGATAGCCAAGGTTTATTATCTATTTGACAGAAGGCCTGGCGGAAGGCATTTGAACACCTCATAAATTGTCATGCATGCTGTAGTGTGATGCCTACCAGTTTCAGTACCCCAGCAGCCTTGCATATAACCTCGACACTAGCCCACCACACTGCCATGTGCCGATCCAAGTTGAAACAGCGCGGTGCAATTAACAGCATAGATCATTTACATAGTGGTAGAGCTCATTTTCATAATGTTTCCTTTATTATCTGAGGAAGAAATTAACCCAAGAATACATTTACATACCAGCCACCAATGGTAACAGCTTGCTAATTGCCTGTTAGATGATTAATAAGCTTACAGCAGATGCTAATGAATCGAGCACTCATTGTTTCAAAGGTGCTCATGTGGCAGGGCTTCTGTTTTTCCAGCTTAATTACAGCCATAATTATGTACTTGTTGCGTCTGCTTTGAAGCAAATGCAATCAAATAATGGAAATGATATATATCTAAGTGAATTCACGGCTAATTGTATTGGAGTGTTGTCACTTGTCAGAGTAATAAACCAAAGACACATTCCCTGATATCACTTTAATTGGGGACATTTTCTGAAGACCTGGGATATTAGTGCAAATTGATACATTATTGTTTTCTGTATACAAGAGGGCAATAACTCGGCTTTACATCTTAATAAGTAGGTGTCACCAATAATCTTATTAACTTTGTTCTTAGCACTTGCATCTTTTTAGCAATACTAGCAACAGACAATGAGTGCTACTGGCTTTGGCTGTCCCCTTAGTTGTTAAAAATAGTTACAGATATTGATTAATGCTGACTGGTTTGATATGGTCGGTCCTGACCTCTGTCCACCACAACACTGAAACCACCAGGTAGCCTGAGTGTTGTAGCCGCTCAGTGTATATACTGGATGACAAACGTACATAAATGTGTGTAAATTCCCTTTCTTTTCAGTACTGTCTATTTTTGGTGCAGTATTATCATACCCAACCTAACAGGCAGACAAGCTTTGGTTTTTCCTGTAAAAGCTGACTCACCAGTTGTGATGCAGAACCGAATAAATCCCTTCTCAAATCTGCTGTTTTGCATCAGTTATTATTTCAAATATCCCTTGTACTGTTTTAAAGTCTCAAGCATGAGAAGCCCCCCTCCCCCACTTCACACACACACACACACACACACACACACACACACACACACACACTCTTTTTAGTATTTTACAATGAAGCATGCTCAGTGCCCATGTTACACATTGAGAAAGAAAATATATCCCTAATCCCCTTTTCCTTTTTCCCAGGCTTTAGTTTACAGTTTAATAAATGGCTGTGATTTAATTGTACCACAGCACACTGCTCTCAGTGCAGCAAGTGATTAGCATGACAATGTCTCCTAAAACCCTGTGCTGCTGTTTATTTAATTGTCCCTATGATGCAGCAGCTATGCTCTATTTATTTTGCTGCTTAACTAAAACAAAAGGCAGGGTTCAACTTTAGTGGAGGCTCATGCAATATTGAGCAGGGTGGAAGACTGCACTGCACTCTAGAGATGTATCTCCCAAACACGCTGCACAAAACCAAGCAACTGTGTACTGTATGCACATGCGTGTTTTCAGTTGCGTTCGCTCAGTGTTTGTGCCAAGCCTGTGAATAACACAACTTTGAGTCTATGAATAATTTTCTGTGTTTATGCTTTCTTTGCCCCCTGAGTTGCTATTTTTCCCTCCCGGTTTTCTTACATTTCTGATGCAGATTTCTCTCCTCCATCTCCCACATTTCTCTTGTTTTTACCTTGATGATCACCCGTAATCATAACTGAAACATTTGAATATATTTTTCCAAAATGTTTTTTCTATTTGTCATAACAACATTCTTGAGTTGCTCATCTAATATTAAAACATAGAAACTTTTGTATGTGCCATTATAGGAAATAAGCACAATAGTTATAAACATTGACCCCGCGTAGCTGCTTACTATATATGGATCAGTTCCTATTTCTCCATCTAAATCCTTGCAAGTCGCACTGGAATAGCAGGTTTATAAGAGCTACCAAACAACCTCCAGTACATATACTGCTTATATTTTTTATAACTATCCCACCAGACATTTGGTCCACTAACAGTACATGTTGTACAGTAACCTGCGAACTTCCTAACCTTTGAACATCACCTTGTAATATCACCCACATGCTGATGTTGTTGATAAAATAGAGACTTATCACTTATCTTCCTGTGAAAAACCAGACCCAGTTTTTAGTTATGATAACATTGTATGCAACAAAGTAATATCTAAAAATGGGTTCAATGGGGCAACAGACACAAATACTCACATAATAAAACAGGTTGTAAAACAAGTCAACAGTTGATTAGCTGTACACCTGATTAGCATCTGCATTATGTAAGGTAAAATAGAAAGTGAGTGTACGTGTAATGTTGCCAACAATGGTTTATTACACAGGAAAACTGAGTGTACACCGCTACGGGAAGTGCAGTAGGTCAATGGTGAACTGGGAAAATATATATTTATGCAATTAACAGTTACATGGAAAACAACAGATTTTTGTTCCATTTACTTAGTTTTCTCTTTTAAATATATTTGAGAGTTTGTATAAAATCCTTTCTATTTTCCGATCCGATCTATTTTTACTAGTTACCAATTTCTAAAATTGTATCAAATAATAAAATTTAAAAAATACACCAGGAGGCCAAAGCTGTGAAAATAAACTCTGGTTTTCCTTTAATACTAAATGAAAAAAGGGGTATTTCTTGTAACAGCATTTCAATTCTGACTCAGCCTCCTCCCCCCAGGGAGCTACTGACCACCTGTGACCATTGACCTTGAAACCTGAAGAGTTAGTGGGGGGGTTGAAAGGAAGAGAAGAGCACTCACCACAGAAAACATCCCATACATGTGTTTTAACTTACTAAACTTTGTGTTGTCACCATTCAGTACTTTCTGTATCACTGTCTAATTTCTACTCTCACCACAGACATATTGAATTTCACGTCTGTGTTGTTTTAATGGTTTTTAATGCAGGTTATTTCTATAAAATCAAACAAATCAAATCTGTGTCAGAAAAAAAGCAAACCATTATGCTGTCGTGAGGCAATATAATCTAACCAAAGATGTTTGGGTTTTTTATCGCCACTCATGAGCCTTCTTTGGATGACGCATCTGAGGTCAGCAGGAAATTGATAATTGCCTCATGATGTTGGTGATTTTAGAAGTAGCCCTGAATGGCTTTATTATTACCAGAGGTGCTTTGAGTTGAGTTGAGCTTACCATATGTCTGACAACAGCTCCATGCGTTGACAGCCGCACCTTCACCTTTAGATTCTTATAGATTATTGTTCAAAGAAAACCTGAAATGACCATGAAGATGGTGAATAACCTGGAACAACTGATTGCTTCATATTGCATGTCTGCAGTGTATATATTCAGTATATATAAAAAAAACTCCTTAAATTCGCTATTGATCACTGTAAAGTGGTGAAAAGCACTAGAGTGGAGTCTAGGACTGAGGTAGAATAAATCACCATGAAGCCTGAATATAATGGTAATAAAAAAAGACACTTGTCTGCTTTGGTTTGAATTTTATAATAAGGTTGGGGAAAGTCCCAGCATGCTCACTCTAGCTACCTTCAACCAACCCTCCAAAGTCATATTAATGTTTTAGTAGATGCAAAGAGAAAAAAAATCTACCTCCAACGATGAAAAATACTATTAGAATACGAGTAATTTTGTTAAATCATGTTTTAATGTTTAATAATTTGAGTGATCTCCTCTGTAAAGATTCAACTGTTTCTAGGCTCTTGTCTCCATACAGCTACCTGTTTGCCTTTCAAACCGGTGAATCTGTTCTTTTCTACCTTAAAAGTTTTGAGAGAGTACAGGCTGTGCATACATGATATAAATCCCCTATTTCTGTCACCAGGGGAGCGTGAACGTGCCTCTCATTGATCTTGTAAAATGATCTGAGTTTAAATCTTTTCCTCCCTGTGCAAAATGTAGTTAAGAGAACATCAGGGTGTGTTTATTCAAGGACTGCTTGGGAAAAAAAAACATGAGAAATAATGAAAATAGACACACAGGCATGCTGAGGTTACGCTCATCTTAGCTATACACACACACAATATACAGGTCATACTGGTGATACATTCTGCAGTACGTTTTCTGCAAATGCTGGCAAGGGATCTTGTGGAAGCTAATCTCAGTTCATTAATTTCCAAAAGTTGGCCAGAGTCTGCAAAATCTTGCTCATAAAATATTAATATCGACAAATCTTCAAGGGTTCTGTAAGAAAATATCATAGGGGGACCAATTAGGCAGAGTGCCTGAAGATTTTTACTGTTTATTCCATTCAGTGTAAGTCTGCACCAAGGTTTACATTTTCTTACATGCTTAACACTTACAGAGGAAATAGCTGTTTGTGGATCAACACATTTTACTGAAGATGTGCCCTCTATTTGAAATGTAAATTCTTTATTAAATTTAATGTCACTAGCTTTGCATCTAATATTAACACGCACATGTGCACACAAACGGAGCCTCACACTGAGCTGGTCCTTAGATGTGTGTCCTCGCCTGCGTGAGCAGATACTGTACGTGTTTGTCTCTGTCTGCTTTTTAACTTGTGCTATATTCATTTATTTATTCTACTCTTTCATCTGTGCTCCTTTCTCCGTTAAAAAGAAGTAGTGCAGTTATCTGAAAAATGTATGGCTGATGTTTCACAGAGCATATCTAAATGTAATTTAGGAGTTTGTAATTCTGTTCTTTAAAGGATGTTTCAAAGGAAGTGGTGCTTGATTACAGTAAGTGTATAACATGGCTTGCGTCCAGCACTATGAAAAGATTATGCTAGCTATATATTTGGTGCTGTTAGATCGTATCTGGTATTTATTCTCCAGGAAAGCGATTAAAGTGCAGCTGTATGTGAACAGAGGGTTTAAAAGGTGACTCTGTTTTTATGCTATGTTTTATGTTACTAATGGTCATGTTATAAATTTTATTCCATTGCTGTTACTTTAATTTATGCTTCCCAAATTTATTTTAAGTGTACTTCAACAGAAAATAAAAACCCGCTCAAGGTTATTTCACTGTTTTGTTTATTATTGGCCATTGTGTTTCACCCAGAGAAGACAACTTGTGCACTGATTAGTCTTCTTGGTCTTTGTGTGTATCCAAACCTGAGAACCACCTGTGGTATACTGCTTCAGTCTTTGACAAGGTCAAGTAAACAGCAGGAAGGAAGACCACCAGAGACAGCCCCAGTCAGGCAGCTAAATCCCTTTTCCAGAGACATCCCAAACAAACCTCCAACACACTTTATTTGCTGGGTAAAAAATAGACCTACCTGCTTGGAAAAAAAAAAACACAAGCACAAACACTTGTTCATATTATGCCAGGTCCAGACTGCAGGATGTTTTAGTCTGATAGAATGGCCTCTATATTAGATGATTATAGAGTCAAAATCTGACTTGGCCAACTATTATGACAGACTACACGTTAATACTCAACCAACCACAGCTCTCTGTAAGATCCGACTTTATGTAGCTAACATTGTGTTTTTATGTGTGTCTACACAAGCACTCTCCATACCTTAGATATTATAACGAGTGATTTATAGCTTAATGTTAAAGGCACTACTCACTGAGCTGTTTTTGTCTTTTTTACATGTCACCTCTCAAGGACACATCAAAAAGGCAGTAGTGTTATTGCCATAGATTTAAATAAATCAACCAACTCCTTTGAATACACCTTTTTCTCCTACAGATATATTATCCTGTCATACCAGGTAAAACACAAGAGCAACAACATTATTGATGTCTTCACTTAATAATATTAAGTTTGAGATAACTTGTTAGAAGACAGCTCCAAAAATACACTGCAACATCTATTCATGGTATTATTTACACCTGTTTTTACTGCTATAATTAAAAATATCTGCTGTGGGGAAACACAAGAGAAATATCATAGGTATTATTAGTAGTATTCCGCTCTATCAGATGCAGCAAAGCTAAGAGTAAAATCAGTAACAATAAACACACGACGTGACGAGGAGGTGTAATTAGCCAACAAATGAAGACACCTGTGTGGGCGGACCATATGTGTGTAAAGGCTTTAAATCTTTCAGTAACTGCTGCAGAGTCTCTGCAAATAGCTTCAGCTGCTGTAGTAAATACAAATAAAGTTTGGTGGCAAATAGCACCATCAGCACCTTAAATTAACATCCATTCACAGCACACAAGAAGTTATCTTCAGGAAAAATCTAAATGGTGTTATGAAGATTGGTGACTCGGTAAATATCACAATGATAACATTTTAAAGAAAAACATAGGCACAAAAAAGGAAATCAACAAGAAGTTTTCTTTCCTTTATTCAAACCATCACACCTCTCCACTTAATGGAAAATATCCAGCACATTTTGGCTCATACATTAATTCAGTAGTTCATTGTTTTTCATTTTAGGATAAAAACACTTTGGGCCTTTTTGCAGACAAAAGAGAGGGAGAAAGAGTTTTTAGAAACCTAAAACTTGTTGAGAACATCTGTATGTATTATTAACATCTGTTTTTACATCAAATCTTGTGGCTGCTGATGTTTCCATAATACATCATTCCACATATTTGCTTCCTAATCACTAACATCTGCCATTGGAGTGTGCTAAGTGATACTAAACAGTCAAATCTGTAAAACAAACAAAGGTGGCTGACAAAACTATTTTGTCAGCACAGTAAAACGCGCTCAGCTTGAAAGCCATAACATCATCAGCTGTGCATTTGGCCCCGTCTTCAATCAAACCTCTGACACAGTGATTTGTCTGCCTCAGATCTTAATTGCTTGCATGACAGAGCCAAGCTCAGGGTTAATTCTCCACTGGCACCATGTCCTAATTATAGATATTGCTTTGGCAACATTATTAATTCATTCAGCATTTTCCTTCTCGGATACAATGAGCACTTGTTTAATATGAAGCTAATCGGAGGGTGGTTTGTACTTTCAGGTGTCAGAAGGTCTGTTGTGTCTTAAATGGTTTAAAAAGTTAAAAATAAATTATTATAACCATTGACTTGTTTCTTTTCGAACTAAATAACTTAGATGGTGTCCCCACTTTGGCTTACAGCGCAATTTTTGTTTTTAAAATTTTAAATAGTTTGGTAGCTGGATGGAGTCACAACCAACAGCTGTACGTCCCAATACGTATGTCTTAATATGTCCACCGCAGGGTGAGTTGTGATAATGTTGTTCTTGACATCCAGTGCTTTCATCCGATAAGAACTTTTGTGGCACTAAAATTAGTTTTATGATCAAATACATGCTCAACTAAATGAGACTGCTCTCAGCCTTAACTGTAATGATTTGGAATAGGTGCTAAGTAGGCCTGCTAGTTGCCAAATTAAAAGGTGAACATGCAACATTACTTGTTCAACATCAGCCTATTAGCATGCTGACATTAGCAATTAGCACAAAGCACAACTTTGCCTGAATATGGCCTCACAGAACTGCTGGCACTAGACATTTTGTCTTGTTAGGCCAATAAATGTCGATTCCAGATTAAGTTTAAAGTTGATCTTCATGGTGGAAAGTAAATGGTTTTCTGTTGTGCTAAAGAGCACAACTTAAGTTCAACTCTGAACAGTAACAGTGAGCTGTTAGGAAATTGTGAGGATGTAACAAAAAGGAAAATATTTGTGTAGGTTAATTGCCAGGATTATGAAATGCTTCATTCTCTTAATGTTTCCTCTTCTATATTGCAATCTGTTGCTTTTTTTTCTTTTTTTTTTTGGAGAACTTAATACCACACTCCCACTGGGAATAGTTGAAGTGTCGGTTTATTCTTACAATAAGTACTCACTGGAGATGATCCAACATCACCAAGATTAGACTGTGGAAAACAAGCCTTCTCCACAGACTGACCCTGCCTCTCCCAACCGCCGTATGACTGACAGCCAGGAAAACATGTATGTGTGGAGTCCAGCGGTTCAAGTGAGCCATACAGAGTTGAACCCATGTTTTTATTACCTTTTTCCTACTGGCAGCCGTGATGGAGACACTTGATGAGAACCCCCCCCGCTGTCACTTTTCACTTGGACCATTTTGGTTTAAATAAACACTCTGCATCCTTTTTTGTTCCTCCCCTCTGAGGTGAGGGTAAATCTTGGCCAATCATCATATTTCTTTTTCACATTTCTGTAATGGATTATACCAATTTATAAAGTCTGCAGCTCTTTACAGTATAGAGTTACTAATCTCTGCCTAGCTTGTAACCTGTTAGCAGACGTGCAGGCTCAAATCTCAAAAGCTGCTCCTGGACACAGTGCAATCATCTGTAAACTACTGTTCAACTGTTCGACTACAAATTTGGGAACTTCCAACACTCTTGAGGCCTGTGGAGTCGTAAACACTGTCATGTCACTTAGGGAATGCACTTACGCGAATGTCTGATGTGCACACAGTCTCCATTAAGCAGCAGAGGGGGGGACAATTATGTGAGCTATCCAGCAGGAGGACACAGGCTGCAGCTGTACACCCATTACTTTGATTTGTTCATGTCTCTGGGGAGAGGGAGTGAGTAGGAGTGGAGAGGTAAAGGTGCAGGGAGAGGTTACATTAGATGCCTATCAGAGAGTCAAAATGTCAGGCGCCAACTTCTGGCTCTCCTGCATATTTGTGTGTGTGTGTGTGTGTGTGTGTGTGTGTGTGTGTGTGTGTGTGTGTGTGTGTGTGTGTGTGTGTGTGTGTGTGTGTGTGTGTGTGTGTGTGTTCATAGATGTAGTTGGCATTTGTCCAAGCTGGTCTGCCCTTGGCTGATGACAAACCCAGGGAAGTGAGTAGGTAATAGCTTTCCAGCACCTGCTTATTCATCCAAAATCCTTCACTTAAAGGACGAAGGAGATTAAGTCCCACTCAGGTGTCCCACTTCCCCTAAACCTGCTGACCTTTGCTGATTGACTCGTCAATACTGAGCCAACTTGCTGTTTTCTGAGTCAAACTACACTGCACAGCAGAACAGAGTGGCTCACCTTTGACAAATGAAGACAAATGTCTTTTGGAAGGCAGCCATTTTTCAGGAAATGTTTTTTTTCCCTTCGCCTCCTGTTAATCACTCTGAACAACAAGGATTTCACTGTCTTAATGTGAATGTTGAGTGCTACAGTAGGTGGGAGCAAATGTGCTGTGACAACAGCTTTTTGGAAAGGGAAATGGGATAGAATATCGCTGGTGTGGAGGGCTCTGTTAAATGTGTGAAAGCCACTTTTTGGCTCTTTGTGGATTCTGATGGTTGGCTTGCATAAAGCTAACTGCCCTAGCTCATTAGTGCCGACATTTTGGAATGATTGGCTGCATGTCCAGGAGGACGACTGTGTTGCACTGAAGTAAACAAATGCGCAGAAAAGGATAAAGTACCAAAGTATGTGCTATTGCACAATAAAATATTATATTCACATTTCTTACATTGTAAAAACAACTACTCAAACATTTACATATTTTCATTTAAAAGACAAAAAAGGAAATATTAAGTTGTTGTTGCTTAAAACACACATATACACACCTGTCTGAGTGTGATAATATCATCTTGTCCTTGGGAGTCCCTGACTACAGCGAACAATGTTAGACCTGCTTTCTCTCCAGCATCCTTTGCAGTCTCTTGACAGCAGCTGAGCCAAACAAGCCGTCTGTAAGGCGGTGAAAGAAAGAGACATCCTCATTGCAAAGTCTGGGCACAAACAAACAAGGAAATAGCTTGGCTGTGGTCGAACCTGAAAATAATGGAAAGAGCGCACTTTCAATTTACTCATTCCTGGGGTTTTTTCTCCCTTTTTTCGGGGGTGGGTTGGGGCGAGTGAGGGTATATGTGGCCTGAGGCAAAGCAAGGTAGATAGGTTGGAAGTCAACTGACAAAATACCACTGAAAAATGGAGCACGCTATAAATAAACAAGCAGCAATATCCTGTGTTATGAATATATAATTTCTGTCTTTAATAACGATTGCGGCCTGAGGGATAGTCTACAAACGGCTCAGTGAGCACTGATATTGTGATTGCAAATAGAACTCCTATTGAATTATTAAGGCACCTGCAGACGCGTATCTCTCTTGTCAGGTGATCAGCTCTGATGTCCACTGACATCTACTTTGCAGCCTGAGGTTAAATTTAATTGTATTTGAATTGTATTTTTTTTCCTAAGGGAAAAGAAAAGTTCAAAAGCTCAAATATATATACAAAGAAAGAACAAGACACTTTTAAAATTAATTTAAGTAGGTGAAAAAGCAACACTGCTGATTAATTAGTATTTGTTTGAGCAGTTCTTCAAGTCTGACTGGGTTCCTTTACCATGGGTCGTTTACCATCTCGCTTCCACTTTTTTTGTAATTATTCTACTTATAGCTCTTCCATGAAAGGCATCAAATTCCCAAAATATAATTTTAAGCTGTGGTGATGTCTGGCTCATAATGAACAGTCCGGATTCTACACTGTTACACAATAGAGAAATGAAAAATATTTTTCATCTTTAATCATGTCAGATCAGTGGAAACTGATCTGTTTACATATCAGCCTGCTGTGAACATGTGGTCATGGTATGCAGGGGAAGTGTGTATCTGGATGACATCGACACGAGACAGCTGAAAAAGTCTGCGAGTAGTTGCTGAAGACGTTCTTAGAAACACCTATCAGCTAATGTTTTAATAAGGGGTCTTTGGAGACCTGAGCACAGCTGAAAGGAGACTGAAAGTTTCTGAACTTTGGTTTGTCAGGGTGTCAGAAACATGAAGCCAGCATGGTCATAACATTTCTGTTGCTTCTGAATGTGTAGGGCAGCATAGAATAATTAAACATATTAAGTCCAATGATAAGGTGTCAATGCTGTGTGCTTGTGTTTGAGTTATACTGTCACTGACCACATTGTTAGGTACCTCTGTACAATATAATAATTCAAAACAGCTGCTCTGCCATGAGTTCTGTTTTTACAAGGTTTGAAAGGTGATGATTCAACTGTGGATTCATCATTGAGGTCAGAGTGGGTAGTGGATTGCGTTACAAAGATTGTACAGTTGTAGAAATGTAAACACATGTACATTTATACTGCAAAACTTTTTTTGCAGACTGAGAAACAGAAAAAAATCTGTCTTTTCCTGTGCTCCCCACAGGAAATGACTGACTCTCTGAGTCATCTGCGTTATTTAAAGTATGCAATTTCACTACTTTATGTCAAATTAACACCATCCCCATGATCCTGTTAAAAATTACCAGGTTCTTATGCAGTAGCACTGTTGTTATTATTTGTTATACTGCTATAATCAACTTCAGAATGAAACTGCATGAGCTACAGTAAAACATGCACCGTCTTCTCTGTGCATGTGATATGAAGCCGATTGTTCTGAGATAGATACTTGAGCATCTGCTCATCTTTTAACAGGAAATGCTACTGTGTTCTCCTTATCCGTATAAGTCATCGCTGCCTGTGGTAACAGCGCAGTGACCTCTTGTGCTTGCCTTGTCTATTCCACATCCTGACATTGCAAAGTGCTTGTTTAAATGAAGTCTTTTACCACCCTAATAAGTAAATCAGTACTACACTTTGTATAGTAATAGTATAGTGCAGCTGAGAATTGTTGTTTCTGTTTTAACATTTCTAGGACCATAGACCAGTGGCAGGTTGGTGGAAAAACATGAAATCAAGCCACATATTCCACTCCCTCCTAATTCAGTTGCAAGTGTCAGTTCCAGTTTAGCAACAGCGCTCTAGATTTTCCTCCCTGCCGATTTACATTTCATCAGGAATAACCTTCTCCTCACCTGACATGTAAAACAGTGTAATGAAACGTAACCAAATTCATGACTGGCGCAGTCAGACTCATTAGCAATCCAACATTAACACATCCCTTTCGGTGACAGCAGAAATACATGCTCTAGGATGATAGTTAATGGTGGACTAACAGCCTGATGGGAGTCAGCAGCCATAGAGAGCCATTATGGAGCAGCCCATTGATTCTTTGGTTCCCTATTGATCCAGTGCGTTTTTCCTTCCGCTGAAGCCTGCTAATCGCCGGCGTATTAGAGAGAGTGACTCAGGCCCTACTGAAAATCTCTGGGCACTGCCAGAATTGGTGTCTGGTCTGTGATATGGTGTCATTACTGATTGCTGAAGATTTCACTGGTTAATCTGAAATATTTCTCAGAGGAAAAACCACTGGCTTCACAGTAAAACTTCACTAAAACTTCACACCCCTTCACCACCAACAGCCTTCTGTATTTTACACAGAAGCCTGCTACTAACACATTTTACTTTTTATTTTCATGCTGCCATATTTGAGAACATATCACCATAAAAAAAAACAGTAAACAAAATACAGAAATTAGTAATGCATCCATTTACTGCACTTCACCAGAGGACCAATGACATACTGTCAGAATCCAGGCCTTGCTTCAGTTCATAATGGGTCATTTCTTGTAATGAATTGCCAATTTATCAGGAGTGTTTGCGTGTCAAATAGGAAACAGTAATGATGATGACAAAAGAACAACAACAGCATAAAACAAGTTGTATCTTACCCTGCAGCCAACAGCAGAGCAGTTTCTTCTCGCTCTCTCTCTCACACACACACTTCCCAAGCTGATAATCAGGCATTTATTCCATAAACAATGCTGGAACTGACTTGGGATTTGCCTAACAATGTCTCATTACTAGTGTATGAGTTTCTTTTTTTTTTTTTCCTTGAGATAATGCAATTCGTCAAGGAGAGCAGATGAGGGAGGGAGCGAGAGTGTGATAGAACGAGGGGTGGGGGTGGAGCGAGGGGAGGAGAACAAAAACACTTATTAATTTGCACGAAATGGAATTAGCAGCGGGGAGTTAGAAGCAGCGGAGTTTCTAATTTTACCCTTGCCCCCATGTGCCGATGGTAAATGGAGATTTGTCACACTCCACTTGGCTGGCTCCCCAGCTTGATGAGCTGTCTCTCTTGCAGGAGCTCGGCTCAATCTCTAGCATTAGCCACAATGCCAGCGCTCACATCACTGCCACAGCCCCACAGAGCCGTCGGGGAGTGGGTGGAAGTGTCATCAGATGCCACATTTCACTGTGACACTGAATAAAAAGGAGGATGTAGGAGGCAAGGGATGCAACTTGTGAGCTTTGCATCTTCTCATCTTTTCTATGTCTAGAGGATGGGTGGATTGGTGGAATGATAGGTTAATAGATATTTAGATGTTAGGATACATAGATGGATAGACAGAGGAGCTGGGTTATTATTTTTTTAAAAGTCTGTATACACAGATATGTCCTCCTGTGGATTATCAATGCTTTACATTTTTTAACAACAAAAAACAACTTATAACAAATTATAAAGTTCTTTATGAGGAGTGGTTAAGTAAACTACAGTATGCTACATACTATTGTTTTCCAATACAAAGTTGAATAGTTATACGAAGGAGATGAACCTTCTCTCCTTTTACTACTGGGGACACACAGTAGTCACAATTAATGTACACAGGATAAACACTGTCCATACTGACACAACTATGAACACTTAGTCACCTAAGTCATTTTCTTCAGTAACAGCTTGATGTTCCACCTTCTCAACTGTGAGAATTTACTATTTTTCTTTTTCTTATTTAATAGTAAATTAAGTATTTTTAGGATTTTGTTCAGCGAAAACAAGCAGTTAGTTAAAACCACCTTGACCATTTGGACGATGACAAATTCTGACATTTTATCAATTAATTAATTGAGAACACAAAACAGATTCATTATGAAAACACGTTTACAAAGTTACTCTTCTGAAGCCTCACTGTTCAACCAGGCATGCAGCTAATTAAACACCATCAATTAGGCCCATCCCCTGGATTGATCAGTGAAACACTTGAGTAACAAACCACAGTGTTACTATCAGTTTTTTTGTGTGTGTTCATAGATCCATAATAGCAAGAGACTTGGCATGGATACACAGGGTTGAAAATAAGGAGTGTTAACCTAGCTGCTCCAAGACCTGAGCTGTAAACATAATGTCTGGGTCTAGAAAAAGAGAATTTTGAGTTCATGTCTTTAGACTCAACAGAAATCATGACTTATATTGTGATATACTGTATATCAATATCAAGTGCTGTGGAATAAGACCTCATGATAACATTTTTTCCATCCAGTCTAGTCCTAGGGGATAGATAGATGGATAAATAGACAGATATAGAGATATTTATAGGCACATGGCCTGATTCCAATCATGCAATCCGCTGGTGCCCACTGAACAGCAGGCATGATAAACAACATGCTGTTAAATAGGAGCACCAATCAATAATGCACACACACACATACACACCCCCACAGTCCCCTGGAGAGAGCATCCAGGAGAAAATAACCTGCTAACCCCTCGCCTACCCTGCAGCCCTTCCTTGTGGGATACTTTTCAGTAGTTCAAAGGGCATAGTCAGTGATGTGGCTGATAAACATGACTGCAGCGTCCACAGTTTCCCTGCCTGTTCGGCTGCTTCCATAAACCATGCTACAAAAGCGCAGTAATGCCAACTTAGATAAAGTGCAACCTCTCCTTCTCCCGACCCAGCTCCTTTGATACATCAATCAATATATCTGTGATGATGTGATCAGGTGTTGGCAATCCAAGACGCAGTTTTGTAACTGTTATTACTTTCCAAATCCCTCCTTCTATCTCAGGCAAATCTGCGTGTAAAACGTGTGTATTGATCGTGGTCTACTTTCAGATATTCAGCTCTTTGTTACTGCACTCCATCGCATCCACACAAGACCTCACTAAGGAGAGAAAGAGACAGAAAGAGGAGGCGTGGGTGGGTGGGGGGAGGGGGGGTTACATTGTCACATACAGCGCTTTAATTGGAAGCATCAAAAACACAGAAAGAGGGAGCGGGAGTGTTTATCTTCTTGATGTATTCCTTATTTTGCATGGAGATGGTTTGTTTATCCATTTGCCAAAGTCCCTCAAAGCCCAGGTCAGGTCAGTCTGGCTTACTCACTGATTAAAACGAAGCAACTGAGACACACACCAACACACACGCACATACGCACAGAAAGCCTGCAGCTCTTGCCTGGTGATAAGGATCCCGATGTGTTTGACAGCGAGGCTGACTGCAGAGTGTGAGGGAATTAGAGGGATTAGGGGGTTATAGAGTAGCGTGATAGCCTCTGGGATGACGGGGGGATTAGCCCGATTATCTCACTCTCTCTCTCTCTCGTAGCCAGGCAGGCCTAGTCTGGAGCTGAAAGCTGCCAGATGTGGCACCTAAAGATAGAGAGAGGAGGAAACAGCCCGAGGGAAGGAGGAAAGAACTGCAGAACTGGGGAAAATAATGGGGGAGCAGGAGAGGTGAAATGAGGGGAAGGAAGGAAGGAGAGGGGGACACATTAGGGAAAGGTTATAAAGATAGCCAGGAAAAGAGAGAAAGAAGGCGATCACAGAGAGAAATGGGAGGAAATTGCACAGGGAGTGATGGGCAGGGTAATGATAGTGGAGCAAAAGAGGGAAGAGGGACGAGATAGGAGGCAGAACTCCCTGTTGGCTTGGCTTCACTCTCATTTCCTCCAGTGCACATTGACTCCCTGTTTGGCTTAATATGGGATTTCATCAAGGTGGTGCTTAGACCAGCTTTACATTTTAATTTGCAGAGTTTGGTGGCAGCTTTAATCCATACCGTGGGCTGTATACAGTATGTAATCTGCTGTTTGTGCATTGCTCATCATTCTGGGCCACACTTTAGTATTGTCTACTGTTTTGCAAACAGTAATTGTTTGGGGACATGCAGACGTGTCATGTGCAAAGCAGCTTCATCTCCCATGATTGCACGGTATTGACCTGCAAATCAGTTCAGTGTGGGTATAAAACATATGCAGACGGTGTTGTTCTCAAAGTATCACGAGACACAAATTTTGTGTCCACATTCATTAAATTCTCTCTTCATACTCCATCTATTAATGTCTTAACTCAAGGACAAGAAGTATTTATAGTAATCCTTGATCTGGAGTGTGAAACCATAATGTGAATCAGATCTTGTAACGTCCACCCGCCAGGGAGAAGGTTTCAATGAAACAACCACATTAGACTGTGAGGAGCTGTTTTCTTCAGTAAGTTGTCAAATGGGCCTTGTAGTAGTGTGTGTCTGTCTTGTGCTGTGTTCTGTGGTGTAATTATCTGAGTTGGCCAATTTGGACTGGGTTGAGTGTGAAAGCATTGCATTGTTAAAGAAATGTGGTACGCTAGTCATAAGAGCTGTGGTGAACTGAGTGGAACTAATGACTAACTGCTCCTATTTGGTTACCAATCGGAGGGGCCACAGTTAAGCACATTGTGGTTGACTGCATGCTGTCTATCCACACACAGCGAGATCAACAAATACAGAAAGAAAAGGTATGTTAATTTACCTCACAGTACTTCCTGTGCCATATGTGTAATACAGCATCCATCATGTATAAAGATACAGTTAAACGACCACACTGTTAGCCCTTTTCCATAGTCTAGAAATGTAACCAAATGTAAGATGGAGGCATTATCACTTTGCCTGATTCAACAAGTTCTCCTACATAAACGACCATATGGCTCATTTGTCCTTACCCTCTAGGAACATCTCTTGAAATAGCATCCTAATGGTGGCTGTCACCAAATCTTTGTTATCGTGGAAACAATCATAAACATCTGGTTACAACATGTAACCCTCATGCTTTGGTTATGATAAGGCCTAAAACAGCTGGGTTAAGTTTAGTAAACACATGTACTTTACAGGACAGTTTTCCTGGAACTATTAAATATCATCACTGCTCACTGCTTGGGAGGTGATGTTGTAGGCACTTTCTGTGGTCCCCAGCAGTGCTGTTGCAAGACTGTTCATCAAAGCATAGATGATTACAAGCACAGTGTTAGACAGCGTTAACGGTGTTAATCACCAGTGCACCCGCACTGACTTCCTATGCAGCATCTGAAAATGACATGGTTCACCCCACGGTAGATGTTATTTAATGATAAAAGCTTGAAAAGTCTGGGTCGCAGGAAGTGAATGTTTTTGTTCTCCAAAAGCAAACCACTCTGTTTCTCTCTCTCTGCTCCCGCCCCCCACACCCCTGTCCAAAAAATTAAACAGGCCGTAGGCTGTAACAGGCTACAGGCTGAGTCCTGTTCTCCAAGACATGATGTCACTTGTTAGTAGCCTGATAACTGGACTAAATGGCCACTTTAAAAAATAAAGCCACTTAAATTTTGTATTCAAAGTGCTGTTGTACTTCACATGACTTGGTTTATATATTGCTTATGTAATCACATTCATTATAAACCTGTTCAGTAATATATTTAGTAATAACAATACATTTTTTTGCATGGAGGCTTTACTTGCTTCTCCTTACACTGAGATTGACACATTAAAAACTTTAAGAAGTGTGATTAAATCTTACTGTGTTCATGCAAATGCAACAAAATACTAGCAGCCAACCAGAAACACTACTTTTTATCACCTCCCCTCCTCTCCCTCTCCCTCTCTCTCTCTCTCTCTTTTTTTTTTTTTTTTTTTGTTCTCAACACGTCTGCTGTCTCACTCTCCCAGTAGTGGCTTACATGGCCTAAATATGCTGACAGGGAAACTGAACCGTTATATCTTATACAAAAGCCCACAAACCCAAAAGCCACAAGTAGCAGTCTTTCTAAACCCAGAGCTCTCCTCCTCCTCCTCCTCCTCCTCCTCCCTCCCCCTCTTCCTTCTCTTCTTCTGCTGCTGCTGCCGTTGCGCTAAAACCAATCTTGGTTCAAACACCGACCTGCTGGAATAATTTTAAGGAGTCTGCACTTTGCAACCTCTTCTTATAATAGCTTTTAAGCAAATGTTAACGAGTTTTTAATCTTTCTTTTACTTTCTCATTGTGTTACAGAGCTTGTTTCAGTCCGGATGTCTGACGTAGAAACTGTAACACCACATGCAGTTGTGGGTTACTGTATTCTCTGGTGGCTCACATCTACACAGGATGTGCCGACAGAGAAGCTTGAAGGTTCTTTTGTGGTGAAGTGGATAGATTGTTTCCGTGCAGTTTGTGTGTGTGTGTGTGTGTGTGTGTGTGTGTGTGTGTACGAGCAGGTCTGTGCCCTGTAAACAAGATTTGCTTCTGCCCTCAAACCATGGCCGACAGAGCACTGCTGTGTGTATGAAGGCTACACACAAATTTTTTCCACGGGTTATTGGGTATGGTGCGTTGTCATGGCAACTGGTGAGCTGTTGTTCACTATCATTTTTTTTCTTCTTTCTTTGCAATAAAGAAAGAAGCAGGATGCAAATTGACTCCCTCTCCCAGCCAAACCGATTCAGATGAACGTAACTGGAACTAGCTGCAAAGGGAAGGAAGAAGTAGAGCGTTGTTTACACTCCAAACAGACGTCTTCCACACAAACATAATGAGCAAAGCGTTCACAGAAACATCAACTATTTTTCCGTCAATTTGTGTGCTGCTATTATGGCAGAAATTCTAAACAACCAAGTACAGAAACGTGAACAATGTCAAATACATATATATATATATATACATACATATATATATGACTTATCAATGTTTTTTCCAAAAAAGGTTATATGAATTCACCAAAACAGACCAGTTTGAACAAAAAGAGCGACACATTTCTTCTCTGTTGTTCATATTCCTGATGATCTGTGTTTCCTGCAACATATGTTCCTTAGACATGTGCCATCTGCATGTTCGCCCTCATTTACCTAAACTGAACATATCCCTTATCTTTGATCTGTGCATGTGCAACCCTGTCAGAGTTGAGAGGATAATCTAACTGATAAGTCAGAATGGAAGCAGATGAGTTTTGTCTTATCTTCCCACTGCTAAGTGCTGCAGTTTGTCTCTGTGCAAAGTGTTACAACACTTTCACACATACACACACACACACTTTGACAAACATACAAATTGGTTCACACACTACTTAGATCTGTCATATGTGATATGCCTTCACATGAGTGTGTTTGTGGAGGCATGTCTGCATGTGGTCAAAGATGTGTGCAGACAGCAGACGTGCTCCTCTTGTCTGGCTGACGTGGTTGGAAGCCACTGTCGACCACACGGCAGAGCTACGAGCTGAAGCTACAAAACAACAGGCAGAATTAACAACAACAGCAATCATAAATCATGTGTTAGTCACAGTATGATGGACCAAAATCCAGCAAACGTTAAGATGAGGGTTTTTTGACATTAAGTTTTAGTGACAAGACCAGTGCAGACATTTTATTTACTTAAAGAATTGCTACATTCTTAATGTAGTTAATTAGAAAACAGATCATATGATCAATCTGTAATAATGGCTAAAAATTAAAATAAAAAAAGAAAAGAAAGGAAAAAAAGTCTGTTAGTATTTTAAGTTGACATATTCAGATTGCCTGCTTTAAGTTAATTATCAAAAAGTTACTAATGAACTTTCTTGTGATCAACTTACCGTCAAATCTTTGCTGTTTAAGAGAAACTTAAAATTCAAACATTTTACCAGAATGAGAAAAACGTAGAAGAAAAAGAAGAAGAAAAGAAAGTCAAAGACAGAAGTGAGGAGAAAATAGGCTACCCCTACACAATTGCATAACTGTGACCTATAATACACCGCAACCAAGACGAAGAACAAAAGTGGGATGGAAACAGTTTGAGTGTATGTGTCAGTGTGTCTGTGTGAGCACTCAGTCTCACACTCACTAATGCACACACACATACCTGTGGGTGTGTAAAATGTGCATCAGTGTGCAAGATGTCACACTGTATATCAAATGTGGAAAATAGAGCAGGGGAGGTGTGTGTGTGTGTGTGAATATGCGTGTGTGCACTGAAACTACACACCTGCAAGATTTAGATGTATTGGTTTCCGTCTTTTTGCAAACGGTGCTTCATAGAATGCATTGATAGCACATTGTTTTTCCTGCGCTGCTCGCCCACAAACCCACAATGACAATCTCATGGCTAAGTTGTCAACATCGATACATTAGAGGGATTGTTCATCATATTGTTTTCTGATCAAGATTGATTACTCTTCACGAGAAGCTCGTAGAGGCTCAAGTTTGGAGAAATGAAATCACACTGATGCGTTTGATGGAATAGTGAGGCCGAGAGATTTTAGATTGAGATCTCCGTGCCTTATTGAATTTCTTATGGGTGGATCAAATTACTTTTTTTTGTCAATGCACCGAACGAGCTGTGAGCTCTTGCCTTCTCATTTCTCTGTTTGTGTTATTTGTCTTGTAAAAACAGAACAGCAATCTCACAGCTTTTTGGCAACTTTCATATTTATCCATGGGCCTTCAGCACAAACATCCCAAAAGCCAGTCTGCTCATCTGTTTTAAATTCCTGAAAAAATATTCAGACTTGCACTTCCCTTCTCTGCCTGTGGATTCGTTTCACTTATCCTTTACTTCTGAGCACATTTAGTTGCTGCAGCGTAAGGAAACAAGAGCAAATTGAGCCTTAAATCTAAACATGTGACATCAGAAGACAAAATGGCAGTGCAGACAGGCCCTGGACCACCCACAGTCATTGTGGCTTCCCTCTAACTGAATGTGGACTGAATTAGATGTTGCCTCAAACCGTTACCCCAGAGCTTTTATTAACCACACAAGAACCAAATGCATCTGTGGCCAGTTTTGACTTCTCCTTTTGACTCTATCGAGCGTGTGTTTCCAATATTGAGGAAGTTGTGTTCAAACTTTAGATTTTTTTTGTGAGGTCTTAAAAATGGAGCGTGAACAACATGTTGTGTGCATGTAGTTAAAGAGAGTGTGAATATGAGACATAAAGGCAGGGTGGGGTTGTATGACACATACTATTTTACCATTTTGAGACTGTTCATTTTGAGACATTGACACAACTTATTATTACAGAGGTTTGTGTACGTGTGTGTTAGAGTGAATGTGACTAAACTGTTTGTACACGAAAAACCAATTATGCTATCAGATACACAACAGTTTTGAAGGTGAGGTAGGTAAAACTGTCTGTGCTTACATGACTGGAGCAATCGCACAGATTCAGATACACACAAGAAGTAAAGCAACTAGAGACCATCTGGACTCCAACACACACATACACACACTTCTGCTTCACTTTGCAGTCACATTTGCATGTAATTATGGGCAGTACAAATGTTTATTTACAAACATGCATGACACATGTGGTCAAATATTAATAAGTTAAATATATCCTCATGAGAAGAGCACACACACAAACACGCATCCCACACAAACACAGTCATACTAGCTCTAGTGGAAAATTACCAGACTCCCATGCACGTCTGTATGGTTATGGGAGTCATGAAGACAGGGAATGGGCTATTTGTGGTGTCCTGTTGACTGGACCAATGGAGAGCAGACCAAAGCTGTGGTGAGACTTGAAAGAGGAAGGAGTGGGGTGTCATTAGGCTCAAGGCCAGAGACCTCCATTTACTCTCTATTCTGTCTGTCTTTGCTTTGCTGTAGAGCTACACAGCAGATAGTAAATGATGAGGACACACACTTAGCTCAGGAGCTGCTCTTTATCATGACTCACACAAGTGAAAGGCAGGAGTGGTAACAAAATATTGTTTGGTCTTTATAATGCCAGAAACAAATGAACTGTCTGTGACAGTCTGTCATACTCCGACATAATAAATGTCCTGTTTTGTCCCACAAATAGTATAAAACTGTTTTAAAGAATGACTTTAATCATTAATCTATGACCAAAATAGTTTATGTAGTTTAAATAGAGTATTTTTCTAATGATAAATTATCAGTCAAGGGGCAGTGATGGCCTGATGTTTAGAGAAACAAGCTTGTGACTGTAGGTTTGCCGGTTCAGTCGCACCAGAAGGATTAAGCAGCACTGCTCCTCTGTCATCAACACCACTGTGGTGCCCTTGAGCGAGAGGGTTAACCCCAACCGCTCAGTGGCCAGACTGTAGTAGTGCTGGATAACTTCCAAAATAGGATCAGAACACTCCTGAAAAGCCAACCAGTCTCCTGAAAATTACATTTCTAAACACTAAACTGCAACTGCGATTATCCTTTTGTAGCAAACATGATCATGTTGTGATAAATCATATGTTTGAATGATTTACGCTCTATGTTTAGGAGGATGTGCTGTGCAGGACAGTCCCGTGTGAGGTTATGTTTAGGTAAGAAAAGTACTTTGGTTCAGTTAGAGAAAGATTGTTTTTTTATTTAACTTTTAATGGAGTCATTGTGTGTGAAGTGACTGTCAGCCCAGCCCACAATCTTCCCTGATCTTAACCCACTGCAGTACCTGAACCCACCATAAAAACAAAACGTTAATGACATTGGAGTCAGAAAACTGAATGTTGATCTGCAAGATCAGATTTTTTAGGACAAGAATATGTTGTCTTGCACATTTCATTGATATGTTAAGTATTAGTGTATTTGCGATTTGTCATTCATGTTAATACGTTTACGTTTACAGTAGACGCCACAACTGGGATTCAAACCAGTCTCCTGCATG
Organism: Anabas testudineus; assembly: GCF_900324465.2. Lineage (NCBI taxonomy): Eukaryota > Metazoa > Chordata > Actinopteri > Anabantiformes > Anabantidae > Anabas > Anabas testudineus. The sequence goes on from NC_046612.1 coordinate 14,248,164, forward strand.
TAGGGCAGCGATCTTACCACTACATTATCCAGCCGTGAAATTGTGAACATATGGTCATCATATGGTTTATATGGTTTATTAAAAATGTAATCAATTCGCAAATATGTTCCCCACAAAAATGTATTTGTGATTGTAGTTTAGTTTTTAAGAGATTAATTTAGAAAAGATCTTCTGAATAATTGTTGTAACAACAAGAAATCCTAAAAATATCTATGACATACAGCTTATTGCCGCAGTTTGATGTGCTGCTCTTTGTCCGTCTCCTCAAACAACAAAAGAGCAGCAACAACAGGGTTTGTGACGGCAGTATTGATTTTAATAGCTGTGGTCACTGCGACTGTTGCTGTGCTGCTTGACCTGCTTTTATGAGCAGCCATAAAATAACAGTGAGAAGATGGTCTGGATGCTTTCCATGTATTACAATCAGAATTTATAAATTGCCCCATTACCCACCTTTCCACTGGTTACTCTTGGAACATTAGCAATTATTTTCACATGGGTCACACTCATAAAACCAATGATCTAGTGATTTAAAGCCTTGGTGAAGGAGCTAGGCCACAGGCTTTCTGAGGCAGGAGGCCTCTGCTTTTTACTCATCGATTTCAGGCTGCTATTAGATGGGCTTTTCAGGCACAAATTGCTTTTGGGTTTTTCTAAGGAGAAAGACTGAAGAGAATAGCACTGAGAAAGAGAGGACACACAGATCACAGCAGTACAAGTGTGGGGCCGTCTGGTTAGCTGAAGTACGTGAAGTTATAAAACCATGTGTTATGACTGTGCAGGTCAGTGTCTTTATAGTGGTGTGTGCATGTGTGCTAAGGTCTCTTTCTTTTTAGAATAATCATGTCCAGTATCAAAAAATAACTCGTACCACGTTCTGTTTTGAGTGTTAGCACTTGTGTACGGACTTCAAGTGTAACTGTGTGCATGTTGGACTGAAATGCTGAGATGAGCTGCGTCTTTCCAGTCTGTGTGCACTTATGGAGATGGATGGCTGCAAGAGGTGTTGAGATGTGAGAGACGCCTCCGCTGTATGGCAAAAATCCTGATGACCACCCACCCAGTCATCATCCCATTATGATTTCCCAGGGAAAATGAAAGACAGAGAGAGGAGAGGCAGTGGGATGAGAGAAAGAACAGATAAAGTATTTCAGCGCAAAGATGGGGTGTGGAAAATGGACACAGACAGGAAAATAAAGAGTAGGGGAAGAGAGGGGAAGAGGGAACATTAATAAAAACAGAAGAGGAAAGAAAAAGCCATTAAGACAGGAAGAAACTAGAGAAGAGAGAACCTACACAGGGAAGTGTGTCGCAAGAGTAAAGAAGGTGGAGGAGGTACTAGTTAAATAAATAAATAAATATACATATGCATCTGAAGAAATTAGGATATTGTAAAAACGTTATTTTTGTTATTTACTAGGCGCTCAGTAAAATTGCTTGAGACTCCTTTAGCACTAATTACTGCTTCAATGCAGTGTGGCATTAGAGGTTATTAGAGGTCAGGGCTATGCACTGACGTTATTGAACAGCACGCTGCTCTTGATATTAGAACCGCAACAGTTTTAGTCCATTTCCTGAAGACTGTGTGCTAGCTCTTGATGCACTGACTGCAGTCTTCTAAAGGGTATGGCTATCCTAGTACCTTTTTCTACCACAGAAAACAAGTGTGTGTGTGTGTGTGTGTGTGTGTGTGTGTGTGTGTGTGTGTGTGTAGGCTTGGACAGGCTTCTGTGACTCCCTTTGACCCACAAGAGCCCCACAGCGAACTCATTTACACTGAGTGACAGCACTGTGTGACACATCCAGGGTACTTGAGCAACTACACGCACACACACACACACTTACCCTACATTTGGAGGTCATCCTGTCATGTGCATACACTTTACATGTATGTATGTACATGTATTTGTATGTATTTTACATGTGAATAATAAAACATTTCATTGTTGTACCCATACAGACTTTCTATTACATCGGGTCCTGACTTGGTGTCATCTTTTCAGTCAGCATTTGGCTCAAGGGGCCTGCTGGGCCGAGCTCAAAGGTCTTGTCTAGGTGCTTTTGTTTTTATACAGTGAAGAAAGCAGTTGGGTGATGCATCATGAATGTTGCTTGAACTACAGCATAACCCAAAAATGCCACTCACTCAACTCTGAAGAGAGTCAAATCTTTTTTCTGGTTCATGAAAGACAGAGGATGTTCTCCTGCTGGTGGTTATTTAAAGACAACTCTTCTATTTTTGAAACCTGGGGTCTGTCTGAACAAGGGTAAAGTCTCTTAGTTGTGGAGACTCAACAGTCTTGGAACATTTTGTGTGTGTGTGTGTATGTGTCATTTTGTGTGTGTGTGTGTGTGTGTGTGTGTGTGTGTGTGTGTGTGTGTGTGTGTGGTGAGCGTGCACAAACCATATACAGAAACACACGTTCACATTAAACACATAATGCGAAGCCACAGAGTGCATAAAACAGAAATTAGGACACACACTAGTAAATGCACATAAACAAACATTCATATGTACACACAATTGCCCACAGATATACACACACACACAAACACAAACACACATAAACACACATATTCACATGCACGCAGTGTGGTCCAGCCCTTGGCTCCCAAGTCTGTAATGAAGCCCTAGTGAAGGTCTACCAAGGAGGCTGGAGCAGTCAGCCAAGTCGGCTTGCGGTCTCATTCAGACAACCACCTCGCCCTCGCCAGCTACCCAGGCCTCAGTGTTCAGTCACTGGGTGGGATGGTCAGGAGATCTAATCCGGCAAAGCGGAGGGTGGAGGTTTGAGGAGGACTCCTCTAGATGTGGTTAGTTTGGGACACCAAGAAAGACCATCACTTATTTTATACCACAAAAGGGCAAAGGCGGCCTTTCCTGTTCTTTACCCTGGTCCTCTGGCTTGCTGATGAGTGGAACTCACCACAGACAAGACACTGCGAAAGCCAAAGTCCATGAAGAAACCCTTACAAAGCCTGTGTTTACTCGTCATTTCCAGAACAACAAACACTCAGAGAATGTTTCAAAGTGGACCTCAGACTATTAACAGATGTGGATTCCTCTCACTTTCCACTGGCATGTCACACAGCTTTACAAATATACCAACACACACACAGACTCGCTGTACCAATGTGGCTTCCTCCATACACACAATACACCCACCACAATGACCTGGCGAGGCCTACACCATGCTGCAGCATATACTTACTCCACAACAATTTACCCTTGGGCTTTGACAGCTCATTGTTTATGCCACTGTGGCGTTGCAAGGGCACCACTCCCTGTCTGTCTGTCTGTTGGTCTGTCCATCTCTCTGTCAGAAAATGGCAAATGGCAGGAACAGCAAAGCCTGAAATGGAGTCAAAGGTGTTTTGAGGTCACTAGCAATAGTTGATGTTCTTATGCTGATGTTTATTGTATGATTGTGTGTGACAGGGTTGATCCTGGAGGTGTGACCGCACATGCATTCATCTCAAAATCACAGATTCCTGTTCATCTTTCTTCAACTTGTTCACATTACGCAAAATAAGTTTAATTTTATGTCGCAGTCCTTAAATGGCACAGTTGACTCTCGGGTTAAATTGTTCATAAATACTCATTCGTGTGAATGGGCTCTGTAATCACTGTGTGACTATAAATGTCAGTGATTGTCCATTAGTGGGTTGCTTGGCTGGTTCACCAGATTACTCCAGACTGAATTATCCGAACTACTAAATGGAAAGATGTGTGGCCATATAAGGGGTGATAGATATCAAATTGTGGGTTTAGTGTGCCATTATACCCTAAGCTCATCATAAAGGCTCTGTTTAAAATCTGGTGTGATTTGATGTCAGTGAGTGATATTTAGCTGTCAACAACTTATGTCTGCAAAACTTCTTTTTTCTCCCACTCTCAACTGTGCACTGCAGTTTTAAATTCATCATCAGAACACCTAGATTGTAGGTTGATGTAACAACAGCATTGAACATGTCTGGATGTCTTATTGAAGTAATTAGCCTGTCTTAACCTTTAATCTCACTAAATTCCTCTGCCTCACCAGATGAGACGCCCCTGGTCTGCTCAAAATTACGCCTGTCACATGGAAAATGATAACCAAGCCAATTTCCTCTCTTGAATCGCTTTGTCTTGCTTTTCACTCTGATGTTTTTCTGCCCTCTTTTCATCCTCTCACTAAAGCCAATAGCTGAAATGGCACTGAAGGCTGCTGCTTTTGTGTGACTATAATTGCACATTTCATAATGACACTAAGCAGACACAGAAACAGATAAAGAGAGAAGGATAAGACGAGGGAGAGCTAGAGAAGGGGGGACTGTGTCCCCAGAGGACTCTGTGTCTCCAGCTTAATTGATGACAACCTCAAGTGAAGTTTGGAACCTGTGAGCTCTGTCCTGTCAACATTTCAAGGGAAAGAGACAGCGTGGCTTCTCGTGTATTGGCATAATGTTAAAATACAAGACATGTTTTGTTCCGATCCCTGCATTTGTGGGGCAGGATTGTTTTACGCACATAGCAATCTGCAGGAGACTAATTTAAAGACGCCTGTTTCCTGTTATAAACAAAGCATTTACAGCTTGTGTGGTAGCATTTAACAAGTTTGCAGTGCAGTTGATCTCAGTGCCAGTGATAATGCGTAAGATTTAAAGGGAGCGCACGGATATGTTATAATCGAGTAACAGGTACCCAGTCTTTTATATAGTCAGTCAAAAGCAACAGCAAGTGCTCCCAGCTATGAATTAAAAAGGGAGGAGAAAAAAAATGTGTCTCCTTTGACTGCATGTTGCTTAATACTCTCTCTGGGCTCTGGCAAGCCAAGCCCGATGTTAAGTGGCTTCTTGAGTTTATCCAGCGAGGTCAGAGAGAAAATAAAAACATCACGCGAGAGCTACAATTACAGCCCTCGAACATGACAAGCGTCTGTTTTTGTGCTTTTGACTGAGGGCCCACTTTTAATGGTCGGTTCTGGCTGCAAGATAAACAAACAGTCATAGGGTTAGCATAACCCCCATCTACAAGCGCTAGCCAACCCCAGCCAGTGAGAAAGCCAGAGAAGCTAAACTCTGCCACAGCGCTAGGCAGCAACAGCAGAAGCAGCAGTGGTTTTGGCGGCAGGGTAAATTACAGCATGGAGCAAAGCTGTGGTTTGTATACAGCATACTCACACACTCACTCGCTTTTCCTTTCGCTCTCACACACAATCAGGCTCACTCTGCTCCGTACTTCTTTTTGACTTTTGGACAAAACTGTCCAGGTTAGATACATGAATTCACATACACATACAGTACATGCACACATGCAGTCACTTGGGTGGGCCCTTCCCACAGGTGTCTCCAAAGCAAAGCCAGCAATCAACATCGACTCTGGCAAGACTTCCAACCTACAAACCTACTGACCTCATCAAGAGACCAGTAATCTCTTAAATTATTGGTTCCCAATCCTGTGGGAGAATCTAAGCTAATGGGATCTCATTATACGGAGCATAAAAAGAATCCCATCTGGTGACATTTACATGTTGCATCATTTTGTATTCTCATCCATTTGGGCCCGTGGGGCTAATCAGAGATCAGTTCAGCTAGATTTCCTTTCAGACTGACACCCTGTTAGGAACAATGAGATATACCATCATGAATGCTGATTGTGGGCTTACAGTAGTTGTGTTGTATTAGCACATGATCTGTGTGAACACATAATGTAAATAATAGACCAACTCACCCAGTGTTTATAGACTGCTCCACCTAAATAATAGGATAATGTGCACTTTAACAGTAATTGTGATGACATGAGATCATCACATCATATATTCTACCACTGTGGCCCCTGAATTCCCCCCTTACCTTACCTTACCTTACCTGACCTTACCTGACCTTACCTTACCCCCATGTGTACCTTTAACCATTATTCACAGCTATAGTCTCTACATTTAAAAGCCCCTTATGTTAAACATAACAAACTGCTGTGTCTGAACAGCTGTGAAGATATCAGTTATAACAGATGCATTCTTCTCTCTATAAAGTGTCATTTATCTCTTTAACCATCCTTAGTAGTGGGTAAAGACATCATAGTTTGGGTCATGGTTGTAATGGAGCACTGTGAAATGTATGCCTTATGTTCTATATGTATCTAAATCATTTTTTACTTAAAAGAGTAGCACTACTATGCCATACTTGAAGTACATGCATTTATTTAGACGTCTTACATGCGTGAGACTGTGCAAACACTAAACCAGGACTCACTGAGGAAACACTGCAGTTTGAGCTTTTCCTCTTCTGTGCCTCACTGGCTTCAAATGTGTAAACAAACTGGTCTTTGTACACGTTTTCTCGATCTTAGTGCTATGTTCACACCTGCTGCCGCTTCCTGGAACAGATGCATCCATACTTTAGGGTCACCATGTGCAACCCCTGCACTCGGTTGTTAGCATGCAGCTACATATTCACAGGCACGCTGTACAGACACACAAAGGCACTGCTCACAATTAATACTGTATGTGCACATGATTATTATGTACATGTACACAAAGGAAAAACACAGACATACACAAACACACAGTGGCAAAAACACACCCTTACACCCACACACCTGCTGCTCATACTCCTCCACAGCCCCTTGTGTTAATGGATGGGAGTCTAATTACTACTCTCACACTGGGACTACTTTCTCCACACTTGTCTCCAAGGACATGTGTGCATGTTAGTGTGTGTGTATGTGTCTGGGAGTGGTGGGGTTAGTCGCTGTCAGCACAGAGCTCACACACACTGCTCATTAGCAGACTTTCTCTCTTCCTCTCATTTCGCTTGCTGCCTGACACTTTTACACAGAAACACACTCGACTTCATACAAAACACTGTTAAACAGCACAGTGCTCAGCTGAATATCAAAACATGTGGTAGCAGCTTAGCTTTGCATATGAATTTTATTTTAAGGTATAGTTTCTTTTCTCTCTCTCTCTGTCTGCCTTTTACTCTCACAGCAAAGGAGACAGAAAGAGATGATTGGTGCACCAAAACAAGACACAAAACCAGACAGACACACTTCCCCATTCAACTAACACAGTTCTGGTTAAAAATAACGACAAGGAACTGTGAGCTACTGACTCTCTCTCACGGTGCTGATGCACAAGGCTGCATGCACAATCACACTGACACATAGACACATTCACAAACACAGCATTCGTGGTGGCTGAGGTATTGCGAGTCTGTGTTTTGACATGGTCTCGTCTGTGACGCAGTCTGTGTTGTACCATAAACTGACTAGTACTAGAGTGACCTCCCCCACCACTTCCTCTGTGTCTGTGTGTGTTTCATCTCCCCTGTGGCTTTCATACTCGAGGTCTAAGTGGAGCACAGTGGAGCAGGCAGGTCTTAAGAGGAAAGATTGCTGTTGAGAACGTCTAACTCACAAACAAAGGCCACCTGGCAGTGGGACGGAAATGTGCTCTCCTTGGTGCTACAGTGACAAGTGTGTGCTAATAACAGGTCCACACTCTTGAGGACTAATTAGCCCTTCAGCTAATTTGGTGCTAATCATTCATATATGCTGAAAAACTTTGATGTTTATATTGTTGGCACTTAAGCCTGTTCTCTCTTGTGTGAGTCATGATTTTAGTGAACACTTCATTATTATTTGTGGTGCACTACTTGAAATTATCAAGGTGAGGAAATTCAGTCCCACTATTTGCACCTTTGACTGAATTCCTTCTCTATTTTTAACTTTTCAGACATATTCTTTCCTAAATAATAAGTCAATAATGTTTCTGGAGTTATATACATGAAAGATTTACCTTTACCACCATAATTAACAATAAAAACTAAACATTATGTGGTGTAAAACTATATTAAACTAGGATGTAGATTTTGACATTCTCAAATTCAAATTCAGTTCATACATTCAGTTAGATAAGAAGCAGCTGTTGTGGTACGCAGGATGTTTGTATTGACCATGTTAGGAGAAAATACAAACAGTCCAAGCTGACCAGTCACAAATTCCTCTCCATTTGGTATTTCTGTAGCCACTGGAGCCCTAATGTGTAGTTATATTTCTGACACGCTACAACATACTGTAGCTACAGTGTCTATGTTCTGAAACTCCATACCACACAACTTTTTTGTAAATCCAGTTGTTGATTTTATACAGTACACTTACATAAGTGTTTGGTAGTGCAGTGGCACTTTTGTTCACATTTGGATTACAGACTGTACTTTAAAATGCTTTGCTTTCATGACTTTGCTTTAGATTTAGCTTTCCATTCATTGCACAGTGGGTAAAGCTGCAGCTGCACACAGCAGTGTCCTCTAAAAGCCCAACATCATCGCTTAAGTATCCATCAAGTGAACAGTAGCTCCAAAAGTCACAACCTCTGGATAAGATTGTCATACAGTGCAGAAGTCCACAGATAAAGAATGAAAAACAGGAATTGAGTCTTACAGGCGGCTGTGCCAGCAGAGTATGGATTCGTCTCTGTCTGGCTGACCTCATCGGCTACTTTGTGTTGATCTGCGATGCAGAAGGAGGGGTAGACAGAGGGTGGGCAGAGACCAGCACCCGAATGGACCCCTGGGCCGCTCGATTGCTCAGCCAAGTCGAAAATGTGTTCTCAGATCTTTGCCTGACATGCAGTCCTGTGAGGTTAGGCCTCTGTGTGTGTGTGTGTGTGTGTGTGTGTGTACATCAGAGAGGAGAGGAAGCACTGCTTGGCAGAAATTCACTCTGATCATTCTTGACTTTGTGTGTGTGTGTGTGTAGTTTAGAGCATAGAGGAGTGTTTGTGTCAAGAAAGGCAAACTGATGTGACAGTTACACAGGTCTGCTACAAATGAAATATCAGATTACAAGGTCATGTGTGACCATCTGTTTTGTGATGATGTTTGTCTCCATACTGTAGGAACATTAGCATTTACACTTAAAGGGGACATACTATGCTTCCATGTTCTGAAAATTAAGACTAGGTGTGAAACCAGGTTGCAGTTTGGCCAATTGCATTCATTGATGAGAAGCATTGTTGCATTGTTGCATTGTGGGAACCCATAACTGGCCAGCCTTCAGCCTCCACTACAGACGCCGCCTCACACTCTCAAGTTAGCTGTAGCTCTGCTCATGGCTTGCGCTAGTTCTGGTGTTTGTGCAGATCACTGTAAAAAGAAAAACAACTTTTCCCAAAGATGAACCCATAAAGCAACAATGGAAACAGATCGGACTTTGAGCAGTGTTTTTATCTGTTCACAGTACTTCCTGGATGACTGTTGGATGTTTTCATAACCTGCCTCTGTATGCTGCAGGATTCTCAGCTCGGTTGTTGCTGTAGGATTGTGTTGTTCCAACCAGGCCCAGTTCAGCCCACAGGAAGACTTCCACAAGCTGGCCAATCAGAAAAATACAGGATAGGGAGAAGTGGGGTCTTAAAGACACAGGAGCTGCTGTTATAGTCTCAAGGCCAGAACAATTATTGCATAAATATAAGAACGTGTATTTGCACTTTTTAACTTGAAAATCATATAATCTTGTATTACATTACATTACAGTCATTTAGCAGACGCTTTTATCCAAAGCGACTTACAAGTCATTACAAGTTACAAGGGTAGGCAGCATGAGGAGGTCTTGCCTAAGGACCCCTACTGGAATCCCATAGCTGGGATTTGAACCCCAGTCTCCCACATGGGAGGCAGTGATGTTACCACTACACTAACCAGCCGCTGGTCATCTTGTATCAAAGGAGCCTCAGAATAAAATACAAACCCGAAATTAAGCATAATATTGCTACTTTAAGACATATGACGCTTTTGTGTTTCAGTGTTTTTTAGCTAATGTTTTCATGTGAGATGTGACCACATACTACAGACAGCAATTCAGGAAGAGAAGCCAGAGAAGCCATGATGTCTCCCTCGGCCTGTTTTTTACTGGAACACTGTGTCAGATTGAGTGACCTTCGGCTGCCAGGCCGAGTGTGTGCATCCAGTCTGTGATTGTATGGTCATGCATGTGTGCGACTTTGTGTATGTGTGAATATGGGTGAATGCATGCATGTGTGACTGTGTCTCTACGTTTGCGTCGCACTTCTATTTTGTGTGTGTGTGTGTGTGTGCGTGCACGCAAATCTCCCAGGATAGCAATCCATCTTGACAGTCTGTGTAGCCCCATCACATCACTGTCATGCCACTCTCTCACTCGGACGACTGATGGAAGGAGTCCAGAGGGAGCGCGAGAAAGAGAGAGTGAATGACAGAGAGAACAACAGATCACATAGGACTCCTCAGGAAAAAGTGCTGTGACACACACTCTTGTGCATGGAGAGAGGAGGACTAAGTGGCGGAGAGGAAAGGACTAAGTCACGCCAAAACAACACAAAGCAGGTCAACTTCCCTCTGATAAATGGACGTTGGCTTAATTGGAAGTCTTAGTATGTGGCCTTTCACAAATCTGAATTTCTGGGAGGGTGTTGAGGACACTTTACATACCCTGCTTTTTCTGACATATCTGCCACCAGCGGACACACCACGAGAGCTTATATGAGTAAAAGGTGAACACTGGAGATAGCACATTGAGAATCCACAAGAGATCTTATTAAAGTATATATCAACATCTGACCTTGAGATTCTACAGTGCACTAAGCCAGAGGAATATAAAATGAATTTGCTTAAGGAATTCATTCATGTGAAACACACATAAAGTGCTGACTGACATTGAGCTGAATACCCAAATTGTGAATAATCAAGCTTATGATTCTCCAAGTGATGCCTCCTGCTCTGTTTTCATTGGTTAAAAATGGACTTTACTTACAAAGAGTGATGAACTTAGCATGAAATTGATCTCAGTGCATCATTATTGAAGACTATTCATTTGCAATACGTAATTTACTTAGGGGAGGTGAATAAATAGAACTCCAATGTCCTAGTGATTCATACACAGTGACATAGTCTCTGACTTTTCTGTGTTGGATGGATGACATTGTAAAGAGTGAGCAACAGATAGTTTGCATTTTTCAAGATTTCTGTCTTTAATGCTTTTGATCCACAGTGGAAGGACTGGTTATAACAACTACAAGTAGAAACAATGTAATGGACCTAAGTAAGGTTTTGAAATGACATTTATGGTTCCCAGAGAATGAAACCTGCTGCTAATGTCCAGTGCTTAAGTTTATGACATAATAACTGCAAATCTAATGGCATTCCCATCAGACGCAGCAACACTTTGTGTTTACTGTGAATTAGCTGTGAGGCTTTAACGGCTTCACAGAGCCGCTAACGTGACAGTAGAATCTCAGTTGTGTAAAGAGGAGGTAATCTCAGTCTGTTTCAGTCTATTGTGGAGACATAAAGAGGAATATAGAGACTGAGCACACAGTAGAGGAATTCCCTGAGCCTTTATTGTTTCTTGAATTCAGGCAGGATTCAGTCCGTTGTTTGTTGAAGTATTTGTGCTGATATTATTTTCCACTTCTGTGTATTGTCTTTTTATGTAGGAGTCTCCAGCCACCTGCGAAACTATGGTGACACCTGTGCAGATCTCATTAAGATATCCAGCAGGGGAGCTGCTCGCTCAGCCTTGGTAACAGGACTAAGTACTATATCTCTCGAAGGAAACCAAACTATAGTATTGGTGGGGACAGCCGGAGAGAAGTTACCAACATGTACTGCTTAGAGTCTAAGCATTTCTGCCATGCTAAGATTATTTTCTCATCACTGTTCGGGACTTTCAGTCTCATAAATTGTCTATAAACTTTGCAATGATATGATGAAATCCAGCCACACTCGCTAATATGAAATCCTTGTTTTGTACATTTCACTTGATAGGTCCCAAATGTGATGTTTGGCCTGGCCTACTCAGCACCGTGCCAGCAAATGTGATCTTTGTCCTGTTTCAGAGTAATGATTTACAAAATTGTACAGGGTAAACTTTCATGACTTCATTTCCTCTCCTGGTGTGTTGTCACTCAGCTGTAAATGTAATCAGTTGCTCGTCCAATTATGTTAAAACTCAGTCTGTCAGTGCTGTTTTGAAAAGCAGGACTGCGGTTAGCTAGACAGTGAGGAGACTCTTGGCTTGTTCTCCTTGTCAGCTGCTGCTTTTAATCGAACTATCTTCTGAATAGTGTCCAGAATGTGCCTGCACTTCATCCAATCCTTTTATGTGTTGGCTGCTCGAGGCTCATGAGGATCTCTCCTTGATAATGTTGGCTTTTTCAACCTTTGCTCAAAATGTGGACCACAGATGGTCAGTGTTGGCTGAAAACCAGGTTTGATTTTTTTAAATTTTGAAGTTGGAATCAGTAAAAGAAAATATGAGGGATCGCAGCATAATGTGTGAATCTTCATATACAGCAAACTCACTAGCCAGAGGACTAAATCTAATTTTTGTTTTCAGCTTTCTTTTCATCCTAATTGCTTTTGCTTGTGTAGTGTGTGTCATAGTGGGGCTGTTTTACAGAAATCTCATGGCAGAAGCACATAATTAAAGCATTGTAGAAAAAGTGTATTTGAGATCTTCATCAGCATAGACAAGCGGGAAAATTGCCATCACACGCAGTGATTTATTAGTTTCATTAATTTATGTTGATTTGCTTAATCACTCTCAGAGTGTGTCAGGCCCAGATCACATCAAGATGTTTACAGCCCCGGCACTCAGCAAGACGAGGTGCTCTAACACTGAAGTCAGATAATTAAACTGGAGTGCTGGATGTGTAATGGGGTTAAATTAGCAACAAGGAAACAGTATTTTATCAATCAGGGATTGGTAACTGTGCATCTTGATCTAAACAGTCCTACATATACACATGTTGAGTCACAGAATACTATTTACTACAGCTTAAATTGTTTGTTCTTTTGCTAGTGTTGCATTTTGTATTTTCTCCTCTCCCATCAGTTTGCCCTTTCCACTCATGTTTTTCAGTGTGGCAGCTGGAATGAAATTTCATTCTTATGCTCCTTGCTGGTAAAGAAGCACGCTCATTTTTAACAAGGCCCGCAGTGTCAGTTGCCAAGCATTGAAGGGACTGTGTGAAGTTGTGTGCCTGGAGGGGCTGTTGGTTGTACCTCTGTGTGGCAAAAACAAGTAGAGGAACATAGGAGAAGCCAAAGGGAGATGATTTTATTTCAGCAAGGTTGTGGAACTGACACTTAGAAATGTATCACAGGATTGCCTCTAGAGACAGGTAGCCTTTTGTTTTTGCACTGTAGGCAGATGTGGGATGGATCAGCATAGACATACTGCTGCTGCTGTACCTTCACTCACAGCGGTGCCACTAGGAGTTTTGGGCCCCAATGACGACAGCTCAATGACAGCTCTGAGATAATTAATATCTGTGGTCTGTGATATGTTCCAGCTTAGGTTTTCTCCTGGTCATAGTATAGCTGAGGTTATATAAATGTAAAAAAAAGGGCATTATAGACATTATAGGTTATAGAAAAGAGAAGAAGAAAGAAGAAGAAATTACTTTATTTATGTTAGGACATAATGGCAGGAGGGCTTTTTCCTTTGAACGTATGTAACCACATTTTTTGGCATTTAATGAAACGGCAGATGCTGCTGTTTTCCTGTGAGTCTCACGTTGTCAGTTTTAAAACCTTGTTGATCTACCTGTGGACTGTGAAGCCTTTTATCCTCCTGGTGAAACAACTAAATATGTGTTTCCATGTTGTCAGATGTATTTATGTTAGCATGAAAAGTATTAGGTTTTTAAAAATGTGCATCTAAACCTCTCTGGATTCCATTTGAAAGAAAACGTAGTAATCCTCCTCTTATTTATGTTCTTAACCTGATATAATAAATCTCCCAAATAAATGCCCTTGACAAATTTGTCATTATATTATATCACTAATTCTGACATCTGTGTTTCACAGAGATTTTCTCATTTGACAATAATAGAGCTCTTAAATTTGGAGGGATCACTCGTATATAAAAGCCAGCTAATTCTGCCTACCCTGCTGATTCCCGTCTCAGTCTGAGCCAGTACAGTATGTCTTCAGCTCCATCCGCCTACTTCAGCTGGCTACTCACAGCTTGATCGCAGTTCTTTAATCCCATTAACTGCTATCTTTGGGAGCTCATCTAAATGACTTTAAAGTAGCTGATGCGGTTCAGTAGAGATTTAATTGTTGTGACCTCGCTGACCCAGGCTATTGTACCAGTCTTACTGCTTAAAACAGCTTGGCAGTAAGATTAGATTTTCCCTCTACACCTGACAACTCTTTATCCACTCTTACATTGTGACTTATGGTAAATATAAATGTCATTTATGTACAGTCTTGTGGGTTGGTTGATGGTTCACCACTTTGAATTTTGTAAATAAATGAGTCCTGGTTACTTGTGGTGATCCTCTGATTGTTGACATCTATGTCGATTTCTGGTTTTTAGTGAAATTTGCTCACAACTATTGGATATACTGTATGTATGAATCTCTTTACATTTGATAAAGTATGTTACCACGCTACTGTTAGCATTTGTGCCTAAATACACCCTCATAGATAGTTTTAGTTATGTAATTCAGTGTTTATAAAGAGACCTTAACATTGTAAAGTATTAATCTGTAAGTCTATACAGAGACATCAGCTGCCAAAGCGACTTAAAAACTGTCCGACCCTGGATGAGGTGTTGTTCTGTGTGTGTGGCTCTTTGAGAGAGAGAACTGTCTGTTTCTGAGAGGCACTTCACGCAGTTTCTAAAACATTTGTGAGTGATGCTACAAAGACCATGAACTAAAGTACATACTTCTGTAGATGCTAAAGCTTCACATCATGACCCCTGAGAGGCTGTTGATCACGTTTCGTAACAATCTCATCTTCTCAGGTCTGGTAGATGGAACAGCTTGAGGAGTTGTTCTGTCATTCACTAACAACCACTTGAACCTCGCTACCAAGGAGACCCAGGTACTCCCCAAATCCCCATTAATGAGAGAAAGGCCTGAAGAGGGTGTTCTTGACTCTGGCTGTGACAGCTTAATTGTAATTTTGCCGAGGCCCCTCTGGCAACAGTCTTCTTTACTCAACAGCTCTGTGCTCCTGATTGAACTGAAAGCCCTCTTTTGCATATTCATTTAGTTACAACCTGAATACAGTGTAATGATGGAACATATGCGCACTGAGCAGACATGTGCAGGTGACGAAGTTCTTCTTCGTTTACTCAACGTGCTTCCACTGTATATATTCAGAATAAACTGATGTCTAATAAATACATTTAAATAAAACATTATGTGACTTCATTTACAACTCTAACTCACATCTGCAGTAATTTTACCTAGTAGAACTGTGATGTGCTCATTTTAAGCCCATGTGCCCAAAGATTTGTGTGCATGTTCATGTACTGTACGTATACGTATTATAGTATGATCAGAAGCGCATGTTCATCCACAGTGTCAGCACATGTCCAAGAGCAAGAAAAAGCATTTCCCTGAGTTACACAGTTCCTGAAGTGACAGTTTGCTGCTGAGTTTTTCAGGTGTAATTTTTAAATGTTCTGAGCACCATAATAAATCTTCATTCACTGTCAATGAGTATATACTCTTGTTCTTCTCTTCCTTTCAGCTGACCCCTTTCAGGGGTCGCCACAGTGAATCACCTGCCTCCATTTCACCCTATCCTCTGCACCCTCTTCTCTCACACCAACTAACTTCATGTCCTCTCTCACTACCTCTATAAATCTCCTCTTTAGTCTTCCTCTAGACCTCCTGCCAGGCAGCTCCAACCTCAGCATCCTTTTACCAATATGGAGCATCAGCATCTTTTAAAGTAAATACTGCGTCTGTTGTACTCTTTTTTAGGCATGAAACCATATTGCTGCTCCCTAATGCTCACCTCTGCCCTTAGCCTAGTTTCCACTACTCTTTACCAGAACTTCATTATATGGCTCATCAGCTTTATACCTCTGTAGGTATCTTAGCTCTGTACATCTCCTTTGGTTTTATAAATTTGCACCAGTCCACTTCTGCTCCATTCCTTGGACATCCTTTCCAAGATCTTGTTAAACAAACTAGTCAGAAACTCTACAGCCACCTCTCCAAGACACTTCGTACCTCCACAGGTATGTCATCAGGACCAACTGCCTTTGCACTCTTCATCCTCTCCAATGCCCTCCTCACTTCACTCCTACTAATCTTTGCTCCTTCCTGCTCCACAACAGTCAACTCCTCTACTCTTTGTTCTCTTTCTTTTTTTCACTCATCAACTCTGAAAGTACTCCTTCCATCTTCCCATCACACTCTGGCACCTGTCAATACATTTCCATCTCTATCTTTAATCACTCTAACCTGCTGTTTCTTCTTTCCCTTCTCTACCTCTTTCTCTTGCCAACATGTACAAGTGCCTCCTTACTGTCCAACCTAGCATACAAGTCCCAAGTTGAATATCACATAATTTACTATAAGTTTATAAGTAACTTTAAGTATCTGCGGAATTACGTTATGTTGTTGTTATGTTAATGTTGTTATGTTAATGTTGTTTTTGTTGAAGCGAATACCTTGGTGCAACATCACTCACTATATGGACCACTGCTGTCGAACCAGTGTATACAGGAGTGAATAGGCAGAAAGGTGCATCACCAGTAGTCTTTTTAATGTTTGTGGGTGCATATTCCTTCTTTTACGAAGTCCATAATATCTTGCGCAATTTCTTCTCCTTACTAACGTAATATTAACTTTGAAAAGACTGGAGCTAAGTGCATTTTTCAGCATTAATAATGTAACCGTGAAACATGTCGTCTTCCACGTTTCTTTTCCACGGATCGTGCAGCTCTCCCTCTCTGAAGTAGATGTCCCTAAAAGCCTTTTCTGGGAGAGTGCAGTGAGGTGGACAGCAATGCAGAACAAAAGGTTATTTTGTTGAAAGAGGCAGAGTGGTGACAAATTATGAACAACTCATTACACTGAGGTGGCACTTTGTAGAACAGCAAAACACAATTAAACATGGAGGATGGATCTCTGGGGGGATGTTGGAAGGTGCTAATAGCTCTCTGTCAATGGCATTAAATTCACCAAAAGACAAGAGCGTTTCATGTTTTTGGATTATTATTAATGTGTTTCTTTTCTGTGATATACTACGCAACTTTAAGGAAACTTTACAACAAAATTACAGAAGTAATATAAGAAACACATGACTTCATGTCCTGCAGGTTATGTTTAGATTACTGAAATACTGGGTTGAGGCAATGACAACTCATAGTTATGGTTAAATATGTGCACATACGTTGGTTTGAGACCTACACACATAATAAATTACCTTCCTCTCTTAAGCCAAGTATAGACTAGTGAAGAAGTATAGAAAGAGTTTCTAAGAAAATGTTTCCATGCGTTTATTTATTTACATTTTTGTTTTACAGTTGGAATTAGTAGAAAATGTCAAAACATTGTGGTTGTATTAAAGAAGTAATTCAACATTTGCTTAAATGTGGAGCTAGAAGCAGCATGAAGACTGGAAACAGGAGGAAACAACTACTTCCTCTTTTTCCAAAAGTAATAAAACTTGATTACAGACACCCGTAAAATTCACAAATGAAAAAGAAATGTTTTTATTGTTTGTGTTATAAGTTGTTAAGGGCACTGATTGTTGACTGGGTGTGGTTGATTTCTGTCGAAATATCCCTTAAAAACAAAACTCTGTGGTACACTATCAACAGGAGTCTCAGAATGTTTAGTGGAAAGAAGAGCTATGTTATAAATAGGGATGTATTTCTTATCTCAGTTTCGCTCAGGTCATGGTGTATCCTGATGTTATGAAACTGTTGCTGCTTTTTTAAGGCAGTTTTAGAGAGCGTCATACATGCTGCAGTACTCTAGGATTACTGATTGGTATCAGTCATAGTATAAGTACCAGTATGATAACTATAAATATTTCTCATTCCAGACTCTATCAGAACTCATTACTCCACCTAACTTACGACGTAATTTGCCACAGGTTATTTGCATATTTTAAAGTAATGTATAAGCCGTCCTTGGTGTAGCAATCTTTGTTATTACCCTAATCTATGTTAGGGTGTGATTACTTTGTTAATATATTGGTGTTTCATAGCAGATTCCTAAACACGTTTGATGACTAAAATATCTTCTAAGGTCAGTGGAAACGTCTTGATTCACTGAATGACTGGACATGCTGTGACAGAGACAAAAAATAATTAATATGCTTCCTTTTGTTGACGCTGAGGAACCTGATTGGTAAGATATGATTAAGTGTTATTACAGCAGCAGCTAGAAGCAACGTACAATTTACAGTTTTGGTTTGGCACTTGTATCCAAAGCATTTTGCAGCGCCGCAGTGGGAATATCAGCGGAGAGATGAAAACCAGCCAAGAAAACAATACCGTGGAAGAGTGGTGACACACGTCCACTCTCTGCAGTATTGTCATGGAGCTTAATCATTTGGTGCTCAGTTTGCTCTCCAAGGCTGTAGGGCGAAGCAGTGTAACCCTCCTCTAGTCTCTTGGATAGAGTTATCAGCTGTTTGGATGCTACGGTGTTAAAGAGAACCAGTGTGTGGGCCAACACATGTTTTCCTGGTGGTATCATCAAATCCCTGCGGCCGGACTCCCCACTTTGCTTAATATCCCTTGTCAACAACTGCTTGGGTTCAGTTCTCGCCACTGGTATTCTAATCAGTAACTATTATGGGCTAAACAGCTACACTGGCCCCGAGGCCAGCTGCTGGGCATGTTTGGATATGTGCCTGCATTGCAATGGCCTGCCAGCATCGGGGCAACACAGTTTGATAGACCTGTGATGAACAGACACGCACACACACAGACACATCACATCAACACAGACATGGCTGCTGGTAAAACAAATACATGCATCTTTGTGACCAGAGGAAAACTCAGAATGAATAAAAAATGCATGAAGGAAAATGTTGGCTTTTAAAACACGAGTGATGACACCGTGGAGTGGCTGGCATTACTAACGTCCTCGTAACCTGCACAAACCTATGCATGCATGCACCTGTAAATCCACACAGCTGTTGTATAATAAGTCTG
This sequence comes from Anabas testudineus, assembly GCF_900324465.2. Lineage (NCBI taxonomy): Eukaryota > Metazoa > Chordata > Actinopteri > Anabantiformes > Anabantidae > Anabas > Anabas testudineus. The sequence continues at coordinate 14,267,110 of NC_046612.1, forward strand.
GGTGGTTGATTGTTTGAGTTAGCTACCTACCTACCCCTGCTGTGATGCTAAACTTTGGGTAGATGGGAGAAACTTTTCCATGTTGGCAAACAATGTATCTGCTCAACAGTGTATAGAGCTGTTGTGGATAAACAAGGTAACAAGGCATTGGATTGGTGTAATGTTTGCCCTGTTAAAGGCTTTCTACATATACCACAATCTACATGGGGCGGCATGTAGTTCAGTTGGTAGAGCACACATGTATAAACCACCGGGGTCAGTGGTTTGATTCCTGTTTTCTCCTGGCTACATGTCAAGGTGTCCTTGGACAATAACCATAATAACCAATAATAATGCAGCTGTCCAAACAACAATTTCCCTCAAGGGAATCAATACATTTTGTAATGTTTATTCCAATAAAATTAGACCTATACAAAAGAACAAGTGACAAGCCTTTATGGACATGAATTAGATAGTTCAGTAGTTATGAAGCAAGAATAATACACATAAATTAGGGTTGTGTTTCTGTCCACTCTGTGAATGAAAGTCTACTATTCACTCTTCTAGCTCCATATTTGGTCTCCACCGATATGAGAGCAAAGAGAGTGAACCTCTTTTACTGCATTTAAACGGTTACACAATGGGCTTAAAGTCAAATAACAGGTCCATTGACATTGTCTATTTTTTATTTTGTCATTATTTAATGAGGTTAAGATTTCTGTAATGTAGCAAACCCTAGAATTCAAACACACAAGGGCACAACTTTAAAGTTGCCACCACGTGAGCAACAGAGCTCAGAGTGAAAGACAGGCAGTGATGGGCAGTGGGCAGCGTGCCAGCCTCAGTGATAAGTGGACCACTGCAGAGCTATGAGTGTGGAGAAACCTGATAGCAGGACGGCAACACTCAGCATGTTGGAGGTGAGATACAGATGGAGGGAGGACAACACCAACAACTTTTAAGAGCATGGCAAGATGATATTAACACGTGAAGCTGTTTGCCTGTGTGTGGTGTGAGTAAATGACACATAAAGTTGAAGTAGAGCTGAGAGGAAATCTATCTAGACCAGTGAGTGAAGGTGAAACTCCATCACAGCGTCTCATGCAAACTTTTGCGCTGTGTGAGCTTTTTTTGTTTCAAATCCGGTGAAGTCTCTCATAAAACACAAACCACGTTTGCAACTGACAGTCTGCATTTCATGAGCAGTGTATTTATCTCTCAGTAACCTTCTGTTCTAAGTTGTAACCCAAGCAACATCTTTAAAACCGCAGTTTGCTTTGATTGATAAGAAACATCCTGTGATGTGTGTCAATATAACAAACATGCAAAGCAGTGACAGGCTCTCAGCTGTGTTCCAGAGCTCAAAATCACTTCACACATTTCACATTTTGACAAGTCATTCAAAGGCCTGTATTCCTGTAAAAATGACTGTGAAAGCAGCCGAGCCAATCAAAGCCATTGTGAGTAGGCCTGATACAGTGGGAAACTCTTACATGTATTTTGCTTTGTGGTCTGCCCTTTATCAAGAATCCTTTCTGTTTGTTATGACTTATGTAACCATAAAGATAGCTATCTATTTAAATAAACAAACTATATATCTTCAGTATCAACTTCAGTTTTCTCCACACTTGCTTAGGTTTGCAGAAATATTGCGTTATAGTAACGTTACACTAGTTGATGAACTGTTTCCAAATGAAATCTGAGTAGCAGGTTGGATGGATCTGTCACTAATGATTAGTTAAGGTACAATCAAATTTGTCGCTCACCTGAGAGCAACGTCAGGCTGAATGATGGCGTGACACAGAAATAGCCACTGAGTCTGAATATGAAGTTAAAAGAGTCTATGCTGTAATAAATATTCAGTCAACACTGTGGGCTTTGTGCGATAACATCAGCAATACAGTAATTCCCTATTCCAGTTCTTTGAAGACAGTATGATAGATCCTGAATTTATTGCAGTGGGTGGAGCGGGGTAATTAGAGCTATTGATCTGGCTAAATGATAGCTTTCGCCTAGTGCTGAAGGGCATGTGCTCCGCAAACCCCGTGTTATCTGATGACCCATGAAATCGATGGCCTGACTGCAATCTCCCAGGTGATTTACCTCATTCCATTTATCTCACAAGGCTGAGTGGGTCCATGTGCACGAAGAGAGCACGCGAGGCTGTGCACATTATTGCATACTCTCCATGAGCGTGCATAAATACTACACAGTTCCCCCTGAGGAATACATCAGTGCAAACACCTCATCTTGCCTACAGTCCAGAGGCACCACGTGTAGGGCTTGTTCCCTTGGTAACCACATTTTGCTTTGGTCCATAATGAACTCAGTGCTGTCATCGCCTGCTGAGTGACTGATGAAAAAAAGATTATTACATGGAGCAGACATTTGAAATGTCACTAAGATGCCAGGTTGCTCTCACATACTTCTTCTTTTCTAATTGAAAGTTTACATGGTAACAACAAGGCACATTTATTGTTGAGTGCAAATATCTTATCGTTATGAACAACTTCAATTTGTAGCATTGCAGTGTCAAAACTGTTTGAGCAATAATATCAAGTATTGACAAGGGGAAAGTAAAGCACGCAAAAAATCATATTTTAAATAATAAAGGAAATAAATCTAAAAATAGAGCCAGTTCATGCTGGGCCAAACGCTGCTTTAGTAAGCGCTGGTGGCATGAAAGATTTATCCCCTAACAGCCATAGCTGTGGGGATTCTGGTAGCGGTTGTTTGAGCCAGAGGTTTTTAGTACCTCTTTCCAAAAAGGTGCTACCAAGGGAAAGTTCCAAAGAGTGTGCAGAAAAGTGCCCCCTTCCTTCTTACACCTTCATCATGTATTGTGTTGGGTCTAGCCCAGTTTCAATGATGCAAAATAATATCTGTACAGTTTAGAGATACTTTCTCCTGACTTCCATCCAACGTATCCCATCAAACATAATCTCAGACTTACATATTTTGCAGTTTGGGTATTTCAGAACTTTTTAAGCAAATTTAAGCTTAAACCGCATTTTGTTTTTTTTTTTCATTCTTCTACTTTAGCCCAAAAGACAGAGCTACTGCTACTCTGCTGTAAATATAAATTGTTATTTTAGATCCTCACAGGGATTATATTTAATACATAATAGTATATAATAGTAATAGTTTATAATAGTAAATTAACAATTTATAACTATATAAATCTATAAAATTGTATTTCCTTTGCCTCCATGCGTCTGTCATATTACTTATGTGAGTATGGAACTGGTAATATTTTATCAAAATTTACATGGTCGTAATCTTTAAATTTTGATCTTTGTTGTGATCTAGTTTAATGCAGTAAATGTCGACAGTGACACAGCATGACTGTTAACATTTAACTGAAACCACCCTCTTTCACTGACCTTAATGAGCCTCAAACACAGATGGAGCTGTAGATGTGAACACCGGACTCTGGAGTCACATCCTGTACTTTGTAAATCCTCCAGCTCCAATGTGGTGTAAAAATGTAGTGAGATGGGAGCGGCTGGAGCAGGCTTTCTCATGCTTTTGACTGGTGCTGTAGCAATAACAGACGGCATACTTGGCACCTCCCTGGTTATGTTATCATTCGCTTGGTAAATGCAAAATGGGCCTCACCGTCATCACTAGGTTCCCTTTCACTCTCCAACTGAAGGACAGGATGAGGTCACTTTGTTGACCTGCTTTTTACAGCAGCCACTTGGACGGTAATCACAAAAAATAACACCAACCCACTAAAGAGCCTTACACTGGGCTGGCCTGCAGACCCGGTCACAATGAGTGCTGACTAAATGAGCTTATTAATCACAGACAGCTCCAGAGGCAGAGCCATTCTGAATTCATTAATGCTCAGCAGAGTGGTCTAGAAAAAGAGGCTCAATCATGTTTGATTTCAATATCAACAACTGGAAACTAATTTCAAATTGATGCTGTGCGGACAACAAATGGAGCAAATTGCATGAACGCTTAATATTATGTTTCAGGGCAGCATAATATTAATAGGATGCAGTAACACTATAACCTGCATTTACACGTGAGCTGGTTTTACAAATCTACAAAACAACAACTCAAGTAACTCCACTAACTCAATTAATGAATAAATGAAATTAATAATAATTGCATTTATTAAATGTGGAATATTTTATTTCTGTTTTTTGTACCTTTTAGGCATCTCACTGTCTTTAAAAATGCTCTTTTTTATAGGTAACATGGCTGCATGTCTCTACTGTATATGCACAAATGCACATTCACATATACACACATACTGTATACCCAAACAACCAATAGGACACACAAATGCATGGACTTCAGCCAGAAAAAGCCTTCACCTTTTTTGTTCAGACACTGCTCATGTCTGTGTTTGTCTCTTTTGATAAAGCCCTTTCATCTTGTTTGCATTGATTACAGGCTGACGAGTCACAGTGATACACTTAGGGGCCCTATTCATGTCTCCAGCCCCCACGACACACACTGGGTCCATTGTGGTGAGGAATGTCTCCTTTCATGCCCTGAACTTGCCTGTGAAAGCATGTCAATAATCCAGAGTCAGTGGGTGCTTTACAATACTGCTGTGACCAACCCACCAACCACATCAGTGGGGAAAATAGGCCCCTTTTTGCACTCCTCCAAGGAAAAGTGACTGGGATGGTTGAAAGAGTGGGCATTTGAATGGATGAAGTAATTAATCTGATGGATGCTGATAAACAACTTCACAAAGTTGAGAGTACTTTCACAGGAAGACAAGGCCAAATTAACATTACACTTCTGAAGCTGTATGCAGTTCCTCTTCACTTATAACTTCACACAGTGCAACACTAGATATCTCAAGAGCAGCTGTAGTGGTCTTGTTTTTACAGAAGGCAAGTGACCATGGTCTCTCCTCTTGGGAAGTATCAAGATCCTTGTATACAGCAGAAACAGGAACCAGCATTGGTTTGCTATAGAAACTGTGGTTTTTGTAGTGAGCGTTTGTTTGAGCAGCGAACGTGATACCATAAGCAGAATAAATGGGATTTGAATTTTAAGTGGCCACGAAAGCCATTTAAAACATACATCAGTTATATTTACTTTGGGGCTGCTGTGAGGTGGTGTGGGGTGGGAGGGAGCTAAGGATGCTGGAGGAATCCATTGACCAAGCTCTCGCCAAGATGGGAGTGAAAAGAACCAATCATTGCTCTGTGAAGAATTAAAACCACCTCTGCAAATAGCCCCAATATTTGTGTAGTGCCTCAGAGTGGGAGTTTCACAGCGTCTGGGTTTCCAGTGCAAATAAATAGTGCAGAGGTCTACAAGGGTGGACTGGCCCCTTATCCTAGGGGTGAAGCCCACTCCTTTGTTGCTGCCTAATCTAGGCCACTGTCTATTTAGTTGGATGAAAAGTGGATCTGTGTTTGTGTATTTTGTGTGTGTGTGTTTGTGTGTGTGTGTGTGTGTGTGTGTGTGTGTGTGCGTGAGACATGCGTGGCCCTCGGTGTGTCAGATGAAGCTGTATGAGAACGTCTGTTTGTATGTGGTTCTTGAATCAGAGTCTTCGGCCTGTGGAGACCTCCGCTGTGTTTGCCAGTTCCCAGATAACCCACATCCTTACACTGGATCTACACATACCAATCCCAGGATTCTCCACACAGAGCAAACTGACAAATATCAGCTCGGCTGCAGAAATCAACAGTACCTGCCCACTTGAGTACAGATATGATGTTGATTTCCTAGCAGTTGATTTTGGACATAGAATAAAGTAAGAGTTGTCCGCTATCTAGAACATACTACTTAACAGCTCTGCCTATACCTGCGAAGTAGAGGTCTTGGACGAGTTCTGTATTTATCCTGACTTCCTAATCACCGAGACCCCGACCAGGACCTGAATTATCTTCAATATAACTGTTTAGTGACATCAGGTTCTGCAGGCTTGTGTTGCTGCAGGTTTGGGGTTTAGAAAGTCAGAAAGCCACACAAAAATAATTTGTGAACCATACAGTAGTTGCACATCTTAGGTGGCTGGTCATAGCGTGACCTATGTTAGTATTCTTTCTCTGTTATCGTCATTTCAGGTCATCCCAGTGTCGTTATCATCAGGTCTGTTTTGACTCAGTCCGGCTCACTTTCAGATTAGCTCTCTCATTTCTTTTAAAAATAATTTATGCCCACACTGGACCCAGTGAGACCTCCACTGCTAGATGTGAAGCATTATGTGGATGATTGGATTTTACTTGGCTCAGGTGTGTACACAGGAATGTTGGTCTACACAAACAAACTTAATACAGAAGGAGCCTGTGAGGTGAAGAGATCCACTGTGCTGCTCTCTGAAACAAAAACAGCAGAGGATATATGCAATGTAGGGGGATAAACTGCACCTGGAACGTAAATTCATGTCTCGGTCTATTTTTTATTACAAATACAGTCAGAACCTGTGTATTCCACAAGTGCCTGAGTTCAAGGTCAAAGGTCAAACTACAGAACAACATTGAGGGAGTTATTTTAGTAGATTTTCCTTTACACAAAGATGAGCTGATAATTTGAATGTTTCCATAATTAACACTTGAGCAGCCTGTCTTTGTGATTCAGTCACACCACAGACTCATTTCTCTAGTCTCTGTGTCTTCCGGGAATTCAGGTGCATCACTGGTAACGAAGCTCAGGGTTTCTAAAGCATGTGCATGTTTTAACTTGTGAAGTGAAATGATTTAAGTGTGTTTTTAATATACCACCGAGGGTAAGTCGTTCACCCTTTAACTACGAATGTCTGTTCAGCATGTCAGTGACACCAACATGGAGTTATCAGTGTGAATCAGAGCACTATTCCACTTCCTCCAGGACGGTTGGATTTACTGAAAGTTTATATGTTGTTTTTAAAGTCTATTTGTACTCTAACTACTGTGATTACAACCAGAACTGCTAAGATAATGTATCATTAGGAGACGTTTTGTGTGGAAAAATCTTCTTTAAAGTGTCCCAGCGAGTCTGTATCTTACTGACATGCCTTCAGTACATTAGAGTTAGAGTTATTATCCCGTCTCGTGTCAGAGCATCTGGAGGAGGGATACTATTGTTGCTTAGCAACAGCTAAGCTGGCAGCATGCTAGCTACAGGGATGTTTAAATTTTGGTGAGTTTCTTCTTGACTCTTAGATACTTTTTACATTATGTTAAAATGCATCAACTGAGTTTAGTTCTGAGATGTACGAAAGGAATAGACCCACTTCTGTCTACTTTTTAGAAATACATTCTTTAAATAATTCCTGCATTAAAACGCTAAATTAATAATTAACATATATAAATATAGAATTGCGATACAAGATGAAACAAACATGTTTTAGCACAGCATACTGTAGGGCCCAAAAAATGTCAATAACTCTTCTATACTTCAGCTGTAAGTTTCTCTTAATTTCCTTTTGATGTCTGAAAATAGCCTTTGTGCATATCAAAAGATTTTACTTTTAAAATAAATAACTAAGGGGGACATTTATTGTAAACTCTAAAGGAATACATGTAAATGATTAACCTCATGAGACAATTGGCCCCATGATTTAACAGCAGGCTAATAAATCAAAATCCCCACAGGCTAGTGTTGTTTCAGGGAGAACAGAAATCTCCAAACTAAATGGACACCACGAGAAACAAACAAAAATACACTTTTAGAGCAAAATGATGGCATAAACAGATGAGCGAAAGCCGTGTTTGAGAAAGGTAAAAGCGTTGTTTGCAGCAAATGTTGTCGTGCAGGAGGGGTTGAAGAGAGGGGGGGGGGGGGAGGGATCAAACTGATATTTAGCCCCTACTGGCTTTTTTTTTTTTTCCTGCTTTTGTTTTATGCACGGCTCTTTTTACCACATGGTAGTGACAGATTGTTTGAGCTGAAAGGAAAAGCCATCCGAAGCTAATTAAGCAGCCATTCCCGGCTCTGTTCGCAGGCAGGAGGGAGAGTAGCACAGGCATTTGTCAGCGCCGAACCCAACGTGGGTTTAATTGACAACCCGGGTTCCTGACTGACAGCTTTTCCAGCGCTGAGCCAATGGGAAGCCGCGGAGGAAGACAGCTGCGACGCCATTGGATGTAAAGCAGCGAAGGGGGTGGGGGGGGGGGGGGCGTTGAAGACCCACGTGGGGCCGGGGATAGCGAGCAACACGTGATAGGCTGATGCCCTGAAGCGCAGGCGCGTTGCAGCCTCCCCAGTGCTGCTGATAGGAAAACTTGTAGCTGCTCGAGGTCTCGTTAGAAATAGGTCGATCAATTCAAGTCACTCAAAGGACACTCTGCTGTAGATTAAGCAGCATTCACACATCTTCTGCACACTTTGGGTCCTGAATGATTTTCTATGAGGTGCTATTTTTCTTGGCACCACGCTGCAGGGCTTATTTCTTTTTCTTGGCTCATCTATGCCTCTCCTTCAGTGCAGAGCACAAAACGTGTGATTTTCTCTGTGCTGCTCGGGATCAGAATAGCTTCGCTTTTAATTGTCCCCATGTGAAGCACGGCCTAATGGTTTTATTAAAATGACAAGTCCTGTCTCTGGCTGGTGGGGTTAGGTCTTGTTTAAACTAGTCAACTATTTGAATGGACCTAACTTCTAACGATAAAGGTCCCAGGTATATGCTCATAATCGCAGCTCTAAGTGAGGATGTATAAATTATCGCCTTTGTTTTGAACAAGTTGTTCGACGCTCGAAATGTCACTTCACATCCAAAATGGCGAAGTCGTGAGGTCACACGCTGCAGCCCAATCAGAGCGCGGCTTGGCCGGGCAACCCCACGTGGGGGATGCCGCGCCGCGATTGGCCACGTTGCCGAACCGCTCCGCAGAAGGTGATTGGCTGCTGCGGGTTCTCTCGGCAGTCGGATCCTCGTGTCAGTGAGCAGTCTGTGTGTGGCGCGGCGCGCGGCGGAGGAGCTGGGTTTAGCCAACGGCAGCTAGCGGTGTGTTTCACAACATCTCCGGAAAAAACGACCGGACCGCTCGCAAAAAGCTGCTCCGGACCTGCTGGAGGACTCCCGGGCTGCTACTGGATCTAATACAGGCTTTCTGTGAAGTTATCCGCCGTCCGCAACTCGTCCGAGTCGAGAGGTTTCCAACGGCCGAGCGGACGGAGAGGAGACGCTCTCCGCCTCGGGATCAACGAGGACTCTCCGGAGGAGGAGAAGGAGGAAACGAAGGAGGGAAAGAAGGAGGGAAAGAAGGAGGACAACAAGGAGGACAACAAGGAGGACAACAAGGAGGACAAGTGTGTGAAAAACAGAAACTGCGACGCTCGTTTTCCGCCCTAGTCGCACCGCGGTGACGGTTACAAGTGGAGATACTGGGCTGTGGAGCGGACTCGTACCTGAGCAGGAGAGACAAAGGTAACAAGGCCACACGGAGAGAGCCGCTAACGAGACGGGGTGGAGGTGCTGGGGCTTCATGGCAGCTCCTGGTTTTCTGATCTTTCCGGACCTCCACAATAACCAGCTGTGTGTGTGCGTGTGTTTACCCGACAGTGGAAGACAACTAGTTAGATTTAGGAGAGAAACAAAGCATCACGTCGTGCACGGATCAAAGTATCAACTTTGGGATTTATTTCTTACACAGGATCAAACGCATTTCACTTGTTTTTCCCGCTGTAATGTAAATCAGGCTGATATATTTTGACTCAAAGTGGGAAATGTAGAAGAATATTAACGCCTCGGGAGGAAAAAGGCTTTAGTGAAATGTTTAGGTGTCCGGTTAAGTTCATAAAACCTCAGTTTATATCGATTTACAACCGCGGTGCTGCAGACGCATGCTGCAAAAGTGGTTCAGGTCTTGAGCTGTGCCCCGTTTTCTGTTTGTTTAGGTACAAAGAAAAGGCCGTGGAGGTGATACATCCAGTGGTCTGAGTGCGCGCCTCGCAGCCGAGAACAGGGCTTTGTCCACGGCCATCCTGCGTGTTCAGGGGAGGGGGTGGCGGTGATTTACCGCACCTTCACTGGGATTACGGAAAGAGGGGAAGAAAACAGCCCGATTCCCTGTGCAAAGGACTCGACATGTATCCACAAGGCCGGCATCCGGTACGTATGCAATTTTTGTCGATATTTGTAAATTGATGCAAATGCACCATCAAAACTGCCTAATTAGCTCATCAGAGTGGAGCTGCTGAACCACACCGTACTATTTATGGTCTGCATCGGTGCTGCTCAGGCTATTCACTCTGTCAGGAGAGAAACTGGGAGGTCGTGTTTATTGGCAACAAGATCAGAGCTTTTGGTTAAATTCGGGACAACAGATCATCGCCTCCTTCTGTAAACCGACTTAGATGTAACAGCGAAAATTTCTTACAGCTGCATTTTCAAGCCGATACAAGGTTAATTATGTCTTTGGTGCTGAACACACTGAAATCCCACACCTGTGTGCATGATTTATTTTTCATTCTTTTTATCTATCCTCTGCTTACCATGTAACATTACTATGAGAACAGAAGTGAGCTGCATGTTGCTGAGTGAAAGCTGCTCTTTCCTCCATTAGCCAGAGCACTGGGGAAATGTGAGGATAAACCCTTGGTTAAACCCCAATTAACCAAGAAAGATGAGGAGGAGATGGCAAGAGAGATAGGAGACTATAATCTGAGCTGTGATGGCATTATTTACACCTGTGGTATCTCCAACCTTGCACTTTTCAGGCACCTCATCAGCCAGGACAACCTGGCTTCAAGTTCACTGTGGCAGAGTCCTGCGACAGGATCAAAGACGAATTTCAGTTCCTGCAGGCCCAATACCACAGGTAAGGACTAGCCTACTGTAAACAGCACTGGCTTCCTGGAAAGAAGAGGAAGAGGAAGCTGCCTCAGCTTTGTTCCATTTTTTTTTTTGTATCAAGTATCACAAAAAGTTTTCAAAATATTTAAAAATTTAGTTTTTGTTATGCATCTGAATCGGGGTGTTCGCTCTGCAGCATATGAAGTTAAACATTATTTTTCATTTTCTCTTCTCTTTCTTAGTCTTAAAGTGGAGTATGACAAACTGGCCAATGAAAAGACAGAGATGCAACGTCACTACGTCATGGTAAGAGCAGCCATTGTAAAGCTGTGAATCTCATTTAATGCCACATCCTCCCTTTTGCCTCAGGTGAACAGTCACAGGTGGTGCAGCTGTGGTGTTAGCACAGCTCAGCTTGGTATTGTTGACCCAGGCCTGTGATTTCATTGGATAAGAAGTTGCAGTGTGGGGGTGTGAGAAGGGGTAGTTAAAACTCCAATGTTCAACTATTGATTATGGGGTATGACGACCACCCTCTTTGGCTCTGAGACTCTCTTTATTACCCTTCTCCACCCCTCCCAACACACCCAGCATGACCCACTAGGGGTTAATGACTGGTCTGCTGACTTTGTGCATGAGTCAGAGGGTTTCCTGGATTCTGTTTTTAAACTTCTTAACTCACCCCAGGTGAACTGTGGGGTTATTCAGACACTTTTGACACACTCCAGGGCTTCTCAGACGTGGGGAGACTTGATGCAGTTTTTCTCCAACCATAAAGACAACAGGCTGCTTGCTGGCCCAGGAGATGTTATTGAGATCAATATCACAATATTAAATCAATATGTAACACAGTATGGGAGATATTAACAAAAAGCTTTATATAAAATCATTAAACTAATGTTAAGTGCAGTGAACTATGTGTTCCGTTGCATCACAAAAACTATGCATGTGTAAAATATAAGCGCTTAGTCTGATATCAGTACATTAATTAATTAGTCAGCAGATAGAAAATTTAAAATCGAAGTTATTTTTAATCAAAAATGTGAAACGGCTTCTGATTTCAGCTTTTGAGATGTGAAACTTTGCTGGTTTTCTTTTGTCTTTTATGACAATAAACTACGTCTTTGGATTTTGAATGATTGTTTTCACAAAAACAAACAGTTCGAAGATGTTATCTAAGGATCTGGAATCTTCTGATTCACTATTTTATGACATTTTACAGATACGATTAATTAGTGAATTAGTGAAAAAAATAGCCAGCAGATCAGTTGATAGTCATTGTTGGTCGCACCTCCATTAATGATCAGTAATACATAATAGTAACTGTTGCTGAATTATGTGTGTGTGTGTGTGTGTGTGTGTGTCTCAGCGCTTTCACCTGAACCTACATAGGTGCTTAATTTCTATGAAAGTGTTGTGACAGGTTAGTTGTAAAAGTGTTCTGACAATGCAGCTAAATCACATCACATTCAGTTCTGAGCTAAACGATGATCAAATAGAAACAAAGGAATATGTGTCTCCCTCCCCTCATAGGTTTTTTCTAATACAGGAAAAGCTGCATTGTTTGCATGGAAAAGGAACAATCTTTATCTGACAAGTGATGTGACTTGGGCCTCACTCATAGTTTGTGTACGTGCATGCTTATCTTGTTTGTACATGAAAGGAATGACTTTAACCAAAAGCAGCAGTACGTTTGTTAAATATTATTTTCCCAGCAAGGAACCAGAAGGTGGTGGGAGTAGCTGTTATAAATGGAAGCTATTTGCTGTGTGTTTGATCAAGGCAGACAAACTAGTACACTTTAGTTTATATCTGTTGGTGGGCTTACAAACTCTTGGCAATCAAAAACAGATACTGTTGTTTTCAATAGTATTGGCTAATCCCTCTGTGTTTAAAGCCATGTTTGTGCTCAATGATTTAAGCTGCCCAATAGAAGTGGAAACAGTAGCGAGTGTGTCTGCGGTGGCTGCAAAAAGTACATGAAGTTGTCAACCTCACTGGTTAATGTTAGTGTTTTTTAATAGTTCACCCCCACGCTAAACTTCTCTTTTATCGTATGGGTGCTTTAAAAATGCCATACCACTCCACCACAGTCTTTTACAGCCAGTGGTGAAGTCAGAAATAGTAACTTGAAATTCCTATTTTGTTGAACACAATTAAGAAAAGCATACAGTACATGCAGGATCATGTTTTGCTTCTCAATACTACACTAAGTCAATGTCCATAATGCGTCACGGGGGATTTTTTTTTTTTAATGTTTTCTCTTCTCTGTTTTACAGTACTATGAGATGTCCTATGGGCTCAACATTGAGATGCACAAACAGGTATGTAGCCATATCAGTGATGGTCTGTTTACAGACAAAACACTGTTGTTTTTTTCCCCTTAGTGATTGAGAAATATAAACACACCTACACACACACACACACCTGACCTTAGTTTCTACCCTCATCCTTAAATGCCTTTAGGAAGCGTACACATACTGGCTTCCTGCGGTGAAAATGCTGACAGGCTAAACAACACAAAGGGCACGCTGCCTGATGGGGATGGTTTGATAAGATTAAAGTGAAGTATTTGGCAGACAGTCTGAGAGGATGTGTTTTTTGTGAGGTTTGTCCTTCTGAATGTGTGCGTGTACGCACATATGCCTGTACTATTCTGTGTCTGCCTCCCCAGTGCCAGCTGAGCTAAAAGCTCATTAGTTCAGCTGCCACCTAGCACTAGGCATCATGCTGCAGTGGAAAGACTTGTACAGATGAACAGGGCCAAACTGTCTCTTCACCACCCAAAGAGCCATTTCAGCAGAAATGGAGGCATGAAGAAAAGAGGGGGCAGATTTTTTAAAACCATCTTACGCTTAGAAATAGGCCTCGGATCACGCCAGGCTTCTTTGTTGGTTTGCTCCCAGTTGATCTTTGGCCTATAGTGTCAGTAGTTTTTTAAGCAGGTTGGTCTAGTGTTTGTGGAAACCATCAGTCTCCTTGAGCAAGACACTAAAAAAAGATTAGTAGCTGCAGATAGAGTTTTGCTCTGATATAGATCTAGATGAAACATTTTTTTAATGACTTGATGGAACAATAATTAAGGAAGAATAAAATAAATCGGCACATATGAAGATTTTTTTTAAATCTGTAAGAGGTGTGGAGGTGGACATTTTGACATTAAGCAGGTATGTCCAGAGGATTATTAATGTTTATTTAATCTTTACATCTTAGCTGTAAATGGCTGGTTCGGTTTTGTGTTATTGTTTTACTGTTGACTGAGAATAGTCCTCCATGCAAGAAGACACTCAGCCCCCTGTAAAAACCAGATTAAAACTGTAAACAACACTGTAAAACAGTTCTGTTTCACTAAGGATCTGACCTGAGGCCTTTCATTCAGCTTTGTGAAACCCACATTTCTAACAGCAAGGTTATCTTTTATTCTGTTCACTTAAACAGAAGAAAAACGATTAACAGGATCTCAAGATGCCCTGTTTTATCTTTCTACTCCCACATTTTCTTCAATTCTGTCTTGCGTCTGTTTCCCTCAGTCACCTTTGTTTCAACAACTCTCCTTCTCCTAATGGCCCTATGTCTTCTCATTGCTTGCCCCCTCCTCTGTCTGTCCCGCCACCTCAACGATGTGATGTGTATGATGGCCCTTTTGTCATTAGCTGTGTGATATGATGTATGAGGGCAGGAGTCTGTCAGAGAGGGAGAAAGAGGCAGCGAGAGGTGGGGTGGAGGCTACATGGCCCTCAGATCCAGAAGGTTAATGGCATCAGTGGGAGGGTAGCACAGTGTGTGTGTGTGTGTCTGTGTGTGTGTGTGTGTGTGTGTGTGTGTCTGTGTGTGTGTGTGTCTGTGTGTGTGTGTGTGTGTGTGTGTCTGTGTGTGTGTGTGTCTGTGTGTGTGTGTGTCTGTGTGTTTTCTGTTTATCATATATCTTTCTACCTCTCACCCTCCCTCCCAATTCTTGAGCTTTTTCTGTCATGCACTTATCATCAACAAGGAGGGTGAAGCGGAGTAGGGTGGGTGTGGAGCTGGTTGTTGTATGTGGATGCTGGTGGCAGTGGACAAAATGAGTGGGGACAGAGGAGAGAGGAAAGAAGTGAAGCTCCAGGGTAAACGGGTTAATCGACTGGTCTTCTCCTGTGCATCTCCTTTGTTTTATCAATAAGCCCGGTGGAGTTGACGGAGCACTCTGAATAATGCATGATTCCTGCCACCTCCCTTTTCCCATCCCTGTGAACGAGTGTTTGTGATGACATCAGCACGAGGTAAACAGACAGCCCTTAGCTCTGCCTGTTATGGGTAGGGAGACAAGGAGGCTGGATTATTGTATGCAGGGAGGCATATTACTTCACACGCGTTGAAGATTTATTGCAGTGTGATAAACTGACTGTGTTTATGGATACTAAGCAGTATTGAGTGGGCTGAAACACATGTATGTGCATATAAATGAATACTCTACCGCTTACATGGTAACATGTAACACATGTAAACCTGATGTAGTCCAAGTTCCAACAGACACACAGCTCCCTCTACACTGCTGTGGCTGACAGGGGGGTAATTTGTTTTGACAGCGTCTCTTATGATGGCAAAGAGTGCAGGGTGGAGGTAATCACCCTCGCTTGCTGTCAATAAGTGATTTTAATTAGCGCAGCTCATTAGACTGCCTCAGCAACGTGCCCTGCTGGCTTTGTGGTGCGGGTTGCTTTGTTTTTCCACTACCTCTGTTCTCTGTTGTGGTCCCTGTTGATCTCTTCAGAACCCCTGCTCACATTTTGATTTCAGTTCTCTCTTTGGGAAATCAAAAACATATGGAACACACATAGAAAAAGTCAATCTCAAGAATTCCCATACCTTGTTATTATGTTTGGCAGCTTATTTTTGTTGGTGGCCATTTTGTAAGTGTGTTGCATGTATCCATTTCCTCACTTGTTGAGTGGATGAGGGGCACAGGGAAAGTGCTTTATCAAGGATAGTCATGACCGTTTCCTGGACGGAGGAATAGAGTGAAAGGGGGAGCAGAGGAAAGGAGAAGGAGAGCTTGTGCAAATGAATAATTTATACAGGATTCCTGGAATTGTTTGCCAAGGTGATGATGGCCGACCTGTCTCTAAGCCAAAACAAACTGACTACAAGAACACACACACACAGTCTCTCAAGGGAGGTTGACGAGGTTACTGGAGGCTGAGACATGCTTTATTTTGATAGCCAGGCTAGAAGAGCTGGTAGAGCAGTGTTACACAATTAGCGTCTGGGCGTGTGCGTGTCTGTACTCAACCAGCCGATGATGATTGTGTGTGTGTGTGTGTGTGTGTGTGTGTGTGTGTGTGTGTGTGTGTGTCAACGTTGAAATGGAAGTGCGTGAATCTATATATGTGTACATGTAAACTGCATAATTCAAAGTGAGCGCAACGAAGAATGCCGTCTACCTTGTGATGATTTGAACTATAATGAAATCGGATGTAATCTCAAACAGCCCATTTCCATATGTGCCCCTGCAGAAAAGGATGTCATTTCATTTTTGTATGAGCTCAAAATAGAATGGCATGCAAAATATTCTTCATGCATTTGTAATGAACAAGATACCTTTAAGTGCCTCTTTCTTCCTCTGCTCTGGCTGAGAAGATAATTCCCAAACAGCCATCTCTACACCCGCCACCCCCCATCATATGCCACTTGTTTCTCTCTCCTATTGAATCCTCGTCAGAGACTCTGCTCTCCACTTGGGGGCTAATGCCTGGAGCAACAAACAGCCAAATGGCTTTCAACGCACCATTGACAGAGGGATGCAATGGAGAGAGCGCCTCTCCAAGCTCTGGTGCTACTAGACAACCCTGAGTACCTGTAATTGTGGAGACGCACTGAAAGGCTTCTGCTGGCTCAAAGGCTTCTGTTTTCAGTGGCTTTAAGTGACAATAAACTCTTACCAGTGCATGGCTCTGCCAGTAAAAGCGCCGTGGAAAATAGTGTCTCCAAAGTAGGAGTCATTTAAGAGTCATGCAAGTTATCGGATGTGATGTGATACCAGCATTTTTCTCCTCCAAAATGGCTGTCACAAAGGAGTGTAAATAAGCCATGTTCCCATTTGCCCAATGCGTGAACTGTGGACAGAGTGGAATGACTAACTTTGGGAAGGACAAGATGAACCTGATAAAGACAGTTCCACTAGAAAGGTTTTTTACTATGGCTTTCAGGATGACGTGAGTCACGTTTGCCTGCATATTCTGTTAAACTGCAGCTGAGCTGCAACAGGCAAAACGTACATCACAGTAATCGGGCGACAAAAGGAAAACCTAAAATGGATGCAAAGGAAGCCTGTTCCATTGTTCAGATTTTTGGCTCAAAAGTGATATTTTCACTCTGGGGCAAATTTCAGAGGAAGCCAAAGGTTCAGGAACATTTAACCTTTAAAAATCCTGAATGCAGCATGATCTGAGTCCTCCAACCACCAGGTGCTCTGGCTCGCCTTTCAAAATGAACTGCTGAGAGAAGCTTGTGTGTTTTTAGCACATTGCACTCAACAATTTAACACAAAAGGCAGAGTGCACCTGGATTCCATGAATGTTTTTGTCTTCAAATAGCCGCTCTGGAGTAGTGATTCGTTACAAACAAATGGACGCATTTCCTTGTGAATTGGTTTGTGGTGAGGGTTCGTAATGTTGCTCTAATAGCAGAGTGTATCAGCACACTGCTGTTTCCTACAGGCCCCATGTTGCTCCCCTTGCAGCCATTTCCAGAGAAGTGGTGTGATACTGAAACACTCTAATCCTACTGTGTGTCATTGTATCCAGCCCCCGCTAATGATGATGCTTTATGAGTCTCCACAGAGCTCCCTCCCTCTTTCTCTCTCTGTCAGCTCCCCTAGTGCAGCCCCCTCCCCACCTCCCCACTCCCAGTTATCCCTCATTAATTTCCCGTGCCGATCAGATCGACAGGCCGAAAATTCAATTTAATGACCTGTCTCTGTGCTGCGCCTAATATGATTTTACAGGCTGTTCTGGTCAGGGACCCAGCCCAATTTACATAACGATCAGCCGTGCCAGATAGCGTTGCCCCAGCAACAGAAGAGGGGGAAGATGAGAGAGCAAGAGGAGGAAGGAGGGAAGGCACAGGGGAGAGTAGTGGAGATTAGCATGGAGGGGTGTGAAGAAGCGTTTGGACGAGGTGGGAGGGGGGATGGAGAGAGAAAGCACAGCGAGTCTAAGGTCAGATTGGGGGTTGTGAGATAATTCCTGACATGCCAGAAAAGGTCTGTCCCCCTCTGCTTTTTTCCTTCTTTTCCTGCCTCCGATGCTCCAAAATTAAAAAAGTGACACAGAAGGCCGTGCAAGAGGCTTCTTGCTCCTCCTGTCCCCCTTTTCCAGTTTCTTTCTCCTCTCTCCTCCCTCCCTCTTTCACAGTCAAACAAGGTTAAGGGAGAAAATGAGTGGAATGCAGCAGCCTATAATGGCGGGAAAGACCTCTTCACCCCACACACACCTGCTGGGCCTCCACCCCTAATCTCTCAGAATCAATTAGTTCACCTCCCCCGGTCCAGTCAGACCACATTACCTTAGTGTCAAATCAGAGGGTTTCACTTCACCATTCATCATCACCACACACCCATCCTTCTCCTTTATTCTGTTTTAAACTTTTGTGTTCCTCTCCGTCTGTGGAAAGTACAGATTTTAAAAAAGGAAATGGGTTGGGGCAAAATGTCTTGGGACATTCATGTGCGGGAGGCGGGCAGCGCAGCATATCCATTAGTCCAAATGTAGCACGGTAAAGTGCTCTGTGTTCGTTGAGCCCTGCAGTATCATCTTACTCTCCCAGCTAATATTGTGTAGTCGATACCAAAGATTCCTCTGATAGATAGGGCCAGAGTGTTAACCTGTCTGCTTCACCGTGCCCCACCCCCCTCTCAATGGGCTGTAATTATGAAGTATGGACCTCATTAGGGTCTCTCCAGCCAGATGGTATTAGCATATTTCAGCCTCCTAATGAAATAAGGCCTCAGTCTAATGGAGGCAAGAAATAGGGGGGGGGAGTACATTTGTTCTAAGGCGGTCCCAGTGTAGTTAAGAAATACAGTACAGGGTCTGCTCAGATGGATGCTGCAGACATTTGTGTGTTCAGATGCACACCCTTTTGTTTTATAGGTAGTTTAACTGCTTAATTATAGTGTCGCCTGTGGCATGCAGCAGTTGGTAAACTGTCATTCTCATATTTTCTCTCTCCTTCTTCTTCTACAGACTGAGATTGCCAAGCGTCTCAATGCAATTCTGGCTCAGATCATGCCGTTCTTGTCACAAGAGGTGAGTGTCAACTCAGCTAGCAGCATTTTAACAATGCTAATGAAACTAATTTCAACCACTAATTATGGTAACTGTACAGGAAATTGCGAGGGTGGCTGTTGTGTAGAGACGCTTTCAATGAAATCTTGTGCAAGACATGCATCCATTGCATAATTTATAGCAATTGTCTTAATCATGAAAAGCCTATTGAATATTAGAGCACTACACTGAATAATGTGTTTGAATCATAAATGAAATTATTTTTAACCACTCTCCATATGAAACATGCTGCTCCTGTTCCATCTTCACTTGTTATTTCACAAACTGTCAAAGCACAAAAACTACAAAATAATAGTTCTGCAGAATCTACAAACTTTCTGGAAAACAGTTAATGAATCTAAACATGGGGGAACTTAAATGTGCAAATGCAGTTATAAAGTAGGAAACTAAAACTAACTCACTCCTGACAGCAGATTTCAGTTCAGATTTCAGCTGACAGAGGACATTTAAATGACATCTGTGCAGTATTGTGCACATTTCTTCTGTTCTTAATGTGCTTATTTGTAGTGATATGTACATGTAGGTAAACCATCAGCACAGGCCAGGGTGTGTTCTTCATTCAGTCTTTCAGAATGAATTCTTTTCCGTCAGGAGTCTAATCTCTGTGTTTGTGTCCTGCAGCACCAACAGCAGGTGGCTCAGGCTGTTGAGCGGGCCAAACAGGTGACAATGACTGAGCTGAATGCTATCATCGGGGTACGTGGACTTCCCAATCTGCCTCTGACTGTGTGTATATCCCCTTTTCTTCCTTCATTTGATCTGAGACCAGGGGCAAAACTGCATCTGTAAAGGAGGCGCAGCGCTCCAACACAGACATATAGGCTATTCAAGAGTGCTACATTACGCTCACAGATTTATTTCACCTTTATGCGCTTCAGCTGAAGTGTTGCATGTCAAGGATAACCTGGGAAAGGGCAATAGATTCAGCAGGAAAATAGGGGTGAAAAAGGAATAAGACCAGCTTAGTGTATTAATCTGCAACCATTTTCTTCCTTCTGACTGTGGCATTTGAATGTTCAGACTGAATACAAACTAGCAACACCATGTCCTCCTCACTTGTGCAGACTTGCCCCTGTCTCCAGTGGTTTATTATGTTTTTGTTTGAATTCACAATGTTTGCAATGTGCTGTCAATATGGCGTTCGCTGCTGTAATTTCTGTGATTGTTGGTTAACCATGACCTGTCGGTGCACAGGGTGAAGCTCCCAGTAGCAGCCCAGCTCGGATATTCTCCTCTCAGGCAGATTCAAAGAGCATCAGATATAGAATAACACAGTTCAGGCTGAGATCAGATCATGGTGTTACTCAGATTTCCCTTTGGCTGCACTTTAATTAGATGAAAGGTTCCAGCCAACAGGCTTACCTACCTCTGACCCAATAGCAGGAGGAATTATAGCGGTCAGGTCAGGACAAGCATTGTGATTGCAACACAAATTACGCACGGATAAAAGATTTAGGCTTCATTCAAGGAATGCTGTCAGAATGGGAAGTACAGGGAAATGTCCTGCACCGGGTATCCTTGAAGTCATTTAACTGGCTACGTTTTATTATGTATTGTTAGTGCCACCTAAAGAAGTGAAATCAGATACAGTAGTGTTTAAGTTGTTTTTTTAATTGGATAAATTTAACATGTTTATGTTAACATTGGATTTTATTTGCATGCAGCTGATACTCGTTTTGTCTGTTGACACCAGGAGATCTGAAATTCACGCTGCCTTTGATTTGTAATTACAACTCTTTGTTTTGAGTTCTTCTTCTCACTCAGCTGCAGCTGAGTATCCAGTATTATTTAAACATTTAGTGTTTAGCAATTAACTATTTTTTGCCCTTTCAGTTTTAGGAGGTGTCATTTTCACCTCTGTTGTTTGTTTCATTTGAGAGTATCTGCACCAATCCAAACTTTAATACAGGAAAAGGATGCACTTTAAAATCAGTACTTGACCTCTTAATTGTAGCCACTACCCTGGAAACACGCACACAGTCCACTCTGGCCAGAGACTTTTACTGAACTGGTCGTCCATCTGTTTTCATTTAAAATCTAGGAGCCTAGGTGCTTTTTAATAGTCAGCTTGGACACAGATGGATAACTGACCCTTTTGATTAGTCCTGTGTAGCAGAGGTTAGTCAGCGGTTAGCTCGTCCCAGTAGTAGGGGGTCAGGTCTAATGAGAGGCAGATATCGAAATTCAGTTAAGGCAAATGAGCCAGGAGCACATGTTTTCAAGGTAATTACTTCCTATTTCCTCTTCTTTTTTCCAACTGGTGCAGTGAGACTGTCCACAACAGGAGTGACACTGCCTTTGTTAAGGGTGGAACCTGCCCACATTAACACACACAGAGGAAAACAGGCTTTAATTATTGGGGTGAAGATGTGGCGGGTGATCAATCTCCATGTCCCCTCAGTGGGAGTCTTGTCATTAAACTTTAATGGTGATGGTCAGGGAGCATCAGGCTGCAGCAGCTTTCTGCATCAACATCAGTTAGATCAGAAATACTCTGAACATAAAGTTAGATGTTTATGTCTCAGGCACCACCTGAGACATAAACATATCGAATGTTAAAATGAGATACAGTATATTTATTAAGCTTTCTCAAATACCTGACTGCCTCACCCTGTTCTCTCAGCTGGAGGCCAAGCATAAATAAAAATATGTTGTGTAGTTTAGTAAACAGTTCAATCCTTTAAATAATTTACTGTATCAAGCAAAAATATGATGGAAGTTCTGTTTGGTCTTGTGTTATGTCAATGTATATAAAACATTTTTAAGATTGATAGAAGAAAGCAAGCAACATAAAGCCATTGCATAGATTACTTTCTGCCAACATGCCCCCTCTCACCTGACAATGTGATATTTTGATTAAGACCTATAAAACCTACTAATGGGGTCAGACTAAACGAATACTATATACAAAGACACAAACTCATCATCTTACTTATACACTAGGTTTTGCATAAGTGTGGGACAGGGGTGATATGATTGAGTTACAGGTGCCATCTCATTTCCATGCACCTACCCTCATTTACACAATTTCAGCGTAGGGCAAAACTTAGATAATGGTTAACAGTGCAGTGTGGAGCTTATCATCCACTAATGTGTGGAAAATATGACAGACTTATACTGCCTGGTTTTTTTTTTGTGTCGCTCTGGTTCATTTGCGTACAGTGATCTCTTCTGTAAAATTCTTGCATATTTTATGTGGGTGTGCAAATTTACTGCAATACAGAAGCTAATATTTCCATATGGACTGAGTGTGTAGGCCTATTAAGTTAAGCATGTCCACAGTGATGCTTCACTTTTGCTCGAGTATGAACAGTTAATGTCTGAGGTTTTGTGTTTTAATATGAGGGTGCATCGAGCTGTTGCGTGTTTATCTTGGACAGCTGAACATAACTTTTTTTTTTTTTTTTTTTTTTTATTAAGATATTATGCTGAGGTCACCTGCTTTATTATTACACACACTGGTGAATTAATTCAACTTGGTGTTGTTTTTAGTTAATTCTCAGAAGAACTAAAATGTACTACTCAGTTAATGGATAGATTATTTATGTTAGTTTAAGACAAAATTCCTCACCCACCTACAAATGTCTACTTCCAGCTCGCTAAATATAAAAAAATGTGCTGGTGCGAAACTGAATATCTTTGGGTTTGTTCTGCTGATTGGACCATAACAGTATGATGACATCACTGTGGACCCTGGAAACCTTAATGGATTTTTCATTTTCATAGATCAAATGCTTAATTAGCTAATCAAAAAAAGATGGTTCAGATAGACTGATAAGGAAAATAAAAAATAGTAGCAGCTCTTGTTTTGTGTCGTGTCACTTCTGACTGAATCTCTTCCTGTCTCCTTTGACTCAGCAGCAGCAGCAGCAGCAGCCTCCTCATAGTGTGTACCCAGCCTTCATGGTCAGTGTTCAGGGAAGTTCCCTAAACATAACCAGTCTTCGTTGTTTGAGGGTTTTAAACTCTAACACAAGAAAAAAAGATGCTGTTTGGACACAAAGCATGACTTGGGTGTGCTTGGATGTTTCTGACATCTTGTCTTTTGTTTGCTTTACTCTTGTGTCACACATTTGACAGCACTTGACAACTAACCTCAAAAATATTTTGAGTTGCAATCCAGCACGGAAATCAACTGGCTCTGTTTTCAGCACAGGGTGCAGTATATTCTTTGACGCAACAAGTGAAGAATATCTGTTGTAAAGCACAGGACCAGTAGGCGTTCATTGCCAGACGTAGTAAGACAGTCTGCCAGCTGGTTTGTGCTGGTGCTGTTGATGCTTGTTCCACCTGACAGTACTGTTCTGCAGGGATCCAGCTTCGCCTAGTTAACTTTAATTGCCTGTTTCCTGCGGAAGTTGCCTGAGCAGCGGCGGCATTTACACATAATGAAAAAAGATAAGTGTGAAAGGAAGCCAGCTCTTTATCCATGAATATTGAATTGGAAGCAATTTATTTTCTGAATTTTTCCCCTCTTTTCCTTTCTCCCCCTTACCACTCCCTTCCCTCGTCTCTCCTCGGCCATAGCTCGCTAATGAGGCTTCTTGATAATGATCCCTCCATGCTTTTCCTCATTAGGCACACTCAATAGGGACGTTCCTGCCTCAATCCCTCGCTTGCGCTCTTTTTCATTCTCTTGTTATTTTCTGATTCTGCCTCTCCCTCCTTTTCTTCTGGCATCCCCTCTGTCTCTCTTTTTGCTTGCTTTTGCTTTTTCACAACAAATGGGCTGCTCGGTGCACCAGAACAATATCGATTACCAATGCCTCCTCTCAGTTGGGTATATCCATTGTGCGATATCAGGTCCAGCTCGACATAATGAGCCCACTGAATAATGGCCAGCTGCTAAATAAACCTTTAAATGTGGTAAGCCAGTAGATATAGCCTCATCTATTTTCTCCATTTTATATAATGAATGTATGGATGAGGTTATTGAAGTTCTGTCTAGCAAGCAGAATAGCAATCATGTTTTTTTTTTTTTCTTTTATGGAGAGGCAGTTGATGGATGTGCTAAGTGTTATTTAACCTTGTTTTAAAGCACTTGCTTCCCTCTTGCCTGAGTGGCTATTTAACTCCTGTCTATCTACTCATTCCTCTCTGCCTGCCTCTCTCACACAGGCCCCTTGTGTGGTGTGTGTATGTGTGTCGACAGTGTCTGTGCTTAACGGCATTTTGCTGGAGGAGAAGGGATGTTTGCTTGGTTTTCCTGAGTGTTGAAAGGTTTTGAGGTTTTCAAGTGTAGACCTTCAGATTGATTTTTAACTGTCCCACCATGAAGCAGTGGTTTGGTAACAAGCAAAAACGCTCGGTATGATTTCTGCCACCCAGAGGTTACGTATTGTCCACTCAAACACAGTTGTCACTTTATATCCATTCAGAGGCACAACATTTTACTTACTTCATGTCCAACCTTTATTAGTGCTCTTCACTGGTCAGATAGTTCTAATCAGTTTAAGTCATTTCTACAGAACAATTATCACATTTTCTGTACTTCTGCCTTTTCAGATATGATGATTTTGTTAGTTTTATAGTGTTAACTGAATATCTTCGGGCTGTTGGTCTAACAGATAATTGACGGCATAATTTGGAGTTCAGGAGTAGTGACAAGAAGAGTTTAGTATTTTCTGGTATTGTAGACAAAATGATTGAGTAAAAAAAAAAGTTCACAGGTGAGCTGTTAGTTGCAGCTCTACTTTGCAGTGCTGTGACACAGTTTTTAAAATGTGACAAATTGCCTCTTCACAGTGTATTTTGGGTTAAATTTCAGAGCCAAATGCTAAAGACTGAGGTTGGAAGACAAAGTAATAACATATAAATGTTTTTTTAAACCAATGTGTTCTACTGTTTATTCTAGTATTTCAGTTGTCCAACTCTTGGCACCAGAGGATAACCACACTGTACATCTAAAGCAATGAATAAAATAATTTTTTCCCACAGTGAATGAGCTGGATCAGCATGTTGGCAGCCACCATCAGCTATTATGCTGTTATGCATAAATAGTTTGGCCTTGAACTAAACGTTGTCAAAGCCAGCACTAATGCAGAGTAAAGTGAGGTCATTCATGGATTCACTTCCCAGCCGACCCACTTGTCCTCTGTCTCTCTGCGTTTGTTTACAGCAGCAGCTTCAGGCTCAGCACCTTTCTCACGCGGCCCACGGCCCCCCAGTCCAGCTGCCACCGCACCCTTCAGGCCTGCAGCCACCCGGCATCCCCCCTGTGACAGCTGCTGGCTCTGGCCTGCTGGCTCTGGGTGCTCTTAGCAGCCAGGCTCACCTGCCTGTAAAAGATGAGAAGAACCACCATGACCTGGAGCACCGAGGTGAGGAGCACAGCCTGCCACACACACACACCACCTGCAGGATTCTACTGATTTTAATGGCAAGGAACAGGATTTACCAGCCAGATACATGTGTCATAGAACCATTGGCAGGTTTTAGGGTTTAGTGTCATCTTTTTTTGCTTTACTCATATATTGTAACATGAAAAGTAAAGTGTAGTTTATTCTAACATTAGGAAGATCAGTCCAGATATATCTGTACATTGGACCAATAAATCATAAAGGCTTATACATAGTTACTAAAGGCTTTGTAAATGATCAATAAATGCTTAATAGCTGAGCTATAAGCCATTAATAAACATTTGGGTTGTGAGGTTGTAAAGAGCTTTTCTTGCTGCACAGATTTTAATAGTCTAAAAAAGTTTCTCATTTTATAAGATATTAATAAGTCATAAAAACATGATAAAAACAAATTCAGCAGTTGCACATTGTCAGTAACAATCAAATAATCCAAAAGTAGAAGACTTATAATCGTTGTAAATGTTTAAAAAGGGGTTTTCACTTTAATTATCAGTCTGCAGTTGCAAATATTAATAATTAATGAATTTGGCTAACATGTCCCACACCTCTTTTACCAGAAGGTCAAAAGTCCATTGTAGAGTCAATCTAATGGCCTAAAGATCTGTAAAGACAAAGAAAACATCCTGCTGGATGAAGATAAACTCCAGACAGCTTTACAACCTCAGTAATGGCTTCTAACTGATTTTTGCAGCTTAGTGAAAACTTGTGAACCTTCTATACAAGCGGCTTTATTACAGGGTGCTAACAACATTATTTATGCTGAATTGACCTATGAGACTGATCTTTAACTGAATATTAATTTTGTTAGTTATCTGATTGCAGTTTTGAGTCGTGGTGACTCCCATACTAATTTGTGTTTGCTTTTCTCTCTCCTGGCCCCTCATCTTTTCACTCGCCTCTGGCCATTCCCCTGAAAGAACGCGAGTCGAGCACGGTACGTTGACTCTCCAGCTCTCCATCCTGTGTCTCTTGACTCTGCCGGTCTCTGGCTCACTGTGTTTGGTGATTAGGTGTACTTTACATAGACCTAAGTCCACTATTGAATAGAAATTCATGCTCCCTGTGTAAGAACACACACATTTTTGTACTCAGGGGTATAAGCTGACTGAAATCAAATAATGAAGTCTGGCTAAGTAAGACAGCGCCATCTAATCCAGGTGGAAAATGACTCCAATCACTGGGATGAGGATTAGTAGGCAGCTACCTCCTTTAATTTCAGCACAATTAAAAGCGACTTTGACTCTCCTTCACTTCTTCCCTCACCACTTTAGGGGATTTACTGGTGTGTGTGTCTGTGTGTGTGTGTCTAATACCTGACTACTTTTAATTTTCTTTCATCTACCTTTCTCCTTTTTATTTTGCATATACCTTTAAGTTCCTGCGGTGTTCTTTTAATCCTACCCAGTCACTGCTTTACACCACTTCTTCTCTCGCTTTTGTCTCTCACTGTCCCTCTCTCTCTTCCTTCTCACGTTAAAGTTTGTGCTTATTGGACTGGCTTAAAGCTCTCAGTTAGCTGGAGCATAACGGTGTGTTGGGTCTGCTCAGCCAGATTGAGTTCCCATTGACTGGTCATCCTGAATGGGCCCACTCATGTCTGAAGGGAACCCAACTGGCCCTCTTCTTGTATGGTGAGGTGCGGCTGCCAGTACTACCTTACCTGATCTCTCCGCCACCCTCACCTACCTCTCCTTTCCAGTACACACACAGTCTTCCTGTCCTGTTGTCTCAGGTCATCTGATACCAGAGTTGGAGGCAAGTGCATTGTTACTGAGTCTTAGCAACCCTTTAAAGGTCACAGGCTCAGATACACAAGACAGACTGTAATGCAGTAAGAGATTTCATCTGCCAGACAGCATCTTCACACCAGGCTAGCTTAAAACCGTCTTTGTGGCTTTCTTTTACACAGTATCTAAACAAATGTCCATATTTTGACCAGACAAGAAGGGATGTGAAAATGGCAGAAAGTTGCTTGGTTGGCTGTCAGGAATCATCTGACCCTTTGTGTGGTGGCCAAGGAAAGAGCACTTTCTGAAGGGGTGGTAAAAGTGTATGCATGTGCTATTAGCTGCTCAGCCACAGTCCTCGGCTCTGGAGGTCTTTTTTTTTTTTTTTTTAAATGTCATTGTTTCCAGTTTTCAAGTTGTTACCTGTCTCCGCTGCTCTTTCTCTTTTTGTCATTTGCAGCCAAGATGTCAGACATCTCTCTCCCTCTTTCTTTTTCTGATGAAGGCAGGGATTTGTTGAGCTGCCTGACAGTGTGGGCTGGCCTCAGAGCTTGCTTGCCTTTACCCCCTCCTCACTCCCTCCCTGCCTGTCAGGCTAGTTGGCAGTGCTCTCCCACCACGCCAGTGCCCAGACTACAAAAACCCCGTTTGCAGCTTCTGAGAGGGTGCCAGCCTGCTCGGGCATTCCCACTAGTGGGGAGAACTCATTGCCACACTGCTACGCTCTCATTGCTTGCCAAGTTCCTTTCCTGTTTTGCTCTCTTGTCTTTCTTCCTCTTTTTTTTTTTTTTCTTCTAATTTTCTCACTCTGCCTCTTTCATGGTTCTTCTCTGCTGGCAACACCCTTTTTGTGTCCTCACATTGCACTCTTGTCCAGGTTCCTTCAATGGCCTCTTTCTTTCCTTCCTCCTCTTTTTTTATTCTGGTTTACTTTCATGAACTTTGCTGTCAGTCATTTTCTGCTATTTCATCCCTGACCTGCCACGGTATACATACACTCGGACTCTCCGGCAGTCATTAACATAGATTTAATAGTTAACACAGTTTAAGATCCTGCTCACGTTTGCTTTTGTTTGCATGTACTTGCATGTGACAGACAGAAAAAAGTGCAGGTAGGCATGCAATCTGTGTTTGGCTTGAATTGTTAATGTTGCCAAAAGGATTAGATGTCAGGTTGTACGCGTGTGTGTGCACTTTGCTGTGATTTTCTCGCCACTCATACTCAATTTGCTCTACACATCACCTTGATGTGAGTTAATCATTTTGTGTTTCAGTGGCATTTTATGGGTTTTCTCAGCTGCCTTGTCTGTTTCCTCCTTGGTCCACTGCCTTGGCGGCAGCAGCAGCAGGACTAAGCTGTTCCACAATCCTCTTCTGCCCCTTCTGCACCAAATCAGTCCAGGAGCATTGTACATTTAGCTTTACAGTCAATACTGTCACTGCTCTGATAAAGGAAAGCGATGCCATGTCTGGACTTAAACACCATTTTGTAGTTTCTGGCTTTTCTGTTTCTGAGGCTTTGTCAACACTTGCTTGACTAAAGGGCAAATACTGACAAGACAGTACTTATTTTCTTTTTGTTATTATATTCTGCACCCAAAGGCAACAGATATTTTATTTGCAAGTGTCACACATGTAAATACTTGGGTTAAAATGGAGGGATTAACACAGAGCAAGACGACATTTGCATCATTACTTTACATAATACTTTCTGTACGCATACTGTAGTAATATTCTTAGGTTCATAAGAGTAGAAGCATATGCATATATGGTTGTTCACTGTTTTCTGGGGGTACGCTGAGTCAGATGGGAGTTGGAGACTGATATGTTGTCTGTCTGCATGTTGTTTTGGCAGAATAACTCAGTGTCGCCATCAGACAGCCTGCGAGCAGCGAGTGAGAAACACCGCAGCTCTTCAGATTACGGTCTCGACTCAAAGAAACGCAAAGTGGACGACAAAGACAATATGAGTAGATATGTAAGTGTTTGTCTTTATTGGTGTCTTCATAGTGTTCACACGAATGAGTGTGGTCTCAGTAAGCCAAACCTGTCACTTCCTCATTTCAGGACAGCGATGGAGACAAAAGTGACGACTTGGTGGTGGACGTTTCCAACGAGGTACGAGCTGCTCGGCCACATTCCCCAATGTGAATGCAGCACAGAAGCAAAACACAGCTCTCTTTTGTCACAGCGTTGCCAAAAAGTCTGTCATAATACTGGTTGTGTGTGTTTGCTTGCTGTATTTCTTTAGCCATTCATGCAGAAAGTAAGACAAAGAATACAAAGAGAAAAGGGAGTGACAGGTGAATGAAAAGTGTGTGTATGTGTGAGCACGCATGAGTATATTTATCTGTGTTTGCACATGAGGCCCCGGTTTGTTTGACCTACATGTACATGCCAGTGGCTTTCCTCCAGTCTGTTTGCTCAGTCTTGCTCTCTGTCTGTCGTTTAACTCTGTAGGATCCAGCCACCCCTCGAGTCAGCCCCGCTCACTCTCCTCCAGAAAACGGCCTGGATAAATCACGAGTCCTGAAGAAGGATGCTGCCCCTAACAGCCCCGCCTCTGTCGCCTCCTCAGGCAGCACGCCGTCCTCCAAAGCAAAGGACCACGCCCATGTGAGTGTGAGAGACCTGTTAAAAAACTTGAGTGAAGATGAAATAAGGAGGTTACAGTGGGGGGGTGAAGGGTGAGCTGACAGACTAAAGGGCATTTGTCAAGTGAAGTGGGTGTCTGTATAAAGGATTATTACGCAGGGGGCTTAGCAGTTGGCTACTATGAGGGGCTTGAAGGGGCAGAAGGTGGATGCACTCTCAGGAAATCAAACCCTCACTCCTCTCAATCTCCTTTATGGCTTACCCAATAAATGGTCATTTCTTTCTTGGCCTGAGGCTGTAAATAACCCAGAGAGACGGCAGCGAGGGAACTGCTGTCTCCCTACTTTCTACATTTTTTTTCTTCCCCTCCCCATTTTCTCTGATACTGACGCTCTCACTAAGGCTAAAACACTCATACATCAGTTTCAAAACATTTCCGTAAGGATTAGGACTGATTTATCCACATAGATTTGTCACTACCCTCCACCTCCCATTACACTGAGCTTCTCCTCGTCCCTTATTAGTGTGTGTCACCAAGCTAACCCCCTCCTCTAACTAGATCTGCAAAGGAAGAAAGAGATGGATTAATTATGGGAGAAGTGTTTGAGCTGCCATCTTGCTTGTCTAGCCACTCTTAACAAGCTTGACTTCTAAGCAAAGGTTTATGCCGCTGTCCCCCCGACACACACACACCATGGCTGTAATGAAGTGTCAGTGTTAGATTGGATTACCTTGAGCCGTCCACTCAGATTGTCACTCTGTGCCGGTGGTGGATTTTTGACTCACTGGTTTTTTTTCTTTTTCTTTTTCTTACTCTGATACGGATGCCGTTTCATTTTTGTGTGTGTGAGAGGAAATGAACTGGACACAAAAAGCTGCACCAAAGGATAAATAGTATCTCTGTTTTAGAATGACAAGTCATCGACGCCGAGCCTCAAGTCCAACACACCTACACCAAGGAACGAGGCCCCGACACCAGGAACCAGCACCACTCCAGGACTACGGCCTCTAACGATGGGCAAACCACCAGGCATGGATGCATTAGGTATGTTAACACAAATGCACGTGCTATGCAGGTTTTATAGAATCAAATAAAATGTTGCAGCCTTACACTCATTGTGATAAACAATAGTTATATATTTCCAACACTATTGCCAACATACTTGTTTCTCTCTTTAGCTGCCCCTGCACTGCGCACTCCTCTGTCAATGGCGAGTTCCTATGCCCCTTTTGCTATGATGGGTCATCATGAGATGAACGGCTCTCTCACCAGCCCAGGCGTTTATCCGGGACTTATTACACCACAGATGAGTGCTGCCGCTGCTGCTGCCGCCTATGGACGCTCCCCAATTGTAACTATTGCAGCTTCTATTTAAAACTAGTACATCAAACTGTGTATTTATTGTTCACAGCTGAATGAACGACCTTCCTTCTGTTCACGTACATTCATATTTTCCACCTACATCAGTTTGAAATACGAGCCCCCAGTGGCACCTGTATGTACAGTTTGTATCCACCGTTGCTGCAGGTTGTTGAAGTGCAGACTTGACTTTGAGAAACTTGAGCGTTCATCCTGTATTTCCATAACTCATTTTAAATATTTCTGCTTGGCTGGCTGCAGCTTGTTGTGTGTACATAATGAGAAAGTACAAAGACAGCCAAGCTCCTTTACTTTGATGTTAGCTAGTTAGCATTCTAAAGGCTTTGAAAAAAAAAGGCTCGCCCCCAAAATGCATCTGCATGTTTGAAAATCTCCCAGGCTTTCATTAGCATTAGCAATTGGGATGTTGTAGCTTTGTGTAAAGCTCGTCTGTATGGAAACAAGCTGAATCTGCACCTTTCAAGGGATTCGCCTGGAAGTGATGGTACAACAGTTCCTCAGGGTGTTAGCAGCTTAAGCGAAGTGTAGTTTTCAATTTGAATATTAGCTTAGTCTTATGTATTTTGCAGGTTATCTGCTGTTTAACTTTACCCTCTTTTTGCTCGTGCAGGCGGGGTTTGACCCTCATCCTCACATGAGAGCTCCAGGCCTGCCAGCCAGCCTCACCTCGATTTCTGGAGGAAAACCGTGAGTCTTTTTTTTTCGTTGAACTAGTTTTTATTAACAGATGACGTATAATTCTTAGCTCAAGCTGAACATCTTTGCTTTCTTCTGTCCTTTGCAGAGCTTATTCTTTTCACGTGAGTGCAGATGGTCAGATGCAGCCTGTGCCCTTCCCTCCAGATGCACTGATGGGCCCCGGCATCCCGCGCCACGCTCGCCAGATAAACACTCTGAGCCATGGGGAGGTGGTGTGTGCTGTCACCATCAGCAACCCAACACGTCACGTCTACACTGGCGGCAAGGGCTGTGTCAAGATCTGGGACATCAGCCAGCCAGGCAGCAAGAGCCCAGTGTCCCAGCTCGACTGCCTCGTATGTAGCCGTTACTAGTCATGAGAAAACGTGTTATTACTAACAAGACTTCAACCAGAACAAAGACAAAACATACAGTCTTTGAATGGTCTCCTTCATTAAGAGTCTTTTTGAGCATCAAATGGTCCCCGAGTCCACATCCCGCTATAGTTTTCCCCTAGATTGCAGCAGGGATGTGAATAATTCAGCAAAGTGTCCGACTGCTGTGCTGATATAATCCTTGGTGTGGGGAAAAAAAAGCTTGCTGAGTAATGATGTTCTGATTGGCCAACCGTGTCTGCCATTACCCAGCTCATTAAGTCCTCCCAACTGCCTCCCATTTCTCATTTTGATACTGTGGCTTCGTGCCGTTCAACTCATATGGCCTTCAACACCCTTAAGGTGCGTCCAGAGTGCAGTTGAGTCTTATAAAGCCATCAGGGTGCTGTTTTAATTCGACCAAGAGCTTCCACAGTCTTATTGATCTGTCTTGTTGCTCTCTTGGAGCCTGGCCAACAGCTGCAGCCCCAGTCTCTCCCTCTGCCTGTATCTCTTGTTAAAGCTGACATCCACATCTTAACTATAACAGGAAGGGGAGTCAGCTGCAGTTAAAAAAAAAAAAATTCTCTTGCGATATAAAAACTACTTTAAGTAGAGACGCTCCTGATGTGGATACATTGAAGTATCCTCTTAACCTCAAACTATAGATAATTAACATGATTTAAAAATAAAATAACAGATAAATTACGTCCAGTTGTCGAGATTGTGACGATCCTCTTCTTTTGTTTCTGCTCCAGAACAGAGACAATTACATTCGTTCCTGCAAGCTGTTGCCTGATGGCCGCACCCTAATAGTAGGTGGCGAGGCCAGCACGCTGACCATCTGGGACCTGGCTTCACAAACTCCCCGCATAAAGGCTGAACTCACTTCCTCTGCTCCGGCCTGTTACGCTCTGGCCATTAGCCCTGACGCCAAGGTCTGCTTCTCCTGCTGCTCAGATGGAAACATCGCTGTGTGGGACCTTCACAACCAGACCCTCGTCAGGTCAGTACTTTGGGGTGTAGTTTACCCAAATGGCAACTTTATAGCACATGTCTAAAGACGTAATTCACTCACTCCGGATGTGTGCTGCATGTTTTTGTAAAACACAGCTTACTGCTGAACAGTTTAATACTTAATGGCCGACATAAGACACCCTCATTGTCAGAGAGATGTAAAAGCTTTCCTTTGTTCCCAACCTGATGTTTGATGTCGTGTTGTTTCAGGCAGTTCCAGGGCCACACAGATGGAGCCAGCTGTATCGACATCTCCCACGACGGCACCAAACTGTGGACTGGGGGCCTTGACAACACGGTCCGCTCCTGGGACTTGAGGGAGGGACGGCAGCTCCAGCAGCACGACTTTACCTCACAGGTAGAGAGAAACTTATGTTAAAAACAAGATGTTGACTTCAGATGAAGTAACTACACGTCAGTGAGTGAGTTATTTGGAAATTCAATTCAATTCAATTCAATTTTATTTGTATAGTGCCAATTTACAACAGAAGTTATCAAGGCACTTTACAGTGTAAGGTTTAAGACCTTACAGAAAATATTTATACAAAAAATTATAGAGAAAACCCAACAATCCCATTTGAGCAAGCTTTAGGCAACAGTGGAGAGGAAAAACTCCCTTTAGAGGAAGAAACCTCCAGCAGAACCAGGCTCATAGTGGGCGGCCATCTGCCTTGACCGGTTGGGGTGAGTGGAAAGAGAAGAGAGAAAAGAACAGCAGGCAATAAAGACAACAACAAGCATCAAGAACATTGGGCAGATGAACTGGATTCTGGAGATGTACAGCTCCAGGCCGAAGAAACCTGCAGAAAAGTACAGAGAGAGGGAGACAGAGAGGAGGAAACACAACTAAAAGAGAGAGAAGACACAAAGTTAATGACATGCAATGGTGGCATTTGCATTGATACAGGAGAAAGGAGAGAGAAGAGGAGCTCAGTGTATCAGTAGAGTTCCCCCAGCAGACTAACCTATATCAGCATAACTAAGAGATGGTTCAGAGTCAACTGATCCATCTCTAACTATAAGCTTTATAAAAAAGGAAAGTTTTAAGTCTAGTCTTAAATGTAGAGGGTGTCTGCCTCCCGAACCTGAACTGGGAGCTGGTTCCACAGGAGAGGGGCTTGGTAGCTTAAGGCTCTGCCTCCCATTCTACATTTGGAAACTCTAGGAACCACAAGTAAACCTGCAGTCTGAGAACGGAGAGTTCTGCTTGGAAGATAAGGAACTATGAGTTCTTTAAGATAAGATGGAGCCTGATTATTAAGGGATTTATAAGTAGGGAGAAGAATTTTAAATTCAATTCTGGATTTAACAGGGAGCCAATGGAGAGAAGCTAGCGTTGGAGAAATATATGTTATATATAATGTTGAAATGCGGTTGTCTGATCCAACTGTGCTGTTGTGTCCTTGTTGCAGATCTTCTCTCTGGGCTACTGTCCCACAGGAGAGTGGCTTGCTGTGGGCATGGAGAGCAGCAACGTGGAGGTGCTTCACCACACCAAGCCAGACAAGTACCAGCTGCACCTGCACGAAAGCTGCGTCCTCTCACTCAAGTTCGCCTACTGCGGTAAGTAACAGGCTTGTTTGAACTAAATAAATCACCTACAACTACATTATAGCACTAACGTTTCTGTAGATGTGGGTATGAGTCAAACATCCAGTTTCTTATTTCTGCTCTAGTGCACTTATCTGACCTCTTAATGAGCAAAGTTCATTTATAAATATTTTGAGCACTGAATCGTAGTGAAATGTCAGATTGCTCACGTCACTCTAGAAAAGTCTGAACTGCACGTAGTTGTATGCATGAGCTACAACACTGTTATTTCCCAAACATGCTTATTAGAGAAATTTGTCACAGCTTTCTCAGTTTAAATCGTTCTTCCTGTTCGGCACAGCGGCTGGTTCTAAGCTTAAGGCTCAAATAAATGAGGTCTCACAACTCCTACAATTTCCTCAGAAAAGTCAGTATTCATTTGTCCTCACACGACCCCCCACAGCACTGTCTCATATCTCTGCACCACAGAACTGGTTGATTCAAGTGACGCTGCTGCTTCAGAGCTCTTGCTGTCACTAATTAAATCATTAGCCAGCTAGTCATTTGGGTAATTAATCAGAGGGTGATTAAAATAATTATCTGAGTGGAAATGGTGTGAGTCTTCTTCATTATGTGCATTTTATGATTGTTTATATAATGACATTTTCCCCCATTAGATTTTTATGGCCATTGATAAAGTTATTAGAGTCCATGTTCGCTGTAAATTGTTACGGTTAAGTCTAGATAAAGACGCTGGTGTCCACGTTTGTGAGGACAAACATGGACTCTGTGTATAAGCACACACGCCTGCAGAAAATATTCTCAAGTTGCCTGTTCTGTGTTGTGCAGGTAAATGGTTTGTGAGCACGGGGAAGGACAATCTGCTGAACGCGTGGAGGACTCCTTATGGTGCCAGCATATTCCAGGTAACTACAGTAAACACAGTTTGTATAACCAGTAACGTTAATGTAAACTCATTTAAAAGCACACTGTTCTTCAACCGTGCTACTGTTTTATGTCAGAATGATGAGGTTCATTTACCAGCTTTTAACTGCATCTTAGTCTTGTTGAGCAAACTTTTAATAAGCGGCATATGGGAGTGAAGGAGACTGACCACTGAGACTTTACAACAGGCTGTTTCACAGTAACAAGGCTCAAGATCGTTTGACAATGAAAAGTGCAGAATCAAAAGTCAAATCAGTCGAGCAGATTCTAGAAATGCAAATAAGTTGTGAACTTACTGGAAAACTAACACTTTCAGAAGGACGTCAGTCTCCTGCTCTGATTTCTGCATCTGCAGAGACACGGACATGATCAGTAGTTTATGTAATTCAGCAGTAATTATAGCGAATAAAAAACATTCAGACCCTTTTACAAGAGGTCAACTTTACATTAACAACACTAAGATCGAAACATTGATACCAAATTAGGAAACCTAAAACATCCATTAGATTTAAAAGTGACCATCCTGATTTAATTTTTTTTAATCCTCCACAGTCGAAGGAGTCGTCCTCTGTCCTGAGCTGTGACATCTCGGCAGATGACAAATACATCGTGACAGGATCTGGAGACAAGAAGGCCACGGTCTACGAGGTCATCTACTAGAGTCGCCGCCTGCTGTGTTTCAGCTTTTGTACCACAATGATTCTTCCCTCGACCTCCATCTGTGGACGACGACGAATTAAGACGAACTAGAGGAATTCACTTTGTTGGCCGAAGGATACTTCTACTGGAAAATCGTTTTTGTCCTTTTATTCTTCGAGGGTTTGGGTTGCACTTTTTTTGACTTCTGATTTTTTTTTTTTTCCTTCTTGACAAAATCTGGGTGTAACCCACTGAAGCAGCGCTTCATCTCTGAGAACCTCATTCCCCAGACGTCTTGTGAAAAATGTACATATGGGATTAAATAAAACATTTTATATATATATTATAAAAATATATATATTTTCTTGTCCTGGGTGTACTTGTGACGATTTTTTGACCCACTCTCTCT
The DNA here is from genome assembly GCF_900324465.2 of Anabas testudineus. Taxonomy (NCBI): domain Eukaryota; kingdom Metazoa; phylum Chordata; class Actinopteri; order Anabantiformes; family Anabantidae; genus Anabas; species Anabas testudineus. The sequence goes on from NC_046612.1 coordinate 14,303,766, forward strand.
TATGCCATGATATCCGAGTGGAAAAGCAGAACATAGATTAGAACTTTTGAAGAATTTTACTCTTTGATTTTCTTAAAGCACATTCTCTGCGCTGACCTTTTCAGAAATCAAATACAGGAGAACGAAACTCGCAAACTCTGACATTTTGTGGACATTTTAAATGGCCTTTTGTCACAGTGCTCTTACCATACAGTTAAAGCCTGGTCTGATCTCAGGCAGAGCCTCGGCTGGTTTGGGCCGCTGTGGGACTGAGCGGGACACTATGATTCAGGAAAAGAGATGGATGTACATTTAATTCATATATATATATATATAAAAAACAACATTTTTCAAGTGTACTGCTCTGTGTGTGCTGTCGTTCTCCCTGTTTTACCTTGTTAGATTACGGTAGATAGGGAGTGTTTAATGTTTAGCCTAACCTTTGGACCTCAGTTGGCAGCAGAAGCACTGCAGCAGGCACAAACTTTGTGCTTTTTGCTAACCTGATGTAATATGGATGTTGAGTTGCGCCATTGATTTCTGGCTACAGACTAAACCCAAACAGACCGGTCTGCGCTATTGGAATCCTTCTGCCCTTTGTATCTTATCAATATTCCAGGAAAATGTTTGGTTGGCCGGGAGGTGGAGCGACGTGTGACGTGATTGACTGCACTGCTCAGTCTGTCTTTATAAAAATGTCCAGTGCCTGTCAGAAATGGCACTAAAATGTAAACACAACAGTTGGTAAATCAAGTGTCTCCCGTTTGATGATGAGACGGTGAATACTTCTGGTTTGTACACTGTGCTCCTGATCATGTCAGCATTTCTCACAAGAATACAAAAGAGGAAAAATGTGCTAGTCCCTCTGAATCACACCAAAGTATGTAGCAAATGCTGTCGGCACTGAAAAGAAATGTACAGTTGTTAATAAATCAATAAAACTGTTTTTATAAAATTGTGAGTGACCTACTGAAGTTTCATCACGTGTTAGCTACAACAGAAAGTATGTGAATTAAACCTCTTACATCAGAAGAGAAGATGTTTATCGGATCAGATTTCAGCTCAGTACTTTTTTTAACAGATTAAACTTTCAACCAGTCATCTACTCCAGGACATCGAGAGGTGGGAACAGCTCTAACGATTCTTTAAAGCTGTTTTTTTTACCTCATTGAGGTACAGCATGCCTGAGCAAACAGGAAGGGTGTTTAGTTACCACATAATGAAACTACCAACCTGCTCTAATCAGCCTACGAAGGGTTAGAAAATTACTTTTAAGGTTTTGAATCCACAGATCTACAACGAGAGACGCGGTGTCTTGAGGAAAGAACAAGTCAAAAGTTACACAACCCAGTTACAAGAAGAACATCGTACCTACGGTCAAGCGTGGTGGTGTGATGTTGTGGGGAGACTTTGCTGCTTCAGGACCAGGGTGGCTTCACATAAGTCAAAGAAACACGGCTCCTGCTCTCTACCAGAGAATCCTGAAGGAAAACATCAAGTCAGTGAGTTAAAGTTCAAACACAACTCAGTCACACAGAAAGACGATGACCTCAGGCACAAGAAAGGAGAGAAGTCGACCTCTGAACGGCTCAAAGTGAATATTTTTGTCAAAAGAGCCTTTAGTGTATGTTACATCAATCACTTTAACAGCTCTGTAAATCAGAGACTACGTGCGGCCAGAATCAACTCGTTCAGCTTTTTGCAAGTCAACAACTCTTGATTGTAAACTTTTTTTTTTTTGTGATTATCATAAGAATGTAACTATAACCCACATCTCCAATCTCACTTCACTGCTTTTCTCTGGGGTTTAGATTAAATGTGAGATATAAAAATATACCAACTGTTCTGCAAAGAAAATGACAAACAAATAAAGGTTTCAGCATCTGTCCCAAGATCTTTGCAGCTGCCAGTGTGGGAAATTCTTGTAACATTTGATGTTATTCTTGTTTCACACTAATTTACAAAGACATAAAAAGTAAAATTAAAGGTATTCTTCAATACTTATCACATAAAGCATTTGAACTATCATACTAAATTATATGTTTCATTAATTATTAACCACTAACCCTTATTATAAACCTTACTGTCCACTGAGTTTCCTCAAAGTTGAAAAGTATATAGCATAGTATATACATATGAATGTCCGTTAGTAAAGATTTTCAACTTAAATCATTTGAGGTGTGATTTAAGAGTTCCCTTTGTTTATTTTGAGCGTTGCACATGTTATAAATCAACTAATATTAACTTATATTCTTTTTGATCTCACTGAGATCACACTGACTGTAAAAAAGTATTGTAGGACAGTAGTATTTGAATGAATCTGGCTCACCTCGGTGGATCTGCCTTTGTTAAATCCTACTGTTGGTGTTGATCTGTTCAAAGATGAAAACACACAGATGGCAGGTCAGACGAAATGACAACTGAGCTTTCGTTAAGTTCTGACCTGGTTAAGGGGTAAAAGTGCTGGTGCTGATGGTGTCGAGCTAAACTGTCGCTACCTGTTAAAATAAACTAGGAGACAACAGCAACTCTTTGACTCACTAGGTGAACAACAGACAGGGTGATGTCAGGGAGAGTCGCTGCCTGAACACACAACAAAAAAAGTAACGACCACCTATTATTTTTTATACTACTTACTTTGCGTTTTTGCGTTCAGTCCACGTTGCCCGTTTGTCCTCTCCACTGTTTCTGTTGCAGACAGATGTGGATGCTGGTTAAATGTGCTCTCAGAGCGTCTCCACACCATCACGTCTCCTCCTCCAGTCTTCACAGTAAGAACCGCACATTCAGGAACGGCACATTCAAACTCTCTGTGTCAAAGAACGAGAAGTTAAAACATCTCAAACTATTATTAAGTATTGATGTACAACACTGAAAATGATGATGATGATGAAGAAGGTGTGTCCAAACTTTTAATGAGTAGTTGTGCTATACACTTCCTTTGTGATGATCAAAAAACAGCCTTACGATGAGCTGCCTGTTTCCTTTGGTTCTGTAAACGTCACCTTGCAGATTTCAATGGTTCCTCGTGATATTAATAATAAACAAATGTCAGTGTGACACTAACATGGTACTGTTGTGGATTTAGTTGGTGTTCAGTTTGTAAATTCAAAAACCTACTAAGTGCTTTTACAAAAAAAAAATTTATAGTAATGGAAAAACCAGAAACAAATGTTTTCACTGACAGATAAATCAAGACCTGTAGTTAGTGTGGGCATCATTTCTGGTAATGGGACCAGTTACATTTCATGGTTGTGACACAGAGCTAATATATTTGTCACTGCACACACTGATATGAAGTAAGTGAAGTGAGAGAGAGGAGATCTAAACTGAAGGAAAAGGCGTGAGAGAGACAGAGACGGTTGTTGTGAGTTAATGGCTTTGTTTCCAGACGGGATGGTTTGTGGTTTCAGGCTTGCTGACAGGAGTAATGGTGGGAGGGATGAGACACAGCTCAGGATCTGTGTGGCTTGCCAAACCACACACACAGAAACACACAGACGTGCCGAGTGACTACTCTGCTGCTTCACTTGAATCACAGAACCAGCAGACACATTTAGTCACACTCACATTTCACACACTCCCACACACAACTTAGAAAAAGACAAACTACTTGGGAATTTGTGGCTTGTGCTGTTATCAGCGATGATTGTGAAATAAGATTTGTGGATAAAGTTTCTCATAAATTAATTTTATGCCCACATAAATTTGAAATTTGGTTCTGGTTTAAGTTTTTCTGTCATGTATGTAGTACAGGCTTTCATACAACTTCATATAACAAACTATTAATGTCGGTGAATCCTGTTTTCCTGACTCATCGTCCTGAACAGTTGCCACGTCTTTTCCTTCGCTCCTCTCTTTCTTCCCACGTTCTTTCCCACTCTCTTGTTCTGCTCCCACCACAGGTGGTGAGTGCATTCATTTTCACTTTTGTGGGGGTGCCGGCTGTAAGGCTGTGATTTCTGACTGCGTATGTGAGAGAGAGAGGGGGAGAGTGGATGGTTAGGGATGCAATATGGGGCGATTTCTCTTCCACGCATTTCACCTCACTGTGTGGGCTGGAGGCTCTGCACATATGGCCCAGCTAGACATGTATACCTGCTCATATTTGGTTCGCACCAGCCTGAGCAGCTGCAGTCGTCTCTGTCTAACTGTTGTTATTTTACTGAAATGCTTTAGACAAACATAGTCGCAGTTGCAAATCATCACTGTCAGTTTCCGGGAGGTGGTCATGGTTTATTATATTATATATAAATATATATACATATATATGTGCTTTAGAGAGAAATAAAGATAAATATTTAAAGGACTAAATAACTCACACCGGTCTTTGTGCTCTGTGGAGGTTGTTGGTGATCATGTGCTGCTGTGTCTGAGTCTTTCTGCTCCTACGATGCCTCTGTCATCAGCCGTTGTTGTTTTCTTTCGGTTGACCTGTTCTGTTTATGTCGCTCAGTACACCAGAGGTTTCTTTCTTTTTCCGGACTCTAATACACCCGGGGTTAGACATTGTTTTCTCTGTTTTGTTATCATACATTTGTATCTGTTACCAAGCGCCAAGAGCCAATTTACTCAATTCATAAGAGACACTTTCCCTTTATCGCTGCTAAAAGCTGACTGCGGTCTAGTGAAGGCTTCTAACCACTTTGAAAGGTTTGGCCTGTAAAATCCTGATAGGAGGTGTTTTTGTTCTCTTGACAGTCGAGAGCTTTTGCTGTGAAGGAGAAGTGATGCAGGGCGCTCTACCTCTCTCCTCTCCATTTTCCTCCTTGGTCCATTTCAGCAGGGAGGCAAAGGTTTCACTTTTTCTTTTATAGCAAAGTGAGACTAAATGGAAGCAAAGAGATGAACCTTTTCTTTCTTTTTCCATCTCGCCTTTCTCACGGAGACGGCCTTTTATGTTTACGTCTCCCACTTCTACCGTCTCCTTTTCTCAATGCCATTTTCAGCAGTTATACCCCTCCTCATCTTTCTTTTTTGTGTTTCCCCTCTTCATGTCTGTTCCTGTGCCGTGGCTGCTCCTTTGACTGAACAGACTGGGCTGAACCAAGCAGCCTCAAGAAAAACGCAGAGTGTAGGAGGGTGCTGCACTTTTTTTTCTAAGAGAAAAGAGAGGAACAGATAAAAAATGAGATACTCTCTCCTTTCTCTTTCACTCACTGGATAACCAAGTGCTTGCAGAGAGCAAAGGCAGATTAAAGGGAGCTTGTGTAGAGGCAGAGAGGGCTGATGCTTCAGCTCCCAGAGGTCATTTGGGTCTCTTTGATAGCATTCAGGCCTCGCTCCATCTTCCGACCTGTCCTTAAGATGAGAAGCTTTCATCAGTCTCTGCTGGACACAAGAGCCCACTCAGGATCAGGGGCTCAAATCAGAGGAGGGCTTTGTGTGTGTCGAGTTTTCATATTGTTATGTATAATTCAATGCTTTTACTGTTATAAAAGCCTTTCCCTTGATCTCTGATCACACACACTGGTGAGAACAATACTTAACAGGATTTTCTAAATTATTTGTCCAGGGGGGCCTGGAGGGGGGATTTAAAAAGGCTCTCAGGTAAAAAGAAAACAAAACCTACTGAATAACAAGTCAGTATTCTGTCTACATACTGTGGTGCCTGAAGGTTTATGAAACTTTCTGAATTCTCTCTTCTTCTGCATTTATATGACATAAACATGATGAAATTTCAATACAAGTCCTAAAAATAGATAAAAGGATCCTAATTAAACAAATGAAACAAAAAGAAATTACACATGCTTACACGTACATGAGGTGGTCAGAATTTAATCCAGTAGATCTGTGACTCTGGTCTAAAACAAGAAGATAAGTTGCTCCTTAAATATATTATCATACAAAATAATTAATATCAGCCAGTAGCCAGTTATCTTAGTTTAAAATAAAGACCGGAAACTAGAAAACAGCTACCAGCTCATCAAAAACTCCATAATTACCTGCACGCCCTCAAATACAAGATGAATCATTAGTGAGATTTTCAAACTTGGTATGAAGCTTAATGTTTTTTACATAAACCGAATCTTTAGTTAGTTTAGTTTAAACGGTCTCAACAGACAAACAGCTGAGACAGATGTTGTGTAACTGGGTTACAGTTAGAGCTACAAATGTATTAATGATATAGTCAGTGATACTGTGATGGACAGCAGCTCAACAGTGGCTCACAGACACAAAATAACAAAAGAGAAATTATGTCTTCATTTCATGAGACCTGTAAAAGGGAAACTGTGAAACAGTCCTCACAGCAATCGCTTTATGTGCCAAGGTGAACACAGGGGTTAACAGGCTCAGCAAAGCAAATAATTGGTACAAATAAGTCATTAGCACAGTGGAAGGGCTCAGATAAAATGTGAAGGAGCACTAATTGAACTTGATTATAAACTTCCTTCCTTCCTCCTCCATCCATTGGAGCTGTAATGAGGAGGTCCTCAGAGATAATTAGGCTCATAAGGCAAAAGTGCCACTTAACAGAAACTCTGAGGGAGTACAGTAAAACACGGCGTGAGGAGTTTACAAAAATACTATATAAACACGACACTACAGTGAGATGGTCTCAATATCATGTCCAAGCAACTCAGACTAAGCCCCATGATAAGACAGTTTGTTATTTTAAACATACTTTTACACATTGGTGATTTAGTTACGTGATCGTACTTTTACTTCAAAACTCAACATTTAAAACTTGTATTTTGTGTTTTCACAGGTTGACTTTGTTTTACGTTGGATTTAGGTTGAAGAAGTGGCAGCTGAGATACAAGAAGAAGAAATATTTTAATCACAATTTTTATATTGTTTAACATTAATACTGGTTATTAAATGATTAATATTTGCTTTTATGCCTTTTTGAAGTAAATTTGTACAAAAGTAAACTTCAAGTAGAAATTTGTCTCAGATAATTGAAACAAATGTCAAATGAGAGTTTACATTAAGTCTCTGACTCTAATGGAACAGAGCCGTTGTGTCATGACTTGTTTTATGGAAATTTATATTTAATGACTTTACACTGACTTCATTAATTTCCAGGAGACTTACCACAAACATTATTACTACTTGCATAAATATTTTAACCTTAACTTTAAACCAAGACTTCACCTTAACATGTCACAGATTGTGTTATGGAAATGAACGGAGGATCAGCACGTGACACACCACATACAAATGAAGTTGCTTTCTAATACTGGGGGTTTATTTCAGATGTACCATGTCAAGCACTTTGTAAGTTTGTTTCAGAAAGTGCTTTATAAATTTTTACTGTTGTATTTGCGTTTGGTTTAAATGAGATTTGTTTACTGTTTTAAAAGCACAGTCACAGAGCTTCATTGCAGTGGACATGGCAGCAGAGGAAGTGCTATTACAGCAGTAATTTTCTTACATAAAACATAGTTATACAGCATAATTAGTTTATGTTTAGTTAAATAACGAATTAAAGTAAGTAACTTTTAGAAGAAAGCTAAGCAAAAAGAGGATGGAAAGGCTAGAAGAGGTCATCGTAGAGGCGGAGAAGTAAAATTAAGCCAAAGGCTGACAGCGAGCGAGGGGGCTTTGTGCTGAACAGGTCATTTGCTTGAGTGGGTGACAGTGGTTAAAGGGCCAGAGGAAAGTGAGGTAGGGAAGTTAATGTGACAGGCAAATGAGTGTGAGCCTGTTCCTGGGTTTTCTATGGGCTTCCTGCAAAGCGAGAGGCGAAAAGAGAAAAATGCCCATTGAGTGTGGCAGCAGAGTGGAGGAGGGAGCCTCCAACCCACAGGAATTCAAAGCAGTGGTCAAAACACCAGACTGAATATAATGCTGCTTTGAAAAGACACCTCTGTCACTGATGATTAATGTTGTATGTTTAGTAAAGGATTGCTGGATCGGTATGTACTGCATACGATTTCTTTCAGTTCTGATCTTTTCATCCAATCAGTGATAAAAAACAAAACAAAACCAAACAACTATGAACACGTGCAGATGAATGATACGCATAATTTCAAATAGTTTCATGTCAACACACTGCTGCTCTGTCTATGATCCAACAGCTTGAATGTGTGTTGACATGTTTAAGAGCAGTGGAACTTCCCTCACTGATGACACAGGCCATTGTTGTCAGATCAGCTGTGCTTCACAGTGCAATACTTCCTCAGGAAGGGCACATCAAACAACCACGAAAGAGTCATCATCAATTACCTCTGTCATTAATACCTGGCTGCTGATATAGGAACCTTCAGCTTCTGCTTGTACGTACTGTAAATGTTGATGTGACTTACTGTCGTACAAACTGAAGTGCAGTTGAATATGTGACCGCTTAGAGTTCATTAAGAACAGCACAAACAAACAGTCCATGATTAATCAATTGAAGTGATCTGAATCCAATAAGACCTCCAACCTAATTGCCCATAAGGTTGTTTGTCTCTACCTCATGAGTTTCTGACCCAAACACCAACCCGACCTCGTCATAGCATGAACAGAAACATTTCCAAGGGGCTATATTCAGTGCAAATGTTGTGTGTCCACATCCAACCAGCCAGTAAACAAAGCTTTAAATACCACATGACCCACTTATCTCCTCTGCTTATGTCATAATTATTACTGCCGCTAAGAGCAAACAATGAGCAGGAGAACAGTGAGTCAGCAGATGATTTGTGATTTCCACCTCATGTTGTAGCTACTAACTAAAGAAATGCAGCAAATTAAGAAACAGTAAGAACTAACTCTGAGCTTCAAGTTAGCGTTTGATCTCCTTTTGCATGAAAGGTGTGTTAGTGTGCAAATGCACGCAGTAACACAGAAACCACAGGAAGAAAAACAGGACACATCAGCTGGTTAATTTTAACAGAAAAGAGCTGCAGTTATCATCCAAGCTCCTCAACTGTTTATAACATCAAAAACAATGTAGAGCTGTGAGGAGAAGAAAATGGACACAACAGGAAAAATAACGACACTGGAAGGTTCTGCAGGAGCACAAGCTCTTTCCTCTCTCGCTGCCATGTTTCTCAGTCTCAATGCATCACACACACAAACCCAGCACATTCTCTCTACCTCTCTCGACCTGTCTCACACACCATTACCCCTGTGAGGCGAGGAGACAACCCTAGCCAGGGGAGAGGCGGAGGAGGGGTGGCATCATGTGTAATGTCAGTAGACACATGTCAAAAGTACAGCCTGTGTCCTGAAAAAGCTGTGTGTGGTGTGACAGCAGTGCGCCTGCCGCTAACCCCCCACCCAATTCTGTCCAGCTGACACAAAAGCTTCCTGCGTTAGCCCCGAGGGAGAAAGGGAGCAAGAGAGAGCCAACAGGGAGGGTCATCAGCACTGCTCCGCTAGGATAAATGCTTTTCCTCTTGCAGTCTCACCTCGCTGCACAGCTATTGTCCTCAGGAAGAGTGCAGAAGGATTTTGTGTGTCTGTGAGTGTCAGAGAAAAGCAAGGCGTGACAGAGCAGTGTGTGTGTGTGTGTGTGTGTGTGTGTGTGTGTGTGTGTGTGTGTGTGTGTGTGTGAACAGCAAAGCAAGAAAGACACAAATCATTTGTGTTGATGATTCAAATACTCACTAATCAGTTGACAAACTGAGTTCGACAACATTTCTCAATCAATTCAATCGTCTATTTTGTCGCTTCACTTTCTTACAACAGCGGAGCGTTAGAAGTGTCCACCAACAGGCGTCACTCTTAGCTGTAACAGCGTTAGTTACCCACATAAGCTCATACGTAAGTTGTGCTTTTGTCCTCTGTAACATATCATTTAGATGATGCAGTGTTTGACAGTGTCTGTGTTTAGATGCTCAGTCGAGCATCATCCTCATCTGATGACCTGTATTATTTGTATTATTCTACCTTGACCAAACAAACAAAAAAAAAAAGAGGCATCATGTCTTGAAGGAATGTAGATGTACTTAAGTAACCCTTCATATTTTCCCTTTCAGTTTTTCTCCTCAGCCTCACAGTAGTATTATAGAAAGCAGCAAGCTTTATAAGAGGCACAGGTAATTGCCCTCATTTCTGGCACGAACAAAAGCCAACGTTCAGGCTGCTCTTAAGTAAACTGTTAAGTGTCAGTCAAGGATTCTTCAAGGCTGCAGAAAATTGTACGTCTCTTTTTTCCTAAGACAACTACAATCTGAGGACATTATGAGTTCCCCCCTTTGAAAGCTCTTGTATTGACAGATTGCTGCTATTTTAATACAGCGCTACATGGAAAAAATATTTTTCTCTTCTCTGCTTTCAAAGACGGCTGAAGTCATGATTTTTGGCTGCATTTTGGACGTGTTCAATTCCATTAATTCTGTTTCATTCATTATGATTAGTTGTGTGTTTGCCTGACAGGCTGAATTTATATAGTTTTTCTCCAGAGCTGTGCATTCACACTATCAATCTCTGTTGCACAGGATGAAAAGAAGTTTTGATTGAATAAAATTATTTTGCCAGAATATAATGTGAAAAAATAAACTACAGCATGTCTTCTGCAAGAGAGAGATATATTCAGACACTTCCGTTCCCCTGTGATTGTGCATATTGTAGGCTACACAGCAGAACATAAAATATGGGTGGTTAGCAGGTGGTATTTATGAACAATTACCAAAGCTGGAGTTAGTCAGTGACCCAAGTAGCAACAGAAAAGCTGTTGTCATTTTATTTCCAGTCATTTGGCCTTAATATATCACACTACACAACAATAGTTTGGGTGGATGGTGAATTTTTAAATCGTCTGTATTTACAGATTGATCTGAATATAACTATGCAGTAGATGTATTTATAATTGTAGGAATTACATTTTGAGCAGGTGTATTTAAGCTTGAGTATGTGTTCAGAGTAAATGTCCACTGGCTTTTAACAATATCCCACCACAATCACCACAGATTGTGCGCTCGTGCTTTGGGAGGCCAACACACACTTAGGGAGACAGAGGGCATTAGTCAGTGATGTAGGTTCTAATGAATGGGTTGCCAAACCACACACACACACACACTTCAGTGAAACTCAACATTACTCTCATCCAAGCCCAGTTCATGGGACACCATCTGGTCTTCTCCGTTCAAAAGATGAGATCTTGTCAAACCAGCATGAGTAAGCACACAATGCCAAAAACCCAAAGGACAACCAAAGACTCCAAAAGCTAACTGAAGATGAGAAGCTCAAATATTGCCCCATTACTCATCCCCTGACCCCAAATGGGATGTCCATTATGGCTCACCAGCCATTGGGGTAAAACCAATCCTAACCCAGTTACCATTTGCATATGAAAGGATTTAGCCTCAGAATATAGCATCCAGAGAGGTAGCCATGGCTCTGATTTCAAAGGACATTTAGCCCTCTATTCAGCCATCAACAAAGGATGGGCATTCAGAAAGGCAAGTAGGGAGGCAGTGCTTGCTGAGCCGTCAGAGCTCTTTTTTTCTTTTCTGTTTACTTAAGCCTCCCTCTCTTTTTTCCTTCTCCCTTCAGAGGCTTCAAGCATGGATGGGTGGGTGATTGGGAACCCCGTTTCCATCGCTCAATCCCAGTGGGAGAGATAAACAGCAATTTAAATGGTAGTCGGAAAAGGGTTTTGATTTGCATGCATTTGTCGGTCAATCAGCACTGCTGACAATCATCATCAAACTGTTGGTGCACTGCTGATTTTTTTTTTAATTAATTTTAACACCTTTCGCCATCCTTTGTCCAGTTGTTAGCATTGCATCTATGTGAGGGAAGAGGGAAGTGTGTGAATATCTCTGAAACTGTGTCTCTGACATGGGAACCCTTCATGCAACTGAGCGGCCTTCTAATCTGATCTCTGTCACAGCCCAGCTCCAGCCTCCTGTGTATTTGCTGGGAGATAGCAGAGCAGTGTCTGAGGGGTATTTGTAATTATATAGGTGGATTAAAGAGTAAACTGGACGCCACTTGGACTAGCTCATCTGAGAAAGAGGGGAGGGCAAGTCCTATGGCACATCTCTCAGGTATTAAACTGCTGTTAGATGGAGAACCGGAGAGAAAAAAGCACTGGCTCCAGATTAGGATTAGCATGGCAGGAGATGAAGACGTGCAGGATCAAGGCAGGGATGTAATATTAAAAAGACAATCCAATGTGAAATTTGTACATAGAATTATTGTTAAAAAAAACAGAAGTGAGAGGAAGATGCATATTAACAAAGCATAGACACCAGCAAGAATGTAAATGTCAAAACAATAAAAGAATCTGAATAATAATTAATTTTACTGCAAATAATGTTCTTCTTACACTTACAGTCAGTTTCCCTGCAATTTATTGGCAAACTGTGTTGTTACGACATAAATTACAATTACTCTACAATAACTACCGTGGACAGTAGCAGATCTACTATATCATCCATCAAGCAGAAAAAAATAAAGGGCCTTTGTTTTTATCTTATGTTACATGTTAATACCAGATAATTCACAACAACTTAGTCTGTAACACACCTCCTAAAACGCCTAACGTGTTTATTACAATAAGAGCAGCCTGAAGATGTGTAATCCCAAAGAAGCATAACTCATTTGTCTTGACTGCACCCCTATCAAACATATTTTACTGACAAGTAGAAAACCAAGCAACACATTAATTAATCACATAGTTAGACCTGTGGAAATCGTGAGAATATTTATCTGCTGAATCAGTAACTTCCTAATTTACACTGGCTCTGCCTTGAAAAATGATACATATCTGGTTGAGGCAGCACTCCTATAACCACTTCTTAAATTATATCTCCTGCTGACTCTTAATCTCTTTATGATGTATGTATGTGTTGATGTAAATACTCAGCAAAATTGAGATGGAGTACGTTGTTGTTTATAGGACACTGAAGGCTGAGGCTTCTTTGTGTTTACATCAATTAGTTTAGTTCTCTAAAGCGGCTGAGACAGATCATTTGTTTCTATTTTCAACTCCCATGCAAAAACCCCACAAACAAAACAAATTGTGGCCCTCCAGGTTTTATGTCTAATTTGAAAATATATCCTTTTTTTACCCTCATCATTATTCTCAAACATATCACTGCTGAGTAACTGAAAGAGCAATGTTAATATTACCGCTTGTGGAAAATGAATTAAAATCTACCAGACCTGCTGAAATAATTTTCATGCATGGATGAAAGCTGAAGCGATGAACAGAGATTCATATCTCACTAAAGGTTCATAAGCACTTTTTAGGAATTGGGAGGTTGGTGCTTATGCAAAATCATAATCTTAATAGCTATAAACCTGACAGAATTAAACAATGTATGCTGAGCTTAGATGCTGCGTTGTAAAATACAGTATTTTTTTCAGGTGATTGCACTGAGTGAAAACTGTGATGTGCTTTTGTCTATAACCTCTTTGCTGCATTGATCAAAACATCACATATATTCGTACTATATTAACAGTGCTTCTCACACCTCACGTGTTTTTGGGTAAATGTCACCTTCACACAGAAGAAAACCAATCACGGTGAACCACTCATTCAACTTTGTCCTACTATTAAATTTATATTTAGTAATCAGTGGACTACTGATGTATTTCAATAAATAGTCAATAAAAAACCTTCTTGATACCAACAAATCAGTGTCATTATCTAGAACCCTGACCAATAACCAGTCATAAGTAGAGAAAATCATAGTCACTCCATTCCCTAAATGCAAACTTTCAATCGTGTTGCCCATTTGGCCTCATCGACATCAGTCATTGGAGCATTTTTTGCATTTCAAAATCAGTTTGGTCAGACAAGTAACATAAGTTAGGAAGTACAGAACTACTGTATGTTCTGTGTTTAATTTTCATTTACTCTTTAAAAAACAAACTAATTCAGCCTTTCTGCACAGAGAAGAGGAGAGAACTGTCCAAGGTGCTGAATGAGTTCCCTCTGATGAAAAGATGCCTTCAGCAATATCTGCATTTTATGACTAAACTATATATGTTGTGCTTAACATCGACTTAAGCTTAAAACTATGTATTTCACTTAAAAAATCCTGAGCTTGTTTTCTGACTGCTGAAAATATAACAATAAAAATGGTCTATAGTGATGGCTACCCTGAACTGAACAACTTTTCTTAATCATTTGTTACTGACTGCCCTGTTTATTATAAAAAGACAGTGTCATGCATGAAAGAGTGGAAAAAACAAAAAAGGAGTTATACTGTATTTTAAACACACTTGAGACGGAAAACATGATTATTGGTTTCTTCTTGGTAAGGTGCACCACCAGCTCCCATTACTTCACTTCCAGTTTGAATCTAGTTTTCTATAGTTTTACCATTCGAATTGCATTGGAAATACTACGTGGGTCATAACATACACACTTTTATCTCAAAATATTCACATTGAGATCAAACATGTAACACAGGTGGCAAAGGGTAGATGGTTCTGTGCCTCAATCTCTTTATCCTTGGGCTGAGCTGGCCCTGACCCAAGGCCCATTCCCAGGCAGTGTGTGTGTATCTTTATATTCCCAGCAGGCAGTAATCTGGGGGTAAAGGGCTCACTAGTGTTTTTACATAAACAAAGACTTTGGAATGAAACTGAGAGCGTCACAGCCAAATCCCTGTGCCTGGCTGTCGGCCACTGCTCCATGCCGGCTTCACCTCAGGCACCTAGTGGACACCACACAGGTCCTGGTAATTAAGCAGCACAGACAGGCACCATGATTAAACCAAGTGACACTACAGACCGAGGTGGAGCCACCTCACAATGCAAAGTGAAGCCTTCACTGGAGTGTTTCCATTAGACCAGACCCAGACCCTACTTCAAACAGCAGATTACATGACAGATTTGACATGTGATGTCCAGTTAATTCCACTGTCATACAGAGTCACACATTACAGTCAATATATGAATTAATAGCATTCACCGAATAAATAAAACAAACCTAAACACAATATTTATACAAATGTAACCAAGCATATATCAACTATTAATTATTAAACTTTACACTAAGTTAAAATAAACATATATGGTGATCTGATCTGAAAACTGATAGTTTCATATTTGAATAAACATCAGATTAAAAAAATATATAACATATTTACTAAATAATAAAATGATTACATTACAAACCAACAAACCTATTAGCTTAGCAACTGAGGAGAGATGGAAGCAGACAATGCCGTCCAGTATTTTGAAGTTGCACTAAAGTACTCCTGCAAAGGTTTGTTGGAGACAGTGGTTGATATTTTGTTCATGCCCCAGACTGCTAGACGGCTGTGTTTTAATCTCTCTTCAGCCATTTAACTTTTCAACTCCAACAACAAATTGTGAAACAAAAGGTAGAATAAGCTTAATAAATGTTCTGCCACATTGCGCTGAATTGTTACCGTTAAAATATTACCTTAGTCTACGACAAAACAAAAACTGGATATTTGAACCAACAACACAAATGTCTGACATTAGCGACATGAGAGACTGTCACACAGTATTGTGTGCCTGCAAGAGACAGTGCACAGTTCTATCAAAGCCGGGGGTTCCCACTGTGCACTTATGTCTGTGTGTGTCCGTGTGTGAGCATGTAGCTGTGAAATGTTTATTTGCTGTACTTCCCGTCTGTTGCTGTAACAGCTGCGTCAGCTATATCCCGCTGTATTTAGTGGCCGTTTATGTGAAAATCTACTAGCAGCCATCTGTCACCTGCTATCTATGCAAATAATAAGCCAGCAGCACCTTTTTCATGTTGCATTCAAAGCACATTGTTTGCATTTGGCCAAGCAGGGATCAAACAAACATGACGTCATAACTGAACATCCCAAGTCATGAGGTGTGAAAAACAATAATGGGCTTGAATTACACTGCACACTTGTTAGACACCTATACAGCCGCATAGCTTTAACAGATTTAGATACGAATGTTTGACTTCCTCTTATAGAAGACATGCTGAGGCATGTCTGTCATGCTGAAGAGGTGCAGTTTGTGTGTGTTTGTGTATATGTATAGACTAATCTTAGTTTATTATATGCTCCAAATTCATATTTTTTTCAATAATCTTTTATATTTTTCAGAAGTTTAAAAATTCTGTTTTTCTTTATACTGTGCAAGGAAGACACGAACACTACAGAGATTTTTGAGACTGTGGTCTGTAAATCGACAGGTGACTAATCTTTGTGTCATCCTACATCATCACCGCTATATGGGCAACATACATGGGAGCCACATGAGGAAACATATTCTGACAGAGCAAGCAGGATTTTACTAGATGCACTTATCTTCTCTGATGTCACAAATAAAAACTCAACAAAATGTCTATGAACAATTACTACAAAGTATTAAAAGAATGGATGTGGGGTTCTTGTATCTGTCACAGTTGAACTCACTGAGTACATTTTGGTCCTCAGATGTAAAATTAGAATAGATGTGCTGGTGCTTTATGCTTTCAAACATTTGGCCCATCCACAGCAAAATGTGAGAATTCATTCTTCACTTTAAAAAACACACTTTTGGACCACTAACACGCTCCAAGTCCCATTTGGTAAAAAACAAAAAAACAAAAAACATGTTAAAAACAGTTTCATGGTGAAGTCCTACCTTAAATAATCAACAATAAAACAACAGTAACACTTGGATTTGTTTTAAATAAAAGTAGGCATTCAAACTGTTAAAGAAGAGGGGTACTTTACTTCTGGGTTATTTTTGTATTTCTCTGGGGTTTGGTGAAGGTTATTCTGTCGTGTACATGACTTAGTTCTCAAGGTTACAATGACATCCCAAAACCACTTACCTTAAAGCCGTAATAACAAATCCTCCCTTCACACCTCATGGTTTAGATACACAAAAAGATCACGTTCAATTTGACTTTCATTTATCAAGCTGTATTCCCCCAGTCTTGGGTCAGAAATCACACTTTTCCTCTAATTCCCTTTTGGCATCTCTGCAAAATCCCCTTTGCTTTTTTCCCTTGCTGATCTTGTTAAATTAAGTATGATGGCTCAGTGTGTGTGCAGAGTTTTTCGCAAAAAGGAAAAGAATTGAACTGTCACTCAACTTCCACCTTGTTGCAGCAGTTTTTTTCTCTGTGTGTGTGTGTGTGTGTGTGCGAGTACACATGTAGATAAATCTGTGTGAGTTCAAAAACATAATTATTCTTAGCAGAACCAAACCAAATAATGAGCAGTTAACATGACATACTGTAAACAAAGGGTATTTATGAGGTGCGTGCACATATGCATGCACGCAAGCACACACACACACACACCCACACACACACACACAAACGCACTCACACACAAACGCACTCACACACACACACACACACACACACACACACTTAAAGCCATAACACTGCTGCGCCATCAACAAACAACAGTCCCAAAGATGACTGTAGTCAGGATTAAGTCCAAATGTAGAGACGGACCTCAGATGAGCTCAACACTGTGTAATAAAAACAATAATTACATTAATAAAAAAAAAAAAAAGAAAAGAAAATATCACCCATCCATAATCAAACAGTGTTAGCTTATTAGTGTTAGCATATTCTTAGCTGATTTTCATTAAATCTTTACATCAGGGAGCACTATGACTATCAATATGCTTGATAATCACATGGCAAAGTGTTATAGAGTTTAAATTTACAGATCAGCTACATTAGAACCACCGACAGGTGAAGTAACACTGATCCTTTTATTACAGTGGCACCTGTCACAGGCAGCAAGTGAACAGTATAGTGGTTAAGCATCTAAATAATTCTTACAAGCATCTCCAATCCTCTACTATCTACTAAATAACACGAAAAGACTCCCACACAAGAGTTATTGTAGCACAGATTGCTGAACATTTGAACACTGGCTATGATCAGCATCATGCACCACATCTAGTCAGCCTTCAGAGGTGTCCTGTATTGGTGGCTGTGGGGGACTTACACAATATTAGGTTGGTGGTTTTAACGTGGCTGATTATGTACGTTGCAATGAAACATTGACAGCTGACTGATGTTGGTTGAGGTGAACACTCCAATTGACAAAAATGGGACTGATCCAAGTCAAAATGGCCAGAAGGTCAACATAAACTACAGCTTGTAGGAAAACGACTAGTTATACCACCATGGTTCAATAAAAAAAACACGTACATTTAAAGGGAGCACCAGAGGAACTCCTGTGACTAAGGGTTAAAGATACAGTACATGATATGAGATTTTAACTTGAGTGAGCGCATCATAGCTATATGAATGGTGCAGAATACAAGTGTGAAAGACTGCTAGCCAAATAAAGTATTTTTGGCACTTTGTGGAGAGGGAAGTAATCCCCCTGGATGATTCAATCCGTCTCTCACTTTGTAGACAAGAAGTCGGCAGGAGATCAAAAAAACACTTAGGAGTTAAAACTAAGGACAAGAAACAAGCTGACAGAGGCAGAATGTTTTGTTGGTAGCCTGTGTCTGGACTGAGTATAGAACTAGCTAAATAAATACCGTCTTCTGTATTCCCAGTCAACCCCATGTTAATAGCATCCTACAATGTGGATGAGAGTGCCTACAGACATGCAGCCTGTCTGAGAGTGATTAGCTGCTGAGGGGATTTGCTTAACTGCAAAGGCAGCGTAAGGTCCTGTCTGTGTGTATGTGTGTTTGTATGACTATCATTGTGAGGATAGAACCACTGGACTGGGACCTTTTTACAAAGTGAGGACATTTTAGCCGGTCCTCACAATTACAAGGGTGTTTAAAGAGGTTAGGGTAAAGTTTAGGGTGAGGCAGTTAGTTGTGATGGTTAGGGTGAGGCAGTAAATGATAAATAAAAAATTGAAACAGAACACATTAGCATGGCCTACACGACAGTAGGGGGTTAGGGAATGTATTATGTCAATGAGTGTCCTCACACTGACTCCCATACAAAAATGTGTGAGTGTGTTTGAGATTTGTTAAATACATGTTGTTCAAATACAGAAACAACAACAACGTTCAAAAAATCTGGAAGACCTTCCAGACGTGCATATTCTATTCCTCATCATACAAAATATGAGACGATTTGACTAGCATGAATTCTTAATCTGGGGGTAAAGTAATCTGTCTCAGAATGTAATAATTCACATGGTATGTCTTTTGATTTGGATTAGTGGCCTGCAATCCTCTTAGCCCAATAGCTCAGAAGAACTTCTCAGTGACAAGTTCTCAAGTCCACATAGCTTGCATAGACGGTTTCTCTTGGCCATTAACTTTCACAGCTTATAGGTAATCTGCTTATATCTGGCTCTGACAGTTTCTACATATATCTTGGAGTGATATTGTAAACAAGTCCTTAATGATGCTCATACTGTGTAGAGTATGTAAGGGGTCAATACTGCCTTACTGTGGTGTAGCCGGTTTTAAGGATCTGCATCGATGATTGGTGCATTAATGAGAGCAAATCATCTCGGCACGTACTCTGAATTTCCTTTTTCTTATGTCACAGTTTAAAAGGGATCAGTGACACTGGGGATTACTAGCACGTGTGAAACACTTTACACTTTAATACCCAAGAATCAGAACCTAACCAAGGCCAAGTCCGTACTTAATGCAGTCCGTACTTAGAGGAGAGAGAGAGAGCTCCATTTGTCAAAACAAAGTCTGTCACAGCTCTAGCCCGCTGCCATCGTTAAACATGATCCAGTGCTATCAAATAACTCGTACCAAGACAGGAGAGAAAAAAATAACCCTGAATCATTTAAATCCTCGACTCAATATTCTTTATCCTTTAAGGTTCTTTATAATTTAATAAACAGGATTAAAGTCATTGGGTAGAACAGAGCTAAGCGAGGCTCGTTCCACATTTTCTGTTTTAGCCTGCACTCTGCATACTGAGTCTTATTAAGCTCTTGCAAGATTACAGGGCCTTAATCTCTGGGAACACATGTTGTGAAGAATAAAAGCAATTTTATTTGGGAAACCAGAGTCCAAGTTTAGCAGGAAATGAGCTTTCTCCATAATCTCATCTTTCTGCTTTTTTTCCCCAGAGTAAATGAAAAGTCCTGGTTATAGAACTGAGCTCTCTCTCTCCGAGTGTGTGTTAAGGAATTAACTGTGTATTGTGTACAGTATGAATGTGTATTTCTCACACACACACACAGACACACACACAGACACACACACACACACACACTGTGCTTGCTAGTTCATAAATACCACAGCAGTAGAGCAGGTTTTACCCACTGAGTCGGCTTTGATTTCAGAGGAATGTAAATCCACCTGCTTGTGAATAGACGGGTTTTCAGACGAATGTATTTATTGTCACTGTTCTGCCCCAACACACAACCATGTCCCTCCTCTTCCAATCACCTCCCTCCTCTCCTCTCTCTCCCCTCACCCCTCGTTCCCTGTAAATTCTATGCAGATTGCTGGCCCATGCTTACTGCACTTTGCAGAGAAAGCTTCGTAAAGATGACGATAAGCTAAAGCTCTAAATCCTAGACTTAGCTTTCTTATCGTGAGCTGCAGGAGCGAATGGAGAGCTTTAATAGAAGATGTGTGCACTACAGTGTGTGTGTGTGTGTGTGTGTACACAAGTGTGTTGTCTGGATTGTACATTTAAATGCATTAAGACTCCTTTCCTCCACACTGGCACAATTTCATAAGCATTGGCCCTGCAGCTGCTTAAACCCTTTTAAAAAGAATTAAGACACTGTGATCTAATAAATATGATTGTCATCGGTGTCATGCTGTCAGCGGTGGTATTTTCAAAATACAGAAATCTATCATATAGAGAATTTGTGTTGCTTATCCTGTATGCTTTTGAGCTGAGCAGTGTATGATGCTTTGTTGTTATGTTTTTTTAAGCATGATGTCATTGCAGTTTTCAGCAGGGCATTATACTGTACGAGAGGAGTCTAAATATGAGCCAGCTCACAGCAACAGATGCAGTTCATAGTTCTTCCTTCCCAGGAAACCAATTCCATCAAATGTTTATTCAAATGCTTGCAACAACCTACATTTAGATTTTTCTGACAAGCGGCTCATTGTTCAATCAGTTTATTTTTGTTTTTGTGCTCTTATCACTGTTTTGATTAAATGTGACGACAGTAGTGTTGTTATTTGCTTATGTTGCCAAACCACTGTGAATCAAATCCAAACAAACCACACCTGCACTGGTACCTGCACCTGCCCCTTTGAAACTCCGTTTTTTTAAATAAAGATTCATAATGTGCTCTTGAACTGCAGATTTGCTCGTACCTTCATTCTTATATTGATGAATCACATTATCCTTGTAAGGCAAAACCTGTCAGCTCAGTAGATTTACGATGGTGGAACGACCTACCCACCTCTGCATGCTCAGCTGCGTCACTCTCAATTTTTAAAAGCCTGCTGCAAACAGAACTTTTCCCAATCGTTCTCTGCATGTAAAACCTCTAAGAAAGAAAAAAAGGAAAAAAGAAATCTTGCACTTATACCCCATTAAATTGCAACAGCTCTCCCTAGAGCACTTTAAAGTTCTTCTCCTTGGCTTAGACATTTTGCTGCTTGCTGTGTACCTCACCTGTGAGTCGCTTTGGATAAATGCGCCTGCCAAATGACTAAAAGTAAAAGAAAAAGAAAAAAAAGTCAGGTTTAAAATTTAAGAAAAAAAAAATAATAATGCTCTTCTTCTGGAGGACAGGTTTGCCTAGAGTTATCTGAGCTGAGGGAGTCTGCTGCCTGGTGCGAGTAATCGGGATAAGCCAGGACGTACATCTTGTTGTGGCACCCTGAGTTACTTGGCCTCTTTAAGGACACTGCTTTACGTGGTTTTAAAACGTAAACGTCACTGCTGATCAAGTAAAAATACCTTAGAAATTAAAAATCATATTAGTTTGACTAAATTAAATAAATGTGTTGTTTAGAGTTTGCATAGTACAATGCACTTGAAATGACTCAGTTGCTTGAAATAGTTATTCTGAGGAGTATTTACTAAATAATAAAGTAAATTATCAAGTTACTACACTAGTTCAAAATACTTTTCCATGCCCACATTACTTCACATGCCATAATTCCTTTAGCACTAGTCTTTTACCATCAGACTCCATTCTAAATAATCTTGTGATTAACAAGTAATTTTATTCTCTGCCAAATAAACTGTTTAAATAAACTTACATTAAGCTCCAAGTATTAAAGTGCACAGAAGACAGTACTGCTACTAAACAGTTGTGCTTAGTGTAATACCTCTCGCATTTGTGTGTTTTTTTTTTTTTTTATGAGAAACATAGTGCGCCGAGTTTAGCATATTCTAATATCAACATTAAACAGGCTTTAAAACGAAGATTCAGTAGGGTTCATTTTTAGACAATTGATATAGATTTGAAAATCATAGATGTAAAGTAAAGAAATATCAATATGAATAGGTTCAAATACAACTAAACTTGTTTTTATCAAGAATTTTAGAAAAGTGATGATTATACTGTAATACCAGGAGTGTAATTTTACTTAATTGTAAATGTTAACAAGTATAATAACACTGACATTATTAATCACTATCACACAGATACAAATACAAAAAATAAGATACGCCCCATGTTGAGGTGGTAATTGTCACTTCTTCTTTACTTTATAGCAGAAAATGTGAATCCGCCCTCATTAGAAACCATAAATAGATGCGCTGTGTCCTGGGAATGTTTTCCAACAGGTCACACAGTTTCCTGAAGATGCTCCACAATGAACAGGTTTTAAAAGACTGCCTGACAGCTCCAGGTTAGCACTTGGCACACGTAGGCCTCTTGGCCTGGCAGCACCTCAGGGGTCAGAGCTTATTGTACTGCCAACCAGCCAGTTAGGGAGGGAGCCAGACAGCACCAGTGTCCGCTGCCCTGCTATCTGTACTGTCACACACACATACACAGTCTTCCTGCATCCCCCAATCCCCCACCTGTGTCCCTGATGCCTGTCCTGTGCACTCAGGTGCACGCACATCAGCATAATGAACTCCAAGGTAGACTTTACCACTTCACTGGCTCCTCACAAGACAAAATGCCAAAACAAATCTTGTCATAATTAGGCATAATCCAGCTCATTACCGTCTGCTTAATTATCCTATTAATAACACTTCCTAGGAGAGCTTGTTTGCGGCTGCAGCAGTGCGCTCGGGCAAATGTTTGTTCCTAAATGAGCAAACACAGAGAAGACAACAGCATTGTTCAAACATGGGAGCTTTGACAATAGGAAAAAACAGGGCCAGGATTAATAGCATAGCACAGAGCTTCCCTCTGAGGCCTTGCCTTACCACCAGGGCTTTGAAATACAGGTAACAAGCAAGTATACTGCATATGCACTGTGTTTATGGGCATAGATTTTAAATGCATACAGCATGTTTTCAGTACAGCTTGTCTAAACTGAAGTAGAGGCGGCAATAATCATCACTTTTTGACTAAATCTGACATGTATTAAAATAATGTAGCACCTAAAACTCCCTATACAGCTCAAATGCAGTACACAGAAAACAACTTGCTATCCAGCGTTACTGAACAAAGAATAATGTTTTCTTTGTATGAGAAGCCTGCTTTAATCTCATAACAAAGACTGTATGGAAGAGATATAGACAGAACAAGGCAGAGTAATTTGAGGTCAATGACTTCTTGTTTTCTCTGAGGCACTGAGGCATAATTCATGTATAATTCTCATCTGGAATGGGTTAATAGCATTTTTGCAATTGTTTCCTTTCAGCTTAGACAAACAAATGCTTGTGAGAAAATAATGATATCATTAAGATTGCATTATGCTCCGTTTGTTCTGATTTTTATACTTGACATGTTAAAATTTTCACCTTCTTTTATTCCCACCCACAGTTACACATGTAAGGTGCCCTAAGGTTTTTATTTTTAAAATGTTATAAAATAAGCATTTTGCCACCCGAGTTCATTATTTGGATTTGGTTTATTTATCTAATTTCAACCAGCAATGATGTCAGAAAAGATGGGTCAGACCTAAAACTGGTATTTTTGAGCTACAGCTTCTGTTGTGCCATTAATATTCATTTTAGCCTTTGTCGATCTGTGCAGCTTGCAGGCTGGCTCCTGAGGAACACTTCTTTCACTTCTTGGCATGAACATAAGACATGTTACCAAATGTATTAAACATTAGATAGTCTACCTTTGGGAAAATGAACTTAGGTCTCACAGTCCAAATTCAATTTTTATTATTTGCCAAATTACATTAGCTTTGGGTAAAAAGCTGAACTTTTTATTCAACTGTTGTATACTTAGATACATAACTTGCTGCAAGTGAATAATAAACAAATATACAAAGACGAAAGTGGAAGTTTAGTGTGTAATATTATATGTTGTTTATTATTATTTTATTGTAAACACAAATATTGAAAGTATCTGGTGAGTGTGTTGGCCACACCATCTCAAGTGAACAAAGTGGAGTAAACACCAGAAACTTAGCTGGCAACATCTGTAAGAATACAGCTCCAGCTGCAAACTGAGAGTCCTGTGTCTGCCTGTTCTCAGGAGTTCAGACTCACTCAGTTTAAAATGCCAAGGACGCAAGTCTGAACTTGGCACAGTCTGTATTGAGAAATGCCCGTTGTTGAAAGATATCAGGCATCACAAAACTGTCAAGTTTTGGCATCGTCAAGGTGGCACTGCCTCCTGTTTTCTTCACTTTAGATTCAAACTGCTGATAAACAAATCAAGAAACATATTTACTGCCTGTCCTTCCTCTTGTTATTTTCATCAGTAATCCAACAACATTTTGGCCTGGACCTGCATCCCCCTAGAAGATTAAAACAGTATAGCTCATGTTTCTGTAATACATCTATCTCTCTAGCTGAAGTCTGCACAGACTGAGCTCGAGCCTTCTCAAAAGGGCAAAAACTCACAGCAAGGTGAAAAAGTCTGCCAACGGCTGCAGGCAGAGGCCAACTAAGGCAACCCAGACCACATCCTGCTTGGCTGGGACTGATGGGTTGGTGTGTGCTCTAAAAGCTTTCTGAGGAAAGAATTAATATGTGTAGAGTGTTAACACACCAACACACACACACGCAAGCCAAAGGTATTTACATAGACCTGAAGGAATCTCACACAGTTTATACTTAACACCTAGTCTAAAAACACTAACACACAAGAAGCTTTCTTTATCTCTCTTTCTCTAACTCTATCCTCAGGCTAATGTTTCGTCCCTTGGTGTGAAATGCTATCATCTGGCCTGTGGGAGCAGAGGGTGAAGACAAAGCCCTGGCACTAAATACTGTCTTGGCTCTGTGTACACAAACACCCTTTCCTCATCAATATTTAAATACACTTTTACCAGACCTAGGGCCTGTGTTCATGCTAGTGCATCAGCATCAAGTATAGAAATGTAAAAAAAAGTTACTATAAGCTGTTAAAAGTCTTGTTTGCTCTCAGTATTTTTAGTGTTGCTATGTTTTCTCAACTGGAAAGCTTTTATAATTCAAAAAGCATATCCAAAATCTGTAGGAGATCATCTGTAATATAATGTAGCACACTTGTGCTTTTGATGTAAACTGAATGGGAAAGCATGACAGGATGCTGTGCTGGTGATGCCCATTTTATCTTTCTCCTCTGATCTTTGGAGAAACCAAGAGAAAAAGAAAGGGAGTGAGGGAGATGCAGAGAAAAGACTGTCAGCAGATAGAGAAAAGAGAAACTGGGTGAATGAAATGACAGCAGCAGCACCATGTCAAAAGAATAAAGAGAATAAGTTATCAAGGAAAAATGCATCAATGAATCACTTCATGCAAAAAATAGCTAACAGCAGATGTATTGAAATCCTATTGAAATCCTATTATAGAGGGAAAAGGGAATAACCGATGCTTTCTCCTCTTTTTCACAGTAATTCAGTTTTTCTGCACCTGCATCAGTATTTACAAGCAATTTAGAACTGTATTTATTATTTGTATGTAAGCCTGAGGGCTGCCTTCTCGAAAACAGTAAAGTGGCACATATCTACAGGATCTGAGACAGCAAAAGACAATGGTCACTGAGGATAATTATTCTGCCGACACTGTCAAAACAGCAAAGAGACTATACCTGTGTTAAAAATTAAAAGGTTGTTTCACTCAATTCAAACACACAAAGTGAGTTAAGAAACTTAATTATGCTGTGAATTACTCAAACTAGATTTGTATCTTGTTTAAGATACAACAATATAAGAGATAAAACACTAAATGGAAACATACCACACACATAGACACACTGTCCTGTGGCCCTCCAGGTAGCTTGGCCTCAGGTGGATTCTGTGCCCTTGAGCAGCAACAGGACGAGATTGTCATGACCAATAAGATTTATGAGAGTGAGGTGACAAGAGTGCACTAAGACAGACAGCTGCTGTTAAGTAGCTGTTTAAACTACCTAGAAGATAAAATGCATTCTTCCTAAGTCTCTGCCACTGAAATAAATGTGTGATAGAAGTTTTAATAGCTGTATGAGAACTTTGCTCTCTTTCTGACTTGTGATTTTTGATAGAAAAATTCATATTTTTGCTAACAAGATTAAATTTTGATTATAACACCATTACTTCTGAAAGAAGAAACAACACAGAACACGTTCTAAAATGTGGCTAGCATTAACTTAATACTTTTCACCATAATTTGTCATTTGTGGTCACATTTGCCCTTTTTTGAAAATGTTGTCTATGTAGTCCAACTTTATTGTACTATATTCTAATATATTAGCATATTAGAAATAACTTTCCACAACCCCGCTTTTAGTGGAAGTGGTGAGTTTCAGTAACACCAACTTATATGTACCTGTACACTTTCGAGCACAGCTTCCTCCATTTACAATCCATAGTGATGAATCATCTTCTGCAGTTATTTCAAGATACCCAAGTCGCTCAGGCTAACACCAATTAGGCCCCTGCAATTACTCATCATAATACTGCAGTTCACTGGGCAACAATAATAAATGCAGTTATGGATGGGCTTACCCAAGTGGAGCTAACATCCACAGAGTACTAATGATAGCAAGACAGCGCACATAATAACAAATTGTGCTCTGCCTTCATAATGAGACTCATGAGTTGAATGAAACAAAGGGGAAAGGAGGCGCTACACTTTACTGAGGGCTAACAGAGTATAACATTTGCAAGCACGGGCAAGATCACCATCTGCAATTTGCTGAAATGAGGCCTAAGTGCAACATTTATTGAAAGGTATTATTATGATTTATGCACTTGTCAGTGCAACATACCTTTTGTTGCTGTGGGCGAGGAGTTGGAGATTTGGATAGAATTTAAGGACTCAAACAGCCCAAGGAAGTGAAAAGTCATTCCACTGCGTTTCATACTTTTAGAGATGTGTGAAGGTCAAACTACCTCTCACATAAACCCACGCACGAATGCTCTTCACCAGTGTATTGGAAATCACTTTATCTTATGTCTTACGGTATTCTGCTTGTGCTGTTTTACCAACTGACATATCTTGTGATTTTGTCTCCTAAATTTTCAGATGATACAAAATGATTTGACCCGCACAGGAGTTCACTGAGAACACATAACTACTCAAGATCCTCTAATGTACCTCACTGTGTGTCTGCAGATATATTTATCCACTATTTATTCTGTTTTTTTCTTTATTGTGACTACCATCTACACATACACACAGTGAACTGTGATTCAGTACAGAATTAAAATTCATTTGAATTCAGGCATGGAGTACTTATAAACCCTACTCAAGACACAACCAGTCTGTTTTGTTTTTTAAAGCAACATGCAACTCTAAAACTATAGTAGCTAGCAGTAGCTCAATCCACTTCTGGCAGGATTACAATTGCAAAGACATATCATCAGTAGGCTGACACTAACCTGTCTCATGAAAGTCTCCCACTGCCAAACAGCTACCTGGATATTTGTGCATATAAAATTACACTAAGTAGTGTAGAAGGGTAAACCTTGCTCAAAAAGGGATTCTCTCTGCACTGCTCGTATTACTGTTCATTGATTTTAGATCACAGACGTTTTTGCCAACACCTCTCTGCATTAAAAGACTATGTTTTAGAGAATCATTGTACTAGGAAATATAGGAAAAGTGTTGGAAGAACATGTCGCTTGAGAGTAAATCTAGTGACATCAACTTGCTTGTGTCATGTCAAGCAAAAACCAAACAATGAGCAAAGTCTGGCTAGGCCTGGGATCACGCAAACCCTCATCACTAACACAACCAGCTAACAGACTCCATAACACCGGTCCAACAACCCCATGAAGAGTATAAAGACATGAGGCATCAGCTGACTAACTACATAGTGAGATTAAGCTTGACTGGCAAAACACAGTTGATATTACCACATTTCAAGTTCAGAGCTGAGGTCCCATGCATGTCCCAAGCTATGTACAAACCATGTGAAACAAACTCAAAACAAATATTAACAAACTGAAACCAAGTTCAATCATCTTGACACCATATTCAGTGGGTTAAAGACAGTCATAACTGAATGAAAAGAGGTGGGAAATATATGGTGAAATGTCTATGGTGACAGTGTGGTGTGGTTAGGGCTAGGCCACCACAATGGTTTTTAAAGGCTGACTTTGGCATGACCTTCGGTGTTAACCAGCTCAACTTCTCACCATGCTGGACACCATGATATCATCAGTATAAAGTGGCCTACGCCATTGTAAGAATTTGTACTTGTGCACTGGTTTGTCTGCATCTCTCTATAATTACACTGCCAAATGCTAGTGGGACGTTGTGTTTCTTTGACACTGTGGCCTAATGCCTACGATGATGACTGAGCTGAGTTGAAGCCGATAGATGTTGAAGCCGAAAAATGAAATGCATTTTTTTATGCTTTAGTGACTTGTTGTTACTGCGATTTCATGTACTGCTAGTTCATCACATACTTTGTCACAACCTACAAGTTAAGCAAAATACACACTTTATTTTCTTATTACCACAGTTTTGCAGGAAGGTTATTACTGAAGCTTATGCACTAACACCTGCTTTCTCATGTCAGAAACAAAACAGGTTGGAAACTGCGAACGCACCAGAAAAATAGCCAGGACCCACAATGCACTGGGGCTGGCAGGCAGAAAGCAGATGGGTTGGCTGGCCTTACTGGAAAGCAGGGGCCCAATAGTGGCACCGGTTGTTGTTTTTGATGAGCTATGCACATAAGAAACCAGAACATCTGGTCTGACCATGTGGCACCTCCATTTGTCCAAGGCCCCTTGAAGCAAGCCCTCACATTGAGTCACACACTCAAGCGCACACACACACAGACACCTTCCACTGCCAGCTGCATCCACACAAATCCAATGAATGATGCATGTTATTCACAGCGCGGTGATGAGAGGCCGGGTGAGATGAGGGAGGAGGGAAGGTGCGGCAAAACCAACCCCTTCACAGAACGCCCTCTTTCCCATCATCCTTTTCTGCGACTTTGATTAAAAATTATCCCACTCTTCCCCAAACAAGTCATGAATATGCAGCAGGGTAATAAGCCTTGGCTCAAAGCAACTGATTTGTCAATTGTCTGCATTTCATCAAGATTGAGTAACACCTCAAGGGTGCTATAATCGAAAGCTGTAAAAAGAAGAGGGAGGAAAGAGCCTGTTCACCATTAGATTGCTGCGTTATCTTAATCATTAGGCACTTTGGGAGCTTAATTAACGACCTGACAAGAGCTGGGTAGAGAATTTGGAGTTGATTGGTTGTCGGAGGTGTTGAGTGAATATACAGAATGCAAAGTCAGGGGAGGAATTCTAGTGAGAGAGAAGAGTGGCTTATTCGCTTTCAAAAACCAACTCAGCAGCAGCCATTAGACTGTTTTAATTAAGCATAATTAGAGATGCGATTACAATGATGGGTTTGATAACCGGTATTAAATCATTCATCCATAAATGTTATGTTGAAATAGATGAGGGGAAAAAATGAGAGAGAGAGGAGGGGCGGGGTGGAGGTGGAGTGTAAGATGTAGTGAATAAAAATGTGTATGAGAGGGGAGTGTGAAAAAGAAAGAGATAGTGAGAGCAAGATAAAGAAATTAAAAGAGATAGAAAGAGACAGAAAGAAAGAGAGAGAGAAAGAGAGAGAGAAGGGAGATGGCTGGCAGGCTGCCACCAATTAGTTGGATGTGCTCAATTGCAGGAATTCTCTGGTGTAGTGACTCATGTTGACAGATGTTCCGGGTGAATTATTTGTACTGGGGAGACAAAGTGTATGCACTAAACACACACGCAAACACACACACACACACACACACACACAGACTGCTCATCCCATAACCCTGCTCTGATATAAATCCAGCATGTTTATTGCCTTGGTCGGCAGGAGAAAATGAGATTGGACACTCTTTCCTCTTTCTCATTCTCTCCTCCTCTTCTCCCCTCTGCTGACTGGCTGACTGGGTCGTTTTTAAATGCCTTGTAAATTTGTCAGGCATATTAAGTGCCCATTAAAGGGCACCAAGCTGGAGGAGGAAGCAGGAAGGAGAGGCTCATATGGCAGTCTCTGGCTGGCAGTGCTCCCACATTCATCCAACTTAATGGTGCCCGCCCTCTGTGGCACTGGGGAGTCATAGCTGTGATGTATTGTGGCATGGACGGACACAAGGAGGACTGGAAGAGGCAGATTAGCTACTGTAGGCTACAATGTTTGGAGGTAACCTGGCTGTGACTGGCAGCTTGGCAGATTTCATAATGTCCTGGCTCAGTGATCTGTGGCCCTCTATCAGATGGTTTACTAGGTCATCAGTTGAGTAGGAGGTGCAGTTTTAGTTAATTGGTGGACAACTTAACTACAAAACTACATAGTAGACTCCCAGGGGCAAAAGGCGTTGCCTGGGAGACAGTTTTCTGGGACATCTC
Organism: Anabas testudineus; assembly: GCF_900324465.2. Lineage (NCBI taxonomy): Eukaryota > Metazoa > Chordata > Actinopteri > Anabantiformes > Anabantidae > Anabas > Anabas testudineus. The sequence continues at coordinate 14,334,384 of NC_046612.1, forward strand.
CTGCATTTTAATGCACTTTAGCGTCCTACACACACATCTACTTATTCTATCATACACACAGACAAGCTGGGGGGGTTGCCAGTTTGCTCTGAATGAGTCCAGTGTGTATGTGTGCCTATAGGTATGAATCTATGGATGGGAGTGTGTGTGGATGAATGCATGCATGCGCGTTTGTCTGTATGGTGCAACGGTGGAGGGTTAGTGTGTGGGCGGTCCGTGTTCGGCTTGAAGCGCGCTCTCCTCCTGCTTCCTGGGCGGTCTCCTCCTCTGCCTTCTGCTAGTCCCCCGCCTCCACCATGTGGTAGCCCCTAGGGCTATGAGATTGGGCCATTGGGGTGGGCTCTGCTTTATCTCTGCTTGGGCAGCGGTCCGGGGGTGCTGTGGGCTCCCTGGTGTGGGTAACTTGCGGGCTGTGGGGCGCACAGGCCTCTTCTCGCCACCCGCTGGACCTGGCATAGGGTTGTGGAGACATTCGGGGCACGCTCGCGTGTCCACATGCACACCTTACAAGCATGAATCATCATTGTGGTGGCTGCTGTTGCGATGCTGCACGTGATAGTGAAATGTGGTATATTCATGCGTGTCTGAAGTAGTTGGTATACGTTGTTTGTCTGCACTGTGCTTTACTTACTGTTACTTTATTATCATTATCATCGTTATCATTGCTGTTGTTACTACGGTTAATATATTTAATATCATTACTAATATTATTATTGGTTGTTTTTGTTATGATTGTGTACTGAATTATTACCATTTATTTATTTATTTTCTTTATATATATATATATATATATATATATATATATATATATATATATATATATATATATATATATATATATAACTATTATTATAATTATCATCACATATTAGTTACAATGCAACTGATTCAACCTATTTGTATTTTGCAACCTGCCAGAAATAACTGAATTATGGATTTTAGCATGATTATTGTTAGTTTTAAAAATAGGTAAGAAAGCAAAGGCAAAAAAGAGCAAGTTCACGGATGAACCTGCATTGCCATAAAAGCATAGATGCACAAAAGTGTGCCGTGCTCTCCTCCAATTTTCGGGCAATTAACAAAGACGAAAGTGGTCTTAATCAATTAATGCAACTGCCTTATATTTTGTCAATACAGGGGCAGTCTATAAATCTTTAGCCTAGAGTCCATTTTCTGATGGACACAATAAAAAGCCACTCTGCTCAGTCGATCAGAAAGCCAGAATGCAATGGGAAAAAAAACTCTATAGATCAAGTGGCCCTATACTAAGTAAGTGAGTTTCCTAATGTGGTTTGTTGGTTTTCTGTCCCTAACAAAAAAGAAAGCACAAAATAAGCTTTAAACTTTTGGTAATCATGTAGATGAACCATTGCTGGTTTCTTGTGGTGACTTAATTTCACAGTGTTGTGTATGTGCTTGAGCAAATCTGTAGCATTATAACCTTAATCATACTCTGGGCTTGATATGAGCCATAGTTACAGACTCACTTCCACATACTACAACTGGGGCATGTGTACACAGAGATTATCACTTGAATGAGACTGTTTCTTTGCAGTTTTCTACAGTTCACCAGTGCTGCTTTTGTCTCTCTGTGTGTGTTGCAATGCAGTTCTGTTTTCACATTAAAAGTAGAAGTAGTTAAAGCCCAATGAAGAGAGACTTTATCCAGACTCACTCACCACCACAATGTGCATCCTGTAGCCCTCCAACATTTGCAGCACGTGGCAGTTAAGATACTTCAAATTTCACTGTAGAGAGGAAAGGAGTCAAGAAATCAATTGTGAGCATCTCTGTACTAAGCCTGTAGTATTTAACAGTAAAGTTGCATTCTTTACTGTTAAATACTACAGAGCGTGGACTAAGAATGCAGCCCGACATGTCAGACAAAATAAATAAAAAGAAATCTGTTACAGTTCTGCTATTTATCCTCCCCAGTTAAATGCTTTTTCAAGATGGGTTCTAGCTTTATAAAGTGCAACTCATCTTTCTCTCTACCTTGTGCAACAATACACATTTTAATTTTTGTAAAATGGACCACCACTAGATGTTTTATGTATAAATTGCAGTATGTCATATGCTTGTATGCCACATACAGTATATATCTGCTGAGTGTCTCCTACTGTCTATTACATACATACACTATATTATACGCTCTTTCTCTCTACTTTATACCCACATGCCTCTTCCTTATGCTCTGCTCCCACCAGCTGCTTTAATGAAGTTGTATGGAGCACTGTTCTCCCTATGCTGAGACTGGATATGAAAGGGAGCCCTCAGAGCAATGGAGGCACAGGGCTCTCTCTCCCTCCCACTAATGAGCTGAGCTTTCAGTGTGCCCACTAATTAGTTCATCTATAACTCTAAGCACTCAATTACTTTCCACCAGCACCACCACAGAGACCTGAGAGAGGCGATAAGACTGACAAATGCCTTGGCAGTATGTTCAAGAACTCTCTCTCTCACTCACACACATAATATGGCTTTGAGCTGTGAGGCCCAGGAGAAGTTTTTCTAAACTTCCCACGCTCAAACATGCTGTTCAGGCAAAGCACACTGATCTCTAGTTTCACCCGCTTTCTCTGGTGTTTTTTGTCTCTGGCTTCCTAAATGCATGATTCATGGATTAACATCGACACAAATGTACAAGCAAGAGCATGAGTGTGTGAATTTTCAGTGCATTATTTAAACACAATCATAACTCACACAATAAAATCTGTTAAACAAAATCTCATTATAAATTAGGCAAGAAAAAAAGGATTTAATGTTTTCTTCATTTATTTTTATCTCCACCACAATTATAGGTTACACCCAGTTTGGACAAGATATTATGCTGATTAGACATAAATATAACAAGGAGTGCAAACACTACTCAGCCACTCAGGTTCACTGTTTTTCTGGAGTGTATTTATTCCATATTCACTGCAAACTCTGTAACACCTTGGCCAATTACAGCAACACTGACAACACCAATATTCACACCTACACATACATGACCACAGTTCACAAAATCCATCAACACCACATCTGTGCCCACCAATCTGGAGTGAGGACTTGATCTTTTTAGCTGTTCACACCTGACTCAAGGACAGTTGTGTATCATCTGAGCTCTGCAGCTACATTGGTCAAATTTTGATGACAGAAACACAGGCACACATATTGTATGACTGGAATAAGAATGTATGAAGAATAATGTGTTAGCAAACATTTACCTACTTTTACACAGGAGACACACTGAACACTTCATTTACTTATTGGTGAATTAGATGTATTTCCTTTTTAACTCAGTCTTACTCTGCACCAACCCCAGAGAAAAACTGGCCCCGTGTTGTGTTGATGTAATATATGGATTAATTTTTTGCAGCAGCCATCTGTCCACCATCAAACAGCAACTGCACATGGACTTTATCTAAACAGCCCATATTATGGTCTGCAAATAATGTGTAGACCGTTGAACCAAAACAGTGAGATACATAAAACAACAGAATTGGCACATAGATGTCTTTGTCACGAACAATGACCCTCTTCAAATTTCATGCAGTCATTTGATTTAGAGACTTTAAAATCTCTTCACAGTGTATCTGTACTTACTGTCTTTCAACAGTACAATACATCAACACAAGAACATTCTTTGTTTCAAAGACTAAAGTAGAGAAAAAGAAATGAGTCTGTAAAGAATTTTTGACGACAAACACAATTTCTTATCTCATGTGTTTTCATTATTTTCCTCAGTATTTATACTAGAGGTTTTCCAACAATGCACCATTCTGTGGTTTGTCTAGACTTAAGAATTGAATTTTCTGCTGTGGCCACACTTCTGCGACATTAAGACCATGAAGAATATTATCATGATTTCTATAGTTACCATTATGTTTTGGTCAAACAGGGTTATGTAGTCACATCAAACATGTCAGCCATAACAGATCAGCAGTTCTGACGCCTTTAGCCTTGCTTGAGAAAATAGTTTCTTTAGCAGTATAAAAGGTTTCACGATGTTGTTCAGTGTAGTTCTTTAAGAAAAAAAAGAACTACACTAATTAACAAATCATTCCCTAATCATGAATGACTATAAATAGTCCTGTGGAAACTTTTATGAAAACTTCCCTAATCCTATGCAAATAAGCAACAGGTGAAATGATGACTTCATCTACACACCCTGCAGCCCTGCTCTAATATGTACACAAAAGAATATGCAAATGACTAAATGTAAATGTATACAGTTTCAAAATGAGAAGAGGAAGATCCCTAACAATACTTCCATCTTTCCCTGTACAGGCGTATATGACAACCATTTGAAGAGGAAATGCAACGCCTAACAACCAAATTCAAATAGAGAGATGCAAACATTTATAGGTTTTTTTATACACTTGTTTTCTCTCCTGACTCAACTCTCAGAAGCAGAAACTCAATAAAGAGATCAGCTGGGGGCTCTGCAGTGCCTCCATACAGGAGGGTGTAGCTCCATTACCCCATGTCTCATGGGCCAGAAACAAAGACTCAGCAGGGTCACTACTGTGGTTCGTTGACTGAGAAGTCAATAACCTGTGCTTAAAGTACACAGAAATAAAGTGGTATGATTCCATTAAAACATGGTGTAAAAGTATTCTGGTCTTTAACTGAAGGAATTAACTAAGCAGTGCAGAGTTTGAAAGATCAGTGGAAAGGCAGAGTAGAAGACTGATGCCTGCACATACTTTGCTATTGTTCAAAGTAAAGCGTGGGAGTGTATCTTGAAAGAAACAGATTTGTCTTGCTGAGGGCCATTTTGATGGTCAATTAATCTTTATAAATCATTTAAAAGGCGAACATACCACCAACACATGCAGCTATTCTTAGTCTCAACTGTTGCTCAGACAAATCAACTTTGTTGAATTTGTTCAAATTTGTGTTTGCTTGTTCAATGCTTTTTGCGATTCTGTAGATTAAATAACGTATCGGTTAACTATGTGGTGAACGAGTTAACAATCCTGTTGTAGACACAGCTGATAGCCTGATGTTATTTTTAAGCTTAAACAGTTAATAGTAACAAATGTTGTTTGTGATGGTGTCTGTGAACACAGCAATCCTATGCCTTTTCAGTTTTCATTCTGAAACATTGTAAAGCTTCCTTTTAGGCCATGTAAAGCAGTATTTGGACTGCAAAGGACTGCAATCCAGAATAATCCTTTAACCACTAAATAAAGTTGGAGAAAAGTGTCAGAATACCAAATTCTAGCTGACAAGTCTGAGTTATATAAAAGGTGTGTGATTATTTTGTAGCAGTCTGGCATCAGCTGGACGATATTTAATGTAGGTATGCATGGTGGATGGTAATGGCTCTATGCTCAGATACACAACTTCTGAAATCTTAACTTGCAGCTGACGTGTCCTGCTGCCTTAAGATGTTGCAGAGTTTCAAAAAGGTAAAAGAGAAAATATAAATATTAAACAGCTGCTCAGAGGAAGTAGTGATTCTATTTCTGTTCTTAGCACAGCAACACCAACAACTTGCTTTGCACTTATCTAACTGCGTAAGTCTCAAAGATATTTATTCAACCCATACTACCTGTGCACTGTGCTTGGCACAAAAATGCAGAGATCAAAATGCTTTTCAGGGTCATCAAACAGTGGGAGTGCTGCTTTTGCTCGTCATTAAAATCAGTGATTAGAGGCTCTATATGTTCTACTTGGTTTCTCAGCTGTCTCTCTTTCTCTCATTAAAATATTGTACATTAGCCATAGTTAACATTTAACTGCCAAAAATCACAGTTTTCTTGAAAGATTTGAAGGTATTTTTGCTTGAATTTTTCAGATGCTAGTGAAGAGGTAGAAAGAAAACATGAGAGAAGAGGGAGTAGGAGTAGCAAAGGTGGAACCCGGGGGTGCTGCAGCATGTGCTGTAATCATTGTGCTGCCAGGGCACCATGACAAGTCACTGCTGAAGGATTTGTTAAAGAATGTCTTTCACATTGTTGATGTAATCAAACTAAGCCAGAAGAGTCACAGCAGGACCAGCAAACCACATTCTTAATAGCTCTAGCTACTGTGGCATTCGCTTACTTTATTAACATTAGCTGGTTGACCCACTGCCGCTCAGCTAGTGTGTGGGCGCTGAGTCATAACACTCATTGACAGAGTACACAATTTAAGTGACTGACAAAGAGGAAACTCAAGATTGCATTTATCCTTAGGGGTCAGTTTTAATTTTGTCAGTGGTATTTGTTACAGATGGGTAGTGCTGGTCGCTGGTGCAATTGGGTTGTAATGTTTTGCCTTTTAACTATTAACACCAAGCAGGTAACAATATATTTCTCACACTTCATTAACATTACAGGGGGAGTTGGGGAAAATACTATGATCTTCCTACTATGATCTCGGATAGCATAGATAGTTTAAGACAGGATATAAGGAAATTACAAAATCAATCTGGAGAATGCAGATTTAACTCAAATCTGAACACAGACACAAAAGCCATATATTGTATTACTCAGTATCATTAACACATTACTACCTATCACATTAAATGTGAAATGTTACTTTTTGGAAAAGGAAAAAACCAACAACAAACCATGAGGCTTTTTCTGGTTTCTTCAGTGTACAAGTAGCCCAGATAGAAAACAATAACTAAAAGCTAATAAGCCAAATTTGCTATAATGTAAACGCATATTAGCTAAAAACACCTACCTGTAGCTGACAGGTCGTCAGCTACAGGTAGGTGGCGTCTTTCTGGGCTACTTTAGCATTTTCTGAATACTGGTTCTCAAACAGACCTACAGTACATGTAGATGTCACCATGTTTCTGTCTATCAAATTAGCAGTTTTTGACTCGACCATTTTCACACAAAATCAACATTTCACACTAAGCTCATGAATTTACGTGAAAAGAACAAGAACATCATCATTTCCCCAAGCAAAGCCTGCAAATGTATAAACAAACTAAAAAGTAAATATTATATATGGCTGTAAGAGGTAATTCTAATGGTTCTAATGGTCTTAAACTTACAACAACCCGATTTAGTATATGCTTATTTTAGTTAATTTGTTAGTTAATTTGCTTAATGAGTTAAATAAAACTGCAAGATACAGTCTACTGATGAACAATAGTACCGTATGTTGAGTTCAGAAAAGTTTTACCATTGTCATTTAATTGTATTATGATTTTATCATATGATACTATTTTTGGCCACAATAATTACAGCACCAAAATGTGATATTAGTGTACTGTATGTGTTGCTCTGGCCAAACAAATCAAACCATTAGTAGCACTGCAAAAAAACAATGGTTTGTCCTGCTGGCTGATTTTCTTCAGTACAAATGTGAAGTAAGTGGGATGTTTGTTACATTAAGATATGAAAATGTGAGGTCTATCAGCTATAATACATGTACAGATTTGTTCCAGTGGTTTTTCAGGGAATGGGAAGTTATTTTCCCTACCCACATCCTGCTCAGATTTCTTTTTTCTTCGCTTTCTCAAAATCTAACTATAGTGTGTGTGTCTCTGTGTGTTGTGTTGTGTTGTGTTCATCGTGTGAGATCGCCGTTACAGAGTGAATGTGATGGTTCATGTGCATACACACACACACACACTCTACGTGGTGTAATGGCTACAGGGGTGGTGTTCATAGTCTTAAGCAGAATGGATGCAAAATCCACATTACACAACACATTGCCATTCCAGAATAGTGATCCATCAAGGCCTTGCACTAAGCATCTGTACATAAATCTCAATTATGCTAATGCTAATCCCTGGGACATTGATGTGAGTAGGCAAGGAGGCTAACAGCTAAAGACTTTGATGTGTGTTGCCATTTGGCAGGCCCCCCTGAAAGACTAGCATTGGACCCCAAACTCAACCAGGGCTTAAGGAGGAAAAACCAGCCTGGCCTTGTCTGTTCCTCTACTGATTACAAGGGCTTAGGGGCTTCTTTTATTTGCCTCCTTGGTATGGACCCAATCATGGGTGTCAGTTCTCTCCACTGCTGCTTGGCAGGCTTCCTGCACTCATTTTTTTGTTTTTATTCACTCTTCCACTGTGCCAGACTTCTGCTTTCTTTTGTTTTGCTTTTTTTATTTATTTGCATCTTGTAATTGCTGTCATGTGAACATTTACATCTGACACCTTCTGCTTTTATTCCCATTTTGCTAACGGACAAAAAGCACTCCATTATGTAGGACCACTATGGATTAATAATTTTAGAGAACATAACATCAGCTATGGCATTAATCCCTATTCTGTGTTTTTCTTTATGTCGTGATCCAAAATAACAAAAGTTAATTCTACTATACATTTCTTGGGCTTTAACTGATGCGGGGGCTCTTTAGGGACTAAGTGGTCCACAGACAACAGGAACCTGTTTCCCCAAAAAACTTGGCACTGTATATTCACTGCCTCTTTGCATAATAGGACTTACGTGATTACAAGTTGCTTTTGGAAAATTGAGCACATAGCTCTAATCTCTTCACTTAATAAAAAAAGGGAGTTCAGAAATTTCCTGGCAAACAGAAACATTGTTAGCAGTGGTTTAGTTCCATTAATGACAAGTGTTTTTTGAAGTACTTTGCCCCATTTCTTACTCTTATGTTCTAATTTATCTGAGCTTTCAGTAAAAACCCTGCCACAAGAGACGGATTAAAGCTCATTTTCAGTGAATGAGTCAACACACAAAAATAGAGAAAACACTGCAGACAGTTTGTGTAACAAAAGAGATTATGAACATTTAAGAGGGATTTAGGAAAATAATTGCGGCTTGTTCTAATTTTAGGGGCAAAGGCGGTAATATGGTGGCATAACCTTTTTACGTTTGGATCAATTGAGACAGAAAACCTCAAAGGCCACTAGGTGCAAAACACAGTTCTTTTGTCTTTAAGTCCCACCAAATGATATATTGCAGTAGCTTATTGGTACAGTACATCCTCTTGTTGGGAGTAGCAGTTAGCATCGCAACAGTAGAGACAGAGGTTTTCCATGTCCCATATTAAAACTCTATCTCCAATAATAAGTTTTACTTTTTGGGATTGTATTTATTTGCTTCAAACTGCTAACAGTAAGCTAGCTAGTAACAGATGCACTGACCATGTGTTTTGGAGTTGTGTGCCTGTGTTCGGCTTAGACTCTGACATTTACAATAGTGGAAGCATCTTTGGATCAATTTGCACTGTGTTGGGTGAATTCAGGTTGGATTATAATTTCCATAGCACTTCTTGATAGAACTAAGTCAGATAGACTTATATTCACTTGACCGAGAAGTTGTTCTGGCCCTCCATTTTGTTGATATCTCAAGTTCAGCTGCAAAGAGGAGGATTAAGAAGGAATCTTTGAGAAGTGAAAACCTAGTATACACGAGATAAATCTAGAGTCAGAATTAGTGAAACAACAACTGTCCACCATTGTGTGGATACCTTGTGGCTTATTCAATTCAGGAAACTTTGGTAATATTAATTATTAAACATTTTGGATGTTTGCATGCAGATGAAAAATATGATATATGTGAATATGAGTGTGTTTACTCGTGGATCAGAGGATCAAATAATGAATGAAAACATTCCTGTCAGTTGCACTGAAGGACCTCAGCACATCTTTCTTCCCCAGTAGTATGTGCACTGACTGTCTAATTGGCTGATTGACAGTTTGTCTGTCTGTCTGATTGTCTGTCTAATTGCTTGTCTGGCGTATGCTCAGTTTCCTGATGCGTTGACAAACAATTATCCTCTATGACAGTATCACATTTGTCTAATTAATTAGATGTGTTTGCTACAACAGCAGGTAGTTAGCAGTGACAAGACAGAGAGTTTAGGGCTGTGTGTGTGTGTGTGTGAGATAAATACCTCTGTAATTGTTCTTTGTAGAAAAAAAGTAGAGTAGGTACAATTTGTGGCATTATCACACAGCAAAGTGGTTGTTCTTTAGCTTTTTAGCAGTTCTTTTGAAGACAGACATCAGAGAAACAAAACAACAGCTTAAATCATCTGAACCGTTTCATCCTCAGTCAAAGAAATTCTTTTTAGAGCGACAGAGGAACTCAGTCAGCTGTTGTTGGCTCATTGAAGCAGTGAATCAATGCAGTCAGACAGGCTGACAAGGCAAGCAGCAGGTACCTCTGATGTCAACGGCACTCTCTTGACACTTATCTGCCTGGACAACCAGTTTCAAATGCTCTCTCTTTCCCACTCTCATGATCAGTTTCTCAGTTGCCCACGTATCTCCCCTTTTTTCTTCAAATGTGTCTTCAAGCTACACAAATCTTACACATCTGTCTCATCTCTTCCTTGTCTTCTCTCAAATCTCTTATAACCAGCACTTTACACTTTGCTTTGTATCACTTCAGCCAGCAGAGGCTGCAGGAAAACAGGGACAGAAGTGGTGTGTGTGTGTCAAGTGTGTCAAGTAGCAGTCCCAGCAGCAACAAGCTGTCATTAGAGTGGGCAGGAAAGAGCCCTTGTGGCTTGGTTCCATCAAATTGTAATCCCCAGCACATTATTACCATGGCAGGGTCACCTCTCCACTACTGCTCTAGGGCAGGAGCAGGTGGGGAGTGTGCATGCAAGCACACGCATACACACACACATGCACTAACACACACACACCTTTCATTTGCTACTATTTCCACTGTTTTGCTAGTATTTTCCATGACAGTCCTTATATTACCTGGCCAGCCCCCATAATGAATCCATCTGAGAAGACTAGACCGAAGCCTCTATCATGCATAATTCAATATCTACTTCCCCAAACCACCCCCCACCAAACTCCTGACTCTTCAAATCCTTCATTCCCACTGCCTCTACTGGGGCTTCGGTATTGCTCAACCTGACAGACTCTATTAAGCAACCTTGAAGATTACAGTCTTGTGTAAGATCGTGTGTATGTGTCCATGTCTGAACGTGTGCGTACTTGTGCATCACGTGTTTCTCTTCTCTGTGGTTTCTAGGGAAACCACCATTAGGGTATTGGTTAGACAGTGCATGGACTAATGGACATCCCTTACAATGTGACATCAATACTACAACACTCTCCTTCAGTCTTATGTTCTGCTCACTGAATGACATGACATGGTGTTCGTGATTGACCTGTAGCTCTATCAATACAATGCAATGCAGTATTTTACACATTGATTCGACTGACACATTTCTGAAACAGGACTTTTATAAACTTTTAATGAATAGCTTGATATTTTAGCTTTGCTATACTGCACAGATTACAATGAAAGCAAAGCAAAGATTATAGAATGAGTAACAAAGATAACAAGAGGGATTTGAAGCCAGGAACTTACGAGCTACAAATGTCTCAGCCAACTCAGGGGCTGAAACAGTGGTTTATGAGTGCTAATGAGCCACAGTTTATTTCACACTTGATTTCTGCCCTTCAAAATCCTAAACACAAAACAAACAGCACCTACTACCAAACTTGTCTGTACAACAAAGACAATTTTGCTGTGCAATATTTTGCTGATTTACCTGTGCGTTCAAAATTTAAAAATAAAGTGACACTTATGTTTAAATTTAGCTACAGACTTAGCTGCTGTTAATGGTTAATATACCCATTAGGTCTGTAAACATTTAAGAAGTACAGTGCGCAAGTGATTCATGGAGTGAATCTGTGTATGTGCTGGGACGGCAGGGAGCATTTCATCATGTCATTAGCAGTCTAGCAAGCAGAAATGACTTTTTCTGCACCAAGGAGCTTAGCTGTTTCAGATCAATGCCCTTGGCAGTTCTTAAATCAATGAGTGATGTCGTAACTAGGGGACTCATCTGTGAAGCAGACCCCTGGGAGACAGAGTGAGCAGAAGAGAGAAACTGTCAAACAGAGGGAAAGAGAGGATGGAGAGCAGGAGACAGAGAGATAAAACAAAATACATAGAGCTGAAAGTGATAAAACTGACTAAAGAATATGGAGGAAAGGTTGTCATGTATGTGTCTGTATGTAGAAGAAAATGACACAGACTCATCCATACGCACTGACCTCTCTAAGTGCCTTTTGCTACAGCACAATTCAAATACGATTGTGTTGAAATAATTGCCCATTTAATGAGGCAGGTGAATCGCTGCAGCATAGCCAACCCTCCACCCCTCTCTCTTTCTCTGCCATGCACTTTGTGCAATGTGTATGTCTGCATACAGGGTGGGAGCAAAGTAATGGGGAGGAGGTGGAGCGTGAAAAAAGGTTAGGGAGAAAAATCACATCACCAGAGAGAGAAGCAATGAGAGTGTGCCTGGCTCCCAAGGCCAGATGTATTTACCTGGGTAATGATAGTCATCTGCACCGACAGGGCATGTGTATGTATGTGTATGTAATGTACCTGTGTGTGTTTGTGTGGCACAAAGCACAGTGTAGCACAGGACGCTGTGGAGGCTTGATTTCTGTTTGGCTGACTGCTTGGCCGAGAGACTGGCTTGCTGATTTATTTGCAGGCAAAAACACAACAGTGTCCCTTGTTCTCCTTTTCTCTCTGCTCTTACTCTACTCATCTCTTGTCTGGTAATTCCTCCTTTTTTATTCATCCTTTCCTCCTTTTACTTCTCCACAATCCTCTTTTCCTCCCTTCATCATCTCTCCCTGCTATGCTTCAAAAGTTGCCTTTATTAATTCATAAAAACGCACTGCACACATGATTGAGTTCCAGGGGCACTGGAGCATGATTTAATTCCCCTGCACACACACACACTTTTCCATGTTTATACACACTGCTGCCTGCTGCCTTTCTCACACCTCCTCCTCTCGCTGTCTACCTCCTCCAGACAGCTCTCTCCTTCAGCAGGCATAAAGGGAAAGCCAGATCCATTTGTGTTTTGTTATGTATAAACAGTCAGAGCCGGAGCTCGCCTCTGGCACAAAAGGACATAAGGGAAACTAACATAAATATTGTGTTTTGGCCTCTTTGGCCACTGTTTCTTGCCACTGGTCATGATGCCTCCATTTTACAGTTTTTTGTATTTATTCGAAGTATGTTTCACACAACATGCAACTACTGTGGCTACATGTAAGCCTGTTCTTTCAGGTTTCATTCCTCTTATTAGGGGCATAGGCACCTGCTCTTATCGAAGTTTGCCAGATGAGAGCCACATACATACGAACATACATGAACATTTACATAAAAACCTATACGTAGTCTTACTCATGCCTCCCTTGGAATAAAAAGTAAGGAAAAGGAATGGGTGCTTTGATATGGATTGCTGAGATGGAATTAAAAACATTAGCTTGAGGCTATACGGCTGAATCCTTATGATGAGGCCACTGGGGGAAAATGGAGAAAATGGGCTTCTGCTGCCAGAGCCTTGGAAATCCCTTACTAATGGAATGAGAGAAGGCAGCAGAAGATAGCAAGAGCAAGGGAGGGGAGGAAGGGATATCACACAGATGAGTGTGGGTGAATAGTTACAAAGACAATGAATTGTGTTTGTGTGCGTGTTCATGTGAGAGCAAAATAGACTGGAACAAATGGAGCAGAGCCAGAAGGCCTCCAGTGAAACATCATTACAAGCAGCTCCAGAAATATTATGCTTTTGGCATAAGTAGAAATGCAGAGGGGGCAGAGCAGATTATTTCCACAAAGCACACAAGTCACACAGGCACACAACCACTTACACTTGGACACAACAATCATACACAGGTTTGATGTGGTTCAGTGGTTTCATCTTTGGACATTGTTTTGTTTAATTTTGCTTTTCATGCCTTTTGTTTTGCCAGCAGGTAAAAGTAGGTGTATATTGAGCCTGTTCAGCATGCCTTCATTCGTGGTGTCCACCACACTCAGATGATTTCTGAACAGTGTTTGTTGATTAACGCATCCAAGTAGCAGTGGCACATTGACATGGTATCATTGGCTTGCGTATCACGTTAAATAAAAGCACTACAGGCATGATGTATCACAGGGAAACTGCCTTCTTTATTCCTGTTATAAACTATTCTGGACTTGATGGGTTAATTGGAAATACAAAGCTCTGAGTGCATATTTAAGCAGATCTGTTTTCTCCCTCTTTCTCTTTCTCTTTTATTTTGCTTTTCTCTGTGACCATCATGGTTAATTTCTGTGGTGAATTCTCCAAGTGGTGGGCAAGTCAGCCCCCTCACTTCTCAGTGAAATGAACAGAAGCATCTGACATCGGCTGACATGGGCTTTAAATGTACAATCTGGCTGTCTTATGATGGGAACAAATTAATAAGTGAATGTTATCTGTGGGTAGCAGAGCAGGGTGCCTTGCCAGGCCTTTTTGTTCCTGTACTATTTCTATTCATGTAAATGACACAAGATACAAATACAGACAGCGCTCTTGGTTTGAATTGGATTGTGACATGGATATTGGCGCACTTTGTATGTGCATGCATGTATATTACAGTATACAGTGTGTGTATTAAAGTGCATATACTGGATGTGGTTATGCATTTGTAATGCTTTGTCTGCACTGATTTACTTTAATGTCTTTGTACTCAGTGTTTAAATTTGGACTAGTTTCTGGTTTGAACGACATGTGGTTTCACAGTGTAAACAGGATCTTCCAATCATGAACAGCCACTGGATTAGGCAGGCAGAAACGAAATGAAAAATATAGTGAGACTGAATAAAGCATAGGTGGCCAGCAGTGTCTCGCTTCTCTTTCTCTCTCAATATTGGCATTGTGAAGTCACTGAGAGATGGCAATCAGCAGGAGATGTGTCTTGAAGATGAAAGCGGGGAAAAAAAAAACAGAAGGAGAGTGAAAGAAAGGAGAGCCTCTTAAGGCACCTCCATCAGCTTGTCGTTAGGAGGGTAATGAACCCAGCGCCACTGCTGCCAAGCAACCAATGACTCACTCAGACACACACACACACACACACACACACACACACACACACACACACACACACTTTACAAGATAAACACACTCAGAAAATAGAAACCTTGAGTACCTGAGCTATGCCTTTGTCTTTGCTACTCATGCGATATAAGACTATCTTCTGAATTACAGAGGGTTTGTATACAAAAGATATGATTTACATACATCATAAAAGAAAGTAATAGATTGTTATTGCACATTTACTAGCAAACTATTTGGCTTTTGTCAAATGCTGCTTCATGTATATTGCTTAACACATTCAGAACCCATCTGTCAGAAACATGTGGACATCCCTTAGGATAAGGGATATTTGCAGTGATTTTCAGCAGGATAGTGTAGTGGTAACATCGCCGCCCTCCATGTGGGTTCGAATCCCAGCTGTGGCAAGACCTCCTTACACTTACCCTGCCTACCCTTGTACCCTTGTACCCTTGTCTCACTTGTAAGACGCTTTGGATAAAAACGTAAAACTAAATGCAAATGTAAATTTTCACACTGGGCTCTATTTACCTAGATTTTACTAATATTCACTGGTTACAGCTACTGTGCCACCTTTGTCTGCAGGGAAAGCTCTGCATTGCTTTACAAAAGGAACAAAGAGTCAAACCCAATAAGCAACTAAAACACACCCTTTCAACACAATTACACCCACAAACTATGAAACAAACAAATACAGCCAGAAGAATTTCTTAACAAGTTCACAGGCAAACTGCTACATTTACAGCTTTTAACTTTTTTGTGTGTATGACACACACTAAAGCCTGATTTCAGTTTCCATTTAGTTCCACAAATACCAAAGCGCTTCTAGGAATTGATCCTGGCAACTTAAATTATTTGAGTGAAGGTGATCGGATGCAGCCTCCCATCACTCCAGGACTTGTGCAGCCGACCCCTCTCACCCCGCACATGTACTTTTCCAGTCTCTCCCTCTGGCAAGAAGCTCTGGTCCATCAGGACCAGGACCTCACACCTCTCACAGTTTCTTCCCTGATGCAGTCAGCTGAACAGTTGTTTTTAGATTTTCAGGTTCAAAACAGTTAAAAGCCTTCACTGCTTAAGATTATCACTGCGCACATTTTTTCGTTTAAACATTATACTGCTTAGCTATACATAACCTTTCTGTTGCAGCTTTAAGTATCACTTTCATCATTATAGAAACCTTTAATCTATTTCACCTGCATCGTTTGTGCTGACAAGACACCAGCCTGATAATCTGTAAACAGAAGGTAGCCAACGTTAGCGTTACCTCTCCACCGGGGATAGAGTGAATAAAGTAGGATCCACTATTCACTCAATTTCAACTCGGAACAGCCTCATGTGTTGTAGCCAGAGATATCTCTTCAGCAAACACAAACCAAGATCAATTTTTTGTCCATTTCATAGATACAATCTCTAGATTTGCAACAAGATAGCAAGAGCCCTCAGCAAGGCTTCAAACAGTCTGTAACTACTGCCATGGGTAAAGGAAGTTCATAATATATATATATAGTTCAGTTGGTACAGCAGTCATCTATAAAAGCTTAGTGTCAGTGGCTCGACTCCCGGTTCCTCCTGGCTACATGTTGTGGTGTGCTTGGACAAGACACCGAAACCCCACAACAGTGCTGTCATCTACTGCAAGTGTCCAAACAACAATTTCCCCAAGTGAATCAATAAATTATGTCATTTTTAATATTATCATTATATAGTCAGCTACAATTTAAAGTTGCTTCAATTTTTTTACCTAAAATAATCATTTTGAAAACAGTTTAATAACTTAATTTGCACAGGGTATTTCATACATCATGCAATCTAAACTGTGTAACTGTATACATGTAGCCGCTGCATAACATTTACTGTAGATTTAAATGACTGCAGGGAAAAATACTTTAGAAAACTACAAGTAATCAGAAAGTTCAGCCCACACATTTGATGTCTCTCAGTGTAACTGTAAGCTAAATGCAGATTTCTATTAGGACATGGAGAAAGTGTTCAGTGTATCAACAGAAAGCACTTTTTATCAACCTGAACTCTCCACTTGGTTCACTAAACTGTTTGATGCTGTGATGGTCAATGCGATGAGCTGATGTGACTCATCAGTGATGATACTCTGATGCTCAATCCCTCCTCCTAATGCACCTTAATTAATTCATTCAGCTCCAGCTTCTTGCAGTTTGGGTGCCAAGACTGTGTTTGAGCCTCTAGTTACAAAACTACAAAAATGTGTTAATCACACCCACATGCACTGGCAACCAGAGTTTGTGCTTGTACTTCTGCCCAGTGACTTTATAATTACAAAACTGCACAAAAGTCTTTCTGGTGTATACAACAAGCTGTCTTGAAATTACTGAACCCAATGGAGCTTTGAAGGTAATGAGATCAGATCAGCTAAAAACCAGAAAGGTCGGTTTTTCAGCTGCACTTATACACATAGGAAGGATCCAAGATTAACGTTATATTATAGTATTAGTGCACCTATTACCATTAGGCATAAAAACACTATACTGATTATTAAGTCTCCAAATATACACATAATTTTTAAAAATATAACTTTGTGCCCAGTTGAATTCACATAGTATCTAATAACTGTATAACTGCCTGTGTAGATATACTACTGTGTACCATGTCTCTCCAGAAGCAAACCAATGTGTTTGTGTGTAGGGCTGTGTGTTTGTGTGTTTGTGTGTCAGCAGTCGTCACCAACAAACCACCCCCTAAGGATGTGAGTTGGACTGTCAGTCTCAGTCAGACGCCGCACACGCACACACAGTTTGATGCCTGTCACCTTCTCTCAAGAGATCAGGCAGCCATGCATGGCCCAATACCTCGATAATCTTCCACCAGAGAAACCTGGTCTGGTGTCTTTAAAGTATGTGGGAGTGTGTTCATCAATCCTCAAAGCCTAACCTCGAAAAGTTCACAAGAAGTTCAGACACTTGTCAGTTCGGCTGTGTCACAAAGCGCTCTATAGTGTTAATACCATTTTCTCATTGCATTGAGTATACAGAGTGAGGTTTCTCCTCTTGCTCTTTCCTGTGCCTTTTCTCTGTCTCATACACACATGTGCAAGATGTTTGAGTCACAGCCATGGTCATGCATGATACAGTAACACAGACGAACATCTGATCTGTTCCATCACAGATATTTTGACACGTCATAGCTGAGCACAGGGCTACTTAATAACTACGATGGCTCAGCCTAATTCAGTCATGCCTATGGGTCATACAATTAAGCCAAAATGTGTAATATCAGGGTCTATTAGAAGATCTTCAGTATATTTACAGTCTACTGTAAGAAAGATTAACTGCAAATTTTGTATTGGTTTGTTTTGTCTGCAAAAACTAGATACAGCATGACTGGGAGATTGTATATGCATCATTTTATGGAGAAAAATATTGATAGACTCTTTGTTCCAATGGTAGCTGTGAGACATCTTGCTTGAATAAAAATGGGGGTCAATACCATGTGCATATGTAATTATACTGTGTATTTTATTACACACAGTGCATTCATTACCTAAAGTATTATTCCACTTAATGAAGGGATACTTGCAGCCTGCCTACTCACATACTGTACATGGACAAATTCCAGGACTCTCTAGATTTGTCTCTGTTCTTGACTGGTCATCCTCGGAGACAGCTTGGTGGCCAGGCTGTGGTGCTGATTATAGGTGACAGGGACACTGGTGGCCAGAGGGACCTGGAAATGTTGGCATGGCAATGGGGAAAGGTCATCACTACAGCACTGTCAGCATCATCATTGTGACACGGTGATGAAAGAGCCGTAGAGAACAACAAGGTGAATGCAGCGCATTCACACATCTTGTTTTTTGAGAATGGCTTTGTCCAAATGGAAACGCATATATACTTAAAATATAAACAGTGTTGCATTATTATAAATAAATATGAAAACAAGGTGTGTGTCATGCATTCAGTGCATGAAAGGCATCAAATGTGTTTCGGTGCCTTCATCCCAATCATCTTCTTAGTGTAAAGGTATGACATGTATATCCAAGTACTATTATAGAGTAAATTGTATCTAACATTAAATAAGTCACAATGTAATGTAATTGTAAACTGTAAATTTGTTATAAATTGTTATGTTAAAGAAAATCATGAACAGCTTTGTATTAAAAACAAACTGCTTAGATTACAGACTACACTGAGAGTGAAACATCAATACAACAAAAGCAAGTACATCACAAGTAATATGACTGCTAAAACAAAAATAATGTTTTTGTGATTTTCATTTGAGCATAGTAAGGTCAGAAAAGAACTTGTGAATCCCACAGCTTCTTCAATCTCTGGGTAAACAACATGACTGCACTTGCCAGACAAGTAAGAAAGCAGACTATGAGACTTCATAAAGATGGGAGAGGGTACCAGCACACTAAAGAACATAGGCTAGGCTGAAGAATAGCTGTAGCAGTGGTTAGGATTAGGATGTATAGGAACAGTCAATCAAAGAGGACTTAGTGGGTGTCCTCAAAAAATTATACTACGCACAATTTGCTATTTGCCAAGAACAAGAGTTATCCTGGATACTGGTGTTTTAGTGACTCATCACACAGAGCAATAGCATATGCTCACAAATATGCATACAAGTTTGTTAATCCAAATACTGCATGAAACTGTGAGAGTCTTAAGTATTATTGAGTAAGTAAGTATGGTAAGAGACGTATTTTCCAGCATAACTAAGATCGGAAAACACGGCAGTTATCAGTACAGAACATCTTTCCACATTTGTGTAAGTCTGGTATCATCCATGAGGATCAAATCACCTGACATTACTGACATTCAGACATTTTTTCTTTATGTCCTTCAACATTGAATCAGTGGCAATTATTAAAACTGTTTCTCTTGTTAAACATCCAATATATTGTATACATGTATTTTATATCCTTTGTACTGTAATTCCTATATTTTATCCTTTATTTCAGTCCCAGTCTTTTCCAGGCTTAATTCTCTGTGCATGACTCTCTTGCTGAACACTTCTCTCTCTATTATGGCCTTTTGCTCTTTGTCTCTTCATTCTGCACTCACCTCCTTATAACTCGAGTACAAGGGGGAGCAGAGGGTTGGAGAAGGGAGTGATTGGAATTCATTATGGTCAAATGATTGCAAACTCTGGAAGCCAAGAGGCTTTTCTAATCACAGCTGAATGGGCTGGAGAGTTAATGTGGGCAGGCTGTGGAGTGGAAGAGAAAGGAGGAGCGAGAACTCCATCGTCAATGTAGCGCTCTCAAGGGCTCTTCACACAGCTCTAATGGTGGAATTGTTCTGACACTGAATGGATACATGAGATGCTGCAATTCATGGGCATGACTCACTCTAAAAATGGAGTGAGATTCATTGCTGTGCAGAGATAATTTAAAAAAAAAAAGTTTTCTGAGGAATGAAATGGATGTTTTCCTTCAGATCATATTTTACCATGAGATACTGTGTTTGATGTTTACTTTACTTATGTCTCATAATTAAAATCAGGATTCCACTGGATTATATTTTGTTTGTGTGATTAGGTTAAAGTGGGGTAAACTGAATGGTAAAATATGCAAAATATTTATAAAAAAATCTTTTTCTGGTAGTGGTTGTATCTTATAAAGAAATTATATCAGCAGCTAAGTGCAAATAATGTTATAAGTGAGGGATGGACAAACCAGGCACATGGAGCAACTTGGCATTCAGTGTCTTACCCAAGGACACTGACACATGGCCTGGAAGAGCTGAGATCCAATTCACCAACGCCGTGCTTGGAGGATATACAGCACTGTGTAACAAAGAAGCTATCCTCCCTTATGTCGCTGACAAAACACAATTCTAGTCCATAACATCTTATCACATTTCTATGTTGAGACTTGGTATAACTTAGCCAAGTCCTAAATGGATCCCACAGAAACACTAATTGAAGCAGCTGTACGAGTCAGGGGGCAAAAAACAAAATAAAGGATGCACGTTTGCAAAACCAACAATTTACTGTAGTCCTTACTCTCTGTCTTATATTTTGTTAAAGATATAGATACCATACGCCATTAAAACATATACAGTACAAAAAAATTAATTGGGTAGTGCCATCTTTGCCAGTCCTGGAATAGCTGTTCCCACTTCCTAAAATCTAACAGTAGAGGACTGGTGCTTCTCAAATCCTGTTTAGGTCTGTTTGCTCCTCCTCTACCCGTCTGGGCATGTTGGCACCCACTACAAAGGAGCTCAATAGCTGGCACAGAGTGGGCATCCGAATGCCGAGGATCAGAGGAGAGGAGATCATTCATCCTGCCATCAACTTGGCGCTGGCTTTTGGGACCGACTCACTACAGATTAGCCTACAGGCCTAACCTGTACGACTGCAGACCATTGGCGAAGCACATCAATGACTAAGAGACTCCCTGCAGACCTTAAAGACATATGTGCACATGGCAGATCAAATTAAAATGCTGACACTGAGGTGGTTTCATCTTTTGGCAGTATCTTCCAAAGAGCCACCTGGCCAGTGCTCCGTGCCTGTGCTCATCACACAGTCCTCACTGGAGATAACTGCTGGTGTTAGCCTGGAAATTTCTAGCTCTTGAATCCAAAGCCATATGTCTCTGTTAGCCTGTGCATAATATTGTATATATTATGCCACTCTCTGTTGTGACTCTTTTTTAAGAAAATGCATCCAAACCCAACAATGCTTGATACGAAAAGATACAAAAAAAAAGAAACAGATACTCCCATATAATGTTTTACTATTTACCATTGACAGAACAGATGAGCCTAGTGAAGTCAGTTAATCTGCTATACAAAAAGTGAAAATCAACAGTTTTGAAAGAAAACCAAATGATTGCATCTAATGATTTTACAATCACATCTTTGTAAGAGCACATTGGTTATTAATGTTTGCAAATAATTATGCTGATAAGCTGGAAGTTAGCAATGTTTGTCTGATTTATGTCTGATTCAATATAATAACATTTCTAGTGTCTAAGAGCTGTAAAAAAAAAAAAAAAAAATCATGAGTGTTCATTTTGGCATTATGCTTTAGACATATTTGCACACATACATCCTTATGAGTAGGGGTACAGATGCAGGTATAGTTTGTTACTTGTTAAATACAACATGAATGGCACCAACCTAATAAAAAAATAAATAAAAAAGAGAAGAGTGACCTGAGGCCTTGACCTGGCTGGGCAGGCAGAAATCTAAATGGTGTTAAACTATGCGGCAAAGGTCCCTGTTACTAATGAGACGGTTTAGCCAGAGGGGGCCACACATAACTGGAAAGCCTATCACTGATCACACTGCTAAGAGGCATTTATTAAAGCTGGCGGATCTAATTTTCACACTGAGCAAACTGGACCTGATTTGAGCGTGTAGGGGGGTGTGATATGTGTGGGACAGCTGCATTACACTGTTGATGGACACAAGCAGATTTATGGGAGGCCAAATGGGTCTTAGGGTGTTTGGATTGAAACCAGGTTTGTTTTAGTCAAAGTACAGGCTGCTTGTTCAGACAAGCTTTGCTGTCAATTTTTTTTTTTTGTGTGCACAGCAATTCACTGAAGACAGGTGTATTATGGTACAGGGAGAACACAATTAACCATTCATTAATTAAAAGGAGAAAGTACAGCAGCTGTTTGGAACATGTACTACCCTGACTGCTGATTTACTCAGCGTCTTGAAAATGAGATTATTAATAACTTCAACAGCACTCAGGGAGACCTCAAAGCACTGGATCCCCACACTGCATCCTGCTTTGTCAGCGCTGTTAAACAGGGTTTAGCCTGCAATGCAAATCTTACACAGTGTGGTATTTTATAAATGTGCATGATGGCTATGAAAGTGGATGAAACAAATTGTATCTGTCTGTGGCAGTGGAGCCTGCATTCTGCCTGTATATAGATGTGTAAATGCCTTGCATTGCTCTGCTAAAAAACATCTGACATGCAAATCTAATCTAAGCAAACATGCCACAGTTATGTCACGCCTCATTTTAGGTTTCTACTAGTGGCTTTTAACTGGTGTGGCTTAGTCCACATCAGCTACCTTCCCTCCACTGTTTTCTGAAAGCGAATAAGAGGAGGCTAAAGGTAGTTTAAGAGGAAACGACAGGTGGATTGCTTGGGTGCTGAACCTTACATTGCCAGTGGGGACCTGCTGGTTGCTTTCAGTACGGCTGTGTTGTCACCTCCCCAAACAGTTTGACTGCCAACCTCCCAACTCCTCATTCCCTGCTTCACCTGCCCTCCGGCAGCACTAGCATTCCTGTCTTCCCCTTTTCACCCATATGACAGCAAAGACCCCCAAGCAGCTGGAGCTGATAGCATTTGTCAGCAGAGAGATGGTGTGGCCACTCAGTCTGGCCTTAAACGCCTCTCTCTCTGACTCATGCACACTCATTTACAGGTTTCATACATGTGCATGCCTATGCCCACCTTCACATTCTGTAACAAATGCACATGCACACATAGACAGAGGTATTCTGACACATCCTGACAGTATATGTCAGCAGATCATTCTAGCAAGGTGAGAGGAGTCTGCCATTGAGCTGGTGCACACACATATAAACACACACAAAACTTACTGGGTGGCTTGATACACAGACATGATACATAGTATACTACAAATGTCCTGGCTCACTCAGAGATATACTTTTACTTTTAATCTGACAACTGATAACTAGACAGCAATGTAGACACAGTTCAGTGTGTTGGCATGTCTGTTCACAAATACTGCAAAGAAATAAGTAACTAAAAAACTAAAAATTCTGCACTGCAATGACAACTGTGTTATCAAGAACAGGCTGAAATGCTATTGAATAAACCAGCATGAAACATTAGCTGTACCATATCCTTAACAGCATATAAAATAGACATGAATTTCTATCTTAAGATACCAATGCATTAAGAACGTAAGTAAAAAAAAGTTGAGATTGACTTTCAAAGGTCTTCAGACTTGACACAGTCAACAATGTAAATAAGATGGGTGTTGCATATTGAATAACATATTGATGTTACATTTATACTTTTGTACAATTGGGTGCTCATGTCAAAGGCCGAAAGCTTGAGATGAAGTGTTTGCCTACTGGCAGGTAGGAAAACGCCCAGTTTTCAGACTAGATAACAAACCTCGTTTTTGAAGGTTATTTCACAATGCTACGGCTAAGGTTGATGTCAAGCTTTGCTGGAGTGTAACTAACTATCTGTTTTGGGCCGCTAAACCTACCAAGTAAGCTGTCCCGCCCACCCTCTCACTTTAGCTGCCAACGTTTCGCTCACAAAGTGTAGAGAGATTGGTACCGTACGATCAGATAAAGTGTTATTTAGGCTATGAAGGAAAATTTACTTACTTTTCTCATAGACATACCCATAAAACAACAATAGATAGTGTTACAGTTCAGCAACAGACTTCAAGAAATGTTTTTATCTTCATGGACGACTGCAAAGCAGAATTTTTCAGCTAGGTTTTGCTGTTCCAGCTGTACCTGGGTGGGTGGATGAGTCAGGAATGGGAGTGGTAAGTTAAAATTTGAAACTGAGATTTTTTTAGATTTTATTACATGGCTTATTTATTATGTTATTATGATGCCAGAAGGTAAAAAAAATTCTACAGTAGGCCTACAGTGCTCTAATCAGAGAATAAACTCTTTCTATGCATACCTTGTTTTTGTCACTGTTATGGAGGGGCATGCACACATTCGGTTACCTCCCAACCTCTCACCACAGATGTATACACACTAAGCTCCCTCATGTGATTCCCAACATTGGGCAGACCAGTGAGAGTAAAGGATTTTGTTTGGAAAAATGTCTACTACAATACATTTTTTTGTGAACTTTAAAGGTATCATGTAGTTAAAAGCCTATGTTAAACACACTTTTATGCCACAAATTAAGGCCTGTAAAGTTTAAAAGTCACTTTCCAACAGTGAGTGGTACAATATGTAATATTTTGTATATTGGCTCCTTTTCACGAGAAAGAGCAGCGGCTCTACCGCAAGCTCCCTCTCAATGTCAAACTCTAACCTCTCTAAAGCCAAGGATGTCACCCTGTGTTTTCCTGCTCCTGCAGGAAAAGTTACTACGACCATCTTCATTTTTATCTCTCAATAGCAACATACTTTATCCTGGTAATGCAGCGAGCCCTGCATGTTTTTTAAAGCGCAGAGGATTTAACAAGAATCTTTTTATTCTTTTGTACAATATTTGCAGACTCTGGCTATCTGGTGTCAGTAATGTACTGAGGCCTTTTGACATGCTTTTCTACATGAGCCAAGTTGCTAGAAGTTGGCTTGTGATTGGATGCTGACAGGAGAAGGAGTGCCTCTCACATACCCACACCCACAGCATCTAGGGACAGACAGAGGCTAGAGCACTGCAATGGTACTAATTTTTTTTAGTTCAAATCTAGATTTCAGATTTGGACAACACTAAAATAGCCAATCTAGCTTGTGAGGTCACTGATAATATGAGGTTTGGCAAAATGCCAACTTTAACTGGATATAGAGTAGGTGTTTGGATATTTGTACAATTCCAAGTTGAGTTCTCAGACAAAAGCTTCTTTCCTCAAGCCTCAGCTTCCTGACAAGCTTATTCCACTTGTCAGACAGACCTGAATTATTTTTTGTATTACATACGCCTTCAAAGGACAACTCTACCATGTGGTCCAAAAATATATCTGTCACAGAAGATGACTGAAAATGTTAGAGGTTGACGCCTTGTGAAAGTGACAGTAGCTATGGGGTTTTTATTTTGCACCGCTGACAAATAGCAAGTGCTTTATGTAAAATAAAGTTTGTGTGTGGCTTGTATGTTTGAATGTGGGAGGTATCGTCATGCACCTATGATCTAATCATACATCTTATTGTTTTTCCTTTGTGTTAGTCAGTTTATGTTAGTCGTGCATTATGTTTTCATATGCTGTCCTGCTGCAACAAAGCACGTGACTGAATAGTGAAACTGTGCATGAGACCTATAAGGTTCCACCTATAAGAACCTAGCCAAGAGAGCCAGGGATCCAGGTGTTAAGTCACATCCTGTTGTCAAGCTTGTCTTCGCCCCCCCATTCATCATCCAATTACTGCTTCAACGAAGCAGCACAACACTCACCACACACAAACTGCTTCATCTTAAAACAAACTTCTCACCAGAAGACAACCCAAAGGGTTTTTTTTTAATTGGCGAGCAAGAAACCAGACACAAAGCAGTTGGGTGGAAATAATTTAAACACATTTGGTAAACTCTGTTGTTTCTATCAGCTTCCTTGCTTCCTCTACTCACAAGCCAGATACACACCTCCCCACACTTCCTCTTGTTCCTTCCCCATGCATCCACAGCACTTTTCAGCTTGTTAGTGGGACAGGATAGTTGGTGCAGTACCCCAGAGGCAGTGGCGTGAAGGTGACATCTATCACTTAGAGCACCGGCACGCTATAAATACCATCAGGGGTCCCCCTGTGGTCCCTGCCTTGTGACAGCTATAGCTTGGAGAGGGAGGGAAGCAGCTGATGTGGTGGGTGGAGGGAGTTTTTGATGCTGAAAATGGGAGGGAGCTGGGGGGGTGGGGGGGTGCATGTCATGCCTCCTATGTATGCTGTCACTAGTAGAGGTATCTTAATTATACTCTTCAGAGACAAGGCTAACAATTTGTTCACATTGAGAAATCACATACACAAACACTCACACTCTTACACTTCACAGCAGGTTCACATGTGAGACATGATGTGTGTGTACAGTACTTTTCATTTCCATACACACTTAAAAACCAATGAACACTAAACATTTTGCATTCAAATCAGACACAAATAGAATTAACGTGCTGATGTGAACTGCCCTTCAGTGTATGAACACAATCAGTTAACTGAAGTTGTAAAAAAATTGACAGTTTTCAAAGTCTTAATTGTACAAAAAAAATTGTGATTTGTGGCTGCATTGCTGCCTCTAGACCTCGTCAGCTTGCCATTGTGAAGGAGACAATGAATTCCAAAGTTAATCAAGGTATCCAGCAAGGTAATGCCAAAGCTGGCTGAACCAGCTGTTAAAACATTGATGCCATTAATTTTTCCACCATCACTCTGTTAGTTTGATAGGTTAGCTTAATAAAAATATAATTATATAGTATCATGACTGAGTCTTATTACCTTTGCAATTTTAGGTTTGTTGAGATGTGACTTTGGTGATAGTGTACACTTTCTAGAGTGCCATGCTTTAAGACAAAATGAATATACAAATAAATAAATAAAATTAGAGACGCAGTGATCTGCCTACTTTATTACAACAGATGTGATGCCAGTAAGCATGGCTGAAAATGTCAGGTTTTAGTAACTGAATATATTTCTTCACATCTCACTTAAAAGGAGTAAAAAGAAACCTTTAAGCTCAACAGAAATAGTGATTTGATCTATATGACAATATATCAATATAACAATATCAATATGAAAAAAATTATAGTAATAAAGGTTTTTTCCTGTATCACCCAGCCCTAGGCCTGGGCTATTTTTTCCAATCTTATAAGGCTTCATCTTACTTTGTGTAGATAAGCATGATCTCACCTGACGCATACCCAGAAGTAAAACTGACTGATATATGTTATTTAACGCTCTGAATACTGTAAGAGAAGCATTGAAAATCAGAAAAATTTACTAAAAGCATGAAAAATTAGATGTTTCCCTTTGCCTAGTCCCTCTGCACAGTTGAATTATTAGACAAACCAATGATTTAAAAAATCCTAGTGTGTGTGTTATAGGCGTAGAAATTATGTGATGTGCTTCCCTGTGGAGGATTGTTTCATAAACTTTTAGTTGTCTTAGTTTTAATTATTACTTTTACTGGAGTCTAAATAGTAATGCCTACAGGGGTAAGGCCTTTGGAGTTACTGTGAGAATGGATTAAAAAATTACAATACAATAAAACACTACCACTTTTAACTCACTCAAACAGAAACTTCTAAAGTTGCTCTTGAAGTTGGGTGCTTGCCTAAGGAATATGAAGACTCTTAAAGGGATTGGAGAAGAATACACACAACTCCAAGCTATGTCGGGACAGCACTTAAAGGAGAGGAAGGAAGATGATGAAATGGGACCAAATATTTTGTTATTATGGAAACACTGCACACACCTAGGCCTCATGAGCAACCAGAAATCCCCTTAATCTGCTTAAACATTGGGTTATAGTGGTTTAAACTGTGTTACTGTGGAGATTATTTCTATTTGCTTGTTACAATGCATCTGTTTTATGAGTGACTGACAGATGCTGAACAAGAGTTGTTTTTACTATGACTGAGAAATGTGGTGCTTTGTGCCACCTTGCTTCTTCAGCTCTTATCATAATTCTGTGTTATTTAAGGGTTTGTCCATCTTAACAAAAGATCTCTGTCATCTTTTCAAAAGGTGAGTCAGTAGTAAACAGACAGGCGTTACCTAAATCAACAAAGAGTGAGATGTACTAACCTGCTTCTATAACAACGCGTTTCTCAGCGTGACATAGCTTTGACTGCGCATCCACCTGTCTTTTTTTACTTTCTTTTACCACAGAATTCATCTGTCATCAGATATTAAGCCTTAAACCACAACAGCTGGAGATCAGCCACAGGTATTTTCCACAGTGTCAGAGGATGGTGTGAAGCTTATATTTTTGCTATGATGTATTAGATTCTTTAATGATCACTGAAAGACATAACTTGTTTCTATCACGCTTGAGCTGTTTGGCAACATATCATCTGAGCGCTGTGACAACAAACTGACATGTCAAAAGATATTTAACTTTCTGTTGGGAAGATTTCTCATCTTTGACAGGATCAGAAAAAAAAGATAAGGCATGAAAGACCTGGAAGTCATTTGCACTTCTAAAGAATATTTAGTGTTATTAGCTCCTTCAACAATTTTGTGTTTTCGAGAATTTATAATAGTTCAAAGAGAATCCTGGAAGGTTTCAGGTTGGACGTTCACTTGAAAGGCACTGTCAGCCTCATTAGTTTTCTTTATCCAAATCCAGAATTATGGAATAGATGGTATAGTATGCTGTATAAACTTTAAACCTACCTGAGGCAAATTAGTAATTTTTGATAGTAGTGGTGAGTGCAAGTAAGGCCAGGTAGGAAATGTAAAAGCTCCAGTTTGTCATAGGTCCACTATGCAAACCATTTCAAAACCTGCATTACTACAGCTGTTGCTCAAATGATATAATTATCCAATTATATAAAGTGGAGATTTTGTGAGAATATTTTACAAAATGACGTGTAAAAGTTTATGAGCCAAATCTTCTTAAATGTACAGAAGCTATGTAGTCTAAAGCCAATCACTTCAAACCAGCACAGTATAAAAAAGTCACAATAACAGATACCTCTTCAACATGATATTAGCAACATGTTCTGATCTATATTGTAACAGTTATTTGACAAAAATCCTTTTTGTTGTATTGCTTGGGTAAAAACATTTATCAGTTGCAATCGTAGTCTATACATGAGAGCCAGTACAAAGACTTTCACTAGTGAAATATATGGTGAATATTACCATGCTAGCTTACGTGTGTAGGCCTCTATCAGCCAATAATAATAACAACACCATAATATTTAGGTATAAAAAAGGCCTTCATGTAGAGAATTAAGCGTTTAAGTGCTTGATTACCAATAATGCATGTCTATTTAAAACCCAGTAACAACCAACTATATTTGTGAAGGAGATAAGTGGAGGGAGATTTCAGTAACACATTGACAAGTGTATGTGAATTTTCTCCATTCACATTTCTCTTCAAAATATTTATGTACTTTCCATAAACTTAATTAATAAATAAAAACATAATGCCTGCAAACTTCTGCTTCAAAGAAAAAAGAAGAAGAAATGCAAACTTAGCTTTCAGACCAAAATCAGTTTACTGTATGTTGCCATGTTCATGAACCAACTGTGGCTGGGTTTTAAATAACAGTGGCTCAGCTTACAAGATTTAGCCTAGAAACTCCAAGCCTCCACAGTTGTGTTGTTGGTTTTGAACTTAACTTGAATTGATTTTATAAAACTGACTTCAGTAGGAGGCCAGGCCCAATTATGTTAATATCATGTAAATACTAGAAAGAAAATGACAGCCTTAGGCTAAAGTATATTAACACATGGTGTATTAACATAACTATGGTCAGAACTACATGAATACTATTCTAGACAGAATATTTATTGATTCATTTATTATGGGTAACAACTTCATAATCACAGATAAACTTAAGGCATATCTGTTCAAACGTTACACATGAGCAACACTGTAATAAATTTAATCCACATATTATCCAATTTAAATTTTAACATCCCAGTTTTAATAAATAACAGGGGGCGTTATTGAATTTTGGTCGTCTTCTCTGCCAATCCCTTCTGCTCACTCTGCTTTAGCACTGTGCCAGCAAAGGGGAAACTGCAGGGAACTGGCAGAAAAAAATAAGAAGTCCAAAAACAAGGATTTAATAGACATAACTTTATATGCATAATCTTTATATTTGAACTGGAAGTGGGTGATTTTGGCACAGATGGCATACAGATTGGTTGAAATCAAAGAACCAAGTTGTGGGTGTGGCAAAAATATGTGGGCAGCTCTAGGACTCATAAATACAAAGATAATTTTCCATTGGCATATGCACTCTTATCAGTTTATGAGGTGCACCAAGCTGAAACTATAAGTCAAATTTAACAGTCCTGCAACAAATCGACCATTTATGAAGGCGGTATGACAGTAAGGCGGCAGATACAGGGACTTAAGTGTACAAAAATGTATTACGGTCCAAGAACAATAGTTATGTGCATGTATGACGTTCATACTTTGGCCACTTGACTGCAATGATTTACATTGTTGTTATCCTAAATTATTAAGAGTAAAATATAAAAGTTACTTGTGAATAAGCTGTCATTTATTTTGCTCAGGAATATGCAACATCACTGGATGTGTTATATTTCAATCATTTACCTGAAAAAACATCAAAACTGTTAAAAGGTTAAAAACGGTTAAAAAACACTGATACTGGTAATGGAGTTTTTAATCTTGTTTCTCAACCCCTTGCTAAAATTAAATGTTATTCTGAGGATTTATATGCTGATACTTACTGGAAAACATTTCAAGCCTAACATGTGGTGACATGAAGCAATCATCAGGTTCAGCTAAGATAGTATCTGAGAATATGCTTCCTTGAAGAATGACAGGAAGGATTTGACATGCCCATATTTAAAAACTTTTTCCAGGTACTGGTTTATAAACAAATATAATTGACACAGTTGGGATGTGTACATTATGGGGTGGCTGTCAAAAGCATGAGATACAAAGGAAATACTTATCTACCCTCAGGACATGATGCACTGTAATAACATGGCCGACAACCTACAGAACAAGCAGTAATCTGAACTTCGAGGCCATGTCTACTCTACATATCCATATTTCTGTAATATTTCTACAATACCACAGCTTCAGCAGTATATTTTAAGACATTTTATGCATTTTCACCTTCATGCTTTCAGTGAACAACACCATAATTAGGCCACAAAGAGACATCACAGAACCAGCAACACAGGTTTAAAATTTATCATCAGGGGTAATCAGGAGTTTTTATTTAAAAAGGAGTACAGGGTGTGTGTTGTTGGTATACTAAAATAAGTTATTAAGTAAAAGTGTTTACTTAAGTGAGTGTGGAGATAAAATGTTTATCTTTCTCATTTACTGTCGGACTGGAGACTACCTAAAAATGCATAACCTTAAATAACATTTAATCAATTGAATTGGTCTCGTCATCCAAAGTATGTCTCAATAGTTCAATATCAATATATTTATTCTTCATTCTAAAAATATGCATTTTCTAATTTCAAATCAGTTTTAGTGTCTTATTGACACAGCTCAGTCCCTTCAAATCAGCCTCCTTTAGCTCTGTTTTGGGTCTCATTGAATAATTAATTTGGAGTGTGTGACTCAGGATGTCACCTCCACTGCTACAGGCTTCTTGGCCTGGCTAGCGGTGGTTAGGAGGGCTGCCTTCTGCCATTAGCATGGCTCTGATCAGATTAACAGTTTGGCCTTTTGCCAGTAAAGAGGAACCAAAAGGGAGAACCCTGCCTGGCGTGGTTTGGGTATAGCATGGCACATTTAGCTGGATGGACCACTGATGCACCACATTTAGCAGACTGCCATCATTATGACACAAATGGAGTGATACCCCTGCCAGGAAAAGGAAGCAGGTGGTTCAGGACATCAGTGATGCTTATTATCTTTCACCATTGTATAAGAGGTCACAATTAATATGTCAAAGATATTGTATATTTTGAAGACTATTAAATTGCAAATCCCTCACAAGTTGATGGGATAATGGTATCTAAAATCTAACTGGAGTATTAGCATTCCTAGAAAAAAAATATTTTACCAGTGTGACTAGCGCTACTTTGACTGACAAAAATCACTCTAACTTTATTTACGCTTATGTGAGCCATGCCTCAACAAATGGAGCTTTCAGAGGATCTATGATCAAGAATTGTTGATTTACATAAAGCTGGAAAGCATTACAAAGGGATGTCAAAGTCTTTTGAAATTCAACAGTCTACAGTTGGAAAACAATCTACAAATGGAGACACTTTGACACTGTGGCTACTCTACCAAGAAGTGGACAGCCAGTCAAAATGACCCCAAGAGCACAATAAACACTCATCGAGGGTAACCCTAAAACAACCCTGAGTGACAGCCAAATATTAAAATGCATCATTGGAACTGGCTAACATTTGTATTCATAAGTCTACAGTAGGTAAAACATTTAAATAGCAGGGTGTCTATGGTAGGACACCACAAAGGAAGCTGCTGCTTATTATAAAGAACATTGCTGCACACCTTTGTCAAAGAGCACACTGACACTGCACAGCACTATTAGCAAAATGTTTTGTGGACTGATTAAACTAAGACTGAACTATTTGGAAAGAACACACTGCACTACATTTCGCATACAAAGGGCACAGAATATCACTTGCAGTTATTGAGGGGAAGATGACTTCCCAAGTGTATCAAAAAATTCTTCAGAATAACGTGAGAATGTCTGTACATCAGCGCAAACTGTGTTGACGTTTGGTGATACAACAGGAAAATTAACAAAAACACAGAAGCAAGTTATAACGGAATGGCTTCAGAAAAACAAAATCCACCTCTTGGAGTGGCTAATTCAGAGTCCAGACCTCAGCCCAAATGCTATGGAACGACTTTAAGAGAGCCACACACAAGACGTCCAAAGAATATGAAAGACCTAAAGCAGTTCTTCCCGGAAAAATGGGATAAAATTCCTTCTGTACAATGTGCAGGTCTGATCCACAGTTACAGGAAGCACCTGGTCAACTAGTAATCAATTCCAAGGGTTCACATAGTTTTTTCATTATCACTATGAGGTTTTTATGGTTGTTCTCAGTAATGACGGGAAAGATCAGAATTTTTTTGTGTTATTATTTTAAGCACATCATATTTGTTAATACTCTTGACTTAGATGAAAATCTGATCACATTTTAGGACAAATTAATGCAGAAAACCATGAAATTTCAAATACTTTTTTGCCAGTGTACATACCAACATATCATCTTCTTTAAAAGACAAAACAGTGACAATGGAATAATGGGTTTAAAAAAAAGAGAGAGAGACGAGAGAGTTGCAGACAAATAATGAAAACAGTGTGTACAGTGATAGCAGCCCTCCCACAGCTTTACCTGTGGAGGAACAGATTGGACTCGCCACAGAGCATTCTGATTGCCGTGGCGACCAAGCGTCAGCTGACAGATGGCTGCCTCCAAGCGTAGGGCACTGGGCTGTCTGCAGCTTGCACTGATTGGAAGTCCATGCACACTCATCACGCACACATGCAAAGACTGGTGGTCTATGACAAGAGAGGGGGAGTATTGAGGACCTGGTTGTTTTGATCATGGAGGTGTCAGGCACTTGACTGTTGCTGGTGTAAACAACGACTAGCCCCCCCCCCCCCCCCCCCAAAAAAAAACAAACTCACCCCCCAATCTGAGTCACATCTAAAGCTCACAATCAGGATCACTATAAAGGGGACTGCAGATTGAGGGTAAAACAGGTCTTCAATTCTCTCCCCACTTTGTCCAGGCCCCGCATATTGTCTCCCTGAACAAGTCAATGACCCCCACGTTGCTCCTGCCGTCGGTGTGACAGGCCAATTGTGAAACACTTCATACAGTATGGTAGAAAAGCACTACATAAGAGCAGTCCATTTTGAGTGTGGACATTTCATGCTAGAGAAATAATAAAGAAGTAAAAATTAACTAATATGCATCAGACTACAGACATCAGAGTCAGAGATTTTACTACAAAAATATACAATCACAGATGGACAATTCATCCTCCTCAAGACCTGACCAAAATATTATCCAGTGTTTTATTTTCTGGGACATTCTAGCATTTCAAATAAAGAACTAAATAAAAATAGATTCATTTATTTCAGTTACAATTCACCCCTTTAAATGACCCACACTGTTCAACTTACGCATGCCTCTGCTAAAAACACCCTCAAACAATCCAGTCAGCAAACTCATACAACTGTGAAATAGACAATAATATAGCATATCGCACCAGCCATTTCCTTACACAATTCACTTTCTCTCTGCACCATTTACTCTCTCTTTCACACACTCACACAAACACACACTAACACTGGCTCTGCATCTCTAAGGCAAATGGGTTGCATGTGTCTCATGGCTCTCCAACACCTCCTGTTGCTATAAATATCTTGTTATGAAAGGCAGGTAATGAAAATCGCTGCCTTGGTAATCCGTGACGGAAGGCAGTTTCATGCTAGTTTAGCTTCCATCATGTCCCCTCAACACCCCACTGACACAATCCCTTGTCTCTGCTCTGCTCTCATCTCCACCTCTTTGCCCATTTGCCGAGAAACTGCATGGGTCATCTATCTGCAAGACAATTTATGTATATTGCAATTTTTTGCTTTCATTTTATTTTTCATGGTTGGTGGCAGAGCCGAAAGATGACAAAGTTTGTTGGTCTATTTGTCCCAGGCTTTGGTCCATCACTGTGAAATTTAGACTTGAATATTTTTGGTCCGATAGAATGATTACTAATGATTCTCTTGATCTCTCAGGGCTTTGAAATTATATGTGACAATCAATATAAATTAAATTTTGGTTCATTCAAGAAAGTACTATACTCATGTATAGTGTACGTGAGCATAAACTGAGCACAAGGATCCTGGAAAGTTGACAAATGATTGCTTTATCCAAACCTTAGGCTTCCTTTTTCACCTTGTTTCCTTTGTCCCTCAGTCAGTAAGGGACCTGGCTCATCACAAAGCAAGCCATTGATCAGGGTGGATTGCAGGAGACAGCAGCTCAGAACTGTGACCCTCAGAGGAAGACCCTCTCACAAATCTTGGCAGCCCTTCTAACAGAATAAATAATTCTGGAGCAGCAGCTTCATGCCAACAAATTTACAATTCAAACATGGACCAAGGCAAATGAAGAGGAATGTTAGAAATACTCTGATCAGTTTTTATAAGATATTTGATAAAGGTTGGATACACAGGAATCCAAAACTGATTATGTTGGTTTTTGTGTATAATCATTATGTGCGGATACCCTATGTAGTTTGTCATGCCCAAAAGTAAAATGTGGTTAGGGTTAGGGCATTAAATATTATTACAGTCAACGCATCGTTAGATTAATTAAAGGACTAATAAAATAGATAGTTAAAATATTACCAAACCACCGTTTTTGTAGCAAGAATCTTTTAAAAATTGTGTATGTTTTACTTTGTCTGTAAAATGTACAGTGAAACATTGCAGGCCCTCTTCCAACCTTGGTACTAATCAATAAAGTCAATATTGGATACCTGACCTTTGACTTAAACATGTATAAAGTTTAAACATAAACATAGCATGTAGCTGAAAAACACTACTGTGAGACTGTGTGTCGATAGTGTCTTGATATGGGAATTTCTTTGTTCTACAAACTGGAAATGAGTTAGTGCTGCTTAAACCTGCAGTATATATTGTGTATTTTTCTTCCCTGGGAGATTGACTGAAAGGAGAATAATACAGTATAAGCTGCTATTACAGGGACTAGTCGATTACCTTTCTATAGAGCTCCCGTGTTTTTGTGCTATTTTCTGGTTGAGTGCTTGTGCCAGGCTTTGTGTCCTCTAACTATTTATGAATTTATTACTGTTTCTATTACAAATATCATTAGTACTCATTCCATGTAACATTTTTATACTTACAACCATTGAGGAAAAATAGTCATGGTTTGTTTAGATGTTGCTCTATTCAACTACTGTACATTGTCCAGTGTTCATATGTATATGTGCAACCCCGTTCCCAGACTACGTTTATCTCGTACTGTGTCTCACGGCCTTAAGGGAGGGGAGCTCCGGTTCCACTGCCCTCCCCAAAACTGAAAAGCTCATCAGCAGATAATTCTAGGAGCTGCCACAATGCCAGCTATGTGCCACTGTCACCTTATCTTCTGGACCTTTTGCACCCTGCTGCTCTTGTCCGTGCCCTGGGGAAGATAGCTTAGTACCCAGCCTGGCTACAGTGGCACAGAAGAGCAGGGCAGCAGAGATCACTCATTTTAATAGGCCTGTCACATCTGTTTTTAGAACCTGCGGAGGTCTCTTGCTGCAGGCCCCTGAATGAAGTGACCCCAAAATGATGTGACAAGCTGTGATGAGCTTGGGGAGGGGAGCTTTAGGGAAGAGGAGTAGAAGAAAGAATCACATTTGGAATCATAAAATCTATGGCAAAGTACCCATAATAATCTTATTGTGACTAATTATGAATGGTAACCTGGTAACTAATCCTAGTCACAGTTGTATCTTTATTCTATGTTGACTCACATTTAGTCCTGTATGTGTTGTGTTATGAGTTGGAGTGAAGTCAATCCACAACTCAACAAACACTTTACTGTGATTTTTCCATTCTGATTTGTTGTCCAAAAGATTTTCTTCCAGTTAAAGCTTTTTAAATGCTGAAATAATAAAATGTGCATTATGCTTTCTGTGGTCTGATCTTACATATCCATTTTGTGAAGCTGCGTGCCCATTTTTGACCCTAACCATGCAACATTAACAGAATGAATGAAATACATTATAAGGTCAATAGTAGGCCCATATTATACTCTACAATGCAACACTCGTTATTTATGAATACATATGATACAGAAAACCTACAGCCTTGCTTCATTCAATCAGAGAATAAACTCTGTTTCCACACACAATTCATTTTTGTGAAGGAGAGCTATTGTGCATTTAAGATAAAACACAATGGCACTGTCGTTTCACAGTGGAATAAATTAGTAGGACAACTTTGCACAGTAACAGTAATACTGTTAGCTGTGTTTTTGGGCAGTAGATTTAAAGGGACATGTGCCTTTTATCTGCTCTTAATGGAGTCCTGAAATAAAATATGAATCCCACTTTACATTACAGTAAACCTCAAACCAACTAGTTGTGCTAATTTAAATTTATTTGGAACAAGTACAAAATGTCTCAGTGAATGCCCCTGTTCCAGTAACCAAAACCAGGTGACCACCAAGTCTGAAACACCCACTGTATTTCCCTAAATAATAGGTACTGACACTTACTCTGATATTGAGCTCTCTCTATCTAAGAGTTTTTTTAGTTTCTGTGAACAATTAAGCCATAAACTAAATTTTCTCATCTACTTTGCATAGTTACAAACAACTATTACAGTTTCTGTGACTGATTTTCCAAACAAGGTTATTCCTACAAGCCATTGTAAAGCTTTTTTTATTCAGGCTAAAGAAATTATATTTGCAATTAGTAACTCCTTAGAGTGGGAAATATGTCAACAAAAAAAGATGTTTGGATGCCTACTACCTACTGCCTACTTGTCTTCATACAACTTGGGTCAATATAAAACCACTTAATCCAGTTGAGGTTCATTCATTTCTGTTTCTATTTAATATAAAAACAAATCATTTGCATCGATATACAGTAGGTTACTCTTAATCTTACTATATTAGTGAAAAAGGGACTCCTCTTTACCTCGCCATACTCTTTTGGTTACTGCATTTAGGCATTACATTCAGCTAAGTAATGGATGCCTCAGCTATGAGGGAAATTTGTAGCCATCTCCTTTACAAGAGCTTCTCATTCCAATCACCAAGTGTCAGCTCAGTTTGCATAGTAATTAACTACTACTGACTACTGACTGGCCACTAATGATGCAATAAGTCTGCCCTATAGGTCTAGGCAGCTGAAGCCTTAAAAAAGATCAGTATGGTAAGGCAAATCACTAATTGCCAATAACAATTTTTATGTGCATCTAGTCTTTTAATTACGTAGATTATCAGATAAAAGAGCAGAGAAAGAGTTACTTTATGATTAAGTCCTCTCGTCCTGCCCTCCCTCACTGTGGTCATTTAATGCACTTGGAATCTTCAAAGTGAACCCATCAATTTCAAATCATCAACCATAACATATCCACATGATAATTTGCTGAATTACTATTGCAATTTAAAAACCTCAATATTAGTCTGGGGTCAGCAATGTAATAAAACTAGCTAGACGTAAGAATACCGAATAGAAGAACACAATGTTAGCTTATAACAATTCAGGACTGAAAAACAAGTGTCTACACTGTAATTATACAGTACAAGAACATGCCTAAAGTGCCTAAAGTGATGAAACATTATTACTTTATAATACAGTAGAGAGGATTGTAAACACTTTTATCCAATTGTGTCAGGTTGTCATTATCACTGTTAATGTTATTTTGACTGATCATTTTGAAATGATCAGTCAACTTCAGAATAACCCATGTGACACGTGTTTACAGCTAGAAATCCAGATTAGATTTACTCCAGATCAGTAAGATATAGTAACACTGGCTTCTTTTTGTTACCGTTTAAATGTTTTGAATGAGATTTGCAAGAATTTGTATTGTTTGTTTTTTTTTTTTAGATTTCTGTGGTATTTTAATGTAGATACATGGTCAGGTGATATGTTGAAATAATGTGTTATGTGCTTTAAGTATAGTATATACAATTGTATCTGCCGAAGAACAATATTATCTATCCTTTCACATTTCATAACAGCATCTCAATTTTTGATAATTCATTGTAGCTTATTTGTTCTTTTGACCTCATGTTCTCTTAAGATATTCAGACTCTTGTCTGAATGCACCCACATCAGTGCATGCCCTCACAACATCAATAAGGGTGCTTCTTATACACGTAGGGTTAGGGAGAGTGCAGATAAACATGTCTGTACGGGTAGCATGCTCTCAAACATGAAGAAAGCAGTAAAATGAATATCTCAGTCCCATTCACAAACAAATGCTGTCGATGAACAACAATATGAAAAACTTTAATTAAATAATTAAAATCAGATGCTCAGGTTTAAATACAACTAGAATTATTGCACTCCGGTTTTATGCCTCCGCTAACCAGAGATATGGGAGTTTATGAGCATGTCTGTCCAGACAAACTAATAAGCTTATGCATGAGTCCAAGCAGGGATTTTTGCCAGATGTAATGAAATTCATTCCAGGCGATTTAGCATTGATGACAATGGATCATACATGAGGCCACAGTGAACTTTGACTACTAAAATCTAATCAGTTTATCCTTGACCCCAAATGGTAATTTGTGCCAAATTTGAAGACATTCCATCAAGGAGATCCTTAAACATCAACAAGGATTGGATGAACAGGAAGTTACTGTGACCTTCACTTTTGGTCACCAAAATCTAAACAGTTCATTATGGAGTCCAAGTGGACAGTTGTGGCACATTTGAAGAAATTCCCTCAAAGTATACTGGAGATATCAGTACCAAATTTGAAAGCTTTCTTTACATATTGCCTTCTCAAAAATGAGCAGCAAGAACTGGATGTACATGAACTAATTTTACAGTAGGAAATGGGAAATTAACAGTGATCAAACAAAGCTTTGTCTGATTCAACATTCCTCTTAAAGACAAATTATAAAAACAGATGAGACCAGCAGCAGCCACGTGATATAGCACACAATGTCCTTGAACAGAACACTGAACAGGCTCACTCAACTGTGAGCCACTTTAGAAAAGAGCATCTGCTAAATGCCCGAAACACTGACTGCTTGTTAAAACTGTCATATGTGGCTGCCTACTGCACATTTTGGAAAGCTAACTGTTCAACTGGAAGAACAAAGTTATTCATCATATGTTTTTACACCATCGCTTTAGAATATTCATATGCATGTGTGTTTACCTGTGGTAACAATCATGTTGCAGTGGGTGTGGTCTACTTCTTTCAGGGTCACGCAATCCGCCATCCGATAAAGACAGACACTATTTTGGTATCCTCCACCTACAAATGGCAAAACAACCCTTGTTTAATCATAGAAAATATTCATTCATTTAGACCCAAGCAATGACAACAATAAGGCACATTCCAGACATCCCTGTACCATCTTGTTTAGTGCAAGTTTAATGCGTGGGCAGCAATGAAACTATGCTTGTGTCCAACTGTGTGTCTGTCAGAGTGAGTGATGTTCATGGAAGATGGTGCCCTCACTGAATCTCAAATCTGAGTCAGAGTGTGAATCGTTGTGTGATCTTGTGGAAAAGTTAGCTAACAGAGTATTGTATGCTAGTAGGTGTGTTAGCGAGCAGTTGCTGTCATGGATGCCACCTGGTGCGGCCAACATAAGTGTTTCCTATTTTGATTTGCAGGCAGCAAGGAACCAGCCCCCCTAAATCCTACCAGCAAGCACACAATACTGCTATCCAATATCTACTAAAATCCCTTCACACAGCTATATTTAATAGATTTTAGTCTAAAAATTGGGAAAGGGTTAGCAACTAAACATAAGTTTATAGCAGGTTTTGCTAACAGACTATAGACCATATGTTGACCTATTTCTTTATTGGTAAAGAGGTGTCATTCAGATAACTATTATCTGCAAAAATGTATGCAACCTGCATCTTTGGCACAGAGATGTTCACATTCAGGAGAATGTCAGCTGCATGTCAAATGGCACATCTGTTGTCATGTTTACATCAAAAACAATCAAGGCAGCGCAAAAACCACTTACTGCCTGAAAACACCTTTATGTGAGCAGGATTCTGGCTGTATGCTATTTAGAAACATGAAGTTTAATGCCTAAAACACTATGACAATTTTATTTTCAGTACCTGACAAACACCTGCCTGGCTGTGTTGCCATGCTGATGTTTGTCAGGTAGCATTATCATGTTCTTCAAGTAATTTAGCATGCTAAGTAGTGATGGTTAGCACTTGATATTTAATAGCATTACACAGTAAAGCTCAAGTCATTAGTTCAAGTAACAAACGATCACTATGTACATTTTAAGCCCAATGACTCCACTACATGAAAAGTCAAGGACTCCCCAAAGTCTACCAAGAATTATCTTCTGTGACGTATGAGCTGTATAAATTCACAGTTATCACACTTGCAGGTCTTTAGTAACCTGGCAGATCTATTGAACCAATCTCATGGGAATGCAATTCTGTTTTAGAGCACGTTATACAACAAGGGCAAAACAACAACAACAAAAAGACAACTTAGTTCTATTCCATATTATTTTTTCAATGATTTATACAGAAACTTTGTAACTTTAGTTGTAACTTTAGCAGTATCTGTTAGTAGGTCAAAATGGCAACTGCACTGCTGCTAGCAATGCCTGCATCTTACCCTATAAATTGTCTTGCATACAATGCTACATGGTGCATCACGGAAGCATTTGGGTCCATGTAACAAAAGTAAAAATTAAAACAAAATTTAACAAAAATTGGGAAACTGAATTTGATTATCTGACACTATTTGATATTCTATAAATGGAACATCTTATTTTCACATTGATTTGACAATTTAACATTACAATTTAGAAGCTTAATAAGCATCACACAGTCTGCATTTGCAATTTTTATTAATTTTTATGCAGTGCCACTTAAACACCAGGATTCATGTAAATGCATTTCTTCAAGAAATCCCATTGGTCAATCAGCTGAATAATTTCTTTTTCAGCAAAAAAATTGGGGGTTTTCTTGGAGTTTAAAAACTGATGTTTATCAGATGTTAATCTGTTTTTAAAAACAGATGAAATTGAAATTGCGCTCAGGCAACAGTTCATCTACTTCACTGAACATGTAAAATTCTGAAAGAGTTCACTTTTCAAAAAAAATTTTGTTTTATCAAGACAAGCAAAATTCCAGATGTTTGTACTATACAGCAGCATCAATTATTTCCACATTACCCCCCTTTGATGAAGTTTAGCTTAAATAAGGAATATTAGATCTATGCTTACGTAACAGCAGATCAAATATGCAGCAATAATCAATGTTTAGGTTTTTTGTTGTTTCGTTTGGATAAATTGCTTAAAAATTAGAATAGGTTTAAAGGCAAAACCTTTTCTTAATTTCCCACATCATCTGGCAAGTCTAGGCTTGAGATCCTAAAGAGAATCTAATCGAGGTGGTGAAGACATGACAGGTGAGAAGGATTACAGACCTAAATGGGACGTGACCAGTTTGTTTACCGAATGTAAATTATGGCTTGCATCAAGGTTATCACCATGACTACAAAATAAAACAGTTCAAAATAAATGTTTAATAATATGAAATCTATAATTCAACAATAAGAAGTGCTTTATGATCTGAGTTAAAGTTCACTGAAATTATGGGTTTAAAAAAATATATATATATATATATATATATTCAGAAGAAGAAACTTAAAAGTATTTTCTAGAGGCCTATTAATTCACATACATTCTACACTTAAACAATTAACAGTCCAAAGTATCCTATAGTTAATTAAAAACGTCTTAACCACACTGTCATACTTTACTTACCTATATGTACACTTACTATTCACTGTATCAATGAAGTCATGTATACAAGAAGCTAAATACAGCATCAGAGGACTGGTACTCCATTGCTATGTGATGTTCAAAGCTAACTGTGACTATGCAATGCAAACAGCTCAGACAAAATAAATACAAAAGATTACCCCTGTAGTTTGTTTCTGCTGAGTAGAAATGTGGAGAACCAAGAGGACAGGAAGTCGGATGTGACAGCACTTGTGGGGCCTTCCCGGCATTGTGTAACCTGTGATTAAAGAGGTTCAGAAATGACAGGACTGAACACAGAGCTGGAGCAAACTATATAATTAGGAAGGCAAGAGCAGTCACATTTCACCAGACTAACTTTACCTGGATTTATTGCTTGTAAAGTATCTTTTTTTTTTTCCTTTTACACCTGCAGGAAAATGTTTTCCGCATGTACTAAGTGCTACTGTCCAGACCTGTCAAACTACCTCAAATGAATATGGAAAATATAGTTAGGGACTAACTATAGTTATAGACTATAGTTATAGACTGTAGTTAGACTAAAATATAATTAGGGACTAATATTTTATAAGAATTGTATAGTAAGGGAATAACTATATTTTAGCCCAAGTATTGGCAATGCAACGAGCAGAAAATACAATGCAACTCCTCAAAAAGTTTAAATGGTGAATGTGTTGTCCATTTGCAAATCCAGCAGACAAAGTGCAACATTCATTTGGAAATGCTTATCTGGACAACTGATGAATTGTTCTTACGATGGCAACTGGAGGCAAATCTCCATTATGTACTAAAATTAACATAGATTCATATGTACATTGACACAGTTCACAAGACACACAAATAAAAAGTCTCTATTTGCTATATCATCAGTGCACATAAGGTAAAATATAATCTTTCTGACTTCAGAATCCTTCCCTTAACATTTTTATCTTCTGATGAATTTTATTATAAACCTTAATCCCTTAAATATAAAGTGGCAAGGATCTTTAATTATCATTAAAATGTCTTAAAATGTGATCTGATCTTCATCTAAGTCAAGAGTATTAACAATTATAATGTTCCTAAAATAATAACATAAGATAAATCTGATCTTTCATGTCCTTATTGAGAACAACCATTAAAACCTTATAGTGCTAGTGGAAAAAGTATGTAAACCTTCGAAATTAATTGATAGTTGACCAGGTGCTTCCTGTAGCTGTGGATCAGACCTGCAATTTTATCCCATTCTTCCAGGCAGAACTGCTTTAGGCCTCTCATGTTCTTTGGACGTCTCATGTGTGGCTTTCTTAAAGTTGTTCATCGCAACTCTTTTGGGTTGAGGTCTGGGCTCTGACTTGGCCACTCCAAATAGTGGATTTTGTTTTTCTGAAGCCATTCTGTTATGGACTGGTGTGATCGTTTATTGTACTGTTGCATCACCCAACTTCTACAGAGTTTCAGCTGACGCACAGACATTTTTTTTTTTTATACACTTGGGATTTCATCTTCCCCCTAGTCAATTCTGGCCAACCCATGATCCAGCAAAGGAAGCCCAAATCATGATGTTTCCTCCACCATACTTTATGATTGGGATGACATGCAGTGCCCTTTTTATGCCAAATGTAGTGCTGTGTGTTCTTTCCAAATAGTTCAATCTTAGTTTTGTCAGTCCACAAAACATTCTGCCAATACTGCTTTGGAATGTTTCAGTGTGATCTTTAGCAAACATCAGGTTCAACTTCATCTCAGGTTCAACTTCATCAATGTTGCTTTTAGTAAGCAGTGGCTTCCATCATG
Source organism: Anabas testudineus (assembly GCF_900324465.2). NCBI lineage: Eukaryota > Metazoa > Chordata > Actinopteri > Anabantiformes > Anabantidae > Anabas > Anabas testudineus. Next base: position 14,378,724 of record NC_046612.1, read on the forward strand.
GTGTGCTGCCATTGACATCCTGCTTGTTCAATGCAGTACTGTGGACTCATGAATACAGATGTTAGCCAGTTCCAATGATGCCTTCGAATCTTTGGCTGCAACTCAGGGTGGCTTCTTTATCTCATTAATGAGTGTTTGTAGTGCTCCTGGAGTCATTTTGACTGGCTGCCCAATTCTTGGTCAAGTAGCCACAGTCCCAAGTGTCTCCATTTGTAGATTGTTTTAACTTTAGACTGGTGAATTTCTAAAGTCTTTGACATCACTTTGTAACCCTTTCCAGCTTTATGTAAAACATCAATTCTTGATTGTAGCTCCTTTTGGCGAGGCATGGCTCACATAAGCGTATTCTTCTTGTGTGGTTCACTTTTTCTTACCACTGTGTAACATGCCATGCCCCCAAGCAATATGCACTGCTTCACCCATAGATGCAGAATGTTACCTCTGTTAACTCTCTTCTCTAAACAGACAATGTTTAGACAAGGAATCTACTATATTCACAGATCTCTGGATACCTGCTAACTTCCCATTCTCCAAGAGCTCAGTCCTCACTTCCTGTAATGCAAATAATGCCATTTTACGGTACAACAACACAGCAGAGTTCAATATGCAATACAACAGTTCATGGATAACAAAAACAGAGTGGAAGTAATTATTTTAGAATAAACACACATTAAACAGCATTTTTAATGGCAATGAATCTATGTGACTGGTAACTGTAAGCACAACGTAAAAATATTTTATCTTGTCATATGTGCACAATTTGTGGCTAATGTATTGTTAACAGGGTAGGTCTAGGACAGGCAATACTGTGTACAGCAAAAATCATGCAGCTCTATGGCTGTAGTGTTATGGTTGCGATGACAGTTCAAAGTGTGGGCTAAAGCAGAGCTGTTAGGAGAACTGTCATCTCGGGGACAATAGAACCATAAGACTCAAACCAATTCTTTCAGCAAGAGAACAAATCTTCGCCTGGCAGAGAGATGCAGGGAAGAAAACTTCATCCAGCTGACAGGCAGAGTGCTCTTTAATGGCTGTGTCCTGGTTGAAGGGGCCAGAAGAAAAATACAAGGGCTGTTCTATTGTTCAAGTTTCCTGCTCAGATTGATGAGAGTGTCTGCTTTAAAGACACGGAGCCTCGAATGTGCACCTGTGTCCACAGACCTAAATGATAAAGCCCTCCAGGGTATTGGTTTCAATAACCTGAAAAACAGATCTGGAACTACAACATCCTATGGATTGTGAAATATAAACTCCATCTATTTTATTATGAGGGTTTGAGTAATTGAAAAGGATATTTAATGTTAATCACACCTAACAGCAGCTAATTACATTACAACAACAGAAGAACAGCTGCAAAAAAAAGTATGTGAACCTTGTGGAATTGCATGGTTTTCAGTATTCATTTGTTTAAAAATTGTAATTGTGATGTGATGAGATGAAGATCAGGTCACATTTTATGACAAATGAATGCAGAAAACACTGAAATTCCAAAGGGTTCACATACTTTTTTGCCACTGTATATGCTTGTAAATCACAAAAAATAAAACAGGTTTTTTTAATAGGATGTGAACAATTCCACCCCCTTAAAACAATTTATAAAGTTTGGATTTGTTCTAAGAAACAGAGAAGTTCATAAGTAAAGATCCCATTAAATGCCTCCCCATGCCACTGATCTGCTACATGGCTACAAATATACTGTAATTAATGTTTGATTGTTTCCAAAATAAATAAATCATTATAAGATCTATATAATTTCAAAAGCATTCAATTATAATGGTTTGCATAAAAGACAATCGATATAAAACTAGGACAACATGAAGTAAGAGTGCTAGTGAGGTTTTGGCTGAAAACACTGGGGAGCAAAAGAACTATTCGAACTGAAAGAAACTTTGAAATTTGTTAATGACTGATGGGTTCACAAAGTAAAAGTGATTTAAGAATCTTTAACCTGTTTAACTTTAACCCCTAATGCCTGATTATGCCTCAAATAGCAAGACAAATATCCATAATCACCACTTACTAAACATTATCTTTATTGCCACATGAAGAATAGTGGTAGCTAGACAGCAAGAGGTAGAGAAGAAGTCAAGAATGTTTTAAATTCAGACAAAACTGCAGATTCATGGGAAATGAAAAATAAAATAGTTTTAAATTGGCTGGTTTCCAGTATATTAAAACAAGAGAACAGTGACAACAGTTGTATGTGAAAACTGCTGAAAAGGATAATTGTCCACTTCATGAAGTGAATCCATTGACATTTTCATGACTTACCCTAATTTCGAAAGGAAATGTGGTCCTATGCTGTTTTAACTTAAATTTCATACCAACCATCCAAAGAAAACAAAAGGATAAGAATGGAGTGAGTAAATCCACATTTGCAAAATGGCATTTTAGGAAGGAGTAAGTTCACTGAAAGCCAGTAGAAATAATATATTTAATCATATACTTCCTGTTGAAACCACTAATACCATCCAAGATACTCATCTGGTACTAAACCCAACCAACTTTGAAAGAAGAGAGGAAAAACTACTCCCAAGATATGATTGGCTCACCAAAAAAAGTAAATTCCAGCAACACCTGTCCACAGTGATGAGTTCAAATTATCTAAGGTAAACACACTATATCTAAAAACATTTGCTAACAAATGTAGTTTTTTTTTCAATACTTTGTGAACTGGGTTGTACAGGTGCCTATTAACAATAGGTCATATATGATGCTGTTTGTAAAGGGCATCAAATTTATTTTTTTTCTATCCATGTTTAAAACATTGTCATTTGTATAGAATACACGCAACCTTCACAACCTCCCCTCCCATTGTTTCACATGACGAGCCTATTCAGGCCAGGGCTGGAGCAAAACCAAATCTGAATCATAAATATATCTATCTTCAGACTGAAGAAGCTACTTGGATAAGTAGTGAAAAGTAGTAAAATGTTTCGACCTAACAAGAAGGAAGTCCAGTTTTCATGACACTTCCAGATATCTTCACCTGGACGACCGAGTATCTTCACTGACATATAAGATACAAACCTCAACTATACAGATCCCTGGAAACTCAAATGAAAAAGCACCTTGTGGAGTTATCTTGTTAATAAACAAGAATGTTTAAATTCAGCGCATAAACCATGAAAGAAAATACCACGGTAATAATTTTGGCCATATTACCCATCGCCACTAGAAGTCTTAACAAATGTTTTCAGTATCAGCATTAATAAGCACATGACTATGTCTGATAAAATCAACTAATCCTATGTTGCTTTAGGGTACAGTCATTATTATTGAGGAGCATCAACAAGCTGACACACAATGAAACATACAGAAAGTTAACACAACATAATTATCTACTCCATATAACAGTGAAATGTCATTTTGCAAAAATGTCACTGAAATTAATCCACTGTGATGTGTAAAATGTTATATTTATGTTCACGCCATCTGAAACTGGGTGCTTATAGACAGCCGTTTTGGGAGCTTCCTCCTGTAGTTCCCCATGTGATACATTTCCCCTGAAGTCTGTATATTTATATCCATTGTCAGTGCAGTGCTGGACAGAGTCTCTGGCTCGTAAATCTGGCCATGCTTAGCAAGCACAAATGTCCCCCTCATTAGAGCTCAACACCCTATGTAGACCTAAAATACACATTAGTATTGAAGGCATGGCAATCAACCAGGAGTAGGAGGACTGGGGGCTTTGACACTTTACACGTCAATTCTTATCTGAATGTTATCTGACTGCAAAATTACTTTACAACTGAATATTAAGTGACCCGAGGTTCACATAAAGGCAGCAATACCTGTCTTTAAGTAAAAACCCCAATGAGATGCATATTCTGAGAATAATTCAACAATAACTAACCAACTATGCATCCTTTTTTCTGGTACGTGTTTGTATACATTTGAAAACATTTGAGAACTGTGGGGGGTGCCCGGTTGTATTATCACAGCCCCTTTGGCTTTATCCTGCACCAATGTTGCCCTGTAGGTGGATACACCCCAGTTTTGAATTCCAAACTAGAGCCACACTGCGGTCTGGTATAAAATAGGCTCTATCTGTCTCCCCCTCTCCAACTCCCACACTAAGCCTTAGCCCTTCACTCAAGCTTCACTCTCTTCTCTCAGGGGAAACATGTATGTCAGAGACAGCAGGTGTGAAGTGAGATTAGAAAGTACAGGAGGAGGAGGAGGGGAGGGAGGATGATAATGGAGAGGGAAGTGAAGAAAAACAAGGATAGTGTTGATGGTGGATGTGCCAGAGTCTCACTTTGTATGCAAGCAAGTTGTGTTTAGGTTAATTCTGTATGCTTGTGCATCAGCTGTGCACATAAACTACTAATAGCCTTTGTTTCTCCTCAGAGAATGTCAGTTGTCAAGCCCATATGACGGACAGTGTGGTGGCTGGCACCAGTATATGAAGAAAGCTCCCAGGCAATCCACTCCTCAGAGCAGCAATTATCTCCTAGCCTCAGCCCCGCACTATGGGCCTGAATGTGAATGAGCCCAGGGCCATGTCTCAACGTCTGGCATTCTCTCTTTGGAGATGCAGACCACATACACATGCACATACAACACTGAGTGATGGATGCATAGCCTAGCTCACACATTCAAAGACAGGGAGGCAGACAGACTATAGAATACTGGTACTATCCTCCAGTGTTGGAAGAAGTGCTAAATGCATGAGAAATGTAGCATGTCAGCACAGATTGAAAGTTGAAAGCCTGCGGCAAGAATTGAAGATACAGAATTTAAAGCCCTGTGGCCAAGAGCAAGACCAAGTAGGCATTTCTGCAGCAGCCTGAGGGCAAAATACATACAGAACACCTGTAAGAGCTAGATTTTGACAAATAAACCTGGTGTGGCCTAAAAAGCATTGTAAAAGTAGCAGCTCAAAACCTCACTACCTGATGCTTGTAATGTGTATACTGTAAATAACTTCTACCTAGTAATACATCGAAGAGACATTTTCATGAGAACATTCATTTCTATTCATTCTTTTGATTCATTGATTTATATAATTAATCAATAACATTATTATGTGATGGCACAATTCAAACTTTGAGAAAAAAATTGAAAAAACAAACTATATACACAAAAAGTGAGATTAATGTTGTTTGACTTGTTTGGCATACACGGTAGGTCCATATGGCACATATAAACAAACAAAACTACAGTCAATATTAGTCTGTTTGTTTATTTGCTTGACTAGCCCATCATTTACATTGGTGTTTTGTGTCTGTGCCCAGAACAAACAGTATTTCAAGAGAATGCTTCTCAACCAGCTGAAGATGCTTGTACTCCGCCCCCCCACCATTTCCCCTGAGATGAAGCTACAAACATTTCACAGCTGCTCTTTCTATTATTTCCAAGTGATAGTGAACACAACATTCTCTGGTGCTGTGATTCTTGCTGTAACATGGATGAAAGCAGGTGTATAATAGGAGTGTGTGGTATAATGGCAAGGTAACTAGTCAACAGAACATGGCGTCCATTTTGACTCACATGGGGTCATAATGATAAAGACATAATTAATCCCCTTGGGGAAATTGTTGTTTGGACAGCCAAAGCAGACGACACTACTGTGGGGTTTCGGTCAGGAGAAACCAGGAATCGAGCCACTAACCCTGGGGTTTATAGACGACTACCTGCGCTACCAATTGAATGAATTAATTTAATTGCCACCCCTTAAACTTTTAATCATTGTTCTGATCCATGATATATGAGAGCTTAAGAAAACTGCTTAGAAACCAATGACAGTGTGCAAAGTTTCTAATTTTTTCAAAATAATTTGTTGTTTAGATCATAAGCTACAAAACAATTACATTATATTTATAAGTTAGCATTCACTGATTTCCATATGAAAGGGCACTGTCAGCGGATACTAATAGTCATGCCACTAAACAAACACCGCCTCAGGTATGAGTAAACAGTGATTTGTCATGGCGAAGTACCAGAACATATAGTACATATTTTAGGCAGAATTAGTGATCAGACAGTCCCTTGACTTTGCTGATAAACTGATGGTCAGTGAACTTGTTGCACAAAATCAACAGATGTGCAGGAGCTGCAATGAGAGCTTTTGTGTACAAAGCGCTATCCCAGTTCTTGTTTATGTAGGCTACCAGGTGACTTCTAGGAACTGACTGTTGGCAGAATAAATTGACTTTTCCCAACAAAGCAAAGATGGTAGCTGTTATGTGTTAACCCTATTCTTATTAGCATAGTGTTGCATTTAAACTGCATCAGCTGCATTGATTTTTCAAAGTAAGTGTAAGGCTACATAGACACAGAGATATTGGCAAGAACTTGTGACCAACAGCAAAAAAAGAAAACAACAACAAAAACAAAATGCTAATAAACAATGGTATGTCTTCCTTCTTTCTTTGTCAAACAAGGAAGAGCCTCGGGCCAAAATGAGTGTGGATTCCTTTCTCTTTGTTTTTTCTTCCCTTTTCTTTTGGTCTCCACCAGCTTTATTGTTGCTGCTGTGTACTGTGTAGACAGAGCTGACAGAGAGATGACACTTAGCACACAGATACACACATAGCAACTCCTGCTTCTCTGTATGCTCTGCTAATATTTACACTTCCAGGCTGAACACTGCCACTATTGAGTTTGGCCATTGAAAATAGTGTTTGACTAGTATTAGAACAACAGTGAGGGAACATTGTCTGGGCAATAAGGCCACTACCCCTCAGGTTGCAGCCCAGATAGGAAGAGGCAGACTGTGGGTGTGGGCTGACGGTTCCTTTTAACACATTAGTTAAACATTTAGTGAGTCAGTGTTTTTTGTGTTGGTTTTTCTTTGTGTCTCCTTTGTGTATGTGGAGGTGTGGTTTGAATAATGTTATATGAAGTTATAGTATCTGACATTTCATTTGTTCCTTGTTTGTCAAGAGAAAAATAAAAGTCTAGAAACCAAACATAATTCATCAATTCAAGTAACTACTACATTTACAAGGTATGTTGTGTTGTTCACAGAGCTTGTCTAAAAATGTAAAGACTATCGCAGATTTTCATAGTTTATATGGATCACATCAAGCACATCAAATCATCTGGTCAAACACTCCATCTGACTGAAAAAATGAGCTTTTGTGGAGCAACCTGATGTAAGAGAAAATGCTTTGACATTGTGAAACATTAGCCTGAATTTGTGTTAGTTCAGGTTAAATGTTTACAGTCTTTGAAAGCCAGCAGGTGGAGGAGTTCAGTGTTCATAGGTCTGTCATCATCATCATCACTAAAGCAGGTCATAAACGCTTACAAACAGGTTAATCAGTGTCTAGTGTAAAGCCAACTTAGTGTGTTCCTGCAGCGGCCTTTGTCTACAAGAAAGAACACCACCATCCCAATTCTGTGAATGGATCAAGAAAGACTCACTGGGAAATGCAGCAAATATTCAGACAGATCAACGAAATATGACACTGTGTGTTTAATTAATTAATATTTAAATTTAAAAGCAACAGGGGTGGGGCAATACAGGTCCACAATATAAGCAACCAATGCACCTTTCATGGTTAGTACTGCCATCTTCTGGTGATACATACACAGTATACACAAGAATCTAGCACACTATATGTAATGTTGGTGATATTTTTCAGATTTAACATTACAACCTACAGATTACGTGTTTGCTTAAAAAGCTAAAGATACATAAATAAATAAAAAAAAAATCATTTTAAAATGATACATTAGTAACAATGTCTGTCATTTCAGATTTGGTATTATGGACCAAACTAAAACAGACTGAAGAAAATGTCACATAACACTTGCATATGAACATGTGGTGAAAGCAGCTGAACTGGTTGATTGGTTGAAATTGTATCTCTGGAAAACTGACTAAGGGAAGAGAGAGTGGTTCAGAGAGTGATGTATCAAAGCACTGAGAGCAGTTCTGAATTGGCAGATGATGCCTATGTCATTACACCAGTTTTCTGCTAACATTACATCTCCTCACAGGTTTTTAATGTAATTTAGATTACTCAGATTTCCACTTCTTCTCCTTTAGGGATACAGATATTATCTTGCAAAGTTCAGTTTTACTAGTGGCTCTGTCAGCAGTTAGTAACTGATAGTTATAAAACAGGCCTACGTCATAGCTGAAGGTTGAATGGATTCTGTGTGGCAGGTGACTGAGGTGCTAGCTGGTACTTAAGACTTTTCTTTTTCTTGCAGCCACATTCTGAGAACTAAATTACAGTGCCTTGGCCCATTAACATCACACAAAGATTTGGTTTTGTGGAAACATGAACACACAATTCTCCCTGAACAAGGGGGGTAAATGTTTAGCTTATAAGCCTCAATAGTTTGATTATATTTTATTCTGTTACCGCTTCAGTCTCCACTTATATAGTTTTTCCATCTTCATTGTTGTACACATAACTGATATAAGTGTTATTTATATAGCAATAATGCAAAAAAGGAAACCATAATATCTTCTTATGGTGCAAACTTTGTCAGGTTCCTGTGATATTACTGGTAAAGACATTTAGTGGCATGATTTAAAAAGGTGCAAGTAAGCAGATATAGGAACCGGCTTCTGCCAAATAAAACCTGTGACACTGTTAGTGTTCAGTAATCACCCTATTATATTCACTGAGGCAATTGTCCCTCTAGTTACGCATACAGCATCACAGTTAAGATTTCATTGTTGGCAGAGTCACAATGCCAAAGCACCACCTGTACCACCTTACTGTTTTCAACCTGTGAGTGCCAATAAAATGTAAAACAAATATTATCTTTGGCAGGATATGACAGTTTATCAGCACAGTTAAAGTCAGTGGGCATATTAAATGGTTTATAGATTTAACCAATAAATAAGACAAAAAACAAAGGGCACAAAAAGAAAGGGGAGGTGTAGGGTGGAGTACCATGTTCACAGAACACCTCAGCAATGTTTCAGCAAAGATAATACTGGGAAAATATGGAATCTGGAGAAGTTTCCTTGAGACACCATGTACCGGTACCAGTCCAGGAACAGGTTATTTTTAAAGAAATTAAAAACACACAGTTATCATACACTGCACAAGAAGAACCAGTTGAACATTTAGCAAACACATTTAATCAGACAATCGAACAAGTTGAAAACAACAAACTGTCCAACGCAAAAACTTTTCTTGTCATACTTTTCATACTGACCATCTCTCCATTCAGTTGGTATTTTGTTCATAATTACACTGGTAATTCAGGAGCAGTGAGGCATCTGTTTCTAAAGTAGGACATTTCTAAGTACTTGTCTTCTTGGACAGCTGTGTACTAGACTTGATATAAAAGCTTTTAACACTGGGTAGTATAGGGTAGTTGTTTTGTAAAAGGTAATCTTTGAAATTTTTCTGGCTGACAAACATTGTTTGAGATGATTGAGAACCAAGTTTTCTTTTCTTTTTTTTTTTCATGTTTTAGTGTAAAAATCCATTAGTGTTTTGGTGCTTCCAAACTTTTCTTGCCAGTGCAAGATTTTTATTTATGCAGTTTTACCAAACAAAATTTGCATTCCAACTTTCCAGTATGAGCTGTTTTTGAGCTCTGATTTCCAGAGATGTTATTAAAATCCAAGTTGTTATAAATTAGATCATAAAGGAAGCACTGAAAAGATTGCATCAATTACAGCAGATGGCTTGTGCTAAGAATTGCAGTCCTTTCTTCCCTTCTCCTCTAAAAATATGACTGCAATGGACGTGAATTTCTACTAGCAAGAAAACATGTTCATTCACAGCTTGTGATTTCTGACTGATGTAGCTCAAGACTTAATATAGCAAAAGTAGAATTAGTTCTTTTTAGAACACTTTGAAACTAAGCATCTTCCATTAATTAGCATTTACAGACCAAAATGGTTTCTCCACAAAGCACTGTTGCATATGTGTTAAGAGCTACAGTGTTAATATGCATGTATAATATGCATGTATGTATAACAATATAAGTTTTTCTGAAACATTTCCTGTGCTTCAAAAATTTCTGGTGATACATTTTTTTAATTCACTCTAAAAGAGTTAGAAAAATAAGCATTTGACATGGAAGCCATGTCACTGTCAAAGGCTAATAAGGGTTATTGTGTGAGATCTACTAATCACAAGCAACAGCTTAGTTAAAAAGAGGATCTCAAAAAAAAAAAAAAAAAGCTCTACGGAAAAAAAATACTTGTATCTTATGTTATTTCCTTGTAACCAGTGTGAGTTCAGTTGAAAAGAAAAGCAATTATGTCTCTTTTGAAAAGGCACTTGGACAACTCTTGTGGCTGCCTGTGAGTAGCCCCACTCATACATGACTCATTTCTACTCATTTTCATCCAGCTACTGAAAATGCACCAAACACAACTGTTCCTGCCAGCTTTTGGAGCAATTATACCCAAGCTCCTTCACACACTTATCTTCTCCATTTCAGGTCAACTCAAGCCCGAATAACCACATGTTTTAGGATATAGCATCTTGAAATAGTCTGGTGCATTTCAATACTGTTCACAGCTCAATGTACTTATTGGGGTGTCAAAATATCAGCATGGAAAAATAAGATTCTTGCCTGGTAAAAGGAAACTGCAAACTCAAATGATGCATAACCAAAAACATGCGTAAGAGCAAAATCAATCTTAAAATTATCCAGGGTCTAAGCGTCATGACACACTAAGCCAAAAGCATAGAACTAGAGATCAATAATACTGACTGTTGTCTCACATTGCCTTTGTCCAAAAAAGTGGCATTACTAAATAACTCTATACAAGCAGGTGGTGTTAGTCTGGATTCATCATTAAAAAAGGAAAAGCAGAAGAAGACCTAGGACTGCAGATATAGAAACTGTAAGCAAAGCAGCATTGTGTTTGGTTACTTTTTTACACTACTCTCACTCACCATAGACTTAGGACATAGGTTAATTGCTACTTAATATGTCTGATAAGAAGTTGTAAAATGGCACCGGGGTCAATTTCCAATCAGAGTGGCCTCTCTCACCAACTGGTCCACTGCCAATACAACATAATGAACTGGCTGAAATGCCGCCAACAGAGGTCTTACCAGTGCCAACACTGCAGAACACAACGCATAAACTAGGCAAACAGATGCTCAATGTTAGACAGACACTGGCCAATGACTGACTGTCACCTTGGTGTGTGTCATGGCCCTAACACTGTAGGTCTTGATGTTCATCTGCCTCAAGCCTGTTCACAGGATTGAAATAAATCAAATTTAAGATGCCGATGGCTACAAAACCCACAAAATCACATACTAGGAAGCACAATTATACTGTAAGAATTTGAATGCATAACAAGACTTTATTAAAGTACTAGAAATCTGTAACTCAAAACAAGTCTTTGTCAATTTATGCCTCTCTCATATATAGTGTTGTTCTATCCTCATCTTAGAGTATCAAACAATCACAGTTAATAAGCATAAGGATGCAAATGGTTACAGTATGTAAATTGTATGTATAATTATGTTGATGTCAACACTGTGAAAGCAGGTCCGCGAAGGAGCAGTGAAAAATTTTTATTGCTTCACTTTGTTCATACAGAGTGGAGCCTTTTGATAGAATATAAGCACAGAAAACGTCCAGTCGGAGGATCCGGGGTAGTCCAGCAAATTGAGAAAGTGGACACACCGTAATTCGTGGATATGGAGATAAAGAGGGGGGAAAAGAATCTCTAGCTCACATCACCTCCCCTTTCATATATAGTCTTGTTTTTATCGTCTATTTGTAGTATTTTTTTTCCTAATGAGAGAAACAGAGACAGGTCGTGTTGCTGTTACTCTTGCTTTTATGTGGCTGTGTGCAAGCATGCACATGTGCTTGGATCTAATATGTTTGCCTATCCTTAGCATACTATTTCAATAAATCAAATATGTGGTATAACTGCACACCACTATTATCACTGCAATTAAAATTTATTAAAACAACAACCATTCTGTAACTCTGGCAGCTGAAAGCTGGTGGCTCGTTGCCAGTCTGGCATCTATTTCTAAAAGCTACTTTTGGGCCCTGGAAGATTTAGCAAAAAGCCTTTAGCCATTTTTTGCTTATTGGGAAAAAATAGAAGTGTAAAATAGTGTCTCTGTATTGCTTTTTTTCATAGTACCATTCTCTGTAGACATGTCTCTCACTTCTGTGGTAAAATAACAGATTGAAAATTTCACTTGATTCCTAAGTAAAGCTTAGGTAGCGTCATGGCTATATGTGCTGAGTAACATACTGTAAATGTAGAACTGGTAGAAGTTAGGGCTATGTGCACTGACACAAATGGGTAAGTGCATTAATGATGTCACAAAACAGGACATGGCTTCTGAATTATTTGATAGTTAGGTTAACATATTTGGGACTTCAAAACTATAAAAGTTAAAAAGAAGAGAGGGAGTTTATAACAAGCATAATGAAGAGAGAGCAACAAAATACCATGCATACTAGACCTTATTGAGTGTGCATGGATGGAGATCAGTCTGAACACTGTCATCACAGAGACACACGGCCAGTAAAAAAGAAATCAGCCTGGGATTCCCAACGCCTTAGCAAAACCATGCCACTGACAGCTGCAGAAACTAAGAAGTGTGCCAAGAACACAAAGAAAACAACCAACCCACTTTGGCTGAAAGTGTTTATCCCTCAACAATGCCTTCCAATATTTTTTTGTGGATGCATAAACCCAGAGCTTTCATTGTTCTTGGCAGGGACCTTCATGTCCTGGTTGGTGTTGATGAGGAATGGGCTTAACAGCAATCACTTGCAAATGTATTTATCTTTTATAACTCATGATTGTAACTTTTTTTAGCCAAGGCCAAAGCCAGGGAGAGTGAGTTAAAGCCTTTATTTAGGAGGAACAATTAATTTTACCTCCATCTTATCTGGTTATGCTTTAATTTGTTTAAAAAGGGTAATAACCCAGGTGAGCCAGTGCATTACAAAAAGCTATTTTATCAGTTGGCATGCTTTTGATTCAGGGAGTCATTACTCAAATACAGAGCAATGAGAAGGCAAATGACACGTCTATGTGAAACAAAGCCAGATTAGCACATTTCTTTCCTGTAAATGTAAATACAGACAACATATTTTCTGTGTTTAAATGGATAAGGACTGCTGTAATCTATTTATAGTATTTGTTTTATTATGTTTGTCCTATGGCAGATGGTGCAGCTCTGCTCTGCAGTAGCATTTCTGAATGGGATTTGGTACAGTCAAATTCAAAGTTATGGATATGGTTTCATGCCTGTGCCACAAGCGGGTGCATTTCAGAGCAGCTTCCCTTTCATAATGCTGCCACTATGGTAGTGTATAAACACAGTCATAGCATAGTCAGTAATGTGGGGATTATGGCTACAGCTGGGTTATGCATAAATCAGAGACGTATTGTCTCACTTTCACTTTCTCGTGTTTTGCTTTTACATTCAGCTACCCAGTTTAACTTAAAGTTAGAGAAAGTTAAAAAAGAACTATTAAACAACAATACCCACATCTGACATGCTATAATTCAATAATAATCTACTATTTAAGAGTAATCATAGCTGCTCACCAAAGTTACTAAAATAAATGCAGAGTGATTGTCCAGAACAAATCTAATGACATCTATCCAACAGCTATTAAAATTTCATTATAAAACAAGTGTGTTGACCTCAGTCAGGGAACCTTTTCAGGTTAAACTGTCAAGCAAAATACTGACTATCCAGGTTAAAGAGCACATTATCCTCCATTAAAAACAAAACAACAAAGTTTTCATTGCTAAAGCTCATACCAATGCTGCCCCATTTCACTGTTCTCTCTGGCAGTGGTAGAGCTGACATATTGAGTGCAAGAACTGTACTCTGGGCAATAGACAATGTGCAACTAATGCACTTTACTAATGCATTATTTAGAGACTGGCCTTGCTAATTGAGTTTTAATGTCAGTAGCCACTCTCCCACGTGTTTGACCGAGCATAGGGGAAGGTTTAGATCTTGACAGATTACAGCTAGCCACTGGTGGCAGCTCGAAAGGTCATGGCCAAGGCTGGGGCAACCACCACAACCCCTTAGCTGCTTTTAAAGGAAACATAGTTTAGAACATTTTACTGTTTTAAAATGCAATTAAACAAGCTCCCCCTAATATAAAAGGGTCATATATGAAAAAAGAGTTAAACATTTATTGCTGCATTTAACTCACTAAGACTATGTGAAAATTTGAAAAGCCCATTAAGTAAAATAATGATATGTCACTAAGAGAATCAAATTAAAATGGTGAAAGCATCTATGAAACCCCTTTAGGGCTAGAGCAAACTGGTTTGCCAAAAGTTGAAATGACAACTTAAGCTGAAAAATGGTACAAAGGTTTGTAAGTTTGAATTTAAATTTGAATATGCTCCCTCAAAAACACAGAGAAATTAGCATTTTAAACAGCAACCCATTATGTGCTGCAGCTTTGTGGAAATCATTAGTTACACATTTCCTTGCAATTACTTTGCAAGTTCACCCCACACGTTGCCTATCATAGGAAGGCAGAGAGAAAGGCTCTAGTCTTTATGAGAATCACTCACCCAGAGCACAAGATAAAGCAGAGCAATAACTTATTTCAAAAAATCCCAACTGGCTAATTAACATTGTGAATTCAACCAGAAAGTCAGTATTCCTCTGACGAGTTTAATTGCATTGATGTGTGAGCCACAATTTAACGGCTCAAATAGAGAGCTGCTTTGGCTCCCATAAATGATGGTATTTCCTCACCTCAAAGACTGTAACTGGATTTTCTTTTTTTCTTTTAGCATAATCAAGTTTAGCTTTACCTGAGCTCATTTGATGATTTAATATACTTAAATGAGTTTTCCTCCCAAGGTTAATTATGAAGCAGAGAATTAAATTTGCTACTGTGCTGATTGCTTGTTTATAAAAATGTCTTCAGTTCTGCTCTGAGGTAATGTGATTATTGGATTGGACTGAATACCAGCCAAATTGTGCTGTGTGCTTAAGCTTGCTGATGAGTTCGAAGGGTCACTGAAAACGAACATCCTTGTACACTTTATCAATAAATGTAGTGCAGACAAAACTTTTGACCTTACCACTACATTATAAACATGTATAATCTTTAAAAAGGCTGTTGCAAAAATATTCTAGATAATGTTGAGTAGGTCCAGTCACTATTTAAATTGTTTACAGTTTGTCACAGAACATTAAAGTGTGTGATTTTATCCAAAGTAACCTACAAGTGAGGTACAAAGCAAATAGATGGGTAAGTTAGGGAGAAGGCATTGCAAACTAAATGCCATTAGAGCAAAGTGTTACGGTTTCATGTGACAATCAATAACTAACTAGACAATAGCTTGTGGTAAAATAGACAAATTACGTTTTTTGAGATTTTGCCTCATTTATGCCTCATGTTTAAATGGCTGTGGGATCAGTTGGTAGGCCAACCTGTTTACAAACCCCGAAGGTTGGTGGTTTGAGTCCTGGTTCCCTTCGATAGCTGGTCACATGTCAAAATGCCCCCAGACAAGACACTGAAATCTGAATGATTGGCACTTTAATGGGACTGCCAGTCCACAAGAATTTATGACAGGGGATTAATAAAATATCTATTATTACCTATTGACAGAGTTCCAAAGTTTGAGGTGTATGTGAACACACAAGACCTTTGCAGCAACCCTACTAAAATGTATTTAATTAGTTACTGTTATTCATTATGGTCTATTATTTTTTTTAAGCTGATAATTTGGTGTTCTAGCTAGATAGAAAGTTTGTAGCATATTTTCACATTTAACAGAACACTGCAACTAAACATACCAAACGTGTGAACATTCTGGTAAACAGCATAGTTAGGCTTCCAGATGGCACCAACATGTCTCTTTTTAAACGCCAGAAGAAAGGCTGACCTGTAGCCAAGACAGTTTCAAGACAAGTAGACAAGTTATACTTTTTAGGAGTGACATGCAACTGCTACCCATCTCATTTCCAAAGAGAAAGTTGCACTTCTCACGGAATATAATCTCAAGCAGCATTTCACAGGTATGAGGTAGAGGAGAAAAAAAAAAAAAAACAACCACTAAACTTTAGAGAGGCCTGTACATATAGCAAACTTTATTTTAGCAAACAAAATAGTATGATGCAGCATTTGAGGCCAGCTAGGTGGTGAGTAACCTAGAATATATATATAGCAAAAGTAGGAAAGCCATATATTGAAGGACAATTTGTGAAAGATGGGCCCAACACAAGGTAATTAACATTAGCATTTCATGGAAAGAAGGTGTATTCTCATAATAACATTTTGCTATTGTAAAAACAAAAAAAATGTGAGTCTTTCAGAGGGTCACAAATCCCACGAGTTACCTGCAAATAAGCTAGCGAAAGATAGAGGAGAAAATGATGAGAATGAAAACTTTCACACAGACGGTGTGGCAAACTCATCTTGCTTCTGACACTACCTCTTGAGGTTTAAAGGAGGGTCCGCATGGACCACCCACGCCAGCCACCCTTTATACAGTACAGCGAGGCAGGTTGCTGTAAAGCGAACTTGAAGAGGCAGTGTAAAAGGGGCCAATGTCCCCACTTGTGTCTCCAATCCTTTTACAACTATTTTTTCATCCAAAAAGTGCAATCGTATCTCTCAGTGAATCTTTAAAATGTTGTAATGCCACTAACATTAGGAATCACTGCTCACAAAGGCCACTGTGGTGCAGAGCACAAGTGATAATATTATGGCACATCTCATCAAACACTACACAGTCAAAAAAACAGAGCACTTGATATCTCAGATGAGTTAAATGGCTGCCAGTGCTTGACCTTCTCCAGAGGGCCTCTATGTTAGTCACTCTTCAGCAATTCCTAATTGAAACACAGCAACTACTGAATATGTGCAGAGAGAGGAAAAAGCACACATGAGAAACATTTTGGCCAGATTTCATCCCCTTGTTTCCACTGAATGTCTTTATTCAGTCTATCCCTGGTATACTTCACTGACTAGAGACTGTGTTTCCCAATGGGGTGATGGTGTGACAGTGTCTCTGAGTATTTCAGCATTGCGTGAGTACAGGGAGGGACTGCAGACCACCCCACTCTGGGTTTGTCTGAAGGCTTCATCAACCGTAACAAGTCACTGTGTTGAGGCTTTTCGCAATGAAGGGCACGGATGTTACTAAAGATTGGGCTTTGATGTTCACAATGACAATGCATCAGAGCAAAGTAGCAGGTGAAAATAATTTATCTTACAATCTATGATTTATGGATGTAATTCCTTTGGTTTGGCAACTAGCGATAGCATTTTTGAAGCAATCAGTCAGGGATAATAGACTCTGGACAAGGACCAGATGGATTACAATGTTAAGTGTGCACTTTGAAAGTTAGGAACTTATAAAGTAATAATAAAACATTGCAAATAAAATACTTATTATGAATTATGTTTACTCAATATTGGTTATTGTAAAACCTATACAAAATGCTGTTTAATCTGATAGAATGTCAAACATATCATTTCAGCATCTGAGGAACATAGTGACCATCCTCAGCTCTATGACCTGCAATTACCCTCAACCTCTTTATGGCCACCCTGACATTTACAACAAAATCTAATGATGATTACAAATATGGAAAGTGATTGAGCTCATCCCTCAAGTTCCAGCGCATGCTCCTTATCATGCAGCAGGTCCTGTAAATGGAACAATTAAGATAATTGACTGTACAAGCCCCATTACTAAAGCCTGCTTCCAGCTTGAAGCTGCGATTAGATTAATTCTCATAATGGAGAAGACCTTGTTCCTCTATTGTTCTGTTTGCCCTCTTCGTTGAAGGTGCCAGTCACACCCAGTGAGTAGGACTCTGCGCCTTTAACTCTTTCTTTAAATATTAAAATGACAGGGAGAGACACAGAAGAGCTAATGTGTTTATTAATTGAATAAATAACTTTTTAAATGAATATTACAACAACAACACCAACAACAACTGATTCCTCTGATGAACAACAGGTTCATCTGGCATATCAGTTTTAATTTTCCAAACGGAATACATCTGACAATAGCTATAATGTTTTAATAAGTAGTAATTATATGGTTCAGTGCTAGAAACAAAACTATTGACTATGCCTCCCATCCCTCCTGAATGTTGTGTAGGTCTAATCCATAGCTATAGGAAGTGCTTGCTTGAGGTTTATTGGTGCCAAAGGAAGTTCAACCAGTTATTCAAAAACTGTTTTACATACTTTTCCATCATCACTTTGTATATTTAAGGAGCTTGTTTAATAAAGACATGAAAGATCATGACTGTGTTTTATCAGCTTAGAAATATTGCATTTAAAGAGATTTTTTTATTTTGATTAAGCTCAGATCACAGTTTATGATCAATTTATGCAGAAAACCAGGACACTGCCACTGTATACAGAGTTGTAGTAGTACAATCATTTCAATATCAGTAATAACAATACTGTAATTTTGCAATTTCAAGCATGTCACCACCAGTGTGACTTGACAGAAGATATCTCCAGCAATGGAGCAATAACTCTTCTAACTCATCTGCAACTTAATGGAGGGAAAAAAACAGTACATACAGGGTTAACAACATTCACCAATTATGTGGCATGTTTCAAGTATAACATACACTGCTCAAAAAAATAAAAGGAATATGCCATGAAGGTCTGGATTCAGAATCATACTCAAAATAAAAATGGAAAACTCAGATCACAGGCTGATCTAACTTCTGTGAAAATTCCTCAAAACAAGTCAAAATGACGCTCAGTTATGTGTGTGGCCTCCACGTGTCTGTATGCACCCCCTACATCGTCTGGGCATGCTCTTGATGAGACGACGGATGTTCTGCTCGGGGATCCCCTCCCAGACCATCAGGGCATCAGTGAACTTCTGGATAGTCTGACCCTCATACCACTCTCATGGAGTCAGTTTCTGACAGTTTGAGCAGAAACAAGAACAATAGTGGCCTGCTGGAGGTCACTTCGTAGGGCTCTGGCAGTGCTCCTCCTCCTGGAATGATTATTTGTTCCCTTTATTTTTCGATCAGTGTATTTTAATCAGACAATTTTTGGATACAATCTATTATTTCTATTTTTTTTTATCTAAATGTACATGTGTAGTGTGTAGTAGCAGTGTTGGTAACTTTCAATAAATAAGACCACACTGTGTGTTATTAATATTAAATGAATACCAGTAAAATGTTAGACTAAATTAAGTCTTGTCTTTTGGTAGAGCATGATGCTACTATAGAGAACTAACTATATACCCGCCAGGGAGGCAGCCCTACAGTCCCACATCTTTGTATGCCACTGCCTGGCACATATTCCTCTTTAGGAGGTCTAGCACAGGGATTGGGACTGAATTTCTTCTGTTACTAAAGTTTTCTTTTCTCCAGATGTTATTCTACAGAACACTAGGCTCTCTTTTTTGTGGTTAGAGCCTGTCCAATTCATTCAAGAATGATATATGCATTCCTCAGCGGCTTACAACTAGCCGCAGTCCAACAGCTCAGGGTAGTTCTGCCAAAGGCAGGAAAGCTAGTAAAGTGGTTGCATTTATTTAACATTGGTTTAGAGAAAATAATAATAAAAAAGCTATGTAAGACACAATATCACAGTAGAAAATCACAAAAGATATTACTTGGCAGAGGGAGAAATATTTTTCCTCTTTCTGAGGAAACAAGAGTCTACAGCCGCTTTAGATTTGTCGTATTTCTGACCATCTGCAGTAAGAGCCCCTTTATGATTATCTGTAACAGAAGACAAAGCAAATAACTTCTGACTCAACACAACCCGGATCCCTCCTGCAGTTAGAAAACAAATAAACATGGCTCACGCTACGTAGACCTGGCAAATCCAGTCAGGAATTCCAAATAATCCTGGATTTATTTTCCATGAGGTATTTGGAGCAATCTTTGCAATGAAAGAGGTCAATTTTGCTTGGAAAGAGAAAAGTAATAGGTAAATATTTTCAAGGACGGTAGTCATATTTGAAATAGAATAACTTCCCTCTTCACCCTCTGCCCTCCATTTTCCAAACACATACAATGTACACATGCAAACACACACTTCCTCCACTTCTAAACATACACTAAGTTGTGTTGGAGATTCATATACAAACAGCTAGAGTTTAGAGAAGATTTATTTTTTTTTGACTGATCAGTTTTGCTCCCCTGCTGCAAGACCAACTGACACACTTGTTTATTTTTCCCATGCCCACTTTAAATTCCAGCATTTACCCCGTAACAGAAAAGGCCTGTGTGTGCCTGGGCAGGAGGACAAAAAGGTAGGAAAATATCAACAAGTCGTCATTTAAATCAGAACAAAACAGAAGAAAATGAGCTGCTAAGGAGAGTTTCTGCACCAGAAACCTTTCTTATGTGGCTTCAGGCAGCCTCCCAGCCAAATCTAATATGGATTTATATAAAAAGAAAGTGCTCAGTTTTACATAATGAATATTTAATCATGCATGGACCATGTAAAGCAATTTTGCTGAAATAATTGAAAGCAGACTTTGTCTCTAGGCTTGGAAAAAAAGGCAACAGCTAAAGTGTTGACCCAAAGGAGCCCAAAAAATCTCATGCTGGATTAAATGTTTACACTGCTGGCATACACTCTGATAAATGAGGTTAGGAATCTGGGGTGGAATCAATGGGTGTTAAATCTGCTGATACTTTCAGGGCAAAAGAACAGACAGATGTCTGATTGTGCGCATAACGCGTGCACTTGTTAGACAGCTCCACCTCGCATCCAGCAGCTGTCATTTCTACATGTTTCACACAGTAACTGTCTTTTTACTCCTTCCATAAGCCACAAGTAGAGAAGAAAAACACTTGTCTGTGGTTCATAAAATAGACAGACATTCTGTCTTTTGTACTATTATTTTTATATTGTAAGCAGTGACATAAGGGTTCACACAAGGGACCATATTTGACAGAAGGAGATCAGCTTCAGATATGCCATTTTCCAACATACAGACTTATACAGACTTCAGATTTTAATAAAGCACACAATAAATAAAACCAGTCATTGCCTGGCACTCAACTCACGGTCCACCAAACAAGACAAATTAACAATTTTTCAGTAAGAGAGCAAAGCCCAAGTACAGACTAGATAAATTAAAAGAGCATCATATGAGCAATATTACATTAAATATGATGCTTTGCAATGGCACAACTTATACTATTCACTCATTTGTAAATTATTCCCTCATAATACTATTAACAAAGAGACTGTGATTATATGGCTGCACAACCTCGGGTCATAGAAAAATACAAAAAAAAGCTAAACTTGAATGAAAAACGGGGGGAGGGGAGACATAAGCGGATTTGAAGGAAAGTGTTCACTTATGCAAAATAAAACAGGTTATCAGGTCTATTTGGTGATTCCCTGGCACCCTTAATAAATCAGCTTAGGGTGCAGCCTAACGGCTTCATTCGCCCTACAAATCTGTGCACTGCAATAACATGCGCCAGCGAGCACAGATTAATTTAATAACTCTTTAATATTCTCTATGAAAAAGAACAGGAGACCAGCGAGTCCAAAGCATATGGGTGGGTGGTGAAGGGGGATATCTGTGGAACAGGATATTGCTGCAGCAACAGATTGAATATTACGTAATGATGTCATTTATATTCCATTCAAAGTGCTAGCTTCCCAGTCTGGGAAGTCAAACAGAGCTGGGGATTTGTCTGTGGTAGAGAGCAATAGGGAGAGAAAGTGTTTGTGAGCATGAATAAGGACGAAGGTGAGCAAAGAGTATTACTGTACAAAGATAGTTCGTCTCAGTATTCATGACTGTGTCTGACTTAAGATGTAAACACCTAACTAAAAATGTCTAAAGTATACATGTTACTCTATTACCAACATCCTACCGTATCATTAAATAACACCCCACTCCGTCTACAAACAACATTCTTTAAGAATCACTTTTCTTATTTCCTATCTTGGCAGTCATCTGGCAATCCTTAAAATTCATCTTGCGACATCTGCAGCAGTCTTGACAGTTTAAGCTAAACAAACCAGTTAATCACTCAATGGATTACCTAAAGAAATGCATGGTCACAAAGCGGAAAACTAAGTTTTCTTGGCGAATAAAACTCTGGCTTTTTTGAGATATATGCTTTTCATAGTACAACAACAACATAATTTCTTTGGAAGGTAGCGAATCACTGTGAAAAGCCTACAAAAAATGCCATCTGTATCCCATTTTGTGCTAAAGATGATAAATGTCCTGCAATCAGCAAAACAAGGCATATCAAAATGACACGTCTGCATTGGAAACAAGTGCTGAACACATCAGATGGCGAAGTAGTGCATGGGGTGGAGGTGAAGCTTGGAGAGAATAAACAGAGCTTGCAGACGTTGTAATGAGAATTTGCTCCATTTGGCAGTAGCCCACAGCAAAGGTCTCCCATCTGTTTCCTATTGGAAAGGGAGTCAACAGTTTGGAGGGGAAAGGATGAAAAGAGAAATACATGAATGAACGGGCCGCAGTGACATCTTATGGCAGCAGCTGATAACACAGAGCTTTGTGTTCATTATGTTAAAAGGGCAAATATAGGGCATAAAGTAGAATATGCAAGAGTCACTGAGATCAAGAGATAAGTAGAATCTGCGTGTGGTAGACAAATGTATTTATATGAGAAAGAGAGACACTGACTTTTCTTCTAAAAGGTGCTGACTGACAGAGGTAAAGCATGACATAACAATATCAGAGCGCTGACAATAATGTTGTTTTTAGAGTCCAATATTTAAATTACTTTAGGATATGGAATAGTCTCAGCCTTGTGTTCGATTGAAGAAAGATCATGGGAGTTGTCGGACAGTGACAAAAGATTTGTTTGCATATCAAGTGATGGTCATTTGTGCAGGAAGATTAAACACTGAGGTCAATGTTGAACCTGTTAAAGCACTTGACAAAGAATGGCATTACAGTTGTTATTAATGTGTGTGCTTAAACTGGGTACACACGATCATGTTCTGTGTGTGTATGTGAGAATGTGTGTATTAAGGGGGCGTGAGAGGCTTTTAGCAAGATCAACAGGCAAAGCGGGTAAACGGGCTCAACACTGGCTATTACCTGTGGAGGATGTTACAGCTTTACATAGTACACAAGTACTGCCTTTAAATTTCAAACTGTGAAAGACCGATATTAAGAGATTTTCACAGGTCACAAAAAGACTCATCTCCACTACAAATACAGCTACATATGCCAAAGTGTATACATTTTTAGGTAAACATTACTTTTTTTGACTTTGCGTAGTAAGTCAGACATGCTGTATACACAATTTTACACGTACATGTAACATCATGTAACTATTATTCAGCAAACCTATCAGCACAATATTCACATACAATGTGTTTTATTTCGTTTTACCAACAATTTTCACTAATGGCAACTGCAGCTCTTTGTTAAACTTAAAGGAAAATGATCTCCTTACTTAATATTTATAGAAGTTCAACAGTTTTTTCATTTAACTAAGTGAATTATTTTTCTATAAACGTATCCAGAACAAACTCTGGTCTGAGGTGTCAAAGTCAAATGCTTTGTACACTGACCATGCACTCAACCACCTTCCCACAACTGCTGTGCAGTACAAGAATGTCGCATTTGTTGCCAGTGAACGTAATCCAAGTAGCAATTACGTTTATCCAAAACGTAGGCTTTAAGGCAGAGCAGTATAGTAGACTACAAAACATAATTTTAGAAGACAGG
The DNA here is from genome assembly GCF_900324465.2 of Anabas testudineus. NCBI lineage: Eukaryota > Metazoa > Chordata > Actinopteri > Anabantiformes > Anabantidae > Anabas > Anabas testudineus. Next base: position 14,402,329 of record NC_046612.1, read on the forward strand.
TTTGTATTTTGCTGTCAGTTCTTAAAGGTCCTGAGTATGTCTCATCTGTTAAATTCAATTACTGCAAAGTTTTTTAAATCACCACTGTGATAAAACTGTGTTGGCATTCACTCAACAAGGTAATGTCAAATGCAATAGTTATAGGCAACCGGTGCAACCTCAAAATTAAATGGGAAGCAAAGAACCCAGTACAGCTTCAAACCACCACTGTTTACTCTGAGCGCTCACACAAGCATGCACACGGCTGTACAAACACTGTTTGTTGACTCTGGAGGAGAAACAGGAGGTAGAAGGGGTGTTGATGTGGAAGAGGGTCATATATTTTCTAAGACAATGGTGGCAGAGAGTGTAATTTAGGAGGATCGATTTGGGGGAGGGGGGTTAACAATATATTACCCAAGACACCAATTATTATGTGTAAATATGCCCTTTGTTACAAATACATACACAATGGAAACTATTACCAATGTCTAAATACACTTGCCATATCGACATTTTCTATCTACACACACACACACAATTATAAAACTTAAGATAAAAGAAAAAAGCCCTGGTCTCATTGTCCCTTATCACACAAAACAATAAAGTGCATATCAGGCACAGCCTTCTAATTTAACCTCACCATTATGTCCATGTGAGACAAAACTAAAGCACAATACAGAATGACTGATAAAACAGGAGTCAAAGAAAAATCTCACTGAGCACGGAGATGAAAAAAGCTCTGCATTAAAAAGCATGTGTTGTTATTCTTTTCTATGTGTACCAGTGTGTAGATGAAATATAATCTAGAAAGTCTAGTTAAAGTATGACATTTGTGTTTGTACTCTTATCAGATGCTAAAATGTGCACAGCGATGTACAATACAGTGAGGCTGAATTTTACAAAGGAAACAATTGGTTTATACTCCGTTGTTATAATTACAAAGTAAACAACACAAATATACTGCACACATTGCAACATAATCTCCCAGGTATCTGCTCTTGCACATACTTGATTGGCCATCACTGCCACATTATCACCGCAGCAAAAGTTAAGTCAGGTTCAACTTTTTTGCCAAAGCCCTGTGTGACAAAACTCCCGCCGCGCCAAACTTTTGTTCTCATTATAGGAATGAGCAGATCAAGTATTTTTGGAGCCCTATTGTTGGTCTAAACAAAGCCACATTACATAAGACACACAAAGTATGACTAACAACCATGAAAACTGACTGGAACCATGATGCCTCCATCAGGACACCAGGGACATTTGTGTTCCTTATTCCCCGTGTCTCCTGAAAGTCTCAAGTGTTGTGTGTAATCCAACTCACAGAAAGTGTACACATAGATAGAAAAAGAGACCATAAGAGAATGGGTATTTTAATTTCCATTTGGCATAAATTTCATGTTTCTCTGAACTCTGGACAACAAATTTGTTGGACAGATCTACTAGTAACCAAGAATTTGTATCGCCAATGGCAAAGCGAGGTAACTGGTAACAATTTACATAAATATGTTTATGGAAACCCTGAATGATGCAGCCAGAAATAAAGACAAATGAACCAGTCTGATCTAGTATATCCAGTACACTCTGGCTATGGACAATAAGGACTTTGATTGTGTGCATCTTCCAAACCACAAAAAGTTCTGATGGACAAGCTGTATAATAAAGCTATGTAACAAATGGTCCAGTTTTACAAACAGACATTATATTTTTAATCTGTACTCACCTTTTCTTCTTTCTTATAGTTAGTGCCATCAGATGCTGGTTGGTTTCTGGGAGCCGTGTGTTTCAGAACACTTAGCCTAAAATTGACAGATACAAATATAAAATCAATGTATAATATATCATTTTAATTTTAATCATTCCTGTGAGATTTATTGCCTCAATACACTCCACAAAGTAACGTGCTGTGAAAACTTTTAAGTGTTTATTAATTGGGCCGAACCAAAAGACGAAGGTGAGCTAAGCTAGTTGTTAGCTTAATTAGCTAGTTAACGTTAGCTAGCTTAAGGTGACACAGTCAGTTGTTGCATCAGTAGGGTTGTTTACCTTCTCTTGGACGGACTTTTATCAGTTGTTTCTCCTGTAGTTACTTCTCCCTTCTCTCTCCCTAACATATTTTCTTTTAATTACCTTATTAAATCTCTTTCTCTTGACTTTATTCCCTCTCTCAGGCCCTGATCTTGACCACAATCAAATTAATGCAGGTGTGGATTAAACCATTTACTTCATGATGAAGGGGTGGAAGGAAACTCCAAATACATGTTACTGTCAATACAGTCATGACTTATGTTATTCTAACTGTGCAAACAAATAACAATACAATACAATATGATATAATTATATAGTACATAAATGTATTCATTATATGACATAATCATACGGACAGCATGATTCTTTCCCCCCCTGTTTACCTGTACATCACCATGTGTGTCACCATGTGTCTGTCACCATGTGTCTGTCAGCCTGTGTACATCCTGTGTACATCCTGTGTACATCCTGTGTACTGTCTGTAAACAACCAACCACTGGGTATCTGCAGCAGATTTGAGCCACACTGGAGGGAAAATCATCGTGAAAGTAAAAGCTACTAATATCAAACACTGTTTAGTAATCTCTCACTTTCACACTTAGCAGTACGCAAAAAGGTGACCGACCTATTACAGTGTACCAAAGCAAACACAAAGCAGTCCACAATGGATAAGAGGAGCTGTGTTTAAGCAGCCATTAGTGAGTGTTTGAGTTAAAGAAGCCATTTAGCAAAGCAGTGCTGTCATGTGGTATTTGCACCGACACAGCTTAAAGGCTGGCTTGTTAAACAAGCAGGGAAGGAAAGGTCAATATTTTCACAGGCAAGTGGGAGACACAAGGGTTGAGATTGGCTGATTGCCGTTTCCCACATTCTTAGCACTTCCAGCCAGTACTCAACAGGTTGGGCCACAAGACAGGACGGACACCCTGTGGACAAAACAAATCACGACAAGATGAAAAGATTACATTTGGACAATGTGTGTGAGAAGTAATGCGTTATCTTGGTGTTTACTGATTTGCAGTTTTTACATTTTAACATATTATGAGCCAATTATAAATAGATCAACAGCCGTCTACAGCTTTAAAGCTGTCAAACTGAGGACTGGAGATAATTTGATTTTGTTTGTCTATTGGGCCAACAATGAACATCAATAACAGAGCAGAGAGGTGGCACGTAGAGAAGTACATTTACTCAATTACTAAAGTGTTCATTTGCAGTGTTTGTACTTTAGAGCATGTACTCAGTACTTCAACTTGTAGTACAGAAACCTTTTAGGCAAATACTTGCACTTTTACTCGAGTACGTTTGTTTACCTCTGCAACCTTCTGGTACAGAGCTCTAACACCCGCCCTCACACCACTGAGATACATAAACACAGCAGATTGTATAGACATGGATGTTTTTATGCCTATTTCTATCATTTACAGATCACTTCTTTTCACCTACACATATCTGTACACATTGCAAGATAATACAAACAGAGTCAAACTGTACTGTATGTGTAAGTATAGTTTGTCAATGATGCTGAATCTGATTTTTTACTAAATATTGCTGGACCACTCTCCTAAAAGTGGCCCTTTTGAATACCGGAAAAATCCTTATAACAAGCACTCTCCAACCAATGTCACTTTTCAACGATCATCTCATTTAAATAGTTCCTCACTTCATATTGATTGGACTCTAAATTGCCAAAAAATAAATAAATGATTTATTGCTATAACTACTACTATCACTACTTTTTTGATTAGTCAGTTTGCTAAGTGCATATTAGCCATTAACAACATATTGCTGGATGTGTTTGCTGTGAAAATGCTGAATTTCCAATCTTAAGGAGACATTAATGACAGCTCATCATCCAGGCAGAAAAGTCATTCAGCAAATCAGTGACCTCATTATCCTGGTTGTCCAGGCATTCACTGTGAAATGAAACCAATGAGGCAGCAGAGCATCCTGGGAAGCACAAGTCAGTCGGTCAGCACAAAATGTCAGTGAATGAGTAGGTACAGCAATTTGTATGTTGGTGGATTATAAATCCATATTTGGTATTTTAAATAATAAATCACATCAGATTTAGCCCCAAGTAGATGCAAACCTGTATCTTAGGCATGGTAAATATTTTGATGTTTGAAGCACTTCTTCCCAAGTGAAACATGTTTAGAAATAGGTGACTTCAAAATGTATTTAGTTCCCTCTGCTGTTCACATTGTAAACTACAGGGTCCAAAAGAAAAGTCACCACCTTGATTTAACCAAGCAAATAGGTAAGACCACTGCATAATTACTGCATGGATGAGTATTTTTCAGCTCGCAACAAGTTATTGAACCCAAGCTTCTCATTTCTTAAACACCCATGTCTGAAGGCACATTCTGTGGTTGTGGAAAAGATGTTACTCTGTTTCAGAAGAGCCAAATTATTGGCATGAATAAAGCAAATAAAACATCTAAAGAGATTGATGAAACTACTAAAACTGGGTTAATCCAACGCATTATTAAAAACTGGAAGGATAGTGGGGAACCATCATCTTCGATGTGGTCGGACAAAGATCATAATTGGCGATCAATTAAACATTTGGTGAAATCACATCTTAAAAAAAAAAAAAAACAACAGTAGAACTCTAGGGTATGTTTAATAGTGGATGTAAGAACATTTCCACAAGCATAATGTGAAGAGAACTCAAGGAATTGGTACTAAACAGCTGTGTAGCCTTAAGAAAACCACTTGGCAGTGAGGCTAATCAGAAAAAAAGGCTTCAGTTTGCTCAGGAACATAAAGATTGGACTCTGGATCAATGGAAGAAGGTCATGTGGTCTGATGAGTCCAGATTTACCCTGTTCCAAAGTGATGGGCGCATCAGGGTAAGAAGAGAGGAGGGTGAAGTGATGTATCCATCATGTCTAGTGCCTACTGTACAAGCCTGTGGGGGCAGTGTTATGATCTGTTATTGCTGCAGTTGAACAGGTCTAGGTTCAGCAACATTATGTGTCCAAAGAATGAGGTCAGCTGACTACCTGAATATACTGAATGAACAGGTTATTCCATCAATGGAATGACTTTTTCTTTCCTGATGTCACAGGCATATTCCAAAATGACAATGCCAGGATTCATCAGCAGCACAAACTTTACCTTAAGTTGCAATTTGACATTGGATAAAAGCCACAATGACCTAAAAGCATTTTATACAACTCTCTTGGCAAATAGGTTTATACAGAGACATAATTTCCAGCAGTTTTATAAACTTTTTTTCATTACACTAGATAAATTAATTTAAACAAATAATATAAACTGCATTTGTTTGCCTTGTTTTTTACTTAACCAGTCTCTAACTTTATAATACAGTGGTGGTGGAATCAATTTACCCCAGTTTCAAAATTACGATCAACTGAACAAACCCTCATAACTTGATAAATAATAAAATATGTATTGCAAATGCTCAAGGCCTTAAAGATCTTCTGTCTTCAAGAAATTACTATGACAAGGCTTGGTGATTAAATAAATTTAATGCCACCAAAAAAAGTAGTAGTATGCTACATATCTTAGGAGTTGTATCAATAAACAGAAGTAAAAAGAAAAAAAAGGCTTTATAATAATTATTTACAGGTAATCAGAAATAAAGTTCAGCAAAACCTACATTACAACTCAATATTTACAGCTTAAACTCTACACAGCTGTGCTCTGTACTCCATCTTTTGTATTAAATCATATGGTCAGTGTAACATCCACTAAATGAATGGCCTTGGAGAAAAAAAGAAGAAATTACAAAATAAAGCAAAAAATGTTCTATACCTCCTATATTCTAATCTTTGTTTGGGCAGAGGTAAAGGCATTGATGATACTGATAAAACATTAAAAATATTGGTTAACAATAATCAGGCTATTTAAAATGTCCATGTTTTTCAGAAGTAATAATTCAAAAATGACACTAATCCAGCATATTATAACTGAAATAATCTGCAGTGTTTAGAAAGTATCATTTCAGCTATAGTTTAATTGTAATTGCACACTAATGATTTGTAGTCAGGTCAGACATAATAGAAAAATACTCTGACTCTGTAAAAGATGCATAGTTTCATGTGGCGTTCATTTGACCTTCCGATAATCGAGCAACATGTTGCATCTTTGTCAAGAATAAAAACAAAAACTTTCTGTGAATGTTGAACGTTTCAGGGTTTTCTGCGTCTGAAAGGAAAAAAAACACAAAACACAAAAAGTCACCCAAAATTATTAACACGTTAATATGTGGTTATCTAGTTCAAACAAACAAACACATTTATTTATTTGCTTACTTTTGATACCCATAGCTTGAACTTGTGTTTGCCACTGGAGCCTGATGGGAGGAAAAGGTTGAAATTAATTAAAGGTAAACACATTCATCAAATAATTTAATTTTAAACTAAAAATAGGCTAAATAGTATCAGTTAAAACAGATTATTACGTAAACTGTACACATGACCAGAAAAAACAAACCATCTTATATTTTGTTCTATTTTTTTATTTAATTAAAAGCCTACCCTGTTTTCTATGTCCACCATTTGAGAAGGTCCTTCCTCCGACCCTGATCGCCTCTTGCGGCTAAAATAAAAGAGGATCTGTGTCAGTTCTCAGAACACCACATATAGACAAATCTGATGCACAGTAGGTGTAAAAAACACATTACGGTAACACAAAACACAAATTAAATATTACGGTTATGGTAAAGTTAATATTTAGTATTAAAACTAAACTTAAAGCAAAGCATTTGGTAACCCTATGTTAAGTAATGTATTAATGCTCTGTACAGACATGTAGAAACACTACATTTTTTAGTTCTGAAGAATTTGCGCAAATACTATACCTTGATGCTGTTGGGCACTCCTGTTTTAGTGTCTCAATGTCAGTAAACTGCACAGCTTGACCTCCACCTCTTGTCTTAAAAACATTGCCCTAGTAAAACAAAACAAAACAAAAACTCACATATGTCTAAAAGGAAAAGAAACTTGTTCACAATCAACAGCGCAAATGGAGAGTCCCGTTATTATCTACAACAGGAGCCCAGTGTGAAATCAAACACAATGTGATTAAGTCAAATTCATGCAAGATATAAAATAATCAGAAGCCTCAAATTAAGCAATTATGTCATTTTACCTTGATTAATTTGGTCTCGATTTCCCCGTCGGAGGCAAGCTCCTGATGTCTAAGAACATACTTGTGGCATTTAGACAGAGCTTTCTCGTTAGGGGTCGACACCGTGATTGCATTTGGTATGATTGGCTGCATGACAGTTTCTAGGTCCAAATTAGAAGAGGGTTTGTGGTCTACCCATTTCTCCCCACCCGCAGAGTGTGACCGCCTGTGCATTGGATGAACTGGGACGGCCGTCTGGTCGTCCCAATGTGGGAAAGACAAACCATAAAGTTATTCACATGTGACACCAGCAGGGACTATTTAGAGTTTATTGTGGGTTAGTAGTGACGAGGTCTGATCATTAACAGTATGTTAGTTTATACTGGAAATAAATGCACTACTGGAAGTCACAGAGCAACCCAGAGTAGAGTCAAATCACACCCCAAACAAACAATATTACAGCCTTCCAGTAATACAAAAATCCCCACTGTGTTGAAAATAGCCCAGTGGAATAAGAAGTAGCATGCAAAGCAGGAAGCAAAAGTATATGCAACATAAGTGTTATTTTAGACTTGGGGGGGACGTATTCTAAAGCAGAGGTGACAGAGTACATAGAGAAGTCTGTAACCATGGAAGGGAAAGGCAAACAACTAATTCCTCCAACAAAAGGAACTATGTACAAAACGGCTTTCTAACTCTAAACCACAGTCAGAAACGCAGACAGACATAACTAAATGACCACATCTTTTTGAGCAAATGTCAGACAGGTACTGAATGTGTTTCTGTTAGCCAAGTACACCAACAATCAGTGTCATGTCAAAACACTGCATGTAAAGACTACTCAGTCCTTTACATTGCTGCTGTATGTTGACACTGATGATGTTTTTGGTTTTGTTAAAGGTGTTTTCCTGTAACCATTTTAGGCCTACTTTTTATAAATTGTGATTATTGATAAACATGTAACCGTCTGCATCAGTGAAATATGGCTGCAACCAGATGGTGGAGGTGTGTGTTCTAGGGACATATGATCATCAGTACACGGAGAAGCAAGCCTAGCGAGCCCCTAGCAAAAGAAAAAACTACAAAGTAACTACTCATAAAATATGAAGTATGAAGCAAGCTAAGAGGAAGCAGAAGAACAGATTTTACTTAGAGTCCTGATATGACTAACATTAGGCTACTTCTGCAGTTTTCTACTGAATTTTAAAAACAAGCAGACATCTACTGATAACATTCTGGGTTAACATCTACACCAAGGCGAAGTTTAAACTACTGGCTTGCCGAGAAAAAAAATATTCTAGTCTCTCACACAGACTAACCCTTGTGCCTGCCTCTAGGTCTAGCCCATAGACAAGAGTTGTAGAAGGGGCCTCAGTGTCTGGGGCCCAGCGTTGGCCTCTCCTGCGACCCACGCTGCTGGTGCTGTGAAATGGGGCAGGAGTCCGGCTCCTGCACTGGGGAGAACCGGGATGTCGAGCCTGACTGCTTGAGTCTACAGGGAACCTCTGCTCCCACTTAGAAATGCTGGAGGCCACTGAAGGATAAGCTGAAGAGGAGGGGGAGGAGGGAGAAGAGGTGGTAGGATAAGGGTCCTGCACTGCCCTAACACTGGCTTGATTTTGGTGAGAAGGAGTTTGGCTGAAGTCCTGAAAGTGATGAGGGAATGGGACCACAAACTGTGGATGTTAGGAGTCAGACTCAAACACAAATACACAACATGTGTCATACACAAGCTGCATGAAGTACAGTAAAGTTGAAAATGATCACAATAATCAGAGGCATGAAGAATTTCCATGTTAAATCAAGTTTCATATCAGAGCGATGCATTAGGTAGTATTACAGACTAAATGACTCACAGGACGTGGTGATGGTGAGGCAGACCTCTTCTGGGCAATGTTACGATCTCTCTCCCTCGTGGGCCTCTCTGGACGCTCAGTGGAGGAGCTGGCACCACTGTTGCTCTCTGTCACTATGGCTTTGAGCTGCTTCAGCTTTTCATCCTTCACCCACAACTTGTTCTGCATCTCCAGCTGCTTGGCGTTCACCCGCCTCTCCTAATTAGTCAGAGCAGCAGGTATATAAGGTCTTTTTGGTAAAGGTAAAACGTACAATAGTTGATATATTTATGTTGATGAAATTTGCACTAAGTACACTTTGTAGTACCCAGTACTTTTAAAATTGGCTTTAGTAGTAACAGTTTGAAGTTACATCAAATCAAAAGTGTCCTTTGCTTTAATAAATAAAGAAGATAAGAAAATAAACTATAGTATGATGTTTGCTACTTTTTTATTATTATTTTTTAACTGTGTTGCATTATTGTACTTCTACCATCTCTAATAAGTAATAATAATAATAACACAAACATGCATGTTCACCTCCACTCATGTAACTTATTGGCAAGTATGTTACCACATCGTCCAGCTACTGTCAATTATTCCACTTACACACTCCTTCTCCCACTTGAGTTTGGTGTCTGTCACAATGCCCTGCATGCGTTGCTCCGCCCGCCTCCTCTCTGACAGCTCTCTGTGCAGCCTCTGTTCTCGGCTCTCCAGCTCTTGCTGAAGTGATCGCTTGTCCTGCTCATACATTTCTGTTGTCTTTTGCAGAATATCAATCTGAGGAGGAGAGACAGTGGTGTGAGAAGTTAAAACGGCACTAGTTCAAGCTTCTTTCTCTTAAAAATATTTCTGTTTGCATTTGCTTTTGTAAAAATGTTGAAAAGAGCATAGTTTTCCATGTGAAAGAGACAACACCTTGTATTCCAGAGTTTTGGATTTTTTCTCTAATCGTTCTATCTCCGTCTTCTGGTTAATAATGACTTTGTCCTTCTCATTCAATCTGCTTCGTTGATCATGGAGGAAGGTCTCCTTCGAGTTGAGCTGACTGTCAAACTGCTGAACCATGGACTTCAGTGTATTTGCTGTAGCAGAAAACACAATATTGTAAGCCTTTCATCATGTAGCTTGAAATATTCAAGCACACTGCGCCATATTTCTTTCAAGCAGACAATAAAATAAATTCATTATTAATTCAACAGGATAAGTTTCCATACCAAATCAAGTCCTGAAATCAGCTATAAATAATGCTGTCCTGAATATAATTTGTGGTATAAAAAATGCCTGTACCAGTTTTGTCAATCTGCCCCATCATCATCTGACGAATTTGATGCCTCCTTTCCAAAACCTCAATCAGACGGGGCAGTGTCTGATCATCAGCTGGGTCCACCACATCACAAGGGGGCAGCACTGGAAGGTTTTCTATGAGCCGATCCAGAATAACTGGGTCATCTAACGTGAGAGTGTAAACACATCATGACAAGACTTGAGTAAAATTAAAACAAAAGTAACATAAACATTAAACAGTTACATTTCTTAAATGCATATGTCCCATCTAAGAATACAACTTGGCATGTGTACAATCAACCAGTAGTACAGAAGTCAGGAGTCACTTAGCACCATTAATAGGACCTCCACGCTCTTCCAGCCGACGAGACAACTCATCTTTGAAGGCCTGGTTTCTGTGTCTGCGTCCTGCAGCAAGGCCACAGATGGGCCGGTCCACCGGCCGCGCCACCTCCACCTCCTGGGTCATCTCAGCAAATCGCATCACGAGCTGCAGCACAGAAAATGCAGTTGTCTATTAGAAATAAACTCCCCAGTTCCTTCAAAGCACCTAACTGTGTTCCAAATAACTTAAAAGGAAAACTGCACAATGGGGCAAAACAACAAAACAGTGAAATTATATTTTAGAAATTATAGCAAGAAGCTGTTGTTAATCTTTTCAAAGTTTGGAATTTGGGGAATATTGGGAATAAGTGGGAATAAATGGACCAGGTTTTACACGGAATCATTCTGCAACATAAATACAATGTCTTACCATAGTTTCTTCATAATCATCAGCCTTTGGGTTGACACAGACAATCATCCTGACTTTTCCTTCACCATCAAAGTAGTTTTTAAACAGATGTGTAACTTTAGAGTCCCTGTATGGCACCATCTGGAAGACAATAACAGCTTGTGTGAAACTGCAGCTAGTGAAAATTATCAATGATAAGGATTTAGAAAAAAACTACACAGAAAAAAAGGAACAATAATTTAATTTAAGTATGAATTATTTTAAGTATGATGCACAGATTATAGAGGACTCGCCTTATTAGTTCCACACATCTGGTTTTCACGCAGGACTTCCATACATGTGCGCAGTGTCATCAAGGACTGATTAATATTACCTGTGAATGAGACATTAAAACCATTTAGTGTGTGAACAAACACTTTAACAAAATACTACTGTTAAAATGATGGGATCACTTAGAAATGTCTTTTCTGAAAGAAATCAAACTTTAAGACATCAAATAGTTAAAAAATACAGTGTAGACATCATTAACATTGTAAAAATTACTATCACACCTGGAGAACGGTGTTGTTTTATGGAATATCTACATAAGTGTACAGATGCTCTTTATCAGCAAACATTAGTCTTGTGTTCCAAAGACATGTTTTGGTTACTAAGGTTATCATCAGAAACCCATTCTACACTGAAATAACTTCTCAACATCTTACGTAAAGGTTATATGAAAACTTGACCACAGGTAATGAACAAACCTGCTTCACGAAGACGGCTTCCCTCTGCTTTAGTTCTGCTGGTGCGTTCACTGCCCGCCAGGTCAACCAGGCACAGCTGGCTCACGTTTACCTGGTTTTTGTCCTGTGTTTCAACAGTGTACATCAAAATTTATTAGACTTTTTTGTGAAACAGGATGTGTATTCTGTCTTATTTTTCTTTATAGATTGTGATTTCTTTAATTAATAACCTTTTTTTCTTCTTCTTTATCTCATGTCACAAATTCATCTCAAAGTGAAAACATCTTTATAAAGTCATCTAAATTAATTAAAATTACTAGCCATAAAATTTAATGACTGCATAGGTATACATCCCCTTTAAACTAACTCACAGGCTCAATGTTGTTATTGCTGCCAAATACTGACTTAAAGGTGGAAAAAATGAAAAAAGAAAAAAAAAAAGGTTACTTATATATATATAATAGCATCTTTTTTTATTTGATCCATGAAAAAAATGTATAAAGACGATAAAAGTTAAAATTCAAGTATACCTGGAGAATGTGGTCCCCATCGGCATCAAGTGGTGCCTGGACCAGCTTTACTGTGAACACACTGTGGGAGCGACTGGATTCGCGGTTCAGTTGAGTGTTGGCTATTCTCCTTTTCTTTTGTCCTGGATACAGCGAAGATCATTAACAGTGTCTGACATTAACAGAAGCTGTTAAGGTCAAATGATTTCAATGAAGCCAACCGATTTATTGATGTGTCCCATTATTTCTGCCGATTTGATTCGTAAACTGAACATTAACACTGATAATTGTCACTGGAAGCAATATCTCAGATTTGCCCTTTTCCACATCAGCAGTAAAAGCTCTGCATTGATAAACTGTTTAATGATCATTTTAATGACTAGTTAATGACTATCAAACTATCTTGATGGTTTCCATCATCAGATGACACAAATTCCACTCACCCTTCCAAAAGACTTCAAAAGCCTCCTCTGTGGATTTTACTTCAACTTCTGTACAGCCAGCCACATACATGTTGTGATTCTGATCTTCACGGAGGATCTTGGATTGAGGCGGTCTGAAGCAAGTTAATAGGGAAAATAAATAAATAAATAAATCAAAATTCATCTGTAACACACTGATGTGTCACTTTAGTGAGACAAGCAAAAGCAAAACCAAATACTTTATGTTAATGTTAACACCAAAGTGAAATACGGGGGCCATACAACATATTCAGGGGTTCAGACACATGCACAACAGGTTTTAATGACAGGGTTAGGGTCATTCAGAGACATTTTATGTCTCCACACTAACAGCAGCAGCAGAGAGCAGATAGTTAAAGACAACAGCCACCAAAACGACTCAAAGCTAGTTAGTTACACCTATGATTTACAGGGCTTTGGGGTAATAGGATGGAAATGTACTGACGAGCTACTTGACATATCAGCTACAGCTGAGATACGACTACAAATAGACAGAATGCTGGCCACGTACATGAACTCATTGTTTTGTACAGGCGTGCCTCCACTGAGCCACCTAACAAAAACAGGACTTTTTAAAAGTACATCTTGTCAACAGAACTAAAAAGCAAAAAATGCTATGTCACAATCAACTTCATTCAGCAAACGCTATACTGTACAGTGAGGGTGTAACAATTGCGCAGTTCGGTTCAGAACAAATTTTGTAGCCACAGTTAATTTCAGCTTTCAGTTTTTGGTATTGGGGTCTTTCTTAACACTGATAACTTAGACTTGTACTGTCGCTGAATGCACAGAAGCAGCAACTGCTAGACCGCTAATGTTAATCTTAAGTTTTAATATGCAGGAGACTCCAATGTGAGAAAGGTGAGTGGTTTCCAAAAGACTGGGATCAGGTTGGGTGGTGGTTTGCTGGACACCAATTTCAGTGTCAGTTTCAGAAGCCTTACACCCCGTCTGTATGTGGAGCATGGCCTATTAGGTGTTAACACAAACATGTGGCTAAAATTCCAAAACATTAGTAGTGCACATTGATAAGGTGTGACTGTAGCTGTGAAAATGTCACACGTGAAAAGCCTCTTACTTTGGTCTGATTGGGTCAAATGGCACATCCTCAAGGAGATCATAGATATAGTTGTTGTAGATCTCGATGTAGGACACAAACACGCTGTAACAACAGTCTTCATCCACATTCTCAAATTTACATGCATCGTCCAAGTTTATCATATCTGCAAACTCTGGGTCAGCTTTCTGCCTAAAAGAGGTAAAGAAGAACAAAAAATCCTCTGTCATTTTATCAGTACTTGTAAACACAGTGAAAGAGTAAGAGTACCAAGCATGATAAAATAAAGTACTATTAAGTACCTTGAGGATGGCGTTTTGGGCACAGACTGTTGACTGTCTCGCTTCTGTCTCTCCAGTAGAGCATCAACTTGACTCTGGATCTCCATCCCATTTTTGTCATCTGGTTTAAAGACCTATGTAGTAAAGATTTAAAATATATGAAGTAAATATTCCTTCCTGCCCAAAAAAAGTATAACTTAATAAAAGTAAAGCTGTGTAAACAAAGTCGTACAAATCTTTTGGCCTGAAAGGGGCCGATGCTGTTGAAGAGCATGTCCAAGGAACGAGGGAGAAGTCCACCTTCCCCAGGTGAGCCGGTCATGGTGAAGGTCTTACCACTCCCAGTAACACCATATGTAAACAACAGTCCTACAAATATCACAATTAACAAAAGAGAGGACACACACGCACACGCACACAAGTAGTCAAATAAAACAGGTATAGCATTTAATAATAAAGCATGTTTTATTTAGACAACGCTGTCTGAAAAGCAGTCAATATTTAAAATGGGGAATCTGGAATTTGAAAATGTTTGACAGTTTTACTTGACAATAGTCAATGATTCATCATTTATCTATACTGTTTAAAATGATGATGATGATTTTTTTTTTTTTTATTAGTCCTTTTAGCAATAAAGATAATGAACAGTCCATTTAGGGGGACCGATAGTGTACATTTTACATTTCAAAACTCAAACTCAAGAAGTCTTTAATTCACTTACCATTCTTACAGCGAATAAGGTCCTCCACCAGTGGCTTAGCAATATCTTCAAATAGCTCCAGCTGAGTGGTATTAATACCAAATACCTTTTTGAAGGTGTACTGTGTCTAAAGGATGAAGAAAGAACATAAAGACCACATGAACGGTACTCAACAGATTAGAGAAAGTAAGAGACAATATTAGTATCATGATTGGTCCAGTCAGTGTCGAAGAAACTACTAACGAATACAATTAACATTTATAGATTTTTTTGTGAGAACTGCTAAAACCCTCCAGGGTCATTTGATAAGATTAACTCAGTACAAATCTAAAATACTAGAAATATTTCAATTATGGGGTCCATTTATTTTTCCTGTTTACGTGGTTGATTTGACAATAGCTTGTGAAAGTACAGATGGTCAATTTCCTTTACACTTGCCTCTTTATACTCCCCATTCCGGTTGGCTTTAAGACCATTAGGAGCATGCAGCTGGATAGTGCTGCTGCTGATCATTTCAACACAACATTCCTCATCTTCTCCTCCAAGTGGTCGTATTCTGCAGTATACCTACACAGTAAACAAAAAACATGTTTGTCAATTTTTTTTTATTTCTACTGAGAGCAGTTTGAGCATGGAGGTAATAAGCAGTGTTCACTTACTCCAACAGGATCTTTTTCTATGTTGGCCTTCTTTGGGCCTGGCCTCCGAGGCGTCTTCCCCTTGCTTAGTGATAAACAAAAACAAAACACAAAACCTTTATGCTACATTGAATTTACTGTTGGATACATTCTCTGTTATTTCACATCAGTAACCCTACACGACATAGCCAAATTTATGTGGACGGCTGAACATTCATTTGGCTTACATGAGGCCACAGGTCAGACAGGCTCATCACAGTGCCCCCATACCTTTAGTCGTATATTGTAATTAAATTTGCGACATGTCCAATCTACTCTGTTCCTAACTCTAAGTTGTCACTAATTAAAACTCCCTCCCTACTCTAAAATAGGTTTTTTTCAAAGTGTCAGTTCAGCTGACATGATGTCATCTAGCTCCTTATACTATGGAGAAAGAAGTCTCCTCAAGATAACATAATCTGACAAAATATGAACGAGTTTGGAAGTAGAAAGCAGTAAGATATTTGCTTGCAGAAGTTATAAATCAGTGAAATCTCCTTTTAAGATTTCAAAGCACATAGATTAAGATACTGTACTGATGTTGGAGACAGGTTGTAGCTCTTGGGTGCCATGTCCAGAGCCTCTGTTTGAAACGACTATTAACATTTCTTGTAAGAACGTCGAACTACTACAAAGACATGAAAAACCACTACGAAAACACAGACCCTCTGTCTGTATCCGTAACATTATTCTGTGTACTTTATTATTACTTTACTTTTAATGAGACACCAAACTTCCTCAGACATATTTCTACACAAAAGCACCGATGTCTCATATATACCGTGACCGAAACATCTGTATACATTTAATTGTAGAGTGAATCCTGATCTCACAGATAAAGAGTATCTATGTATTAATATTTAACCATATATCAACGCCAAACAGCCACCAGACAGTCAAATGGTGTAAAGTTGGCAAAACGGCGAGCTAGGCTAACGCTAACAAGCTAACTAACAGTTAACCAAGCTAACCCCGACATTACCCTGACGACTTATTTCTAGACAACAACTGCAAGCAAGTTATGTTAGTTACATGAAAAATGCTACTAGTACATGCTGTAATTGGAGATTATTACTTATGGTCCAGGATAAATGTAAAATACAGTAGTACTCACCCTAATCTCTGCATTATTGCTGATGTTTAGCGCCTCTTCGCGATTTGAAAAATTCCCTCTAGTGAGACGAACTTCCGACCAACAGAGATTTCAACCAATCAGAGAGCAGACAGAGAGTTCGTAAGCGGAAGTCCCGCCCCCACCATTCGACCCTGTGTTACTGCTCCTGGATCAGCTGATTCTCTGGTGTCAGGTGTAAAATAAGTAAGTACATTTTCTTTCCACAGTATTTCTGATACTTCATACAGAAACATCCCCTCATTTTAGAGGAATATTATACTTTTACTCCAGTGCATTTATTTGATAACTTTAGTTACTAGTTAGCAAAAAATAACAATATACTCAAAAGATTGTAATGGTTCCTGATGTGAAGATTCAAAAGGATTCTCAAAACATCCTCCAAATAGCATGAGTTTGTTAAAATAAGTCAGTCTTCGCAGCTTAAAACATTAAAACCACAAATATATTAATGCATCAATAATTAGCATATTTCATTATGTGTAATGAGCCAAGTGTTTTTGAGCTAATGTTTTTGTATTATTATCACTGTGAATGCAGGACTTAAATTAGTAAATGGGTATTTCTATGCTGTGGTATGGGCTTATTTTGCTTAAGTATGTGATGTGAATAGGCTACTTCTTCCAACACTGTGCAGTACTGTCACCAGCTATTTTACAGGTCCCACTATACCGTACATTTACCAAGACATGTCCAATAAAAGATGTGTTTTAATTTTTCTTTATTTCAGTTTTTTCCCAATACAGCAAATTAGCACCCCTTCATAGCAATGACAGAGAGGAAAGAGACAGAGAAAATAAATCATGCATTTGGAAAATTGAATTCCTTCTTTCTTTCTTTCCTTCCTTCTTACTTACTTTTTCAACACGATGGTGCAATGGACCTACTAATTAATCCAATGTCTAACAAAGGGAGGGCTGGCACTTTTGTGCTTAAAGAGGATTAGTCGTTGAGCTAACAGTGAAGCAAAGGCTCTTGCTCTTGACTGTACAATTCTCCTGTTTACTGCGTATCTGCCTTGTTTCTTTGCTTTGGTCTTTTATGTGTTCTTGACTCTCATAATACAAAACAGAACAAATGTGCTTGACTTATTTAAATAAGTCATTTATAGAACATTAATACTTATGAAGCATGAAATATATATGTGTACATATACATTTATTTATCATTATAATGCCACTCCCATTTAAAACTAGATTTGTACAGTTAGTTTTGGTTTATTGAAAAACTCTTAATAAATAAACATTGTACTTAAATACTTTCAGTTTTGTATAACAGTAACAGTGTGACAGTGCATGTACTGTACTGGAACAGAAACAGCCATCACTGACTATGTATTACGTATCTTAAATCAACAGTAACAGAACTTTTAATATATAAAATATATAAATTTTCCTCCCTGTCAAAAATAAGTGCTACAGTTTAAAACTGTGAGTGAAGTCAATAAAGTTGACTTTTACTTTAACGTTTGTCACCTGCAGCTGACACACTCTTCATACATCACATTTGTGAAAATCAGAGAATAATAATAAATGTAACTATAAAAAGTTCCTACATGTAATGTGGTAGCCTGCTACGTGTGTAGCTGTTTAAGGAAGTTTCCTCAGAAACATTTAGATTCATAACATATTATGGGAACAAACATTTAGTTGAATTTCCATTGTATGTTTGTGCAATTGATGCCCTTATTTTCAGTTTACCCACATCACAATGCTGTCTGAAGGCCAAATACCACAGTGACTTTTGGTTAGACATTACTTCACCTCCTCACAGTGTTTATATATCACCTATATTGCCCTTTTTTCACATGTCTGTGTGTCTTGTGACCAGCTGGGGTCCCTCAGCCGTGACTTATGATACTGGAGATCTAGCAGTGCGTGCAGACTTGGCTTTCTTTGGACCTTTGCCACGTTTCTTTTCTTGGAGAGTTGTGGCAGAGAGGAGAGGTAGACTGTAGATAATGATAATAGTCAAACTTAGCACCACACAAAGCAGCCCTGCACCCAGGGAGTTGGCAAATGTGAAGGGAATGGAGTGGTCAAGGAGCCAGGACCGTCGTGTCTCCATGTCCTGTTCAATGGCCTTGATCTGCATGTAAGTGCCGAGGATGCCGCACACATGGAAGAGCTGATGACTGTGACCTGCAAAGGGAGCAGACGAGTCATTTTTGAGCTCAGATACAGTTTGTCAAAGAAACAGAATGAAAAAATGGTGGTTTTGCGTTATCCACATACCACCATGTTTAACAAACATGGGGATACATTTAATGTGTTAATATGAATTGAGCATTTACAGTTGGAAGAATTTATTTGTAGTTTACAATCTGAAGGTGGCATTGGACAGTGAGTTATGAAATCACAAGTCGCCCTCACTTTGTGATCAGGAATCTAATTATTCTAATTATGCAGATTGACACAAATAAACCTCTCACTCCATCTGCTTTTTATCTGCTTTTTAACTGCCTTCAATAGGCAGTGTAAGTAGGGCTAATTGTGCCCTAAGAGGAATACTGCAAGTTTAAAATGACACGTACACATTATAAAACTCACTTGAATTCTTGAAAATTGAAAAATGGTTGAATGTATATTAAAAAATACACTGGGAGTAACACAATTATATACCTACCATTTGTAACTTGAATATTTGGCCACTTGGGGGCAGTGGAAAGAAGCTTTAAACATGTTATGTCACTTTCACTAAGGTTCAAATGAGCAACTTGTTGGCAAACAGTCGCCTATTGAGACACATAGCATGCATTTTATTTACATGACACTCCTATTTTAACTATGTTTTAGTTCTCAACATGAGGGACATATCTTTAGCTCGTTTCTAATCCGTGTTTGTCGTTTGAAGCTGTTTTACTGACGCGGCCTTCTGCTGCTAAATCCAGCACAGGTGAGAGTGGTGAAAGTGAATCAAACCAGCACAAATATGGGTTGAAAAACAAAACAATGAGCTCAGATGAACAGAATATTATTTATTATTTATATTATAAATTAACAGAAAGGGGCCTTAGAGTTGGATGCTTATTTTCTGTGGGCAGTCAAATGAACGCTTAACCTGCTGATGATAATAATAGTCCAGCGATCAGTCTTACCTATGTAGTCGAAGCTGCCGGGTGCCAAGCGTTCAGGTAAATGCGTAGCAAACAGAAAGCCTGTGAGGAAAGCCAAGCCAATGTGGTTGTAATGGAGGATGTTGGTGTCATTGTTAGTACAGCCTTCTCCTACACACAGGAACACCTGTGAACACAACACAAACAGAGAAGATATAACAAATGCCAGAAGTAGCATCGTTATTCACAAACCAGGAGACCACGTTTCTATAAGTTAACATATTTAATGAGGCCTGAACTCCATTATTTAGTATCTGCTGGTGACTGTAGATGTGGAACATCCACAGTTCTGCAACAGCTCTGTGCACAAATGAATGTCAAAAAAAAATCTGGTATATTTAACTTTAAGAGGAGAACAGAAAGGAGAGAGGAGCTCAAGCAACTTTGTATTCAGGCATTCAGTAATACTATACTCTTTGGCAAACTTTTGCATACATCTCACACTGCACTGGAATTCAGGCCATCTTGGGCAAAATGATTCATTTCTTTTTATGGTGTAATAAAATGGTTGAAAGGTCATTTTATTTTGCACCTCTTAACTTTCAAGCACTGGTGGTTTTGCCCATGTTTAATGTTTGATTTCCTTTTAAAATGCTTTAGCAAGATTTATTGCATTACAGGTGAAAACACAGAGCCAAGGGCTGAAACCATGTGCGTCCAGTAGAAGTTTTACTCCTAGTAAATGCTTTACCCCAGTGCTGCTAACAGATCTGTATCCAACACAAGAAGATAGTTTACCTCTTAGCAATAAAGTGTGACTGTTATGTGAATTATAGTTAAGTATAGTACTGTAGCATTGTGTTGTCATATGAACACAAAGTTTAAGCATCCACCAGAAAAGATCTATACTAAACAAATGTAATTTATAATCTAATTCCTAACTAATCATGCCAACTTGATGCCAATTGGTGTTTCAAAATCATTTTATACTCTTTTTTTTTTTTTTTACTACTAAGGTAATCAAAGGCTACACACTGGACCATATGCTCCAAATAGGCTTCCCATTTCCCCTCTGGTGCTACTAACACACACTGTCTCCCTCTGCTATGGGATTTTAGATTAGATTACATGTGTAGGTAAGTATGCATGAGGTGCACAGACATGGCCCTACCCTGTAGAACAAAGGAATGTTGTCAAACAGGTACGGGTAGGCAAAAGCAACAACACGGAGACATTTGCTGAACTTTGGACTCTGACACTCAGGAAACCTGAAACAAGAGCAGATGGATGTTATTTTAAAAATTTCATTAAAAATAATGACAAGCAATACTTGTGGGCAAGTACTTTGCTAAAAGCTTCATAACATGCACATGCACAGACCAATACACCTGCACTCTGTCCTCCACTTTCTCATTTACACTGCATTGTAAAGTTTATGTACTATTGTTTACTTACTTTATTACAACTGAACCTAAGAGATACTTTCAGGTTGTCTGAGAGCTTTTGTTACGTATGTATTGTACACAGCTTTTTGATGCCATCTCATTATAATTTTCCTTGTAGTTACACTCTTGAACAGCATCACCACTGGAAATGCCACAGTTACATAAGAAACAACACTTAATGCCATAATATTAACACTATATTAAATCAGAATTACAGAGACATCTGTGGATAATGATGCATGTCATCTTCTTAACCAGCGTGATACACTTGTCTGCTGAGGGTTGAGTGTGCAGTAGCCACACATTTCTGAATAAGAGAATCCATCAGGCAACATATAAATGTCACCTACATGCACAGATAAACAAAAGTCATATCCATTTATTGATTATCACCAGAAAACTTTGACATCTGTGAATTTCTTTGAATTAAGTCAATGAGTCGGGTTGTTACGGACGCTTTCCCGTTCATCCTGTCAGCCTCTCTAACCTGCTCAGCTGAAACTCCACTCAGAGTTAATCACTGTTTAGGGTTGGTGCCCATGGTCACAGTTAACACCCGCCATATGAAACAGTGAGTTGCTCAACTCCTTCAGTCAACAATGTTTGTAGGATGAAGTCTCCCTCAAGACATGTCAGTACTTGTGGATGGACACTGAATGCATCTGTTGCTACCGTGACATCTTTTATAACGTAATGACATTTTAAGCCAAAAGAGACAGGAGGCGCAAATTCCAGGAGGAGCAAATGTGATTTCTTTACCTCTTCGCGGTGTCATGATTATATTGTAGATAGGGTAGGCCAAGCCTTAGCAGTGGGGAGAAACGGGTGAAAGAACAATAATTAGCTACCACACCAACAGTAATTCAGCACATGAAGATGAACATAAAGTGAAAACAAGGAGGACAGTGAAGAAGAGGATCGGTGGTGGATATATGAAGAGGGTACATTTCTGATTTTAGGTATTAGTATTATTAGGTTAGTATAAAACACTTGATTTGATTATGTCTGACACTCAGGTTCAGGTATGAGCCAGGAGGATAATTCATCTACAGTTCAGGAGCAGGACCACGCCTCAAACACTCCTCTTCGTCAAAGTCTGCGTACTGTATAGCTGCACACCCAGCACACCCTATTGTTCTTCCTCATTCTTTAAAATTCATGTACCAGTCTCTTTGTTTGCTGGCATGGTCCTTTTTAAAGATTTCAGTGGACCGTTTTAAAAGGCCAGCGTGGTTTGAGGGAAAGGCTGATGTTAGCATGTTATCATGAACACAGCATCACAACAAGTTTCACAGTCTAACGTTTAGCATATTTAACTGTATAATATAACTGTACAAGTCATTTTTCTCACCCTACCTGGAGTAGCAGGCCAGGGTGGTGCAGATGACAGTGTTGAGCACAGCGATAGGGATGTAGCACTGGTGGAAGAAGCTGTTCACCCACTTGTCCGGGAAAACGTAAGCTGAGTATGTGATTGCTGACCCTGCAGGAGGAAACATCATCAGTGCACGATGGTAAACCTCTAATACTGTATGCTTTATGTGAAGAACAAGTATCTGTGCAGTCCAGTGTGAAGGATTTGTTGTTTGTGATATTTTGATCAGAACTATTCACATACAAAGGGAGACAGTTGTCAGTGTGAGGCCAGTGTCTGTACGACACCACCAGCAGCTACTGCCATAATAAACAAAACAGTGAATCTGTGTTGTGTATTATTAGTGAACCGTCTGACGGTGGAACCGACACACTTACCCAGGCTGTAAAAACTGAGGGCACCGTAGTCAAAGAAGAAGCAGATGTGGCGTGCCCGCTCTGACATGCTGCTGAAGGTGTGAGCACAGCTCGACGCCAGCGGATACATGGAGCAGGAGAGCAGGAGGATCACCAGAGGCCAGGTGAAGGCGTCCTGCCATGCCGACTGTGTCAGCACCACTGTCACTAGTTTCCATAGGAAGTACCTGTCAGGAGAAACAAGTCACATTAAGATAAACAAGACTGTTTGAATAATAACTGATGATAATTTGTTGAGACATCTAATATAATGTTGAACCCTGACAGCAACTGATTCCAACAACAACATGAAAAAAGCAGCAAGTGAAATTTATATAAACGAGTGAAAACAGGACAAATACAAATAGTTCCAGACTAGTTCCAGTGTCATTAGTACTACAGTAGTATACTAATACAAATACATTAGATAATAAAGGAGTAGCTGAACATTGGGTGTATATTTATGTGTCTAAGTACAATGTGAGCAGAATGTGTCCTTCATGACTTCAGCACCAGTTCCAGTCTGTAACGTCCTGTAAGACTTCACTTGGCAATTTTACATTTCTAGTTGTTTAAGTATTAAACAAACGAGAGGTGAGATGTTTAAGTTTCAGGAGGCATATTTTTCATGTTTCTGTTTTCTCCTCCTGCTGCTAAGTTACACTAACGATTCCATGTTTCATCCATAAACCTGAGGGTGGTCACGAAAATCAAGATGATATAAAAATAAAAAGTAAACAAATCTAACGTTCAATTATTTTCTCTGGCAGACATCAGTTTACTGACATCATGAAAACTGAAAGAAAGACTTTTCTTTAGCCTGGTCCTGGTGTTTAAAAGACACATTCTGGGGTTATGTCTGTGTCACAGTGTCTGTTTCTGTAGGAAAAACCAGGGCATTCCTCATTTTCACAAACATTTCTCTCAGTTATATCGTGCATGTGTCAGCGACTGTTGCTTGCATAACGTCCAACAGTGCTGCACAAAACGCTTTATCTTATCAGCACAGTTTTCCACATCTCACTGCACCTCATTAACAAATCAACTTTGTTTGTGCTAAAGAATTGCAGCTACTGGTATAAAAAACCAGAAGCACAGATCTGCTCATTAGCTGTAGCTCTACTCCGAGCCCCATGACACAAACACCCATGTGCCCCTAGTATATACTCAACACACACACACACACACACACACACACACACACACACACACACACACACACACATACACACTTCCTCTGTGGACCACGCAGTCAAAGCAACTGGCATCCCAGCATGGAGGAAGTGCGGTGTGGCTGGTGGGAGCAGCATCCTCAGCAGTAAGTTGAAATTCGGAAGCACACACACACACACACACACACACACACACACACACACACATACACACACACTGACAAAATAATTGCATCAGGACGTTAGTTAAAGTGCCGCCACCACATGTTATGATTTTACTTTCATGCCAAACAAACAGAGGAGACTCTGAAGTCGGGGACAAAGCTCAAGTCAGAATATAGCTCCAGTGAAAATGAACTATTTTGAAATATAAAGTTAAGACATTTGGGAAAACGTCTTCTCACCCTTTGTGCCTGTCTCACTTTTGCATCCGTCTATCTTTTGCTTTTGGTTCCTCTTATTTTTTCGTTGTTTACTGTTTGCTTTTAAAGGCGATGCACTATGAGCCCTTTAATAATGTAGAAGCTGAGAAAAAAGACTAAAGCTCCAAACTGCCTTTGGAGTTTATTACATTTTAGAGCCAGCGATGCTAACTCAGCTTTTAGAGATAGGTTTCACCAAACTTTGATCTTAGGTTTATCAACTTTAATATTACTAAAGCCGTGACTGAGAAGTCTTTGTATAAATAAAAAAAAAACAGAGAGAGAATTTCAGGTTCTCACCTCAGCACAGCTGGTCAATCACAGCCTGAAGTGGTTGTGAATGTCACTCAGTGGGTTTTGCAAAGTTCAAGCAGTAGGGGGCCACAGACCCTCTAATTACATGAGCACACTTTAAGTTTAATTTCCTCATCCACTATACTGCATAATCACATGTTTTCATTGAATATTCGGCACCCAGCAAAGCAAGTCTGGAGTGGACTTATTGTTATTGTGGTGATCAGAGAGAAAACCATGTGCAGTCCTATTAAACATGCAGCGTGACACAAAGAAGACTGTTGTTAAGGAGACTGTAACGGTGCAGGAGGTATTTGACCCACATGGTTGCTGGGTTGTTTAACTTAAAAACAAACCTGTCTGTGTATCCTTATCCTATCACATCACTGATAGCTGTGCTGTGAGTGATCTGAAACATACATGCTCTGTGTCAAATGTCTCCATTACTGACAATGGCTTTATTACAATGTAAAGTCCACTGCTCTGTTTAACTCCTTGAAGAGTACATCTATCATAATAAACATCACTGGTAGTAGATAATATAGATACTAATCAGCCTTCAGTGATCTGGATCTCATATAATAAATCCTCTGTCTCTGTTTGATGACAGGTAAACAGCTCACACAGCGATAAAATGACTGCATGTAGAAGGTTCCAGGTTAGTGTGTGATCTACAACGAGCTCTGCAAGATTCCAATGAAAACTAAACGAACATTATGTAAGTAACTTGTGGTATGAAGAAGTTCAAAGCCACAGGTATGAACTTCAGATTAGTAACCACGCTGCAGGGAGTGCTTCTGAAGTTGTGGTTTCTAAGGTGAGAATCTTTTTCATCTCGACATGTAATAATGGCTGATGTACCAGACTACACATCAATACTACAATTGTGATGCCTTTCAGTAAAATTAGACTTGTCAGCTCTACCAAGTGGGCACAAAGTGGGTCCAGATGTTAAGCGTCTCATTGGTCAGCTGGAAGAGGCTCAGGATGCAGTCAGTGGCCGAGCTGCAGGGGGGTCGGTACCCAGAGATGATGCTGTCCTCATGGAAAACCTTGAAAAGTCAGTTTGACAAGTGTGTGAAATTTACTGTGCAGAATCTGAGAGGGAAAAGTCATTGTTTGGTTGATTTAATGTCAGTTGATGTTTGTATCTCAAGCCGACGGTGCTTTGTTTAAACGGTGATAAGCCAAAAATGTTAGGAACCTCTAATTTAAATATACATCTTTATGTTGTGTTACATGAAGAGCTGGTCAGGAGCATCCGTCCCAAACCAACATGTGCTTCGGTCTACACTACACTCAGAGGTAAAACTGAGGAATCAGCTTCATGAAATGAAATAAGAAAGATGTAAAGTCGTTGTAGTTTATATAATGACTCGAAGAGCAAAATGATTCAACCTTCTCACACTTAAAGTTTCTTTAAGGAGCTCTCCTTTTTCATTCCCAGCCCACCTTTCCCGCTCTAGCTCTGTTGGACTGTGTGAAAGTCCAAACATAGAGAAGATGAACTTACTTTGGGTACTTGATTGATGGTGAAGACTCGTGGTAATTTGATGAGGCTGAGCATGACTACGTGAAGGCGCTGCCGCTGCCGCTGCCGCTGCTGTCTGCGAGGAGAGCTGCACTGACGCTCCTGGCAGGGTGTGCCTCCACCCTTTAAAAGGTTTGTGTTTTCATGCTGTTCCTCCCCTTCATCTCCTCCCACATCAAACCCAGCGAGAAAAACCAGTGTACCTGTGCCACTCCTCCTCCTGCTGCTGCTGCTGCTGTCTCTCTGAAGGTGGAGCTTAAATGCACACAGGTGTATATCCACACACACACACACACACACACACACACATTTTTCAGTAAAGCAAAACCAGTTTTTCAAGATTAAAGCGAAATCTTGGCTACTATTCGAGGATTCTTTCAGCTCAGCATTCAGTTAAGAAATGCTGCTGTTTTCATAACAGAGCTTTTCTTTTGGTGTTGTCCTCCTGTCATAGAGACCGTCGAGCCGGTAGAGCAGGTTTGAGAGAAACATCTCCCTTCAGGGACTGAAGAAACAGCTGTGAGTGACAGTAATGGTGGGCAACCGAGGCCAACGTTTTTAGCCATTATCCAGCCAGAAACTCACAGCAGGTGCAGCAGATGAGAGGCTCAGCTCGGCGTCGAGCTTAACAAGTGTTATCTGAGTTTCAGCCCGTCCAGATAAGGCTGACATTATGAATGAAGGGTGTGAATCGGCCTGGCAGAACAGTTCCTTTCGTGACACTTGCTTGCCGGTCTCCTGGTTAAACTGACATGTCACCATCTGCCCTCGGGCCGACGGCAGCCGTCACACCCAGCGGTGATGACTGAGCGCAGTCAGAGCTCCCCAGGCCTCTTATCTTGTTTAAACTTTGAAGCAATAAAAGCAAACACATGTCGTTGCCACCGCAGAATTAGTGGGATATTATATTTGCACTTTGTTTGATATTTGACTCATGCTACAAGAACAGGTTAACAGAATTACGTTTCTACTGCTGCTTCAGGAGTTTCAGGTAAATCTGCATTAATCAGTAACAATAAATGTGAATGTGAAATCTCAAAATGTCATGTTTGCTTAACACAGCAGATAAGTTCGTTCTTGTCAAAGGCTTGTTGGATCAAATTCTCCTCTAATTCTCAGTAAAAGTCTAAACAACTTGTTTTCTGTTTGTTTCTTTAAATTCAGTTCATTATTAAAAAGAACAAAGCTCTAAATGAGCTTTCGTTCAAAACACTTTGGCTAATCCACCAGGTTGTGTTGTAAGCTGCAATCACAACAGCTCAGTGCAACAAACTCACACATGAACTGCAGCAGAGCACCTTGGGACCTCACTCCGCTTTTCCTCAGAGGAGCGGCGCTGCAGTCAGAGGCAGAGCAGCAGATCTGCGGGCTCGCAGAAAAGGTAAACAGCAGACACACGTCTGGAGGTTTCTTTGGCTTGGCCTGCAGTCAGAAATGTTAATATGTAAGTCATCGAGACTTTTAGTGGCAGTCAGGTGGCAGCGGATGGAAAACAAGGTCGAGTGAAAATGACAAACTGACACGCAGTGAGAAATCATAGGAGTAGAAAATGTTTTGTGTTTTAATATTTTGGTGCTATTTATCCCACAACATTGGTTTTTATTTTATGTGTTTTGTAGTTTGTAGTTTCAGGTCTGTCAAACACACCTGAAGACTCCATCGAGCAAACAAACAATAAAACACATTTCATGTTTCTTTTATTGGCTCAGTCCAAATAGAAAAGGTTCATCACAGTGGATTTGCCAACACTTAAATACCTGTAAAAACAGATTTTATCACAGCGCCTCCTGCTCCTGTCTGATTATCATGTGGCTGCTCTCCTTGTCGTTACGTAAGAAAACTGCCTGCGGCTGCTGCTAAGTGAAGCACAGCCTGTGGCACCTGAAAAGCCAAGTGACACAGTTGAACCCCCGAAGGTCACAAAAAACAAGATTTTAACCAAGCAGCTTTTTGAAAGCATCTTAACAAGGACTCGTCGGGCAAAATGAAAGTCATGTGTTTTCATTAATGTTACAGTTTTACACTGTTTTGCAGTAGTTAATAACTCTTCTTTCATTAAAAAACTAGAATAAACTTATGAAATGAATGAGGTAAAGAGTATAAACTATGTTGTCTTGTGTAGGTGAACTGAATGATAAAGCAGCTCGTAATGGATAAATGTAGGTACGCTGGTAGGTCTACAGATTTCTACATATACAGAGTGTGTGCAGTAAATTCCCTGATCGTGACAGTAAAAGCTCAGTTGAATCTCTTAGTCTGATCTCTACAGAAAGACAGCAACAAAAGAGAAAAGAGAAACTGGAATGATTCACTTGAGGAGAATAGTTCATGCAGATGCTTCCATAGAGGGCAGGAATGTGGAAGGTTTGATGAAGTTACTGTAAAAATGCAGCTGAACGAACAGAGCTCTCACCTCTATCATCACGACACCAAACGCTCGAGCAACTTGGAGAAGATCTGGAGACTCTTTGTAAGAGCGAACCAACAGATTGAATTGTTGTTGTTGTTTTTTTAAGCTGCCACACTTCTTTATACAAATATACCACAGAAATGACTCCAGCTAAGACGCCACATGTGTTTTTGTGAGAACATCCTGATCCTGACCTGATGACACTTGTACTGTCCCATCTCACCACAAGGTGTCAGTGCTTTGAAAGAAAAGCTGCACAGGTTCGCGTGTGAACAGAAGCTGCAGCTGAAACAACGAAAGGCTTTTTGTCGTAGCAGTTTATTTTTTTAAGGATTAATCAAAGCATTTCTCTCAAACTTTTGTGTTTCTTATTGTTAATTTATCCCTCAGTGACCTCAACAGTACAAAGCTGCCATCGCTGCAGAGACTGAATGTCTTGCAGCACTGTTTGTTTCTTTCATGGACTATTAATGAGAAAACCTAAAATGTTCATCCCCTCTCTCTTTCTCTGAGACGCAGGCTGAGCTGAGTATTTATCATTTCATATTTTGTAAAGTGTGTTTATTTATTAATTGTCAGTTTGATCTGTGAAAGTTTTATTTTTTATTTATTATATCTAAATCAATATCTAGTGAGGTGAACATGGATATACGTCTTGTACTTCAGTACAGCAGTAGAGTGGAGGTTCACAGTCTAACTCCACAAATAAGAACAGAAACAGTGAATCACACTTTTGGTTGAATTACAACACCAGACGTTCTTCGTCCATTTACGTTTTGAGGATCTTCTGTCGTCTGCTCGTGTTGAACCAGGCTGCTGTGCTGCAGCTGCTCAGAGCTGCTGCCTCCCTCGTGTTTTGGTTGATGAAGACGATGCAGTTTGTGATTCCAAATGAGAAGCATGTGTGGCAAACACATTATTAATAATTGCTAGACTCCAGTTGCTTTTTTTCCTCTGTCGTATTTCAGCTCATCTCACCAGACTTGCTGTCTTTGTTGTCTATCTCTGTGTCATTTCTACACCCTGCTGCTGCTCTGTCTCCTCGTTGTCCTCTCCCACCATCGTCTTCATCTCTTAGCTGGTGATTGCACTGTTGAAGACTCGTCTTCGCTGAGCCACATAAACCACGGTGCACCGGCTCCTTACACCAGGTTTAGAAACCAGGAGATTTATTTTATTTTAGGGTAATGATCATTTCTCTGTCTCTGCTGCTCATTGAGAAGACAGAATGAGGCTACGCTGAATTTGACAACACAGCCTGCTCAGTTGAACAAAGAAACAAGATAAGAAGTGAAGTTTGAAAATGATTAGTCAGCGCAAGGAGACAGGCGGAGGATAACTGACTTCCAAGGTGGCTGCTCAGAAGAGTTTAGGGGAACAGGAAGCTTCATTAATGTGCTTTTAATGTGCATTTGGGGTTAAGATAAATCATAAAAAGGAACAATGAATTAAAGTTTGAACATCAAGTAACTTAAAGTCAACATCTATGTATGTACATCTGCCATCACTAGTTTCTTTTTTTGTGATGCTTTTCCAGCCTTTTACTGCAGCCTCCTTCAACTGTTTCTCTCTACAGTCTTTGCTACAGCCGGTGATTGACGTGCAAGCCTACAACCTGTTTTAAATGATGAAGCTCCCGCCAATTAGTGTTGATTCATTTCTCTGTAAATCAGCAATTAAAATGCTTCTGTCCACCTTTGATTTAATTCTGCTCCACTATCACTCCTGCAAAGCACATTCTTAGTAGCACTGAGCTCTTCCATCACTTCTGCATAAAGTCCACCTTTTTGTTCGACCCGATCAGAACCGAGACCTGAACCTGATGTGATGAGATGACACCACCGTCAGTTTTCACCAAAGAGCTCGGGTGGTGTGGATCATTTCTCTATCCACACACTGGCCCTTCTTTCACTTTGGTAGAGGTCCATTTATGTCTCATCAGTCCATGAAACTTCATTCAAAGATCTTTGTGGCTCATGTACGTTTCTACCTTCGTTTTTTTTACTGTATCTTGCAGCGTCACCTGTGTTCTGCTGTTAAAACAGTTCATTGGTTGATCTGTTCTGTGTCGGCGGCTCAGTAGCTGGTTTCTTTCTTCCATTTCGCTAAATTAGCTTCAGCACCAGGCTGTTTCCATTTTAAACTAATAGACATATGAGAATCATATTGAAGTTCTAACTTAAAGTCAAAAAGTATATTTTAAGTATTGATCTTTCACTTTAAGATGAAGTCATTCATCAAAGTGAAAGGATAACGAACCTCAAGAATGACTTTAACTCATAAAAATGTTGTGGGGTGTATTGTTTTTATTCCCCCTCTTCTGACATTCCCCAACAAACACACAAAGAAATCCAATAATGCAGGGTTCAACGGTGTGTTAATTTCATCAAGTGGCTAAATTTATGGACACCATTAAAGTCTCTGGCCTCCGGACCAAGGATTCAGTGTAATGTTATCACGGCCATCTCAAAGGCATCTGAATGGCAGCAGAGGAGGCAGCAGAGGCCAGCACAGAGACTGTGAAGAGACTGAGCTTATCGGGTTTATGTGGGGCTAATTACAGGACTGGGAGACAGACTCGCTGTCAGGGGGGGCGGTAATATCGTTAGCGTCGGGGAAAGAGGAAGAATGGGATGCGTGGGGTGAAGTGTGTGGCTGTGAGGGAGAAATTATTGCTGGATTGTATAAACGCCAGAAGGTAATGAAAAATGCAAATGGGTGGCAGGAGATACAGTCGTTCTCAGGTGTCTGAGCTCCTCATAGGATCAAAATAGCTTAATTAGGATAAATTATTAATCAGGATTGTTTTTCTTCTGAGCAGTTTCACAGAGAGGACATTCAGTATGAACAAATAGTTTCTCTGCTGCTTCACAAAGGATTGTGAAAAGGTTGTCTTCACATCACTGGGATAACACTGAGATATCCAGTTTTTGTAACAAGGCAAGAAAAACGCTCACAACTGAGAAGCCAGAACCAAAAAGTGTAAATGAAAAATAGTTAAAACCCATATTTCTATTTGACTGTTTACTGACTAATCGCGTCATTAATTTTTTGTGTGTACTGGTGATAATAAATCAGTGTTACTGCTCTGAACCAGTCCAGTATGGAGGTTTTTAAACTGCTCTTGTAATAAAGACAACACACAGAAATTTAGGAAAAATGCATTTATTTTTTTAACACCTTTAAAAAGCAAACTTTTAAAGCACAAAGATTTACTCTGTATATAAACACCTCTCTTCCTTGGACTTAAAAAATGGTAGCATTTGCACATTGTGCTTGGACTGCGAAGTCTGTACAACTGTTCTGGGTCTCCTGTGGTGTCAGGACCCAAGTAAACATTTTATTGCATAAATCACATTTGACCTCAGAGGTCAAAAGTCTTTAAACAGATAGTGGAAAGACAGAAAGAAAAAAAAAACCCACTGAAATGAGGAGAAAGGTTCTTATTTCTAATCACACAGTGAACAATAATAGCAGCTTTCTCAATGAAGGCGTCGCACATTGTCCTGAAAAGAGAAAACGTAAACGGAAGGAAATACAACAAAACTGTGTGACAATAAATGGCAGTTGTGCTTTTGTCTATCTAGCAAAACATCTTATTTCTCTGAAACGATTCCAGCAAATGATGAAAAAGACACAGCGAATAAAACACAAACCCAAAACAACACTAACAAACCAAACTAATCGTTGAAGGAGAATTTGCAGCTATTGGCTAATTTCCCTTTAAAACAGTAGCTGACTAAATGCTAATCTCTAGTTGCACACATCCCCTTTTTACGATAAGTAAGTTTTACAGTATACATCTTGTTTTTGCCATAATCTATTCAACCAACACACCAAAACGTCCTCAGAAGGCAGCGTCTCTCCAGCGAGACTTAAATCATTAAATGCTGAATGGAAATCGGTTTGCACAAAAATATACAAATTCAAACATACTTGAATCTGTGACTTTGGTATAAACAAAATTAAGAGTTACTCAGAGATAACTTGAATTCCTGAATGTTCCCTTGAAACTACATATTTCTATTTGTTCTGTCAAAATGATAATGGATGAATGATGCAAATATTCATGGGAAGAAAATGCCTTAATATTTCTACAGATCGTCAGAACACACTACTGCTCAAAACGGGAAACTGTCTTTTTTCCATAAAACCACACGTTTACAGCTGTGCTAAGACACCAGCAGAAGCGATTCCCAATGATCACGTAGTTGATATTGACAAACCTACACTGACACACACAGTGGATTACCGTTCGCCTGTGTTGTTATTCCAAAATAATAATTTACAACATACAACGTTTGCACTGTGTTTCTGATCAATCTGATGTTGTAAAATCTGCCTTTCATTCAAAAACAATTCCTACTATTCACAATATAAAACTCTGCAACAGAGGGTTAGAGCCACTGTTATAAAAAAAAAAAAAACGAGAAAATAACAATTACATAGAAAAAAACTAAATTTTATGAGAAAAAGTCATAATATTTCAAGAATAAGATAAAGTCAAAGTACTGCAACGAGAAGGTTCAATTTGAGAATAAAACATTGTGTGTAACGTTAAAATTGGGTAGAGTGGATTACATGTCCTGAAATAGTGAAATATATATATACAATATAACGTAATGCACAATTACTATTTTTTAATTTTTGTTACTGTACGACTTCTCTTTTTCCTCATATTCTGACTTTAGCACTGAAATATTAGGACTTTTTTCCTGAAATTTTAAAACTTTACTCTGAGAACATACAGTCCCTCTAATACCCTCTGATAAAACCTCAGTCTCTGAAGCAAAAAGTTGAGTTAAAGATGAAAACCGGAAAATCAGGAACCAAACCAAATCATTTTCTACCTGATGTTACATAGAAATGAATCACAAGTCCCTTGATTAACTCTCAAAAGCTCAACAGCAACTGAAAGCAAACCGTCCAGGAAATTCACCATCTGCACCTCGAGGAGAACACACCGTCAGGATTCTCCTGCGCTTCCCATTAATAATCTTTAGGGTAGATCGATGAAAGTCTCATTGATGCTGAGGGCTCCACTTTGTTTTGTTTGGGAGTGTGATGCCAGTAAATGCTGACTCATTCCTGACTAGCAACTGTACTGTGTGTACACACTCTGCAGCCTATTATCCAGGTGAATTGTTTGAGCTTGTTTCTCCTCGTACAGCGGTCAACGGGGCAGCGCTCAGATTAAAAATGCTGAGTTCATGCACAGACAACAAGCGAGTGGAGACACGAGAGCCTGCTGGGACTGACGGCCTCTTTATGTTTATCAAGAATTTCCCTCCAGCTCCACAACTCCTGACACTGTCTATTTAAATGTTACAAATCAACGTGGTAGTGAGATGCAGCTGTGCCTCGGCCGCCCCCACGTCTATCTACCTGAACACACAATGCCGACATCTACACCACCTACACTTGTATCCTGCAATTATGACACGGAGGAGTTATAGACGAGCTTTTCGGATAAGTTTCCAAGTAAACAGCATCTCAGGGTCAAAAGGGGCAACAGAAAAGTGGGTACAACTAATACTGCCTTAAACCAAGTGACAGACAGGAATACAAAGACTTTACAGTTGGTGCAGCCCAGTCCGTAATAATAATGACGACAATCATTCTCAAGTGTTTGACAGCTGCGCACAGATGATGGGGCCACTGCAGGTTTCGGTGTCTTGTCCCGGTGCCGGCAGTCGAACCACCGACCCTGGGTTCATATTACTATGTTCATGTCCAAGATGTTCAGTGTGTCTGGCTCTGTTTTCTAGCATCAGCCAAACTAGAGCAGTGTAAATGAGAAGGAGAGAGCAGCAGTGGCTCCCGACCAGGACTCGTCTCTCAGTTTGTTTTTTTCTTCTTTCAACAAAACATTGTCATTTGTGATCAGTGCTAAATGGTGGGTTCACAGTCCAAGACCTCTGTTGTGGAAAACCTTACTAACTGAGCTAAATTCAAAGTGCTGCAGATACTGTTTGCAGCTGTGTTCTGCAATAACACATGAATTATTAATTTTTTTTGTGACTGACTGTAGTGAATTTTGGTTCCAGCTAAGTACAATAGCACACAGTGTTTTTTATCTTAAAACATCTCATATCAGTGTAACAGTAGCCTCTACGCGGCCGGCTATTTAAGATTAATTATTAAATAGGATAGTTTCAGGCCTGGTTTATCTCAGGGACCGTAACAGGAACACTTGAAGTGGTGACATGCTACCTGCAGAATGGCTGCAGACAAACTAAATTCTGCAATTTTAATCTGAAATGAACTAATATTATCACCATAGGGATTTCAATCAGATCGAGACACCTAAACATGACATTAAAAGGGAAATAATATTTAAACACTAACCCTCCATCTCAAACTTTATCTTGATTTTAGAGAAAAAGTCTTCATAAAGAAGTGGAAGCTACTGTTTTGGAAGCATAAAGCATTTGGCTAAAGGGTATTAGCTAAATATGTTACCTCACCGACAGCTTAAACATCATATTTATAAAAAAAAAAAAAAACGAAATCACTTCCTGATTTAAACTTAGGTGAACTTTTAAGTTTGAAGGTTACGGATTAAAAAAAAAAAAAATTACAGACAAATAAAATCTAAATTTTTGTGATAATGATAAGATTCTTTTTTGGCAACTTTGTCCTCCTCATAATTTATAATCTATTCTGTTATTTACAGTTTACTTATTTCAATAAACTTTGCAAATTTTGGATGAAATGGTAAAAAAAAAAAAATACAGCTGGAGAAGCGACTTGTGGTGAATGAATGAAAAAACGTGATTCATTTTAAACAACACAAAGAGCTTCGTCTTTCTCTAACATCATATATCGTCATTTTAAAACAGACACACACGCAAAAACCTATGCACATTCATACTAATGTGTTCTTCCTGAACGCAGACACACTCTGAAACTAGGTCTGTGCATAATTACAAACACTAGAGAGAGAGAGCTACAGTCAATGTTGCAGAAACTATAAAACCTGCAACAGGAGAAAGTTTCTGTGTTGAGAGGTGCAGCTGACTAAACCCATTCTTTAGATTATGAATCTCAACCACAACTGGAACGCACACACAGCACCCACCTTGCATTCAATTGTCCATTATTTCTTATACGGAGCTTATTTATTCTCTTTTCATTCATCATCTCAGCTGTGCACTACATGTGGGTTACAGTTTGTCTAGTTGTGCTTGGCACGAATCCCTTTTAAGTAGTTCTTCCAGCGCTTGACCACATCCTTGAATATGAGAGAATTGTCTATGGTTGCAAGCAGCTGTAGCTGGTTAATGTGTGTGGTGTGATAGTCCCAGCGTGCCAGGTTGGGCGCAGTGCCCAATATGAAGTGACGCAGGTCATAGATGCTCCCAGACCCTGTGTCAAAGAGCGGCAGCATGGCCTTCAATGACTCCATGCCACGACTGAACAGCTGCCCTGCCTCCCTGCCAAACTTCTCTCCAGCTGTCTCAGTCAAGTCATAGAGTCCCAGCAGGGAGTAGATGAAACCGTTGAGGACGAAGGAACTGGGCGTGGTGGGGTATTCTTCATACCAGTCGTATTTGTTCATAAACACAGCTTTGACCCCGTGCTGCGCTGAAGGCACCTTGTAGGGTCCGACTGCCTTGAGGGCAGCGTTGAGGTAAGCCTGGTTCTTGGTGAGGAGGTAGGCTCTCACCAGGGTGGACATGGCCTGGCCCTGGGCCATGGCCGAGTACCAGCCGGGCTCTAGAGGCCGGAAGCCCTCACCCAGTTTACGGGTGACCATGATAGGCCAGCCACCACGTTCGTCCTGGTTGCGCACAAGCCAGTCGCTGGCAGCAAAGAAGGCAGCCATGTGGGCAGTGGTGGAGATAGTGATGTTATCTACAAAGCCACGCCCATGCAGAACTAACCGCACCACCCGTCTGGGCATGATCTGAGAAAGGTAGACAAAATCATTAATTTGATATCCACAAAACACATCCTGACTTGAATTTTCAAAGTAATGCTGCAGCAGTCGTCATAGAACTCATTTTGTTCAGACCAATAACTCAAATGCAGCTTTAATGTTCATCTGAATTAACAACGTAGAAAAGATTGTTGGTATCCTTCTGTCAAAGAAAGACAAACCTCTAAAACAATGTCTGATTTTCATGAGTTAATTTTTAGTAACTTGCTTCTGTCAGTTTCAGGTTATGTCAGTGACCATTGTGGGATTTTCCTTTCTTTAATCGAAGGGTGCCAACAATTTTGTCCGTCTTTATATGAAATTTGCATTTAGTTAATGTTAGTGTTACAATTTTATTTTTTTGTTACTGATGAATCTGCTCTTTATTTTCAAAATAATAATTAAATGATTTAGTCTATAAAATGAAATTAGTAAAAATGGTCATTTCTCAGTTTCCTAAAGCTCAAGTTTAGTCAAAAATAATTCTGAACCAAACATTTGACTTGAATGAACCTTTGTGGCCTTCACAGCTTTGGTGTTGGATAGTCCGACGCCCTTCCTGAGGTCGGTGAGCAAGTCTCGGGTCAAAGTGCTCCAGACTGTTCGTGGCCCGATGCCGTAGGTGATTTCACGGTCTTTGAAGGCGATGAGCTGCATGTTGGTCACATAGTGGATAGTGAAGGGGGGGCCCTTTTCTGTGGTTTCAAGGGTGACAGACAGGCTGCCGTTGGAGACAAACTTGATGTCCAAGCTGAGGATGAAGTCTTTGGAGTTACCCAGCTGCAGGGACACGCCTTCTGAGGACTCTGTAGTGGTGGGATGAGGAGGTGGAGTAGGAAAAAATACATTTAAAAAAAAGAGAATTTGGTCAGAATTAAAACCACATTTGACACAATGGACTATTTTTAGCACACTGACTGAAAGCCTTCTGCAGAGTGTCTGTCTCCCTAACGCACTCTTCCTTTGATGGTGTTTCTATAGACGACAACCTGCCTTATCACGGACATTCATTCTGTAGTCACATTCCCAAATCAATAACTAATACTTTTTTAATTAGCAGGGTTGTGTATCATTATTACCCAAATGCCTTACTGTGTATAAGAGAGAGAGTTTCATCCACACAGAGACTAGTTTCTCATGGGATACACAGTACAGATGTGTCACTGCACACTGAGCTTAATTAGGAGGACAGAAGGGAGGGAAGAGCGGGAGCTCAAGAAAACAACTGCAAGAGTGGAAGAAGAAGAAGTAGCTGCACTATAGCTTTTATATTTGCATCTCTAAGCTCTAACACATGAACCACTTTAGTTTTCTGTTCTGAATTCATTTCAACAGCCCAAAGCACTAACAGCTTCTGGAATGATCTCTCCTTTGGTCTTGTTACTTAGTCTGAAAAGCAAAAAAACTTTTTCTAATGAAGAAGTCCCAAAGGCTGAAGAGAGGAGAGAGTGTAGGAGTCTAGAAAGGAAAAAAAGACTGTAATGGAATCATGGGTCTCACAAGTGCCCTTAAAGCCAGCCTGAGAGCAGAGAGAATGAATAAGAGCCAACTGTGAGAAGACAATTCAGAATCAGAGACAAAGAGAGAGATCTCACACAACATAATCTGAGAAAGCAGAAGATGACGAGGCCGACTGAGACACAAAGACAGTCGATCAGGAGGAGAATGAAGGAGAGAGCCAGCCTGGCAGGGGCCTCTGGATGACTACGGCTCTTTAATGCACTCATAAATCCATTACTTAAGGCAATGCAGAGAGTAAGTGGATTTGTACTCTGGCCCCGTGATTACTCTGCCATCAATAAAGGATGGGCAGGGAATTTAGACGAGATTCCACCTCCTCTGCTCTGCTCTCTGGCTGTTTCACAGTGAGGCAGGAGACAGAGATGACAAGCAGTTAGAAATCTGTCAGCGTTCTCCACACTTATACATCCTCAGTGAGCATGTGAGACAGCTGAAAACACATCTACAGTACGCGTTGTGCACGCGTGGATATAAGAGATCCAAGTGACAACAGCCAATGCATGCATGATAACTAAACCACATTCTCTGAACACATACATATACCGTATGGGGAAAAAAAGGTGAGAAGCTGAAACTGCCTGTTGATATTTCTACTTGACAAATTACAGGTTTCATTGTCTTACAGCACTGAATCAAAGCAGATTTAGAGTCATTTTACTGTGACTGATGAAAATAAATTACAATTCAAAATCGTGTCTCCATATTGGTCAGTTTTGGTCTGATTCAATAAAACGCCTTCCTAAAACTCCCAAGGTTGGTGACAGATGTCAGCTGTCTCAACTGTACCTGCATGCACAGTAGACCTATTTATTTCTAACAGGGATTGGTTTGTACAAACAGTGTTTATGAATCATCAACCAACCACCAGAGGATTCAGAAAACAAAAGGTGCACAGTGGTGGACAGCATTTGTGCAGGAATGTGCAGATGGTAGGTCATTATCATGGGACAGATGATTGATCCACTTGTCAGAGGCTTTGAGAGGCTGTTTAACACAGGTGCCCTAGATACAGTGATGAGGAAAAAGAAGAAGGAAAACATGTAGGAGTGGAAGGAAACAAAAAAATAAATTGACAGCAGTGGAAATAAGAAAAGTTTGGATGAGAGAATAGAATAATACATTAAAGCGGATAGAGTAAATATGGCTGCACTGTTTAGAAAACTCAAGAGGGCTTTGAGGTGATAAGTGGGTGGAAATGAGTAAACAGAAGTGGAAGACTGACTGAAATTTGTGGATAGGCCGGCAAGATTAATGGACAATGAAGGCTGCTGAGGGAGGGCTGAGGAGCTGCGATGAGAGAGTGATGAAAAGAAAAGTGAGTTGAAAGTGTTAAGGCAACGCCAGCAAAAAGCAAAACAGGGAGGAAAAAAATGGTGGAGAGCGGTGAAATTAAAGAAAATTGTTCATGATGAGAGGTTGAAAGCAAGAATTTGGAGGAGGAGAAAATTACAGTGGAAGCAGCAGCTTTACAGAGGACACAGAGACGGAGAGAGTGTGTCCTGGAAATATCAGCAGGAGATCAGAAGACAATAAAAACAACTCACAGACGGCGCCGGGTAAAAGATTTGACTTCTCTCAATACCAAAAATAACTCTGTCAACCATCATGTGGCGTTGGTCATTCTGCAGCTGTAAAACTAGGCCAGATTTCCCATAAAGATCATAGATCTTCATGGCATTTCTCACATTTCATGACATAAAAACACTGCAGAACACAATCTGTACATGAGGGGGTGAACATTAAAGAACATTGCTAATTTCTCTCAACATTATTAAGGTTGTGATCCAAACTACAGTTACTGACATGTGCCAGTCAGTTTAAAGGTTTGTCAAGTTAGGGGATTGTGATACGTTAAAACACATTTTAATTTAACTGAATTAATTTTTTTAATGCCGTATTTACTGTTGTTCAGTTATGACACTGCTCAGATTATGGTCTCGTACTAGTTTCTAAAACTACTACTGTATAAACATTTGGGTTGAATATGAGACAAAGTTCAGAATTTCAGCCTTCATTTGATGGTATAACACCTAGATATAAGACAAAAAAACATATATAGCACAATATTAATATTAATATATATTCAACTGATGTGTTTCTCTGTTTAGAGTTTCTGTACACCCCTGAAAAAAGGGAAACCTGTTACAGTTAGATAATATACATAGAAAGTAGTGATCCTGCTCTAGAAGCAGCCATCAAAGCCCGAGCCTCCACCTCCCTTCACAGGTGAGCTTGTACGTTTAATGCATAAGTTGTGTAAATATGATTAAATATTAAATATTAAGAAAAGCTTATTCTGAACTTCTGTCTGATAACCATCTTTTGATCTTAAAAACAAATGTCTTCAGTGCACAGCAAAAACAAACAACAAACAAATTGGCCTTGTCATTTTAATTCAATTATATTTTTGTAAGGGACTGTAAATCTGTAAACGTGACGCAAACATAATTTAAAAGATAACTATGAATAATATCATATACTAAATTGTAAATCTTATCTAATAACATATTTTCTTAACAACAAATACCATCGAAATATCAAAAATGACAATGAATTTATCCTATATACAGCTCATTTCTCACAGACGTCCATTCTTGAACATAAACAATAAAAATACTTCACAGCTGTGATGGTTGACAGGTTTTCATGACATTAAACATACTGTATGTTTTAGGTGGACCCAACATCCACCGTCGTACTGTAACAATCTGATTTGTCAAATGCCCTATTTACCCTTTTTTTAAAAGAAGAAGAGTAAAAAAGAAATAGGAACAAGTACTTATCCTGTTGTTATAGCTCCTATGTCAAATACCGTGGTTTGCATGAAGCACTTTAACCAGAGCTTTATTGTCCTTCAACAACAAACAGAATTAAGGTCAATTTGATACCGTTGATGTAATTTCTACTGATATTAATAAGAAGGAGACGTATACAGACTTTGTCAGCATGAATGTGATTAAGTGAAGAAAACAGGATGAAACGTTTGATGCTGATTCTTTGATCATCATATTTCTTCAGTATCTGTCATTATGTGGGGGGTCCACTGTCAACCAGTACAGTCTGTTAGTATAATGGGGGTGGCATGTCATGTGGCACGGCTCGCAGAGAGCACACTAACCAGCGCTTTTCTGTCCTATGATCAACCAACAGAATTAAGGTGAATTGGATACAGTTGATATCATTTCTACCAATTACATTAATGCTCTGGCTACGAACGAGACGTATACTGTTTCCTTCTGTAGCATCAACGGAAACCCTCACAATACATTCAGACAGCATGAATGTGACTAAGTGGAGAAAACAGGATGAAATGTTTGATGTTGTGTCTGCTGATTCTTTAATCATCATATTTTTTCAGAATCTGTCATTATGTGGGGGGCCCACTGTCAACCAGCACAGTCTGCCTGTCTTCTGGCGGTGAGTCACCGCACACTATCATCTTGTCCTGAGGGTGTAGTTGCACATCGAGCTTCCTGCAGCCACAGTTAGCAGGAGATAAGCTGCTTGCCCTGAGGCCATCTGGGCTCATGCTAGGCTTACATACCTGGAGCACTGAACTGACGCACGGAGGTAGCTCGGATCTTGTCATGGACACGGCTCAGAGTGCAACCCTTCGCCACGCTCCACGGCGCTGTGGTCCGGCTGTCTCTCTCCTCAGCGGTGTCATAAACCTCCACGTGGGGAGGGCGCTCCGTCAGGTTTTTGCTGTAATGGCTCAGCCCATACTGGGCAATCTGGATGGCGTAGAAGTAGCCCTGAGGGCCCCACTGGGTGGACAGAGGTACACCTGGGTAAAGGAGAATAAGAACAATTATAAATAAATAAAACCCCTTTAGAGACCATAGACATTATTGTTTTATTGCATTATTATATGACTGTATGTTTGTTGTGTTTTTCTTGTTGTTACTAAGTGTATTGGCTGGAAAAGCTGGAAAAACTCGGGATGGTCGTTAGTTTTGTAAGTTTGTGCTCTTTACTTTTAAAGCTGTAAATGATTGGACACATGTTGAAATTTAAAATTCTCCAAGAGCAAATTTTCCTGTTCATGCAGCCAGAAACAGCTGAAACAGGGGAATCATTCTGATAACCAGTGAGTTCATTTAAAGACCTTGTGAGAAAGAGAGCACACGTGCAACCTAACCATCATCCTTCAGAGAAGATCATCACACACTCACATGAGGGCTGGGTGATAATTTGCTAAAGTGCCACTGCATACATTGCTGATAGCACTTTTTTCTTTCTTATGTGCATTTGTCTCCATTTGATCAGTTGCTGCTAGATAATAAATCAGAGAATGACACACCAGAATGAAAGTTATTACTTTTATAAGCTTGAATAAGGTTTACCTTGTACCTTCTTTGTTTATAATAGAAAATGTATGTGAAGAACAGTAACTTAGACAATAAGTTGTTCAGCCTTTACCCTCAATATATTTATAATAGTTGATTACACAGTAAATACATGTTTTTCTAATGTAACAAAGTGGATTATTTAATATCTACCCATGGTCTTTACACTGTGTGAGGTAAAGACCATGTGAAGTCTTTTTTTTACCTATCTGAGAAGAGTTTTACATTAGATTCCACTCTGATCCATCCCAGCACTCTGTGTTCCACTGATTAATGTCCCAGAATCAGGATTTTTTTATCCATTACAACATTTATAAATGAATAGCTATTGCTTGTTGTTGTGTAATTTGTATTGAGATTATAATGATAAT
This sequence comes from Anabas testudineus, assembly GCF_900324465.2. Taxonomy (NCBI): domain Eukaryota; kingdom Metazoa; phylum Chordata; class Actinopteri; order Anabantiformes; family Anabantidae; genus Anabas; species Anabas testudineus. Next base: position 14,445,100 of record NC_046612.1, read on the forward strand.
TAGGTGCATAATAAGCCTCAGCAAGGCTATTTTTAGGCACAGGCTATACAGTATATTGTAGGCAGAAGAAATTAAATCTGTTACTTAAATCCAGTGTGCCCCTAACATTAAAAAAAGCAGTGCACCACACACCTGAAGGGAGTCTACAGAGACACTGTGCTGGACTCAGAGTCCCGTTCTGCAGTTTTTCCACTTCTAGAATGCTGCAGTTCATTTGCTCACAATCATTTTTATGTCATCAACGTATCTATGTATGTGGATCTTCTTCAGTTTGATCACCGTCAGTAATGGGACATGAATTTATGCCTTATTTGAAAGGGACAAATACATAGGCCACTGCCACACACCACAATTAAGCAGTAGTTGTCAAAAACACCTCCTGATTGAGAACTAATACATTTGATTAATCTGAAAATACACGCTAACACATCCCCACACAAGCACGTATACTCCCAATCCCTCGCCAGTCATTTCTTCATGCCTGTCTTGTTACTGCCATCTCCCTTGACAACTTAAGTCAAATGACTGTCAAAATCCTAACACTGTAACACTGTGCTACTCACTGAATAACACTAAGAAATCCATGTGGAATTGACTGTTAAGCCTGCACATATTTTTTTCTTACTCCAAAGAGCAGACTTTTCAAGAATAGGAAAAAACTAGGTCTTCTGCCAATTATAACTGGTTCTAAACCCAGTAGTTAATTTAGCAGCAAAGGTTCTGCAGCACTTTATTTTTGTGTAACGTGTTTCGTCGTTTACTGGCCTTTATCTCCATGATGCTATATTTTTGATGTTAACAATGAACCACATGTCTGCAATATGTCCAGATTTTATACCAGTAAGACCTACACACTTACATGTAAACTAGTACGTGTTGTGTTTACATTAAGTCTAACTTGGACTGGAGCCACTAAAACCTGGCTGTAACTACAGAAAGACTACTTGCAAGTCCAGCTCTGTCTTTACAAGAAAGTGCTGTGAGTGTGCACAAATGTTAGGTTTAAGAGATGCCATACATCATGTATGTGTTTGCCCTAAGTGCGTAACTGAGTGTGTGCATTTCACAGAGCACTTAAAAGGTTATAAGATGTGTTATGGACTGTGTTTTTGTGGAAATGCTTAAGTGATGATGGTCGGCAGTAGAAAGGAAGAAAAGATAAGTGTAGTGCAGGACAAGTGCAAGACAAATTGTGACTGTGAGAAGGTGTTGTTAAAAAGGATTAACTATTTCCACTAATGATAGTGTCCTGGCTGCTGGAGCTTCATTTTTCTCAACTTCTGTTCTTTGTCTAACAGAGAAACGAGTGCAAAAAAAAAAAAAAAAAAAAAGAAGTAAGACCTCAGTTTCTAACCCTCTCCTATAAAATCATAAGCCCTATGGGAGATATGACAGGTAATCATACATAAAAGTGTGCACTGTGTTTAATATTAAAATCCCAGGCGGCATAAATTTGCATTCAAAGAATCTGAATAATTTGTCTGAAATCTAACAGTCTCGTTTAAAAGAAGCAACTGACTAATGACTGACTGCCCAATGTGTCCAATGATAGACTGCAACTTCTGAGACAAGTTGCATATAAAATATGTCAGAGAATAGAGTGTTATAAAAGGGCCATTAGGAAATTTAATACCTATTGCTCAGGGTCCTGTTAATTCCATGGGTAGCAAGATGTTTTGGAAGAAAAATGCTCCCATGACCTTGTTTAAGTCCTGCGGTACATCTGACTGTGACAGGCTAATTAATGAACTGCTATTTTCACCTATAAAAAAGTGCTCAGCTTAAAAGAGGCGTGTGTACTGGTGGACACGGAGTTCTAAATAGCAAAGAGCCGTGGGCTTAATTAATGAACCTTGGCAAACTGTGTTTGTGTGCTCAGGTGTGTGCAGCATTGGTGTGTAGATGTGTTTCCTCAGATTTGTGTTCAAATAATCACTTTGAAAGAAATGTGTCAGAGCAACTTGGCTCACTGCTGCTCAGCCCAGAGGTACTAACAGATTTGGCTATATTCCTCTCTGACCTATTTTCAAGTATATATATGTTCCCTCTCATACATGCCCTGTACTGGGACACACTTATTTTCATTATTAACTAAATTGAATGGAATGAGAACCAGAAAACTAAAACACTGCAATTTATTGAAAATCAACCAAACAAAATGGAACTAATGGGCCCAATGTGTTATCAGGCTTTCTGACCTCACAATTTGTTATTCTCAATTTGCCTCAGTGCACATATAACAGCTGCCGAATGACACACATGCTTCATGGTGATTTTACTATGACGAAAGCTTAGTGTTACTGTTTGTGGCTGTTTGTGAGGTGAACAGAAAAGATAATGAATAATCAGTTACATTACAGCATGTAGAGTCACTTCTTCTGTAACTATGACTTTGTTGATCTAACAAACACCTCTATGTAAAATTTAAGCTGTGACATAAGCATGTATTCTTTAACATCAATGCTAAAGTCTTACCTTCTACTCCACTTATACACTTGACACGGTCTCGGACCTCCACATTGTACCCCTCAAATGACATGAAGACTCCATCGGGGTGGTAGGGTTCACGCTGCGTGTAAACCTTTGAATAGCTGTGCTGGAACTCGAAGCGATCATAGCCGTCATACTGCACTACTTTTCCATACACTTCAAAGTATTTTTCCATCCAACTGAAGGGCAGGTAGACCTCTCCGCCCTCTCGCCGGCCTTTAATAGTAGATTCATCGTTTATCAGGCAGTCAATTTCTTCATATTTGAGCCCACCGACAGCCCCAACAACAGGTGGAGGCTCTGGAGGTTGCGGAGGGTGTTGCTGGCTGCTGATGCTAGCATCTCCCACCCTGGGACTTGGAGCCACCAAGGCAGCACGTGGCAGGAAGCGCAGGGAGGTGTCACTGGAGCAGCGGTTCCACAGCAGCACAGTGATGAGTGTGAATAGGGCGCAGATAACGATGAGGGTCTTGTAGTTCACCCGGGCAGCCAGGCAGCGCATGATCACAACTCGCCTGTTTGACACAAAGACAAGGGACCCATTAGAAACATGTATGATTTATAATTTACAGTCGACAGTCGATCAGGCCAATTAACATGTCATCCCGTATCGACTGGTGAAGAAATGTGTCTGACTACAATACAGCAGCTTTATCAGAACATGCTTCTGAATCATTACTACTAGAAAACAAAGGATTAAATAGGAAAATGTGCATACAAGATTTTACTGACCTAATTACAGTACAGAACATTTTCACTGACAAAAAGGTACAAGAAACAGGAGAAATCTGATGACATGATTAGTTGAATTAAAAAGATTTCAATCTTGACAAAATCCGTCTTAAAGAGAGAGCTGACTGTTCCTTAAGTGAATGTAAATGCACTTATATAATGTGTGAGCTAAATGCATTCTCGAGTTATAATCAACAGTGTACAGCTGTGATTCTCTCATTCTCTCTCTTCAAACATTACACAACTCCAAGAAAATTCAGCTTGGAGCAATTTTCCCTAAACAGATGACAAGTTGTAATTTGTGTCAAAGACATGTTTGTTCTCACTTTTGTTTGGTGAGAACACTGTACAGCTATGAGTCACATGCACCTGAGGACAGAGTTGGTAAATGAATGTAGTAATTACGACTGTACATTCAGAAAACAAAAAAGGTGTGGTCACACATGTGAAATGGTAGGGTTATTACCAGTATGAAGCTCTGCACTGTACTTCGATGACCACAGTATCTCATCTTCTACCCCACAAACAGTCATATCTGGTACTGGTTTCAGTCTTTGCACTTTTACATGACTACGTTCAGCTGTAGCACCTCTAGTTTTTAAATACCATTTTCAGTATCATTGCAGTCCACAAATGTTTTGCATATCTGCAACTGACCATTTAAACATTTTTGGGAAATATACTGATTTGATTTGTTGTTGAGAGTTAGATGAGAACATACCACTATCATGTCAGGATATTCAGCTTTCTGAAACTTCAAGACTGGAAACAGGGAACTGCTAGCCTGGTTCTGTACAAAGGTTAAAATGTGACAATAATTATCACATTATGTTTAATTTTAACCAAATTCACACATTTTCTACATTTTAAACTTACTTTTTTTTACCTGAGTGTAGATAAAGGTTACTGTCACCATGTGATTATTAATATTCTGTATTAGATTTTCTTATGTATACATTTTTATCGTAATTATCTGGATGTACACTGCTGTTCAAATGTTTGAAGCCATTTAGAAATGTACTTTGTATCTATGTGGAAATGTGGTTCAAAGTTTATCAGTTTAATAGGCTGAATGATCACTAGAAAACACTTTAGCATTTATGTCAGCACAGCAGAACCCGTGTACGTTTTCCTAGAAAACAAGGAAATTTCTTGGTGATCCCAGACTGGAATGGTAGTGTACAGTGATCAATATTTAATTTGCCTTGTTCACAGCTCTGAATTTGACAGCACGTTGACAGTGAATGAAAACACACCAAATGTTTTCTTGTTTGTTCACTACTTGTCTAATATTATACAGTTTATATGGAGATTTCATACAATGCACAAAGCAAACCAGACATGGAGGAGGACTAGTTAGTCTGGGTTCACGTTTTCATGTCCTCTGTGTGTCTCTGGCATTTTCACCAAGCCAGCAAAACAAAATCAATACACGTATGGAGGTCTCCTCCTCCACACTAATTAAAGCTTACTGCTCACAGTATTTACTATTACAGTGACAACAGAGCCAGGTCCTCTATCAGGGGAAGCAGAAGAGGAAAATCATTAGTCTCCAAGTTAATTTCAATTTCCCAGCTTAAACTAGCCACTGCTAAAGGTCAGTTTAATTAGTGCATCAGTAGGACAATGGTAATCTGCACTGCACTGTCAAATTATAGTGGTAGTGGCCTCTTGAACAAAGTTAATGTCTAAAAAGTGGGACTTCCAGAGTGCTTTAACAGCAAATATCTGGGAATAAAAATGAAAACAAACACTGAATTTAGGCTCTGATGAAGGAACTAAGATGTGTCTACTAAAACAGTCAAAGAACATCTTGTTTTACACTACTAAAGGGAAACTGAAATATTTTCCTTCTTATAAACTTTAATTTAAAACTTCCGGTCAGTGGTTGGAAAAATTCTTGGTAAATTACTGCTACACACAGAAACTATCGCTGATATTTAGAGAAATGTCAGTCTGCTGTAGTGATGAAAGAGTGGGCAAATCGTAGCTCTGACAATGCTGAAAATGTGAGGAGGAGGCCTGGGGACTGCATCCTGAAAGATAAGTAGGACCAGTGCTGTCGGGGAACCAAATATAAATAATTGGCTCTTTGATTTGTCGTTAGTATTGAAGTCAGGCGGAAGGTGGACATGGACTTAAGCACTGCAACATATGGAGTATCCTAATGCCACACACTGACTAGACGATGATACATCTAAAGCTATGTCCCCAATGTACATTACACTGTGATGCCAGAGCAAGCAAGCATCAACTTTACTGTAAGAGGAGTTACTGTCAGCAGGGAGGCAAATTACAAAATGCAGTTGGTTTATGGATGAAAAATGATTGGTGATTATGTGAGCTCTCACATCTCTTTTGCCAGATGATGCTGCTGCAATGCTGTGATGACCAAATAAAAAGCACTGCTGAATTCTGGAAGGTGAATACTGAGGATAAAATAAGTACTACTTACCCAGAGCTGTGAAATCCTGTTCATGAACCACTGTGCAGTGTGTCGGCATGTGATAACTCTTTTACCACACTAATGTGTTACTCTAACTGGACTTCCTGGACATTAAAAAAACATTCCCCTGACCAAAACAGCTCTATGTGTTGTTTTATGTCCTATAACAGCAGCAGTGTTGTTGTTGTCTTCTATGTCCTCTAGACTGTTTCCACAAATAAAGTTGTAAATCATATCTGCAGCTGTTAATTACAAGACAAGCAAAAAAACATCTAGCTATTTGCACAGACAGTAGCTCCATTGTCTCTAGTTATTTTGACCCACATTCGCTCTCCTCTAGTAGGAGTTTGCTTTCTCACAAAAGCCCGGAAGCATCAGTTGTTTATTCACAAACTTATTTTGACTTATGTTTAGTTCTTGCCGACAAGTAACCTTTTCAGTTGTGCAAATAATTGCTGTAGACACCAGTGAAGACAGAAGTTGTTTGTGTTTTTATACGACTACAAAACCTGGTAGTGGGAGGTCAGAGTGGATAGTAGAGAAGAACAACATAAGGGAACTCAACATCTGAGACTTTTTTTAACAGTTACAGGCATCATGTTTATTTTGTTCTTTAGACATGAGGACTTGTCTATGTGATATGGAAAGACTTGTGTAATCCCCTTGCTATCAGCTCAACCCAGGATGTTTTGCATAGATATAATCCCTCTGGTAATAACACTGTTTTGATCTGGAATAAAAACTACACTGACATAATATATATTTTATATATATATATATATATATATATATATATATATATAAAAAATGACAGATCCAACTGGACAGGAGGTGAAAGACAATCCTGTTGGAGGATAAAAGTCTTCCATGCTTGACAGATTAAGGCAAAAGACACTAGAAAACAAAAGCAGCTTTTCAGCTTACAGGCTCCCAGTATCCTGCCTAACAAAATTACAAAGCACCTAAAATAATAGGCATGGACTCGTTCAAACTTTCAGATTTTTATATAATAGAATTATTCTTTGTGAATACCTATACCCTACACTGTGTGTATTAATCTTGTGTAGGAAGGTGAAAGGTGTGGAAATACTTATTTTAATGCCCAAGGAGCAATACTGTCTGAGTTACTATTTATTAAAGCTCATTTTGTTTTAATGTTACAGTAGAATGAAAAGCTCGGAGTTTGGAAATCTACAAAATAAAGCTTTTGAATATGTTGTGTCTGAGAAACTGTGAAAAAAAAAAACTATTTTTCAATGTTTCATTGAGTTGTTAAGTTATTTGGATTAAGCGATAATGAACGAGTTAATCAATAATGCAGCCCTACCAGCCCTAATTATCTTCACAATCTTCACAATAATTACTGCAGATTTTGTAATATTAGATGTACTGCTCACTACTTACAGTGTGTTAACAATGACAAACTCCTCATACTGTTGATAGTTCTGCTTCACTGTCAAGTAGAGCCAGCCTGATACCTAATGAACCATGTCCTTACATGTTCAATAGTACACAGCTTTTTCTCTGCTTCAGCACATCATCAAAGGCTTTAAACTCGTGAGTATGTGACCTTGAGCTGTGATGAACTGTAACATGAGTGATCTCTGAATGCCCTGATGGTTGCTTCATGATATGCAGCAAGTGATTCCCTGGCTTAAAACCCTTTAGTATTAATTGTGCCTGACATGGACAAAAAAAACAGACTTCTATTACCACATGCAAATGTCTGGATCTCCCAAATCCCTGGTAATTAAGCTGGGAAAGTTCAACCAGACACCTAATACTCTCAATTGTTTGTTAATAATGACAGCACATTTTCAACAGCAAAAAAAACAAAAAACTTTGTGACTTTGTTAAATGCAAATCAAGTCAAACTCACTGCTTATCTTTGTCCCTGGAGCAGAACGTACAACATTTACAACAGGTCGTAACTCCAGCAGTACTCAGCACGGGAAAATGGTGAACAGACTTGTTTTTCCTCTCCTGCTGTCCTCTGGCATAAAAAAAAAATCACAAGCACTCATCACACCAACAAAAGCTGAGTGCTCGTGGGCCACCCTTGGGGAGCTAATGGAGCAGAAGCCCAGCGTATGTGTTGGGTGCAGGTGTTGTAGCCCCAGTTAAACTCCTGACAGTTTCACTGCGTCTGGTGAAGGAAGGTAGGGGATTGAGACTGCCTGTAAATTATCAGCTTATGCTGATGTTGTGAGGCATGTTTGCTCCTGTAGAGATGGGGTAGTGTGTGTGTACATATGTACTGTAGGTGTGTGTTGTGGTGTTTGCGCTGATTGTGATACTGTGTAGGCATGAGGGTGAATTTGTGTCAACAACTGACTTATCCTATAACCATTTAACATGTGAATAGAGTTGCTTTAGAGTTGCTCCATCACCTGTTGCACATGTATGAATTATATTATTAGAAGAAACTCATTCACAGTGTTGGTCAACAACATAAACTGTTGTTTTTTGGCGTAGGTTTGGCTACCTATCATCCTGCAACCCTTAAAATCAGGCAGCTAACAAAACTGCACAATCTCTACAGACCAACATGTATACGACACTGCTCAATCAGACAGCTTTGTTTAGAGGCAACACAGAAATGAGTAAACTACTCTGCTAAGTTAATGCGCCTGTGTGTTTTATCTCTAGTTGGAGGATTAAGCAGGTCATTACCAAAAAGCTTATAACTGAGGCCCACTGAGGGATTAAACAACCTCTTCATCAAATGCAGGCTTGACAAGAGAAAAATACATGCATCATTTTAGAGGCAGGTCATGGCAGCCGTGCATGTTAAACAGCATGAACATGCATCTAAGAAAAAGATAAAAGCTAAGAAACAAATCATGGATGGTACAAACTGTGAACATGGTCAACAACTGTTGCAACAAGAACTTGGGCCAGGTCAAGTCCTGAAGTTAGTGGGGAAATAGTGCTGAGCTTTAATATTGCCTCTATTAATCTTTCTTCTTAGAATAAAAAAATGATGTGTTACAAACACTTTGTATATGCAGCAAATGTGTGAAAACATTTTCCAGAATCACTGGACATTGTGTGGAAACAACAAGCTGAACAAATTACTAGCTAATTTTAAGAGTAATTTATGTGACCAATATCAGCTTTCTTAAAACAGACATTACATCTGCAGAATTAACACATTTATACTGTCCACGTGAAGTATAGTTTTTAGGCATGGGCAATGTGATGTTGTCAGACAATACTGGTTTCTATGTGCTAATGACATGGCTTCTTGTGCTTTTTAGTTAATGAAGTAGACACAACGCCTGCAGACACATCCTGTTTACTTACTGTACTAGATAACACACTGTGAAACAAACAAAACAGGAACACATTTTTTTAATATGCAGAACTAAAGCAAGCTGCAGTAGCTGCCTTCCCAACCTTTTTTTTTCGCATTTGCATTTTTGCAAATACTGAAATGTTTTGCTTTTCTGTGCTGAACGGCTCCTCTCCTTTTCACTTTGTGTATTTTTAATATTTTTCAAATAATAAGTTATAGGACTAGCTAAATGTCAACATTAAACATATGTGGACACTCCATTACTAAAACAATACAACTGAATATGATTACCTTTGTATAATGGTAAATGGTCTGCACTTATATAGCGCTTTTCTACCTAGCTGGTACTCAAAGCGCTTTACACTGCTTCTCATTCACCCATTCACACACACAAGCACACACACACCGATGGCAGAGCTGCTATGCAGCTGACCTGACTCACCGGGGGCAACTAGGGGTTCAGTATCTTGCCCAAGGACACTTTGGCATGTGACGTGGCAGCCGGGAATCGAACCACCAATCCTGCGATTGGCAGTCAACTGCTCTACCTATTGAGCCACAGCCACCCCAATAATATATAATGTGAATATCAAACTAACTAAAAACTATTCCATTATGATTTTACAGCGTAGTTTGTAAATTATCAAAGGAAAAAAGGCACAACTATATGTTAACAAATCACACAACTAAGAGACACTTAAAAAATACTACTGCACATTTTATAACCGTTTCTGAAATAAACAAAACAGAAACAAAAGAAAAACAGTTCCAAATATCAGCTCTGGTATATAACAGTGTGATAATGCAGAGATTGTAATAGTGCTGTGTGAAGGTACAGCACTATCTCTTTGTGCAGACACACACAGTTACTCATGTTAAACTAATGAACACAGAGTTGGTTCAAAGAGCTTCATCTTTCCTTATGCTATCAAAACTGATTCAGTCATGACAAGAGGAGCAATGCAGGGCTTAGAGCGGCTTCTAACAGCTATGATTAATCATTTCATCACATAAGCAAGACTGGACCATTTTTTCGAAGTGAATATGGGAGCATACGTAATATTCAATTTTGAATCTCGACAGTGAGGACGGAAGATACTGACACCAACCTCTAATTCATTCACAAAGAAATGGTTGGCTGGCTGGACATTCTGTGGACGATCACCACAGTCTGGGCACAGCTGGTTCTCCTTCCTGCAGTTTCTTCAATACCTACAGAAAAAAGAAGAAAAAGTTGGATTTGATTCTTTGTGGCTCAAAGTTGTGTGTGAAGGTGCAGAAATGTGCATCCAAAACTGTATACATGACTTAAAACAGCAGTGACGTGTGTGCAGACAGCCCCAGTGACGCTCGTCTCCTTAAGGCCGATATCAGTATTGATATTTGAGATAACACAAAGACACTTTAAATAGCAATCAGCTTGTTTTGTAAAGAACTGTGACCAAGATAAGTACTGTGCTGCAGATTTTACAGCTGAAAAATAAACTATTCTGATGAGCAAACTGTAATATAATAGGTAATAAAGGTAAAGTTCAATCCCCACAATATGCAGATACTGATATATCTACAATAAGCCAACAATAAATAATAGTAAAAGTAAATTAAAAAAGGAGAAGGCAGTGGGCATTTATCTGCATTACATGACATGACAACACTTTTATGGATTTTATTGTTCACTTTTATGCTGCTATAATTTCTTTATTCAGGTCTTACTGTTTGTTATTAAAACACTAAAAGTTGACTCTAGAGAGTCGTGTCGTTTTTTGCACTCAACTCAACCAAACTTGTTTTAATCCCACACTTATTGCTCTACAATATTCTTGCTACCCATTCAGGAGTTTCCAGTACCTGCTTATTGCTGTTCAGGGTCACATGGAGGTGAGGAATGGCAGGTTGGGGACAGGCCTATTTTAGGATGCACTGAGTGAAAGTTAGGGAACCACTGTGAACATGTTCATTCAGAGAGTCTCAGTTCCTAATGAGGAACGTTTGTCCAGATTTAAGCAGGCTCTACATTCTTCACATTAAATCCTTTAATAGTCTGAATGTTTCTGGTGCCAAATTATGACTGAATGCCTCTATACACTCGCATTTCACTACAAACTTTTGTGAAGGAAACAAAAAAACCCACTACTGTATTATTTCCCACTGTGGCTAATTATAACCTTAAATCAATGCTCCATAAACTCTGACACTGATAAACTACAAATTAAGGCGAGGAAACTTACATATTTGTAATTGCCCTAATGAATTTAGTGGCTTTCCAACAGGAGGGCCATTAATGTACAACCAATCTATCTGCGCAAATAAGCAGAGAATGACATGGATACTTTACTCTGTAATTAATCTCACCAATGTATTTCAAGCCCCTGTTGAAAGAGGCTATTAAAATACAGAAGGTGCTAAATCATCACATCAGAGAGAGCATATTGATCTTCTTATGAAATGTGCTTATTGACAAAGCACTTAAATTAAATATTGCAGAAATTAAACCAGCTGGGCTCTTTTCTATCATCGCACAGGCCGTTGTTGTTTTACAATAGCTGAAAAGCAAATAGAGAGAGAGAAGGACAATAATATGACAAGGTGACTAAAACAACATGAACATCCTACATCATAATGCAATACAGTTATGGATCAGTTAAATTAATTAAAGACCACACACATCTAGCTTCTAATGCCCACTCCTGGTTAACACACAACAGCATGTCTCCTACAAACTACAGAAGATACAGAGAAACCAGTTTTCTAGGTTTTACTTCACAGATCAGACCTATTGTTCTTAACCATGGCTAAAAAAAGCTAATTTCCTCAAATGAATTTATTTGTTTTCAAATGTATTTGTAAATGTTCCTGTATCTATATCCTGCATATTGTATAAAGGTCTGATAAGGAAATTTTAATTAAGTATTCTCCACATCAGTATGCTGCGATGACACAAAAGGAGGATGGGTGTGTTTGTGAGTCTATAACCTGACTTCATCTGAAAAATGGCATGCTGTACCCAGCCAGAGTGAAAAGCAACTAGAAATGTCAGCAGTCTTAATCAATATTCCCTGGTTTCTGTATGAGTGTACTGATGCTTTTTGAGGCAGGTGTGCTGCAGGCAGATGGTGAGAAGTAGAAAATGAGAGTAAACGTCAGTCCTAGCTCATTCTTCCTGGAGCTTATCCTGCACCACTCCTGCCATCTATGCGTTTTCTAGGCAACGTTTCATCGCCTGTCCCTGAACATCTGCATATAACCTTCCATTAGTTAAAGAAGTATCTCAGCTGAGCCGCTGTGCTGGGGTTTACTTATACAGAAGCCAAAATTAGAAGTGTAACGTAGTAATCTATACAAACTGTCACACAGCCATGCACAATAACTCAAATCTGTGCTAAACTAAGAGGCATCATACAGGCACTGTGCTCGGTATCTGTTTTTCACTAAACACTCTGAGCAGTCTCAGGGGCTGTGTGGATCTGCATTAGCTTTCTCGATGAGGAATCCCTCCACTAACCTCTACACGCAAAGAGGATAATCAGATTTTTCATAATCTGCACATATGTTTCAAGCATCAAATAGGATAAAAAGGTAGCCTGGTGGGGTTTGTAGCACATTTTTGTTTCCAAGAAATACAAAAAATACAAAACAAAAACATTTGGTTTTCTTGCTGCACACTGCTACAGCTCGTCTCCTGCCAGATGAAACTGTGACAATTTTGTAAAATTTAATATTAGGCTTAATACCATTCAGGGAAAATGAGCAGTGGTAAACATCAAAGGTCACACACGAGGCGAGGTGATTGTTCAGACAGTCATCTCTAAATACACTGATAATGAAATAAACAGCGGCAGGATCTGTATTATGTTGCTCAGCAGGGGACTAACTACCAACTCAGATAACCAATTTCCTGGGAGAAAGGTTGCATTTAGATAGGTCTTTAAAAAAAAAAAGTTTAAGTGATTGAATTTAAACTTGATTATTTTTGTCAGTTTATTGTATTTTTTTATTTATCTGAGATAATAAATATAAAAAAGGTGTTTTGATTTAGTTTTACTCAAAGCATTTCTAAGCTTCAAAATGTAGACATCCAAAACAGACAATGCAAAAAGTTTATGAGCGGTGTGTTGATAGAGGTATATATATAAAACTAAGAAATCTGCTTCTTCTGTGGTGATTTCACAGACAGAAGAAAACAAAATGTCATATTTATACCTAATAAGAGAAACGGCAATAACCAGACCACTTCCATTTCAGGAGAGGTTTACATAGGATTTCCTGATGATTGATTTCTAAATCCAACATTGAACTAGGACAAAGTATGAGTAGCAGAAATAATCTCTTAAGGATGTGTAATCAAGGGCAGTGGAAGCCAAGCAGCACTCCAGCTCTACTTCAAGGTGGTTTAACATGTAGCTCTCCAAGCTTAGCACTGTGCTGACACCATTTTCATACATACTGCCCCACTCAATCGACCTTTCTTAAGCAAGGGTTGATGCCTTGCATATGAATCATGAACATCAACTTAATGGCTCTCTCCTGTGAACACATCTTTGACATTACACTGAGGATATTTCTTTTACAGCATCTTGTGTGAGAGCGATATTAGGACATTAATTATTTTAGTCGCTCCTCATTTGCTGCCACCCTGACACAAGCAATCATACATCAGGACTTGTAGTCAGGGCAAAGGGAGAGATGGAGACCCATCTGTTGGGCATTCATAATACATCAATTTTCCCTAGGGAATCAATGGCTGGCCAAACATTGAATGATCGCACCACTGGTGGCATCATAGTGCCAACCACCATTGACCATCTGATGCCCAGAGCAAGATCCAAGAATTCTGAGTCTGAAAAGTAAAGAGCTCAGTTAACTGAGATTTCTGCTTTCAGAGCTGGAGCAAAATGAATAAATGTGATCACTTCTGATCATACACACAAAAACCAGAAACATCGTGACACATTTTCAGCTTTGATATAATCTGTGTTTCGGTCACATTATGGGTACAATTATATTACAGTATATTGGTAGTGAATATGACTATACAGTAGCCTGTCAGCCAACGAAATTCTTTTAAAAGAGTTTCATCAATAAGCAAACTTTAAAAGCCACCAACCTGGGGGCCCAACCTCGTCACCAACAGTAGACTCTCCCACAGCACTGGCCTCATTCCAACCTCTCCTAACTCTGAAAACATTAGGGTAATTTTCACACTGGATTTAGTGAACAAAGAGGGTTTTAGTAGGCCTACGTCACATGCTGAGATGTGTGTTGTGGTTGTCACAAGTGTTCAAGAATATAGACAGTAAATTCTGATGTTATTTAGGGGTGATTTGCATACATTTAGAGCCTCTGTTGCTCCGTTTTTCTGCTTGTGAAAAATGTGAATGTGTTGCAGCACCTTACACCCAGATTTGGTGCAGCTGTTCACCCTCTGCATGTTCTCTTCTTTGGCATACAGAAACAATTTTCTATTTGCTAAATATCCCAAAAAGCTAAATACTTCCACATTTCAACTGTTGCACCATGAGTTAGCTCCACTTTCAACAAACATATACTCTGTAGGTACTTATTTTTGCCTTCAGTCAATATATCATGGCAGAAGAAGCGTTAGAGTGACAGTTAAAGGCTGAAGCAACAAGAACAAACAGGCTCTGGGGAGGCAGGTGGAGCCAATGCCCAAATAGAGTACAAAACAGCAACTTGAGAGACACTCCTGCTTTACTCTCCAATTCTAAACAGAAGAAATGGGATGAGAGACTTTAGAGTGGGAGGCAGCAAAAGCAAGCTTGCAAGAGGAAGCCAAGATGAGAGTAAATAAGAGTTTGGAAGTTTTTGGAAGCTAAGTAAATACCCTTGGTGCCTATCAAGTGTCTGTGGAGCTCTCTGCTGTGAACTCCGCTTTCAGGCTTGTAGGCAAAAGCCGGCGATGCGAAGACTATACCATCGGATACCAGCCACAGAATGTGCAAATAAAAATATACACACATCCATGCAGCTACAGCAATAAATCTTAAGGCATAGGAATTATTCATTATTGCAGACACTGTAAAGTAACCACCACCAAACCACTGAGATTTCATTATGCTGCTAAGCATAAGTTGAAGCAATAGTAATAAAGTTCACTGCCATTAATCTTCAAATGATTTTATTGCACAATGAAGTGCAAATGGAAACAATTTTAAAAAGATATCACAATTTTGGAAGGTAACTTGCTTTACTGACAACAATTAAATACATTCAGTTGACATTATTTTAAAAACATTTTAGAAACTGGAACCACTGAATGTGATATCTGTGTTTGAAACGTGAATTAAACAATAATTATTAAAACAGTTGCCAACTATTTATATGTTGATCAACTAGTTGTTTCACCTCTAAAGTTGAGCAGATAAGTTTACTGTGAATGTTTATTTTTTAAAAACAAATATGGACAATATTTCCTGATTTCCCCATTTTCAAAATAAAGAACCACACTACTTCCTTGAAAGGACTACGGTTTGTGGACAGGCACTCTTACAGTCTTGATCTACAGAAAGACAAATGACAACATGTCCTACCGGCTCCTGTGTATCTGACGAACAGTTCTGAACTTGTAAGTAGCACAGACACCTCGGTGTGAGCGCTGAAAAATAAGAGGGCTGTGCCCCAGCTGCCTTTCACACGAAGACAAGACTTGCATCTTCAGAACCTTGTTAGTTCTCTGAAAAGGCCACCGACTAGTTTGGAATATTAAGCAGCTCATGCTGTCGGAAATCAAAAGGATTTTGGAAGAGAGTGGGAAGCCTCAAAAAATCTTTGATGGTATATATCGCTCAATCTCCAGCAGATATGATGGAATGAAAAAATAAAGATAGGGGAACAAAAGGCTTCTGAGAGAGGAGGGTGGCAGAGGTTATTCTTCTCTCAGATTTCTGCATATGCATATATCATTTCTCCTCAATCAGAGCCATGCTCTTAAAATGTCAAGACTTCTGACTGAAAAGACAGAGCGTATGAGAGAGACAGAAAGGAAAAAGGAAAGTGGGACACCAGTATGTTTTAGGTCATTTATCATAACAGGCACACTCAAATAAGTAGAACTCTGTTGTCTTACTTCCAGTAATATCCAAATCTAGACCACATTCAGAGCATTCATAAGGAAATGTCTGCACTGCTCTGAGCTATAAAGCCTAGAACTACTGCTCCTTTACTCTGTATGCAAATGAAGCAGCTGCAGCTAGTGAAAACCAACTGTACTGAAATTCTGACTCAAGATTCACTGTTTCCAGTCTGTTCCCTGCAGGGAGGGGAACAGTAATGATGGTGTGGGTGATGGTAAGATACTGTTTTCTTAAGGGGAAGAAGAAGAGGGGACAAAGACAGGAAGCACATCAGAAAGACTGCTATAATGAATCTAAGCTCAGGGTTGTATTAAAATGATTAGATCACCAGTGATCTCTGCGGGAATAATTGCAAAAACAGCACGCTCCTGGAAAAAGATGTTTAAAGACATGAATGCACATTGCATACTATATTTTTTGATTTTGACTTTTAAACAAACGTTGATTTAATAACAGCACTACTGTTGCAATGAGAAAATGATCTACCCCTTATGAATCTTAAAATAACTATGTTAAAACATCTCAGGCTTCGAAAATAGGTCAAGACTTACAGAATCACAGTAAAGATAATCATGAAAAAGTCTGCTGTGTGATTTAATATGTAAAGCACCTTGGTTCACTGAGCTAAAGAATCTACCAGAAATGTCAAGAGACTGCAGGCCACCCAGCAACAAGGTTGAACATGTCTGGCAATGGAGAAAAGAGCTGTTCTGAGAGAAAGGTAAAAGCCTTGAGGTGATGTAAAATGTCTCTTTCAAGCTGACCTTGTCTTTGCTATATTCTGCCTTTCCAAGCAAAT
This sequence comes from Anabas testudineus, assembly GCF_900324465.2. Classification (NCBI taxonomy): domain Eukaryota; kingdom Metazoa; phylum Chordata; class Actinopteri; order Anabantiformes; family Anabantidae; genus Anabas; species Anabas testudineus. The sequence goes on from NC_046612.1 coordinate 14,461,956, forward strand.
TATTACTCCAGTCAGGGCAGTGGTGGCCTGCCAATCTTCTGTTTTCACTCTTCCCTGTAATTGTTCTTGGATACATCAACCTCTCTGTGCAGCTCTTAAGCCATTTTCTTCTCTTTCATTTTATCCATCCATGATGTGTGTTTCTATGGTCACACAGAAATACGTTAAGGTCATTAAAGCCATTATACCACAGTTTGATTGCAGTTGTGGTGATTCAGGAATGTAATCTTTGTCCAGTTTTAGAGGCTGTACAAAAAGACCAAACCGTTTCTTGACACCAGTTCTATCAGCTTGTAATTCGGTTTCTAACCCACAACATCCATGTGGCTCGGCTGTACCACTTCCTAATGGTCCAAATATCCACTGGAAGCATTTTAGAAGGTCTGTGTTTCTTTGAGGTTTCTTTCTTTCTCAGTGTACGTATCATGATTAGTTACCTTTAAAGTAATCATGCACATGAAACGTATGATAAAAGTTTTGTTTTTGCTTAAGTCTGATTATACATGCAAATTTTTTAATCCATGAGTGCTGATATAGAGTATAACAGCACTGAGACTGTGGCCATATGTATGTATATGTATGTGTATGTGTTACATTCTTGTCGATATAATATATCGTGTCATCCTAAACTACCACAGCTCTTCCCTTGGTTAGACAATCACGCTGTCCCCTGAAATTAGATGGAAGAAGTGGATTGAAGATATGACATTGACATTGCCACGGTCCATCGAATTCGTCATTTAGCAAAGCTAAATGGCAAATGTGCTACTCAGGCATGGTAATGGGTATACAGTAGGTACGGGCATCAAAGAAGCAGAGAGAAGGGAAGAGATGTGCCTGAATGTTAATGGTACAGCAAAGCGTATTTATTCAGCTGCACTTCTTCATATCATATCAGATATGGCAAATTCACCCCTTTTCTGCAGTCAGCATTCTCAGCGATTTATAGACTTCAGCACTATTCATAACGAAAAGGCACATGTCAAAAAATGTAAAAGACAATAAAACGGGTAACATTAAACTCTCTAGTAGGAATAAATGATCACGAAAAGCTCATATCTCCCAGCTCGACGCTCAGATACAGAGATCATAGGTCATATTGAAACACAGCTCTTCGTATTCATTTCAATGAGGGAAGTGCAGGGGACTGGCATCACAGGATGCAAAACCAAATGCAGTGTTTTGAAACACAACATGATATGATCCAGCAAGAGGCCAAATTGGCCACATACATGTAGACATTTTATTAACTCATTGAATGTTGGATTATTTTGACGGGCAACTGTACTTACATAACATTTCCAGTTTACTTAACCTTCATGTCTTTGAACTTTTCGGAAAGAGTCTGGAGCACCAAAAGGAGACCCACTCCTGGGGAGAAGAAGAAAATACCCACACAGAAAAACCAGCAGATTTGAACCCTCTTGCTGTGAGACAATAGCACTCACCACTGAGCTATTGTGCTGCCCTGATGTGTTGTTAATGCCATTCTAATTTTGTGGTAATGTTTGAGCACGATTGTCTGAAATCGACCAGTTAACTCAAACTTAAATCCTTTTAGGACTGCCAGTTCGAGCAGAAGCTCATTAACTGGAATCGCACACACAGACAAAATCAAAAAATGTCCTGCTTATTTTTAGGTGGGCAACAAGAAATGGAAAGTAAATGAGCAAGATTATACAAGATGAAGTTTATGTTTTATGTAAAAGAAATAAATACAGACATAACTGATATCAGATAATTAGATAAAATCATTCACTATAAATAATAAAAATTATACTATTCCTTGTGACACCTTTGGTAGATTATATATATTCAGTTCAACAAAACATGCAAAATAGAGTCACTTAAATGGTCCGAATGTATGGCCAAACAACAACAACAACAATGAATACACGTGTAATTAATACAATTAACAACTGGTAAAATGTACTCTAACTGGCACAGATTACAGTAACACCAGAACGTGACATCTGTTGTCAAAGTCATTATAAACACCTGTGCTTTTCCAGCAGTGACAAGTGGAAATATCTGCTGTGAAAAAGACCCTTGTGATGTCATTTGCATCACTGGGCTGATATTTTTTATATAGTATCCAGAGTGATTATAAATGTCACTGTCCAATGTACACCATTATAAACTGTATCATATATACACCATTATAGTTCAGAAAGCAATCAATATCAAACTTTCTGTTACTGGTAGTTTACAAAGCTAGGGGTTTCTCACTGTGGGCATTTTTACTTGTCATACAGTGTAAATAAAGGTGTAATTAATAACTTTAATGATAACCTCGGTAAATTTGGACCCTTTGACTGCAAGGAAGTACTTGGACACTACCATGAGGGTACAAAGGAGCTATGAAGAAAAGCTGAAACAAGTGCTGAAGAAACATGCTTTGGCTACAGCAAAACACTGGGACATCTTCCTGGCTTAGTATGTCCAGCCAATCCAATAAAGACTTAACGGGTCTCTGGGGCCAAGGTCACGCCTCCCACCTCAAACGAAGGAAAACTTCATTTGCAAGCCTAATCAAGCGTGAATGTCACGGAGGCATAGCAAAGGGAGGTCGAAGAAGGGTAATTTTGTTCGGGAATAAGGAGAGAGCTAGAGAGTCTTCAGCTTTAGCAATATTGAGGGGTGTTGAGTTGTAAAGATTGATATTAAAACAATTAACAAAGACATCCTTTATCCACACTGGGTAGTACAAGTGGATGGCTCATATGAGAGCGAATGCAAAATGGTTGCCCAGGGTCATTTTCACACACATTTCATGCAGAGCCCTTCAATTATCAAACTGGACAGAAAAAGAACTTCCTCATAAATATAATACCCATGTGCAGGCTTAGATCATTTTTCTAGCCGATTACTGTCTTGCTTTGACAAAGGGTCAAATAAATAAATCAATGAATAGATAAATACAGTATGCTTGTCACATACATAAACTAAGAGATTAGTGTTTTTACATACGATGATATATGTGCCCCATACTCAAAATGACAAAAGATTTAAGAAGAAACCCCAGTCAAAAAAGTTTACTTTAAAGCTATAATGAAAACAAAGTAGCAGAAAAAAAACCATGATGAATCAATATACACAGTGCACTGGCACAACAACCAGTAACCAAGTACAGAGTAGATAAACATGCCGTTTGCGTAGTTGGTGTCAAGTTGGTTTTTTCTAACCCCATTCTATTGTGGACTACAGTTGTTTGAAGTAAATGACACAAAGGTCTGTAGTGAGCACAAATTAAGTGAGAAGCATTCAGCCGGTTAAACAACATGAGGGGCATTATAAACCTTGGTTGAACAGAACATAAGAAGAGAGACAACACATCTCTATTCACTGTGACTGAATAAACACTTGCCAGTCAGATGGCTGCAAGAAACAATTCTGGATAAGAACATTACTGGCGTAAATGTGTGGTTAGCCCATGTGTATGAAATGCAGAGCAGTGAGGTGCTTGGGTTCGGGTATTGATGCTGTGACAGATAGAACAGAAGGCAAAGGCACAAGCACTGCATATATGATCATGAGCCAGCCAACCAGAGCGTCCCACTCCCCACAGAGTGTTACAATTACTTGGGCAGCCAATTTGGACGTACCAGCTTCTAATCCTACAATTCAAAAATCACATTTGACACATTTTTCTGAGGGCAACTGGGGCCAGTTTCTTTAGTGTATGGGATGGCTAGTATTTACCACAGAGAAGAGGTATAGAGGACAATGCCTGGGGGAGGGTTATGGTTCCAAAGTATGCAGGCATACTGTGAGCATGTTGCTTTTGAAGCAGGCCATGGTTGGTTGTACTGTGGGAGTCACATGATAAGGATTTACGACTGCAGTGTCCCACAGAGAGTATGGACTCATCTAACCCCCTTAACACACTGCCAAATGTTAACAAAGAATCTAGGCTTGAGTTGTGAGTCATACTTTACAAGAACATCATAAGAAGGCAGGCCCGTATTTATTTATTAAGTCCAATGCAGTGTCTGTGAAGAGAGTAACTGTTTCTAAAACAAGTACATTTTAGATATGATTATGAATGTAGAGAAATGGAGCATAGAGAAAAAAATCTATTCTTAAACTCTGTAGTACACTTGTGCTGTGGTCAAGGACACCTGCAGTTCAAAGTCAAGACCACACAGGTCAGGTCAGGTGATTATTACGCTGAGGTAATCAACTTACAAAAATAACCAGCTGCAGTCACATTTAAACTGCTATTTTTTACACATATTATTTAACATATTGGAAGAATTTGGACATCTCATAGGTCCAAACAAAAGTCCCTTGGCTACTTTGTGGGGCAGGGAAAAGTGTACGACTAGTACAATTAGTATGTTGAAAGGCTAAAATATAATTTAATCTCATCCCAGCATCTTGTTAAATTAAATGTCCTCCAACAATCTAGCAAACATCAAAAGGCGGACAAATCATTTACCATCTGCCAACTTACTTACAATCATGGCAATGTTAGCCAGTTATCAGAGGCACAGGAACAATTCCAGTGACCAGGGTAAATCATGCGCATCAGTGGTTCAGGCTTTAGGAAGTGTCATGCAGGCAGGCAAAACAGAGCAGACCTTTGTCTCTTAGCCTATTATTAAGCACGATGGGACAACCTGGCTTTTCCTGCTTTAGACACAAAAATCCCAGCATGAGCAAACTCAAGCAGGGAGTGCCGGCATCCTGGAGGACAGGCATCGTTATTTAGACAAGCTAAAGGAAAACGGTAAAACAGCTTGGCGTCAACAGCTTACAGTCCACAATAGTGTTTATCTATTTAGTATTGTTGGTGCTGTAAAATTTTGTTCTTTAACACATTAAAGGTTTACTTTGTAGGATTGGTGAGGTGATATATGGTAAATAGAGTAAAGACAAAGACAATGTGGATTTTCAGCAAGTAGTTTGGGATTTCATTTAAATATTTTACATGACCATGATCATGTTTGTGCTCTAGTTTTATAATCATAGAATACAATTTTTATTCATGAAAAAAAATAATATCACTGGAGGAGCATGTCTTCTGGCTGCTGCAAAAATAAAATTTTACCCCAACTGTCTGGCTACTCAAAACTGTGGGGTATTCCTTAACCCCTGCTGGGTAAAAACAATAAACATTGGACCTTAGTATAAAGTGGCCAGTTTTATCAATATACAACAACCACTGAGAGGGCTAGAGTACAAGAGTAGAAGTGATGGCAGCCAGTTGGACTGCCTACATGCTGATGGTGGGTTTTGAGGAGGAGGAAAATGGCTAATTTAAACAGGCTTTTATAGTCAACTTCAGCAAGAAAATGAGCATCAACAGTAGAAATGCCATCTGCCAGCTTGGTCACAAAAAATAACATCTGATCATCGCTCTTCTGCCACTAGAACTGGGAAATATAGATATGGGAAGTCTGTTTGTCTGTAATATCACAACATTATTAGAATAAATAGTATAATATACATATACTACAGTCTATAGGAACTTTTCTGAAAATTCAGTCAGGATGGGATTGTCCATTTTTGTCTTTTTCTGTGAAAGTACTACTACTGCCAAATATTTCAGCAAACCTCTAAAACATCACTATCATTATGCTGGAGAGTGCTAACAAAAATAATTCATAGATGTACCACACCAAGAAAAGCTTCTTTTTTTACAACTGTTGACTTCACAGAAGAATGAAAATGTGATATGTGATATTTAAATGTCTTCCTCATAATTTGGCAGCATTATACCTTTTTGGGCTGATGGTGGAAAACAGATGGGAAAGAATCGTGAGTGTGATCAGGCTCATACAGTCTTTTCTTTCAAAGATTAATTAGGATGGTGAACATTCTCCAGAAAGAGGCCTTGTGAACACAGAAAATAAATGTTACATTCACTTTACATGTTCAGATGAAAAAAACATGTTTCTTCATTCAAAATGTGTTATTAGTTACTAATATTAGAGAGAAAATTTAATGTAATTTTTATGACCTGTAACACAATATGGAATAATACAGAATATACCATATGAAGAAGAAGAAAGTACTGGCTGGCATCTCATCTCACTGGTTGCTAGAGCCAATGACAAAATATGATAACAAATACTACATTAGTACCCTTAGTTGGCTGAAGCAGGATTCATACAGTAGCTGAATTATCCCTCTGAAATCAGAGGGTGCTAAATCAAAAATCAAAAAAACAAGTTTCATACAAGGAACACCCTATTAGAACACAGTAATTGTTGCTGACATTTGAGGCCAAAACAAAGAAAATAAAAGTATATACAAACAACATGAGTAAAGTCAGACATGTGCACCAGATGAAGAAACTGTGGCAAACAGAGATCATACAACACTGGTGATGAAAAGGTTTTGATTCATAAACTACAGAGGGATATCCCACATGACCTGTGCTGATGAAGAAACAAACATTTTTCACCATCTGAAAAAGAATGGCAAAACATTTTCATGCCAGCTTACAGAAAGTCAGTATCTGTTCTTCCTATTTGAAGGACTAGCAGCTAGCTCATAAACAAGCCCCTTGTGGTAACATCAGCTTGCAGCAGTCATTCCTGTTGACTTTACAGTCATTACCCGCTCAAGTAGTAAGGATACAGCAAGTGCAACTTCACTTTGTACAGTTTAAGACATGAAATGCTAGTTGACAATGAAAGTGGTTGTCACTGGATATAACGTCTGCGGGACGCAGACGCAATTTTTCAAAAACAGTGCCATCAGCTGTGTGCAGAATGCAAGGGAAAAGCAGTTGATACCATTACTGACAATATGGCTAGACAATTAGGCAATATGTGTGTGTGTGTGTGTGTGTGTGTGTGTGTGTGTGTGTGTGTGTGTGTATATATATGTATATTATATATATGTATCTCTAAAACTAAAACAAATCACTATTTCTAACGAGCTTAAATGTTTTGCAGCTGATTGACAGCAACTGGAAGTTTGGATATGTGGACAGATGATTAGTGCAAAATCTGTTACCTTTGTGTCACACTGCATTGTATTAATGGGACCGTATCCTCAGGCAAGTATTCAGGAAGTCCTGTTTATGAACAGCCTACAAACTGGATAAGTTTTAAAGTGAGTCAATACAGTATTTTTTTATACAGGTAAAGTGCCTTATATTAACAGTTTGGGTTAGATTGAAATTTGACTTACAAACTAAGATATAGCAGCTTAGAGGTGTGAAACATGTTCACTGTTTTCTTTGTCTTTATTGGAGTTCAATGTAAATATTAATAGTTTTCAAAGAAAAAAAATATATAAAAATATACTGTGATAATGTCTGTGACCATATTGCCCTGCACCAATAACCATGAAACATAATCAGGAGCAGACTTAGATTTTGCTCCTGTGGATTCTTGTTGAGACAGACATGTTCAGACTTGCCTAAAAACTTCGGGGACAACAGTGTAACAATAGGCAATGATGATCTTTTATCAGCAACTGTACAAACCAAACAGCAGGCAACTTGTGTTGGTCTCAGGTTTGACACTGGATTATCTACAGGCTGAACATCAGATTTCTTACTTTGCACACACCCTGCGGTACAACTGCCTAAGAAAATGGGTAGAAATTAGTAAAGTTCAACATAAATGTTGCCATTTCACAGCTTTCTGTCCTGTGAGCCTCAGTGTTTTAAATCATCGACATGTTTAAAACAAGAAGAGAGAACTACAGCCAAAAGGACACTTGACTGTTTCATGCAGTGTGGTGAAATGTGCTTATTAAGGCCACTCGTCAGAGAAGAGACTGAAATGGCTTTAGAAGGACATGCATCAACAATAAATCAAGGCACAGACATAAAAACGACACTAAGCCAAATTCAGAGGATAGCACAAGACACTGTGCTATGTTTAATATTGACTGGTGATGACAAGCTGAATGGGCGAATATGGGTTTGACACTACAGATGTTCTGGGTTCAGTATCACAGGCTCACAATGATTTGGTGAAATTCTGCAAGTACGGTAGTCTGAAACTTCGAACTAAAGAGCAACATGTTCACAGATCTGAGCTGCATCTACTGGTCTATATGCTTGTTTCTACATAGTGTCCGCATTATTGACCTGTGAAATAAAGTCCCTGGTGTGAGTGGTGCATTCACCGTCTTTCTGGTATCAAATGCTGTGAACTATATAAATCAGAACGGTAGTGCAAAAGTGGACGAAAACAACACACTGTGTGGTGTTTTCTTCTGAGAGGTAACTTGTGAAAAAACTTGCACCACAGCAGGAAACAGCCTTAATACATCTACAAGGGGCAGATAGAGCTGTTGATCGATATCAGTGACTAAAGGATTACTTTGCCAGCTGCTGAGATTTATGGATTTCAAAACTCTTTGTTTGGATCTAAATTGGTTGGTGGTATTTCAAGTACCATTCAGAATCTCCTCTCTTCCTTATCAAGTATCATAAAGTATCATCTATTACATAGAGCTCACACACTCACAGTAATCTATATTTTGGTTCTATAGATGCAAAAGCAAAATGCTCACTGCACACATACTGTAACTTCTGATTCTGATTTAGATTATTTACACACTTCAGTAACACGACTTTATTATTTAATTATTTCTTAAATTTCAGCGTCTTTATGTCTAGATAGATGTGTCGCAGCTAATAGAAAACATTACTGGCGCCACAGAAATGAACAGCTGTATTAAACGCAACTTCATTAAACTACATTTCTTAGTCATATCTTCAAAGATATCCATTTTTACTTCAGACTCTAAAAATATGAGTGTCACCCACCTCACTTTTTGCTTTGTGTAGAAATTCAGAGAAAGCACTGAATGAAACCAGACCGTGCCCATCACCAAGTTTTTGAAACAGTAGCCAGGCTGGCAGCCAGGGATCGATGCTGGTTGCCAAATTTTACAGAACGGTTGCCGTAATGTCACAGATTACAACTGGAGAGATCATTTTTCTGGATAATTACACATCCATTTTTTTGTTTACCTTTTAACCAAAATGTATTAAAACTATAAATAGGTCAGGAATTGACTTTCATTCAAAATACTATACTACCTTTAAAGGGTAAATTTAAGTATGAGGAATAATGTCCTCCTACAAAGCTATGTTTGATGTAGTACACAGAGAAAGACTCAGCATTTTATCTTCTCTTTCAGAATTTATTATTAAAAGCTTTTGCTGAGATTGCCTGACATGTCTTCACTCTTAAGAGTCGTGCCCACTGTCTGCTAATTCTACCAGCTGCCAGCTGCTTTATTCACTCTACTTTGCTTCTCAAGTATTTGTTTGAGATCCAGGATATTTGACAAAGTAACTGGGTTCAACACAAACAAACACTTTCATCTGTCTGGGTCCAAGAGTCCAAACGCTTTTTAACACCCCAAATAGTGGTTGTCAACAGCATCAGCCACACAAAATGAAATCAAATTGATGATGTGATCCAAATTTGGCAACTGTTATTTTGCAAACATTAATATGCTGAAATAAGCAAAATTAGCAAACACAAACACATTATTTCTAAAAAATGTTTTAGGCTGTTTCTTATGTGGATCGACATATGGAATAAGTCTATGGAAAAAAGGTGACCTGATTTACATTTGGTTCAGTAAACTCCAAAATACCAATGAAACACTAAATTAATTCTCATTAATTAAGTATGACTGGTTGCTAGATCGATGACAATAAGAATACAAGCTGCTTTCAAATCTCACATCAAAAAATAAGAAAAAAAAGGAATTCATATCAAAATTGCGCGTTTGTTATTTTATTCTTTGCTATTTTAAACTCTCAAATTACATTATATGTGCTTGAAAAGGACCAAATAGATCAGGCTATAGAAAAGAGCTCATGTGTATTTCCTCTGTTCAAATGTTGTGGCTTTCTCCCGTTACCTTCTCTATACCTAGCTGGATAAACATTGGAGCGCCTTCATCAACAGACTGACACAACCAAGACTCACCACTGAGCACCAAAAGAGATCCTTCCTCCCACTGCTGGACACTGACACCAGACACTGACAAGGGATTATTATTATACACCTCAAACTCAATCCACTGTTTCTATTCATATTCCTGCACTTTCATTTCACTTCCCTACTTGCCTTCTGAGCCCTTCTTACAGTCCAATGTTTTTTTTTTCCATTGATACTGTATTTTTTCCTGTTCTTACACAAAAGTATGCCTTCATTTGGCCATGTAAAACGGACACAAAACCACTAATACAGGTCTGTTTTATCTTCTCTAGTAGACATTTAGGAGGTTATGCACATGTCAAAACAGCCAAATAAAGGAGACTCTTAACAATGCGCACTGGTAACAGCTGTGTAGTTTTAAAACAGAGAGGGATTACATTGCAAAAGAATTGACAAGGACAGACAGCTGAAGATATACAGTCTAGGACAATAGGGATCTCGCAAGAACAGAAATTTCCATACATAGTCAAAATACTCGAAACATGATGGTGCCTGATTTTTAAATGGCATTGACGGCAGTTAAAAGGCAGCACAGTAGCTATCATAGGACCTAGAGATTGTGACTTCTCCAGCACTGACAAAGTCAGCATAATAACCATATAAGTGCAATGTGACAATAAATGCAAAGAGAAGAAGATAAGTAACACTATCAACAACATGTGAGATGATGCAGGTTCAGCAACAGGTTCCCCACACTGCTGCATCTTACAGGAAAAAAACACTCCAACAGTCAAATATGTAGATATTTTGTGCGTGAGACGGGGACAACCAGCATGTAAATGGTGTATCGGGGCTTCTGGAAGGAGAAGCAGTGGCATCTCAGCCGCTGATCTTAGCTAAGCATTTAAAAGGCAGACTTTCAGATCTCCGCAAATAATTTAAGATGAGCGTTTCAGTTGATTAATTTTGTACAGACAACATGTCATAATTACTGCTTTTGAACTGTTGCACATCCGTTATAGCAATTACACACACACACACACACCCACACACACACGCACGCACACACGCACGCACGCACGCACGCACGCACGCACGCACGCACGCACGCGCTTATGTTTGACTGGGCAGCTGGAACCTGCCATAGAAATGCTACACTACTATAACATGTACTCAATTGGTTCTTATTTTTGGCACAATACAGTGTGTTTTATAAATATATATATAGTATTTTTTTTACTTGAAGGCTACATCCCACTCGTGTTGCTGGAATGGAATAAAAGAGTTCATCCTGAAATATCTTAACTAGTTTTTTTTTGCAGACGCATTTGGACATTGGTAAAGAGAATCATAGGATTTCAGTGGTATTGATACCAAGCGCAAAATTTCTGGTAGAAGTGACATCCCCACAGAAGACTATGAGTAGACTAAAATGTAAAGTTAGTGTCATGTTCCTTGAAACACAAAGTATATACCGTAAGTACAAAGCTTTTACCTTCAGTCTTTAATTACAATCAGGACTCAATCTCCAAGTACGGAGAAGTTATTGCACATTAAAAAGAGACATCATCTGTGCCATAACAGCATAAATTTGCAATTAAAAGCATCTACTCTGTGTTCATAGCTTGCACTTGAAAACATCCACTACCATGCAAGGGTTTGAACCAATTCCAATGTTAAGACTATTATACATCACAAAATATGAGATCAGTGAGGTGTCTGATTGGTCCCAAACTCCTTCTGCAGCATGGCAATGACATTAAACACATGCACAAGTGCCCTGATCCCAGCATGAGCCTAGAATTACATGAAGAGGCAGAAGACTGTGTCCAGTTCTGTTTTAGTTTACTGCACTTTGTGTTATTAGATAAATGTAAAAACTCTCCATATCATTATCTTTGAAAGCTATGAAAGCTTTACTTTTAATGCCCAAAGGTTTTGTCCAGCACTGTAGTTCTGTGTGGTGCAATGAGTCTTAGTTCGTTTCAGGAAACAAGCAGCAAAACTACAGCTAAAAGCAAAGATGAGCAGACGTTAGCTAAGTTATGCCACAAGTTAAGTTTGCCAGTTTCTGACCGGGTCCATTCACAAAAAAAGAAAGAAAAAAAAAAACACTGTCATGGCTTCCTCATCAGAACCTCTCCAACGGGACAATAGTGTAAAACCCTGGTAGTTTGGTATTGAGCTGGCAGGCGATCTAACCAGCTAGCTAGTCAGTCAGCCATCGGTGACTTTAACATACTAAGAACATGTATCGTTAGCATACAAGCTAACAGGGATATGCATTCCTCATTCAGAGTCCACAGTGAGCTTTGAAGTTCCTGCCTTCCCCCCTTCTGGCTCCGTTAACACACGTCAATATGCTGAAGGTTGTATTAAAGTCTTAATAGTAAAGTGTTTGACGAGGTTTAGACGTGAGAGAAGAAGAAACACAGACTGGAGGGATTTAAATGCTGCTTTGCTGATGTGAAACTGAACTGTGAAGATATCAGCTAGCACTGCATATGAGTGTCTGGACAGGGGAAGCCAACAGGACCTAACGTTAGCAACCTTACCTGCGGGATTAAAGGTGTGGAGCGGAGCCGGAGTTTGTCCAGAGACACCGGCAGGAGTTGTTTTCGGTTGGTCGGTAAGTTTAACAGAGTCCTGTTTCACCTCAGGCTGAATCACTGCTGAACCACGGAGACTGACTGTGCTGCCTTCAAGCCACAACAGCAACTGAGCTCGGTCTGGATCCGCTCCTCACTGGGAAGGATATTCAGTATCGCGAGATAGGACGAGAACTCCGAGAGGCGCAGGAACCAATCACGTTAGGCGGCTGGAGACGAGCGTTGTTTTGTTGGAGCTTTGTGAGAAAGAGCAGCGAAGAAGAGGAGGAGAAGAAGAAGAGGAGGAGGAGAGGAGAAGAAGAGGAGGAGGAGAAGAGAAGAAGAGGAGGAGAAGAGGAGAAGAGGAGGAGAAGAAGAGGAGGAGAAGAAGAGAGAAGAAGAGGAGAAGAAGAGGAGGAGAGGAGGAGGAAGAAGAGAAGAAGAGGAGGAGAAGAAGAGGAGGAGAGGAGAGAGAAGAGGAGGAGGAGAGAGGAGAAGAGAGAAGAGGAGAGGAGAAGAAGAGGAGAGGAGGAGAAGAGGAGGAGAAGAAGAAGAGGAGAAGAGGAGAAGAAGAGGAGGAGAAGAAGAGGAGGAGAAGAAGAGGAGAAGAAGAGGAGAGGAGGAGAGGAGAGGAGGAGAAGAGGAGAGGAGGAGGAGGAGAGAAGAAGAGGAGGAGGAGAGAAGAAGAGGAGGAGGAGAGGAGAAGAGGAGGAGGAGGAGGAGGAGAAGAAGAGGAGGAGGAGAAGAGGAGGAGGAGAAGAGAGGAGGAAGAGGAGGAGGAGGAGAGAAGAAGAGGAGGAGGAGGAGGAGGAGGAGAGAAGAAGAGGAGGAGAGGAGGAGAAGAGGAGGAGGAGAGGAGGAAGAAGAGGAGGAGGAGAAGAAGAGGAGGAGGAGAAGAGAAGAAGAGGAGAGAAGAGAGAAGAGGAGAGAGAGAAGAAGAGGAGGAGAAGAAGAGGAGAAGAAGAGGAGAGGAGAAGAAGAGGAGGAGAGGAGGAGAAGAAGAGGAGAGGAGGAGAAGAGAAGAAGAGGAGGAGGAGAAGAAGAGGAGAGGAGGAGAAGAGGAGGAGAAGAAGAGGAGAGGAGAAGAAGAAGAAGAAGAGGAGGAGGAGGAGGAGAAGAAGAGGAGGAGAAGAGGAGAGGAGGAGAGGAGGAGGAGAGGAGGAGAGGAGGAGGAGGAGAGAAGAAGAGGAGGAGGAGAGAAGAAGAGGAGGAGGAGAGGAGGAGAAGAGGAGGAGGAGGAGAAGAAGAGGAGGAGGAGAAGAGGAGGAGGAGAAGAGAAGAAGAGGAGGAGGAGAGAAGAAGAGGAGGAGGAGAGGAGGAGGAGAGGAGAGGAGAGGGAGGAGAGGAGAGGAGAAGAGGAGGAGGAGGAGAAGAAGAGGAGGAGGAGAAGAGGAGGAGGAGAGAGAAGAAGAGGAGGAGGAGGAGGAGAAGAGGAGAGGAGGAGGAGAGGAGGAGAAGAGGAGGAGGAGAGAAGAAGAGGAGGAGGAGAAGAGAAGAAGAGGAGGAGGAGAGAAGAAGAGGAGGAGGAGAAGTAAAATAACAAATCAGATAAAACACGGGTTAAATCACGTTAATGACACTTTACTTTAACTAAAAGTATCAATACCATTAGTGAATACAAATGGTCTGTTACAAGTAAAAGTCCTGCATTTACAATTTAAAATTCATGAGACAAACTTTGAAGATAAAAACAAAACAAAACACTTAAAGTACCAAACATAAAAGTACTCCTTTAAGCAGAATGTGCTCTTTCACATTGATAATGGTTTTAATGGATTATAACTGCTAATATATTATCACTCTAATGTTGCACCAATTGTATGGTAATGCAACAATTGAGCTTATGATCATATGTTATTTGTCTAAAAACTATTGTAAAATTAAATTTATGTAGCTTGATTCTAATTCTTATAAATTCGGGGGACTGGTGAGCAAAAAAGTCATATTATAGAACTGTATTTTGTATTATTAATCTGATTCCCAAAAGTTATTATTAACTAACGTTTTCAAATAAATGTAAAAGTATAATGTTTTAAACCTGAAAATGTTGTGAAACTGAAGTATAAAGTACCTCAAAATTCTACCTAAGTACTTTACTTAAGTCATTTTAACCACTGCCTAATTAAAGTATTAGCATATTTCAGATCCATTGTTTTGTGTACTCTTTGCACTGTGACTACTCTTCATAGAAGCATAAAACAAAAGGCTTAGTGAGGAAAAAAAGGAGAATCCCAGAGTAACAGTTCAGTAGAAGCTGGATGATGCAACTGTACAGACGCTATAAACATCAAAGTACTGTAAATCTACTTTGTATGTGTGTTGGTTTAGGTCTTTGGTGGTTGTGGTTCTTTTTCTTTCTCTCTGAACTGAAAGCAACTGTAACAAAGACAATTTCCCTCTGGGATTAATACAGTTTCTGAATCTTGATTCTTCTAGTCACCCCGTCACGCAAGACATCATGGCTGAACGGAAGCTGTTGTGAGGAAGAACCCTTCAAATTGTCCCGGTGGTAAATTAGGAACAAATTAGATTAAATGGGAATTATCTCAATTTATGTGCAAATAAATCAAAATCTTTCCAATTTCAATATGATGCTAATGATGTTTTAAGGTTTGAGTAAAATAATATTTAATCAGTTAAAGAAACAAACTGATCATTCCTCACATTGCATGTAAATTCGGCAATGGAAGGGAATACCTCTGTCAGAAACTGTTTAAGAGCCTTGAGTGCTCTTAAAGGCAGTTTTGTCAAGCAGTAGCACTGGATCTTTTTCAGTAGGAAACAATTGTCTAGACCTTTGATCAGCAGGGACCATCACAGCCTCTTCCTTTTAAAAATGTACCTCTGCTATAAGCAGTGACAGTATATCATAGATTAATTCTGGCTTTTAATGCTCTTCCTGTCCCCATGTTGATTTCATCACATTCATTTATTAGCCTAACTTTAGTGATGAGTTTCTTTGTTCAAGTCTATGTTGATCATATGTTTGGGTGAATTCCCTCTAAGTGTTTTTCTCATTCTGTTTAAGCTGTGTGTTCGTGTTTCCATACCTCTACTGTACATTTGTTATTGGCTCTGTGTGTTATGATCAGACCAGAATGTCCTTTGTTTCTATTCAACTTAGAGAAAGAGTGAATGAAATAAAGGCACCTGTCCCACATTATTGTGAATGATAAATGCAGTGATGAGTGTGTTTCAGTGTTTGGGCTGGAATGAGGAAATGCTGTTGAAACGTTAAAATGTGTTATATAAAGGGCATTTTACAGCTTTCCTCTGAGCTGTAATGTACTTTTGAGAGTATTTTGACGGTAGTTCAGCTGAGGCTTATAAAAATGAGACATTCTCCCCTCTTCAGTATGTGCTGATCCCAAGTCTTTTGAAACACACGAGAAAAAGTAAAGGAAGATGATATCATCAGAGGCAAACAGAGCTCCGGGTACAGCATGTGCATGATGCAATACTGCAACATCTCCTCTTTGAAAAACTGCAAGTCCTCCTCCACTTTTACAGTCAGTGTCTCATAGCTCTGTAGTTTAATGGCAGCTGTCATAGAACTTGTAGTCCTAGATGAGGGTGGTTATTGAATCCAGTAGATTGAACACAGGTGAATGTAGAAGTTGGTGGACAGTCTATGAAAATACAAATATTCTACAAATATTTAGACACTGATACAGTTTGGTCCTGCGTTTCAGCCCTTTTGGTTCTGTACAGTACATGTTACTTTAATACATGTTCAACCAATATTTCTGGCCACTTAGACCTCACAGTCCACACTATGATTCTTTATAGCACATCACATGAAAAATAAGTCACATAAAGGTTTGACTGACACTCTTAATCAGATGTTGTCTGTGTTTATGTCAGCTATGTGTGGTAGCAGCATGTTCTGTCAGTAGGTCCAGATGTCCCAGCAAATGTTAGAATGATTGCATTAACTTTGTAGAGATATTTACTGATCCCTGTGGATGAACTGACTATTGTGATCCACATGAACTGGTATTTATATTTTTATTTTTGTACACTACGTTTGAGTGCTAGCAGCATATTATGTGTTTTGCTCAAACATTTAGCAACATTTCGTTTGTATGTATGTTTCCCAGTTGACCAGTAACATATTGGTAAATTAAGACAGTGGCAAAATTGCTTAAATAAATGAAAAAGATGATGAAAATACATTTTTTAAAATTTTGATTCACTTACTTTCGGTTCACTGCTGCCTTGTTGAACATCATGTGCTACACCACAGGAAGTGACCACACAGTCATACCCACAGAACCTATTTTATGTTACCATACCTTACTGTCAACTTCAGCCAGATGAGAACAAATGTTGTTTGTATTGCTTCAGGCTTTTTCTTCAAATTCAGATGTAAACACAAAACATACGGTGATCAGTACATTTAATCAGGGAGAAGAGCATATACATGGTCTGCATTTTAGAAAGTGAATGGTTCTTAGAAATTGATTATTTTCCATTATTTAAGTTCTTTTCTAATGTCCCTCTATCACAAATGACGGGAACTGCTGGTGACTAAAGCATTATGACTAAAGCATAGTGTGAAACTGGCTGTGGGAGGACATGATTTTATGTGGAGCTTTGTTTTCAGTGAGAACTATTATGAACTGATTACGTACAGCCTGCCTAGGAACTTAGGAAATTAGTTAGAGCTTTTATTTATACAGTTATTTATGGAATACATGACAAGGATCAAAGCTGCTGGACCATGTTTTACGGAGAGATAATGTCCCTAAATCAATATACACCTTTCAACAGCATATTTGTTTGTGACAGAACAGGTTTTAATGAGCTGGAAAGAGCATTTTGATTTTGTACTGTGTATTCATTACACTGCGATTTAGGGGAACTGTACAACTACTGTATATTATACAGATATACAAAATAAGAAATGCATTGGGATAAACAGAAACATAACACTATTAGTTGTTTTATACTTTGGAATATATTATTTGGATTGGTAACAGGTTTGAGGGTAATGGGGTGGTAGCACAGTGATGCTTATTTCTCCACTCAGTATGCCTGCAGCATACAAACTGAGTCATTCTCTTTGTCCAGAGTAATATTTGCCACTATTACTGCTGAAAAGAAAGATGTATTGCTAGTAAAAGTGCAAACCCAAGACTCTGTGTTTAGGATTAAACACAGGAAATTCAGAGTATTTCTTTCATATTTAACTTCATACTTTCATACGATTATTAATGAGTAAAGGAATATGTAAGCTGCATGTTTTTGCTGAATCCTCCATAAGGGTTCCTGGATTGACACAGAACATCTGAGAGCTTAATCACATTTGTGGTTGACAAGCAATAGCAGCCTTCTCCATCAATCCACGGTGACAGAGGAAAAAATGAAATTTAATGGAAATTAGCAGGCTAGTTCTTATAATTTCCATTCAAAGACTGATTAAACACATCACTGCTGAAAAGATTTCTAGGTGTTTTTTTTTTGTGGCTCAGTCTCTCAAAGTCTGCACTTACCTTCAAAATGTGAACTCACTGAAGTTTAAAAAAAAAAAAACTTCAAACACCAGTTCAACTTTTAATACCCGTCAGAAATCATCAGAGCAAAAGCAGCATAAAATGGGGATTAGTTGGTTTAATACTCTGTCTTAAAAATCAAATTCCCGTCTTAAAAATGCTGCACAAACTGGAGTCAGACGGATCAGCTTCTCTTTGAAATCTCTAACAGCAGAAGATGAACAAGGCACTGAATAAAAACAGAAATATTTTTAAGGAGGCTATCAAGAAATATTTAAAAAAGATTTACCAGTTTCCACTGCAGCCAGAGGGATAGCTTGGAGGATCTATGAGGCCGCAGTCCTCTCTCAGGGTCTCCGTAACAGGCGCCTACTCCAAACCGAATGACTGAGTGAGATAAGGTGCTTGAAATCATCTCCATTTATTTGATCTATGGCTATTTGTATTCTAAGTCTATTTCTCGTTCTCGTTTCAACTTTTGTAAAAGGAGAGTAGGCACGGCAGATTAATGTGGCGATGTCAGATATCAACCTCTGTCACAAGAAAGAGAAATGAAGTGACTGACAGTGCTGTGTGGTAAGAGATAGGAGGAGAGACCTCACAGCCATTCAAAATAAACTTATACAGCTATTTCGGTGACAATGTCTAAGCATTTCACTTCCAGAGCAGTGTCATTCTGTGATTTGCATCCTTTTTATTTACAGTTTACCACATGTGATTTTGCACCAGACTAAGCTGAGTGATGAGTATAATATAATTTGCACTAATGTAGAGTTGCACCAAATACACATAACCCCACAGAGACTGTTCAGACTGATAACAGTTAGCTGGGTTGCTACTTTATATTCTTAGTCCTTGAGAACAATAAAGTTGTGTTGCTAATGGAAGAAGAAGGGGAGCAAAGGGAAATAATCAAATGCTAATTTTCACACAAAATACCATGGGACACATCTGAGACTGGTGTAGATGCGTTTGACTTTAGAAATAATTTGCCTGCAAGCTGTTATTTCTAATATTTCTAAGTTGATTTATCAACAGTAAGTAAAAAGATGGGTTGAGGCAGGTTAGTTGTTGTTGTGTTGACTGTGCAAGATATGACACAAATACTGTGTCATCAGTTGCTGTGATGTGTCAAACACATACAAACACTGCAGTAATGGCATATACAACTTCTTATAGTGCACCGCATTACATTACAAAGAAACCGTGGCACCTCAAAGGTTACTGTACTAAAACAAGACGAGCTTCACCATCTTTGTGATGATAATCTTACTAAGAAGTGTAATCTTTATCCTACAGCTGAGGCTAACGCATCACATGTAATACTGTATGTTCATTTTCTAGGCTCATACCAAACATCTGCAGACCATCTCTCTTTGTATATAATTTACACAAAACAGTATGAATATGAGATTGTAAAAATTTAGAAAATAATCATAATAATTAAAGTTTTCAACTTAACTAATCCAGGGTGGGACATTGAAAAAATGTTTTGAGACTGTGTATGTGTACATATTTTCCATATGTACATACATGTTTCCATGTAACTTATGTTGACATCAGGTCTGCAAAAACAGAAGTCATTCACCGTGTCCTTTCGTAACTACTCCTCAAAGTCACAGACTCTCAGATTAAGATTCCACACAGAGATGAGTCCGTATGACCCACATTTGATTGATTTGAGTGTCCAGAGTGCACTGTGAGCAGAGCGTTTTTTTGTCTTTCACTTTATCTGCTCTCCCAAGGTCATAAAAAATTCATGTGCAAAGGCTTACAGTGTTTTTTTATCTACTCTAAGTAGAGCATTGCAGAGAGACACACAGAAAGAACAATGGTGTGTTGATTTTATAAATATTTTCTAAGTTGCCCTCGTTCCCTGAAGAAAGCTCCGTTAAACCAGTGAACAAAGCGAAAGAAAGAAGTCTGATGAGTGGGGGAAACAAGCTTTTTAAACCAAAGCATCCGAGCAGCAATCACTGTTTTATATTGTTATATGCTAATTCCCTCCCACTGCCTCTGCTCTCACTTTAAACGAATGCAAACAAACTCACCAGATGTGAAGCAGACTGTGTTCCTCACCATCTCCAGTGGAACTGACAATGCCACGGATTCAAAGAGATGACATTATAGAAAATTATCCTAATCATCTGAATTTTAAATTAGGGATGATCCCATGTTTAGTGAAAACACACACAGTGGACTAGTAATACAATGAAAATGTGGATGTAAAACACCTAAGACAAGTTATGACTATTTAAGCATGAGTTTAAACACGTTCACTGCTCACAACAAAAATATATATTCAACAACAACAACGCGACTCAGTTCTTATTCCAGCTAATGACGGCTTGCTATTGTTGAAACACTTGCAACTAAACCTCTCTTATTTAATATCTTATTATTTCCGTGCCAATTACTCTATGTTGCTGTTCATTTTAAGGAGGTTATAGAAGTGCTGACGTTGGCAGCTCCTCCTGACAGACGAATTAAAGCTCAGCTTTTTCTGCTGTAATCCATCACTGAGCTAAAGCATGCTTTGACAAATTTGAGTCTGTGCACTTTTCAGTGCATGCATATGTTGTATCGCACACAATTTTACAGAAAGGAAGTCGAAGAGCTGATACAAATGCACTGAGGTCAGGACATGCTGACATTGTCAGAGTTAGAAACAATAATTTTGATGGAAATGATGAATGTGTTCTTCAAACGTTGTCGTCCCCATGGGGATCAATAAAGTATGTCATTATCATTATTCTTTTTGATCTGAAGACCTCAGACTTGGCCTCATCTGTGGACAACACCTTCTTCCAGTCTTCCAGTGTCTGTGCTCTTTTACCCATTTCTTGGCCAGTAGGAGAGAAGTCTCCTCTTCACTGTTGATGCTGACACTGGTGTTTGACGTGTATTATTTAGTGCAGCTGTGAGACGTCTTTGTCTTAGACTACACACCCTCAGATATTTGTCTTCTTGCACAGTTGTGCATCAGCGCCTCCCACTCCTTTTTCTGTCCCTGTTAGAGTCAGCTTATGCTGCTCAGTGAAGGGAGTAGTTAACAGCATGATAAGAAAGTTTCCTTGCACTTTCTAACATTGAGTAGTCTTCTTACTAGACGACAACAGACTGACTGGTCTCTTATGAAAGTTGTTTCTTTCTGGCTATTGGTGCTTATTTTAACCTATAAACAAACAGCTGCTGATGTTCAGATACTAAACCAACATAAAGAATGCCACGCCCCCTTGTTTGCTCCATTAGTACAACTCTTCTCAGCTGAGCAACACAACTGCAAAAGGGTTTTCTCATAATCAATTAGCCTCATTAAATGATTAACTTCATTTAGCAGCCATACCAGGAGATTGATGCAGACGACTGACAGTTGTTATTAATAGATGATTGATGGGAATGATCTACATTTTTGCATAGAGGCCTGATTAATTTTAATTGTTTGGAAAATGGATAAAATTGTTTGTGAATTGCATGAAAATTTGTTTTTCTTTGGGTAAACAGCTACAGTTCTGAGATACTGAACTTTGTTAACTGAGGTATGGAAGGTTGTGTAGTTGACTGGTTGGGGTCATTGACACCATGCTCCATCCTTCCTCTCCTTTTTGGCTTCAGAGTGACCTGTGCAGAATCAGATATCCTCAAGTGATGTTACTTGAGTAAACACTGGTTGGGGCTGAAACTTTGCTCTTTGATAATAACAAGTTGAGCATTTATGGTGAGGTTAGGTGGTGTTTAAATGTTTGAACAGATCAGTTAGCTGGTTTCCAGTTTTAAACTAAGTTAACTGGTTACTTTCTCTACAGTATCATATTTTATTGACAAGTACAAGTGTGGTATTGATTTTCACATGAAACTTTTAGCAAGAAAGCAGACAAGCTTAATTCCCAAAATGTGAACTCCTTCTTTTAGACACACTGACACATTGTCTGCTAATTGCTCTAGCGTGCTTCTTCAGGGCCAAACCGTGAAGATAATTGAATAATTTATTGTTATTTGGTGTTGTGTAGCTAGGGAGACGTAAGGAGGAGTGAAAATATTCAACATGAGAATAGGAGAAAACAGCTGTACTGGGCTTTGTCACAATTATACAGACACAGAAGAAAACATATTAAAGAATTTACATTAGTACAGATTCTGTGATGCATTCATTGGCACACAAATACATTTCAATTACAAAGCACTGTCTGCTGCAGTGTGTCCCCATGAAGAGCTTTGAAGTATTACATCTCCAAAGGACTGACATCAACTTCACTGAGTCTTAAACTGTTCAGTTTTGATCAGCATGGATTTCTTCATCATAAGTACAACTATGTCTTTTCTCGTAAAACTAAGTGAGCAGACATGTTTTTTCTACAAGAGGAGAGACCTGATCATTTAGAAGTGAAGAAAGAGAGCAGCTTTATGAAACTGGGACTATTTCTTATAGGATAATTAAAATTATGCAAATGAGGACTGATCTTTAAAAAGCACGAACACATGGAGAGGTCATGAAAATTTTAGAAGTTCATCATTGCACTGATAACTGAACATATATCTCTACAGCTTCTCTTTTTTACTGCAGTGATTTTCGTCAAAGCAGACCTGAAACAGATTCGACTTTTCTCAGGTGACCTACGGTAGGACGTGATGCTTCTCTCTGAGAGGAACGAGTGGAATCATTGATGAATGTCAATGTTGCTGCAAAGACTGTTGCAAATGTTGCTGCTATGGGTTTTAACAAAAAAAAAAAAATCTGAAGAAAGTAAGAGTTAGTGAAAACCATAAATGAGCTGCAAGCAAGTGGTGTGTGTTTGCCTCTGCCCTCCTGTAAGTGTGCCCTGACCTGATCCAGACCTTGATACTCTGACAATATTTTGGGTTTTCGCTGTTGATTTTCTTTTTTAAGCCAAGTTCACTTCTTTCTCGACACTCTGATTTAACACTGTAGTTTTTGTGTGTATGTGTGTGTAAATAAATAAATCATAAGTCATGTCAGTGCTTGGATGAACAATCAGAGGATTGCTATTACAATTCAACCTGAGAAAAACTAAAATGCCCTAATGTACCCAATGTCATGTTTCTTTCAATTGTCTGACTGATCCAATTTACCATCCACAAAGCCATGCTGCTAGCACGGTTAAACACAGAGGAGCAGAAAAACATATATCTTCATTCCAACGCACTGCAGATTATCAGATCTGTGTCAAATGCTCTTCCATCTCATAATTAACACAAGGACACTGTTGCAGACTAGCACACAGCAAATATGTGATTATGCATCATCTAGTGAGCTGAAATGTGATTAGGCTAAAGCAGTTATGTTTTGTGTTATTGTGTCTGTACGATAGAAAAGAAGCCACAGATTGACACACATTTTACATGTGTTTGTTCTGCCTGTGCGCTGTGTGTACTGGACAGGGTGTGTTTGAAAGCAGAACATGCAGTATTCAGAGTTAAAGTAGCACAGGGAGTGTATCAGGTGCTATTTCAATACAAGGAAGGATGTTCTTTCCTTGATTAATACTCCTATCGTTCTCATATGTCTCAGCGGCAGTAAATGAAAGAGAAGCAGGTCTATAATCTCCCCTTGTTATGTGAACTAGATCTCACATTGATCATTTGAAGAAATTTCATCCTTCAGAAGTTCAAGCTCCATCTCCAAATATCAAGAGCAATCGGGAGCGGGAGTTCTTTTTAAAGAAGCCGGGATATTATTTTATGTGATTTGTTTGAAAATTGCATGCCAGTGGAGAAAAAAAAGTAGGTGATGAGAAGCTATAAGCACAAGAAAGAGAGGCTGAGGAGCTGGAACATCTGAATGCTCTACTTGAGCAGAATGGAGAAGCCTCATTAAATTTTAATTGCAGCACGATGCTGAGTGCATTGCCATCTACATCAAGATGCATTTGACCTTCTTTTTTCTCGTTCCACTTTCACCAAATGAGTGGTTGCATCGCATCTGCTCTCGTGTTAGCTTAGCAGCGTTTTAATAAATACAGTTAAAGGGTGTCAGAGAAAACATAGACTCAATTAATTTTCATAAAAACAACAACAGAAAAACACTCAGAGCGATTCTGTCCCATGAGAACAATCTGCATTTCATTTTATTCTGCCTTGTGGATACAGACATCCATAGACGTCCAGCTTATAGTATTGCAGTAAAAGCATAAAATTACTGCACCTCTCTCAGTGTAGGTAGATTCATATGTGTAAAACTGCACAAAGGCTCCAATTCCTTCTAAATGCCTCTTATGTTTCAGTATAATTTCCCACTTACAGGCTGGTGTATACACTATAAAAGCCCTGCTGTAACAATGCAAAGCACACTCAAGCATCAAGAATAAAACTGGAGTCTCACAGTTCCTCACAGTTTCAGGTTGATGTGAGAAGAAAGAGCCACGTGAGCAGGAAGCAGCCTGTTCAGTATGCATGCTGGAGGAGATTAGTGTCTGTTTATCGTCTTCCTGTCCTGGATGGGTGTTGCATTACAAGGTACTGTCTCCAAACTGCCAGAATCAATTAACATGAATAATACATGCCTACTGACGCTGTTGGTCTTGAGTGCTCATTTTGTTCCAGCTGCCTTTGTTCTCGCACTTATACAGAGGAGGTACAAGACGCTAATTCTTTCATAGATAAAACTTGGGTCCATGTGTCCTCAAGCAGCCTCACACCACACATCACAATCCGATTGTATTCCAATACTACCTCCACCTTGTTGGAATAGAAATACTTGGGAGTGTAAACTGGACTGGTCAAAGAGCTCATCAGCACTGTACAAAAAGGCTCAGAGCTGGCTGGATTTTCTGAAGTGGCTCAGGTCCTTCCACGTCTGCAGCACCATGCTGCAGATGTTCTTTGAGTCTGTGGTGGCCAGTGTCATCTTCTATGCTCTGGTCTGCTGGGGCAGTAATATAAAGGTGGCAGACACTAACTGGTTAAACAAACATCATCAGGAGGGCTTGCTCTGTTCTGGGGGTGGAGCTGGAGCCTCTACATGTTGTAGCTGAGAGGAGGATATGTGTTGGCCGGACAGAGGAGCATGTTCAGCCAGAGGCTGATTCAATATCAAGTGCTCCAAAGAGCACCACAGGAGATCCTTTCTACCTGTGACCATTAAACTGTGCAACACCTCCCCCTTCTGTAAGGGAGAACTGGACTGATGTTGTATGCATTTGAAATGATCGGTTCTTTTTCCTCTGTAATCATTCTGTGACTAAACCAATTGACATGACCATTACTGACTTTAATTTTATTGAGCAGAAGACACCAGACTTAACTAGGAGCCCCAGACACAGGACGTGGATCATGGTGCAGTTGAATTTTTACAGTTGAGACAGTAACGCAGAACATTTGGATCAACTCTTTTATCTAAAGACCATGGCTTCATTAAAGATGTATTCATTATATAACTCACTCACACATTCTATTTTTAGATTATATCATACATTGTTTCTGTGTCTTGATGCAGCATCGTTTGATCAATAGATGCTTCACATTTATATTCCATATGTCTTTAAAATTATACAGCTGGTCTTTTGACTTTTCATAAAATATAAACACACCTGCTTGAACTCAGCATCTAAAAACCTGGTTTCTGACAGGAAAGCTGGCAAATCCTGAAGACTTCTTCTTCTAAAGACAGAAGAAAGGTTTCGCTGATCACGGATGTTTGGGTTTTCTCTTAGATTTACAGGCAGCTTCTCGTGGGAAACGAGTTAAAAAGAACTGATAACCAAGAAACATTTTTTGCATTTAATACAAAATCTTCCCTCTGTGTGAATACTTAAGTTGGGACTTGCCACGGGCACAAAGTGCTGTAGAGTCAGTGGAAGAGGTTTATTATTTCTGCAGAAACTGTTCATTTCCTTTTTAATTTATGGTTAAATCTGTATTTAAAATAATGCGATCATCATAATGACGGCTGAAACTCTTAACTGTGGAATACAAATAAAGGTTGTAAGACATTGTTATCTTAATACTTGAGATTTAGTTTTTCCAACAAGGCTTTTGTCAGTGGTTTCTTCATTAATTCATGATGTCAAACATTTCAACACTGCATATCAAATATCTCTATTTTATCAAACACTATTCAACACAAAGTCTGTCTACACTGTCTTCCTAACAAATGTCACCCTCTTGTGGTAGGTGAGCTGTTTCACAAGTATTTTCAATAACACCTCAGGACTGTTTTTGTGGAGCTGCACATCTCGGTTGAACAAATGTTTTGTTTACCATAGATCAACATTTGTCATATATGATCTTCACAACCACATTTAGACTTGTGCTCTTCATTATATTTAAAATTAAATATAAAAAGGTAACCACATTGTTAGCAGCAGTTAAATTTTTTCCCACATGGACGATATAACAAGTAACTGATGATTGACTGAAAAGGATTTGTTATTCATGCACTTGGTAAACTCTACAGTGACTTTGGGAGTTGTCAAACAGGTTAAATAGAAACTCTAAATCTTGGACTAGAGATTAAAGGTGCTGCACACTGACGTGCGTATGTTTCTGGCTGGATGAACTCCTACTCAGGCTGAAATAGACATTTGTTTCAGCAGAACATTTGACTTGTCACTGTAAAAACACAAGTCACACTAACAGCATCAATGGTGTCCATAATGTATTCTGTTGAAGGACTGCACTGTAGGTCATACAATCTTCATTTATTTAAGTAATTTAAATGAGATCAGATGACTCTGACAGTATGATAGCACATGCAGGAGCCTGAAAACAACACGTGTCTGTTTCCCTATGTGGCTTATGTTAGTTAAGTTATGGTCAATGAAACCCAGTCTGTACATATGACACAATCCTGAGAAGAGGTCTAGTTTATAGTTAAGTGCACACGTCTATTTCTTTTCAGGTTTAATAGTTTTACACTTTGTTGACTGCAGGGTGTCGTTGTATTCTTCATTTTTGTACTTCAAGACGTAATTTAAACAGTGCTAAACTACTAGATTGTGTTTTTCTAAGTTTGGCTGATAAAATAAAAAACAATAAAGCAGCACCTACACACATATTACACTAATGAATACATCCACCCCTACAGCTAAATTAATGTACATTTATTTTTTAAAAAATGAAAAGACTAAAAGGGTGACTAAGACTTTTTTACAGTACTGTACATGAAGTTCCTACACAGTATGGAGATGTTGGTCTGTCAGAGTGAATCAAGAACTATTGTAAAATAAATTACAGAGTGAATATTCACTACACTGTCAACATTCCCTAAATTATCCACTAACACTAGTTTCAGAAACAGATCTAAGGCTAAGATACACCAAACAGCTGCAACACATGACCCAGAGTTACATCTTGTTAGAAAAGGACTAAATCGCCCTCTGGTGGCAGCATCCATACTTCCTCCTCCTCAGCCCCACTAATCAACTAGTGGGTCATTTATGAAGATATCAAATATGTCATGTAATACTAAAATGATATGTAGAATACTAGGATGGGGTGATGCATATTTCACTCAGTGTAAACATCAGACCACTTTAATAGAGAGCTGAAGTAAACTGTTCCACAATTTAGATACAATATTCAGAGTATTAAAGCATGTTTTCCAATGAACATAAGGAGATTTATAATGTGATGAGGTGAATGGATTAAACCCACTACCTTAGTCTGCCCTGCATTTACGATTTAAAGCTTATATTAGATCTCAGTCAGTCCTAGTGAAGAAAATAAAGCCATATCTTTAGTTGAATTGCTTTCATCATCTAAAATATATATTTAAATGAAATTAATAATACATTCACATTTTTACCAGCTTAGTTAAGATAAGTTTCATTAACTGTCATGCATTTGTTGCTGTTTTATTTGAGTTTAACACAGTGAAACAAGGAGGTAATATGTGGTGGAGATGCAACAATCAGTCGATTAGTCGATCAGGGAAAGGTTAATCTGCAGATATCTGTTAGATTTGCTGTTTTCAGTCTCTCAGATGAAACAATTTCCTACTTTTCTATGACAGCAAACTGAATATTCTGGGGTTTTAGGTTTTAAAGACATTACCTTGGATTCTGAGAAGTAGTGAGAGACAATGTCATCCTATCGACATTTCACACATAAAAAACAACCTGCAGGTTAAACTAAGAGGAGAAATGCGAATGACTGGCAGATTGCCTCTGTGTCTGGTGCAGTTACACAGGTCCCCTTATCATGTACATGTACATTATTTATCACACTGAGAGCGACCGTCCGCCTCTTTGAACCAGTGGCATGTGTTTCTTTGTGGTGGACAAATGATATAGTTCATAATATTATTTTCACATTAAATTCACTTAGAAAACACTTGTGGCTTCATTAGAACCAGTTGCTGTTGAACACAATGTGGGTTCTGGCTGGGATGTGATTAGAGCCTCATCTCATCAACCTTGATGTAATTTTAATATATTTTGTGAAACCTGTTTGAAGATATCCTCTGAAGAGGATCAATAAAGTCTGTCATTATTATTATTAAGATGGCTTCTAAAACACCGTACTGACAACACTACCTCCTGAGTAGTGGCTTTGCCTCCCCCTTGTGGATGAGCTCCTTACAGCCCCTATCTGTCAGTACTGGAGAGTGGAATACCTTATGGGTGCAGTTCTGTCTGTGCGATAAATAATCATTACATTAGTTTCTCATTGGTCCAAGTCAGGAGTGTTTGGATTATAAATCAGTAACACTTGTATGCTATTGTACCGGTTGATATTTAAACTTCTAATAGCTTAATGTCCTCGTCTGCACTATAATCTACTAGTCAAACTAATTTCTATTGTGGAGGAGTATTGCATTGTTTTCTTCTGTGTATATGTCCCATTAGTATAATATGCACTACCTTTAAGAATGAAATCTGCATGTCACAACTTTCATTTAAGTCTGTACTTGTTTTCTTTTCTATGCTGTCATAGAAAAGAAAAGCAGTTTTTTGTGTTATCTAGATATTAGGTAACGCAAGAGGACCAATCTCGAGTTATACTTTTATTAAAGGCAATTAAACATTAAATCTGTTTTTTACTTAGTAAAAGAAATACACATACATACATTATATGCTATCTATAACAACTGTATAATAGATTTTAGTCCCATTCTAAAATGTTAAATACAACAACAGTTAGCCCATCCATATTAGATTAGATCAATCTATCTTTACAGACTATGTACCACAAGCTTTTAAGGATGCTGTAGTCAAACCTCTACTCAAAAAGCCTACTCTCTACTCCACTCTTTATAATTATGGACCAATACACAATCTTCCCTTTATCTCTAAAATCCTTGAAAAAGTTGTTTCAAAGCAATTATGTGACTACCTTCAGTAACCAGTATGAAGATTTCCAGTCAGGATTTAGAGTACATCATAGTACAGAAACAGCACTGGTAAAGGTCACTAATGATTTTCTATTAACATCAGACAACAGACTTCTCTCTATACTTGTCTTGTTAGATCTTAGTGCTGCATTCAATCATATAGATCACATTTTATTACACAGACTGGAACATAGGGAACGGCAATAGGCTGGTTGTAATCTGCATCAGATAGATGGCATTATGTGCATGTTAATGATGACTTTTCCATGCACACAAAAGTTAGGTTTGGAGTTCCACAGGGTTCTGTTCTTGGGCCGATTCTTTTCACTCTATACATGTCCCCATTAGGCAATAATATTAGGAAACACTAAATTTCCATTCCTATGCAGATGATACTCAACTATATTTATCTATGAAACCAGAGGCAACTAATCAATTAGTCAAACTTGAAGCACGTTTAAAAGACATAAAGGCCTGGATGTCCTCTAATTTTCTACTCCTTAATTCAGACAAGACAGAGGTTATTTTGTTTAGTTCTAAAAACCGCATGTCAATGACAAAACATTGGCCTCACGTAATACTGTGAGGAATCTCTGAGTTATCTTTTACCAGGATATCTCCTTTACATCATACATAAAAGAAATCTCTAAAACTGCCTTCTTCCACCTGAGGAATATTAATAAAATTAGGAGCATCCAGTTTTTCAGTGATGCTGAAAAACCAGTCCATGCATTTGTTACTTCCAGACTGGACTATTGTAATTAACTATTAATAGGATGTCTCAATAACTCCTTAAAAAGCCTCCAGTTAATCCAAAAGGCTGCAGCCAGAGTTCTGACTGGAATTAGCAAGAGAGATCATCTTTCTCTTACATTAGCTTCTCTCCATTGGCTCCCTGTAAAATCCAAAATAGAATTTGAAATCCTTCTCACATATAAAGCACTTAATAATAAAGCTCCATCGTTTCTTAACGACCTCATAGTTCCATATTATATATATATCTGGTGCAGCAGGTTTACTTGTGGTTCCTACAGTTTCCAAATGTAGAATAGGAGGCAGAGCCTTTAGCTACCAAGCTCCTCTCCTGTGGAACCAGCTCCCAGTTCAGGTTTGGGAGGCAAACACCCTCTCCACATTTAAGACTAGACTTACTTTTATATAGCCTATAGTTAGAGATGGATCAGGTGACTCTGAACCATCTCTTAGTTATGCTGCTATAGGTTAGTCTGCTGGGGGACCTCTACTGATAAACTGAGCTCCTCTTCTCTTCGTCTATCCTCTCCTTTATCTATTCAAATGTTATCACTGCATGTCATCAACTTTGTGTCTTCCCTCTCCCATAGTTGTGTTTCCTCCTCTCTGTCTCCCTCTCTCTGTTCTCCTCTGCAGGTTTCCTCGGCCTTGGAGCTGTATATCTCCACAGTGCAGTTACTGGTCCTACTGACCTGCCCAGTGTCTTTGCTGCTTGTTGTTGTTTTTTGTTTCCTGCTGTTCTTTTCTCTCTTCTCTTTCCACTCACTCCAACCGGTCGAGGCAGATGGCCGCCCACCCTGAGCCTGTTTCTGCTGGAGGTTTCTTCCTCTAAAGGAGTTTTTCCACTCCACTGTCTCCTAGTGCTTGCTAAAGTAAGTGTGTAATTCTGTATACAGTTATATTTTGTAAGGTCTAAAACCTTAAACACTGTAAAGTGCCTTAAGATGACATTTGTTGTGATTTGGTGCTCTATAAATAAAACTGAATCAGCAGCCTATTCCAGAACAGTGCTTGATTTTTCACTTGTTGTTGGGCCCAAATGAATAATATTTTCCTTATCATAGATAGTCTTTTCCTTTTTCTTGTTTTGTAAATATTGGGACAAACGTGTTATGTGGCTGCTGTTTTATGACATAACAACATCAAACAACATCCCGGAGCTCTACACACCCGCTTTAAACGAGGTTTCCAATAAGTCGGACGTTTATTGGTGACAAATCCGCACAGACACAGATGAGGCACAGCTTTCCTGTGACATGTATCAGTGTGGATCGTTGAAGTGTTATATTATCCATGCAAACTTAAGTTAACAAACAACCAAACATCGACAACAAAACCCCACCCAGTCCTGTATGGGCGCCTTCATTGGCCCGCGCGTCTGTAAATCCGTTCCCTCTTCATTGGGCTGCTGCCATTGGACGGCGGTGACGACAATCCTGCGCCGTGCTCCCGCCCACCGAGCGGATCAAGTTTGAATGAACAACAGCAGTCTATTCTGGAGGTGGTAGTTGCATTTGCAGTAATTATTAAAAGTGTGTATCATCTCACGGGTGCGCTGATCAAGGATGGACATGAAGAAAAGAATTCATCTAGAGTTGCGGAACCGCACTCCGTCAGACGTAAGTTGGCCTCACATGTCGCTGGTCATGTTTCACACTCCGCTAATGGAGAATCTTTCGTGTGATGTCTTGGCGTGGGGATACAAAGTTTCTTACAAGTTAAAAGATGATGGAGACGCGGGGTCACATTGTTGCTTCGCGATGGTGTTTCCCAGTCGGCAGGTGCTGCAGGTACGCTGGCTGAACTTTTGCGCGGCTCCGACCTCACGCTTCGTTGTGCAGTTTGAGAAATGCAGCACGGCTTTTTCATGCCAGCGGTATAAACAAGGCAACAAGGCTGAACGAGGAGCCATATTTGTAACTTTTGATCTGCGAACGCGCCCCTTTTCGTTTTAAACCCCTGTTACCGTGGTTCGCTCCTGGTGTTTGCTGTGCCGTCTGCATGCTTCGACTGGGGAATGCATTTACTGAAGCCTTTTTCTGCCGTGCGCTTGGCGCGTTAAGGATGCGGAAACTCAAAGTCATGAAATTATCAACGATGCATAAAGATCACAGCCTCGAAATATCGACGCGCGGCTGCACGCTGGACCTACAGTCACTCGACCTGTCCTGCTCGACTCGCTTATTTCTGCAGGAAGTGCGTTTGAGCATCTAACGGCGTGCAGTGGTGGAGCTGCAGCCCGTGCAGCGACCACCGGAGCCACGGTGCGCACAGATGGCCGAACGACAGCGGCGGCAGCACGCGTCGTTACCGGGCGAAAACACGGACGGACGAGACGCAGACACGCCCGCGTCGCCCTCAGCTGCCGGGCGTCCGTCGGTGGTTTCACCTCGACCGTCTCCGCCGATTTCCACTCGACGGGTCCAACCAGAGTGGAAACAAATGGTCGAGTCGCGTTGTTGCTCTAGTTTCCCAGAACTAGGACAAGCCGCCATTTTACTGAGAAACAAAGGCGACAAGAAGCGCGTCGAAAGCTCCGTTTATTCGACACCGACTGCGGACGATTCATCATACCTTCTTATTAACAGAAGTCTATACACGCCATCAATCCAATCGGCAACTGTTTAGCACAAGCAACAATGAAACGTTTGCCCGGCAGCTATGTAATCGGCTTTAGCTGCCCCTCCTACTCACAAATGACCCTGTGCACGACTCGTAGGTCTGTTTGGCTCCGACTGGTTTTGACTAATGTGCATCATCCTCTCCTAACACGGTGAGCAGCCACAGAAAGACCGCGCCGTGTCTGTTTGTACAGGAAAAACCGGCTAAATGTGATGCTGATGTGCGGATCACAGCGCATATACAGTAATTATCGAGAGCCGGTGCTCGCTGCTGATTGGCTGAGTCACGTTCAAGGCCCGATGACAGTTCACCTGTGAGCGCTCATCACCCGGTTTGAAACCCGGAGCAGCTCCTGTAGCTGGAGGACACCACGGTTCTGTTGTTTCTTTATTTATATAATAAAGTAACTGTAGCCTGTGCTGAAGTTCGGGCTCCCTACTTACTAAACCCCACTTTGCCAACTGTTGTTGTGCTTCGGGGTTGTGGATACAGGGAAGGATGGATTTCACTCCGGGGCCCTGAGGTTTCCTCCATATCACTTGTTCCTGGTGTACAGTGTCAGCTATAATGCAGCCACCATCTTGTGTCCCTGATCCAGCAGAAGGAACCTAAATCTAGTGTTATGACCCAAATCATTGTAAATTAATTAAATGTTTCCTATGTCAAGTTAACTACACACTGAAAAAAATAATATTTCTTATCAGTGTGTCTGCTAATTATTTTCTTTATTCATCAATAAGTAAAAACTGAAACGTGACCATCATTAATCCTTAAGGCCCTGAATAAATGTCTTTAAATGTCTTGTCACCTCTAATCGGACTCATACTGAACAGTTTGGTGTCTTTTTTTTTTCACTACTCATCCAAACGGCTTCATCGGACGTTTTTTTGTGTCGTTTGTTTTTCAGGTCAAAGAACTTGTGCTAGACAACTGTCGCTCAAATGAAGGAAAGATCGAGGGTCTAACAGACGAGTTCGAGGAGCTGGAGTTTCTAAGCACAATCAACGTTGGACTGACGACAGTGGCCCACTTGCCGAAGTTAAATAAACTCAAAAAGGTGGGTGTCGTTTCTGCAGAAAACCTGTGACTGTAGACGTCGGTGTTGCATATTTATATTGATAGTTTAATTGATCAACAGCTTGAACTCAGCGATAACAGGATCTCAGGGGGGTTAGAAGTTCTGGCAGAGAAGTGTCCTAACCTCACACACCTCAACCTCAGTGGAAACAAGATTAAAGACCTCAGCACAATAGAACCATTGGTAAGTGAGACCCTAAAACACCTGGGGGGGGGACACAACATACTAATCCAGTACATGATTTATCACTTTATCTTCCTTTAAACAGAAAGAATTGGGGACTCTGAAAAGCTTAGATCTGTTTAACTGTGAAGTAACGAACCTGAACGAGTACAGAGACAACGTATTCAAGCTACTACCCCAGCTCACGTACCTGGATGGGTACGACAAAGACGACAAAGAGGCACCAGATTCTGACGCCGAGGTTTACGCAGAGGGCTTGGATGACGAAGAGGAAGATGAAGATGGTGGGTTGGAAGCTATGTTTCTTTTTAGCATCTCTTTAATGTTGCGTTTTGAACGCCTGGCTAATAAATCACCATCAACGCCTTTCAGATGTAGATGAGGAGGAGTATGATGAAGATGCTGCACCGGGAGATGACGACGAGGAGGAGGAAGGAGAGGACGACGAAGAGGAGAATGAAGAGGAGGAGGAGGACCTCAGCGGAGAGGTTTTTAAAAATGGATTTATTGAAAATGGAAATGTTAAAAATGTTGAGTCGTATTCGCGCTAACTTTGCCATGACTTTTAAAAAAAGGAGGAAGAGGAGGAAGATCTGAACGACAGGGAGGTGGACGACGAGGATGAGGAAGGTGAGTTAAATGGTGATGAACTAACCTCAGATGTTGTCACCCTAATTCCATACTACATGCTAAGTGTGCACAGTTTACACTATGTAGTACATCATCTGCGTTCAGCGTTACCAGACTAGTTAACAACACATCTAAGAGACATAATCGAATCACTACATAGTACAGAACTGGGCTAATTCAGAAAAAACTTTATTGTCCATCACAAAGCGATGTGAACAGTTTGAGCCAAATTGAAGTAGCAAACGGTTAGAGCCAGCGTTGTTGTTGTTGTGATGTGAAAAACCTGAAAGAGAAGGTGAACGGGAAGCGTTTGATTCTGCGTCTTCACATGTGACTCTGCTTTTCTAGAAGAAGAGCGAGGTCAGAAGAGAAAAAGGGATCTGGATGAGGAAGGAGAGGAGGACGAGGACGATTGAGAGTCCTCCTGAATCTAAGTTGTGAACTGTTTGAAACTTGTATCTCCCAGTCACTTCCCAATAACCCCATGTATCCCCCCCCACCCCCCCAGTTTCATATTGCAGTAGGAGTGGTTATTTTGTTATTGGCCAGTCAGGTAGATGGGGGTTGTCTGGAGAAATAAGTTAAATCTCTGTACATTTGTTGCTCCCGTGTTCCAGTCTTTATGGTCCACTTTTAACTGCTTTGTGGACACCGATTTTGTATTATCAAATATAGCAAAGACAAACCTTTTTAAGAAATGTTTTTGTTTTCTGACTGTTTGTGTAAGACCAGTTTCTGATGTATTTTAAGACCCCGACCCCCCCTTCAAAAGAAAAACCTAAATGAAACAAACAAAAAAAAAAACCGAGTGCATGTCTAATACATTTTAAAGTCAACTACTGGATTTCATGTATGGCTGTCCTCTCCTCGTCTTAAACTTATTTTTGCATTGTACTTTTGTTGTTTTTTTTTTTGTTTTTTTTAACGTAAGTTATGTATTTTTAGTGTCACCAGTATGCCAATACTCTCTGCTGTCCTGGTGTGAACCTTCTGTCTGAACATGCACAGTGTGACCCTCACAGGGCATATTTTTAAATCCTAGCAGAAAAATGTCTGCCCTTGTCAAAGCTGCTCCTCCTCCTTAAACCCTCAGCTTTGATAGTTCGGAAATTACGTGTTCTATTGTAAATAATGACCAAATCTATTTTTTTGTATTCTCTTTGATGACGGCAGACATTTAAACAGACGACTGAGGTGAAACTATGAATTGTAATAAGATATTAAATATGTATGCTGCTTTATCTAAAATACGCAGTGTGAAATTTCTTGAATTTGAAGATAACTTTGTATGCATAATCTTTCCATGAAGAGAAACATTCAACATCTGAACTCATTATCGCTTTTTCCACATGTTTTTTTTTTTTTTTTAAATTGACACACAGGTTGCATTTTGTGACGGTGGTGTAGAGAAGTGCTCGATATAAAAGGAGGGTACAAGCCCAGCTTATGTGCATTGAAAATGTTTTGTTTCAAAGTGTAAACTATGGAAAACAGCCAGTTGTGTGAAGCTCGTTTTCACTAGTATACACAATGGTCAAATTGGCCTACCTCAGTGATTTTTCACTCTGTTAAATCCACTGTCATTAGTCAAATTCTGTTTCTTTTTTCCTCCCATTCACTTCAATAAATCCCTTTTATATATGTTTTGACGTTTGTGGTCTTTGTACAATAACGCAGCAAAGTCTAAAGAGAAATCCAGGTTTAGGTCCTCAGGTATTTATTTATTTTTTTCTCTATATGACACATCGTGTTAGATGTGGGGAAAAACAAACTGCCTTGTTATTCCAAAACGATGAACTACTCAGGTTGATTTCAGCCCTCAGCACACATTCACATCAGAGGCCCTGACATCGACACCACGGCTCCATCTGTACCCGTGTTTCACTGTAGCTCATGAGTCTCCGGTAGATCACTTTACCACCATCTACTTTCACTTTTATTTTCCTGCTAGAAGCGGACGTGTGTATCTGCTCCAGTGGTTTAAATCCACATTTAATGAGTTCCAATGTTTTTTCTTTCAGTATCTGTTATTCAAAGCTATGAAACTTTGACCCCTTCTTGTACTTGCAGGAAAAACTAACCTTCACTACTTTACTTACTTTTTACTTAGTCTCGGTTCAAGAGAGGCGGCAGATTCCTCTTTCTCCTTCCCAAGTCCACCAAGAGCTGAACCAACAAGAGCAAATCTTTTTGTAAACCTTTTGGAAACTGCTTGAACCTGGCTGATGTAAAACAGCCAATCAAATATGAATCAAATTTAACCTGTTATTTAGTATAAGCTTCCTGATGATACACGTGGAGAAGGAGAGGCACATGACCTTAAGTCTCTAGAGCAAAATTACATCTACAGGTAAACACATCTCAGTAATAAGTAATATACTTAGTTTAAATGTAAAAGGACGGTTATTACAGTTGTTGGACTGTCAGGAAAAGGCAAGAATATATATCATACCTTATGTGAAGTTCTGTTTTTGGGGTCAAACTAATACCACATAAGGTACAGTCTTACACAAATCTCGCCATTTCAACCAGAAACATTCAGCAAATTCTATCAAGCATCACAATCATTACCTGTGCAGCCACGTCATACAAAAACAATCGGATTAACTAATGTTAATGTCAAAAACTTGTTATTAGCTGAAAAGGTAAAATAAATAAAAGTGTATGTACATTACTGCCCTTAAAATTAGCCCTAAAAACCAATAATAACCTGCGAAGCTTCCCTTGAGATTATATCTGAGTACTTACACAAGTCCACCACCTCTGGATCCTCGTGTCCCTGCTGCTTTCCTACTATTTAAATCAAGAATACAGAACCAGCCACTCCCTGGGAAAAGACTGCGTTGGTGTGCATCTGTGTCAGTGCTGTGAAGTAAGTTTACAGCCAACTGTAGGTGAGAAAAGAACGGGACAAGTCGTTCTGTCTGCAAGGTTCAAAACTACTTCTACTACTACACGTCAGCCATGTTGAGGTGACGTTGGAGCTCCCAGCAGCTGTGACTGCAGCACGTTCGAAGGCCTTAAGGATGAGATACTGTGACAGCCTTTAAATGCTTCAGTTTTGCATAAAGTGAGAATTCAGAGGTGGTTTGGTCAGTATAGGAGGATGCGTGTGGGGGCTTTTTGTTGCATGGCGATAAATGACAGGCATAGTGAGACGCAGAGAGTCTGGATTTAAATCTGCAGGAACTGATCACTAGTTTTGAAACTGTGCTAGACCAAGAATATTAATTTGTAAAAACAGATAATACCAAAATTCACAAGATCATTAACCTTCCTTAACTTTGATTTAAGGTGGTTATTCATTAATGCTGCTTTGCCATCTCCATTACATCATTACCACATCCCAGTAATCGCACCAGTTAAGATATCATCCAACAGTTACAATATTATTATGTGCAGTATGTGGGGCAGCAGGAATGAAGTCAGGAGATAATGTGACATATCAAAATAGCAGAGTGGGAGGGCTCAGGAGCTTTTGGAGGTCAGAATTGGGGGCAAAGGAAGCAGCTTTGCCAGTCCAGGAGGCCAAGAGGTCAGACGTTGTTGGGGCTAACGTTCTTCAGGTTGTTCAGCTCCAGCTCCAGCTGGCGTATTCGCACATCCTTGGTTGTCAGCTCTTCCTTCAACCGTCGCAACTCATCCTGCTGCCGGAAGAACATCCGCAGGAGCTATAAATTAAATAAAAATGTGACAGTACATAACAAAAATGGAAATATAGAGATAAAAATTGAAAAGATAGTGGAACTGCTGTATACTTTGACAAAATCATTTCACCTCAAGGTCCATTTAGCAGCTCCTCTGGATCATATCATGCCAACATTACATTACAGTGACAATTTGTGATATTGCTACCAACTGAGTTTTGAAGTGAGATTGTTGGAGATTGAATTGATTGAACTCTGAAACTTCATCAACAAAACAGTCGTGTTTCAACTACCTCTTACAGCGCTACTTTCTTCTTCCACATCCTTTTCTAAGTCTGAGAATCTAACCATGCTTGAAACTGTCTTCTAACCCTAGATAAATATTAATGGAGCTAAAGAAATCCTGTATTCACACCTCATTCTCTGTCCTGGGCGGTACGTTCTCCAGCAGGTCAATCCCATTCACTACCATTGTCTTCTTTTCCTTCACTGGGGCCTTGAACACTAACTGGTTTGGCCGGTGGTAACCGTCCTTCAGGGACATCAGGACTGGGTCTGAACAAAGGAGCAAAAACACTCACACAATGTCTGTGAAACCAGTAGGAAGCATGGAGACGCTTGAGATGTTCACAGATCACCACAGATCATCACCCATATTACTGCTCACTTTCTTTGTAAATATGCATCACGCCTCGGACATGACTTCCTTCCTTCACTTCACCAAATCAAGGATCATATGTATTTGATTAGAATCCTAACATAGGGTTATATTTGGCAAAACGTTTGCTGGTTTGTTAAAAACCACCTGAGAAGAAGCCCCAGACAACCCAGTGTGTGTTGTTGTTTACCTCTGTCGATGCCGCTCAGCCATTCACTGGCAGACAGCGCAGGTTCTGTTCCCGCTGTCATGGGGTAGATGTCCTCCTGGTATGTGTCTGACTGTGAACCAGGACACACCACATATATTCTTATTTTAATGATTAGATTTAGTCCAGTTGATTTTCTAAAAGTCTGAAAAAGCAGCTCACATGATGTACAGTATTTCTTTTTCCACCAACCACCAACACATTTGCTCTCAAACCAATAAATGATCATTACCATTATTACCTTTTCTGTTCAGATTAATACCCGTTTGCTTGGCTTAGCTCTGATTAACTAGATTACTGAGAGTATTTCTGTTCATTTGATGCCAGCGGAGGTTGATTAAGTCAGACTAATATGATTTATAAAATAAAAATAGAACTGTTAGTTCCAGTATGCAATTCCCACTGACCCTCCTTGGCACGATCATCGATATGGGCTCAATCAAACCCTTTAGGGTAACTAGCTTGTAGAAGCGGAACACCTCACAGGATGCCACGTCCAGCCCGTGCTTTGGCATCACACCTGCAGACAAGAACAGGAGTGTGTGATGAGACTGCTGTTTTGACAAAATAAAAGCTGTTTCCAGTATTCATGGGTAACTGAAGTCACATCAGAAAGAGAAACTGTCAAAATGTCAACCGGCTGCTCTACAGTATGCCTGCACTGTTAATAGAGTCACTAAGCTTCACGGCGGAAATGTCTCAATGAATTTGATCCATTAGACATGTTACCCCACTTTCAGAGTGATTGATTCCCCCTACTATATCTAAAGACTGCTAATGAAGTCATTAGGTTTCTGCTCTCAGTACGAGAGATCATGTGTTGCACATCAGCACATGACTTACCTAGTCCTTTCTGTGGGGCTGGGGACCGGAACTCCATTAGGTACTGGATATATGGCTTCTCTGTGGTAATCTCAAAGTAACGGATGTTACCGTCACCCTGCCAAGGCACCAGAATGTTATTGTATTGTAATGTTATTATATATCACAACGCACATCAGTCTAATGCTGACTTGTTTGATTTTCACAACTTTAAATGAACAAATTGTACTTCAGATGAAAATGTAATGCTCCAGCAGAACAACAGCAGCTGGAAAGAGAGATGTAAATCTCCTAAAAACTAAACTCAGTTTTCATTGTAAATTGATTGACATGCAAAAATCTTGGATACAGAGAACATGACAGGTAAAGCATTGTTTGAATAACCACCTGTTCCTCTAGGTCCTTTTGCATGTGCTGCATGACTTGATGAAAGTCAAAAGTCCATAACTCTTAACTCCACAACAAGTACATTTTTCTGCAATACAGAATTTCTGCTTTTACCTCCACACTGTAGCTGTTGTTTGTCTACATTTATTTAATACAGTAAATGAATGATTGCTCACATGTAGCAGCCAAAAATAGTTTTTTGACACACATGAAGGGACAGTACTAACCTTGCCTGCCAAGTACAACATGTGTGTGTCAGCATCATAGAAGGGAAACAACAGTCCTGAGAGGCCGTCTATGTCCTCGTCCACAATTGGCATGGACAGATCCTCCTGGGAAGAACCACACACACACACACACATAGAGAATTAAACACACACACTTGCTCCACCCACTCTGGCATTATAAGTATAGCCCATATGGAGGTGTTGCCTGACCTGATCCCAGAGAGCGATCTGCCGGGTGTTCCAGCGAGAAACCCCTGTGGTGAGAAGACGCTTCATGTTGCCCAGGAACACAACGCGGTTTACACGGTGGTTCTTACAACTGGCTTGCTAGTGGAGCAGCACAGAGACAGAATGAGGCTTTAATGTTACATTCAGTCTGTTTTGTATGTTGACTAAGAAGAGCAGAAGTCTTCAGGTATACTTTCCCATTTTTTCCAAGTAGTGACATAAAATTCTAGACTAAGGAAAGAAAATAATGACACGATGAAAGGTATCATAGCTCAGCTTTTATAGAGTTAGTCTAGGAGCTTTGCATATAAGCATAATTTAACTCATTTACTTGTTAACTGAAATAGCACTGCAAACAAAACACGTCTGTCATCCTCTGCTGGTATCTTTGCATATAAATCTGCATTTCAGGCACAGAATATTTTCATGATTTATCACTTGCAACAGAAGAGCAGAGGTGATCCAGCAGCAAGCTCAGCAAGCTGACAACATTAAGAAAAGTGTTGCAAACCTGTCTATGTTTTATTTAACACAAGTGAATAACTTACTAAGTACTAATGTAATTAAATCATTTAGCTGAGATTTTAAAAACTGAACTGCCTCCTACAAAGCAAAGTCTGTACACAGTTCACAGGCCAAATTGCATGTTTGTAGACAGCCTAACATTACACAACATACACTGATCAGCCACAACATTAAATCCATCTGGTGGTTTCACAGTCCACACACTTTTTACATTATAAGTTAAATAAGTGTTCAGTAAAACAAAATGCATCATCGTTAATCAAATTTAATTCTGTAAATATGACAGAGAAGTCAGTAAGTTCCACTGAAAGAGTTCATTTTTAATATAAACCTATGACAATTGTTACGCCAGTGTCCACTCCCATTTCATCCCTCTAACCTGAAGGACTCTTCCGGAGCGCGGCTCAATGACACGCAGCTTCTTGTCTTTGCAGCTGGTGGCCAGCAGGCTGCCGTCTGTGTTGAAGGACATGCTGAGGATGACGTCGGTGTGACAGTCGATCATTTTCACCGGCTCTCCAATCTCAAGGTTCCAGATCAGGATCTGACACAGTCAGGAAAGATTGTTTGTAAGATGCACTTATTACTGTTATAATGATAAATCATACTAAAACATAAAACAAAATTTTGAATTTAAAGATAGATCATTTATATTGTATTTATGAACTTATGAATTATGAGATATAAACATTGTTGCATGTACATTTTCCCAATTGTAGTATGAGAGCGGATCTGTTGTAGGTCAAACATAAAGCATTAATTGGCCTTAAGAGGGGACATTTCCTTCAATGCATCTGCTGGTATCAGTCTAAACTGTGTTGTACTATTGTGGTACCTTATAATCATAGCCAGCACTGAAGAGGATGCCGCTGCTGGTGGGGTGCCACTCGATCAGACCCACTCGTCTGCTGTGACCGTACAGCTCCAGCACCGCCTCTGTCATGTTGCGCCTCAGACCCCCCTCTGGGATCTCCCATACTCGCACCTGCCATGTTCACAAACACACAGAATGTAAATGAGTACAGGCTGTGATGAAACGTGCACACAAACCTACAGCGTCTATGAGAATTTGTACTGAGTAAAGGTGAGTTGTATTATTGTGCCAGGGGCCACTACATGTTTTTCATAAATCATTATGATGAAGTCCAAACTACATTCCCTGTGACACAGATAAAGATCCCTCTGATCAAAAATAGAACATGATATCAGCGTAGCTTGTTGCATTAGGATTAGAGTGGATTACGGTGGTTGCTGCAGGCTCTGTGTTGGACCAGAGGAGATTATCCTTCAACAAGTGAAAGTACTATATGCAACACAGTGCTGGTGGCACACAGTGGCTTTGCTTTGCTCAACAGAGTAATGTAACAGGTGCATGAAATAGTTATTGAGAACAGGCATATGTGCCTTGCTCAAAGGCATTTTGCATCTGTCATTTGCCATTTTCAGGCCACTGGGCCATGACAACAACAGCAGGGTCCAGAGCAGCTGTTGGCTCAAATCCAATCACAAGCTTGTGTCCAGCACAAACTCTCAGTGACCCTCTGGCCATAATAAACTTCTTTGCCTCGGCTCTCTTGTTCTCTGATGTCGCAGAGAGTAAGTTAGTTTGTTTTTCTCATCTTCAGAGTCATCAAGTTATGCTGCAATTGTCCTGGTAAGAATCAAACATAAAAAAACAAAAAGCTGAAGGGCACTTACTGAGGTGTCCTCAGAGCAGGACGCTATGATGTTTTCAAAGAAGGGGTTCCACTTGATATCCAGTACATTGCCTTGATGGCCACACACTTTGGGGTAATGAGAGTCCAGGCGACCAGGCTGAAACAGAGTGACAGTGCTGCGTTATTTTACATTTACTTTTTCTGCTTGTGGATGGAGAAAGAAATCAAATATCAGCAGGTATTAGGATTGCAGACACATATTTAATATTTTGTTCCCAGCCCACATGTATT
The DNA here is from genome assembly GCF_900324465.2 of Anabas testudineus. NCBI lineage: Eukaryota > Metazoa > Chordata > Actinopteri > Anabantiformes > Anabantidae > Anabas > Anabas testudineus. Next base: position 14,505,118 of record NC_046612.1, read on the forward strand.
GATAAGATGGCTGATAAACTGCAGTGGTGACAAATGTGCAACAAAAAACAAACAGAAATTACAGAAAACAACAGTAGAAAAGAAAGAGAGAGAGATTTTTTAGAAAATGTTTTATTAATAATTAATGAATAAATAAACAATCAGTGTCTAGATTATAACTAAAACTCATAACGTAATAAAAATAAATGATATGACTTAAGTCCTGAACAAAACCCAACAGATCTGAGGTATTTTATTGTTATTGTAATAACCCACAGAGTCCACAGAGGGGCACTGGTTCATAACAGCACACAACAGAAACCTCTTAATGTCGGTCATGATGTCATGAATGTTTGATGTCACTTCAATCCATTGACCTCGTTTTTATTTCCTCTGAGATTTGTTTTAGGAGCGTTGGGTCACGTCTCAATGAAATCCTGTGCATGTGTGTGTATTTAGATGCATTATCCTCAGTGAACCATGAACATTTACTCCAGATGAATTACCAGGACTTAACAAGCTGACAAGTCAGAGAGCTAGCACCAACAGGAGAAGACGTGGTGCAAAATTCATAGCAATATACACTAATGTTTCATACATACAAAAAAGAAAGCAGTTCACAAATCACCTCACCAAATACACATCAGCAAGCAGGAAGTCCTTTCCAGAAAAATGTAAAATTTCCTAGTTACACTTTGCAGACAAGTGGAAAACTCACATGCAAGTATACGTAGATAAACATATATACAGTAATGTTTTCTACAAATGTTGCTGTGACTGGGAGGTTTTAACACAGCCTTAAAACATTAATAACACAGGATCTAAGGCACTCCTTATTCAGGTGCTAAAATCACCATCTGTTGGGAACCACAGGGTTCAGAGGGTCCATGAGGTTTGATAAAGAAAATCAAGTTATTATGGAGCATGAAATGAATAATAAAGACTCCTTAGCGCCTCCACTGGTACTTCTCAACCACAGAAGGATAAAAAAAAAATTAGAAAAAGACACTGTAACCGTTTTCTTGAATTGCAGGAAACCACCACAGATCCACATTAGGCCTTTTTCTCTTTCTGCAGCTCATTTCCTGGAGCTGTGGCACAGATGAGCGCTCGTGGTGACACAGATGTGCTGGCCAGGTACCAGCGGATCCAGAGCACTGTGATTGCTGTCAACTCTTATTGAGCTGTAATTCCCAATAAATCGTTATTAATCTGGCTTGCCACAGCTGATCACAAGATGAATGTTTTCAGAATATAATGTGGTTCCTCCGGCTATAATGAACAGGAAGAACTGAACTACTAATCTCGTTTGATCAGATCCACTCGTCCTGTTATACGAGTCTAATTTTGTTGTTTCTATGCTGCTATACATGTAGGTTTCTTCTCTAACAGCTCAGTGTTTCTGCAGTTGTGATTTTTGCAGAAGCAGTTATAAATATTCTTCCAGAAGGCTGTCCACTACTTCACGCAAAGTGCTGAGTTGTCATGTTTATCGAGTTTAACTGATTGCATTTTCTGCTGCTGTGACTTATTTCAGTTATTGCTCTAATGCATGGTGCTTTTGTGCACGTTTGCTCTGCTCTACAGTCAGGTGGTTTGATCATTTTTGTTTCCATGTGTGGGAAATATCCTTCCTATATATACCTATAATACATGTACACTGCAAACATTACACAGATGAGTCCGATACTGCTACATATTTTACTTTACAAATAAAATTAAATCAAATCATGCTGGTAAATAGAAAAAAACACTATTGTATGGTTGTTGTATTAGCTAACAGCACAATAAGATTGCAAGTCAATTAGTATGGGCAATTAAATGTGGGCACAAAACTAGCCAACACAATATCACAAAACTTAAAACAACATCTTCAAATTACGACTTCTGTCTGACAATCTTCTGTCTCACAGTTCAAATCTGGAGGATATTTAATTTTCATTGTGGTTCAATGTTTACTATACAAAAATATAGGAGTAACAGTAAGAGTACTTATTGAAAAAGCACTACACCCACTGAACTGTCTTTCTTTGTCTGAGGGGTGTGAAGAGGTGTTTGTGACCTTATGTGTGATTTTCTGGGCTGCTCTGTGGGCCAGGTGGTGCCAGCAGTGGTCCTTCCACTTGTTAGTAGCCGTGTCTGGGAGCACCATATGGCTGTCTCGCCGGCTATCTTTGTAATATGTCTGCTGTGCTCATACTCCGACATTAGCCAAACCCATCGACGATTAGTTTTGATTCCTACTGGAGCTGGAGGAGCTCATTTTTAACTGTAATAGTTCCTTCTTAAAAGAATGGAAAACTGATTTCTTTGTTTAAGCTTTTCTGCCCTGGCTGAAAAATACCTGGAGCTCAGGGACAGGGGTCTTTTTGCAGTTTTTCTAGCTGTTGGGACTGATCTCATTTATGTGGTATGCCACAGATTTTTTTGGTGATGGCATCTAACTAAAAACTACAGCCATCTATTGATCTTGGTTAAAAGTGTGACTGGTGACATCAGTCTGCATACCATGCCTTACGGTTCAACCTTACAGCAACTCTTTTATACAAGAGGTCACTTCAGTTTGCTGATGTTTGCTGATAAAACACCAGCCTACATCCCACAGAAGGTGGCAACTGTGTTGCTGCTGAACATGATAAATACCATTTATGAACTTGTCAACTCAGCAGAAACCCGAAGAAATGCTTTACCGTGATACTTTAACTTTCAGGAAATCAATCAAGTCGTGGTCTTTGGACAGGTCAAGGATAGAGTCATTACACAGGATGAAAAAGCACTTCAGTAAAATATGAGTTTCAGTTCATGAATTACTATTTACTGAAGATGATTATGTAAAAATAACTATATTTTCAATTGCTCTTACACTAAAAGAAACTACTACAAACATCTGCCATCTACCTTTTCCCTCAATGTATTCATAAATAATAAATATAAAATGACCAATCTGACCTTTTCTTTCTATGTGAGCAATCATTAATCTTCGACATTCAAACAAAGGCTACTGTCGTTACACAGTATGCTGCTGCTCTTGTGAGTGCTACAGAGTACTTATTGAGTTCAGCTGTACAGGTAGACAAAAGGAATATCTCCTCCTGTTTATCTGACACTAAGCACCACTCCACCACTGAGTCTGTGACCTAAGATCTTAAGTAAATAATAATTAATAAAGAAATTAAATGTTAGTGCAAACGTAGATGCACACATACTATTCATATGACTGAGCACCACAGTCCAAGTGAAATAGCTGACGTGTCCCTGCTTCAGACAGCCGGACTGCTCTTGCTGAACACTTCCTCTGCCTGATAACAGCTCGACTCGACCCTGCTCAGTGGCCAAGTGGTGTTCAAGTATCTTGGCAAAGTCTCTCTTAAAGTGGCAAAACAACTTAATGGTTTCTCAAACTCACCCATTATCTACAAAGTGCAGTGAAACAAAAGCTACATTAAAAGCTTTGTGGAAAAATATAGTGAAAATATGGTGATACATCACAAAAATGCAACAGCAGCCAACATCCAATAGGAATAAAATAACTTTCAGCTAATTGGAGCTCTTGGAACAGATATGTTCCACTTTCCACAGTCAGTTTATGACTTTACGGTCTGCAGTAAGGATGAATATATTTGCCGAATGTGAAGCAAATTTTCAGTGAGAAGAAAGAAATGCATGCTCTTTTCCTATAATTCCAAAACAACAGTGCTTTTTTGTTGTATTTATGTGTGATCCGACTGCGTTTTCATGTGCTGCTATTGGTAATACTACCTCGTTACAACTTTGGCTTCAGATTCTGATTGAAGTAAATAGTGAAGGCTATAAGCAGGTAGTAAAGAAGTTTGTGGAAAAAAGCTCTGCAAATTCTGATTTCACTGTACTATTAAGTAAATAAAACCAGAGGGGTAATGGTCAGTTTTCATCATTCATTTTGGAGGCTGTAGTGTGTTTATCTAGCTTCACTTATATGAAAAAGCAAAGACGAAGATAAAATTACATAAACACCTGTCAGCTGCACACTAACGCCATCTTTTAAAATTATCATATAGTTGTGTTAACTCTAAAACTGAATATTATCACCTTCATGAAGTGAACTGCATTTGTTTTGTGTACTCAAAAACTCCCAACTCAGAGTATTACAAAGTAATAATCTAATGTAAATACTTCACCTGTGTTTCACTTAGAGTAAGATATGATTGTAAACTAAACATCATGTACATTTTCAAAAACATGATATTTCCAAATACTCTACTCTATAAAGCACTTTGTGAGGACTGACAACAACTGATTATTTACACACAATAATAAAATGAGACACATCTCGAAGTGTCCCATTCATTGTTTTACACTGGTCGACGCAGCAACAAACAGCAAATCAAGAGTGAAGTGGTTCCAGTTACCTGAGATACAGGTATGACAATGAAAGAGCCCCCGCCAGCACTCTCAGTGACGACTGCCACGAACTTGGAATTGACGGCACAGAAATGGTTGTCATGGACGTTCTTGGTGATGGGAATACCTTCGAAGCAGTGCTCCCGGTTGCCGACTTTTCCATATACATTTCGAAACTTGGAGCTTCGGTAGGTCGGACGCCATGACATCTGGAAAGAAAAAAAAAAAGCCCAGGGATAAACGAGTATTCTAAAACCCAAAGGTACATTATGAGGTGGAACCAGTGAACATTTGACATCTCTGATTGACTAAACCGTCAAACAATCTTCTGTTATTTGATGATGAATGGATTAATTAGTTCAGGACTGTTCTATTACAGTAAGTATCTACACACACAAAAGGTTTTTAACCTGAATTCTCTTTCCTGAAAAAACAAAACAACAACAAAAACAAAGGTCCCCTAAACTGTGTATTGTGTATTGTGCTTATCGTGGTGGAGCAGCTATTTTAAGCTATTGTCAGGTGCTGGCAAATGATACAGTCATGATAATAATTGTGAGGAAAGAATCAGTAAAACGTAATGCCACATTTCCATCTACCAACGCCACAGTTGTAGGGTGGGCTGTCCCATCTGTGCAGACATGATAACAACCACACATGCAATTATGGGAAATTCTCCAAATTGGTCATGGGTGTGAGACTTTCAGAGGGTGAAAACAGGGTGACAACGGTTTTGACACTATTTCATGTTCCCCCACAGCCAGTGAGTAATGTGTCAAGAAAGAAAGCTATAGTAAAATAGTTTTTCCAAATAACTTAATCCCAAAACCTAAAGCTGTATAAACCAAAATGATGAATGTCTGACAAACACTGCACATTACAACATGCTCTGTTGTTAGTCACTCTATTTTGCAGCATTGTACAACAGAAAAGCAGCCATTGTTTGTAGCCACTCCACACAACAAAGCAGAAGTGGACGTGTTCAACTCAAGATGCTTCTTTCGTTTGTCACTTCACCACAGGAATGCACTGATGGAGCTCTTGAATTTTGGCCTCTTCAGGGAGATTTAGAAGTTGACCCAGCCACAGGAAGTGGATGTCAAACAAGGTTTGTCCCACAAACAAAGAGGTTGTGGGATTTCGCTGATGAATATGACAACATGTAAAGAAAGCTAAGCCAGATTTCAGTGACAGTAGTGATGGAGACTATATCATTTAGCAACAGGAACCGGACAGAGAGGATTTATGACTCCAGTCAGATCAGTGGCAACAATGCTGGATGACATCAGACAGTCCTCCATTCAGCATTGTTCTTGAGATAAGGAGGGGAACTGGTGGGAGTGGTGTACACTTATAAACATCCCAGCACCACGCTGCTGCTATAGTCTTTCCCTGCCTCTTTCCATCTCAAACCAGACTGGAGAAATGGAGGCTGGCAATCACTTCATCCTCATCATAGCACCTAATATAATTTTCAGACATTTACCAAGAAAGATGTGCCAAATCTTTTGAGTTTTCAGTATCATAAATAACAAGTAACTAAGCACAACTACTTCAATACTATGTGCATTTTACTACAGTATTTCAGATTTCTGCTACTTCTACTTAATTCCACATTAGAATATTTAAAAATGTACTTTTTACTTTACCACATTTACCTGACAGCTGTAATTAGTTATAGCATATGATGGGTTCTAAATTATATCATATTTGTAATAGATTTAACTGCCTGTGGTTACTATTGTTCCAAAATCAAATGATATGAATTCAAAAGGTGCCACAGGAATGAAATGTATGCAGGCAAAGTCCATGTGTTATACAGACCCTCCTGTATGTTTCTTGCGGTGTGGTTCATATATGATTCTACTCATTCCATGCAGATCCAGACGGACAGCTCTGAAGCTATGTCTATACTGAATGAGCAGCATAAAGCCAGCTTGTTAAAGAATTAATGTAGAACAGAAGAGCAGCAGAAAGTGGCCTGAGGGACGGTTAGAGTAGAGGAAAAGAGGAGACTCGCCTGCTTTGAGCTCTCTTTACAAGGATGCTCATTCATTGGTCACTGGTGTATGGCACAGAGAGAATGTCTGTCTGTGTGTTTGTGCCTTTTTTATGTGACGAAGGTTTGCCGCATAACAACACACGGATCATGAGCAGCAGAACAAAACATAGAAACTCAGAGGAGAAATGGCTCTGTATCTATCAACACAGATCACAAGACCTGCACACTGTGAGCATGACTCCCTCCAGGGCTACACAGTGTGAGGTTGTCTCAACTTTGTCTCGACAGTTTGCATCATTTCTTCAGCATTCAGTGGGTTTCATGTAAAATCCCTGTCATTTCTTAGTTGCATCACATATCTGACCAGCACATCAGTCATCAGGATCACCCCTTTGAAAATGCCACCTTACCTTAACCAGCGTTCTGACAGTGACTCTATGAGCACTATCACAGTGTTCCTGCGGCCTTCTCAGTTTGCAAACATCCACCCTCCTCAAGCCACTGGGACCTCTTCTTTTCCTTCCTTCCGCTTCAAATCCAAGCAGGCAGCATGTGTCTGTTCTACCTCCTTCTGTCATGTATTTCTCCACCCTCCCCTTTAACTTCACTCTGCCCACCCTCTTCTCCTCCTACTAGTACTGATAGCTGGCGGGCTAGCACTCACCCTTCCTCCTCTTACCCTCTTCTCCCATCCTGCCACTCATTGTAGCCTCACTCTCTGTCTAAGTGTCTCCTACCACAGTTCAAGCTGAGCTGAGAAGACATAGCAGCATTAGAGCAGTAGCCATTCATCTTTCCTCATCTCTCACCCGCTGCTTGTTTGGAATTACAAGGCCCTTCTGGCTGATTCCCAGCACTGCCGGAGTTTTCCCTAAGCCCATCTTCTTTTCTTCTTTCATCTTGGCCTCCTTAGTCTAGCCTTGCACTCCACGGGTATGAAACCTACCTTTTTAAGAGTTAATAGGCGCCTTAAATCTTTTTTGTTTCTAATTTAATCGTTAACCTACAGTCATTATGAGTCCATGTTCTGAAAAGTGTCAACAATAATTCTGTTTTAGTAAAAAGCACTAACTGAACCTCACTGACACGTTTCTCACTGACAAAAATATTAAGAAATAAATAAATAAAAGTAAATCAAAAAAATCTATCATTTAACATATTGCATGCATGCATATTCAATAAGGCTAGATGTAATAGTGTGAATGACACAAGCTCCTACTGTAAATCATTGTCTGTTTCTTACTGGGGGACCTTGGATTCTCTCCTCTTTCACTACAGATAACATGGCCCCTGGTCAGGTCGTTATTCTGGGGCAGGTGTTACAGTGAAAATTGCATTCCCTGATGATCGTCTGTGTGCTTGAAATGTGGGTGGAGCCCTGGAGCTAGGTACTTTGGCTTGGTGGGTAGGCATGTGTCTCACAGCTCTGTGTGTAGTATATGTGTCTTTTGCCTTTATTATGTATTACACGTGTGTGTTTGCGTGTCTGCAACCATGTCTGACCATATGGTGTCTGTTTGCAGCAGTATACATTCACTGTACTGTTCATGGCTGTGAGGCAGACCACTCCAGAGAGCAGACTGTGTTTACTGAGTCTTTTTATATCTTGCCTAAAGACGCTCAGTCTTTGTTTTAACCTTCTGCCCAATATCTGCCCAAATGTCTGCTCTCAGTTGAAACAATGACCATATTCAAAAAATGGCTGTAGAATAGCCATAAAACCCTTTTACGTAGTTCTTTTCATAAGAATAGAAAGATCACTTCCATCATCCCAGCTGCAGTTAAAGTCCACACTTGTCGATCTATACACAGTTAATACAGACGCATTATGAACCGCAGAAAGCCATTCAAACACCACCAATGAATCAATGAATTAAACCATTCCAATCAAGATTTTCTCAATGTTGGTGCCAAATAAGGAAGTAAGACCATGTGAGCTCACAGTCAATAGATACAAAGGGGAAATCCACAGGGCGACTGCATGTCTTGTCACTCAGAAACAGTGAAGCTCTGTTCAGCCTTTTCCTCCTCTCCCTCAGCGGTGACACTGCACAGTCATTTATGATGACCTCCATCTCAACAAGAAGTAAACATTACAAAAAGAGAGTTATCCTATTGGCTCTTTTGGCCTCATTTTCGCTCAGCATGAAGCGGGATCTCTTGTAACTCACACAGGAAGTGTCACAGCTGAGCTGAAAGTTCTGGGATATTTTCTACACTGCTATAGCAATGCCTGATTGGACAACTGTGGATTCAAAAGGCCTTTGTGTGCTGTGAAGTTGTAGATTATTGGTGAGATTGTTTGGGCAAAAGTAATCTGACAACTGACGTTGTGAGGCAATTTTTTACTATTCAAAAACAGCTGCATGTTGGCAGCTCATATAGTCAGAATCAGCATCATTAGTGGTTGGTGTTGGGCACCTTAACTCTGTCTAATGCAGTAATGATATAGTACGTTTTCTTACAAATTTACAATTTAAGTGTATTTCGTTGTAAAAATGCACTAATAACTAAATAACGACAAAATGTTAAGTACATATTTGAAAAGCTATATACCATAAATAATGACTATAATATCAGCAGGAAATTATAAAAGCAAACAAATCAATTTGTCAGTTGTTAACAACTGTGTGAAGAAATACTGCAATAATTTAACAAATGTATTTGGAATAGAAATGCTTACAATATAGAGTTCTGCTGCAATTGATTATTGTCCTAAATATCTTTATTGCAACAAAAAGAAGACTGGGCTAATGGTTAACAGTACACAGACCCAAAGTGAAACCAGAACTGCCAAATTCTCTTCCAGCAGAAAAACCTAATTTATAATCCCACTGACTTTTTAAACAATGATAATTGCTACAATCATTCCTCAGTGTTATATGCTTGCTCCATATGTCTGGATTAGGATGGCAGTTGTTTTTATACAGATATATATTCTTCTGACATTTTACAAGCACTGTTTCTATAATGACCTTTGCAGGCAACACTAAAACAAATGTAGGTTTGCAACGTTGTTTGTTCACAAAGACGGATTACAGAAATGGTAAATGAGAGATCATAGTAAGTCACCAAAGCTACAACTAGCCCGTCCATGACATCATGACTTCAGCTCTCTAAAAAGCAAAGCTTAAATCAAGTTAAAGTCTCCGGTCAGCAATAATATCTGACAGCTGTTTAAGTCATAACAAAAATATAAGCAGTGAATAAAGCAGCAGTTGGCACTTCAAAAGGTGCAAGGTGCACTTAAAAGTTTCTATTAGACAGTACACTACCAGCACTCTTACAGACCCTACAAATCTTGCTTCACAAAAACAGCTGCTTAGATTATGCATAATGTTCAGGCCAGGGAAACAACACCTGTGCATGTGTGTCTTTTAAGGCATCACATTCACAGAAGAAGCACGTGATAGCGTCTGAACAGAGAGGATAGGTTTAACACACTTACTCCAGCAGCTCAAAGAGAATCAGTCCCAACAATTATAAGCAGACTTTTACTGACAAATACATGAATGCAAAATGTGAATATTTACAGTATTGACCCTTCTTTATAATGGCTACAATTTGCTCTGGCATGTCGGATCAATCAATGTTATCAATGTTGAAGCTGATCCCAACTTGTGGGCTTCTGCTTGTCCACCCACTTTTTGATTTATTTGCCAATAAAAGCTAAAAGCCATCATAGTTTTTCAATATACCACAGGAACTTGTGGAAAAGAGATCTTTAAAAGAACTTTCAGCCATGACTGTTCACTTAGCCCCATCTACTGCATAAGTTCAGTATTCTGATCAAATCTAATTACATCCTCTTACCCCAGGAGGTAAGCGTTGTCATTTATTCAGTGAAATGTCGTAACATTGGGTAGATGTTGTACAGACATTATGTTACCAGATAATTTCTTGATTATTCTACTGTAATGATTTTAGAGACTGCCTATCTTTTCCACTATAGCACCACACAAAGCTGATATTTTATTGAGATATCTCTTCAACAGATGAGTGGATTGCTGTGAAATCAGACATTCATGGTCCTGTTAGGATGAACTGTGGTAACTTTAGTGGTTTGATTCAACAAATCAGATTCTCCAGGTCATTTAACATTAGTATGCAAATAACAACCTCAGCAACAAAGTTAGATCATGTGTTTGTGCCATGTAAGCCTGTTGAAACAGTAGCTACTGCTATAAAAGTTTTATAGTGTGTTTCTGTGTTGATAGGCTATTATAAGGGATGGAGAGGCTCGGCTAATAGCAGCTCTTAGGCTTTAAGCCAGTCCCATTAAGTAGCAGTAATGGTGCAAAGAGCACACTACCCAAGGACAGCAAAGACAGAAACACAGCTGAAAGGCACTTATCAGAGCACAAGTACATGGAGGAGTGGGAATCCAGAACCCATCTATTGCCCTGGATGGTGAAAGGACTTTGTGAAGCAGTGTTATCATCTAGGTGACACAATGTTTAATGATTTTTTTTCCTATTCTGCTTATTAGACCAGCTGTCCAAAAACAATATGAAAGGTCTAAATTAATTATCTTCCCTTTGCTTGTCTTCCATTTCTCCTGGGGGTTTCTGCCACGTGCTTTTTGGAGCATAATAATACGAGCTCGGTCTCACACCTCAAATGACAGAGGGGGGTTGTAAGCTCAAGTGCATGAAACGTCCAAAGAAAAGGCAAACAAAAGAGGTGAAGTGAGGCACAGTGACAAAAGACATATACAGATGAAGGAAGGTAGCGGAGAGAAGAAGACACTCAAAGTGAAGGAGAAGACCAAATATGAAAAGAGAGAAAGAAAATAGACCGACAAAGAATGATGAAATATTTAAAGGCACAAAGAAGAAAGCAGACAGAGAGGAGGAGCCAAGGAAGCTTTCACCAGACAGATTAACTCCCTTCAGTCAGACCACCTGCCTGCTTTGCAGCACACACACACACACACACACACACACACACACACACACACACACACACACACACACACACACAGAAAAAGGAAGACATGTCTTGAAATGCCAGTGAGTTATTTACTGTATCCTCATACTGTGCTTTTAGATAAATAATTATTAACACGATAACGAGAGCGAAAGTATTTTCTTTATATAAAAATCACTTTAGTATAATATCTAAATCTGCTGCAATGTGATGTTACTGAAGTCTGAAAAAGGCAGCTTGAATATAGGATTTATTTGGTGATTTTTTTGGTTGAATTATAAATGGTTTGAAGAAAACTAATACATAAAGATAACAGAAACTGAGTTTTAAAAGAAAGAGGACAAACTTTTACAGAAGGAAATAAGGTGATTTATGTTATAGTACATAAAAGTAATAAAAGTAGCTCGTGGTGGTGCAAGTACAGGAAGCCAAATGGCACTGAGCCCAGAATGTGGGAGCAGGAGAAGAGAGTGCACTTTGATCAGATGACTGAAGTCCATCACTTAACTAAAACAACTGAAACACCTCAGTGGAATGTTTACTCTGTCAGTGAGATATTCCTTTAGTTTCTGATCTTGTGATTCAAAAAGAAAAGGTGATTTCTGAGGGTGGAACTTGCAGGAGGGAGGATCATCTGTCACTTTACCTATGCTGCCAGGAGAAAGGCAAAAAAACACGAACAAACCACTAGTTCTGTCAGAAAGTGCTGTATGTAATATCACACTGCATCATGAAATCATTGATGATTCTGTAACAACTGCATGCACAGATATTTACACAAAGTAAAGGTTAGTTAACCATAGGTAGACTGCTACAAAATGTAATCCTATAAGGAAGTTACACTGCTGCGTTATTGGCCTTCTTCACAGAAGAAATTTTACAGATCACCATAGGAAAATGCACAGGTGTAAAGTGAATGAACTGAAAGTCATTTGACGAGATAATGTGCAGAACGAGTAATAATTTTGATGAAAACAAAGCAGCCTGTTTAATCTTTCAACTAACATAATGAGGAAATGCTAAATTAGGTAAAGTCACAAATGCAGTTAATTATCTAATTGGCTAATTAAGCTAAGTGGGAACTGGTAAATTTGAACAATTTACCTAGTCTGCATTTCGGTCTGTAATTTGGTTAAGGGTAATGAAACATCAAAGTCTGGTTTATTACAGATGTAGAGGAGTTAGTGGAGAATTCAGAAATAATATGTGTCTTAACATTTAATCAAAATACAATTGACTTTTCCTTTAATTAAAGTGTGTTGGTTTAATAAAACAAACAGCAGGTGTTACACAACAGAATGAGAATGTAATTTCTGTGAGATACGGTTATACTGGGAAATTCACTGAAATGTGAATTGAAATTTAACTGAGTTAACATGAACCATTTGTTTTGTGATTCGTTTTTAGAATGATTGATTTAACAAACGTAGAATCCCACTGAGCAACTTTTTTTTTAGTGAAGACCAGTGAAAACCCAAACCAGTAGCTGGAAAAGCAGGTCAGCCATCAGTTTCTCTGCTTTATAAAAATCAATCAAACCATTTTCTGGATCAAACACTAAGTCATCTCTGATATTTTAAAACTGTCTGATTTTGAAGTATTTACTGCTCAGCTTTTCACAACTCTGGTAAAAAGCTACTTGTTCCAAATTGGATGAGACACAAAGCTTTGAAGAGCCGCAGCGTTGAAGTATGCCAGGCAGCCGTACCCAACTGTGTCCGAAACCAGACGGCCTGAACAACATTTTGGTATCTGTTCCTCCCCAATCTATCACTGTCTGTCTTGCTCTCTCTTTTCTCTCTTCTCTTAATCTTCTCATTATCACTTTCTCTCACGCTATCACTCTTCGCAGGATTGGAAGGATGGAGAGCGTGAAAAAGCAAACCTACAGTGAGAATGTGGCCAAGCAAGTGCCAGACCATCTGTGTGGTCAAGGACTTTTCTATTCCAGACACTGTCTGAACCTTAATTTTAATAACAAGGACTTGTGATGATAGACATGACATTCCTTACATCAAGTAACATTAAAAAGCTGGAGAAACTAATAATACACAGTCAAATGTTATGATTAGGCCTTACCGATGCAACTAAAACTGTAAAATTTGTTGGTGTCAGAGCAAAATGTGCTGCAGAATGTACCTGAAGGTTAATTGTTTGTCACAGTGAAGACACCTGCTGTTGTTGTTGTTGTAACTCAGGTACTGACGGCAATTGGGCAATGGCACTGGTCACTTATAATGGCAACTACAGAAAAATATACCTATATTTATTCAAGGATGTTTCCGTAAAGTAATATTTAAGCTCTTTTAAAGTAATACACTGGCCCCAGTAACACAGGTTCACACATTCATATCTGGAAGCTTTCCACTCCACCACAGTCTGTTCTGTTGGCCACTGACCAGCTCTGGAGGAGCTGAAAATTAACGGTCTAGCTGAAGGTCATCCCATGCACATGTGGGTATTGTGGCCTATTAGAGGTTCTACACAAAATAATCAGGGAGTCACCAGAAACCTACAATATCACTGCGTGACCATCATTTTTTGCAGAAAAGTAATTTTGTCCAGAAGTTGGTGAGGTATCGTGTTTTGGACAACAGTATTTGAGAGATAAACTGACAGTAGGTACTCATGCCAGATACCAATAGCGAAAAGCTATTACATAGCTATTTGGCTGATACGGTTATTCAGGGTAATAAGATGACCAGGGTGTACAGGAACCTCATTCAAGTCAATCTGATTTTAGTACACTGGGCCAGTTCTCTATAATCTCTTTCTGGTTAAATACAACTTAATTGAATGTAGTTGATTCCCCCTGAAGGCTGGTTTATAGAGTAAATACGGGTTCTGTGAAATAAATCAGTTCAGTTTGGACATGGTGAAGTGTAGTTTACTGATGGTGAATGGGAAACTGGAGCACTGAGTACTAAGCTAACTTAATATGTAGGAAAATTAAATAGTATACAAAGACCTTCCTTTTTCACGATGCTATTAAGAAGGTTTAATGGGCCCAAACTTTTTTTTTTCTTATTATAGAAAAGAAAAATTGGCATATCGTAATGTATTATGAGAAGAAAGACCCAGTCTACGAGAGACAAACACATTGCAGCAATTCTGCCACATTTGCCAGCTTTAACGTGGGGGCAGGGAAACTCCAGATGTTCCTGTTTATTCTGGGTAGAGGTCGTGAGGAGAGACTCCTAATGGGTTTTTCTACTGAAGTAAGCAGGTTGAACCACAACTGCAGCAATGGTCTGTTGTTTCCCAAGACAAGAAAGAGGGGACAATAATCATACCACTGTACATAAGTCATGACTGAAAAATGACTTTCAAAAATAAATGAATGAAATAAAGAAGGCAAAGTGCTTTTCACCTCCCCATCCCAGAATTTTTAACCCACACACAGAGACGCTCACAGACATGTACAGTGGTGGTTAAAACTACTGTCTAATAAACTATACGCACCTCAGCACATCTGGGATCAATTCTACAACGTGTCTTTAATATTGTCTTGGCCAGCTTTATGTTTCAATAAAGAAAAAAGACAACTGTGCACTTAAAAAATGCATACTCAGACAGAGAGAGACAGAGGGAGGGAGAACATGCGGCAGTAATCGCCTTTGCATCCATGTGTGAGGTTGTTAAGCCACATTGACAGAAAATGACAGTATTCCCATAAGTGGGTGAAGGTTAATGTGTTGTGAATTTGACCTATTTCAGATGTTCGTGAGATTACCTAAGAAAAAAACGCCTACAGGACTCTAATATTAATGCCTGACTGATCTTACATCCTTGTTCTTATTATCATTTTTACAGGTTTATTATAAAGTTTATACATGAATATACAGCTCACATGTCAGGAAAGTGTTTGGCTAACTTGTGGATATTGGATATTGTATGGTCACTCATGCACATCATTCCAGTCTGTTGCATTGATCTGTTTATTTCCAGCCTGTCAATTGGACGTCTGCAGTATGGACCTGGGTGTCCCAGTTTAAAAGCCAGCCTCATTTCACTATCCTCTAAGGAGACACATGCTTCATTTTGGATATGATTCCATAAGGGACGTTCTGTTGGCCTCGTCTCCTCCCTCTGAAGCTGCTCACTTCCTGAGTCATGCTCACTGGATTATTTGCACTGTCCTCGTTTCTGTGAATCTCAGTTTTTTGTGTTTTAGTGTTTTGGATACAGTATGCAGTCTAATCCCACAGTCTTAATACATCCTCCCTTCATGAAGGCTGTACTGTAATGTTGTGAACATAAACAAACATTCTTCATTTCTGCTGGACAGGTGGATTTGTCAAGGACATCAAGCTAACTTGATAGTTTACATGTGTATGCTGTTTTGGCCTAGTTAGTTAGCTAGTTAGCTCTCTAACAGCATTTGCTAACCCTGTAAGTGCTCATTTGGTCACTACTAGCTTTTGTAACTGTCTTTTATTGTGTTTATGCTGTGTGTTTTATCAGTTTATGCAGCTGTATTTGCTCAGTTTGATATTGCTGTTTATGTGATAACGAATAACATATATAGAGTATGCTAACATCTTTTTTTTTTTATTTACATGATAAGTCATCTGGAAGACTTGTTCAAATAATTTTTAATGCCCTGCCTATGGAGTTAGGACCATCAGTAATTACCAGCTATTCTCATTTTATCTTATCACAAAATATCATTCTTACTACAAAATTACAGAACTCAACCTACTGCAATGAACAAGTCTAACAAAAGCTAATATCATTAGCATTGCCAGGAAAACTACTGATTTCATTTAATAGCACTGCTATCTTTAGTTTCACTTGCTTTATCCTATAATCTCCAACCAGCAAATCTGCTATATTTCTCTGGAGTAGTAGAGAAAGTTGGGGTGAGGTCAGAAATATTTACAGGCTTTAATATTTGGAGAAATACAGTAAAGATACATTTTTAAGTTTCAAATCTAATCATAAGAAGCTGCTTTATTTTTGCAGGTCTTTCGTTTTCTCAGCAGCTTCACCTTAAAAACAGCCTTTTCCCTTTGACACTGTGGAATAAAGTAAATAATTACTACTGCTTTAGGGTGGTAAAGGGTTGCTGCACTGCAACTCCCAGCTCCGGAGTTCACAGCTCGTACATTAGTCTTCATTGTGAAGCTTGTTGTCAGGGTAAGGTGCTCAACCTATGTGAGTGGATGAAGGACTACAAAGGAAACAGCAATGGACTGAAATGACTATTAGAATTTTTGTGAGTTCAATATCAAAATGAGTTTATACTTTGGAAAACATGCTCTCACACACTGTCAAAAGTGATCCCCTTTTACAGCCCACTCTACTTTTCATTGTTATTAAAGTGACTCACAGTCATATAAATGGAAAAACAGTTAGCTTGCAGCCTTGGTGGCGCTGATTCCACCTCTTGTACAGACTCCGAACTATTCTGGCTTGTTTGTGGTGTTCACTGTTGCAGATTAGCTCACAGATTATGTATGTACTTTTTCAAGTAAGTAATGTCTAAAGCACTGTTTAACAGTCATCAAACTTTGTATAATAAATATAATATGTATATAATATTAATCCTAAATATGCCTAATGAAGACCTTCAGATCAGCAGCTTCTAAACACACATCAAACATACAAACGAGCAAATATTAAAAGTAAATACAATAACTCAATACAAGAAGTGTTTACAACAAAAACAACAATGGTTGTACATAGTATTAACCATCTCTATTCACAAACAATGTACATGTACATAAATACGTGATCAGGCACTTCAGTCCAGCAAACCCCCTCAGCTGCAGTCAGCACAAACAATGGAGGAGAAAGGCTGGAATGCAGACACAGCTGCTTCTCAGCAGAAAACCGTGCAGAAAACAATAATACACTGAGAAAATGCATACAGTAGGTCTACATGTAATGATGTCCACAGGGGTTCCCTAAGCAAGAGCACAGAACTTCTTATCAAGAAGCCAACACATGATAATACAAGTTTATTTCACAAACCTTTTTCAAAAACTAGGTAGAGGTGAGGTTTTAAATAAACTGGAAAAATTAACATAAGGTGTAAAACAATGTTCCCGTGAAGACACATCTAACATGGTCATTGAATTTTTAGAGAATTCAGCATGAATCAGAAATGTATCTTTTATCAATATCATACAAACATATCTAAAATAAATTTATTAAACATGTTATGGTGAATAGCTATCTCAAATGACAAGTAGCAGAGAATATAGTTCATGTTTCACACTAGAGTAGCATGAATTCTAATGTCCAATAATTTCTAAAGGCTCTTTGTTTCTGGCCTCTGTTATTGGACTCCTTTCTAGACAGACAGGCATCCTCTCTGTGTTACCATAGTGACAGCAATAAAAACGGAGACAGGAATTAATAACAAATTCTCCAAAATGGGAACTGATTGACATTTATAGAAATTTGTCACTTGTGAATAAAAATATCTGGCAAATGTTGCTGCCTACACAAAGATTTTCAGTACAAATGTACTTTATTATACTTTATGTAATGTTATATACTTTGTTAGATTACTAACTCCTTTATTGGTGTAAGCAGGGTCAAAATTTCTAAGATCAGTAAACAGCTTCTCTTCACTCACTTGGTCATGAGAAGGGCGTATTGTTCAGTTTACGCTATCTGCCCTAGATTCCATTCCCTACGCAAAAACACCCTTACCAACAACTAGCAGACTGTAGTGCAGCAAGAACAACTAACTTTCCATCAGCGAACGCTGCTAGTGCAAGAACAGTTTCTGCAGCGCCACCTGCCACCTGATCTCTTCAAATGTCAAATAGACTCCATCCTTGCTTTGGCCAAACTCGGCTGTGGCTTTAACCTGACATTTTCACCATTTACTGTAGCCTTTATAAGAGGCTTATGCTTCATGTGATCACAGGCTCATGAGTTGATTCAGAACAGTGATCCACAATGAATAGCTAGCTGGAAAAAGTACTCGCCTATACGATACTTTTTGTGGATCTCATTTGAACAGCATTGAACTGACTGTAGCACAGATTGTTTGATAGTCCATAAGAATTGTAAAAATTCTGCCTAAAGAAGGAGAGGGAATAGTAGACACATGAGGTAAAGACAGGATAAAACTGAAGCGTTGTGTGCTACAAAGACTGATCTATATTTACACTGCGATCTGTGCCCATAGGCGAAATACAGAGCTGAGTTTGACCCCAGTGAACTCCAATGCAGATGTCTGCGTGTTTGAATGTGTGAGTGAAAGAAAGCGTGTGGGTGGTAGTATCATCCTCTCTGGATGAGCTCTCACTCGTTGCCCCACTCCCCACTCATTGCTCTCTTATGTTCGCTCAACTCGTCAGCACTGTCTCACTCAGTGTAGAATACAATTCTGCCTAAAATCTAATATAAACAAGGATTAATTCATAAAGTGTATGTTAAAATGTGCTTCATCATGTTTTAACGAGGGTCTTACCAGCATAGGAAATCACGGTACATCATATCTGATGGTTTACATGTATCGCCTTTTGATAGTAATGCAGTAATAAAATGAAAAATACTTAGCATACACTGCTGCTATTGTCATCCTCATGCTTGGAAATGTGATGTGGGATAAAATTACATAAGTAGATTCCATGACCCTTCATCATGCCTCCCAACCAGACAGCTACTGTTCCAGTGAGAAAACGAACCACCCTGATTCTCACTGCTGTGGCACTGCAGCAGCCTGATTATCCGACACGTTCTGACCACTGCAGCATCTATTCAATACACAGCACAATTTTAACTGGAAGAGCTTAGTATAATCAATGCCTCATATTAATCAACTGGCTTTTAGAGATTATTTTATTTTAATACAATGATAGTCTTATAGCCATTTTTCATATGAGTTCTGATAAACTTGTACCATAGAAATTTTCTTTCTCTTGTTCCAAAGTGTCATAAAAGTAGGTTTGACACATGAAATTGCAGTAATTATCTGGTAAAGTTCAACTGCAATTTCTTTTTTCTAACAGAAATAGCTTCTCTAAAGGTGCGGCAACCCATTCAGTGCACAAAATCTACAAAGTCAAAGACTATCTGATGAGAAGGCCTTGTGTGCCAGTATAACTCTGTTGTTAGAGCCACAGCCGTTGTGTTGCCCTCTAACCAGGACGGTGGGTTAAAGAAAGGAAAAAAAAAAAACAGATAGAAAGAGAAAACTGTAGGTTTTACTTATAGTACAGAATGAAAGCTGAAATCTACAGGGACATACAAGCAAAGTCCCCACTGTTTTGTTCCCCAAGCAAAAAACACAGGAAGCACATCCTATGTCCTGATTGACACACACACACACACACACACACACACACACACACACACACACACACACACACACACACACACACACACACACACACACACACACACACACACACACACATTCCATAGGAGGGGAAAGAGGATGCTCGTAATAGCGTCTTCACTTCCTCTGTTGGATGCTCAATAATGATTTCTTATGATTCTTTTAATGTCAAAGTCCAAAGAGGACTCCAAACACTTTCATCCAACAAAAGCCACAAAAAAGCTTTCTCTTGTGCACTTTGCCATGAATTCCAGTCATAATTTGGTGATAAAAGTTTCCTACTATACGAGTGTGTTGACCGTGTAAATACATTTGCAGTGTCTGCATGATTTATGCAGTGACACAAGAAAAGAAGACTGTCCCAATTATTTTGGATATAGACCTCAGGCTTTTCACACAGATTTGAAAAGTACAGTTTTACAGACACACACAGACACACTGAGCAGGGTAAGGAAGCTTTCTGACAGGCAATGAGCTCATGAGATCTGAATGTCTTCCTGTGGTGAATGCTTTTCTGTGGCTTTCTTACAACTATTTTTTTCTCTTTTATTCTCACACTTTTTGTCTGCCCCCTCCTCACAAACACAACTGTCTCTCCCCATGTTAATTCTTTTATCCGTTCCATTTAGAGTGAATATAAGAAACACAAAAGCTTAATTCTGGATTTAGTATTCGTAATCTGCTAAACGGCTGTGTATTTTTCCTGCTCCAGGAATAGTAGGTTTTGGGTTGCTAGGTTAGCGAATTAGCTCTCAGTTTAATGTGTCTGCCTGTGTGAGAGAGTGTGCGGACCAACATTAAGCTTGACAAATGGCCAGTGGTCTGAATCAGACTCAATTAAGATTTATACATGGAGAGGTGCCCTGAAAAAGAATGTAGACAGGGTTTGATTTGTTTGTGTATGTGCACAATTTTCTACAGCAAATGTTTATTTTTCTATTTTGATTTGAAAAAATAAAAAATAAATAAATCACTGAAAAAGCAAATGAGTACGACACAGTATAGTCACTGACATGTGTCGGAACTTTCATTTGAAGTAACATATCTTGAATCGTTTTATGGTATGGCAGTCTTAATAGCCTTACAGTTACCATCAGAAGCTGTACCATAAACACTCTGAAAATGGCTTTCAGACATCTTTCCAACCACATGTGTGGCTGACATCAGTGCAGTTCGGTGCCTCCTTCATAATTGGGGTGTTTGCAGATATGTAATTGCAAACACACTTAACACAGTCGAAATGTTACTTTGGATTATATAGAATTCACGTCAGAAGGTTAAATATGAACTCTTTTCTAGAGAGAAAAGTGTGTGAGTTCCTGTTCTAAGCTTTGATTTAGGTGGTTAAAGTTCAAACAGGATAAGGGTGAGGTTACTGTTGTGATACAGATGGTTAAGATTTGAGTTGTGAGGCAGAAAATGAATAAAGTCATTAAGAGACCTCAAAAGTGTGCGTACTTGTAAACTACATCCCACAGTCACACCGTGAGGCCTTGACTTCCTGTTTGGAATGAAAAGCAAGTCTTGATTAGTATATAATAATATTTTAGGTAAATAATTAAGATAAGATTAGGTTTATATTAAGGGTTGGTACATCTACAGGACCTGAATGTAAGTCCATGTAACACTCTCTGAAGTGTGTGTGAGTTATAATTAATATATCAGTTTATCTCTGCATGTATGTGTCATTTATCATATGGACTCAGCGTTAGCTGACGATTCAGTCAATCTGCTGGTGAATAAAGAGAGGTTCTCCAAATCCATTCTTCTCCTCTTTGTTTTGGTCATTGTTCTTCTCCTTCAGCGTCCCTCAGTCCTGTTTGTCTCTCCCTCCCCAGACCTGGCACACTGCCCCTCCTGTGGTATCCAACCTAAAAACAACTGGACCATGTAAGGGGTTGCCATGCAAATAACAGCTTTATAATGAATTGGGTATTCAACAGAACAGTCAAAATGTTCTCTACAACTATATCTTTGCCAGCAACTCGACGTTATGCTTTACAGCATGTCTGCTAAATGCTTAGAAATAGCTGAGAACAAAACGGGGAAGCAGAATTCGGTTCTTGTGTATCTTTGTTGCCTGAAGTCTCTGGCTGGAGGTCATTGCCAGATGAGAGTTCAAGGCCTCTCCCTTTCTGTAGACTAAGAGCAAAACTAAAACTGAGTTAAATCAGGACAAAAATCAATGCCAGAGCTGTTTCCCCCTGAGGTGTTGGAGGACACTGAAGTAGTCCTTCATAGAGCTAAGTAAAGGCAGTGTAGTTTTACTGTATGGGCATATTCTTAGTTGTATCTTATGTAAAGGAGCAACAGAGAGCTGCAGGGATGTATTATGCTATTTTGTAATCATGTGAACTTGCCTTAAGGATGTAGACACAAGATCTCTGATACTCTGCACCAATTTGGTAGCAATGCAAGAAGCCCACCTACGCATAATGTGTCTGCCAACTCACATTTGTGCCCTCCCACCAAAGTCCACACACTGATGCACACACAGACAAACACACAATCACAAAGCAGATGAGAACAGATATAGTAATAATAATCTCATCCTGTGCCCTGATGTGCTAGTTGTGTTGGCAGTTTTCTGTTACACCACTGAGGGCAGCAAGCTATATGCAGCACTAAGCATCTCTTCCCTCATAAAACCCATATTATTTGAATTTCATTTCAATATTTGCCTGATTTCCATGTCACAGCAAAACATTTGGAGTTTCAACAAACTATAGAAATATATATTATTATTAATATTAAACCTCATTCATCCCAGTGATAAAAAAAATGAATTACATAATCTAAATAACACAGGACAAATTTATTCTGAATCAACTACTGAAGCTCAAGACAGCTTCAGTCTGCAGGGTGACCTTTGGTGGATTCAGCATTTCATTGTTAAATAAAAATACTTTACCACCATAATACATATACTAAATAGAAATACTATTTAAGAACACATTTAGTAAAACCTCAAGTGCTGTGTAAATAAAATGCTAAAAAAAAAAACACTAGTTCAACCCTAAAACTTCAGGTTTTGTAACACAGTCTCAAGAATACGATAATGAATATGTTTAGACAGAAAAAATATTAGTGGGGGTTGTATACATCAATAAAACTACAACAGAATGCTGGAAAAACTTAAGAAAACTAAAATGAACATATCATCCCAGCACAGTGGCGCTATATCTTGGTTTATTTGACATAGACACATAAGAGGGTTCTTAAACGTGTAGTATAATAACATCATGTATTTTTGAGATGAATTGTACAGTATTTTACAAATCACAATGATTTTCAATTTGAGGTGTTATGATGATTTGTAGCAATATATGGGATAAACTCCCAGCCTCAAAGAAATTATTGACGGGGACCAACGTGTCGGCCTTAAAGAGCTAAAGAGCTTATGGTCTCATCTCACACAGGACTCTGCCCATGTTTGAAAGCAAAGGCCATGGATGGCAGTGACCTATTTTCTGAGTCTGCACATTTGGAGCGGCGTGAGTGGTAGTTTCTCTCTCTCTCAGTTTGTTTTATCTGTCTTTAGCAAGAGAAAGGGAGACATGTAGATAATTCTCATTTAAATCTGTTTTTGGTCAACAGGATTCATTTATTCCACACATATTAAATAACAACATGAACAAGTCTACACCCCAGTGAAGTCCCAAAGTCCTACTTTAGAGAAGTATCACAAAGTGTTGAGTAGCCTGTATAGTGTACAGTTTGTTAAATCAGCACATAGGAACTTTATTTAGAGCAACGATGTTTAGATTTAATAAATCAAGTTTTTGACTGATTGGTATGCAGATGTGCTAACGAGTCTGAGGAAACAAACAAGTGGCAAGCCTTCCTGTGTTTTCATGTGTGTCATTCTGTGTTTAGATGATATGTTAGTGCTCATAAGCGAACACAGCATAAACACTACTGTATGTGTACATTTTGGCTATCTCATACAGGTGACATCACTGTCGTGCTCATGAGATGTGTAAATGTTAGGAGGTCAGGTCAGACGTTCAAAACGTGATCTTCTACTTCTACTAATTACAGAGACTGTCTTTGTAGAATATTGTCAGTATGTATCTGTGAGCTGAGGGCTAAAGGCTGTTTAGCCCTGTCAGCATAGAAGCCTTCGTCCTGTCTCCCTCCCAAGGTGACTTTTCTGCTGTTGGCAGGCAGAGCAATGAAAACAGCTCCCTCGGCTCTCCCTCTCTTCCTGCTTCTCCCACCCACCCATCATCTTTTAGATACCACTGAGTAATTTGCTTTCATTTCTTTTTACAGAGATGTCAAGGCACATTTTTGTCCTTTTTCTTCACTCCTTCCCCCTCACTTCATTTTCATAATTGCAGGTAGAAATCAAAATCCATAAAAAACAAACATAGGTATATTCATTAAAATTCTCTTCAATGCCTGTGGCCTTGTCTACCATCAGATTTAGGTTTTGGACCAGTGCCAATGCATGAACACCTGACCTTTTCCTCTTTCAGTTCTCATAGTGGAGAATGTCCACCTACACAGCAGCACAAACCTCCCACACAATGTCTCTCACACAAAAGCAGGAAAATTGTACTTTGAGGGGAATTGTCTGTGAATTTGTGTGGTTTTGAATTAGAGCGTTCAGACCAGAAACTTAAATTACACCATTATCTGCTAACAGAGATTTTGTGTGGAACTTGCAGGTGTGTGACCATAAGGGAGTAAAGAGGCCATTGTCCAGTGTCCACAGTAGGTCATCTATTTTAATCCAGTGTAATTCTCTACATGGGAGTAGGTGTGCTAATTTTCTCTCTCTCTCCCTCTCTGTCTGTCTGTCTGTCTCTCTGTGTTAATTTATTAAGAGGATTCAACTGGCTTCTGCAGCACAGACTGTCAACACCAATGCACACTTGGGTGAAACATTCATCTAGGCATGAGACGCACACACACACAAAAACAAACACATGTGCTGTTGTCACTGACACTGTGTTAACTTACTGTACTGTATACAGTATCTATTTCCAGACAATTTACTACAATCTTAACCAAATGTATCTGCCTAACATAACACGTACTCTAACTTAAGCCAAACATTAACCAGGAAGACAAATCCCAATTATAAAATCTAGTTGTCTGTGGGAACATCAGTGAGAAAGCATGACATGACTAAAGCACAGTGACGCTGCAATATAATACTTGATGTTATTAATGGTAGTTTTTACACTTTCTCTTAATTGGTACTATCAATCACTAACAAGGCTTTAGGGAATACACTTTACTCCCCGCAGCTTCCAGCAAACACAACACACAATCAGTGAGTCTCAGCTTCTACAATCTTTTATTTTTTGATAAAAATGAACAAAACATCTTTTCTAACCAAACCTGCCAGACATGATCACCCCAGTACATCCCAACATCAACTATACTGCACAAAGAATATGATTACTGCTTTTAAAAGGAAGTATCACACAAAATTACAGCACTTAAAACACACCAATTAGTTATCAAATGCCAGGTCGAATATTTACTGTTCTTGTCTGAATATAAAGTCTCTCTCTCTTTTAGCTCCTGAACAATAAAAGAATAACGTATCCTGCAGTATGTACTATATTAAATTGTTGCCAGCTTGTAAAACATGACAGATTAAAAAAATATAATCACAGACTTTGAGTTTAGTTTTTATTTGAACCTGTACTACTTTCTAATTGGAGCACAGTCACACGAGCACACGGCTAACACACATCCTCAGGCAGCAGCATCCTAACAACCTGTCTCTACCCAGCAACTCCAACACTACTCAAAAACTCATCTTCACTCCTCCACAGGCATAAACACACACATGAAAAACACCTTAGATAACCTTCACAGTCCAGTGTAACCCAAGTCCAAATCACTGGTGACATCATGAAAGTTGTTCCCCATCTAAGGCAGTCTTACCTTTGTGACAGTCATGCAGAATCAGTGGGTGAGGAGCAGTCCAGTGTCCCCTTCAAGCAGAAAGCAACGCCGCAGGAGTGGCACAGTGATGAGGGGGAGAGGAGGGCAGCTCTGCTGAATATGCAGAGAGAAGGAGAGAGAGAGAGAGGGAGAGAGAGAAGAGGAGGGGACAGACAGGTTAGTGTGTCTCGCTCACTAAGTACGGAGGGGCTGATTGCTGCTGCAGTGAAGTAATGGCTGGCAGTCAGCATGCAGTCGGTTACTACAACAGGGAAAAGCTCCTCGCTAGGATACACCCCTCCCTCCTCCCTCACCAGCTGCACACACGCAAAGACACACACTGATAATGCCCTGGTCTCAGTGATGGGCTAATACAGCTTATTGATGAGCAGTCAGGAAGGGCTGCAGAAGGGGGTGGGAGCAGTGCTGCTTGGGACAGGAGTGGAGAAGACTGCAGAACAGAGAGAAAGAGGGAGGGAGTTGGATGCTGTGTCGCAGTCTGCTACTCAGGCGTGTAGCTAGCTGCACATCATCCGGTGTGAATAAACGTTTTTTCTGACTCACAATATGATTGAGTGACACAAGCACTGATAGGAGAAGACAAGAACATTTTTACTTTTAGTAACAGGTGGAGTCTGGAACAGTGAATAGAGGTATTTGTACATGTGAGACAGTAGAGAGACTTAGACACATTCATATATACATAACAATATACATATTCTAAAAATAAAAGTTTAAAACCTTTAACCTTCATCCAATGCCAACATGTATCCTTTAGCCTCACCCCATATTCCCCATATACGTTATCAAATTTCAGGAGAAACAAATAGTAACTATAAAATGATTGTAGTGTAAAATCAGTGATTCATTACAGAAACAAATTAGAAACTAACAAAATTAGTTATTAAAGCTTTAGATTTACACATATCATTATTCCACGGTTGTATCTGAGTGCAACACATTGAATTACTTCCTTAATGTGATGTCTTCATTCTGGACAACTTGTCTTATGTGTTCTTGCAAGGACACAAATCTAGTAGCACAAAGACAACCACCCACACTTTCAGAGTAACACATCTCTGTCATAGTAATTGTCTAAATAGAGGGATGCTAGAAACAGGCCAAGATTCCAACTCAGTTACCATGGCTTAGATAGCTGTGCGAGACTCTTCTCTAGTAGCTGTACACCACAACACTCACTTTGTTCTGAGCATCTACATGTACGCACTCTTGTGTGCGCTGTTAAGTGTCTGTACATCCAAAAGCTCACCAAAAGAGACAAAGTCAGAAAATGGACTGAATAACATGACAGAAACTGTCCTTTGTAGACAGGCCACTATGTATTTGTTCTGTTTTTTTTTTTTTTTTGTCTTACTGTGGTACCCAACCATATTGTTTTTCAGTAGCAGCTTGGCTCCTCAATCTCAGGCTTTAGGAGGTCTCACTCTTAGCATTTCCTGCCTTGAACAATAGTACTTCCTGTGTCAATTCATGTTATGGGTGGGTGACTTCAACATCTATATATGAAAACCTCTAGAATAAAACTAAACTGCCACATAAGTTGTGGTAAGATGTACCTTTGTTGTCTGTTAAAAAGAATGCTTTATTACTGATAAAATGTTAAATAGTATTATAGGTAGTACCAAACTCTTAAAGAAACTCCAAGTTTACAAGAGGCGTGGTATTAGTAATGCTAGTGAGTCATTTCTGTCACATGCACCAGTATGATTTAGTGTGAAACTTACATGTTGTGCCATAGTCCTGCTAGAAATCAATTTCCAATTTACACCAGGAAGAGACATCATCTACTGGGCGGAGGTGGCAAATGTGGGAACTTGCAGACCTGCAGGATCTGCAATGTCTCATATATTCCAACATGTCTAAATGCTCCTATTCAAAGAAAATCAAGGAGGGAGGAAGAAACAATTTTCCAAATTTGAAAGTGAATGAAGCAGCATTGATTTTGTTAAACAGTATAATAAACAGTGGTCACTGTCTGGTTTAGCTGTTTGTTTTACACCTGTAGTTCATATTTAGCTGTTTGCTGCCCTCTTGTGGTGAAACCCTAATACTACGTCCGAGTTATTATTGCTGTCATTACCGGTGTATTTAAAACGTCTTTATTTCTTTCAAGACAAAATATTTATAATCATGACTATAACCTAACAAATGAAAAACAAGAAAGAATTTCAAAAAGTATATATATTTTGAGAGCAACCATAAAAGTCGAGTTCATATTATTCAGCAGTCAGTAAATGGCCAGTGTGAATTTCTGTCCAACGTGACGAAGAAACATACGCTTTATGAAACTATTTTTGTCTTCTGAAAGACTAATAACCGAAATAAACAACAGCAATAAAGTCAACTCATATCTTACCCATGGGGTTAACGATAGCATGTAACAGCTAATGTTAGCTTGTGGACACAACTGACAGCATCATGGTATCACACAGACAGATAGCTGTACATCTAGCTACTCTTCCTGATATACAAACAGAAAAATACCAATATAACACACCTGTACGTGACAGATAATATTTACAACACTTTAAAAGACACTTTCTCTACAACTCTTATTTTGTTTCTTACGCTCTTTGACCGTTCCCATGGTTACAACTTCATGGCGACCGGAAGTGACACAAGTCGTAATGAGCGGTGAGAAAAAGCAACGAGTCTGTTATGTTGCTGCAGTATGTTGTGTTTGTTTGTTTGTTTGATGCTGATATGGGAGTTTTTATATGAAATAGGAATATATTTAAAACCAGGTAAGTGTTGTGCTCCAACCTGCAAAGGTTTGTCATTTGTCTTAACTGTGACTAGATAGTTAGCTAGCTAGCTAACTTTAGCCATCAGTGGAAAAGTGTGTCTCTTATCACACATTACTATCAACCTACTAGTATTTATTGTCTGGTAACAGGTTACATATAGATAGGTAGATGTTACATAATGAAGTAAAAAGGAGTAAATATAACGCTTCCTGCACAGACTCAGTTTTATTTAGACACAATAATATTGATATTGTTAAAAAACGAACCATTGAAAAAACATAATTGAAATCTATGTGTGGATATGAAGCACGATTTAAGACTTAGTAATATCTCAGAAGTTGAATTAATCTGCAGGAAAAATTGTTTAAAATGTCTAAATCAAGTGTGGAAAGACTCTCAGCTGGCTATAAAACATTTGCAAGCTGGGTTAGGGTTAGGGTTAATTAATATTGATGAATTAATATTTATTTTCATGTTTTAATGACAGTTTATGTTTTTTTCCATTTTCAAATTTCTGATGTATTTCTTTCTGTTTGTCTCCTGCCATTCGTTATCCAGCCACCAGATGCCGTCAAACTATTCCTCTTCAGTCTTCCCTTCAGCCTTTTGCTCCCTGAAAAAAAAATCCCGTCTTAGTGTATCTCTGTTTGTGCTGTTCATGCTGTTCTTTCCATTTTGCTGGCTACTTGTATTTGGCTACTTTTGTTCCACCCACTTCATATCCACCCCCCCACAGCACGGAGCTTGTATGTGTAGGAAAATGTGGGTAAAGATTCATTTATAGGCTGTCCCAGAGATCAAGTGTTTCTGCAAAATGGTAAAACTGATCTGTCATGCTTTTTCTCAATGCTTGAGTTTTTCTTTTCTTTTACATTTTCACCTACTAATATACAGGCTGTTATAGATCAGTCTATGACTCCTCTAAAGCTGATAAAGCCTGTAATTACAGTACTTCAGTTAAAAATTGACACCAATAAGATCTGGAGTTTGACTTCTTAAAAACCTGATCTTGCAGGCCTCACTTTTTCTGATATATTTGTACTTGGATTTCCTTCATTGTTCTATTAATCAGTTGATGCCCATTAATTCTCCTTGAAATCTCTCATGAGTCATTCTCTGTCGAACGTGTCTGAGACAGTGGTCTGAAGGCATTATTTAATCCATCCGCCTAGATGATGACTGTTACAAAAGACCAAACAGATGAATCTGATATAACCAATCACTCTACCACTGACTCAGGCCGAATTCCTCTCACTGAAAACTGGCAATGATCTGTAAACCACTAAAGAAAATCAGAAAGCTCACCTAGAGACTCCTGTGTTAAGGCCCCTCTTTTGGCTCACCATTGAGAAACCACAGTGTAATAACAGTTAGTGGGATGACTAATCTGGCAGACTAAAGGCTGCTTGCATAGACAACTTAAAAACTGCAATGTAAAAATAATTTCATGCTTGAGGTGAAGATGACATATGGGATTGAAGAATGCCATCCAGCATTCTCACAAACCGAGCCGTAACATCGTCCTGTGGCTAATGCTTTGGTTGACCTCAGTGGCTGCAAATGTCCTTTCTTAAACGCCATAAACCAAGACAAAAAACGTGTTACAACCAGTAATTACAAACATAATTTAACAAATTATTAATGAGGGGATATGCATACTTAGACTGTGCTATATAAGCAAGTCTACACTCAACTGCCTTAATGGGTCAATGTTTAAAGTAGTAATTGACATTGCAACAAATCCACAGCACAAAATCTCCATAACCGATTGTCTGCTTTTTAATTAATTCAAAATATAAACAAAATACGTCCTGGATTAAAGGTGGCATTGTGTTTCCCATATGCTACGTATAAATTATACTCTTTTCTGTGTAACTGCTGAATTTCTTTTTTCTTTGTTCGGTTTTCTTAGCTCGTCAGCGGGAGAGAGACGGATAGGGAGGATGGAGAAGAACTAAGACAATGATATACAACTAAGGTATGTGGTCTGATTTTAATCCAGATCTACAGTATGTGACATGCACCAAAACGAATTTAACCACCACACTGGCAAAGTCCTTATTTGTGGAAAAAGCCCCCCACACCCCACCCCCCATCCCCCCTCCACCCGATCGTTTAACGCTTGCCCAGAGAAATTGTTGCTCTAGTGGAACATTTAATGCACAGGCGCTCGAATTTCGTCTTCCCTATTGCACGGCACAGTGTTCCAGCCAGCCACAGTCTGCACACAAACCACTTCCTATCTCTGAAGTACAGTGAAGAAGTAGAAGAAGAAGGGGGATGGTTTGAGTAGGAACACAACGAAATGGAAGCAAGCAAAGTAACTGATAGAGGTTGACAGAAATAGGAAGTACAAGAGCAAGTGGGAGTGAGAATGATTGAGGTTCTAATCAATCAGTCTAATCAGCGGTTTCTTCAAAAGTTGTGACTTTTTGTGCAGGTGATATGTAGCTTAACCTTGAATAGACAGTCCAACAGGTCACTCACTCAATGTACAACCATACTGCTCCAGTCTCGCCTTCTCTTTAAGCCATTTTCCACACATATTTAATGCATCCAAGTCTCCTCTCCAGCTATGTCCCCCCGCCCCCCAGAGCCTGTCTTTTGCTTTCTGTTTTTTTTACCTGCTGGTCACTGGGGTGGATTTACAGAATCCTCTAATGGGGAAAAAGGCTCCCAGATGTCATCAGAACCCATTTCAGTAAATGACAGATTTCAGATTTTGCTTTTAATAATAAAATTTGAAGAAGAAAAAAATCATTAAACATTATTTCATTTTGTGGTTAAAGTGACATGGTCTGAAATGGTTTTTTTTTCAATTTATATCAATAATTTACCATGGGGTTTAGTTTTTCTCACTCTGCAAGATCACCCAGACTGAGTAAGGAGACACACATATACTTTTTTCTATTTCTCTTCTTTAGTTGTCACTGGGTATCTGTTTCTTTTCCTCTCTCATTCACGTTCACTAGGCACCGAGTCTGGAAAACAACAAACTCACATAAAGTCAATGATAGTACAAAGGCCCTTACATGTGGTAGCAGTTAAGCTGATCTTTGCAATGCCGTAGTCTTTAAATAACAAAAAAAATGAAAAAAAAAGAAACTCAAATAAAGTACCGCCAGTAGAAAGAGATAACTTTCATGCCATACGCTTCACCAAGGTACAAATGATTTTCCATTATATGGTTTTAGTTTGGACAGAAAATAAAAACTGCTGCCCTACTCCCTTATCTTCTCTTCACAGCAACTAACAGCTATATATGTGGCTGGTATAAAAGTCAGTAAGCAGGACAAAAAAAAAATGTAGGTTTACATATTTCAAAGATAATTCACATTTTGAACAAATCTTAATGTGATGACATTCAACACTGCCCTTCTGTATAATTATTTCGCAGGATTCATAAATTGATTTTCAAGTGAATGTGGTGTCAGTAATTAAATAACTTTATTCAGAGAGTCAGTCCTATTTAAAACCTCCTAAATTCAGCACAAAACATGTTTTTCTTTTGTATTTTTGTTTAAATCTACAATCGTGAATTATTTGCTTCAGTCCTCTGTTGCGATAACAGTTCAACAAAAACAGTGGCATGGATGTGGTTGTGTGGTCTTTTTATCTCAAAAGCAGCAGGGACAGACCGGCCAGTTTCTAGTCCAGCACTAAGTCCAATGGCCTTTCTTCTTTTGGAGCAGCTCCTCTTGTTGCTTACACAGCTTGTTGTACAGCCTGAAGTTTTTACTCCCAGACTTAGCACTAACAGGGGATGGCTTATCAAGCAGTGGAATGCTATTGAGCCTTCTGCAGAAGTCTGCACCCTTCCAGTGTACTGCCAAATGTAAAAACAAAAATGCCTGAATGATGTTTGCCTTTACTTAGAGGTCAATAGTAGGGTCAGTTACTTGAAAGCTAAAGATTTTCCAGTGAAAATTCAGTCTTCTAATATCTGGCACAATGAAAACTACTTCTAGGTAGTTGAGGAATAGAATGTCTCTGTGATCGTTAACAACTGGGGGATTTGTTATAATTTGGGTAAATGTGTGTCTGCTCTTTGTCTCCTTCATGTTTGTTGTTGAATTGTTTACATGAGATAGTGAGCGGCTTGAATCCTAACTGCTAGGGATTGACTGCCTTCCAACTTTCCTCCTGATTGTGTTTGATTGAGCTGGTAATCGACTCTGGAACGCGTGTGAAGTCTGATTAGTGCCAGCCGACTGTAACCAGTGGCATATTTATACCACATGGAACAAGTGACATAGTGCTATTCAGTCCAGCCATTTGCTGATTTATTATGATATAAGGACATTCAGATGTACAACAAAGGCATTCTATTAAAAACTCTAGTGATGACTCAAGAATATCAGTCATATTACACAAAACATTGCTCCAGATAGTGAAGTCTGTTGTTGATTATTATTATGCTTTTTCAGAATTTGGGATTCTGTGAGCTGGTGACTTACATAAATACTGTAGTTGCTAGACCTGGTTTAGGTTGAGAAGAAATTAAGGTAAAAGCTTCCAAGTTGGAGTTTCATCAAAATCAATGAGGCCTCTTTTATATAAGTTAGTTAAATTAGTGTGATTTATCATTGTTCCTAAAATGTCCATCTGTTATCAGCTTTGCCCTTTGAGAGTGTAGATGTCCCTCTCTGATGCTTTGTTATGTAGCAGCTAATAGTTTGTATGCTCATCACATCTGTGTGGAAACAGCTGGTGTTAGGAATATTTACTTGAAGCTGCAGGAGAGAATACAGCTGCTCTAATTAGGTAAGAGATTTGTTTGGCTTCAAGACCAAAAGCAATAATTTAATAGTCTAAATCTGTGTTTGCCATCCTGTTTATGTGATCAAACATCATAGAGGCTGATAGAGTGTAAATGATGGGAAAAGTGATGTTCTTGTGCTAGAAAAGCAGAAAGAGCACTGTATGAAGCTGAAGTCTACATGAGCATAATGAACTCAGTGCCCATAAACTGTGTAACTTAGCAGGGGGTTCCAACTCTTGACTTGTCTACCTAGAGCTGCACAGGGGTCCTACATGCTGAGCATGCCTAGCAGAGGGAAGACGCTCAGCATGTAGGACCCTGTGCAGCTCTCAAACCTGCTCTTGGAACTGTGCCATCTTCCTACAGTAAATCACAGGGCAGTAGGGGTTGTTGAAAAGTTTAAAAGATTGAGTTGGTATTTCCAGCTAAACAGTTAATTCCTGGATGCCAGCAGTTCAGTAGAGTCAAAATGTGACACCAGCCAGCTATATATATATATATATATATATATATATATATATATATATATATATATATATATATATATATATATATATATATATATATGTATGTATATATATATTTATTTATTTTTTTTTTTTGCAAAAAAGCTGTGCATTGCCTTTAGACCAATTGTAGTATATATGATGTCCATTATACTGTACAGTGTGTTAAATTTTGTATGTCTGGTATAATTGATAAGGCTGTGGTGTGTGTTTAAGCTGTAGTGTGTATATGGAGCTCACTAAATCTTGAGAGGTCCAGCCAGTGCTCAAGTGCATTTTATTAAGTCACTGAGAAACTAAAATCTAAATTTAGCATATTTCTTTCTTTATTTTTTATATAATACTTTAGTTCAAATGTCATTGGTGTATTGGCTGCACTTGATTCTGACAAGGCTTTGCACACATGTAATGTTTTAATAGCTGATTCTTTGTAAATTAAGTTTGTTCTCTGGAACATGTGGTGGCCAGAGACAACAATACTATTGTTCACTTATTTCACAATTTCACTGGGAAACACAGAATTCCCAGTACAGCTAAAGTCTGATGTGTTTGCTACTGAGAAGCTGCACTGCAGTGATGGAATTGTACTTTTGTTTCTGTCTTTTCAGGGGGACAGTTTAATTTATGCTTAATCAATCACAATTTCATTGTGTTTTAAAAATCTCAACAGAAACAACTAATACAAGTTGTGATCCATGACAGGCCTCACACTCTAATCTTGGCAAAAGGTTTTAAACACAAAACATAGATTAGTACTCATTTAGGGCAGACACCTCCTGCCAAAATCAGTAGTTCTTACAAACATAGTTATGAAACTGAGTCTGTCTCCTTATGAACAAATTAACTGCCAAAGTTGGTACAAAATAAACTGAAGATTTAAACTCTCCGGGATCATTGACTGCCAGGGTGTAAAACAACAGAAAATGCCATTACACATAGACTTTCCCTTTGGGAACACCACACCACAAGTAGTGTTGCATTATACATTGATGTGTTGAC
Organism: Anabas testudineus; assembly: GCF_900324465.2. Taxonomy (NCBI): domain Eukaryota; kingdom Metazoa; phylum Chordata; class Actinopteri; order Anabantiformes; family Anabantidae; genus Anabas; species Anabas testudineus. The sequence goes on from NC_046612.1 coordinate 14,539,652, forward strand.
ATAAGGATTGTGTTTAAAAGGTCTGTGAGAAGGACTTAACTTAGTGTTTGAGTGGTCAACCTGCAACAGATAATTGCATATAGGCTTCGTGAAACCTAATAATTACAAGCAGAAAATTGTAGACAGTTTGGTTTTCCATTGAGATCCAAGAGGTGAAAAAAGCAAAGTACAGTTTTTCCATCTGTCTGAAACAGGAGTATGTGTTCCCCCATGATAAAGACATGATGGACGCAAAAGTGTGTTAGACTATACAATGGTATGACTTAATTCTCTGTATGAGTACTTATGAGTTATTTGATTGGATATAGGAGTGTGATGAGTGACTTATCTTTTTTATTGTATTTCATTTGTGCATATGTCCTGGAAAGTGACACACCTACCAAATGTGACCTGTGTAAGAGCTGATCATATTTTATACGTTGAACACCATCTTCTCCCCAGGAATATATTTTATCTGTTAATAGGAAGCAGACTGGAAAAAAATCCTTACTGACATATAGCACATTACTGCGTCCATGGAAGTAATTTCATATGGGCAGCAAGGCTTTGTGTTTAAGCTGGGTGTTGAGAAACATGTCTTTGCCCTGAATCTGGATGTGTGAGCTTTGCGGCGTTCCATTGCCGTCCATCTTGTGGCGTGTGGCTGTATTTTCCACATTAGTCTATTTACCACTATTGCTACTGGCACAACTCAACCTGCACGATATCCTGCCAGAGATCTGGAAAAGTTATAATGACTCACGCTTAGACAGAAACATTTACTTCGCTCAATCTCTGTATGTAGCTCTTTATATTTTTGCATTTTCTATAAGCATTTAACTGCTACTGAGATTGTATCAGTTGTTAAATTATTGTCTTTCTATATGGGAAATTGATTTTATAAAACAGATCTGAACAGTGTGCTTAGATAAGTTGAATACTGGTGTAAAAATATTCCTTGAAACTCTATGTTTATGATTCTTGTGATGATTTTCCCCTCAAACTCAGTTGGATCATCACAGTGGCCAAATCTCATTACATTAGAGTCTTGGTATAGTAAAACCAATTATTTATTTCTAAAAAATAATAAGCATGTTAAATACAAATGTAGAGGGGGTGGGGCAGAAAGGAATCTTGATGACGCACTTAAATCACTGAACTGACGTATGCCCAGAATATGCAAAAAATCCAATTCAAAATCCTATTAAGATTTGTACATTGCATTTTACAAGTGTAAAAATCTCAATGAGACTAAAACTCCAATCTTGGAAAGCAGCTTTTTAGCAGTATGTCATGTCAGATACCCTGTGTATTAAGATAAGTAAAGTAGGTATTTGAAAAACAATCCAATATTGTTAATACAATATTTAGTGTTGTAGAACATCATTTACCATCATTTCTAAACGTCACAGCTCAGCAGAAAAGTCGAGTCTATATGTGAGTCGACAGGTGGCAGAGAGCTCAGGCATGCCTGGAATAACAGCAGGACAATGAGGACTGTGGACATTTTTTGATGGCAGAGGTCACAGCCAGATCATTGAATAAATGACTTTAGAAGACAGCGTGTTGGCGAGTTTTATGAATATGAAAAAAACCACGAGACGACGTTAAGTACCTGCTCTGCCCCCTGCAGGTCAGGCCCCCAGTGTTTCAGAGCATTGCTTATTTTATCATGATATTAAAACCTAATTTTGTACACTTGTTAATTTTTGTAATTCAATTTTGAGTGGGTGTTTTATAATACATTTTCTTATGGTTTGACTCAGAACATTTATTACTGCTGACTCCTGAGAAAACGATGTAGCTGTAAATGTGAGTGCAGCACAGAAATATCCAAACTAGGATATAAACTATGTAAAGCTGCAGGAAGGAAGTTGATTCTTTATGTTATGTTTGATTTGACAGGCACTTTTATTATTGTATTGTGTATATTTTTGTGACCAATATGTGAAATTACTGTTAACTGAAATGCTTATCTGCTAATGATGACTAAATGTAGGTCTTGACGTTTGTGACAAGAGGTATTTGAAGAAGTATTTAATGCATCTTGAGATATGTTTTATATCTCTAAAACACTGCAAGAAAACATTAGGCAAAGAAAATGAATCGTGGAATTGCATAACAGTTGGTTGGCTGCCTGTTTTTCTGCCAGCTCTGCTTATTTACCCCCAAAATAAGAAAAACTCAGCATATATCTCTGCCAAAGATACAACAGTAACTTGCACATAATTATATACTGTATGGGATGTTGTATTTCCACTTCAGCTGTGTTGGTAGACAGTGCTTGAAGCTTAAAACCATAGATCTCAGGTTGAGTTTACATCTGTGATAGGCTGTTTACGCTGAGTGCCATCTTTTGAAAACATCCACAGAGCAAATACAGAACGACACAAGCAAAGACTGTTTTAGCTTAACTCTCACATAATTACTGTATACAGACAGTTGTTTATGTACTCATCGCAGTATAGTCTTGCCTATAGGTGGAATATAGACATCTTTTTTCTACAACGTCTTTTTAAGCCATATGTTTGCAGTAACAGCAAGAAGTGCTCCAAAATGCACTGCAATTCCCAAACGAGATTTAAAAAACATAATCTGCATTCTGTAAAGTAACAGGATTTTTGCATGGCAGCTGAAAAACCACTGAATTCCCCCTGGCTTGCATTCTGTCACTCAAATTCTTCTCATCCATTTCTTTTGCTTCGGCATTGGTTGACCACCACATATCATTCCTGAAAGGTGATGTAATGCATTTAGTGAAACAGAAGAGCTGTGTTTTTAAAACTTAAAACCACAATTAACATGATACATGCTACAGTCTGAAAAAGTGTATTTAACATTTATAGCAGTGGAAATTTATACAGCACATTTTCTCAAATATGTTCAAATTTAAATTACTCACTATCAATGACGTTTAGTGGACCCAAGAACTTAAAATTTATTAAAAGATCTTCCATCTGCTATATTTCTGTCATTTTCCTGCAGAGATAATACACGGTGCCTTGTTTGGATCAAATATTCTACAGCCACATAATGCCTGACAGAGAACTCTGCAAGAGCTTCCTGCAGATGACCTCTCAACACGTTTCCCAGGTTAATGCTTTATGCAGGGCTCCTCACTGGATCTGTTCAGCAGTCTCTCCCTGCTGTCCACACAGCAGATGATACAGGGCCAAAAAACTAGTTGCTGGAACAACCAACCTGTTTCAAAGAGCTCCTCGGAGGACTTTGAGTGTATGCTCTGTTGCTATAAAAACCATTCATTGTTTTATTCCACCCCTGCCTGACTTGGCTATGATTTGTGGAAAGTAACATCTCCATGGGCAATAAGCTTCAGCATGTACAGTTGAATGTTGAATGAAGAACTTTATATTTAGGGAGAGTACAGACTTCAGCTCTAAGGGACATTTATCATCACTACTTAAATGTTGGTGAGAATCATATTTTGTGGTGTTTCTTTAAGTACACATAAGTTGTTGGGATTGTTAGGATTTGTTAAGTCAATTTGACGTGCTTCAAGCAGTTGTCAACTTGACATTTTTTCAGGCATCCATGTTGTCTGGAAAACAAGGCCATTGTTTGCTAACGCATTGGCTGTAACAACTTCAAAAGCTTTAAATGTGCTGGTGGTTGTATATCTTCTGGCTTAACTGATGTTTTTTCCTGCTGCCTTGTTATCAAAGATCAGTCACTGAAGCTTTAAAAAGCCTTTTGTTTCTTGTCAAAGAATTTTGTGTCCTTAATTATTAAAACTATATTTTACATGCAGCATTCATTGATGAAAATTGGAAAAAGTTTGTGAAAACAGTTGAAAACAGTTAAATATACATTAAAGGAGCACACTGGTACTATGGTTTGAGTCCAGCTGGGGATTTTGTTATGCCCTTTTCTCACTGTGTCCTCTTCTATCAGGTAACAAGGTTCAAATTGACTGAAAAATAATCTTTAAAACAAACTTTTTTTTGGGGAATTTACATGGTGATTCAACTTTTACCATGGCTTGCTTATCCTAAGGCTAAGTAATAATGAATCACATCGAAGGCATTCAAAAGCAGCTGAAAATCCAGTCAAGACCTCAGAGGCACAGAGGTCTCAAAATTGACAACATCGTGATGGGTGGAAGATGCTAGCTTGCAACACTAGGCACAGGCCAATGTTGAACTCTGATGGGGGCTAACTATTTGCTTCTCTACTTTTGATCCCTGAGGATTTGTCCTATGTCTGGCCAGAGCTCCCGTTCTAGCCTGAGGAGACGGCCATATATCGCACACAAACAGATAATCCTGGGGTGATTGAGGTAATTGCTTGCAGTTGTGGTATGGCTTTGGGGGGGGGGCTGAAAAGGTGATGTATGTGCAGCACTGTTTAGTATTGATTTCATCCCGTGCTTCACAGTGGTACTCTGTAGGGTTTAAATGGTCTGGTTGAGGTGGAAAAAATAGGATTTTTCACACTCCACTTTGTTCACCTCTGGTCCTCCTCTACTGACAGATAGCTAAATATCTACATGGCAATTTTGGTTAGCAGCATAGAGGAAAATTGCCCTTCACCCCCCTCTGGTCTTGAAAAACTGATGAAAAGCACCCAATTCCTGCACTACTAGCACACAGCTCTTATTCAGAACACAACCTTAATCTTAATTGTAGGTTTCTCTTTGATCTGTCATTTGTCTTACAAGCTGACAGTGGGAGATTCCTTGGCTATGAGTTTGTACCCACAATACTAGACAAAACAATTCTTCTTATGAAACTTTTCATGTTTATGGAGAACGTTTTTATGTTATAATGACTGCCAAACCATATGACTACTTGGTTTCCCCTCCAATTTGAGAATGTTTTATTTCAACAGAGCTTGATGGGTGAGGAATGCTGCCTTTTAAAACATTTCTTTGTTGGATTTTCTTGTTAGAAAATTACTGGTGTAATCTAATATACCCTGTAGATTTACTATTGCTTTACAATAATATAATGCCAGCAAGAAGGACAACATAATCTCAATAACATGTTGATGTTTATACAGTTTAAGATGGAGCACATGTCTTAACATCAAACACAGGCATTTGTAGTATATCCAGCCATGGATTAGCATTCACTCACCTAATACAGTAACTCATTGCAAGAACCCTGCCTATTGATATTTACACGAGTGGTGCTGCAGGACTTAATTTCCTGATTTAAAAGAACCAGGGGGGCAGTAATCTACTAAGGAGCAGTGCTTCAATAAGCCTTTAAGCACCCTTAATGAAAGAAAGTCTTGGTTCTTTTTTTTCTTTCTCTGAAGGCTCAGTTATCCAAGTCATTGAAGCACAAACACTTGCTTGATTTGTGTGATCTGTGGCTGCTCTGTATTGAAAGGAAAAGGGGACTATTATCACAGACCAGAAAAGGTGTCTGTTGGAACCAAATGTTTATGTTTATTAGCTTGACCTATTTTCCGCTGTTCACATATATCATTCTATGGAGGTAAGAAAAATCTAGGATGCAACACCTTCCTAGTTCACTTGATCCTATGAACTAGTTTTTACCTTCAATAAATTGATGATATGACAAGGTTTCTAATATAAAAAAAAAAAAAAAGTAAATAATTTAATATCTGCCTCTATAGCAGATAAATTATTCACTACAGTATGTTTACCAGCTAGGGTGTCTATCTGCCATACTATAGGTTATTGGAGCTTTTAAGTTTTAAGTTGTGTTGTATAAAAGGGAACTATGTGTCACAAGCTGGATGAAGGACTCCATGGCCAGAGATACAAAGGACAGAACTGAGTAGTAAACCTTTATTTGCAACGGCAGATCAACAGTAAATCGGCAAAGTCAGCAGTTACTAGATGGGGGGAGATGACATAGGAAGTATGGTGGTCTGGGTTGAAACCGGAAGTGATGAGAAAACCAAGATGGCCGACAATCGGCGAGCACATGGAACAAAATGGAGGATAATGGAGATGGTTAATAGTAGCAACCCGTGAAGAGTATCCAGCAGTGTAAACAGAGTATTGCAGAAGTAGAATGACAGTCACTGTACGTGACAAAAACCAAAGTCCAAAACACAGCGTGGGTGAACAGTCTATGGTGACGAACAAGGCAGTGCAAACAATAAATCCGCATGGCCAAACTCAGAGGTCGAGGGTAGTCCAGGTCATACACGCTAAGGCAGTTCAGAGAAAGGTCCGGCAGGCAAAATCCACAACAGAAGGACAATCCAGGTCGAAGCACAAAAGCGGTCCAAGCAGTCAGAGCAGGGAAGGGGACAACAGGGGAAGAAACCGAACAGAGGGAAAACTCACTGAACCAGAGGGGAAGCAGGGTCAGGTCAGGCTGGTCCAGCAAGGGGGAAGTCAGGGTAGACAGGGACAGGTCTGGTACCATGAGCAGGGGAGAAAGACAGGGGATAAACAGAACTCACGGTACCAGGGGGTCAGGCAAGAGACGGGGTCCAGAACAGGCAGAGTCCAAAAAATCCAAACAAACAGTCCAATCAAGATGCGGGATAGTGTCCAGGTAGGGAGAACAAACTATCTGGCAGGGGAAACAGGTGAGCAGGCCGGTATTTATAGTGTGGGGGGAAAACCAGGTGTGACCAATCAGATGAGTGCATGTGACCAGAACGGGAAAGGGAAACAGGAAACCACCAAAATAAAAGCATGGGAGGAAGCACCAGCAGCAACGAGGCTGGAAACATGACACTATGTGCTATACCTTTCACAATACAGGGCCTGATTTACTGAGATTCCAATCATTGAGTACTAATTTTGTGTGCAATTCTTGAAAATTGTGCATTTCTTGAAGTCCTACTCAACAGCTAGCTGGTCCAAACAGGACTTTGTTCTATGGAGCATTGTGCGTCTATGGTCCAAAATTGTGTTTGTCAGAGTGACGAATTATGGCATTTTGCTATGGATGCACCAAAAGTTAAAACATGACTTGCTGTAATTAAAAGTTCAATGCCAAGTGCTCAGGGTTCAGTAACTTATTTGAAGGGTACAGTCCTTGAAGGCCTCCATAACGCCATAGCCCATAGCTCATCCAACAGCTCCAACAGTGAATTATTAGACAGATGATATGTGCAGATTGCACATGCTTTTCAAAGGTATTCAATTCAGACACAATCCCAGCCACTAAAAATTGCTGTCAGGTTTGATACATCACATTGTGAGTGTATTTGCATTTTCTCGTCGCTGTACTTTGTGAATGTCAGTAGACACACAGTATTGTATGCAAATGCAAGTATTGATGTATGTTACTTAGACATCGTCTAAAGCCACTGCTAATATAGCCAAAGCAAATTGAAAATAAGACTTATGTGAAGATAAAAATGTGCATTTACAGTATGTGATAATGGTTAAGTTTAAATTGGAGATCTAGCAGATGACCACTAATGAATTTCAGGAAAGCTAATGCACTCAAACTATGTCTTATTGTGTAAGCGGGTTCATTATACATTGTGCAGTTAGGGCTGAATGGCTCAACTGCAAGGGTATGAGGTAACATGCAAACCCAACATTTATGTCCCACTGTGAAAGCACTGGTTAGTTTGTGGTTACACCATGATGATGGCATTTGTGGTTCATAGCTTGTCTCTGACAGATGATGCTTTAGGTTTGTAATGACTAAAGGATTGGTGGTGCTGCAGATATACTGAGCCTCAGTGTGTGTGTTTTTTTTTAGATTTACCTTTCCAAATATATTTTGAAATTATAGTGATTTAAGTCAGTGATTTCACAAAATCTGCCTAGATAAGCAAAGTTTGCAGCATGGTGAACATTATTTCAAGGTTTTAATGAAAATCGACATATTTAATTTCTTCAGACAATAACAACTCAAATCCAGATTCTCTTAAAAGGGAAACCATTAAGTAAAAACAAAATCTTTTGCCCAAAAAGCCATCAGAGTATTCACCAAGTTAAAACTTGAATAAGTGTGTGAGACGGAGTATTCCTCCCTGAGTGAGTGTTAGAGTGGACGTCCTCCTTTTACATTCCCCTCCTACTTCCCCAAAATATAGACACTTCAGCGTGGACTTGGAGTCAATCAGAGTGGGATCTTTAACTCTGCTTGCCACTGAGTCTCCTTTCCTCAGCCTCACATACTCATAGCAGCACAGCAGTCCTCACTCACTCACACATGCACGCTTGCACCGGCAAACGTATGGAGTACTACTGGTTCTTCCTGCTTTGGATCTGCAACCAGCAGTTAGGTGAGTGAAAGGTGTTTATGTATGAGTGTTATTGTGTTATGCTAAGCTTCTTGACAGTATAATAATGACACTCTAAGTACTGGTTATACTTTGACTCATTACAGCAGCAACTGGAAACTTTAAAGATTAGACAAAAATAGCTGAAGTGCAAAACTTTTTCCAAGCCACGTTAGTCAACATTTTGTAGATCCAACTGTAGATACATTTTCAAGATACTTTGGGGAACAGTGATATTTGAGTATTTGAATGACTGACTGTGTGAATTACATCATAAACCTCCATTTAGAAGTGGTGTCATGGTAAAAACAGGAAGGCAGGGTTCATTGGCTTGACTGAAGGATTTGCTGTCCTCCTCACATTTATAGAGGTGCTTCATGTCTCATTGAAAGAAGGCATTTTCTTTCTTGAGAGTTGTTGGTGCTCAGCCAAAATTGTGGTCAATTACCAGTGAAATCACTATAACAGTAACACTATCTAGACAGGATGTAAGAAAGACAGAGACAGCAAGTGATTATAAGGCAGACAATGTATACATACAGTATGTTTTTAAGAATTTCACATAAATTATTAAATTAAAACATAATTGCCACAGGTATGTGCTCTTTAAAATTGATTAGAGAACTATAAACAGCTGATGCAGTGCTACAGTAGTGATCTCTTCATGGTTATGCTGTCAACTGTAACCATGCTTTTTCAACACACTGTGCATTGTCCAGCATTTCCATAAATACTTGCATGTTTTCACACTATTGCTGTTTTAATGCATCACACCGGTTAAGAAACATTGAGGTCTTAAAAACTGGGAATATTTAGCAGAAGTTAAGGAGTCTTTGATTTATTTCATCAGTAATCAGTAGACAAGAGGAAATGTCTGTTGTAAATATTTGGTTAGATTTTGGAATTTGTTGGAACTGAGATTTGGATTCATGCTTCATGTTGAAGAAAGTAACCTTGTAGCTTGAGACTGCAGAGAAGGACTTGATTTGGGAAATGTTTTGTCAGGCACGTACACTAAAAGAATTTTGCATCTTAGTGTGCTGGAACATTTGGACCAATCATATGTAGATATTGTGTCTATATGAGATAAAAACAATAATTTGCCCCAAGAAACTAATATCTGACACTCTCACATACTTTGAAATGGAACCTCATCATTAAAATCTTCTCCTCTGATTGAACATTATCCTCAGCAGATGTCAGAGCACTTTTTTACAGGTGATTTATATTTAGATGTTGGCTTATATGCATAATCCTGCTGTGGAGAAGAGTACCCACTTCAATAGCCGTTGTTCATTGAAAACGAAAATATTACAATTTCAAATATTTAAAAAAACCCTAACCCTAACTCCACAGGATGGTTTACTTTTTCCTTAAGGTGTCCTGCAGGTTAAGGACATTCCATACTTAATGAGTAAGCCACATATGAGTAAATTACTTCCTAGAGGAAATGTGGGAGGCTGTGTTTGTATTTTCATTTATATTTTTATAGGCATTACTTCTGATTTAACACACAAGTAAAAACGTACCTTTTTTAATGTTACTTTTCTAGTACTGTACATACCTTAACATTACTTGATTTAACAGTACTCTTCCCCCAGGTAGGAAAGGGTAGTGGGAATATATCTGAAACTGGATCAGGAACCCATGACTGGTATAGCATGGGATTAATACAGTTTTTTTAATCTTGCATTGAATTGAAGATGAATTAGAATTTTTTGTCCACTAGGGGACAGAAAACCGACTGCCTGTATAATGCAATGCCTGCATATAATGGAATGTCATTGCATTATAAAAACCTACAGTTGCTATGGCTAACATGGAGCGATACTGATGTTGAATTTGAAGTCAGAAATAATGCATGGATGTTTTACTGTTATTTTCAGTCAGTATATACAGATATATATGCAGAATTTTAACTGTATTGAGTATTTTGAGCTTTCCAGTATTGGATGTTGCAGATGTGTTGGGCACAAGAGTACAAAGCACCCCGACTTAATATGCTCATCAATGTAAAGTAAAGAAAATGCATCATTATTAAACTGTTACCTATATAAAACTAAACTAAACATTAAATTAAAATGTAAAAGACAACTGGATGAGAGAAGATGAAAGCTTTTGTCAGTACTGGCCTTAGTAGAGACATGCCACTGTTTCCTAGAAGCAGTGCATACCAGTGTATTAACAAATTAATAACTCCACAATTAAATATCTTTGATATTCAGCTAGTCAGTGAGAACTGAAGAAGTATTTAGTATGAGAGGCAAAATGTCTTCAAAAACCTCAAGCAAGTGCAGTTGCCACTGGGTAGTACCTATGGGATAACCATGACATAGATGACTGAAAATCTCCACAGACACTTCACGTCAATAGGATACCAGAAATAAACAGCAACCTCTCATGTTAGAGTTCAGCTATTTTCTTCATACCTCCAACCACCATAAACACTTTCATACTCACTTTCCTACTTTGTGGCTGTATAAAGATATCTTCCAACTTCCTTTTTGTTAACAAAAAACGATTCCTAAATACATATAGACTTTACAAATAAAGCACATAGCAGGAAATAGTCCGGATCAGACACATTCTCACTTGGGGAAAAAGTCTGTTTGCTTTCAGTGAGAAAGCACCACAAGACACAGTAAGGGGTGGTCCCACTGTAGACCTTGCAGAAAGCACTACAAGACACACAAAACACACTGAGGAAAATCAATTGTGTTTTTTCCAGACCTACCAACTCGGACATTTGCAGCCCACCTGGGTAAAATCCAGACAAATTCAGGGTTCCAGTGTATGTGTGAAAGAAGCTTCAGTTTGACCCCCTCAAAGAACCTTTGTTGACTTAAATTGTTAACGGCTTGTTACTGTAAGTATGTCCCAATTATAGCTGTTGCATATTGGGGACATCTGGTTTTAGATATCCTGTGCCTCCCACAGTATTTACATTGGCATGGGGTAATAGTGATATAAAGTGCCAAAATGTTTGAAAGTATATTGTCCACTGTCAAGTATCTTTCCAGACAAAACCATTGTAATGGAAACCCAGAATGGATCAATGGAAAAACAGTACATTCTGTTGCTTTTAGATTTCATGTGGAGACTGTTCATATATATATTAAAACTCAAGCTACTGGTCCCATAACATCAGTTAGATGTAGACACAAAGCAGTTTCCGCTATATGGATTTACCATATATACAGTACAAATACTAGAATTGATAATAATCATACACGAAAAGAAGTAAAGAGGGAGAAGCACTGTGATGTATCTTCTGTTCCAAATTCCTAAGCCATATTATAATGTATCAGATTATTAAAATAACTGCATGTCTGATATGAGAATGTCTCAAAGTCGGCAGTTTGCACAGCAAAGCTGCTCTATGTCAGTGGCTCTGTGGTGGAATTCCTGCAGCTTGGTGTTGAGCCAAAGGCAGCAGCAGACTAATGTGGGTCGTACGGGCAACCACCAACCTATGGTTTATTTATCTGGGCATGAAAGCCAGTATACGGGAAACTAAGCAATACCTTTATGTTAGAGGCTGATGAGCTTGAATGAAAACTGGATCCAAATGGCATTCTCATCAGTCTGACACTTTTCCCCATCCCTGTCATAGCTTCACTCATTATTGACTTATAAGTCATTGTACTATTAACTCTGCTACCAGGAAATTTATGTGCTTCAATTCAACAGTAATGGAGAGACTGGATGATACAGTTCACTGATTCTACATTTGTAAAATGATTTATGATCCACTACACTGTTGAAAGTTACCTTCTGATTTTTATTTATGTTTCATAGATAGTCTGTTCCCACCAATATATTTTCAGTGATCCCTTTTATACTTTTCAATAAACAGAAACTTTAGGAGGATGTTTAGGGGCTGATCAGCTGAACATGCGAACCATTCATATAACAGGAAGTGAGCAGCGTGTTCAGTGTGTCAGTATTTATATGAAGAGTCAGCATGGGAGAGAGGTCAATTTATTTTAATGGAGGTTTTTAAGACAGAACCAATGTTCTATGGTTGTTCCAATCAAGGTGTGATATACTCTTCGTCACTTTGCAGAAACAAAATTAATGGCTTAAATTCAGTGAGTTTCTGTCACTCCACTCACACAATGTCCTTTGGTAAAAGAATGATGGTGATGGTTTGGACACTGCCTGCAGTCCTAAAGCGTCATTCCTATAGTAGGTTTATAGATAGTGTATCTGATAGTTGCAGTAATATATTTTTGGTTTGTTGTTTTTTTAGACAAACTTTTAACACTCCTAAATTGTCACTATCTAAGGTATGCAGATAAACTGATGTGCTTATTTGTGTGATTCAATTACACCATAATTCATTCAGACTAACCCACTGGTACTTCAGTTTTGCATTAACCATTAAAATGATAAATTCTTGTCTCAGTATTGTAGGTGCAGAGTTAATTATAGAATGATTGACAAATGTAGAATGACAAAAAGGCTAAATCTTACTGACAAAGCTCCAAGTGGCAAGTGTTTCTGTAAAGGTTTAAAAATTTTTTTTTGTCATTAAAAATAAACATTATGTCTGAAAATATAATTTCTAATCAACAGACAGTGGCCTCAAAAAAATCACAAATTCACTAGTAGTAAGGCTAGTAGTAACTTGTACCCAGTCTTTTTTTCTATTTAGAAATGTTTGTCTTTATCTAGCTGGCAGTGGCAAATGTGGGTAATTTTTTTTTGGACAGTCAAAAGCAAAATGGCAGACTGGTACAAATTGTTTCATCTGGTAAAGTTTTGGACATTCTTGACATGTACTAGACAGTTATGTAATGGCTGCAGCTCAGCTGTGGCTTTTTGATTTATCTTGGCAATGCAGATATGGTTTTGTATGCCACACTTACAGCCAATGCGATTATTGGATAATATAATATCAACATCAAGCATATTAAGTGACTGAATGTTTTCTCTGCATAACAGCAAGTCATACTGCAAATCATATTTAGTTATATGTGTGTGTGTGTGTGTGTGTGTGTGTGTGTGTGTGTACATATGTATACAATATATACAGTACATATTCTAACCTGGACAACTCAATTAAAGTATGTAGAATGGAAACCATGACTACTGTAAACCAATATAAAATATGAGTGTTATACTTTGGATTCACATCTTAATGAGACAGCCCTGGATGTACTGTATTCTCCTGAATAAGTTATGTATTGTGGGCTAATTTCAATTTTGTGTCATCCCCTTTGTTGAACGTTCCTTCATCTTGTTGCTTACATTTAATTGAACTCACTTGACTTGACGTGAACCCAGAGTCTACCAGATGGGGAATGAGCAGTGAGTGAGGACATGGAGCGTGAGGGATACAATAAGCCCAACAGTGTGTGGAAGAGCCACAGATATTTAAGATGTGGTCAAAGTTTATATACAGTGACAACAAAAAGTATGTGAACCTTTTGGAGTTTCATGGTTTGAGTCAGAAATATTAACAAATATAACGGGCAGTGGGTCAATGACCTGTAGCATCACCCAACTTCTACAGAGTTTCAGCTGACTTACAAACATTCTCACATATTAAGGATTTTTGATACACTTGCGAATTTATCTTTATAATGTTTCCTTCATCATACTTAACAATTGGGATGATGTTTGCAGTGCTATTTTCTTATGCCAGATGTAGTTGTGTTGTGTTGTGGGTTCTTTCCAAATAGTTCAATATTAGTGTCATCAGTCCACAAAACATTTTACCAATACTGCTGTGCAGTGTCAATGTGCTGTTTGGCAAACTTCAGACATGCAGCAATGTTGTTTTTTTTAAACAGCAGCTTCCTTCATGGTGTTCAGCCATAGACACCCCGCTTTGTTCAATGTTTTACATACTGTAGACTGCACTGCACTGTAAATGTTTCCTTCAGAACACATATCTGTAAGACTACTGAGATACTAACATGTTACACTGAAACTAAATGTGCAGTAGCTTATATTACTGTTATGGTTGTAATACCTCAACGTCAGGTCATCAGTGATCTGGATTGTTCTTTAGCCTATTTTGATGACAATATTTGGTTCTTTTTTAAGGATCCCATCACTGCTTCAATATTGATATAAAGAAACACAGGATCATCAAAGGACCAAAACAAGCCCAGTTTGGATACACTGTTCAGCAACATGTGGCTGCTGGAGGAGAAAAGTGGTAAGACTCATTTATGTATTTCACCTGTGTAGTACCAAATCCATGGTTAGTAGTCCCACCATTCAATATGAATCAAATACTGTGAGCAAAATATCTTTCTGTCTATGAACTATGCAGGATCGCTGTTGTCATTACTTGAAAACAATGTCTTTCATTTTTCAGCAACTGGAAAAAACTATCCTGTAATGACATTCAACTCCACATAAGTGCTTGAATTAAAATTACTTATAATTTCTTATTGTAATTTATATAAATAGATTCTTTAAATGTAAACCTTTACTGTACCTAATTGATTTATGTCTAATCTTAAAATGTCAAGTACATCATAACTTTAGAACACATGCTGACAAGCTATGGTGCTGACAGAGTGTCAGACTTGGCAGAAAGATTTCCATTTATCTCCAGTTTTTTCAGGATAGATCTACTCTACTTCTCCTCTGGTTTGAGTTTGTCTGTGATAATTTCTGCTCCTGAAACACACTATTATTTGGCCAATTGGCACTGTGTGGTGAACCAGAATTAGTTTCTGCCATCTCCAAAAATCTGATTGCAAGAGTTGTGGTAGTGCACTGCCGAGTTCCAGCTGTGCTCCTATATGTGTATTTGTATGGCTATCATTGTGAGGACCAGCATGAATTTTTAACCACTGGATTAAGGACATTTCTACAAATTGAGGACATTTTATCCGGTCCTCATAGTGAGAAAGAAAGAAAGAAAATTGAGTAGATTAGCATGGCCTACACAACAGTAGGGGGCTAGGGAATGCATTATGTCAATGAGTGTCCTCTCACTGACTCTCATACAAAAATGTGTGTGTGTGTGTGTGTGTGTAAATCATTAATTCTGTTTATATGTATTTTAAATATGTGCCTATTTTTCTCTCTGACTTCAAATACTTCCTGAGTGGCTTAACCCAAAAATAATAGTGTGGTTTAAATGCTAAAAATAATATTTGTGCACAATTTCCTGGCCAGTGACCTCTTACAGTTGTGTGAAAAATGACCTATAAATAGCTCGTAATAGTTTGTATGGATAAGGTGCGAAATGCATGAAGAAGGAACACTGCTGATCCTTTCTAACATTTACTTTATGACAGTCGCGACAAAAAACAAAGTGGTAAAATACATCTTCATGCGAATATGAAATATAGTCATAAAGTCTATGGATCTGGACTTAAACTAGACTTTTTGGATTGTATATAGGTATATTGTATATACAAGGTGAACACTTGATATGGCTTGAACTTGACACAACTCAACTTGCTCAACTTGAGGAAATGCATCATTAAAGTGTCAGGAAGCAATTCTGCAGCAGCATACTGTATGTACTCTGTGAGTTTGCCCTCCTAAGGGTATAATTCTGCTGATTCTAATTTCATGTAAGATCCTGGATGGAAGATGTGAACACTGTAGACTATGGAGTCTACATAGGAAAAGTGAGTTAAAAGAACTTTCAGGTAAAGCTGTAGTTGGGTCTCTCCCGCTTGTGACGTCATCCATCCCCAGTGTCAGTCATAAATATCAGCTGTGTTTAATAAAATCTTTATGAGAATGACTGGTAGCACACACCTAACCATCTTCTGGATGTTGCACTTGTGTGTGTGCTGGACTTTAGATTAGATTAGGTTAAATTTAAAACAAATATTTTTGAGTGATCCATAGACTATAAGTTGTAGTAGATTATCTACATTATCTTTGGGCTTTTACACCTTTTAAGATCCTAAGCCTCACATGTCCCTTAAAGGGTTTTATCTCAACTGAATGTTCAAGAGAGTTTAAATTGTTAAAACTACTGATGTTGCCCATGGGTATCTGTGCCAATCTACAGCACTGTCAACTTTTCCAGAGTTTCTCATTTCTCAAAAGACTCAGTTGTGTGTTTGGATAGGAACAGGATCACAGCTGGAAAGTGACTCTGTAAAAAAGCTTTTTATGACCCAGACCTGAAGTCAGAAAGGCATCCAGCTAAATTCAAAAGGACCAAATTAAGAAAGTAATGTTTGTTGATTCTGGTGTGCTTGGAAAAGTTATTTACAATAATGTTCGTGTATCTGACATATTAAAACAATATGTGTGAAGGAAAATGAGTCGTAATACTTTTCTCTTAACAAAACATGTGGTATAGCACCAATATTTTGCAAATCAGCAATGAGCAGGAAAAAACACAATTTTAGCCATTTATGACTTCAGCTAAATCATGAAGTTAAGACATCTTTACCAAATCTGTTGAAAGCTTCTGTCCATAACCACTGATGGAGCTACCAAGCTAAGGAAAGGTCACCACGTATAATTTCTTCAAGTCTACAATTCATTATGGTGTTTTTAACACTCTGTCAGAGCAGGCTCTTTGGGGAGCTGAGAAAAGGCTACTTCAGGTCTTTAAAGCTGATGGGATACATGGACCTGCATACTTGAGCTATGCACTACAGAAGCCTCCCACTTTCTATTTCCACTGTTTATTTTTCTACAGTTGTTCCAGGTCTCCTTAGTGGAGACCTGACCTTTACTCCTCAGCTCAGTTACAAGCTGCACACCACAAAGAACTACAGGGTGTCTGTGAAGTCTTTTACTGTTGGCCTTTAAATAGGGTTCCCTTTATTTAGCTAGTTTGAAAAGCTGCAAAGAGTGTTTTTACACCTCCTGAGCTTGATACAAAAACACAATGCTCTCTATTTTAGTTCAGACTGAGCCATCATCCGTATGGTTGCATGGTATGATGCTAACCATGTTTACTATAAAATGGCCTGATGTCTATTGACAGGAAGTCTGTCGTCAAAACGAATAGTCACCAGAGTTATTACAATTCATCCTAACATCAACATGAATGTTCGGACTATATCTGAACATCTACAGGATGCTTTAATTAGGTGTCCCGTAGATGTTCAGATTATCTACAAGATGAAGGGAGAACTTTCATCTGCTATTGGTGCTTCATGGGATAACTAATGTCAGCAACATTCAGCCTGTGGTGACCATTAAAGTCTGTTCCAAATTTTGTCCAAACTAATACATCAAACAGTGGACACACAGACTAATATAGGCTTTTCTAGAGCCATGGCATTAGCAAGCCTCAGTGTTCACACTGAAAAAGACCAGTTGGTTTTTTAGGACAATGTGTTAAAGCAACAACTTACAGTAAGTGCTTTAAATTTCTCATAACTCTTTTAATCATTGTGCCTCTGTCTGCCCAGTACTGTGAGGCAAAGTAGTCACGGCAAATGAATGACTTTGGAAAAAGTGATTATTATGGTTACAGCGATTTATGAGGTAGCATTACAAAAGAACACATATCCTATTAATGCAGACAACTGGAATGTGATGAGCGAGCGTGACACTGGAGTAACACACTCATGTTTGGGGCAAGGATGTGGTTTCACAGCGTATACATTTCTTCCTTCCAAAAACATTACCACATTAATGACAGCTTGGACTTGGGGATGGCGGTTCCTTAAACCCTCAAATTCTGTATTCTTTTATAACCATGGTAGAAAATGTCCACTCATTCTTTTAGGGTCAGATTAGTTCTTTCACTGTCATTACCATTATTGCTGTGATGATGCATGCAAGGCTGGCATTTGACCCTAATGAGCCCGTGAACATGACTGTTTGTGCAGCTTTCTGTTGAAGTCCCAAGGCAGGCAGCCAAGTAAAAGGAAACAATGGTCCCATTTCATCAAGGTAGTTGTATCCTGACCTGAACTCATGCTGCAGTGTCTCCCCATGCCAAAGGATAGCAATAACTGAAGTAATAATCTTGATATTATTGTCCATGAAAATATGAGCTCTGTTGGAGCCACTGTGGTGAAAATGACTTCCAGAGTCTGTGAGACTTGAAACTGGCTTCAGGAGCAATAACATTGAAGCTTACCTCCATATGAGTTGCTGTTTGATGTCGAATCATAACTGGTGTTAAATTATCTTTGTACAGTATGTTCCCTGTATATAAAACACATAACACGTACAGCTGGCCTAAACGTAATCCACAAAAAGAATATGGCATCCACAGTAAAAACACGTGGAATAAACTTTAATTGTCAATCACAGATTTGGAACAATTTCACCACTCACGGATTCACTTGTAGTTTTGTCGGAGATGACGAGACTTAATAGTGAACGATAGTTTTTTCTGGGTGTATAAATCATTGAACAATTGTACGTCACTACAAACACATATCGACATTCATTAGGCACAAAAACGATTTGAAAAAATCAACAAAAAAGTTTTGTCCAACCTGTAAAGCAAGAAATATTAATATAATGAATAGAAGAAGTAAAAAAAACAGTAAAACAGCTAAATATACAGTACATTTAAAAACCTTTTGTAAATCAAGAAGCGCTTTTTATACTCTGAAGCATAATTCGTTCCTGTAGTTCCACTAAAGTACTGTTTTTTTGTACAAATCTCTATTTGGCTCAAGGTGGAAATGGTATGCAAACCAACAAATACTCAGGCAAATGTCAATTGGCTAAATAAAAACTGAAGTCACACAGAATTTTTCAAGAAATTAAACTGACCTTACCTGTCATAATATATTGCAGAACTTCAGTTTTTATAGCATAAGCAGATGAATACATTTGGCATTTGAGTTAAATCACTGTAAAATCTCTGAGTACACAGTTTAAATGCCCCTTCAGGATGTGGTCATGAGACTAAATATAACAGTTTTTGTGGAAAGAAAAGCACCCTCTCTTCTGATTGACTGTCAACTATTATCGTTGCTAATTAATTAGATGGTGATGATCACTGCAGTGATGACCAAATTCTTTATCTGAAGAAATTTCCACCACAAATGAAAGGCAAAATGTTACAGTATTATTGATTAAGTGCCTGCTTATTGTTTCACAATTCCCACAACACTTGTGATTTCCAGAGAAATCATGCATATCGTGTTATGTCATTTTAACTCTAAGTGTTTTCTTGGGAATTTGGACTCATTTTAAAACTCCAGGGTTCATGAGCCTAACCTATAAATCCTTAAGCTGAAGATCTGTCTTTCTATAATTATGAGACTTTGACCTTGAGGTCCTTGCAGGAGGTTGGCCTGTGTCTGTTTTTGCTATAAAGTGGTGTCGAGTGTCTCTGCTTTGGGGCTCTGCTAAACTGGCAGTTATTCTTTTGCTTACTGTTCTCCCTGTGACTTTCATTGCACAGTTGTTTAAATTCCTTGTTGACCTAATGTATTTATTGAGGCTTGTACAGGAATTTGATTAGTTTGGTGTGCTACTTGCCATTGTGTGCATAGATTTAGTAAAACTAAAAAAGTGATAATGCTGCCATTTTTAAAAACAGCAAGAAAAGGTTATTCTTAAAAGTCTGCCTATAAGGTCTTACCTGCGTAATGTGTCGTTGAGTTTCATGACGTAGACATGGTTAGCCATGTTATCTAACCACGTCAAATGAAAAAAAAAAAAAGCCACACATCAGAAGTCATAGCATGAAACCCTGATGAAACCCTTCATGACTGACCCTGAGGAGACTCAGTGGTGAATAAAACAACCTTAATACCCTTTTTGTATTTTGTTTTAAGATGACAAATTGTCCTTATCTCTGAAATGGATTAGATTTATAGCCCCCCCTAGTCATTTATGCCCTCCATCAGTCTGGAAGTAAATGCAGCAGATAACTTTATGTCCTCCAGTACATCAGGTCATCTACAACCTTTTCTGCGACATTTATGAGACCTCACTGATCCCACACAGGAAACCCACTGTGAAGTCAAGTGAAGGACTGACTCTTCAAATATATTGCGTCATCTGAAAAGAATGTCCATTACTCTTTGAGGAAAACAAATTCCTGTGGTGGTTTCTAAGAACAATATTCATCTGATTTAATTTTATTACTTAAGTCAGAAGTAGTTATTTTAGTTTTTGTGGCATAAGTAAACAACTAGCACTTCTCTCTCTAGAACTACTGTAAAATAATTCTTCAGCAACATGCTACATACACACACCTAAGAGTTACCCTTAACATTCATATAAAACTATTGGACATCATTTGTGATTACCATTCATTGGCACCAGTCTGTGCCAAAGCAGACTGAATGAGATGTATTTCAGTTACAGTAATTACTGAAAGTGTAGAGGTGGGGGAATGAGTGGGTGTGTAAACTTTTGCTTTCATTGTCAGTCTGTAATCACCTTTTGTCTCAGGTCTTAGTTATTAAGCAGTGAGCAGCCCAGAGGATGACTGTATCTTCTGAGTTGTTGAAGCTGCCACTACCAAACCTGAGTCCTCCTCCACAGAACCGATTGTCACTAAAAAAGCAATACACAGTACACCTGGGCACTGCTGTGCATTTTTTTTGTAGGTCAATCTAAGGTCAGTTGGCCTAAAAGGGGTGTTGATGAGGTGTATGGCTACCAGCTCTGTTACTCATTTCTGTGCATCAAATCCTGAAAATAGCATCGTGAAAGGTGGTGAAGAAAGAAAAAAAAAAAAAGATTTTGGTAGTGCTTGTCCTGGTATTTATAAGAGGAACTGGCTTTGGGATAATCTTAGTTAATAAGGTTCATCATCTGTAGACCACTCTGCCTGCCATCCCTAAAACAGACATAACTCTAATCAAGGTAGCAGGTTAGAAATAGCAATCCAGTTTATGTCTTCTGTATGTTGCCATGTTATACCAGGATGTAACACTGCCTTTGACAACACCTTTTATTGCAGTTATTTAATTTGGCCAAACATTACTGGGTGTGACTGTGTGGAACTGTTTATAAATGTGAAGTCTTGTGCTCCTGGACATTGTTAAATATGCTCAGTTAACCTCTTTGTATAAATAAAGGTTTTAAAAAGTTTAAAATGGCACATGTGTTTGTCTGGGAACTCACACGCAGTCACTTTCCTTAGAGAATTAAATACCACAATTACTATTTTATTAGAACATTTACGTCATGCTCTCGCATCACTAGCTACAGAAGACATAAGCACGTTTAACATGATAAATATTTTGATTCTAACTTTTGGATTTTGCAGGTTATTAGTTGGTGCCCCTTATGAAATGAATGGCCCTTACCAAACAGGGGATGTGTATAAATGTTCACTAAGCAAGCGAACCAATGGCAACGGCTGCTCCAAGCTCAACTTAGGTATTGTATCACTAAACACCACTCAACTTTTGCTGACAGTAACAGTGACAATCTTAGTACATCTGCATAAATGTGTATACACATGTTATACAGGTATTTATAGGTCTGCATGCTTGTCTGCATGTGTCTCAGTAAGCTTCATTGTGGCATGTGCGAGACAGAAATGTGGATACCATAGCAGTCACTCTGCATTTTACAGTTTTTTTAAATGGTCTTCGCCTGTTCCCACATGTGAGTTATACCACACATCTTGCACGCTTCTTCATACGTGACACACATGTTGTGCTGGTTAGGTAGGCACATGACATTTTGTCCAGTAAACATTTAGATTTGCCCAGACAGCAAAAACAAACCAAAGTCCCAGATGGTGCATGCATGGATCTGTATGGTCTGTAGGGATAGTGCATGTATTTATGTAACTTTTTTTAATGAGTCTGTCTATCAAAGATCATCTCAGTGAGAGTAATTTTCCCTCAAGGAAGGATATCTCTGACCAACGTATCAGAAAGAAAGGACAAAATGAGGCTGGGAATGACGCTCACATCTAACCCTAAAGACAACAGCTTTGTGGTAAGAACAAGTTTAAACTTATTGAATATAACTTCTTTAGATATAACAAACAAACAAACTGCAGAAGTTCTCTGAGAGCCTTTCTAGGTTTTTCTAATGTGCTGAGGTTGGTAATGTTTCTTGTAAAAATGCTTTCTGTTTATGTTTCAGGCCTGTGGGCCACTATGGTCCTATGAGTGTGGGAGCTCTTACTACAGCACTGGCATTTGCTCCAGAGTCAATGCAAGCTTCAAGTTCTCCAGAACAATTGCGCCCGCTTTTCAGAGTAAGATTTAAAGTATCTTTTCTGTCTAACGAAGATTCTTCGACAGTTTCTGTCACAGTTGGCTATGTTTTGCCAATCTATCTCTTTTCTCCATGTTTGCATTCGTGATTATGTTACATCTTAAAATGTTTTTCAGGATGTGAGACCTATATGGACATAGTGATTGTTCTGGATGGCTCAAACTCGATCTACCCCTGGTATGAAGTGCAGGCCTTTCTCATCAACATTCTCCAGAAGTTTTACATTGGACCAGGTCAAATACAGGTGTGTAACAAATAAAATCAATATGTGGACACATTTAAATAATGGACTTGCAAACATTTTTGCTTGTATTTTACAGTGCCATGATTTGTTTATATTTGATTATTAATCTACTTTACTTTAAGATGATCATCACATTGTGGTGGATCAGAATCATTGATCCTTTTTCTTTGGACAGGTTGGAGTTGTTCAGTATGGTGAGAAGGTGGTCCATGAATTCAAACTCAGTGACTACAAATCAGTTGAGCAAGTGGTGAAAAGAGCGCACAGTATAGACCAACGGGGTGGAGAGGAAACAAACACAGCTCTTGGCATCAACGTAGCACGGTACACTTTCTCCAATTCAAATGCACAGCAGTACTCCTGTACTCCCCATCCTGTATTTTTTAACTGAAGAACCAACATGTCCTTACAGCTCCCAAGCTTTCAAACAAGGAGGTCGCCGCGGAGCCAAGAAGGTGATGATAGTAATAACTGATGGAGAGTCGCATGACAGTGTGGATCTCCAGCAAGCCATTGAGGACAGTGAGAAGGATGGCATCACCCGTTATGCTATTGCTGTGAGTTTGCCAGATCTACTATTAGATGGCTTATACTTTGAGTTTTCACTTGGTTTTCAGATGGATAATAAATTTCCTGTGCAGCACTGAAACACCATAAACATTAATGAGGTGACCTCATAGAGTTCAGTTAAAGCAGGTTTCTCAAGAGCCAAGTTAAGAACAGAGCCAAAAACACTCAGGGTATTCAGAGAGATCCAATCATAAGCTCTGTGGAAGTGTAGTTAAAGGTGAAAATGATCTACTCCAGACCACATAGGTCTTTGGTTTGTGCCACTACTGGTACAGCTAATGTCATCCAGTGGCTGGCTGCACACAAAACTTTGAAGTAATTTGGGTAAAAACCAGCTGGAGCTGGTGACAACACTGGCATTGGTATAAAAACCTGGATCCTCTGAAATCTCGTCTAAGAGTGCTAATCTTGACCTGTTATGGTGCTATTAAAATGTGATTAATTAAATCCATTGAATTGGTTGACATTCAAATAATTCAGACAGACTTGAAGTGATTGTTTGATCTTGTTTTCACAGGTTCTCGGCTACTACAACCGCAGGGGAATCAACCCTGAGGCCTTCCTCAATGAAATTAAGTACATCGCCAGTGACCCAGATGACAAACACTTCTTTAATGTGACAGATGAGTCAGCACTGAAGGATATCGTGGATGCTCTCGGGGAACGCATTTTCAGTTTGGAAGGTTTTGCATCAAATTAATTTTGCCTAGGCAGCTTCGAAATCTGCTGCTACATGTGCATGAAAAACTTTTATCTCTACTTCAGAGTAACTATGTGCCAAATGTTGCAATGGCTCTCAGTGGAATGTAACAAGCTTAGATAAACATCAGCAGAGATTAGCTGTAGAGATGAATGTATTTGCTGATGGACAAACATTTGGTTTAATCAATTAAATTATTAATTTGTCTAGTATATTGTCCAACAATGGGGATTATAGCTTCTTAAGTGTTATATCTGTCAAATTAAGAGATTCATTGATCCTGATGTTAAACATTTGTTGCAGCTCTAGTGGTAACACTACAAACACACTTCAACTAAAGCTGCAAAAATTAGCTAAATTATCTAAAAATACATCTTAAATTTCATAAATGTTAACTCCTAGATTCCCGTACCAAGTTTCTCTGCTGCGGCACTTGGCCAGAACTCTAAAAGGCTTACTTGTTTACACAGGAACCAGTAAGAATGGGACAGCGTTTGGCCTCCAGATGTCTCAAGCTGGATTTTCCACTCACAATGTGGAGGTGAGTCTGATTTCTGCCACCAGGGTCTCTCATACTGTCTGTCAACGTGTAGAACATCACACATTGTCTCAATTTCTGGCGCATCATGATTCCTCCCCTCAACTTTCCATTTTTCACTCTCCAGTTTTTCCCTGAGGTGCCTGGTGTGTGGCCCCAGAGGTTTAGGTCAACCTGATTTAGAAGGCCTTGACAGAGAAGACAGACCTTTTTTCACTTTAACCGAGCAGTGATGGGAAATGAGACACCACTTGTTCCCCAGGGAGACGTACTAGTGAGAGGCTGAGACAAGACTGAGACAGTTCTTCTCTAAAATAGTTTGTTTTTCCTTTTCCATCTGATAGGTGTTTGGTTGTATCTGAGAACAGTTGCAGGTGTGCTGGCTTTTAGGATGACACAACTGGAGGAGGAAGATAGGGCACATCTTGTCTACTGTACCTGCTGTTCATACAAATTAATTTATTTCCATTCCTCACTTTCTGACTCAGTCCAGAGATTTGCTGATACAACTGCTTTGATTTTCCAGTCCCCCTTCTCAGTGTGACTTGTCAAAGGAGAAATAAATATATTCAATTTATAAGGAAAAATAGAGCAAAATGCAGATGCAGAGTGAGGACAGGAATAGCTCAAAATGCTCTTCAACAGAGTCAAATTCCAAAGATTCATACCAGCCTAAGTGTTACTGGAAAGAATGCCGGGGCTTTAAAGGAGAAAGTTAGTCCTGAAAGCCCAGAAGGTTTGGCCAAATGTGGTGTGTGCCAAATCTGAAGGCTGTCATATACTATCTAGATGTTCAGCATACTTAGCAGTGTCTCCTTTCTCTCTTTGCTTTGGTAAATAACCACAGGGACCTGTGTTAGTCAAATTGCGCAGATTCTAACAATGTAAAAGAGATTTTAATACATAAGTGTGTAGGTGTGTCCAAGCTTTTTCTCTGCACTTTTGTTCAGAACCACAACTCTGGCATGCTGCGTTACAATAAGGAGTTGATGTCCCAACCAAAGTGAAGCACGTCCTTACATGCAACAGCAGCAGAAATAGGTCACTGGTTTATGTTTAACTGCGTTGTGGTTTCATTCATTTGCCATGGAGACCATTTTGACCAAAACAGATAACCACACTGGCATAACGCTGCTGTCAGAGAGTGACGTAGTGCAAGCGTGGTGAGCGCACAATTCCATCTTTCAGGAAGGAATTGCAAGTCTTCCAGCATATGCTTAAACACTGGAAAATGTGTTGTTGGCATATTGTGTTGTTGGCAAGAAAAAAAATGAGCTCATTATGCAGAGGAACACTATAATTAAAGTGTCAGCAATACATGGCAGATAGAAATTACCTCCTCTCTTCCTCCTTGTGTCTACAGCTAATTGCACTTGTTGGTTTGTTTCCTTTGTTCAATGAGGATTTAAAAATATATGCTGATCATTTTTTAGCTGGGATTTGATAATAGAGTTTAAGGCAGATCGGAACTGTGGTTTGTTTCTGTGCAACGATGTTGTTCTGTAGGTTTTGTGACTGTTGATAAACTAGCTGTTGTCATGGATTCTGTTCCTCCAGACTTTTAAACCTTCTGAACAGAAAAAGTCTAAAATATAATATAAATAAGCAGGTTTTGGGTTTCTTTCATGTAATACGTAGTAAAACCTGCACATGCTGTAAATATATTCCAACCTCAGCATACATAGGTGTTTTAGAGGACATAGGTTGTTGTGGATATAAGTTATTCATTAAGGACAGTAATGGATTATCCAAAAGAATAAACAACCCAATGGACCCTAGAAAAGAAACCTGTATAATTTGTGTTGTAAATATGGTTTTGAAAATAATATTTTGTCAGAGAGTGCTATTCCATGAGTGTATCATCATCATATACAGTAATTACACGGTTGTGTGTATACAGTATGCAGCACAGCAGGTAAAGTAGCATCATTCTCTGTTACTTTGCTGTGTGCATAATGCATACATTTGACAATGCACCTCACCTACAGGATGGGATTCTGGTGGGTGCTGTTGGAGCTTATGATTGGAACGGGGCAGTGCTGAAGGAAACACGGCAGGGGAAGGTGGTCCCTCCTAAGTCCTCCTACACTGAAGAGTTCCCAGAAGAACTAAAAAACCACGGTGCCTATTTGGGTAAGTAACAACTGAACCGAAACAGTTTTTTTTTTATTTAAATCTAATAATAGAAAATCTGGGTTGCACTGTAATGAACAGAGAAAACAAATGCATGGAAAATACAATGTTGGTATTTTGATGAATATGCTAGCATTTCCTTGGAGCATTAGCTCTCATGGTACAAAGTAGTATTTGTTAGAAGACCTGTGGTAAATCAACACCTGTCCTATCTGCAGCTCATCTCAATAAAGTGTACCCATTGCTCCAGTGCTTCCCATCATATCCAACCCCAGTTCACTCCACCACCACAGAGCTCTGCTTATATCATCAGTGGTTTTTCTCTGAGCTTATCCGCCTGGCTGCCAATGGAAGCCTTTCTAGACCCAATAGTAATATGAGGTGGAAGCATAATTTTGGACAGGCAGGGAGAAAGTTAAAGCTGGGAAAATGGGGGTATGAAGATGAGAGATGAAGGTGGAAAAGTATACAGGGGCTAAGTGGAATTTTTTGTGGGGAAAGATTAAATAGAACAGGAAATCTGAGAAACCTGTATTTGAATGCAGTTCACTGAGTTTTCACTCCTCATGTTGCTATGAATTCATACTAAAGGAGATTACAGTATAGTTTGCTATAAGGATTTTAATACAGTTTGACTCATCAAACAATACGTTTACTTGATTGATAGATCCATAGTCA
This sequence comes from Anabas testudineus, assembly GCF_900324465.2. Classification (NCBI taxonomy): domain Eukaryota; kingdom Metazoa; phylum Chordata; class Actinopteri; order Anabantiformes; family Anabantidae; genus Anabas; species Anabas testudineus. The sequence goes on from NC_046612.1 coordinate 14,566,796, forward strand.
ATAGAAGATAAAGATGGAGACTATTCACCCATGCTACTTTAGCATGGGTGGGTAAGGTCAGTCTTTAAATCTGTTTCTCACTTTACAGGATTGTTATCTGTGAGTGTAAGCACAACTAATTGTTAGGTTTTTTTGTATAACCAGGTTACACTGTGACATCTGTGGTGTCAGCCAAAAATGGTCGATTACTGGTAGCAGGAGCCCCACGATTTAATCACACTGGTAAAGTCATCATCTTCACACTGAAGAACTCGGGAAACCTCACCATCTTGCATTCCCTCAAAGGCCAGCAGGTACTGTAGCATCCAAATCATAACCTACTTGAAGTTTTTCAACTGTCACACACTGATGTCTTCTTATAAAACACTGCAGTGCCTCTGACAAAGAGCTGCTGATTCAGTTTATACAGTAAATATATCACAAATCTGGGGACTCAGTTTTTCAATGTTGCTACTGCTTTATTCACCTTCTCTGTCAGAGACTAAACTGCTTCACAGAACAGACAGTAGTTTGTAGTTATGGGACAAGAGTTACGCTAAAATTATGTCTTAATAAAAGTAATGAAAAATGTAATGTAATACATAATAAATGTCTGAATAAAGACAGTTCTTTTTATTCACTCTCTTTGCTTAATGACATGATTTACAACCCTCAGATCAAAATGCCAGTTTAAAGAAAACAGATGCCCAGAGAGACAATTGTGACTGATTAGAATTAACTTGCTAGCCTGTCAGCTAATAGACTACAGTAGTTCACCCACTGGTTACTAGAACTACAAATTTCACACATATGGATTTGTGCCACTTTCTAGTGTGACTCTTATACTAAAAATGTGCTGATTAGGTACTTTTGCTAAATCAAAGTTCAGATACACTTTTAAGTAAGACAAGATTTAAGGAAGACAAGATTACAACTGGCAGTATATTTCTGATGTTGTGTAATGTTAACTTTAGGATTTTGAGTGTACTGTATATAACATCATGTGTTCACCATTACATGGGGGTGATGTGACTCTGTTAATGACTGCTATATTTGTAACTGTCTGATTTTCACACACTGCAGACCTAAAGTCATCCTGCAGCACGTACATTTTGCTTTGTCAGCAACAGCCCATCCAGAACAGCAGATGGTTTTTTTTGCAGAGATGTGAGATTAACATTTTTCATCACAACAATCTTGAGAAAAAGGGCTTTTTATAGGCAGATGTTCCATCTGCTCCAGTGACTGGTCCAGTCTCTCTCCATAGTCACAGTCTGAGCAGCTACAAAAGCATCAACAGTCTGACCGCTTGTTTTGACACAACACAGGCCCCCATTTGTTTATAATATTCAAGTTCAAAAGCTTCTTTAGATCATCAGCAGATCTGTAACACCAAACAACATGTGGTTCAACAAACAGCAGATGCAAAGTCAAGGTAGTAATTCTCTGTGGACATTTGTGTCACAACTGTTACACCCCTACTATATAAATAACTATAGTGCAGGCTGATGTGTTGTCACCTTCAATTCCTGAAATAAATACATTGAATTGAAGCACATCAGTGATGAAGATCTTCTCTTTTTCTTTCTCTCTTCTTTGTCTTTTTCAGATTGGCTCCTATTACGGAAGTGAGATTGCACCTATGGATATTGATGGAAATGGTATAACTGACAACCTTTTGGTGGCAGCACCAATGTTCTTCAGTGGAGGCTTGGAGAAGGGAAAAGTCTACATCTACAGAGTGACAGAGCAGGTAGGTACTGTGTGAATTCTACAAACCTTTACAGAAGTCGGCCACATACAAATAATAATTGATTTGGACCAAACTAACTACCACACAGACCACCTGTTCCAACTCTAGACTTTTAATTTCTAACACCCCCCACCAGACATTTCTGGTAACACACTCTGAACCAAACCCAGTTGCACACCCTCTTACCGTTGATATGCACACGCATATGATATGATATGCTACACACATTTGACACGTAACATTTTGACCTTAAATGTGAAGATCAAATGAGAAGCCTTTGTCATGCCAGTGTGCAGACCTTATTGAATGTGTAGAATGAACTCAACAGGAAAGTATTCTGCCCCTTTTAAACCCATTTCCAGCAAACCATTTAGAGGCGAGAACTTTATTTAATAGAAGGAAATTTCCCAGTGTTCCAGGTCTGTCTTGCTCATTGGAATAATAAATGTCTTCAGCTGTTTTGAATCCACTGAACAGGGATAAAAGAGGTATTCAAATATGTGGTGTGGCCCAAACCACATGACAGGTGGCAGGCCAAGCTTAAGAATCAAAAACAAAACAAAAAAGTAAGAAATCACTCTTTCAAAATGTCTGTCAGCCTTAGAACAGTAATATCCCATGTTAAGGGCAATTAATAATCATGATGTGGTTGATTCAGGTGTTGCTGTAGATCCTGCACAGTGGAATCGTTCTGGAAAACTATTAAAGGTTAGACACACTAGTTCAAAAATGTGTCCCTGTGGTCTCAGCGAATAGCATACTGCTGGGAACTCTTCAGTGTAGAATGACTTAGTAAGGAGCACCTTCCCCTGCTCTGTTTCCTTTAGCACTGCCCCATTCTATGTATATGTGTACAGTGTATAGTGGACATACACAGTTATAAATTATCTGCACATATACAGCCCTTTTTTTGCCTTAAATAGCATCTATCTTTTGAATATTATGGAACATTTGTTGCCAAACAGACAAATAAATGTCTTACTGAATTGACAAAACAAAATTACAATGAATATTGGACTGCTGTTCTGTATAAGCTGGATACGTAGTCACCCCTTCACTGACAAATATTAACCTAAATTCTGACTATATGTAAATGTTGTGCTCACAACTGCACACACGTTGTGTAAGTATATGGTATTGAAGGTATAACATTATCATTGTGAGCCTGTTCGCATTTACTGCAAAGCAGCTGGCATGGCGGCTCACTTGTGTTTTGTTTTTGTACCTCAGGTACTGTATAGGTTTCCTGTTTCTCATTCTTTTTAATATTGTATGAGAAGATGTCTTGCCTCATGAGAAATGTGTGGGTCTCATAATGGCATGGGATGCAATCAGAACAAATAAGCAAAATTCCTGCAGGTATGGGAGAAAGATAATTAGTGAAAATCTGAGCTACCTTTGGACCAGGAGCTTTGACTAAACTAATCCGAAACTAAATAAACTTGCAAAAAGTCTGGCAGCTGCTCAAAAATAAATTTCAATTCACTGTATAGACGTTAGTCTTTTAACTCATTCCAGAGCCACTGCAGCCTGATTGTGACCCTTTACAGCCTCCTCACAAACCATATGTTTCGAATTTTAGACTGCGCTCAATATATTTCTTTCCATCCCCCCGTTTTTCTATCAATCTCCCTCTTTGTCACACGGCACACATCAGGTAGCTTAGAAGCAAAGCTGCTTCCCTAAGTCAACTCCCTTCTCATTTATTCAACTGAAAAAAATTATCTTCCGTATTTTATCTTCCGACCCTAAATTATATTAGAAACTGTGATGCCAAGTAGAGCAATGGTATGCATGACCAGTGATGGACTCAAGTATTTGGTCAGAATACTTTCCTTGAAAAGTTTTCCAGTTGGGTAGTTGCTTTCAAAGACGTGGACCTTTTCCATCTGGCTCAACACTTGCTGAGAATAGAACTTCAAATAAATATACTAAAGCTATACTACATTCTTTAGTTTTTTTTATTACCCAGAGGTAAAATTCCTCACTTTTTAGTTGCCAGATGTTTTGAATACAAACAGGCAGAATTAGAGGACCATGTTGAAAACTCAGAAGCTGATCCAAACTGTGTCTTTTGTTTGATAATAACAAAGATTGGATATCGAAAAGTGGTTTTGAGACATTTCAAACAAGCAAATCAAGCTGGATTGGGGGCAGAGAACTGCAATCAAATTTTCTGGTTTGACTATGAGACATAATTTAAAGAACAGATCACTGCTTTGAAGAAATAAATTAAGCTGTGTCAGAAGATAAAGATCTTTCCATTGGACAGAAAGACTTTGACAAATGTACAGTACATGACAAAATGTCTTTTTGGCAACTTCTGCTTCCAATAAAGTTTTTCTTCTGTACAGCTTGTGAACAAGCTTGTGAACAACATGTCTGCACATTGTCTGTGCATATGTGTGTCAGCTTGAAGTTTGAGGATGCTGAGTGTGATTTTCCAGGCATTGTAGTCCTCTGTAATGTTGTATGTCTGTAACTGCTTAAGAGACTATTCTGTATTTTGGACATAGGATGCTGTGAGTTACTCACTGGTAGTACTGTAATATTGATGCTGTGACATTATTTCAATCAGTGGAGTTTGTAACAGCTGTAGCAAACTGTAAATTTTAAAACATGGAGACCTTAAGAGAAGCTGGTAGCTACATAAACACTCCATGATCAGTGTGATTAGTTAGACATTTCTGCAAAAGTTACTTGGAAAGCAAATGTTTTTTCTGTGCAGTTTGGTGGAAATAACTGACCGTCCAGCAGTCAATAGCTCTCCAGACCTGTGTTTTGCATTTTAAGCAGACATTCACGGGCTAACAGTCACAAACCAGCTACAGTACAAGCAAATATTATGTCAATATCTATCTATATCAGCGAATCTGAACCCTGTTTGGAAGGACCAAACAAAGGTGAACTGTTACAAAGTGATGTCTGAAAGTTTGTGTTATCATGCCTTAAAAATATAAATTTTTTGGGATAAGCCAGAAAAAGCACTTTGCAATAGCTGCAAGACACAGATTCAGGAAACATAAAAGTTCAGTTATTTATCAGTATGCTATAAGCACAACTCATTATGGAGAAGATAACTAAGACACAAGTATCAATATGTTTCACTTCATCCCTCAGAATCGTTTCATCCTTGAAGGGTCATTGGAAATCTATAACGGTGGCCAAAACGCTCGCTTTGGCTCATCGCTTGCTCCAGTCCCTGATCTGAATGGTGATGGTTTCAACGACTTGGTGGTGGGAGCCCCCCTGGAAGATGACCACAAAGGAGCTATTTATGTTTTCTTTAGCCAGCACAACAGAATACTACGCAAATACAAACAGGTAGATTTACAAAGAGCAGAGCTAAAAGACAGTGCCATTGTATTTATTTAGTCACATAAAAACATTACTACTGTTTTATCAGTAAATGTATATATTTTTAATTTAATTCTTTCTCAGAGGATAGCAGCTGCAGATCTGGCTCCTGGCTTGCAGTACTTTGGCCGTAGCATCCATGGCACAATGGACATGAATGATGATGGTTTAGTGGACCTGGCAGTGGGTTCTCTTGGTGCGGCTGTTCTTCTTTGGTTAGTATTTGACCCAGTAAATAACACTGATGTCACTGATTGCTCTAATCTTTAATCAGTTATTATAAGCCACTGCTTTATCGTTGTTGTGATTTGAAAGCAAAAAGGAGATAAATTAATGTATGTTTTGAGAAAGAATAATATTCTTATAACTCTTCTTGAATCTCAAAGGTCATGAGTTGTTGTTATTCTGTAACACCTTTATGCTCTCACAGGTCACAGAGTGTTGTTCGGATATACACTGCTGTCAGGTTTGAGCCCAGTAAGATCAACATCTTTGTGAAGGACTGTCAGAGAGGTGGCAAAGACGTGACCTGTATGTCAGCTATAGTATGTTTCAACATCACCGCCAGGACAGCCATTTCTCCCACACAGGAAATTGGTAAGCCAGCAAAAATAATCCACTGCTGTGGAAGCATCCCTTACATAATGTTTGGCATTTTCCCACAGTAGTAATACTATTTTTTATCTGTTAGTAAAACATCATTTAACCCAATGTACACCTATATAATAATAATATTAATAATAATAATGATAATGAAATATTATTCTGCTGATATATCCTTCATTCCCTGCTTACAATAGACTCAGCACATGACTTCCCTTTGATAGCTCGTTGGCACCAAAGCAAAATTTACTTTGCTAGCAGAAAGAGATTCTGTAGCTGCTCCAAACTTGGCATATGTCAACAACTCTGGTGCTATCAAAGCGCAATTTATTGAACTCTGAAATGCATTTACAATTTCATCTTATTTTTGTTTTATTTGACTTGAAGTTGTTTCTATTTCACTGGTGGTGAATGGTCCAACTCAATGCAGTGTTTTGCTACCAATAGTAGCCCACTTGCATGTAAGTGCAAGGTTTCTGTACTCACAATTTGTTTTAAGAGATATAAAGGCAAGGTCAAGTTTCAGTGCATCAGGGAGAGGAAGCAGAGGTGTGTGTGTGTGTGTGTGTGTGTGTGTGTTCTGAGTTAACCTCTTGGCCCTAACATCTTTATCAAATCTATCAAATGTGCCAAAACAGAGTAAGGAAGAACAGAAGGAGGTATCTTGTCTGCCATGGTTTCATGGAGGGGAACACATTTATTCAATTTTCCTCCTATTTTCGTGTCTGACTAGTAATACATGGCAGATGTGCTGGTGTTTGTAGGTTTGCATGAAATGGTTATAGTCAAGTAAGTTTTATTTACTGTATGTAAATATCTATTTACAGTGTTTGAACATGGTGTTTTTAAACAAAAACACACAACTAATTACAATAAGTATAGGTAAGTATAAGTTCAGTCTTAGTGGATTTTTCCTTATGTCCTGAAAAAACAAGACACAATAAATCAAAATCCTCTGAAACATGTGGTTTGGCAGTAACTCGTTGGGTTTGGATTCTTGTTTGTATTGGTTACACGTTCATCAAATTGTCAGAGTCAAGTTAATTTTGCATTGTACTGCTATAGTTATGCAATTAACTGTAGCCTTTTGCTGCTTTTTGTCATTTATTCTGCACTAATCTAAGTAAGAACAGAAGTTGTAGAAACATTTCAACAAAAATAGAATATTGTTCATCGTAGAAATGTAATTTCTTATTTCTGCCTTTGACTCATAGGGATCAAATATAATGTTTCATTTGCGGAGCGACGTTTCAATCCACGAGCCATACTGGACAATCCAAACAAGCTGCAGCCCCAAAACCTGACCCTCTTTCCTGGAGAAGAGACCTGCGAACACATCTACTTCCATGTTATGGTGAGACCTATAATGAAAGTTTTACCAGTGAAAGTGGTGAAAGAGAATTGTCTTGGCAAATTGTATTTGTTGATGAAATTCTGTTGATAATGTTTACTCTTACTACTCACAGTCAGTCATCTACTTTGTTCTTTTATAACATTAATAGTGACACTGGTCTCCCACATTATTCAAAACCACCACTGTACATGTACAGTGCCAGTTTTGCATTTGTGTAAACTTTTTTTAAATAAAAAGATTAACTTAAAGTGCCATGACAGAGAAAATTCACAAGCTTATCTTTGAACCTAATATTTTATATTAGGAAACCACAGATTATGCAAGGCCCATAGTGTTTTCTGTGCAAGTGGGGCTACAGGATCCAGGCGAAGGACCAGTTCTGGATGACAGCTGGCCTACTGTTGTCAGGACCGAGGTGAGACACAGTCTGACAGCTCATCCTTGTGATTAATTATGAAGTCATTCTATCAACATAAAAATAGATAAGATGGGAAAAGAATTTTATTTAACTGATAACAGCGCTTCGCTTTGACCAGCTGCCCTTCTGGAACGGTTGTGACGAGGATGATCGCTGCATACCAGACCTTGCGCTGCAGAGCATGACAGACCTAATGAATCGAAAGTGAGTAAACATATCAGAGCACATAGCATACACAGAGGAATACAGAGACATAAACAAACCATAAATAAATCCTAGGCTGATCTTTTATTTACTTTATTACTATTTACAATTTACTCTATGTTCTCTTCCTTCCTGCCTGCCTGCCAGTCAGTTTTGTGCGCAGCCTGTACAGTCTCGTGGTGCCTTCTGCCAACATCAAGGTGAACATGGGTCAGCAGAATCCCTGAGAGTGCTGGAGGCAAACAGGAGGAGGATGGTGGTGGACGTCCGGCTGGAGAACAAAGGAGAGAACGCCTACAGTGCTCGCCTCAATATCACCTACACACCAAATCTACGCTTCTCTAGCCTCATAGTGAAAGTACGTTATCACGAATGTAAAACAAGTCAGGCGTATTGTGACAACCGACTTTCAGTGTAAAACTGTGTAAAATGTGTAAATCTTCTGTTATTTATTTCAGCACAACTCAGACATCAAAATCGAGTGTATCACTGGGGACAAACTGAGGAATGAGAAGATCTGTAATGTCAGTGCTCCATTCATGAGGGCTAAAAGTCAGGTGAGATCGCCACACAAATATGTCATTAGAAAAAGTAACTCAAACTGTAGCAAAGGAAAAAAACTTTCACCTGAGTTGTGTCGTTACTTTTTGCTGATAGATTGTACATTTTTAAGGTTTTGCAATGATTATATAATATTGTACTTTATTATATTTGACATGTTGTAGGAAATTTAAAAAATCTTTGAACCAAATTACACCACACCTCTAGCTGGGTCTTCTTCCTCTGGGTAGTACTCTGCATCGTCCTCAACCTCTTACACTTCCTCCTCTAAAGCCCTCCTCACTGCCAACCTGGCTTCTCTCCTCCTGGTCACTATCATTGTCAAATATGACGTATTAAAAAAGCTTCACGTGCACTAGATTTCTTGATCTAGATCTCACTCTGAGCAGGGCCTCAAAAGAAGCTTCATATACCAGAGATGCAAGAAAGTTGTATGATCGAAACAGTGTTCCAGCTTCGATTTTCAACAGGTGTGGTTCCTGTTGCGTAATAATCATATTGGTGATAGGGTCCCATGGTGGCTGCCATGGAAGCCAAAAAGGCTTATAGGTTGTGTGTGTGTGTTTGTGTGTCTGCTCAAAAACACCTGTGTGTTGAGGTGCGGGAAAGGAGGGTACAAATGTGCTTGACCTCTTTCCCATTCATTTCCAATGATCGGTCATTTTTCAACTTATATACGTTCATGCTATATACAAGTTGAAAAAATATAAAACAGACACATTTTTAGAAAAATATTTCAAATGTAGTTTATGTGTTCAAATGCCATGTTTGAATAAAGAACCTCACATGGAACAAACAAACCTCACGACAAGCAGATGAAATCTACCACACTTTTTAGAGAGGAAACTTGTAAATTAATCTGTGATTGACTACGTCTTCTATGAGACAGTGCCAGGACTGTCCTAAATGCAGAAACTTTGAACTATCTATTTAAAATACAAGTAATTAATTTTTAATATGTTTAGTTGACTAGATGATTTTATTTGTTTTGTCACTGATCATGTCAATGTTGTCAGTATTAATGCAAAATGTTGACAGTAAGTGTCAATAGTCAGTAGTATCAACAGTCCATGTCAAGATACGTCTTTCAATGCACATAACAACAGTATTACCGTACACTCTATAAAGATTTTATAAAGATATAATAGATATAATAGTCTGCATCAAAGTAAACTCTGATACTTTGGAAAAGCAAGGGTTTTCCTTTTGAATAATTTTAAGAGAACGGAATTCATTTTGTCAAATAACAATTTATTTTCTAGAGAACTGTGAGAGAGGCAACATGGGCCTCCACTAGGACCAAAAAGATACAGCTAGGAAATATGATGCCATGAATGTGAGCATACTGGCCATCAGCCAACAGCTAGACGGCCTGTATCTCCAAATTCAAGAGCTCAGTAAACTGCTTCAGAGCCCCGAAAGTTTGGAGAAAGAGCACAATGAAATGAAGGCAGCAGGGCATGCTGCAGTAGAAAAAGGTTGTCATCTTCAACAAGAACTAAAGGACCTGCAGAAAAAAGTTGCTAAAAGAATAAAATAAAAAGTCGCTGAAAGAAATTATTGCTGTGGTGAAGGAGGAGAAAGAGGCAATGTGCCAGCAGAATGACGCCATGCAGAAGGAAATCCTGCAGCTTATGGAGAGGTATGAATATGTCAAAGCTTTGGATGAATCCTACAACGCTGCAAAAGCAGAGAACGAAGTGATAAGCCAGCAGAATGACTGGCTTTGCATAGGATGAACAACGCAAAGAAAGCCTCAAAAGACGCCCTGAGCCGACAAACGTTGCCCTGTGGAAGGAGCTCAAGAGTCTCAACAAAGAGTACACCAACGTAATGATCTCTGCTCAGCAGCACACAATAAAGATGGTCAACATGGAGGCTTTGAAGGGAGACAACGACAGTTTGCAAAAACAAATCAAGGATATCACCAGGGAGCTGCAAATTAAAAAATATTCCCAGGAGATTTATGAAGAACTGGAAGCGAAGGAGAACGCCATTCGCAACGAAACAGAGTACTGGTTAAATCGCACAGTGAGTTGCACTTCTAAATGAGGAAGAAAGGTGCCAAAACTATACCAACCTCAATAAGCAGACAGAAGCCTTGAAGCTATGAAATGACAGCTTGACTCAAGAAATTCAGAGCATCCACAAGCATCTCACAAATCTGAGTGCACTGAAGACAAATTCTAAGCCACTGAAGGTCAAGAAAATGGCTCTCATCAGCCATAATAATGCGCTGCGTAGAAAACTTCAGGAGGTGGAGAAGGAGCTTACAAAGGAGCAACCTTTGGAGGAGAAGAACAATAAGTTAAAAGCAGAGATAGAAAACCTGAGCGCGCAATGTAGTGCTCTGCCAGAACAAGTTGAGACTGTCTGCAGCAGACTCCAAGGTGAAAGAAGTCTGGTCGTGGCACACGATTCACTGAGAGAGGAGAAAAACGCCCTGAGCCGGCAGAACGACGCTCTCTGTAAAAAGAAAATGCACAAAAAACTGCAGCAAGCTTTGGAGCAGAAGTGCACAGCGATGAGGACAAAGAAAGACGAACACAACAGACAGCACAATGTCCTCTAAGATCAAGTCCAGGAACTGAGCTGCTGCTGCTGAGGAGCTCTGGAAAGCTGAAGTGAAGATGCTTCACTCCGGCTTTTTAGAGTGAACTGAAGCTCTACATCTGGCAGTTTATTAAGATCATATAACGGCGGCATGGTGGCTTGACAGCACCACACAGCACCACAAAAAGATGACCCAGCCCCTGTTGGGTCCTTTCTGTGGATGCTGCCCTTGGGTATTTTCCTCCCACAGTCCAAACACATGTAACTTAGTTAATTTGGCTACCCTAATTTGTTAATTAACAGTATAATGTAGTACTGGATCAATTAATAGTGTAAATAAACTGTAAATATATTTTGTCTTTTGTACTTAGAATCTTTAACATCCTGATGGAGAGAGGGGTCACACTGCCACTGGCACAAAACATATTGGTGTTTCAGGGACAGAAGCCACAACATAGAGAATAAACCCTGTTGCCATCACTTCTACAGCTGTCCCACATAGCATCCCATTTGTTTGTTGCTTGTTGTTAGCAACAGGATCAATAGAATAGAAGAATGTTTCTTCCAACCAGTAAGAACATTGGGCCTCATTCCCCAATACACCCTAACGTTATTTTCTTATATCTGTTCCCAAGACAAATCTGATATTACATCAGAAAAATGAGATTTTTTTTTCATATCTTCATTCTTAACTGATGAATCTGATTTTCTTCATAAGGTGAAAGCATGTTCTAGTTGTTCTAGTAGTTCTAGTAGTATGGTGCCAGGAGCAGGTCAGGACACTGTGGTGGTGGCTAAGGCAAAAGTGAAACCTCACATTTCATCGTGATATCCCATGATTTCAATTGAAGAACTAGCGTAATGTGTGTCAATTTTAAAAGACCATATTGCTTTGTAAAATACACTATAGTATATATATGATAAAAGCTAACCAACTGGACTTAACTATGCAAATAGGTAATTGCTCCCATTAGAAAATAACTTCATGGATGATTATGTTTCATCGTTATGTTGGCAACTAGTTATTTAACCCAAACTAATGCAGTGAGTAGCTTCTCATTTCTTAAACAACCATGTCTGAAGACACATCCTGTGGTCGTGGAAAGATGTTAATCTGTTTCAGAAGAGTCAAATTATTGGCATGAAAACATTTAAAGAGATGGATGAAACTACTAAAACCTGGTTAAGAACTGTCCAATGGAAGAAGGTCATGTGGTCTGATGAGTCCAGATTTACCCTGTCCCAGTGTGATGGGCACATCAGGGTAAGAAGAGAGGCGGGTGAAGTGATGCACCCATCATGCCTAGTGTCTACTGTACAAGCCCGTGGGGGGGGCAGTGCTATGATGTGGGGTTGCTGCAGTTGTTCAGGTCTTAGTTCAGCAATGTAGTGTGTGCAAAGAATGAGGTCAGGTACCTGAATACACTGAATGACCAGGCTATTCCATCAATTGATTTTTTCTTTGCATGACACATCATTTTCAAACATGGATTAACTACCACAACGTTCAGACCTTAACCCTATTGAGAATCTTTGGGATGTGCTAGAGAAGACATTGCAGAAGCTTATCGAAACGATGCCACGGTGAATGTGGGCCATAATCAAAGCTAAAGGACGGATTTTGTTCTTACCTAAGAACGAATTCCAAATAAAACATTGGTGAATGTCCGAAGCTTTGTGAAAACAGCATAAGTGGGTTGGAAGAAAAAAAATGAAAAATGCTTCATGAATGAGGTCCATTGTCTCTCCACTTCAGCCTGGTGCCCCAGGTGAGACTGTGACACCACAATGTATTTTTTTCTCTCATCTGTTACTGATTCTCACTTTAAATAAGGCTTTTCCAGGCCTTTCCACAAGCTTGTAATGTCAACAGTATTTATGGGTCTCTGCACTTTCCAGTGTATTTTACAGCAAGGCATCGAGTTTTATTTTAAAAGGCAGGATTTGAATTTACTTTGATAGAGATGACACTGATCGTAAATACACATACAATTAAAAGCTATTAAAAAGGAGAAGATTATACATAAGAAGTTATTTTCCACTGATGTCTGAAAAATAGTCTTTTCTATGCTGATACACAATCTGTGGACAAATACAATAAGAATGAAGTAAAGTGTCCTAACCACGTCATTATCAAAAACAGTAGTCGTCTCCCCAGCAACAAAAATATCATCACAATGCTATGCTGAGCTCCTCAGCTACTGAACCAAGAGGACTTCGGTCACCCTAAAACTACACAGAGTGATTCATACCCACTCATTCAGTCTGAACAGCATCCAGAGCCACAACGCTGATCTACTTGGGTCAAGAGCCTTTTAAAATGTGGCACAAATTTAAACAAGGCTGATTGTACACTGGTGCCACTGCCAAACCAGCCCAAACCACAGTTTAGCTGAAGGAAAGTAGAACCTCAAGCTTTTTTTAAATAGTCACTCTTGTTTTTACTTTTCTGGTTGCTTCTGACCTGTATAAAACTAACATGTACTGTAAACTTTACTACTGCTACAGCACAGTGAGGTCTGAAAGTCAAACTGTGTGTACATGTTGGTGGTGACAAATGTTATTTGTTTTTTGTGTGTGTACACAGACACATGGAACACCGTTTATTGTAATTAATTGTTGAGTGACAGTCAGTAAATGTGGGTAGACTACATCAACTGAGAGCAGGAAGGGGAGCTTCATGCTCTGTCTGGATTTTCATGTTCAGCTATGCTGGCGCACGAACATCCACTCACCACTAGCAATCACTTCTTCCAAACCCATACCACTTGCATGCATGCGTGCGTGTTTGTGCATTCTTGTGTATGTGTCTATGTATGTGTGTGTTTTCATCTCTCTTGTGAATGAATATCACTCAATCATTTTGCAAACCCGCTGGAATAATGAAGCTTTTCATTCATTACAAAGGAGAAGAGGAGGAATGAAATTGAAGGAAACTAGATCATTGTTTCTGTACGTACAGTGTGAACCATAACTGTGGTCTGCCAAATATGAGACCGTCTATATGGAGGTAAACAGTAAACCTTGTTATGCATTCCTTTCTGGTCAGATGAAATTCATCAGGATTTCATTACGACAATAAAGACTGTAAACAACGCTCAGCTCCACTCGTTCTGCTGCCAATCAACTCTGCTCTTCAGAGTTAGGTTCTCCCGCTTTTTTTAGGATTCCTCTATCGTTTTCCATTTTCTTACTCACCCATCATCTCTTCTGTTTTTGTCTCCTCTCTAGCTGATAGGCGTATGTGCGCGTAGTCATGTTGATTTGTATTTACAGCAGTGTCCTCAGCTAAAGGGAAATACCCTGGCTCTCTTTAAGCAACACCAACTGCGCAGCTCCAGGCTGCCTGAGGTCAAAGCCCAGACTTACAGCAGGTTATTGAAAGCTTTAGCCTTTAATCCATAAAAAGGGTCTTTACCACTGGGGAGGATAAACACAGTAGCATATGGAGTTCAAATGAGCTTCTGGCCAGTTCAAACACAGATCGATAAATGATAATGACAGTGTTTGAGTGATTTGTTCTTCTGAACTCTGTTTTCTGCTCTGTGCAGGTATCATTTCGTCTCGAGTTTGAGTTCAGTCGTACTGTCTTCCTAGACTACGTCAGGATTATCCTGGAGGCCAGCAGGTGTGAACATGCATTTTTAACTCATATCTGTATGAAAATGTTTGACATCTAAATCCATTTCCTTATTTTTGGAGAAGTCACTGTGCTTACTGATGCTATTGCTCAACCAAGACATCCAGAAGATAAGAGCCAAGCAATGGTTTCATCATTAGCTGAAGATGTCAACAACCATACATTTTTCAGCTGTTGTGTCCTGCTGTAACATCATTGCTCATGTTGTTTGAATATTTTTGTCTCCTTCTCTCAACAGTGATGGTGAAGAATTGAGCACAGCAGATAATTTCAATGATATGTATTACTCATTGAAATACGAGGCAGACCTCCTCTTTACTCGGTTTGTCAGCTTCTCTATTTCTTACGAAACAGTGCAGCTCTTGAAGTATTTATGAAATCAGTGAACTCGAAGTACAAGTATCTGGAATAAAGTGACTGTTGAAATTCTGAGTAAAATCAGTGTGGGAAAATAAGTTGCAGATAGTTGATGAAATGTCAGCTTTGTTATTATGTAAGTGCCTTCAAAACACATGTTGTGAAGGTGTCTCACATATTGCCTGCTCATGTTTATTTTTATTCCAAAAGGGATTCGAAAACAACCCAGTATGAGATCAAGCCAGAGCTGTCTCTGGAGGAACCTGGAGTTATTGGTCCTCCTTTCAACTTCACTTTCCAGGTGAGAACAAACAACATCATCAACGTGACTTTAATTTACAGAAAAACACTGCTGGGAAAGAATTTACAGTTTACTCACTGTTGTCTCTCAGATGCAGAACCTTGGCTTTTTTCCAGTAAATGATCTGCAGCTGAACATTGACATTCCAGAAATGACAAAAAATGGGAACCAGCTCCTGCAGATATCTGACTTCCATATTGACCAGGTGAGTGTAGCTTCTTACAAATAGTCTCACTGATATAAAACAAGTCTAAGTAATCACAAATATGTACTTGTACTACTTTATGGGATGATTTAGGACATACCTAATAGAATATTGCAGCAAGTTTAGGTTTAGATGTAAGACCTCTTTAAGATTGTGACATACTAACAGGACTTTTTACTCTGATGTCATGCCACACCTCAGAGAGATGGTTCCAACTGTTTGCCAATACAGCATGTGGCACAGAGCAGGGCGTCACCTGAGGACCTTTCACGTTTCTCCCGCCTGGTAAAGTGTGAACAACCCAAATCTATCCCCAAGGAAGATTTTTTATTTCCAGCTCTTTGTGACTGATGTCTGGTTTCTTCACACAGAACCAGTCCAACACCCTGACTCTGCCAATCCAGTGCACTGTCAATGTGGCCTCCTACAGAGAAACTGCAGTTAGAATCGCAGGAACACTACGGATAGATACGTTACATGCAGTGAGTGCAAAACTCAAAACATGCATGCATAAATGGGAAGATTCCCATGATTTATGGCAACTTACACACGCATTCAGTCTCTCTATCCATCTCACTGTTTTTCTGTTTTGACTCTATGTTGATGACAGCTTTGTAGCCTATCAGCTGTGTTATGCTTTTCTGAAAACTTGATGCATGTTTTGATTTCCTCTCCAGCTGAATTTCAAAATCCTGGAACTGGTAACCAGTGCATCGGTGCAGCTCCCCTCCTCCACACCCATGTTTTTACACGAAGAGAGGCCTGTCAGACATGTGAGTCAACAACTCATAGTGTAACTGCCTCTGTCCCAAGCTTGACCTCACTGAAAACAGAGTTTGTAACAGCATCAGAATCTGATCTCTCTCTGATTTTTTTTACATCCATGTGAGAAGACAGTATTTTGTGCTTAGGAGGGTCAGTATAAGAAAGAAATTCAAAGAAATTTGAATTCACTGAACATTTTTAAATGGTTTAATATATGAAAAGGTACAATTTGTGTAAAAATTAACAACAAACATGTTGTGAACATTTGACCGTGTTATAAAACTTCAGTGGGTTCTGATACAGTGTTGCATGGCTTTCTATAACTGAGGCAGTAAAGAAGCAGATACTAAAGGTTGGTATTGGAGCACACATGCTGTGTGGTGCTTAGGGACCGAAAGGACCAGCGGCACAACATGTTACAATCTGAACCCATACACTAATCTTTGCTGCCATCTATTGGCCAGTACCAACCGTTGGAGACTCTTATGAGCTCATGTACTGATTTCTTTTAGCTGACACAACTTCAAATTGTAATATTTGTGGAGAAATGGGTATAGATTTTGTGTTACTCAATCAAAAAAATGCAACAAAGTTTTCGGTCCTCTTTCAGAATAATATCTGAACATGGATTGATTTATTGATACAAACATTTTTTAGGGTTGCTGTTATAATCTTTCTAAGTAGCTTATTGAGCATGTGTCCGTTTTGCGAATACATTTAATATATTTATCTCACAACACTACATAATACTGAGTTCAATTTGTATTAGAAAACAAAAGAAAGAACAATCATCATGTCATCTTATCTTGTCTGACAGATAATATTGGAGATCAGGAAGGGGGGAGATTACCGAATTCCCACCTGGATTATCATTGGTAGCATGTTGGGAGGACTCTTGTTGTTAGCTCTGCTCAGTCTTGCTCTATGGAAGGTAAGTTGTTGTACCAGGCACAGTTACAGTAACATTAGAATTTCACAGGCCTTAGTTGACCCTGTCACTATTTTTAATGTTATGTGTCATTACCGCAGCGTACTTATTTCAGTTGTTATTTCAGGTTATGCTGAGAAAAATGTCTAGATAAATTCCTTGTACCTTAGATTGCTATCCTTTAACAAACATAGCTTTGTTTATTTTGTTCATTTGTTTATGGCCAAGACCCATTAGGTTAAAGAGAAGTGACAGCAGCACTTCACTGTAGGATGAGACTGACACCTTCCTGTAGAGAATGAAGCCTGGAAAAAATATACAGCATTATTATGAATGTATTGTTATAATAATAATAATAATAATAATAATAATATATATATATATAATATATATATATTATTATTATTATTATTATTATTATTATTATTATTATTATTATTATTAGAAATCATATTTAATTTTATAAACTGTGTGCCAGTTTAGTTTATTTTTGGCACCTCCCACTCTCCGTTATTTTTACAATTAACTTATTAACAAACATGTTTTTAAAGGATTTTTTAAAAAGCCCATTCAAAATAATAAATAACATGTATTGCCAGCAGTTGGATAAAATTCTAATATGACATTTCCATCAGCATTAGCTGTACTTCTTTTTTGCTAATATATTAGCATGCTAAGAACATCAACAAACTTGAACCTTCCCAAATCAGGTTTGAATTTGATACTGATAAAAGCACTATAGGTACACGTGTATGTAGCATAGTAGTTAAATTGATTTAGCTCCAACATTTCTCCTTGTCCAACACTTTCTGTGTGTGACCGTTCTCCCACTCAGCTCGGCTTTTTCCGAAGGCAGAAGCGGAGAGATGAGGACGAGCAGAAGGCCAATGGAAAAGTGGCTGAAGAACGGTAACGCAGGCTTAGGGCCCCCAGCAGACACCTTTTCCACAGGGGACTCGACACTCAGGGACCAACACACCTTCCCCTGCTCCCCCAACCACAGTGGCACCGCGAAGACAGCTGCGCACGACGGCTGTAGCAAGGCTTGTTCAGTGCACTGGATCTGTCCCACGCCACAGCCCCCGACTCCCAAGACTCAGCACTGTCACACTCACTTAGCATTCCTGCACTGTTACGACACTAGGACCCTCTTTGTGTGTGTATTCCACTGCCCTTGATGCTGTCGCTTCACAGATCTTGGAGTTCTCTTGGCTTCATCCTGGAGCTCTGGTGCTGTTTCTGGCCGGGAACAGAAGGCGCTTTGGCCAATCTCAGAATTTCAGGCCACAATTTACTCCTAATGCAAATGTTAGTCAATCACTCTTTTGTCTCTTCCCGATGTGTATTTATTTAACTATCATGGTTATTTTTGAAATACATGAAAAACCTCAAGGGTGACTTTCCACCCAAAAGCTACCACAGATGTAGTTGTTATACTGTACATTAAATTAGATGTTTAAAAGATTTTTTTCTACAACATGTTCAGTTGACTTGCATAATAATTTATGAAGAAATAAAACTAAAGTCACCAGAATAGAAAGACGAGTCATGATGTTTAATCTTTTTCTGCAGAGAAGAATCTGCTAAATATTCATCCTTTCTTAAGAGTTCACTTCATTTCTTTTATTATTTTCATCCTGGGGAAACACGCAGGATGGTCTTTAAACATTTGATGCACTTTTACTTTGTACAAAATTAACTTGAATTTTGTAAATAGTCAAGTAGCTTTTTATACCCTTTCAGTAATATAATAGTTTTCAGCATTTTTCCATGTGATCTATGGCTTTACTTTGTAACTTAAGCAACAAGACTAAATAAACAAGTCAGCTTTGTGTAATTGAACTTGTTGAGACGGTTGCGTGCCTTTTAACATGCACTGCATCAGAGCAAAGGGTGTGCATGAAATACTGCTGGAGACGTTTTTCAGGATTTGAGTAACTGTTTAATAAAACTGTAACCAGATGTTAATCGGATGACATAAAGATGAATCCGTGAATGTAGATTGCTCACATTATACAGCACCGTCCAGGTGTTTTCAGTGAATGTGCGTTTGTCTAGCTATGATGAGGTGTGAAAACCTGTAATACACCAGACAAATAAAACTTTGTATATGTATCTCTGAACGTCTATTTGATTAATTCTTGAGTTGATTCAGCAGCAAAGAGGAGGCTTGAAAAAGCAGAGAAGTTGTTTCCAGGATTCCTCATTTATTGAGTATCTGAATTGATGCTCCTTGGTTGCATTATGGGAAATGTAGGAACTTAAGTGTAAAATCTGTTTTTAATAAGAAAATGTTAGAGAACGATCCTGTAATGCTCTTCACACACCACTAAGGAGCAGTGTTTATCCTTTCATCTAATGTCCATGAAGCTAAAGTGTGAACTGCATCAGCACAGAGCAAATGCACCTACATTTAAAAGCTTTACTATGATTTAATAATGTGTACCTTAAAGGCTTTGGTAAAGAATCCAAGTGGCAGCTTTACCACTTGGTAAACTTCAGTTTATTGTTTCCTTCACCACGAGAAGCCACGTGTCAATCAAAGCTGAATTCAAATTTAGAGGTGTTGTTCTGGCTGCAAAACCTAATTTAAAGACAAATGTGAATCACTGTAAATGGCTGTTAGTGTTGTTCCCTTTGTTTAACTGCACAGATACTCAGGTGATGCTGAGGTTTAGTGAAAGTGTCATTTGTGTGGAGGGATGCAGGTGTGATTCAGCCAGCTGATACATCTACACACATCTGCCACACACGTTGCTAAGGCGTAAACATATTGATCCCTGGGGGGTAAATTAAACAGTTGCAGCTGAAAATGTAAAAAGGTTCAGCAAGAAAAAATATGAAAATAGACAAACAATCCGAAAATAGTAAGCACGGAGGTTTTTTAAACATGTTGCGGAACATGTTACAGTAAACAGGCAGTGTTGATGAGACACGAAACAATATGGAGGAGCTCAGTTTTCTCGTCTGCGTGACTGCGACGCTATAGTAAATAAATAAATAAATACATTTGAATAAAACCTGAGTTGGAATCAAAATGAATCAGAAACGCTGTAGCGTAAAACATACAGCAGAGGTTTCTTTACAGTCACTGCTCAGTGACCAAAGCAAAAATAAACCTGTGTGAAGCAGATTGTTATTATTCATTCTCATGTTAAACGAATTGTGTTGGAATTATTTGGAGTCTCCAGGATTTTATTTTGGGTGGAGGAAGATGATTTAAATCCATCCAGACCTGTTGGACGACTACTTTACCTGTATCTCATATAATATTTATCTTTATTGAAGCAGTCGTCCTGAAGGCAAATAACATTTAGTATTCTGAACTTTCTACTGAGAAACCGATTCAGTTTCTTTCCCTGAGGTTTTGTACTTTTTGTTCAGGGTTAAAGGATTTCATTTCTGAGTGGAGGGTGTTGATACGTCCAGATTGGGAAGGCCTTTGAGGATCATTTTGAAGACAGATTTTGCTGAAGAGATTGTAAATACCAACAATATGAAGAGGTTGTAGTAAGTAAGTCTGCAGTTTGGACACTTCATGGTCGTGTCAAAGAGCCCTCCAGGGGACAGAGTGTCTTTAGCACACAAACCTGACAGCAGTCCCAGTCACCTGCAGACAGGAGGCTCCCTCAGCCCAGGCTCTCCTGCCTTTTGTCTGAACCCTCACAGCTGCCGGATGCCAACTGACAGTGGGACACTCTGTACGCATTATTAACCTCTCCTCTGGGCCACCTCAGACAGCCAACGTGTTTGAATGGAGCTACTACTGAATATGAATTCAGCATTGGCAGCAGTTCAGACGCTGCATGAATGCATTTAGAATTTCTCTGAATGATTATTTGCCTGCATCAGTCCTTGTTCCATATTCCCGCCCTTCATTTTTGGGGCTGTTCAAGTGTCAGACGTAGTGGTGCACACATGCATGGCACAGATAAAATGTAGATTGTTTTCAGTAATTCTTTGTTTTTGCTTCAGTGGGAGATAAAACAAAGAATGTTCCCTTAGAAATGCACCTGCTCCAGCTAAGAGGAAGTCAGCTCCTACATTAATGTTCAGTGAAAGGTTTATTCAGTTCAGTTATTTGGAGAGAAATAATGTTTTTATGTTGACAAAAGCTCAGTCTGAGAAAGTGTAGACGCCTTAGAATAAAAAATCTTCTGTGACCGTAACTTGTGTGATTTCTACTGCAGTGCTTTGTAAATAAAAACAGATAGTTGAAAATAAATAAACTTTACTCAGGAAGAAATCAGCCATTCATCACCTCAGATGGAAAAAGCTGTTTATTTACAGACAGGCTTTACTGAGTGCACAAAACACTGCAGCCTCCTTATTCAACTGGAATCCCGACTACAGATGCTGTGACATGATGCCACGTTGTGCTGCGACTGCTGCATCTACACCGTGCTCAGATCTGGTCGGGGATGTTTATCCACTGTGTCCTCATCACATTTCTAGTTGCTCCTTACTATCACCTAAAAAAACCACCCCATCAAAATAAAGTTTCATTTGGCAAAAAGTAAAACTACACGGCGAGAGAAAGGAAACAGAAATCCAATGTTGCATCTTGTGACAGTTTTAGGAATTAAAGAGATGCCGCGTTACACTTAGGAGACATCATGAGGACACTAACATGTTGTGCAGCTGTAGATATTGCATGTCCTTAAAACACTGGGACACTGACATTTGCACGAACAAGCATTGCGCAGAAATAATGACACATCTGGACACATCTGGACACATCTGGGGGGGTGGGGGTAGCAGCTTCGATCTATTTTTCACTGTACAGAAACTGTCGATGATGTTGAACCATTTTGGAGCTTGACAAGCCCTTACGGTCAATGATGGACAGTTTGTACTCTCCGCTGTCCATGACCTGTAGAGGCGCGACTCCTTGGGTTTCTCCCTGCGTAAAAGAGCGCGTCGGGCAGCCCTTGTTGGATGAGGGAGGGGACACCCTCCAAAACACAGCGCTGAGCATCTTTCTGATCTCTGGCCTCATCAGGCAGTAAAGCACCGGGTTCAAACAGCTGTTTGCGTGCGCCAAGCACACAGTGACAGGGAAAACATACGTGTGCACCATGTAATATGTTTTATCCCAGTTGGCGGCGTTAAATTTGACCAAGACACCCCAGAATGTGATGGCATGATTCGGCATCCAGCAGCAGAAGAAAGACAAAACCACTATAGCGACAGACTTGGTGACTCTAGATCTCCGTTTGGGATTCCTCCTGTCCATGCTCCTCCGTCTTACAAAGTGCAGGAGCATCAGATAGTTCACAGAGACTATGAGCATGGGGATGATAAAGGCGATCAGTATTTTCTGGATGTGGTAGAGAGCGAGCCAGTCGTGTCCTTCAGGAAACTTGAGCAGACAGAGTTTTTCTCCAGCGACCACAGTCACGGTGGAGAACACGGCTGTCGGAGCTGTGGCTACTGTTGCCGCCACCCACAGCACCGCGCACACCCACTTCACACACCGCGACCTCCTGTAATGTTTTTTCTTTAGGACCGAGGCCACGGACAGGTAGCGGGTCACACTCATGGCAGTGAGGAAAAACACGCTGGCGTACATGTTCATCACGGTGATGGAGAGGATGATTTTGCACATGGCGTCTCCAAACGGCCAGCTGAAGTCCAGCGCAGTGTCCACGGCCCAGAAGGGCAGAGTGAGAACAAACTGAAAGTCCGTCACCGCCAGGTTGATGATGAAGATGTTGATGGTGGACCTCTTTCGACCTTGTCGTAATCTCATGAGGAAAAACACGAGCAGATTCCCCACTAGTCCCACAGCGCACACCACAGAGTACACCACGGAGATGAGGATCCTCAGGATGGGGGTGCCGTCCGCGCTCACATCAATGTCTTCAAAATTGAATTTCTCCTCTCCAAGTGAACTTCGGTTCAGTGCTGCGCTGTAGTTAAAAATGTCATCCATCTCTAAAGGCAGGGACCTGGACTCGTACCAGGCTTTGAACTGCGCCCCGGTTACAAAATACAACACATACGCGCCAAGCGAAAGTGCCGCCGCGCGTCACGCACGGTCCTCACACCTCTCCGACTGACAGCTGACGTGAAGTCTGCTTTTATACAGGTGGTCGCTTTGTTGCTGAGCCGCGATTGGCCGCATGAGACATGACAGAGAAGCCTTCAGCAACCACAGGAGAACTGGTTCAGAACCGCAGCTCGTTATGTCTGTGACAGCGTGTTCCTTGCACATAGGACCGCGCGTAAAATGAGCCGGATAGAGTGATTTATGAAAACAACTTTGAATCAAGACGTGCAGGTATTGAATGTGCGTTAATAATCAAATGTGAGCACTGAAAAGGCAACCATTCAAAGAACCATGGGTTTAACAAACATTAAAAAGCTGTTTACAGGTAGTTATATCTTCTAAAGTACATGTCCATTAGTTTCTAACAGAGATAAACCTGCCACCATCATTAGGCAGAGCTCCATCATTAAAGTGTTTGCAGAAATAAAGACACAGCAGAGTTGATATAAAGCATCTAAACCTGAGGACAAAAGTTGAATCCCTGCACCTGTGGTCCGTGGGGCCTTTATCTCCCGCTAGAGGGCGCCCTGAGCCTAAAGAGATAAAGACTAATGATTGTTTAATGATAAACTTTTAACCATTAGTAAATTATATTAAAACATTTTATTATTCTAAGAAATTTAGACTAAAACGCATTTAAGGTTTCATGTTTGCATGACTGTATGTAGCTCCAAGATGTCCAGAGGGTTTCAGATCCCTGAGGCTGCACTGGAGAAACTGGTCTGTTCATTTTATTATTTATTTTTTATTTTTTGCACAAGAGGAATAAGGGGGAAACTGCAGCCTCTTCTCTGTGATCATTTGTCTCACTACATGTAAAAGCTATAGAAACCGGTCCTTACTTGACCCACTGAGAACCCGGAGAACCTCCGTTTTGAGAATCTGTGTCAGATTTCTTAGCTTTCCCCTTTAAGCCTGCAGTCCTATTGGAAGACAGCTCCATTGTCTTAAGTCCTCCCATCTGTGGGGGTGGCTGTGCTGAAAGTTTGCAGAGGAAAGTTTTGAGCTGTCACTGGTTGTCGGGAGGGGACTGATGGAGGACAGAGGGGACAGCCACTCGTAATCAGACGGTAACACCGACATGCAAACTAGTCCCAAAGACTGATGCAAAAGAACCAACAAGAAAACCAAAAGCCAAACACACGCCCCGCAGACGATGTGCAGGTCTAAGTCGGAGACATTTGGAGAAGTGTCTGGTCGCATCAAAGTAAAAAGTGCAAGCAGCCCAATTGGAAATAAACTGAAGTGACAGTCGACGCGGGTTTAGATGTTTCTAAAGTCCAGGCCACCGTCCTGACAACATGACCCGTTTGGACTGCGGGCTTCACGCTTCTGGACAAAGAGTTTCCCTCATTCACCTCCTCATCGCGCTCCTCACGGCCCTGGAAAACTGCACAACGTCGGGACTCTCGCATGAACCAGGTTAGTGTGAACAACAGCATGTGAAACTTTCAATTCATGAGATGAGATCTGTGATATGGCGGCGTCCTCCTGCACCTTCTCTCTTTGTTGTGCACATTTCTCTCCAGAGCGCATCACACGTTCAAAACCAGTAAACGCCGAATCAGGCCAGTCCTCCGTGTGAGGGGAGACCAGCTGGGACTTGTGTTTACAGAGTTTTGGTCTGAGCATAGTAATTAAGCTACAGGGTTTGCAGCTCGCAGAGACCTTGTTCCCAATGACTCATGAGAGGTTGAAGCCATCTAAAGCGCCCGTGAATGACAGTGGATCCTGACCTCACCAGTGCAGGGCAGGAAACAGAATTTGACTTTGGGGATCAACAGGAAGCATTTTTATCATTCTCATAATGGAGCTGCTTTCCATTTGATACGGCTAAGTGTATTAGTTGTCAGGCTTGGTGGATAACATCACATCAGAGAATGAATCCTCTCTGTCTTGTGGGATGCACTCCACCTTCCATTCTCTATACTTGCATCCCCTCAGTCTTCCATTTAGTTTGTGGAAGTCCAGTCTTTCCTGACATTAAAGAAGAAAAATGGAACAAAGAGTCAGAGAAACTCTGTCTCATCCGGCATGAATCAGCTGTGTGCAACCGGGGCCTTTAAAAAATAATGCACAGGAAACACTTGGACACATGTACACTACGTCTTAATGAGAAAAGCAAAGAGGTGACGGTCCACAAATGACACCGACTGTATTTTTACCAAGAGAAATAGAAAAATAAGGAGCAAATGTCAAACTTAGACAGTCAGCATCTTTCAGACAGACAGTGTCTGACACATCAATGCAGGAGCTGCTCCTCCATGTATAAGACTGTGATTGCTCTTCCGGAGATTAAATATTTATCTCCCCGAAATGCTGAAAACAATGAAAAAGAGCACACAAGAACATACATTTGTCAGAGACCCGACTGGCTCCCTGCACTACCTGAGATGTGTTCATGGTAAACCTACTAGTTTTGTTGTTGTCAGTGTGGTTTGCCAGGAGCATGTTTTGCAGCCCTGCAGTGCACAATTACTCATTCGCTTAAAAAACATATTGCAGGATTTCAGACCACCCAGATAACAATAAACAGTACTGACACTGAAGTAGTAGAGCTGCTACTTAAGGCTGACACTAATTCGAACTCACGTCTGGTCTTCCAGGCTTTTGCCTGCATGTCAAGTGCATTATGTGGAGCTTAAGGTCACTCAGAAAATGCCTTCAGCCCATTTTTATAAAGCAAATGGTAAAAAAGTTCAGCCTCCATCTACGCCCAGACCACGAAACACAGTCATGCTAATGTTTTGACGAATAGCTATGTTATATGCAATAAATCAAAAGAGCTTCAGGAGCATTAAAGCACTTCCAAAAATCTGATTATATAGAACAGGTGGCAAAGACTTGTGACAGCTGACCTATCGTCACCGCTCTGTTTGTGACATTCAGTCTGCTTTTACTGGACTGCAGCTGAAACACAGGCATCCAAGGATAGAAGCAAATATATGTTAAGTTGCCTCAGACAAAATAAAAAGCTTAAAGTGTTCATCCAGTAAGACATTCCAAATTGCTGTTTACCAAACACATCTCCATCAGTCTGCGCTGATGTATTCTTCAAAATGTTTATGCAGGTAATCGTCTGCAGCGCTGAAGGGAGCCAGACCTCACCTTACTTCACAAATCATCGTTTGCATTCTGATTATTTCTTCTGGATGAGATGAAGTCAGTGAATGTTGTTTGTTTTCTACAGTGCATTATATTCTAAGGTGGTGTGTGTGACTTAACACCCGCTATTTGTGCTGTGAGGTTTACACAAAAATGAGACACTGTTGTGAGACAGAAGTTGTCCCACTTTATCATGATGTGTCTCAGATTTCCGATTGGCCACATTAGCACACACTGTTGTTCAGATTTCATTCTAGTTATTTGCCTCTTCTCACGTCATCTCTTTTTGCACTCATCTTAGCAAAGTCTGGTGAATTACGTTTGTTATAATGCCCCAGTTTGCTCTTACAGCTTCTCCTTTCAACGCTTACATGTTCCTAAGAAAGTCAACTGTCTTTACTTCTTGATGTTGCTTTTTTTTTATTTGGAACTAACACCTCCATGTGCATGAATATCAGTATGTGGCAAATAGCATGAAATCACACAAGCACTTTACATTGTAGGGTTTAAAAACACAGCTACGTTGTTATATAGCATGCACCTAGTCACAGTGGAGAGGAAAAACTCCCTTTAATAAATAAACCCTCCAACTGAATCAGGCTCAGAGTGCCTCGACCAGTCGGGGTGAGTGGAAGGTGGAGGAGCAACAAGTAACAGACACTGATCAGGTTTGTGGAGCCAGTAACTGCACACTAGACTCATATATAGTGCTCTGAAGTCGGTAATAGGTGTCGAAAGGTGCAGAGAGAGGGAGACACAGAGAAAGAAGACTCAAAGTTAATGACATAGCATATAAATGGTTAGAGAGAGGAGAGGAGACAGTGTCTCCTAAAGCTGAACTGGCAGCTGCCTCCACAGGAGAGGAGAACAGCTCTGCCTGTCGCTCTTCATTCGGAAACTCTAGGAATCACATATAAACCTGCACTCGGAAAGCTGTGTGCTCTGCTGGGATATTATGGTGCTATGGGGTCTTTAAGCTATGATCATTAAGCTTTGTATATAAGAAGATTTTGTATTTTATGGGGAGTCAGTGGAGAAAATCTAATGTAGGATAAATACTGTACTATCTCTCAGTGCTCTGGCTGCAGCATTTTGGATGCAGAGTGGATCATCCTATTATAGTGGTCCTCTCTTGAATGTGTGCAGCTCCATGATTTGTTTGGGTGCATTAACCTAATAGATTTCAGTCCTTTGGTTTCTCCTTCTTGGTTTCTCCATCTTTAAAAGCATCTAAATATTTCACAGCTACTAATGCTGCTAAATTGAGGCATGTATAGAAACAAAGGGAACTTTCTCAATCTGACTTTTATGCTGCTGATTCAGCTACTTGAAATCGTAGGGAATCAAGGAGTATTGCATTATTTCCATCAGATGAATGAGTCTCACCCACTTTAAATCAAATTGAACTCGGTTTTCTCCTGACAGCAACTGTATGCACTGCAGCTGCATTCAGACATAGAAAAGATGGATTAGACAGTTATATTGGTTTATTTAGAGCTTCCCCAGTTTAGTTTAGAGCTTTACAGCCACTTACTGATTTAATTACCCTCGTCTTTCTCATGATTTAATAGCCTTTCTTTTCTTACATCTTTTCCTCCCATTATGACTTTAACAGGGAGTCTTCTGCAGGATCTGCCTGGGTATGAAGTGGTTCACCCCACTAGAGTGGATGCAAAAGGTCACTTCCTGTCCAACTTCCTGCCTCACCACGCTCACCATGTACAACGCCGGGAAGCTTCACAGGAACCAGTGGATGTGGACCAAGTCTTTTACCAGTTGTGGCACAGCGGCCACAGTTTGCACTTTAACCTCACCCTTAACCCACATCTGCTGGCTCCGGGTTTCCTGACAGAGAGGAGGTTTGGCGGCCTGGATGGGGCGCAGATCCGTCCCCCTAGATCCTCCCGGTGCCATTTCTTAGGCGAAGTTTGGGACGGGGACACTGTTAAAGGGAACGCAGCTATAAGCACCTGTGATGGACTGGTGAGTGGATAAACAAACTAGTTACCGAAAAGCTTGAAACCCATAGAAATTGTGTTTTAATGCATGTCAAGGGAAATGCAGAGTTGTCAGCTGCAGCAGAGAGCTCTATTCAGAGCTTAGTTAAGTGTGTTCAGTACAGGATTAAAGGAGTACACATTAGGACCGGAAGTGAACATCAGTCTACCTGTACTAAAATCTCTTTGGTTTCTAGCTGGGGGCAAAAAGCTATCGCTAAACCACTGCCTAGAGGAGTTTTTCAGTTCAGATGACTTCTTCTGGTCATGATCATTTGCACATTAAGAGATTTTTAATTTTTGACCCATCGTTATCACAGCGCTATGGTGATATTTTTAATAATATATCTACTGTGTGACCTTCATGATAATCTCTTCCTTTTCTATGAATAAATAAAAGAGAGGGAGAGACAGATGGTGTGATGTGAACGAGATAGTTATCAGAAACTCGGTCTCGTCCTCCATGAGTCTGAACATAGTGATCTTTCTCTGCATTTCTTTCAGTTTTTGAAGCATTGCATTGAAAACTGAGCAGGTATTTTAAACTGAATAAGCTTGATTGACCGACACATGCAGTAACCTCATTATTATTTAGCATTGCACTCCTATAACACTTGATGGACATTTCAAAATAGAAAAGTAATACTTTGACATTGACATTGACCACAATGCAACCTCGCTACCAGCAGTTCAGTTAGAGATCTGTTGTATTATGCTAGTGGTGACTAATGTAGTCACCACTATATCTATATATCCATCTACATATCCAATACCTTTTTAAATGGACCTGTAGAAAAGCTTCATAGCCTTTGGTTCACAATCAATATTCTTCACTACTGCATCAACAGTAGCATCTGTTTCTATTAATTATCAAAATTCTTTTACAAATGCAACATTTCTCTGAGGAAATTAGATTTTGCTTGAAGTCAACCAATTTCTATTCGACGCCCCTTTTCCCTCTTACGTTTAGACTCGTCTTTTTGTGCTTGGGCTTTAAAGCCAAGCTTTGCTGGGTATTTGATCAAACATCAGACTCATCCACTGAAAGCAAACCAAATTAAAGCGAGTTAGAAATAGAAGCTGCCGTTTTAGTCTGTTAGAATTCATTGAGGCAGAGTTCTGTTTTGCCACTTCATAAAGCAATTCTCTTTACACCAGCGAACAAGACTCTGATCAATTTTGTGGAATTGAAAAGCACAGTCATATACGGGATATACAAACGGGGTTGGTTGAGGTGTGTAGATGGTGAGATGCTGGAAACAATATGTCTGAGTCACTTTAACATGACAGTCGGTGTCATATTAATACCTTCATCTCATTACCAAAATAAAATATCTGTGGAGATTCTCGAGTCATCCAAGCAGAAATAACATAAGTGCTATTTAGTGGCAGCTGGATTTTTCCACATTCTTGAAGAAGTTTCACCTTTTTTAACCTCGGTTTTAAACTCTGTGAAGTCATTAAGTCGTGCATACGGTGAAGGTCGCTGAGGTCTTACATGGATTGTTGGATCTGACCACTGTGTGTCATTAGGGTCACATGAGTCAAAGTGTGAGCAGTTGTTAAACTGCTGGGGAGGGATGCCATGCGCTGTAAAGAGCTAATAAGTGGTTTCACAGTGATGTTTGTTCCACTCTGATATAAATCGTTTCCTATTCACCTCCTTCAAACCACCAATCTTCTTTTGCCAATCTGAGCAACATATGTTGTGCTCACTTCTGTCTTCAAAGGAATGTCCCTCATCCTCCAGATGCAGACGGACTGCTGAGTCTTTCCCTGTGGAGTTGGCTCTAATGCGCTGTGCCATATGCTTGTGAAGTGGTTGTTTAGTTTCTCAAAATGTTAAATGCATGTCTGGGTGTTTTTGTCCTCAGGTCGGACAAACCTCAGTTTGCTAGATGTGAGATGTGCGTATGGTGTTTGTTGACGAGCCTCCTCAGTTTTTCCCAGCAACATATGTTGTTCAGTTTGTTGATGTTTTGTTATCCGTCGACCTGACCTTATTGCAGTTCTAAAGGCATGGGGATAGTTTGGTTTTAAGTGCCCCCTTGATGTGTTTGTGCTCCTTCTTCTTTCCTTTGACCCATGTAATCATGTTCTCAGTCTGATGGTGCTGGGTTTTGATAACTCTGTTTATTCTTCAGATGCTGGTGGGAATCATAGAGTAAATATTGATCGGTGTCTGTGTGGGTTTGTGTTCAGGTTTCTATTTTTATCTATTGTCCCTTAGACATGTCTACAAGTTGATTGTCTGTGAAATGGAGGAAGTTCGGAACCACTTGGACTCTTGCTAGAGTTGACCATCTGGCCAAACTGAGGAACTAAGCATGAGGAGCCTCGACAGTTCAGAAGTCCTCTGCAGAGATAAAAAAAGGACAACCATCTTAGCAGTGCTCCATTAATCAGGCCTTTATGCTAGAGTGGCTTTTTGCTTAAGAGTTCATGAAGAATGTTTCCTGTCAGTTCAGTTGATCAGTTGTTCTCCTTGGATCCATTGTGCATGTGACACAGTGAGCACTAGACCTCCCTTTTGTTAGGCCCTCCACCGGCTGGACCACTTTCCATCTATTGTTTGCATGTGCATATGTTTCCTTGTGAGTGTTTGTGCGTTTGCATGTTTGTACGTATTATACTTATACAACTTCTGTTTAATCAGGAAATATCATTGAGATCAAGATATTTTTTTTGCAGGACAGCTGTGCAACAATGAACAAAAATGCAGTGCAAATATACAGATTTAGAGCATAACAATACACTTTATTCACACAAACAGCCATCAAATCATATCGATCACAAACCAGCCTCAGTGGGATTTACAGTCTGTACAACAGCAGTAACCATCAAACTGGATAAGGAGACGTAGACTTGTAGGATGGGCATGAAATAGATGCTCTGTGTACTAAACACAACAGAATAGCAACAGTAAACATGTAAACATATATGAAGACTATGATCAGGGAGGATGTCAAGTAGCCTGTGCTCTCAACAAGACCTGAGCTACATACAATCGTGAACTTATGAAGCTTTTAAATTTCTTAGGGGAATCTCTAACCTCAACATCTTCTGCAGTTTGTTCTAATAGTAATGCGTATAGTATTACAAACCTGTCTACCCCAGTTCAGAGTTAGTATGAGGAATGTAAAGTCTCTCCAGTGATTTGGTGTCATGGTTAAGAGCTCAACTATGGATATTAAAATCTTAAAAGCTTTGAGAGCAAGGTCATTAGTTTAAGGGCAAAAAGAAATATGTGAACCTTTTGGAATTGAAAATTTTTCTGCATTAATTTGTCATAAAACATGACCTGATCTTCATCTAAGTCAAGAGCATTAACAAATATAATGTGCCTAAAGTAATAACATGAAAAAGATTCTTATCTTTCATGTCTTTATTGAGATCAACTATAAAAACCTCATGGTGATATTGATTATTGATTATTTTAGGCACATTATATTTGTTAATGGTCTTGACTTAGATGAAGATCAGATTATATTTTTTGACAAATAAATGCAAACAACCATGAAATTTCAGTGTAGTGTGTATGGTGGATTGTATGATGAGAAAAAAATGAGAAAAAAGCTATATTTAAAAACAAGCAAAACAAAGCTTTAAAACAAACAGCAAGATCTGCAGGTCATCAAACCAGCCTGCAGTCTGCAGACAGGCTGTTTTGTGGTGACACTGATGGCAAACAACATAATAGTATCAGCATCATGAAATAGGTAAACATTATTTATATAGAGTGGTA
Source organism: Anabas testudineus (assembly GCF_900324465.2). Lineage (NCBI taxonomy): Eukaryota > Metazoa > Chordata > Actinopteri > Anabantiformes > Anabantidae > Anabas > Anabas testudineus. Next base: position 14,598,673 of record NC_046612.1, read on the forward strand.
AAACCAGTGGGCCAAATATTGATCCTTGCAGGACACCTTTTTGAAACATCCACCGTAGGAACTTGATTTTGACCATAACAATTTGATGTCTACCAGAGAGGTATGATTTGAATCAGTTGTAAACAGAAGCATAAACACCCACAGTAAGCTGCTTATTCAACAATATATTAGGATTGACACTATCAAAAGCCTTGGTCAGAACTATGAGTACAGCACAGTCTTAGTGTAACTGTTTAACAAGAGCTAACACAGGGTGGTGAGAATCTGCTGCAGTGGTTATGGCCAGGTCTGCAGTGTGAATGATGTGGCTGCAGAACATTAACTTCCAGGAGAACACGTAGCTCTTTATGCAGTGGAAGCACCGGAGTAGTCTTACATATGTAACAGGGGTGCTGTGGTGTAGGATTTGTAGAACAAAGTTATTCTCACCAGCAGACTTAAACTTTATTATTATGTCAATGCAAAACATAAATGTTTGAGTTTTACTAACATAAATTACGCAGTATTCAATCAGTATTAATTTAATATTGTGATTCAATTTCAAGTGTGCACATTATTAAATAAAACATAAATCTGTGAACACAGATGGGAGAGATAATATCTGATATCCTGATGAGATGCACTGAAGTTCTTTTAGTCCAGAAATACACCTACGTATATAACGGATAACAAAGGCAGCTGTCATTTTCTTCTCTAACGCATCAAAGAAAATATCAATGTGTCAAACTGTGCAACTTGTACAAATGCTTTTATCTTGCAAATATTTTGTTCTGTTCAACAATAACACATGATAATGCATTTAATGTGATGTAACAGATAAAAAAAGAGTAAGTTTATTGGTTTTATTGTTTTGTTACATACCACACACATATTCAGTTTTTCCTATAAACCTGCTGCTTAAAAACTAGCTGGATTTATTTTATGTATGCATATAAATATTAGATTTTTATCAGAGTGTATTCCTTGAGAAAGTGGTGTGCCATCTTCCTGCAAGGTTAGAGGCAAGCTAAAAATACAGTAATGTAAGAGCTCAGTACAGTGTCACTGTTAAAATGAATGTTGCAGAGGTTTTGTTGGTGACTGTGCTACACAGACAGGTTGACACCTGAGACACTCACAATACAAACAAACTGTGCAAGGATGGAGGCTGTTTACAGGGAAGTGGGGCACGTGCCGCAATAGAAAGTAGTGCATTATTAACAACTCGGTCTAAACACTGTATATACTGTACATTGGAGTGATTTAAATTCACCAGTGTGATCACATTAGTGAATATGTGGTTTGCATTTTCCCTATTGATTTGCAGTGCCTAAAAGCAGATTAATTCATTGGATTTACATGTTTTTTTTGCGTTAATGAGTCATTAAATGTGATCTTATTTTCATTTAAGCCACAAATAGAAACAGCCTATGTATTTTTAAGTAACATACAAATCATTGTACAGTATTAGTATGTGAATGCTTTATGGATGTGCTGTATCTAAAAATGCGCAGCTGCTTTTCAAAGCTTATCCATCTTTGAAACTTTATATGTGAGAGACCCAACTTAGCACATACAGTACTTTATGTAGATGTATCATAGCATTAGGCTCCTGACTGAGCTTCAGTGTGAGTCTGTGAGTCTGTGACAGCTGACGGAGGCAAAACAGGGTGAGTGGGAATTAAATATGGGGCAGAGATGACCAGGAGAAAAAGGAACGTGTCTACTGGAACATGGTTTTGGCACTCGTTTGCCAGTATGATTTTAGAAGCAGTAGCATGATTTATTTGACATGCAATCTTTCCCCTGTCTTGGTAGTGCCCTGGATGTGTGCAGCTAATTTTAGACCTCATGCTGCTTCACTGAAAACATACTGTTTTTTTGTGTGTGTTATTAACGAGCAGCTTTTGAACAGACAAAAATCATGTTTAAAAAAATGGAAAGATAACCATATCTCTATAATTACAAAAAAAGTATTACATTTGAATAATTTGTGTTATGAAGACTTTTTTTTACAATAGCAGATGTTTAGACTGTAAACAATTCTAAATCTGAGCAGATAATAAAACCTCAAATCACTTCATCAGTAAATCAAATGGAACCAGCTCCCCTGTCAGCCACACATATCTCCAGGTGTTACACTGTTTGCTTCACATCATGAGAAGTTCCTCCACTTCTTTAAACTCACATTTTTCTGGAGCAGGTGAATCTTGTTCTCATCTGTCCGTAGGATGTAGTTTCAGAGCTGTACAGACTTCTCTTTGTGAACTCCTCTCTTGTTTTCCTGTGTTTGAGGTCTAATAGGTATGGGGTTGCATCTTGTAGGTTGAATTAAATATTTATTATTTGAAATATTTAATATTTGAGAACACTGACATACAACCCATCTTCTCTTCAGACAGGACTGTTCAAGTTGTCTGGTGAAGAGTTTTTTATTCAACCTCTGGAGAAGTGGAACGACGAGACCTCAGCACCACAGGCCCACGCCATCTACAGACGTCACGTGTCTCCTCCCTCCCGGAGTTCACTCATACAGCCAATCTCAGGGAAACAAGCTGTCAACGGTACCTGCGGAGTCAAAAGTAAAAACTCTTGAAGTGTATGCATACATACAAACAGCTCTGTGCTGTGAGTTTTACAATATTTAAAACCTCTTACATCTTATTTTTGTTCCACAAAATTGTATAATAACACACAATTAGGTTAGAATACCGCATTATGCCAAGTACCATCCACTGATTATTCATAAGACACTAAGCACTGAATGAACAGAATGAAGATGATGACTGATCAACTTTTCTCTCATGAAGCTGTCTCTGGCTAATAATCTGTAGAGGTCAGAAGAATAAAAACAATTAAGTTTAGCAGCACATAATGTAGCTACTTAAAATTCTGAGTAGGCTTAAATGACCCTGAAAGAGAAGTGAGCATTGAGAATAGAGCTTCGAGAATACATTATTAATGCGCTCACACAGCTTTGGCTATGTGAAAACAACTCTTCTGCCTCTTCTTGACAACAATACAGTGGTTGGTGTATATTCAAGTGCTAGGTTACAGGCTCCGGTATAAAATGTATTTGTTTATTTCTCTGTGGTCACCTGCTGATTTGAATAAAACATCTCACAGACAGAAATAGAAGTAGTACAAAGTTTCAGCACATGTACTAATGCATGAGTCATGAGTGGGATGTCTAGACAAATGGAATCAATGTACCAATAAGATCAGGAAAACTTGAGACACTAGATTTCACATTTTGAGATATATATTCTTATATTGTGGTATTTCACAATATTTTGTGAGAACTACGTAGCAGTAGTTACCGTTCAATTTTTTTTTTGCCCGCAAATCACAGCAAAAACTCTTGAGAGTTGTGCAAACACAATTAGTGTCACTGTCCTCAAATACCAACACTAAACCAATTAAATAGCTAAAACTGCAACATGAATGAAATCATTTCATCACAGCATCTTGTAACTGGCATCCATTTTGAAATACTAATTTTTGAACAACAGTTTGGATTGTCATCATGTCTTCATGCCTCCGCCCCTGACTCTGTCAGTGTTTACGTCTGTAGAGAGAACTACGGCTAAATATATAACACGACATGGCAGAGCCCTAATGGGTGACATACAGTAGTGTAAATCCACTATCACAGCAGTATACGGAGTTTCCCTTAGGATTTTTTCAGCAGCAGTGCTGATGTATGTGTGTCCATGATAGTTTCAGAGCCTTTTTAACATGCATTGGTGGAGGGGTAACTTCAGATGACCTCAAAATCATTATAGAGAGCGTAATTCATGTTCACTTATTGAGAGCTTTTGACACTTGAAGGGCTCCTGAGGCCCAGATAATAAATGTAATAAATGTCTGCACTCTCCTGGCCCTTCACTCTCTCCTTTTGTTTTCTCTCCTCCTTGCCTGCTCTGTCTCCCTATTTAGAGAACACATTTAAGCACTTAACGGTGAATTCTAGTGGAACCAATATATATTATTCAGTCTCTTTTCGTAACTCCCAAACATTTACACATTCACATGCAAAAACACAGCTTTACTATCACCAGTTTGCATCTCTACGTTCCCCATCATCTCTTTTGGTTTTAACTTTCACACTTACTGGGAAATTAGTTGCACCAGTTTAGTATAAGTATATATATAGTATACTTGAAGTGTGTGCACCATATGATCAGGATATAAAAAAAATGTTGCAGTCTTTCATGCCATTTGCACATCTTGTGTGCAGGCAAAATAAAGATTTGCAGTGAAATGTGATGTTAAGCCTCAGTCTTAGTCCTCAGCACAACTTTTAAATGACTTCAAACTGGAGGCTTGTTTGGTTACATGTTTGTGCAGGCTCAACAATTTATTTAGCTTCATTAAGTGTCACGTCATGAGCTTTACATGTCAGGTTAAAAAACTGTGATAACTACATACATTTATTTATATGCACAGTAGCGTTTATGGATGAAGCTATTTTTCATTCCTGGTGTGTTATGTTGTCACATGCTGTTCCACAGTAAGACAGTTTTAAATGCTCTGTCTATTTCTATCCTTCATCTCAGATTCCCATCAAACTTTTGAAGACAAACGGGAGCGCTGGGAGCGTCGCCAGCAGAGAAGAAGAAGGAGACTCCGTCAACGCTCAATCAGCAAAGAGAAGTGGGTGGAAACGCTGGTGGTTGCTGACCCCAAAATGGTGCAGCATCATGGGAGCAAAGCAGTGGAAAGCTATATCCTTGCTGTCATGAACATTGTAAGTATGGCACATTAAAAATGAACATTAACATAACATCTGTATGAATTAAAATCCACATGGCTATTTAAAGTTCATGTGTCTGTACAATCTCATATCAAATTGCAAATATTATCGGTTCTTATTATGAGTAACTGAACTGCACATTTAAAGAAAACATTAAAGTATAGTTTCAAAGATTCACATTGATGCAAAAAAGATGAAACTATCCTCACAGGACGTTTGAATACAGAGTTACAGGATATTCCCAAATGTTTTGGATGATACTCCCGCTTCAGACAGTATCACTTTTTCCATCCTCTTGTCAGGTAACATGTTTTTTCCACCCATAACTGCCAACCCCTTAACAATAAAGGTTAGTACCACCTCCTACACAGGGGTTAAATAAACTGATTCGTTGTCTGTAATTGATTAGCACATAAGTGGGTTTTTCCAAAATACAGTCAAGTCTGCTCTGGTATGACCGCAGTGACTGCTAAAAGGGCTATCAAAGGACAGGATATCAGGAAAGGGAATTTACAGACGGCGTAAAGCCCTCGGATCGACTGACCTAACAGACAATAATACATGGAGGAAGCAGCCATTATTCTCTACATCCTCTCTTGATTCTTTTTTTAAGTCCTCTAGACTGCAGCTTTGAAAGGTAAAGGCCCAAACAAAAGCAACCTCTTACCCGTGTTCAAACAATAAGCAAGGGCATCATCTTCCTCAGCCACCAGCTGCTCCATTGTCTCACAGCTGTCTTGAAGTTCCCAACTACAAAAGAGATTTTATTTTATTCCTCTGTACTATATGCACCCAGTGATTATGATTTATACACACACATGAAAGCCAGTATAGTTGACCTGAACAGTAAGAGATTTGATTTCACGAGAACATCCCCAACGACCTTTTACACGATGAACTGATAGTAAATTAATGTACTTTTGGTGGAATATTTATCATTCAAATAAGATGAAAGTATGAACACAATCGTTTTGGGATTAGGTGAGATTGTGCTGTATGTGGGGAAAAGTAGCTTTAAATGGGAGCAGCTCTGTTTTATTCACAAGATACACAATGGAGAGCAAGGATTAATATAGACCTAAAGCATATTGTTAGCGATAAGCTTTAAAATTGCAAAGTGGATTCAGCTCCAAGATGTGCGTCACACATATCTACAAATGAACGTGACGATGAGGGAGAATTAAGTCCTTGATGTGAGTCAAGCTGTTCTGTCTGAAGTGCCTCAGATACACAACTCGCACGTGTGGTTTGATGTGTACATGTTTTTCCCGAAAAATAAGAAAAATGGCAAGAGCTGTTTTTAAAACTCGGTTTATTACTTGAGCTGTCATCAGACATGGTCTTATGAATGCATTTATTTTTAATGGAGAAGAAGATGCTCTCTCCTGCTACAATCTGTAAAGGTTTCGCTTTATAACCACTTACTTTCACTAATTACAGAATTATGGTAGCTTCAGCCGATCTATGGGAAAATATAAGTGAGCAAGACATTTGTGGCGTTGACAACTGAAACCTTTTGTCTAAACTCCAGTTATGAAGCATACGCACACAATGAATAAAGGCCTGTTAAAGTGAAAACCTACATAACTGTAACATGAGTCACAAAACAGAATTAGGATACTTCAACATCTATTTAAAAACTGGAAATGAAGAAAGGGAGCGTAAAGGAATAATAAGCTACATGGTGGCTGGATACTCTAAAGGTCTAAACCATTTCTTGAATGGCTGATGGTTAACGGTGCATCTCAGTGAGTGCTAGGTTGCGGTGACACTGGTGCCAGCTATTTTGCAGCGTTATAATCGGTTCCCTTTCGCCTGTTATATTCCCTTCTTTCTTGCAGTTCTTAGAAGATCACAAGCTCCAGACTTATTTAGATGCACTCACTGTTTATGCTCCATTTAGACAGTTCTTCATTAGGTTTTGATGTTTTGTATCCCAATGGCAAAACCATTCGACCATAACTATCTTATTTTGAAAAAAGAAAAAACGTTAAGGTTTAGGGTGTCGCTTTTTACAGTTAGTTGAGCATAAAGTAAAAATGCAGAGCTGAGGTAAAAACAGTGAAAGATGAACTGTGCAACGTTTTTTTAGTAGTGTACTGTTAGCAAGGGCTTAGACCGACATTGTATAGTTGTATTTTAGACTTCTAAAGGTCTAGCCACAGTCCTCTTTTAATAGCTTTGTGTAATAGCTATCAAGGCTTTCGTGTAGAGAGGTTTGAATACTATACTACTATACTATAATACTCCAATAATTCTGTTTTTCACTGTCCACTAAATAACTCAGATCATTTCATAAATGCTTCATGCACTAAATGAATCAAAATCTCCAAACAGGAGGAAAACATGTTTCTGATGTTTCTTTTAATGTATTTTTAAACACATTATATGTCTTGTGTTTTAGTATGCATTGGTCTTGTAATTGAAATCCAACAAATAACTCACAGATAATTCAGAAGCCGGAGTAATAACTCTAACGTTACTGCAATATTGCACAGTTTCCTTTAAAATATAAAAACGCAATTTCAAGGTCTGATTGTTCAGTTTTTCACAAAAGGAGTTTTAAAATGAATGTTTTAAAAATGTATATTCTTTGTTTTGGAGGATTTATTTCTTGACATATTTCACTGTCTATTGCAGGGCTCATGGCAACTGTTGGCCTTGGTTTCCTGCAGTTATCACACTACAGTATCAGAAAATGCTTAGAGCTATACAGAGCATATATTGTATTCATCAGGCATTATGGTTATTTCCATCTACCCAGTGTCATTGTACTTAGGAATCATGAAATCCAGATGTTTACTGTAGTTTCTTTTTCAGGTGGCAGGTCTGTTTCAAGATGCAAGTATTGGAAACGCAATCAACATTGTAGTTGTTCGACTCATCCTACTGGAGAAAGATGAGGTAAAGCATATAATCAAACGTAATCTAATCAACTTTAGATTACGTTAGATGAACGGGGCGCAGTTGGTAGAGCAGTTGTCTACAAACCACACGGGGGAAGTAATAAAGTATTAGTTATACTAAATATTATTATTACTCGAAAACAAGCAGTTTGGCCTTGAACAAATTAATTATCACCTCTGAAGGTTCTTTCTGTTATGCTGGTTTATGTGACAGACTAAGACTCTTGGGTCTAATAACTTCCTGGAGCCAGGATTAAATGTTGTTTTTACACTTTGGTTTTGGACACTTTAAACAAATGATAACATGATAGATAGAGCTAGGCTAAGGTTTCTTCTCATTTCCAGTCTTTATTCTAAGCTGGCTGCTGGCTGAGCAGTAGCCTCCTCTGTATTTACTGAACTGTAAAAACTCAGTCTTCTCATATAACACTATTCTCTTGGTCTTTGGGATATCTCGACTACAAGTAGCTTATCCAGTAGTTTACGTGTTAGTTAGTTTGTTTTGTAATGCACACACAGTACAAACATGTTTACCTCATTATTTCCATTAGTTTTTTTGGTTTTTGAATGTGAAATAATTTAATAAAAAATGTAGTAAGATAAACAAAGGCCAGTGAATAAATATGCATTCATTTAAGTCTGTGCTGTTTAGGATTCATGGTGCCAGACGAAACATGGTGTATATTATCACTTTCTGTGTAATGAAAAATAAGTGTCTTCATTTGTGTGAAACTATCTTTAAAACACAAAGAAACCTGTGTGTCACTACATTAGCTGTGACTGTCAGGTCTCTGTGTAGCTGGTGTATGGTGGAAATGAATGTGGTTCATACAGTCCCATCCTAGACTGTATGAACCACATTAATTATGGCATTAGTTTAAAATAATTTCCGTTTTCTCATTGTTGGTAGCACTTAACTCTGATCAGATACAACTTACATCTTTGCTCTGTTGTACTTTGCAGCAACTGATGAATGGAGACAATAAACAGAAACAACATTGCACAGCCTTTGCGAACAATGTGTCATTCATATATTAAAGACCCCTCACTTGTATCCTTAATATTGAAGAAAATGACCATTTTAAAGAGATGTAAAAACATGATAAATGTTTCTGTATTTCAGAGCGCACATTGTGCTGTTTATATATATTTTTTATTTTTGGATAGATTTCGAGAAGAAAATTATTTAAAGTAAAAATATATAATTTCTAATTTCACTTCTTTATCTTGTAAATCAAAGGGATTATTTAATAATTGTTCCCTATCCGTGGCTCATTTCGTTGTTTATCCAATTAAACCTTCTTTTTGCTTTTAAATTATCGTCCATATTGATTAAAGTATTTTATGCTCATAGAAAGTGAACATCACAGGCTCCCACTACTTCTTCTCTGTTATTATTAGGAGATTACTAAGGGGAGAAATGTGGCACAGAGAATTTGGTAAATCAGTTTTACCAAAAGCTGTATAGTATAAAACACCATGACATATGATGCTTTTAGCCTTACTTTGGTTTGAATAACGGTTATTAGGACACTCGAAAAGGCACATTGATTTGTGAAAATAGTGATGGCACAATTTAGCTAAGCTTAAAGGTGTTATTTCACAGCCTTTTGCGTCATATGCAACCTGTGTTTTCCTCTTTTCTGTGCACTGGGAAAAGCCCATTTTGGATACTTAAAGTACTTTAAGTGCTAATTTATTTTGATCTATTTGCTGTGTGTTCTCTTCTCTTCGTTTCAATGTGGATAACAGGATGACTTAAAGATTACCCATCATGCTGACAACAGCTTGAACAGCTTTTGTAAGTGGCAAAAGAGACTCAACACGAAAGGAGACGAACACCCGCTGCACCATGATGTAGCAGTTCTGCTCACCAGGTAAATAAAAGGTCAAGTCAATGAGCCGTCTTTCGTTCTCAAGCAGGCATAGTCACGTATTCCAGCACAGTCAATTTGTAATTTGTTTTTATCTTGTCATACCAGGGCAGTTATTGATTTACTGGTTTAATTGTTCACAGAGAGAGAAGGTGAATGGAGCTTACTGACATTTTTATTTTGTTGCCTACAGTTGTCATGTGACCAGCTGCACTAATGAAATCAGATACATGTAATTTACATACTAAATTAAGCTGATTATCAGTCACTGAGAGATGTTCATGTTTGTTCAAGGCTGTATATGTTGTACACTGTCCTTCACCTTACTTTGATGATGAGAACAGCAAGAAAAACACAAATGAAGAAAGAGAATAAGATCAGATTAGGTAGAAATGGGCTCAATGGAAGATCAAGAGGAGAGCGATTTGCAATAGGACATCACGTCAAAGACGAGGATTCGCACTGAATCTAAGGGACCAAAACAACAAATATGTTATCCTGCTTTTTGGTCTTCTTATTTCACTCACTTCCCTTTGATGTATTTCCTTTATCTCTTTCTTCGACTTTCTGTTGACATCGTTTACTCTTTCCTCGCTTTTGATGTTCACATAGACTCGGATATCCTTCATGCTTCCCCTGTCCCCTTCTTCAAGACATGATGGATCACTTCACATCTCTGCTCTGCTCTGCTCTCTCTGTAGCCTTGATTTTACCAAGTTAAATACTTGTACCAAAGATCCCATGTTTTAGTGACTGTACAGTACATCGAACGAACATGTGTTGTCTTAAAACCATCCAAAACAGCCCAGCATACATTTATGTGATTTACTTATTCAGTTAACTAGAAATTTACGCTTTTAGTAATTAATGACAAAGCAATTCATACAACTACTATGTAGAAGTGTACACCCGTGTGCCCTCTATTAATCTCTAAAAAGCCACTTTCACAATGATAAAATGAGTTGTATTAAAAGGAAACCACCAGTATAATACAAATGTACACACACTAATATGAACCCCAGGGGCAACTCTTTACCAGGATTAGACTATATAAACTTAATGAGCGTTCACTGACTGTTGAACTGACTTGTAGTTCATGGACGTCTGATACCTGTTCTGATTTCCAAGTGTCTCCTAATTTTGAATTCTTGTTGGTTAGTGTCCATGCAGTGGAACCACTGAGCTACTAAACTCTGGCAGAGAACGTGTATTCATGGACTAACCAATCATGCAAATTAGAGGTGCTGTGGCGTGGTCTGCATACACTGCACAAGCAGAACGTGCATCTCCTCACTGGCCTGTAGCTTTTGAGACTGGCCCAGTGTCACGACTGGCCCACAGGATGAACAGAAGTCTGCCTTAGAAGGAAACACTGCATTTATTAAATTGAATAATGTAATCAATATACTGCTATTTAACAGATATATCTGACACACAACACTCCACCTTCACTTTTCACAGGAAGGACATCTGTTCTGCCATCAATATGCCTTGTGAGACTCTTGGTTTGTCCCACGTGGCAGGGATGTGTCAGCTACATCGTAGTTGCAGCATTAATGAGGACACGGGTCTCCCACTGGCCTTCACTGTGGCACATGAGCTGGGACACAAGTAAGGATTCACTGCTTTATGATCCCGTCATTACATAATCAGCTAGGTGCTAAAACCTCAGGAAAAAAACTTTCAGGATGGGAACTACATTTTGGAAACATATTCACATTTAAGGTTCTGCAATGTGTAGACCAGGGGCGGTTCCATGATTTCACCCTTAGGGGGGTGTAAGCCCTCACAACTGCATAACATCACTACTGCTGTAGATATTTAAATGTGTTGTCAGTTTTTGTGTATGGTTGATTTTCTTTCATATGTTTCAGTTTTACAGTGTTTTCAACTCTCATTTTGGAAACTGTTTATCTGCCAAATGGGACATCCACATTCAGGAAGGGACAGAATACAAAAAATAAAAAACTTATATTTTCAATATATTTTGATATTTTGATAGTTGTTCATTTTAGGGGGGATGAAATGACTAAAAAGAGTCTAGAACCGCCCCTGTTGTAGACGCACATTGCAAATATTTTAGGGACCGGTTATAAAATAGTGTTTGCTTAAGGGTCATTTCCTGGAATGATGTAACAGCAGAGTGGCTATTTAAAGGTAATAAATGACTTTTTCTTCCTTTATCAGAAAGAAACAAACACAGCACATAAAACAAAAACATATTCCAGACTCAATCTCAAAACAGAGATAAAACACAGACTGCCTAACGCATTTTATGAAATCATTACATTTTTATGTAAATTAAGGTACATTTATAAAGTAAGCCAAAGGGTCATTACACTATGCCAGAGAACATGAAAAAACTCAAATGGAAATTGGCAGGAGATTTATTTTGGTCAGTGGAAACATTAAATAGTTTGGATCAGTTGGGGTTTAGCGTGTTTGGTATTGACCTGGCCACGACTGAAGCAGTCAAGGTGTGAATGAACTGATATGATACTACATGAGTGCAAAATGTGTCAGAGAGATTATAGATGGCATGGCACTATAAATCCTGGTATATATATATCCACATACCGACTGGAGAGTAATTTGTAACATGACAATAATTCCAAACACACTGCAAACATCACACAAAGCATTAAAAAATGGAAAATAAAAGCTATGACCTGACCATATTCTGCCACTGTAGCTGTACACTTTTTTATTGTCATTTAAAATGTTTTAACTAAAGCTATCTTCTAATTTATGCTTATATGCAGTATATACTGTAAATCACAATGTAGATATGTTAACTCAAACATATTAACTAAAGATGGAAATAATTATCAAAAAAATAAAGGTTTACACACACACACACACACACACACACACACACACGTTGTAACACATTCAATTATTATTTTGTTTCGTCTATATTCGTCTTCTTTTTGTGATTTACTTGAGGATACATATGGTAAAAGTGACTTTCTCCTTCCTTCTCCCACAATGAGCGAAATACAACTACTGTTTACAACAGGTAGTATTGTGTAGTGGCTCATTTTTATACTGAGGATGTGAATATTTTGAGGTAAAGAAACTGTTCCATGATCCAGACGCGGAGGCTTTCTAATCAGCTGCTAGCAGAGCTTCAGATTGTAAAGTGATGCATTATTCCAGGAAACAGCAGAAAAAGGGAACTTTATTATAACCAGACATAATCTAAGTTTCACTGTGTAGTTTAAATTCCTATTTATGCATAAAGCCAGCAGCCATTTAGTCATTAGCTGAAATAAAGAGGATTAATTTCACTGTAGGCTTCAACTGTAACTCGCATCCATTACTAGAAATGCTTTGTCCAAATCAGCAGCATCGTTCCCACAGCAGCTGTTGCTGTTATTGCTGAGCCTCCTACACTGAAAGATCAAGAAGTATTCATAACGCCACCACAGCCTTTGAAGATGCAGATGTTGAATATAATTGTCTCCAGTTAAATGGGACGTCTGAGATTGTTTACCGTCTTTTATTGCAGTGCCTTTGTGGCTCACCGCAGCTGCACTCGCAGCAAAGAAGAGAAATGTTAAATGTTGACATCTACTGACTCACTATCCATGTTCAGTACATACACTACATGTGCATGTTTGGTTGGTGGGTAACTTTACCTTGTGCCCACTCACTCTAATTGCCCTCTTTGTGGGATGTGCTTTTGTGTCACAGCTTTGGGATTCCGCACGACGGCAGCGGTAATGACTGTGAACCCATTGGGAAACAACCTTTCATCATGTCTCCACAGCTCCTGTACGGCACGTCGCTGCCCAGGTGGTCACGCTGCAGTCGCCAGCATATCACCCGCTTCCTGGAGTGAGTGCTACATATGCTGCATATTAGTGTAATGAGTTGTTATCCATAGTGACAAAAAGTGACAAAGTGGATTTCCATGACTGTAATTGATGGCACAAGGGACGGAGCAATCCAAACTCAGGGTATCTGCCAATACCAAGCAGTGGTTTAATGCTGTTGGGTATTGACGAGTACTCTCTGTTTCCTAAATCGAATACGTCTCACTGAGAGAAGTGTTACACCACCTCAGTAAGTGGAATCACAGGGGTCAGTCTCTTATTAACAATGTGTGTTTTGTGCATATTCCTCCAGTTTCCTCCATATATGCTGCTTTCCTTCTGCAGTCCAAAGACATGCAATTAGAGTAATTGATGTTTTTGAATTGTCCGTACAGTAGGTGTGATTGGTTGTCTGTATATCAACCCACGGACACTTCGAAGCTCACTGTGGCTCATTTACAGTACAATTCAAAGTTTTTCTTGTTCAATGAGCACTATCTCACTCAAACAAATATGAAATCAGGTTTAAAATTTCTAATGTCAGTTAATATAAAGCTTTAAGATACAGTATGAATACTAATCTTTTGACGTGCTTGTTCATACCCTGATTTATATGTATGTCACCGTATACTGTGATTATGCTTCAGCTGAATTATTATCTTATCCTAACCTGTGAGTAGAGGTGCTATTGTGTTCAGCTATTTAAATACATATAGCGCACAGTTCCTGCTGGATTACTGCTCTGTGTATATATACAGACCTTACAATCAACACTAAGCTTCTGTGAACAATAGTGCTCCGAGCGGTGTCAGCTTGTTCTTGGCTTGTTTCCACAGCTCCTAATTTAACCACTTACTCTACATAATGCTGCTCTCCAAAACACTGACCTGCTAAACTGCAACCTACTGTCACTGTGCTATTTTATCTACAGTTGTTAAAAGATTGTCAGTCATAAGTTGTAGTGACCTTCTCATTATGTTAGATATTTATTGAGCTCTATTAATCAAAAATATGAAAAACATTTTCCCATGCTGAAAAAAAGAGGAGAAAAACTTTGAATTGACACATGATGTCTTATTGAATGCTTTATTATATGATGTTAACACGCGGTGGCATGTCAGGTCATAAAATCCTGACTAAAGAAAATACAGTTTCTTTAAACAATTATACTTTTATATGTTATCCACAGAGGAGCAGCGGAGATTGTTTAGACCAGTTAGGTCCCAACTGGTTTATGCACGCACACACATACAAACAGGAAGACTCACAGTGAGCGGAGACAGCTGCTGACAACTCTGCACACAGAAGTCCCATACTTCATGTTATCACACACAGAATACAGATAATAAGTACTGTATGAAGTTATATCCAATTATAGATGGCAAGGAATATGCTAAAATAAAGTTTTGTTATACGTTGCACGGTGTGCATGATCATAGGTCATTATTTGGGTCTGATTTATGAAGTTAGTCAAAGTACTGTGTGTGTCTGTCAGGTACATTACACAGTGTGCTGCTTCTGTCACACTTGCACTGTGATTCTGGTGTCAACAAGACGTGTTGAATGTCTGAAATATTTCACTACAGTTGCCCCAGTTTCTCAGCTCTGAGCATCTGGAATGCATTTAGTGGGTGTTCAGCTACTTGTCAGCATCGTAGCTTCTTGACTCCACTGTGGAAAGAAAGGCCGCAGGGCAATATTTACACTCGTGGGAGGTAGTTACACAAAGGCTACTGGTTTGTGTGTGCATGTGGGAGACAGACTGAGCTGCTTCCGCGCTTATAAGCACTGTTTTCCACACAGTTTCAGACGAGCATTTTCATCTAGAAGTAACTGTCCTGACCATATTGTGAAGGACTGTAACTATTATTTTTTGCATGTTGTTTAAGGATCCTGCTTAAAGTAAATCTGTGGCTTAACAGAATTACTTGGTTTAGACTTTGCTGTATTTGTTCAATAAATGAAATATCTGACAAGTCAAACCTTCTCGTGGGACTAGATAAGACATTTAAATAAAGAATTACTCTTCTGGGGAGCTTGAATAGCTGTTTTCAATTAAATATGAGTCCATTAAATAATGATTGAGATGTCACACATACACTTGGTTTCAGACAAATTTTCCAGTTGTCTTTTTACATTTCAGTTTTATTTCCCTTCATTTGATATGTGTAACCACATAACTGTGGGTTGCACACTGGTGACCTACACTTTCTACTGTAGCCTACCAGAATGGGAAAAAAATAAATCTATAATTTCTAAGTGTTAACTCCGACTAGACTGAGGTAATATCACCACTCAAAGGAAAAGAGATTATCATTACTGTATGTCTTCTTACCACGCACCTCCCTCTCGGCTTGCATGCATCTGTTTTTGTCTTCTTCTTCTCTTTCCTGTCTTTTGACCTGCAGCTGCTCCAAAAACCTGCGATGATCATTTTCTTCACAAGACTTGACTTGACTGATATTTGTCTTCCAATATATTTTCTAAAAGGCAGAATTTCTATCCTACTTTGCTTGTTTTATCTCCTTCACTGACTGCAGGACAAGGCTTCTATTGTACTCATGTAGCTTCACAGGGTCGATCCGTAGGTGTCATTTTATGTGGAATGTAGAAGGTCATACTGCGCTGAGTGGTTTAGATACTATCACATAGATGGCCTACTCATTAATAGAGTAACTCTTTGATGTCCAGAGCCCAACTAGAAAAAAAACCCTCATTTCAACTCATTTCAAGTTATTGTAATTGCTCCATAGAGGAACTAATGATGTCGAAACAATTACAGCCCGTCACACATTACACCTCACACATTTCATAGCATATTTGTAGTTGGATTCAGCAAAGAGTTAATTAATTGGCACAAACATTTCCAGGAAGGCTGGCATTGACAAAGGCTGCAGCAGAATCTAATTTGCCTTCTGAGCTGCCTTTCAGTCCAGAGTCAGTCATGGAGAACATTTTAATTGCTGCTGTTCAAGTCAGTCAGTGTGGGGTCATCTCATATTGATGATTTTGTTGTTATGTAGTAAACAATCAGCCTCAATTTCTATGTTTTTATTATTTACGTTAATTCCACTTTTGCTAAAAATATATTATCATAAATGATTTATGCAGTTCAGGAACCTGCCATTTAAAGCTGTTTTAATATAATATATCAAATAATTGTGTGTTATTTAAAAGGGTAGCTTGTAATGACACTAACAGACTCTCTTCACTTCCAGATACATAGAAGCTCAGAATCCATCAGTTCATTTTTTTGTGTACAGCCCACAGCTGAAGTGGTTTAGCCTGCTGTCCGCTGCTCTTACAGTCAGTGCAGTTTTCAGATTAAACCCACTGGGTCCAACACCACACAGCAGTTAGTTAGCAACTAGCTGGGGAACAAGAGCCAGCTATTTCCCACCAGAGTTGGTAACCAGACAAGTGACTACTAGAATTACTTTCATTGGTTTAGAAACTGGAGACATGTTTAGAAACACGTCCCCTGTTTCATTGCTAATGTTCCCTGTCTGTCTGCCAGAAGTGTAAATAGGCATTTTTCCCCAACATTATAGGAAGATGCTTGTTTTCAGTTTGATGGATCAAGGAAAAATGAGAAGGGACAGTTTTCACACAACGTAATCTTTTTATTCCCACTGTGCACACAAAATTGGGGAGAATGTCCTGTGTGAGTTATTTACATCTTTCTAGTAGCAGCACAGCCCAGTGGTTCAACTACAGCTTTTCACTTTAAGTGTTTAGTCACACACTGTAAATAATGTAGCTGGCTCCATTAAGAGTTACAGCATCACTTGGCCAGATGGTAAATTTAAACATGCTCACTTTAGGCTCATTTTCAACAAAACTTGAAAGGCTGGGAACGTCGCGCACTGATAAAAGGCCAACACTTACATTTGGCAGCTCCAGTGAAAGTCAGCTGTGACACGTTCACATATTTAATTTTAATGTGATATTGTTATCATCAGGATGGTCTCGAGTCATTGATCCATTCAGCATATGTTCTTTTACATCCAAATGGGTTCTATTATACCTGTGTGTCTTAATAGGTAGTGAAGGACTTTTCGTCTTTGTAATAATACTGTCAGATCAGGACAAACCCTACCCCGGGCCTTTTTGTCTTGAGCTTTAGCAGTGGGGGACTCTATAAGGTCATTTAATTGAAATTCATATCAGAAACATTTCTTTAATGACCACAGGTTCATCATAACCACATTAGACATCTCGTTATAGAGATTTATTTTGTAGTAACGGCCCCGAAGGCTTAAATGATTGTATCTGTACAAGAATGAACTCTGTTCTATGATTAAGAGGACATTAACTGATCTCACATGTGTGTGTATATCTATCGATCGATCTATCTCTCTATCTCTATCTCTCTATCTCTCTATCTCTTTATCTCTCTATCTATCTATCTCTCTATCTATCTATCTCTCTATCTCTCTATCTCTCTATCTCTCTGTGTATGTGGAGTGAAGACCTAATCGTCTGCTGTCTTGCCGTTCTTCAGGGAATTGACAAACTGTCTCATTTATGTTATTTCTTTTCATGACATGTTTTTGGAAAACAGTTCTTTTCAGTGATTGCTCCTGTTTCATTGAGATGATACAGTAAGATAGAAAATGTAGAATCCAATTTAATTTTCGTTAGTTGAACCATCTTTTTTTTTTTTTTTACACTATTTATTTGCATATTTCCTATTATGCTACGGCAGTAATGGCTGCATCGCTGTAGAACCCAAGACATCAATCAGCTGGCAGATTAATGTGTAGGTGAAGGAGGGTTTGATCAATGCTGATGAGATTGCACATGGATTCAATCTGTGGAAGGTGGCGCAAACTTCACCTTATGTGTAGGTCATATCATTATTATTGCTGTTATTGACAAATGGATGTAAGAAACAAGTCAATACATACAACTATGTAATAATAATATGATGGGTCACTGAGGTTTTTTGCATGTTCCATCAATATTGAATGTTTAATCAATATAAATTAAACTTCCGTCAAAATCTAATCAAATCATATATTTGTATAGTCCACTGTCAGGGTTTTAGTTTTTCAAAATATGAGCTCACATTAGAGGATATCTGCCACATACTGCTGTGTCAAACTGCTTTTAATCAAGTCTTTTTTTTTTTTTAACAGGTGACTTAATTGAATCTGCAGCTTTTAATTAGGTACTTCTAATGTACGGTAGTTTTGATTGAATGTGATTGTCTCTGCTGAGCATGTTAACCAATGCTGAAGCAATATCGCTGTGATTTACATAAATCGTTATTGCTCATTTGTCCCGCACTTCTGTTGTTTGAAGATAGATACAGAACCAATCAAAACAACGAGCTATAATCTTGAATATTTAAATCCAGTTTGTGCAGGTCTGTGCTGTCCAGTCAGGTTTTCGAAGCACTCAACACACATTCAAATGAGATACAAGTAACTGGATGTTCCAACTCTTTTCTTTCATTATTTAGGTGTACACACTTGCCTCATGTTACCCCTTATCAGCACACACACACACATTACACAGTCACTGTTTTAGTCCTGGGCAGGTCCATGCCAAACCTGCTGGACACCACCTGACCTAAACAAGCCTATTTTGGTTTCATCTCACCAAAAACTGTGGTGCCAGTATTCAGTGCGATTCCTGGCAGAGTTTAATCTCACGAGTTTGGGCCATTTTGACAGCAGTGATTTTCTTCTTGGATGCCGTCTATCAGACACTTCACCATCAGTCTGTCAACACACAGCTGTGTAAACTGTGAATTGTGTGCGGCGTCATTTATTTTTCTGGAATAGTCCACGAACCTGTGTTGTTTAGCTTTATGCCATTGCTGTTACATTGCTATGTTTCTTGGCATATTAACACCACCCATGAGCAGAGCTGTTTGTGTGTCATACCTGTTTGTATTCTTACTGGACTCACTGCTCCATAGCACTGATAGTGGTCCAACACCAAGGGCTAGATGTGCTGTATATCCAAGCTCTTTACTTCATTGAGACAGTGTTTGTATTTAATATAGGATAACTGCACTAATCTGGTGTTAATGTGGTAGTTTACAAAATTCTTGTTCACTTTCTTTACTATGGGGCGGCTCAACAGCATTTTGTAGTAAGGCCACACAGCCTGTCAGAGCAGACCAGTGTATTACATTTGAGGAACAGTGATACAGGATTGTACTGTGCATATATAACAAGGAAACCTTTAAGTTTCTTTGTTACTGTTCTCACCAGACTCTTGTTTTTTTCTTTTCAACCATTCCCCCCCTCCACCCAATCCCTCACAGCCGCGGCTGGGGCTGGTGCCTTGATGATACCCCGGTGAAGGATAAGCTGTCTCTGAGCACGGTGCTTCCTGGGGTTCTGTACAGTGCCACTCATCAGTGCCGGCTGCAGTATGGATCTGGCTCCCGGCTCTGTGATGACATGGACGTAAGACCATCCATAAAAACAAACGCATCAAATCCTGTGATCTTGTGTGTTTAGATTCTTACATCTTGGCTGCAAATTCAGAATTATTCCACTTTACAAAAAATCACTGCAGCCAGACCATTTGAATAAGCCTCAAGTAGCCCTACACCCCTACTGTGGTCATCACTATCAACACACACCTTGTCACCATTTTGGGAGTGAATAATGTCTTGATGATGGGTTTGATCTTATCCAATAATGATGACTGGTCTTAGTTCAGTTTTAAATCCAGACTTGGAAAACTAGCTCCTTCTATGCTTTGTGTTGTAATGATAGATTAATAGGTCTGACAACACAACAAGTTGGTACAATGTGTTGTTTGAACTCTATGGAAAACACAAATGTTTACAGTTGTTCTGAGTAGTTGCATTTGAAAACTGAATGAATAGCCAACAGTACAAAGCTGGACATGCATTTTAAATATGAGGCTAATGTTCAAATGTTTTCAGACCTCTTCTCCTCGAAGGCATTCCTAGTGCCACAAATGGTCAAAGAGAGTTGAGAGAGGTCAAAGCCTATTTTTTTACTGCTCCACAGAACTGGCCAATCAGCTGGGGTGTGACATGGGTGCGAAAGTCTGATTGTTTGTTTGGGAAAGTTACAGACCCCCTTTATCTGACATTAAAAAGTAGTGGGAGGAGGGGATTTCTGAAGCTGTTCCCTCATTCAATAAACACACAGGACAGGACTGATGGATTATACTGGAACTTGAATAGCCACATGTGTTTTTCTAAGGTCATCAGCAGCAGACAGACTGTAGTCTGTATTTTCATACCACAGAAACCATTTCTCTCTGTATTCATCATGACACGAGCTGGATTTATGTCCACTGCTGTAGAAGCCAAGCACACATCTTACTGTGGCTGCACTTATTAACATGGGTCACACATACACGAGGTAATTACAGTGACTGAGGTGATTAACAAGCATATGATTAACAAGACTTGAACCAGTGTCAGTATTCAAGCTCACTGACTTAGTTTGATCTATGGATTTGCTGCACAAACGTTTTTTGTCACGGGGTTTGACATAATGTAGACTGGCTCCTTTAGGGAGGTCTTTGTTGTTTTTAGTGTGTAGCATAAGAACGTTACATCAGGCTAGAGCAATGAAGCTTGGACAGATCCAGACCACACACACGCACACAGTATATAACTTGTACCAACACAGAGTCTCCATAAATACAATTTGTTGCTGGTTTTACAGCTGTGAGATGTTTACAGATTTACAACACTAGTTTGGCTGGAGGTCCAGTCCAGTCATAAAAGTCACACAGTTTGAGTTGAAAATATTAAGTTTCTTCTGTAGCACTGTCACCAGCTACTTCCAGTTTAAGTTAAAACTAATTATTTACAGTATGTTCGAGCTCAGTGTTTCTCACCTACAGTTACTGTGTGTATCCTTGAGGCCTAACTGATGCATTGGATGCACTTTTTTTCTCACAAAATATTTGCAAAGCGTTTTTACTCTATGTACAAATACTGTACATAGTTCTACTGCTGTAAAGTAAAATCCTTCAAAAATGTTGTTGAAGTTACAGTATTGAGATACCCAAGACAGAATATTTTAGATCTAATCAGAAATTATCTAGTTTCTTTGTCCTGGTAATACTGGAGCTGCTTTTGTGACTGAGCTTTAAACATGAGGTGTGCAGCCAGAGGAGCATGTCCGGGCAAGGTATCCGCTCAGGAGAATCTGATCCTGTTGTGGGCTCTATGATCTGTTTTGGAGGCACAAGTCTTTCAAAATTCCTGTGCAGCTTGAAGATTTGGCACCGTGACCTTTTCTTTTCTTTTTAGAAGAATTGAGAATCAATATGTATTTGCGAGTCAGAATGTGTGCATTAATTAACACACGTTTGACTTTTTTGGGTCAAATACACTTTCAGTTTTCACCATTATGAACATCTCCTCCCTTGTGTTTCTATTATTCATATTTGTTATTGTTACTTTTACATTCTGAGTTCTCTGGTGGCTCTGAGATTATATATTCAGTACACTGCAAGACAAAACATGATCAAATCTGACAACACATGTGTGACATTAAATGTCTTTTTAAGTTGCAGTATGTTGATCAGTCATGACTATCATCTCATGTACCTCTAAAACTCACTAATTCGTCCATTATATCGCATTTGGTTAGTTTATACAAATACAGAAGAGCAGAGATGACATGATGCATTTTGTGGGAGATTCGCTGTTTATTGGCCGGGCTCTGGAGACCATGTTGCAAGTCTTCAAGGAACAATCTAGCACATAACCCCCAGTAAAACTACAGAGTTTCACTTTAAACTTTAACGCAATGTGATCTCTAAAAGTTTTTTGTTCAGCAAATAGAATAAATTGTAGGAGAGTCATGAATATAATGTAGTATGGCATTTCATGTGGTAATACAGTATTTACGTCTATTTACTGTAAAGACAAGTGGGGGGAAAAGGCATTTGCATTTGTCTTATATATCAAATATCTGTGACTGTGTACTTAAAAAACCTTAATCTAAGTAGATAAATACTAAACAACATGTTTTAAATACAGACAGGCCACAGAAGTAAGTCATTAATCTCCCTCTGTTTCTTTAGGATGTCTGCAGCACTCTGTGGTGCACTGTGGGAGCAACCTGTCACTCAAAGCTGGATGGGGCTGTGGATGGTACCAGTTGTGGTGAGAACAAGGTGAGTAATGATTTGACCGTCAAAGGAACGAGACGTAAGGATTGTGATGAGAATCCTGATTTAGTTGTTGACAACCATCAGTGTTTGATTTTTAAAACAGAGGGTTTCTTTCTGCTTCAAATGACATGATAACTGAATGAACACAAAAAAAGTTTTCAAGTATCATCAGTCTGGGTGATTCTTAATCTACTGGTTAATCTACTAATCTACTGGTTGATAACAGATAAGGGTAAAGATGGGTGATGGCTCACTACATTGTGTCACACTTTGTAAGAGAAGCGGTAAGCTCTAAACTAATACTGCTCAGTGCAACACTGGAAAGAATTTAGTTCTTTCACCATCTAGACGACATAATACAGTGGAAAGATTCAGAGGTTCCGGGTAAATCTTAGTGGGTAAGGGCCATGGGTGGAAACAACTTGTGAAAATGCTTGAGCTTTGAGTCCTCAGGCCGTGTTGCACAAGACACTGAGCAATGTGGGCTCACAACTACTTTGGAAAACTAATGTCTCTTTAAAAAGTTGCAGTCTGCTGCAACCTGAAGCTCTATTACACTAGGAGGAAGCCAGAGACCGAGGTTATGTCAGATGGACCAAAAGACATCTGTGCCAAAGATGTCAAAGACCATCCAGACAGTTATCAGGGAAGATGCAAAAAGCCAGACAGCTGTTGACCAGCCGATGTCTTGTAATCAGTAAAAAAGGGCAAATATTCCAATTATAAACCTCATTTCCAGAAAATGTTACTAGAAATGAGCTTCTGGCACAAGGTGGAAGCCGCTAATGACTGATTAATGTAACCCCATACATTAAATTGAAATTGAACCTTAATGTTTTTTAAATGTTGTTTTGTTTTCTGTTTTTTTTTTTCTGGCAAAGAAATTAACAGTTTCCTGCATTTGTGCCCGGGCGCTTCTTAGCCGAGGTTATAATTTAAAAGCATCTTGTCTCGTGATTAATTTAGCAACAAACTAAAAACAAACGCCACCTCATTAAATACTATTACACATCAATTTGTTGGTCTTAATGTTTTATCTCATTATAGGTCAACAAATAAGGTAAAATTTGCCTCCTCCACCAAAAACACTGCAGGAAAACCTGCATTAAAAAGGGTGAAACAATAAATGACTAAACTTTAACAAAGAAAATACACTATTCAGGGAACACTTAAATAACACATCAGATCCTGATGAACAGATTATTCAATGGGAAATCTGTGTTCAGCACACCATGATGAATAAACATGGGATGAACTCAGTAGCTTATTGTGGTCAGAAACATGCTCGCCAGTAGCCTGCTGGAGGTCATTACACTGTGCTCCTCCTGTTCCTACTTAGAGACAAAAGAGCAGATACTGGTCCAGCTGCTGTGCTGTTGGCCTTCCTCGGCCCTGTCCTGCTCTCCTGGTGTAACAGTTCTGCCTCTTCATTTCTCCTCCATGCTCTCAAAGTGAGCACGGACTTAGACAACGCTGCTACTTTAACATCCTTTGCAATCATAAAATTTACCGTATATGTTTAATTATTTAATGTTTTTGTATCAGTGGTGTTTCAGTGGGGAGTGTGTAGCAGCTGGATATCACCCTGAGAGTGTAAGTGGTGGCTGGGCTCCCTGGAGTGAGTGGTCGGCCTGTTCAAGGACATGTGGAGGCGGCATCCAGGGTGCCCAAAGAGACTGTGACAACCCAGTGTGAGTTTTCTTGTTTTTAACCCTTTTTACTTATCTGGGGAGAATATCACCAAGATAATAACAGAAAAAAACATCTTATCACTTATATTAAAGTTTCATCCTTACTAATGTTTAATAGCCACTGTAAATATATGAAATCTTGTTTATAGGATTATGGCTAAAATATAATGTTTATCTTTGCTGAATAGTTATATTTTCTAGTCTCCTTGAATGACCGTGGAGAGATCAGCCTGTTTAGATTAGTTTACACAACTAAGCTGCAAACACAATTCCATTTCTGTAGTAAACATAATCATATCAGGACTCTGTTTTGATGCAACATATTTTTTGAATGAATGAAAAGCTACATTTGTTAGCGTGTCGCTGGGAGATGGTTGGGGGGGACTGACAAAATGTAGACCCACATTCAACTCCAGAGTCCTGTTTTTAACCAACAAAGCACTCACAACAAACAAAAAGCAGCTTGGGTAAATGAAAAGTACAGAGTGAAATACCTCAGTGTTTAGCTACAGAATGAATAGCTCACGATGCAGTCGTCAGGATCTGTTCACAGTCTAATGTCGTGCGTCTGTTTGAGGACTTCAGGACTCCAGAAAGGCTGATGTGATGTCCATTTACTTGAAATATTGTTTTTGCTTCTTGTTATTTGTGCGACAAACAAGCAAAACATGCATGCTGCTCTGTGATGGTATTGTTTTTTCGACCGGGGCAGTGTTGGTCCCTCCGGAGGAAGGTTAAATCCTGTCACAATTGTGATCCTCCAAAATTCTTCAAATCATTCCTTACAAAGATGCATCAGTTTTTCCAGGGTTCACCTTGTTGCTGTTGGTAACCTAACAGTAGTTGGTGTCATCTGTCTGCTGTTGGTAACTTGGGTGGTATGAATCAGTCTCTTTACAATTTACCGTTTACCTTTTATGCCCAACATCATTTTCCCTGTGCATGCTCATCATTTCCCAACCACTCACAGAATCAGTGCCCATCATAACAACTTGCTATTTTGTTGACACAAAACAGGATGTTGCACAGCAAGATCTGATATTTTAGTGGAAAACCTGATGCTGTTTCTCAGATATTTTTAGGAAAGAAACCCCATTGACTTGGCACAGTGGTATATGTTCAGTCTTTGCCACTTGTCGTTTCCATTTATCGTCAGCATCCCTTTTTTATTGTAATACAAAATGCATCGTGGTACCAGGCACATTCCCTACAAAAATGGATTTAGTTAGTTTAGTTTTATAAAAACTAAACTTTTCACCAAATTTACACGCTTTGCATGAGAGACTGAGACACGTTAGTCTGTAATCAGCAGAGTATCAAATCAAATCAAGTCAAGTTGTATTTAAACAGCCCCAAAAAACAAAACAACAACAAAAAAACACTTGTCTCAAAGGCTTCACTGTCTGTACAGCATGTAACAGCCACTGATCTTTTTTATAATTGACATTTTGTCAACGACAAATGTTTTTTAATCTTATTGTTAATCTTATTTTTCCAAATATTGATTTTTATTGGCCTTGAAATTCCACCATCAGTCACTCTACTGCAGTGAGAACTAAATGTTTTCTCAGGGAGTCTCCGGTTTAGTACCTTGGGAATAATTAGCTCAGCCTTTACTGTGCCAGTCGCACAATGGAGCTATTCACAGGCATCACAGTGACACTGCAAAAGGTGAATAGTTGTTCAAGAATGGCATCTTAGTCATCGCACTGTTCTGGCTTGTCTGTGTAAGCAAGACATCAATCGTTGGTGACCTGATGAAAGAAAGCCTTGCATCAATTCAAATGTTAGCTTAAAAACTAATCTGACACGTCTCCTCTCATAATGTTGTTTCACTATCTTCCAGACCTAAGAACAGAGGGAGGTATTGTCTGGGAGAGCGGCAGCGGTACAAGACCTGCAACACCAAACCGTGTCCTCATAGCCTGCCGTCCTTCAGAGACATCCAGTGTGGGCACTTTAACGCCATCCCGTACAAGGGCAAGTTTTACAAGTGGGAAGCAGTCATCAACAGAGGTGAGCAGGTTGTATTTAAGTTGGATATTATTATTCTGGACATGTTGCTTAACACAAATGTCTTTCTTTTTTTTTTTTAAGGAAACCCATGTGAGCTGCACTGCCATCCACTGAATGAACACTTTTCAGAGAAGATGCGAGACGCTGTCATCGATGGGACGCCGTGCCACGAAGGAAACAAGAGCAGAGATATGTGTATTAATGGCATCTGTAAGGTATCAGTATTGTTATAACCATACCACAAATTCTCTGTTTTCAAACAGGATTGATTCAATTCTGGTGTTTCTGTTCATGTCCCTGCAATGTTTTCATAGTAATGTGTGACCCTCACCTTCCTTTCTCTGCAGGCGGGTGTTGTACATTTGACATTTAGCATGAAAATGAGCTTGTTGATAGAAAAATGTGATTGCTATGGTCTCTCAAGATAACAGCCTGCCTATCACCCAGGGCCAAAATGCCATGTAACTGATACGGACACGTTTTGGGTACTGAGTGGACGGCAATCACTGCCTCTGGCCTGTGACATGTCACATCATGACATTTTATGACATTTCTGTCAGTCACATGTTTTCTGCTTTACCTTCACCTTTGTTTTGCAGAATCACTGCAACATTAACACCATATTTCTCAATTGATCATCCAGTCTATTTAGTCCTAGTCAGTCATTTACTTAGGGTTCTGTATTTGTGTATTATGGTGTAGTGGGACTTATGTTATTGGTGAAAAGTAAATCAGAACAGTTTTTAAGGTGCGTGTACTCTGTTTGTGTGTTTCCATTTTCTGCTAAAAACACTTCTACACTTTACAGGAACACGTTGTACTTTTTACTCCATGACATTTATTTGATAGCTTGAATAGTTACCTTGCATAAGTTCAAGTTGATATAACAGAAAATAATCCTCTATAAACCTGCCATATCTAAACAAGTCAAAGGTACTGTGCATTGCTCAGTGCTCAGTTTTCACGGCTCTGACAAAGTGATGTACTCAGAGTCATCAAGTATTTATCCGGATGATATATTTGATAATGTGGCTTTGATCTAAATATCTTAAGAAGGAAATAATTAGAGATATTCGGTCCCCAAATTGCAGGATAATGTTGCCTTTGTTGTCTAATCACTGCATATTATTCTACATAATGTGATGTAGAATATACTTTTGAATATATTATACTCTGTGTTGCAGAAAATAGGTTGTGACTACATGATCGACTCCACTGCTATAGAGGATCGCTGCGGGGTGTGTCATGGTAATGGCTCCACATGTACAACTGTGAGAAGAACATTTGAGGAGAGTGAAGGACTTGGTAAGTTTAAGATTCATTTTGGATTAAAAAATATTATTTTTCACAGAAGACATTTTGAAATGTCAGAAAAACAGACATGTAAATAATCACATTAATAATGGCTGAGTTCCCTAAAGACATTTCTGTTTCTCCAGCAGTATTTTGAGGAGGCAGCAATCAAACAAGATGTGCAACATCTCAGCTGTCAGATGTGCATAAATAATTTAGTTTGGATAAATAAAAAAACATGAGCTCACTGCTGGTCAGATAAATCCTACAGAAATACACATGTAATAAATTGTTAATAAAACACCACGATGTTGGTGAATGGACATGTTTAAGTGATGTACAATATTTGTCAACAATTATAGACTCTCCTATGCAGAAATATTTGATATTATTACAACTATGTACACTCTGTACTGCACATTACACTACTGTTGTTATTATCATACACCTCCCTCCACTTCTGCATCATTGTATGTTGTAACTTAGTAAGTGTTCATGTCCTGCTTATAAATGCAATCATGCAAAGTTAATGAAAATTGTTTCATTATTACTGAAAAACAAAACAAAACAAAAAACAAACAAACAAAAAAAGACATCTATTTAATTTGTGAAAGCTCAGAGTTCTGTCAGTCTTGTCTTGTTATCAACAACATTATAATCACACAATATTGTTAGTATCCCAGTTACTGAGTTGGTTAACCACCATTCACCAAAGTAATCACAAACCAAACAAAAACAATAATTATCTTTCATGCTACATTTCCCAAAACGTCAATGTTTAGTAATTTTACCATCATTTAAAGTGACAGATACATTTTGTGGATGACAGAACATCGCTCTGCTTTCTGTTTGGTAAATAACCAGAAACCTAAAGCAGTGCAAGGAAACATATTCCTGCTTCTTTTACTCTATTTGTTACATATGTGTCAGGTTATTTATTAATCTATTAATGTTTTGGTTTGTTTTCATTTCACTTACTTAAAATGCAATGTCCTTTAGGCTACGTAGACATCGGATTGATCCCAGAAGGAGCTTGGGATATCCGGATTGAGGAGGTGGTTGAAGCTGGCAATTTTTTGGCATTACGGAGTGACACCTCCAACAAATATTTCCTGAACGGCGGCTGGACGATCCAGTGGAATGGAGAGTACAAAGCAGCTGGGACAGTTTTCACCTATGTAAGGATGGGACACCTGGAAAACCTGGTGGCTCCTGGGCCCACCATGGAGCCACTGTGGATTCAGGTAGGTTTACCACATAATAACATCATCATGTCTTGTACTTTTTCTCAGAGAAATGCAGAAACAACCTTAAGATGTATACATTTCTGTCAAAAATTGTGAGTCTAATTTTGACTTCTGGGTTTTGAAAAGAACAACTATATGTAGACAATTTACTACCTAGTTATAAACGGAGACAATCATGAGGCGGGTTATCAACAGAAAAACTAAACTAAACCCTGTTTCAAATTGTTTTAGTGGCTTTAAAGCAGCAAAATAGCTGAACGCATTTTTTCTATTTTGTATTTTTCTATTTAGAATTTGTTTTCTTCAGCCTCTTTTTTGTTTTTTGTCTTTTTTTTTCCAGCTTCTCTTTCAGGAGTCCAATCCAGGAGTGCGTTATGAGTACACGATCAGTCAAAATGTAGCAGAGGAAAGAGGTACCACAGCATCTCCTGTTTTCTTCTGGAAATATGGTTCATGGACTCAATGCAGTGTTACCTGTGGAACAGGTAAGAGACACATCAAAGAGCCAACTCATGTACCCATGCTATAGAGAATCTATAGTCTACAGATCGTCTACAGTTTCTTACCACTTTAGGCATTTATTTTAAGTTTTTTAATTGTTCTGATTTTTTTCTTTTACGAATTGAATGATTTTCTAGCTCATTTGTTTTTGCAGCAAAAAAACAGAAAGTGTCAGTAATTAGGCATTAGTGGAGCTTCACACGTCAACACCAAACACATTTCTATTACACTGTCTACAACTCTACATTAGGTATTTATCAAGTCAACACTCCTTGAGGTGACTTTCAGTGTTGTGTTTGGTTCTCTTTGATAAGGCCTGGGTGATGGACCTTGAAGATCAGTAAGGAGCTTTACAGCGTGAAAGAAAAACAATGAAACTATTGGTTTGTCCTAATGGATTAAGATAGGATTTGAAAGCAGGTCCCACGCTGCTGAGCAGTAAACCTTTTTTGAATCTAGCATTTAATTTTCAACGTTAATAGCTCAGTGGAAACGTGTTGTATTTGATCAGATCGAGTCTAGCATGTAGTCGGTGACGTAGCTCTTCCCACATTTTCTAAATGAAAATTAGCATGTAAGATTGATTTGTCATCACATCATCCAGTTTACTGCTGACTAGGCAAAATTTGCAATTGTTTTTCATCATAGCCTCTTTTTTCTGATTTCTAATAAAGTTGCTGCACATCATACGCGACAGTAACATGTTAACATGTTAAACACGTGTACAGCTTGAATCAAGCTGGTTATTACATATTCAACCCAATGTCTGCATTAATTTAGAAAAAAAGCAAGAAACACAAAATACTATTGACTGTGTTATGCAGTGTTTGAATCCAGTGATTATGTTTCAGAGACCAGCATTTTTTGCCTTTCTGCCAACTTTGAAAATTAGCAATGGAACCCGGCACTGACAGTATCGTGTTGTTCAGTATGTGAGTCGTTGTGACTTCAGTACAAAAGCTGAAACATTTGTGTATGTTGGTGGAAATAGCTTTGGAACCAAGAAAGGTGGCTTTCAGGTTTGGAGGCGGTGCTTATTAACGTATGATGCAGCAGCTGTAGTTTTCACAGCAGTGCAGCAGAGTTGTTTGCATTAACCAAGCAGCAGTTTCAACTTTTTAAACAGACCTGCACTGTGGCAATATTGCAGTGAGTACATATTATTGCATGAGTGTAGAGATGCTATTTAGACAGTTTGTGATTTTGAATTCATCTCTGTAAACTCTTGGCTTTGGCTTCTGTGTCCTTTTCCTTTTAAGACATTTCTCTGTCTTCTGCATCTACTATGAGTTGTTGTTTGAAACAGATACTTCTCAAATGCTGGATGAACTACAGTAGTTTTTGCTCTTGCTTTGAATGGACTTTCAAAAACACCTTCCAAAGAAATGTAATGCAATACTGACAAAAGCTTCTTTACAAGAATGAGTCCAAATGTTCCTGCAAGTAAACAATATTAACATTTTCTTTGGAAAACACTTCCTTTCACTTTCCTGTATGTTAATTCAATTGGATTTCCAACCACCCAAACAGATACATCCGTGCTGTACAAGCTAATTTAAATCCCTATTACAACATTTCCTGCATCTGACTCTGACTATGATTGTCAGGCATGCACGGTGGTCCTCAGCAGAGTCTGATCAGTGGGCACTGAGAGGTGAGAGTAAGGGATTTAATTCCTGACTTAACTCAAGAGCATCGTTTTTGAATTTGAAAGCATATTTTAGTCATTTCATGTTCAGACTTTGTTATATTCTCACACTCATAATGTGCTCAGATTTGCTCTGCTCCTGTGCCGGTGATCAAACTTTTCTTTTTTCTTGATCTTAGGCTGCTGCTTCTGCATGCTCACAGATCTCTCCAGCTCACACATGACTTTTTTGTTAATTTAACTCAGATGACCCTGTCAAAATTCACCAGGCCATGAGAATTCAAATCTGAATTCAATTCTAGTGCTTTGAAACATTTGGTGTGAATCAGAAACTACCTAGAATTACTGCATTGTGGTTGTTTGCCTCTGTTAACCAGTAATCTGACTCATAAGAATTGGGTGGCGATACAAATGAAGGAACACATGGACTGAAACATTTTGCCTCTGGCCCTGGCTGTTGCAGGCGTGATGGCTTAATAAACATTTTGATGGTGTTAATACTGTCTATACAGTATTTTTGTCAAATGTCATCACTAGTGCTTCACTAAAAGTATTTCCTTTCTTTGTTATTCTAGGTTTTCAGAGGAAGATTGTTCACTGTGTGGAAAAGACAACCGGTATAGTGGAGGAACAGTTCTGTGATCCCTTAACCCAACCTGACAATAACCAGACGAGCTGTAACAAGGATCCATGTCCGGCCCTGTGAGTTATTTACAAAATGACACCCTCTGTATTTCCAGGCACATACTCGCACTAAATAAAGAAACACATTATATTTACAAGGAAACAAATAATCCGAGCTACCGAAGTTAATTTTGTACAGCTTCAAAAATGTAACTGAGATGATGATTTGATAATTGTAATAGAGTAATGGGAAAACTGTGTTTCCAATAAGTATTGGTGTAGTAGCCATTTTAATGAGGAAAGGACACGTCTGATTGTTACATCATTTATCTCTTTGTATAGATGGTGGGTTGGTGAGTGGCAGAAATGCTCAGCCAGCTGTGGCAGCTCAGGCCTGTCTAAAAGGGCAGTGCTCTGTGTCCAGGCAGTAAGTGTGGAGGAGCAAAAAGCTCTGCAGCCCAGTGACTGCGAACACATACCCAAGCCTGAGTCACTGTCCCCCTGCAACACACACATCCCCTGCCCTGCAGACTGGACCACTGGTAGCTGGTCAAAGGTGAGTCTGAGTCAAAACATGAGGTTTTTTATTTGTTAACAGCTGTGCAGTTTCAGAAAGAAATGTAAATTTAAGTAATGCTCTTATTTTTGAGTACAGTCCATTTGTTGATTTTGGAAGAATCTTTACAAGAATCTCTTTTTCAAAATACAAATGCTAGAAACTCAATTGCTACATGATTTTAAACTTAGGCATAGTTTGAAGGCAATATTGAGCTTCTGCTGGTCAGTCTGCCATTTTGGATTGGAATGAAAGTCGAGAGTCGTCTAATTTATAAATTTGTTGGTTACACTTTTGATTGTCAAAGTCTTGTCTGTTAGGTTTTTACAATAAGATCAATTTGTTTGATATATAGTGTCTTTTTGGTAATGATTAAAGCACATTATAAATGTAATGACCAATTAATTATTCACTTACCAATGAAACTTCTTATGCCTCGTTCCCTGTGTTTTGTCCTGCAGTGTTCACTTACTTGTGGAAATGGAGTACGTCGCCGTAACGTAACCTGCTCTAGAAACACAGGTGTTGACTGTGATCCCCAAAAGAAACCCTCGGTTGTCTCTACCTGTCACCTTCAGGACTGTCCAAGGATCGTGGATAATTTTGGAGACACTGAATGGTCTGGAAGCGGCTGGTCAAGCAAAGAAGTCCTCAATGAAATTAGCTCTTTACCTGAAGCCAAACCTCCTCCTAAATACAGCAGCACCAGGGCTCAACCAGTAAATCATAATAGTGTCAATAACATTGCCGAGGGAGATTATGATAATAAAAACGCTGAAAACATAGACCACAACAGTGTTCAAGTTGATGATTTTTACTATGACTATAACTTTATCATTTTCCATGAAGACTTGTCGGATGACTTTGAGACTGATGGAAAAGATCCAGGGGACAGATTTAATGCTCCACGGGAGGATAAGCCAAGCCAAAGTATGAAAGAAAATGCCTTCATAGAAACTACAAGAGCTCCTACAGCTACTTCAGCCATTTGTACAGTTTCAAAGGCCACTGCCAACACTTTGAAAACTGAAGAGGCCCAGAACACAAATATGGACAGTGTGAAGGGCAGTGGGATTGCAGCAACAAAGGAGTCTATGCAGACAAGTTCTGAAATTGTGGATGACTTTCTTTCTGAGGATTATCTTCTGCCTGTGTCTACCACTGACTCCCCACCATTGTCCACAACTCAGCATTCACAAACGGTAAAAGAGAGACATGATAATCGGTGGTGGCCTGAAAACATTAGCACAATACCTAGTCTGGTTTTTACCACAAAGGAGCCTGGGCCAGATGTGAAAGTGGGACAGTATGGGGAGGACGCTGAGAATAATGATCACAGATTTACTGAGGAGGAAAGTCAGTCTGAAAATATGAGAGTGACTTCAAAACATGCTGCTCCCACTCCTCAACATCAAACCACTAGTAATACCATTGTCTCTAAAACAGTAAATGAGATGTACGATGATTACGAGTACAGTTACAATGAACAAAATACACTAGGTCCAGACGTCTCTGCAGACCACAAAGTTGTAGACTATGACCTCAGTACAACCTCAGTTCCCATTTCCGAGAAATCCACTCCCTTCTCCGTGTCCTATTTGCAAATCTCAGGTAGCCAAGAAGCCTCTGACTTAACATTGTTAACTGGAACAAAAAAGATACCTCCTAAAAAATTGGAGGGAGCCACTCAGGCTCCTCCAGCTGATTTCCTGCCATCTACAATGCAACAGATACCTACAAAACCTGTCTTCACTCAAAGAACTGGAACAGATTCCACATCCCAGACAACTTCGTTTGATGCAGCAGATTTTGATGACAATGAAATATTCATTCCCTCGATGAGGAAGAACAGCAACAGTGATCCTTCTTACCAGCTTCCAGCAAATTCAGCAGCCACCCCTCAGTACAGCTCATTACAAGAACTGACACCTTCCACGGTGCCCATCTTACCAACTCATCCAGCTGTTCCACTTCCAGTGCCAACATCTGTCCCAACCTCACCCTCCACACAGGCCACCACGGCCTATTGGGTCACCGGCAACTGGAGTGCTGTGAGTCTGCATTGATTCACACATGCTGGTGTTGTACTGCTGTGTCTCAATATTTCCATCTATATCTACTTTGCAGAAGCAGCATCTGGTATTGGTGCCTGCACAAACTTAATATTTTTGGCCCAGAGCTAACACAGCTAATGTCAATTTATGAGGTAGTCAGTATTAACTCAAGTAGCTTTTGTAATGTTTGTGGTCAACAGACCATTTGTTCTGTTTGTTCTCCTGCTATGTTGTAGATAACATAATCGTAATCTAATGTTTTACTACATTTGTGGGTAGTGCTCCACCACCTGTGGTCTTGGTGCCATCTGGAGGACATTAGCTTGTAGCACTGGCTCAGATGCTGACTGTGATCCGGCCAAGAGACCAGCACCAGCACAACAGTGTTACCTGCGGCCCTGCTCTTCATGGAAAGTTGGGGAATGGAATAAGGTAAGATGATATTTTCCTAACAATCAATTAATATGTTTTTTAAAGATTAATTAAAAAAATATATGACTAGGTTTTGTATATAGTATATACATAGTATATGCCATTAGATTTGTCTTATTTACATTTCTTTTACGTATCTTAGCCATGCCACTTTGGTCCTGGAAATAAAAATGACATGTCAAATGACATTTGCTATCAAACTGACATTCATGGTCCACAGAGCATACATCCCAATGACTTTGATGACCCCCTCACTTTATACAGCATGAGGTTGCCATTTGTTTTTTAGGTGAAATGTCTTCCTAACTATTGGATGGTTTGTCATAAAATCTGGTAGAAATATTGTTGTTGCTTTTAAAAAGAACTCAGCACAGAATTTGATATTTAGCACAAAGCAGCGCTGTGCCTACGTACAGCCTCACAGCAGACCTAGTATGACTGAAGACCTGTGGCAAATACTAAATATGAACACTGATAAGCTCTTAAATCTTTTGTGGAAAAGTGAAAATGATGAGTTGTTATTCTGTCTTGTGGTTTTATATTCTATGAAACGTTTAATATAAAATATAAAGTTTAGTATAAGAGTTGTGGTGAACAGATTTCTTTCTATAAATATTAGAAGTTGTTAGCCTTTCAGGTCATACTGTGGGTCATCCAGATATGGTAAGTCAAAGGCATCTGGAACAACCCTTTGTCCAGGACATTTGCTACTCATCCATCACTTAAAGCTGTGTTCAGTTCAGTGAAGCTCCAGAAGTGCATGTTGTTTCAAAAGCACTCATGTCACATTTTTCCCAGTGCTCCAAAAATTGTGAAGGTGGAATCAAATTACGAGAGGTCCAGTGTTTTGACATGCGAAACCAAAGGCTCCTACGACCTTTCCACTGCCGGGCCATGTCCCCCAGGCCACAAACACAAATGCCCTGTAACTCTCAGTCATGTCTCAAATGGTACACCTCCTCTTGGGGCCTGGTGAGTAATATAAAATCAACAGAAAAAGATTTTGTTGTAAAATGTGTGTCTAAATAGGATCGAATGGAAGGTAAACAGTAAATGTGTACAGTATGTGTCAATATACTGCATGTAACACTGTATTTTTATTTTCTGATTTTGTCCATTTGTGATTCTTTGTCTGTGTCAAATGCTGGACAGGAGAAAATCTGCTCAAAGTATGTATCTTTTGAACACTGCTTCAATCATGCAAATGTTACGCACCTAAATGCCCCTTCTTTTTTATTATTGTGATTTTTTTCAAACCATCCTATGCAGTACATGTATATTTATACAAATTTGGTGAAAAGGCTGCTGTCAAGCAGTTTTAGGCTTTGCAGCTTGCCACAAGTGGGAACTCAACAAGTGGGCCATTTCAGAACAATCTGTGCTCTCAAGTGAACCACTGTGCAACAATTACGTAACAAAAAAGATTAAATGGTCTCAATTCAGGGATTGTCTAGCAAGTGCCAAGCTTCTGCCTATTTCTTATATTGTACTGCAAGGAATGAAAACCAATGGATTTTGTGGAAGTTAGAAAAAAGTTGATTGTCTTGGCAGTAATGTAAAATATACTATTTATAATATACTATACAAACTGCAGTGCAGTGGTGAGTCATGTAAAAATTCTGTGTGGTCCTTTGTCCACAATAATTAACTCCCAGATCCTAGCATATGCTGTTTCCTCCACTGTGCAAACTCAACATTCAGATTAGTCAAGGGTTATTTGTACCTATTGTATGTAAGTATGTAGGTTATTCACTGATTTCTCATCACTCTCATTGTGTGTTGTTCAGTGCTCTGAGGTGTGTGGAGGAGGTGAGCAGCAACGTATAGTCACCTGTCCAGAGGAGGATCAATGTGACAGAGCCCTTCAGCCCAGCATCATCCAAACATGTAACAGCCAGCCTTGTTCTCAGTGGCTTACTGGATCCTGGGGACAGGTAAGCTACAAGCAAAAGAGCTTAAAATTGAATTCAAAACTACAGCGAATATTCCTACATGGTGAGTGGGTTGTAGATCGACGTCATGAGGACTTGACTTCTCTAAATGACTGACCAGTCAAACCTTGAGCCAGGGTTTTTATAATGCTCAGATGATGGTGTATTTTGTCACTGTGAGTACCATTTCTATCTCTAAAATTTACATTATCACTTCTTAGGGTCTCCATGGTTCGTACGCAGTCATACAGCTGTAGATAATCCTCTGAGAATAATCTGATGAACACTAAGAAGTATAACTGTTACTTGGCTTTGAGTTCTGTCTGCAAAGACAGGGATTTTAATAGATTTCTTTTAATCCCTCCACAAGATCACCTCAGTGATCTGTACACAGTGAAGCAAAAAAGTGTCCATAGCACCTTTGATCAAAGGTGGAAAGTAATCAAGTACAATTGAAAACTTTCAGCAACAAAACCAGTGCATTAACATGTTTGTCTGTAAAACATTAAAAAAACATTCTTCAAAACATTTTCTGCAGTGTTCAGCTTCTTGCGGTGGGGGAGTGCAGCATCGACTCATCAAATGTGTTAACACCAAGGCTGAAACAGATGAGGAAGTGGAGGAAGCTCAGTGTGACCATGAGCCGAAGCCTGAGAGCGCCCAGAAGTGTAACTTACAGGAGTGTGAGAGTGCACCCTTTGGTGAGCATTTTGAAATAGATATATTTATATAAGTTGGTTATTTACTATTAAAAACAGATTATATCAGCTATATTTTCTAATCTGCCACATATTTTTATATAGGATAGAATCATAATATTTTTTTATAATGTGATTATCACGATTGTAGAGATCACTTAAGTGATAGTTCACTTAAAAAGAATAAATTCAAAGGGTGTTGACTCGATTGAGATTCTTGTTGTGAAGCGTGTGGAATTAGCATTTTGCTGTTGTCAGCCTCAGCAGTTACTCCCACTATACAATACAACATGGATGCTGCAGATTCTTGCTTGTCATTGTGAACGGTTCAGAACAACTATAGCTTGACTTAAGCCACGTAGCAGCATCACACACACGCCCGTGTTTTGTGGGTGACTGTTACTGCACTGACTTTTTGTCTTTTCTGCCACTCATGTTCATTTCACAGATTCATTATCTCTATGTTGGGATTTTGTTTTTGAATGCAGCCACATATTTTTAAAGTACAGAATAGGAGAAGACTAGTGGAAATGTGCTTTAAGAATTTGTGGCAATTCCATGTAAATTTAAGCAACTTTAAGAATTTTAACATTATCCCTTGGTCTGAACATCACATACAGTATACTCAGGTGTATCCTCTGTGCTTTCACTTCAGTTTGGTTTCAGGGGTCACTGTCTTACAAAAAGTAACTTAAGCATAATCCCCACTTCACCTTCCAGTGGAAAAAACTACCTCAGACACATCCCCGCACCTGATTTGTCTTTTGCATTCTGGTATGTTTCTTAGTGTCTATTACCTGACTAGCCCTGTAAGATGATTATCCACATTTACATTTAATTCCAAAGATACATTGGGGTTTTAAAGTGTGGGATTAAAAGGCATCGGAAACTGTATTTTATGTCGTTAATGCCACAGGCTTTAAGTTTTTAGTTTATTTTGTCTAAAGTTCTCTCTACTTTTCACTATCCATTGCCAAGTAGAGCAGAAACATTTGAATAATTCCTTTAACCCTCCTAGTTCATTAAGTAAAGTAGTCTGTGAAGACTTGGGGAAAATATTTTAGTCATACATTTTATATATATATATATATATATATATATATATATATATATATATATATATCTGTTACCAACCTTATAATTTAAATGAATTGCCCCAATTTCTGATTCAATAAACCTGTATTGTCACAAAAAAGTCAAGAGAAATGGTAAAAAAGAGAGAAATAACTGGAAAGTTTTGGAAGCATTTGTCAAAATCAACAAGATATTTTATATTAACCCATCTGACGGTAGCAGCATAAGAAGCAGTTCACTTTGCCATACTTTGGTGTGAACAGCAGCATTGATATCACTAAGAATCAGCCAGTTCTCTAATGATGCAACATCACAAGACCAGTGGAAAGGCTGACAACAGTAGCCTCAAAGATCGTCTTTGTTAAATTGGCACGCTGAAGATGAGCCGGAGCTTTTTTCATGGAGTCACAGAAGACATTTGCAATCAAAGCAACTATTCACAACAGTAAATTATAGGCTGTGTGTCTTCTGCCTGAAACACATCATTCATGTCTTGACATTTCCATCTTTTATTTTTCAATAAGTTAGAGTCTGTCGCACAGTTCTACCTACAGTAGATTGTAGAAGGATCTGTTTTTGAAGATTGTAACTAGAAAAAGTTTCCACTTTTGCACAAGAGATGTATTTTTTTGTGCATTAGATGTTTGAAGGTGATGTTTTGGGGTTTTCTTGCTGGCGTTTCAGCATTAATCGTCCTCAGTATTCCTCACAGAATAAATTTGTAGGCTGGAACATGGAGTTTTATTGCTGCCACGAAATAAATCATAGCAAATGCTCAATGACACCAATATAAATTCTACAAAAATAATGAAAGTATTTGCAGTTTGTTTAATATGTATACCTTTTTAATTGATAAAATATCATGCTCACTTTTTCATTCAGTTCATTGACGTAAGCTACAGCCACTCGCTGGCATTTATGTTTTATATATCGGATATGAAATCACAGGGTTTCTCGGAGAGCAGCCTTTTAGTCAGACGGCAGCTTTGCTGACATTTTGAAGGGATAGATGTATAAAAGTGTTATCATAAATATTTGCGGCATATGATAATGTGGCAGCAAACAACTGGCCATGTTAGCACACTATTAATTTGTCTATGTGTTTGAAGGAATCAGATTGTTGCAAATTGCAAATGTTCTTTTTTACGACCTTTTGTCAAGCAAAGCTGGCAAAGCTCGCTCACAACAGGCAGTACTTTTCAATTCAATTCAATTCAATTCAATTCAATTTTTTTTGTATATCACCAAAATTACAACAAAAGGCTCAAGGCGCTTTACAGTGTTTAAGGTTTGAGACTTCACAAAATATAACTGTACATAGAATTATTATAAAATCCAACAACCCTACTTGAGCAGCACTTGGAGACAGTGGAGAGAGAAAAACCTCCAGCAGAACCAGGCTCATAGTGGGCGGCCATCTGCCTCGACCGGTTGGGGTGAGTGGAAAAAGGGACAAAAAAAACAAAAGCAGTCAACAATAAACAGCAAAGACACTGGGCAGGTCGGTTGGGCCATTAACTGCACTCTGGAGATAAACAGCTATCTAAGGCCGAGGATAACTGCAAAAGGGGGACGGAGAGAGGGAGACAGAGAGGAGGAAACACAACTACAGGAGAGAGAAATGACAAAGTTGATGACATGAAATGGTGGCATTTGAGTTGATATAGGAGAGGGGAGGGAGGAGAGGAGCTCAGTGTATCGGTCGAGGTCCCCCAGAAGACTAATCTATTGCAGCATAACTAAGAGATGGTTCAGAGTCACCTGATCCATCTCTAACTATAAGCTTTATAAAAAAGGAAAGTTTTAAGTCTAGTCTTCAATGTAAAGAGGTGTCGGTTTTGAAACTCTGGGTTCTTCTGGGATAATATGGAACTATGATGTCTTTAATATATAATGCATGTTATTATCCTTACTCGTGAAATTTTCATATGTGAAATATCACTTTCACCATCTCAAACATCTGAAATGAATTGATTGTACGTGGGTGGAATTCATTGATTTGTTTTAACATATTTGAATTGAACTAAAATCTCATTTATT
Source organism: Anabas testudineus (assembly GCF_900324465.2). Lineage (NCBI taxonomy): Eukaryota > Metazoa > Chordata > Actinopteri > Anabantiformes > Anabantidae > Anabas > Anabas testudineus. The sequence goes on from NC_046612.1 coordinate 14,638,943, forward strand.
AAAATGAATCAAGCTGGACTGAATCCAAAAGTAGTCGTTTGCTCAGCAAAAGAACGTGACTTTCTCAAATGTGAGAGCTGCTCCCGCATGCTAAACCATTCCACCCCTCTACATGAAAGACATCTTCAGGAAATCAGCACTTAAATGTAAACGACTCTCTGTCCAGGGCAAAATCAAAATACAAATGCATATAAAATGCATCCTCCTCCTTTTTCTCCTTTTATTTTTGAAATATATTGAGTCATGGCTGATTTTAATTTGAGAAAATAATAGATCATATAAGGATTTAACCTTTAGATGACAATTACAGTTTTTGTTCTGTGTGGATGTTTTGCTGATTCTTTTTAGAGCAGCTTGTGTTCGGAAAGGGTGCATGGTGATGCAGTAAACAGCCCCTTTCAAGTTCAGCCACATTTGAAATTGGATTGAGATCTGGTTTCTGACTCAGCCACTCCAGGTTAAGCCATTCGTGTTGATAGTTTGCTGTATGCTTGATGTAATTGTAACTGCAACAGATTTTCTTCAAAACAAAAAAAATAAATAAATAAATAAAAACTATGGTTACACATATGTTCTTACTTTCTGAGCCCCTAGCTGAATATTATTGCTACCATTATGTTTTCATCCTGTGGCCAATATAAAAAATGTGGCACTTGCTTTATAAACTGCATTCAGCCGCAGTAAATACACGATTCACACAGAACAAACTACAAGTATAAACACAAGCTTATGAATGTATTTATTTTGCTGCAGTGTGACCTGCCCTTGGTTAGATATGACCTTCCATTGTCTGTCTGGTATACATTCAAATGAGTACCTCTTTCTCCTGATGCACAGCAGCATTCCTGATGGATATCATTAAGTATCACTCCACTCCACAACTATTTATTCAGAACCTTTCTAGTTCTGCATTGATCCAAGGGAATATCATGACTGTAACTGGTCGCAGATCAGAAACCGAGGAGCCTGTGTGACTCTGAAAAGTGAAGTGATGGAGCAGAAGGTCATTGTATCCATTACATAAAGAATATTACAAGGTTTGTATTTTCTTAACACCAAATCATAAAAGTCAGTAATCAGACTCTGTATGAATATCACTACACATCACACTAAAAGTATTTTTATGGGTACAATGGGCAGGAAGGAAGGTTTATCGGATTTCATCTGACATTTAATAAAAGTCTGGTTCTGTGTCAATATACCATGCCCCAATGGGATATATTCTCCAACACAATACACCAGCCTAATCGATGGCTAAGAAACTCACTGGACAAAAAGCTGCTCTAAATAACTCTCCATCAAAAGTGAAGTGGAAGATGCATACACACAGAGGAGATACATACAGCACAGTACATAAACTGTGTCTTTCATTCAGAGAGTGAAACTAGTGCTGAGACAAGAGACGTGTGCGATCACACGTGCGGCTGCGTGAGGCCAGGACAGATTTCCATTCCTGTATGACTGACAATGTATCAGGACTGGAGGTCATTAATATCTCACTAGGAAGTCGAGGCTGATTTTCTGAGAAGTAGGAGGATAAAGATGAGGCTGATGCAAGTTCGTCCTTCACGTGGACTGAATAGTACACATGCTTTTTCACCATGGCATACTACTTTTATTTGAAGAAGAAATGCAACATGATGTATTATTATATTATTACTGATTATTTTGTTAGTAACATTTTGTCAGTTTGTTAATTAAGCCACATGCCACTTTTCCTTCATCTCAGAATGACAGGGCGACAGTGTGGGTCGAGCCTTGAGAGGTGATCAGTCTGTAATGTGACTGACAGACAATCATAGATACATTCACATCTACAGCACAGATGGGTTACAGACATTATGTCCAGAACAAAACCTAAATGTGAAATTGGATGGAACCATTAGCAGCTACTAATGTGACAGCTATTATTGCTGGAGTCTATAAAGAACCGTGCTTACACCAAATGCATGATTTAAAGGAAACTACATAAGCTTCCATACATAAATGCAAAGGAAGGACTGACAAGTTGTTCCTTGGGTGCTGGAGAGAAACTGCTGAACCAAAAAGCCACTGAATTGCAGAGTCATCCTTAACATTATTCTTTGAGCCTTGTGCATATTACTCACACTGTCTGAAGGTGAGATGTCGGAGGATTCTATTGTTGTCAGATAAAGTAGACGCACACAGACATACACAGTAGACACAAAACAAGTTAACATGTAGGTGTGTCGTTACGTTAAAGGTTTATATTTTAAACTACTTTACAGTGTCTGCTGAGGCAATGACGTCTGATCTGTTTTTATTTTTTACAACATATATTATCTTGTTAGTGATATAAGAAAATCAAAAGAAAGGTTACCAATAACAATTTAATCATTTGGCAGCTATTTAAAATAATAAAAAAAAAATCATTATAATTGTTATATTGTAAAAAGGATTTTTATAAAATTTCTTGTTAAAATGTGGCTATAATGAAACCATTGTTATTTCCAGTGCAGCATTCATCAGCTTTGAAAAGAGATTTCACAGGTCATTTATTGTTCTACTGTATAACACACAGTGCAACACAGTGACACAAGTGATTCGATTTCCTGGCTCATCTGAACATTTGTGAGCAAGCTAAAAGTAATTTAGCCTGTAGTAAAATAGAAAAGGTCAAGAGGATGAATGACCTGCGCTCAGGTCTTAATACACAAAGCTAATGAGCTACATTGTGTGGCTGTTGTGTCTGATGAAAGGTGGAGAGGCTATTACTGTTCTTATGGATTAACAATACATGCCAAAGGTTATTAAAATCATTAAAATGTGGATATATGAAGATATGAAACTTTAGCTCATATTCTCCTATCTAGCAGAAAGATGGATGTTCATACACAGTAAAGACAGAAACACCACTGCATTTGACCAGTCGCTAAAAGAACAACATCATTTAACAAAATGAGTTCTTGTTCATTTACATTTTGGCAGATGCTTTTATCCAAAGCGACTTAACAAGTGAGGGAAAGGGGAAGCAAAAAAACAAAGTCAAGGAGAAAACAGTAAAGCAAAGTGCTACAAGAAGAAAAAGAAATGGTTCAGTTTCATGAGAAGTCAGTGCAAGGTAGGATTATAACTTTTTATTCATTTATTTATTTTTTGAGATTCAAGTGCATATTATGGGAGAGTTGTGTTTTCAGCAGTTCTTTGAATATTGGCTGTGATGCTGCTGAGCGTGCAGAGTCCCACAGTGGTGGAACAAACTACCAAATGCATAGTGATATAATCAATGCTTCACAGTTGATGGTGGGGGAATAATGCAGTTTTAGCAAATTTAAAGGTACCGAATCGAGACAATTGGAATCTGAATAACAACCCATCCATGCCCACAATAATAATAAGCTTGAAACGCCAACTGTACGCTACCTGCACAACATCAAAAAGCAACAGAGCAATAAAATGTGAAAAAGACTTTTAAAAAAAGAGTAAATGTTGAGTTTAGGTTCATCAGTCATCATTTGGAGTCGTGTTCCAGTCCACTTGATCATTTTTCTGGATTTCCTCTCTTTTTAACTCTAGTTTGTCAGGGAGCAAAAGTTTTTTTTTTTCTTTTATGATGCTGTTAACCATCTGTGGCGTTTAATTGTAAGATGTTCTTTCTAGGAAATTAATGCAAAGCCACATCTACTGAAAACACTGATGCAGAGGCAGAAGAAGGGAACGTACAGGTTTTGCTTGTCAGAAAAGTATCTTACTGCGGAAGTCCCACGTCCTGCTGTCCTCTTGTTGTTTACTGTTCTATATGGGCCATCCTGGGAGTGATTCAAAGATAGCAAAGGGAGTGTATAGATGGTAGCACACAGGAAACGCTGTGTATAGAGTTGCAGCTGTGACCTCTGCACCCCACTGATGTCATGGAGTCTCTCTAATCTGGATGACATTGGAAATTGTGCACACTGGAAAATTGCAGTGGGTTCAGAAGTACATCATGTATAGGCCGCTCTGATCCAAATTTAGAAATGTAAAATAATATTGGATGCATTCTAATTTGTCCACCACTTCAGATCTTATAAAGATCTGCTGATACTGATCCTGATGAATCGTAGTGATTCTGATTGCCTTATGACCTTGCGACCTGAGCGTCACACTCAGGTCACATCATCAATTTGCACATGACGCTTACATATATAAAAAATACTGTATATTGGGAACTTGGACAGATTTTGATGTAGGTGACAGCTCAACTCATTGCAACATGACATTCTGCCAAAATCAATCGATGGTAATTAAACTGATTGAGCACTTTAATGTCACTTAATTGTGGTGGTTTACTTCACTGCAAGGCTCGACAACTGTCTTATTAAAGTTGGTTTTATAGGTGTGAATTAATTACAATTCATGATGGAAATAATTATAATATAAAAATGCCAGGACTACTATATTAATTAGCTACATAGATTTCTTTCTTTCAGACGTGTGATTGAAATATTTAGTTTTCATGTTGGTGTGAGTCATTTTTTTGTAAGTATATTTTTAGTATTTGACAGTTTGCCTTTAACATCAGCCATCTGCTGCTTTGTGACTCCTGATTTACATTCCAAAGCATTCAAATCATCTAATCAGATCATCATATGCAGATATCACCACTTCATATGCCTCAATGTGATGATCCTTATGATTCCACTTGATCTGAAGTAGTTTGAGGTGAAGTTTCGCTGCTCTCCGAGAGCATGGAGAAATAAAATGACGAGCTGTCAGTATTAAAAAGCAGATAACACTGCAGTCTGAAAGAGGTTTACAGCTGACCTGTAATCCTCATCTGTTGAAGCCATCAGCTGTTGCTTCCGCCTGTTGATGTAACTCACCTGAACTGAGATCCAACAGGAAAGTGTGGGTTGTTTTTTACTTTTCTTTTCTTCTTTTTTTTTGCTGTGAGAGTAGAAAATGAAAAGACAGGTGGCAAAACTAACTTTATTCCTGAAGGAGTTCTGAGTCTGGCTCAATAAGCTGCTCTTTCAATGGGAACCTGTCTCTAAAAGAACAAGAAACTCAAAGACTTTTGTTTATTCTGTAATGATTGTTTCTTTACCTGCAACAGTTTATGAATTCTCTAACCTCTGTATGTAACTACTCTCTCTCTTTCTCTCACACAGGAACAGTTTGTCTTCGCGATCGGCTAACATCTCGCTTCTGTCAGACTCTCCGCTGGCTCGGCCGTTGCCTCTTACACAATGTACGAGCACAGTGCTGTAAAACCTGCAGCCAGAGTTCCCGTCCCAGCAGCACATCACGCCGCTGAGGTGCAACAAAAGTAACCACTCACATTCCTCATCAATAGGAACACAGACTGCAGCACTGAGCGCTGAAATATGAATCGTCATTTAAAAACAATCTGAGCCCTTTCCTGATTTCATATCATTTAAACACACAGACTAATTATGAAGCCACACCAAAAACTGCATGTTTGTTTATTATGGAGGACTGAATTTAATTGGAAATGTTACAAAGCACATCCTCTCTCTTTGCATTGGATTTAGAATGTAAATATTCATTTGCACTTTTTATGTTATACAGGATGACATGTTATGAATCTCCATCAATTAGTTATACAGTGCTAAATAAGATAAGTGTCTCCAATCAGTGTGTGTTTAATAAGTGTTACTGTACATCTAGATAAACCGGTCATTTACCTTAATGACTGAAACAATGCTTTCTTTTATTTACAGCAGCATAAAAATGTATAGATTAATGCAGACCTATAAAAGTTTGCCATGTGGTTTTACGTATATTATGGTACGTATATAAAGCAAATGTGATGCAGAAATCCTTCATGAGACACATAAGTGTTTACTGAGCTTTGCCCCCCACAGTTGATGTTTAAAGTCATCTTTATAATCTCTAAAGAATCTGCCTGACATCTGGATAAAAAAATATTCAGTCCAGTAAAGGGTAACATAGATTTTTAACAGCCCCACTGACTTAACACTTCTACATGTGTAGAGATCAAAGTTTCCTGGTTATGGATGCTATTCTATGATAGGACAAATTGTTGTGCTAGGGGAGCTTTCAGTCCACAGCAGCTTGTAAAAGGCCTTTTTGAAGCAGCTGTATCAGTAACAGATGTGATGTTACGCTGGCCTTACCAAGCACATTTTAAAACGTGGATGTGAAAAGCTGCAGGACACAGTTGGTGCTAGAGGCTACGCAGGCTCCAAACAGTTTGGGTCAGGTATTAGCAGGTCTGGTGCCTTGTCTACTTGAATAATGAGCACTTGATTCAATTATGAGTGAAATTCTGCATCAGTGTTGTACAACATTAGGTTTAGTTAGGTGTAGGAAGGACTTGAGTATAAACAGTATTTTAGTTGTCGTTAACTTTTTGAGTTTGAGGAACGAAACATTTGCTGACATGTCACGATTTCATCACTTCTGCTCTATTCTGTATTCAGAATCATTGTTAGCACTGACACGTATGTAGGCTGCAGTTCAGGCTTTTCAGCAGGAAATGAAAAGCAGCTCAAACTTATTATTGCAGTTCAGTGGAGGCAGCTTTAGTGTCATCGTAATCTCCTGCATTTCTTTATGGCGTTTAATGCATCTGTAGAAAAGCCTTTTGCTATATTGAATAACAAAATTTAAAGAGGAAAAAAAGTGAAATATTATACATTTGTGAATTGCTGTAAATTAAGATGAGGTTCCTAAGAACTCTAAGGAAGCTGTAAACTAACCTTTTGCTAGAAAAGTGTAAAGTTAACATGCCTCTGGAGTTGTGGTTTTGTAGATATAAGGCATTTGTTAATGACTTTCGCCTGACGATCAGCTGCTTCTGGCAGAAACATAACAAGTGATTATTCTTTAAAGTGTACGGGGAGATAGTGTTAACAAACAGGCTGGTTTGTTCAGTCCGAGATCTCCCATTTGCAGTTGTACTCAGGATTCAGTTGATGATATGATCAGTCTCTTGCTCCTTGGATAACTGGTGCTCTACTGTCAGGCTTTAAATTCCAGTGCAGCACATATGGAGTTTTCATTAATAATGGTGACGGATTTGCCAAACTAAAATGAAATCAGATTTCATTTTTCCAACAGTTGGTTCCAGACCAATGATTTTTACACCTGTCTCTGGGAGATTTGATTTGAGTACCTATCTTATTAATGGTTCCCGCTGACCCTCCAAAACGGTCTTGGATCTGGTATTTGATGGCTGCAAACTAACAGTGTCAGACCAAACGTCTACTTTCTCCCCATGTAGAAAACACAACAGCAAATTTACTTCTGCTGATCTCTCTCCTCTTTCCACTCACCCCAACCGGTCGAGGTAGATGGCCGCCCACCCTGAGCCTGGTTCTGCTGGTTTCTTCCTCTCCACTGTCGCCTAATACCGCTCAGGGGGGATTGTTGGGTTTTCTATATAATTCTGTATATAGTTATATTTTGTAATATTATATTTTGTAAGGTATTAAATGTTACACTGTAAAGTGCCTTGAGATAAGTTTTGCTGTGATTTGGTGCTATATAAATAAAACTGAATTGATTGAATTGAAAATCACTAACCTTTGACATCAGAGTGGGATCAGCTGACACACATTCAATGTGCCATTTCTGTAAGCAAAGCCATTCAATATAACCTATGACCCACAAAATACTGTAGTTAGTCAATGTTATGCCTCCAGTATTAGGATTAGCAAATAATATTATCTGTAAACACACATAAATGGATCCCAAACATTGTTAGCAACGTTATACTGGTGCTGTAAAAAGGTCTTTCTGTTCTTTAAACTGTTTATGTGTTTTTTTCCCCAAGACAAAGAATTAATTACATATTCTGCATATACAACATTTATATTCAAAGAGTCCAAAGCTTAACACACGATGATTTGCTTTAGTTCTCAAAGTGATTGGACAATCATAGGAGGGTCATAAAAAGGGGTCCATAACATTTGTAACTGACTGTTGCATTACATTTAATTTGCAAACACAATGCCACACTTAGTATAGTTGATATTTGACTGCAAACATCCAACACACCTAGCATTATCATTTTTCTTTATGTTTGTCGAAATGATTGTTTTGGTGTTTGTTTGTTTGTTTTTTTAATCGTTTGTTTTTGTTGGTTTTTAAAGCACAAAATGCGGCTGCCTGCCTACAGCTGGCGTGTACAATACTCTTTAAATAGAAATAACAAAATGTGATAGCTATTAAACACATTTTCAGCAATAAGTTGATTACAGTTACTTCACACATTCCCTCTGTAAAGTTAATTTAAATTAACTGTTAATAAGCCTTACAACATGTACCTGTTTTAGAAAAAAATGTTATTCATGTATTAATTAGTGATATGTTATTACATATGTATATTTATATACTGTGCTTTATACTACTAAATAAAACTGATATTTTATGGCCATGGTCTTTGTAATAAAAAATTGCAAGTTGTAAGTTACTTATGTAAATGTAGTGTTAACAAATGTGAAAGGCTGGCAATTATGCATGCAGGACTTGATAATGCAGAACAGCTGAAAGCATCAGAGGAAAAGAAAGAAAATATGGCTTAAATAAGGTTTTAATAAAACTTTTCAACACAAAATGTTCACCAAAGCTTTTATCACACAGGCTTATGAAGAGAATGCAGTTTAATACCAATCTGTGGAAAGCTGACACATGAAGAACAGGTGAAGGTGTTTTAAAATTTTAATCCAAACTACATGACAGACCATAATATACAGGACAAGTTACAATACAGTATAACAGCCGTTGTAGGTCCTGTGCATGCTAGTGTTTATGGACCTGACCAGATAATTCATAAAATAATATGTTCAGTCTTGATTCTTCCAGTACAGAACTGCCAGTGTCATAAAGATTAAATATAGTCTGTAATCTCTGCATGTATGTAAAGTCAGTTCCCATCATAAATGTTTCTGTTGTTTGAAGTTTTCTTTACCTTAAAAATAAACAATCAGTAATCAACAGGTGGCAGCGTCACCATCTGGGTGAACTCTTCATAGTTGATAATCCCATTTGACCTGACCTTTGCCTCTTTGAAGAGCTCATCCACTGGAAAAAAAACAACAGCCTTATAAGTGAACTTGACAGGACAGAGTGCTGCTTGAAAACTCATTTTTCCACAATCATTCAGATTCCAAAGTGAATGCAGTCAAACACAGTTTGACGTTAGTCTCCACTGGTCTTTGCCTGTGGGAGCTTTCGACTGTCTGACAACCTCTGCAAAGTGTAGAACTGGCAACGTCCATAACTTTGATGGTAAACCAATCTGTGTGTTTGCTTTTCCTGGAGTTGTCATTAAGTTAGATATTTTCAATGAATGACCAAACAGGAAAAACTCACTTTGCTCTATTTTAATGCTCCTCCATGTCTCTAATCTAGTGAATTTCATAATTTATTAACATAAACAAAAACCACTGATTTCAGAGTAGTGTCAGAATTGCTGTTGTTATTTTTAAACACAGTGGTTGTATATATATTTATATTTATATTTCAATGTACTTGTACTTACTTTTATTTTATGCTTCTTTATACTTCTACTTCACCAGGTTTAGAGAGAAACATTTTACTACACTACCTTGATGTGAGAGCTGTCAAAATTATGATTTGACCTAAAATTATATTATATTACAGAGTATGAATTATGAATTATTATAGATTGAACCATATATAATACATTAATTACAATTGGGCCAGCTACAACAGTAAATGCTAAGTAATGCACTAGACAGCATAATTGAACAATTTACAGTAACATACAGACAGATGACAAAGTAAAGGAAAGAAAAACTAAATACATTGTCTAAATACACAAGTTGTTAGGCCCTTTACACTGCGTCTACAAGTCTCTGGACTCTACTGGAAGGGATGAACACCGTTCATCTAAATATGCCCCACACTTTGGTCCAAAATCTCCCATGTAGGTGTCCAACTGGTTTGCAATCTGGCGACCACAAAGGCCAAAGTAAATAATTGACATCATTTTCATTCAATGACCCCTAATGTTCTACGTGTAAAGAGACCACTCCTAACAGGTTATCAATGTTTCATTACAGCATAAAGCTGATCACTCAGAACAACTTTGCATTGATTTGCAGTGACCCTTCCCTCAAGAGAACAAGTAAAGCCAAAGCCTACCAGCAAAATGATCTCCCACAGAATAACAGAGTCCCCAGATGCCCTCACTACAGAGGTCGAACATATAGTCCTGTACTGTTCTCTCGGTGTACGGCACACATGCACTCTCCCACTCCATTTGACAAATCACTTTTTTTTCCTACATCTCATCAGACCACTGCTGTCTGTGGATTTTCCATCACTGAATTCTCAAATGGCCTTCATCTTTGTAATGAAGGGGTTGATGCAGCCTGACCATAATATCTCTGTCTATACATGTAGAATGACCAGAAGAATTTTCTCAGACTGATCACGTCCTGCATCGACCTGCTCCTCAACACCTCCTCAAATTCTCCCTATGTGCACACCACCCAGGAAATATGTAACAAATATGTATGCACTTTCTTGACAAATCTTAGATAAGAAAATCTTTATTACTCCTAAATCTGTACTGACGATAGAGCCAGCAGATGGTATACTTACTGTAGCTTATTATATAGCTCAGATATTCAACATAGTCCGTACTGCAGCATTTTAAAGAAGAAATTTAATCTGTCTACAGAAAAATACATCCCAAGATACTGCTTAGTACAGTGCAGCAGCAACTGAGACAAGCATTTAGTTCCTGACAAGAAGCAGGCAGCGGGGTTAAATTTATGAGTAAATGGAGGAGAAAGCACAGAGAGGTGAGGTCAGATCGGCAGAGGACCAAAGTATGCAGGTATGTTGACATTTATTATTTCCTATTGCTGTCAAAAAATAGTAGATCACAGAATTGTTATTCATTTATTCGCCTGTACTTCGTGCTGGAAAAAAGGGTTTTTTGAGGTGGTCACTTATTGAGTGAACAGTGCAGGACCCAGATGGTTCAGTAGATGCTGGTATTAACATCTTAAAATACAGCACGTCATTCTCAGTCTCATTTAAAATCCAGTGTTACAGAGCAAAATATGTACAGACTGTACTGTAACTGAACCACACTGAATATCTGAGTGCTCACTTTGAAAAAGCAGTTCGTACATGACAGGTTTTCAGCTTGAGGTTGAACATTTCTGTTACCTTCTTTGTCTGTGAGTTTCTCTCCCAACTTGGTGAGCTTGGCTCGAAGCTCAGACGCCTGGATGTATCCTTTCTTCTGCTTGTCTGTCATTCTCAAGGCCTCCAGGATTTCTGTCTTAGGGTCCTCCTGTTGCATCTGTCGGTGCATCATTGTCAGGAATGTGGAAAAGTCCAGGTCACCTGTCTTTTCTAAACACGATATAGCAGATATCACCACAGTTAGTCATGCATCATGTTGTGAAATAATACAAGAGTTTACTCCTAGGTAAAAGAAGGAAAGTAAAGAGAAACTCTCTCAGTTCCTGCAAACTTCCCAAACCACAATTTGATCTGAACGCTGTACTTCACCGATTTTGTGAACTTGCAGATGTCTTTCAATTTCTCCGAACGTGGGGCTTGTACCCAGACAGCGCATTACTGTGATCAGGTCTTTGGCATCAATCTTGCCCTTTCTCTTCTTATCATACAAGGAGAAACACTCCTTGAGCTCTGCAAGAGAAGTGGAAAAGTATAGAAGTACTTTAGTACAATTTATTGTATTGTATTATAACTTTGCCAGTAGTTTATCCCTCGCACAACATCAGCTTAACTTGAAAATACACTGCCAGTAAATTCACTGGAACTTATAAGACGAGACAGACTTTGATCCTCATCTTTATTTCTTTTCTACCAAAAAAAGAGATTTCAAACAGAGAAAAATGTATGGATGGGAAACGATATGCAAAGCCGTAAAAAACTCTTACCATTGATTTGAACTGGGGTGAAGAATTTCGCCTGTAAGGTGATAACAGTTCATATCACACAGCAGGTAGGTTCACAACAATTGCTGTTAGATAAGAGAATATAAGTAAAAAGGCTGAAAGAAAAACATTTCTAGCTCTTACCATTTGTGCAGTTGTGTTGTTTCTTTCCAGGAAGGAGAGTTTTATGAAGCCTGCGTCACCTGTCCCTCCACCTCTGTTTAAAGTCCACCTTAGTAATTTAATATGTGTTGCTGTGGAAACACAGATACCAGATACACAGCGCTGCATTGCCCTTTTTCTTTCCACCCCCCCTCCAATAAAAGGTCCAATTATCAGTCACGCACTATATGATACTACAGTGTAATATAGTAACCTTGAATAGCAGAATTTTCAAACTCAAAATCATCCAATCATGTTATAAGATGTTTATTTAAAACACGTTAAAAACACGTCAAATCAGAAAGTAAAAGGTCCATTCAAACTATTTTATTCATATAAACATGTGTAAAATTGAACCAGTACCTCAACAGTAACTTTACATTAGGAACAAAAAGCATAACATGAATGTCGAGCATGTAAAACACGAGCAAAGAAAGACCTTTGACCTTTATCATGTTAAAAGCATCTGTACAATAGACCTCTTTTCATTGTGAACAGTGTAATACCGAACATGCACTACACATTAAATAAAAAAATGCAGTACAGGACATTATGTAGGACTGAGGTGTGATTCTGTATCATAACCACATATTATACAAAAATACAGTTCACAGCACTTGAATCACTGACAACCACAAATTTTATAATATTCTGTCAAAGTGTGAAACATTTATTACCTGAGAGAATTCAACATGTTCTTTTATTCTTACGTTTTAGCACATTTAGTATTCTGTTTTTAAATCCTGCTTCAAAACACATCTTGTTCACGTATTGTTGTTTAATCATGTTCTCATCAGAAGTTGGTACTTTTTTAAAACTCTTGCCTTTTTTTAATCTTTTAGCTTTGTATTATTACACATCATTTGGCTGTTTTATCCTTTTGCAGAACTTAAATTGATTAAAATCTCTGTTTTCTTTGGCATTTTCAAACTGTGCCTGTATCTTTATATTATTTGAGTCTTGTTGAAATTTAAATTGCTTCATATAAACACATAATAATAGGTGCTATGTAATAATATTAATACATTTGTTTTACCACACTAGTGTGCTTATTCAGTCAGAAATGACTGCAAAGCAATCATCTTTTCTAAAAATCTCACTGGATTCAGTCCTCAATTGATTGGATTCTTTAACGACATTAGACAAGGCACAAATTTTCTTATTTTTTAGTGAATGTACACTGAGAGGTGGGAGCAGTACCTCCATTAATTCCTGCCATTAATTTAGATTTATGAGCAGTGAAGAGGCTCCATTACAATTTTCCTGCTAAACTGTTGTATATAACATGATAGGACTCATGTAACAAGATCAAATCAGTTTTTAAACCTGATCACGGAACACTGTGATTGTCAATACACAGAACCTTGGGTTTCACAATCAAGTGACGACCTTCATCACAGTCTTGTTGAAAAAAGAATAAAAGATGCTTGCATCAGTTCAGACAAATGTAAGTGCCTTCTGATGTAAAGGTATTCAGGAATACCTTTTCTTCCAACACAGAGGAACAAAGATTTAAACACGTGTGAGTCAGTGGTTCTTGATATGTAAGGTGTAGTAGGACCAGGGTTCTGGTACATAAATGAGCCCAGGGTACTTGCTGCGTAGCACTGGGTCATTCCACAGATATATCACCCAGAGAGCCACCAGGAGCAAAGCAACACTGAAACTACAGAACAGGAACAGGCCATTACTGTCTGGGCTGAGGCCTTTATGGTACTGATGTATCACCATGACAACCATAGCAAGGAAGGTGAGGAGGAAAAGCTCGGTGATTTGTCCTTCGGTGACCAGGTACCTTTAGGGCATGAAAGAAAAGCATCAGATGTCAGGAACTGACAGAGAAACACCAACTTCTAATTAATGACACATTACAAATTACACAAGCACCATGCTGCTCTGTACTGTCGAAGTCCTTAATCTCCTCTATTTGAATATGTGAACACGCTGAAGATGGAAATATCAGAATCGGTTCTTCCTCCCTGCAAAGAAGCCATCTGATGTCCCTCATATTTGCATAATACAATATAAAATATCCTCAAACATTAAAATAGTGTTGGCAAACATAGTAACTTAAATTGGTTTTGTCAAACTTTCATTTTTGCCTTTATGTAAGTGGGCAAACTGCTTTTATATTGGTTCACGCCTAACATTACACTGTTTATTGTCAATCTTGTGACAAAAGAAGTAAAGGCATTCATACCTCTTTTTATGGGAATAGGAGTCATTGTTAGTCAGACAGAAAATCATTTCTAGCTTATTCTGATCCTCCTAAAGTAGTTCATGTTAATTGTTAAAACAGCAATAATATTTGAAAGTTTTAAGCCTTTGAGGAGTTTTATAGGATCATTTCTAATCCCTTCATCGTGTAATGAAATACTGTTTTATCTATATTGTATAAAAACTTCTATCTTTGATGACCATCAGGTTTCACTGCTACGTTTCTATATTGTTCAGGCTACTGCAAAGGTTGACGCATTGACACTAAACATTTTTTCCCCTTTAACAAAATATTTATGCAACATATTCATGGACAACACAGGTATTAAAAGATGTAAGAAGAAGACTGACCAATAATAGAGGGCGCTGGGGCCCAACAACAGCCAACCAGAGATGGGAATTTTCTTCTGCCCTTCAGCCTCAGTGAAGCAGCCGGAGAAGTAGATGAACAGAATGATAAAGAAAGGAATATACCTAAAATAAAGTTAGAGGCACACTCTTAAATTATAGTTTGGACACTAAGATTCAAATGTTTTATCAAGTATATAACAAAAGGACAAAATGTAAAGAGAAATAGCATAGTTTTTAATCTGCAAAATTCAATCATGGTTTTTAGGTCTCATCTCGAGGTTAGTTTAACAATCTTTAAAATCTAGACATATCAGACAGAGTAACAGCTGAGTTGAAAACATTTAAGAAACCCTCAGGAAAATCTTTTTTACACTGCAGATCAGTCATGAAATGTGCTGGCCAGAAAAACTGCTGAACTACTGAACTAATATCGGCATTTCAAAATAAAGTAATGGCAACTAACTACTAAATATTAATAAAAATAGTTCTAAAAATGTTTCAAACATATGTGTGTGTGTATATATATATATATATATATATATATATATATATATATATATATATATATATACACACTGTAGCTTCCTTTGTGTCAATAACTTTTTTTTAACAAGAGCTAGACAGATAAATCAGCTTTATCTTAGGAACAAGCTGTGGTACGGAAATGCCAAAGATACAGAATGTTTAAGGTCATTTAGATCACTAGATCTCATGGTTTTTCCACCACAGAGGAGTGATATGTTTGTTTTTCTTCTGCTGAATACACACTATGTTGGTGATGCTGCATAAAAGAAAAAATAACTTTATGTGTTTGTTTCTGTTTTGTTGTATGTCAACTAAGTAACTATTGACTATCTTATGAAACTTTGGTTTCAAAAATCCAGTATCATCAAACTCCTCAGTTTCAGTATCCATGTTCTGCAAGACTATTAGCAAAGCTCCTGAAGCCAAAGAAAATGAAGGAGGTATTCCTCGAATGACCCATCACGGTCACCCATTAAGGTGATATAATGTGATTGACTGTGTTTAAGTCTAATTGAGTTTTTAAATATTGTTTTTTTGACATTGTTGCCTCAATTGTTCACATAACTGTCGACACAGAAGACGGAGGGGGAAATAGTGCTGTAGCATGCAACCAACCAAGTTCCCCACAGTATCATAATGGGAATGCTTCATCGAATGTGCTTTTAATGGATTTCATCAGAATTGAATTTTCGATGGCATTTCAGTGCACTGTATCACTGCTGTACTAGAAAAGAGAAACCAAACCTACGTCAGGCTGATCACACATTGAATCCTGTCAGTGAAGACATAATGCTGGGGCGTTCTCCGACGACTGAGCCGTTTATCTGCCATAAAACTAAAGGCCTGGGCAAATAAAACGAGAGACAGATAGACCTCTTCCTCTTACTGCTTATAGGTCGTGCCGTACAAACCCCACAAATAAACTATTAGGCACAATTTCTGCTCATACATGTTGTTGTATTTGTTTTGAAATCAACACACTCAACTTAACACATCTTTTGTAAGCTGTGAGCACAGGTCCAAAAATGAGCTCAGTGTGCTCATCTGTTTTCTGTTTAGACTGTAAATAACCACAGATTCCAGAAACCCAGAAACTGGCTGCAGTTTAGCTCTTAAATCGATTCCCACTTTCATGTGTTTTCAAAAGACACAACACTCATTAGAACCAGATTTATCATTCAAAAAATCTTGGACTGGAAGAAGTAAACAAATGTAGGTTCACAGCAAACAATCTGATCCTGTATCATACCACCAGCTATTTTCCAGCACTGTGGAGTAAACACAAACACCACGTACCACATTAGGTGTCCCAGATGTTCATCATAATAATACAGCAGCTCAAAGGAGTCAATCTGTGAAGGAAAGATGGACAAAAAGACTGAATTATTACATGACTGGGTACCTACAGTATAAGAGCAGTAACTGGTGTGTTACAGTAGGACAGTCACTGCCTGATAGAACAGTGCCACCTACTGTTCACACACAAATTACTCTGCTCAAAGCCATTAAAAAATCTGATCTATAGCCAGGTGGAAATTTAAAAGGAAAAATTTCAATGAGAGCAGAGCATCACAAGACAAAATTAAAACAGGGGAATATCTTAATCCAAGACAAGAAGACACTTTGTGTTGATTTTCCCATTTAATCTGTCACCCATCTAAACACCAGACCTGTTTCACCCAGTTACAAGGGCTTGATTGAGTCAGATTTCAAGTCATGTCATCTGTGTTTTCCTCTATGCTTTTACAATTTATGTCTAAAGCATTTATTTTTTGAAAACCTATATGAAATAATTTTACATCTGCATCTTTCAGTGTAGGGAAAATGAGTGCTGATTTAAAACGTGCTCATAAAAAAAAAAGATAATAAATGTAATACACTTACACAACAGGATGCTTATTATTCCTTGACCTGACAAACTTAAATGAACAGACAGACAGATGTATGCTACATTCACCCAAAACTGAAAGCACGAACATTGCTATGCCTAGTGACGAACACACTAGACCCCTACTGTGAAGGTTCCTGTGGGTTTACTAACTTGATTACTGTCAACTTTTGACAGTAACCCGATTTCTGAAACATCATGGAGATCAGAACTTTCCAACCCTCTTTTAGTTTAGAAGGATTAAGAGAAGATATGCAGCGTGATATCTGCCAGAGAAACCTGATTTCTTTGTCTGGTACAGTGGAAGTCAGTTCCTGACAGGGCTTTTATGTGTGCGGTTGCATAACAAAG
Organism: Anabas testudineus; assembly: GCF_900324465.2. Taxonomy (NCBI): domain Eukaryota; kingdom Metazoa; phylum Chordata; class Actinopteri; order Anabantiformes; family Anabantidae; genus Anabas; species Anabas testudineus. The sequence goes on from NC_046612.1 coordinate 14,656,313, forward strand.
ACACAGCAGGAGGAAGGCATCAGCAGTGTGGTGGGATTAAAAAAAAAAAAATTCTGGTAGCTGTGCATCCTTGAATAAAATAAATAAATAAAATATTTCATCTGAATAACACTGACCTGAAACTAAAGTACGTTTGAATTTCACATGCACAGTAACAAAGAAAATGTGCGCACTCTCCCCCTGCAGCATCTGCACTGTAACCGACCTGACCTGTCAGTTACAAAATGCTCTGAACAAAAATAACCCAAAACATCTCCTCCAGCATCAGCATCACATGTCCCTAAACATGTTCCTTACATAACGTTCACTTTTAAGACACTTAAACATCATCTTCTCTCCCAAAGGAAGGAAGAGAGGTAATGCGAAATCCGACTTTTAAATAACACTGTTAGGGTATTACTGTACATGTAAGCATGTTTTACAATATCTGGCTGTAATCTGAATTCTCCCATCCACCTGTTCACTGGTTGGAAAACAATAAAGAACTACAACAAGAGCTTTAGAGTTTCAGATGAAATTCAGCCATTGCTTAAAATTAAAACAACATGATAGTAGATTTGTTAACTGATTTGTTGTAATAGTCCTGCCTCACAAATCACATACACACAGCATAAGAAGCTGTTGGAAACCACATCACTGTCAAATGTATGATGCTTCAGTTGTAGTGTGGACAACAAAGGGTGGATGGGATAACCATGAAGGAGGAGAAGCTTCACTCCCACACAGCGGCGTAAAATCTTATGGACCAAACAAGTGTGACGATCTGGGTGTCATTTGTGTGTTGTGTTTAAAGTAAACAAGGAAAACTAATTTTTAACAGTCGCAGACCTGGAGCATCACAGCACGCAGCACAAACAGACTTTTGCTTTATGATTTCTTGACAGCTGGATGCTGATGGAGTCATAGAATCAGTATAGGAACATGCCCAACATGGTCATCAGATAAATACTAACGCAGAAGTTTGATATTTAAAGTGAAATCACAGTATGACCACCAAAAGTAGAGAAAATAGAGTCTTACCAGGGATTCAGGTTTAAGGTCTTTAATAATGGGGTTCTCTCTCACAGACAGGTGGAGCTGGTAGCCACTCAGGATGAGCCGGTGGTTGATGGAGTCTCCCACCAGGTGGATGCTGGCTCCCATGACAAAAGTAATGATGCAGAGGTAGACCGCAGAGCGAGGCAGCGCCCTGGGACTGCGTTCAATCAGCTGAAAGGAGCAGCATATTACATCTAGGAATTATCTGCTTTGTGTAAGTAAATCAAATTTTTAAAAAAAAGGAAAACATGACATACAGACATGAATACATGACATTTAACTGTAGATAAATTGGTTACTACTATGAAACAGAGGTAAACTCTATCAACGTAGGGTTTGTTCAGTCTGTATGTATTTAATCAGCCTGATGCAGAGAAATTAAAATTTTGTCTTTATTGTCTAATATTGAATATTTTTCACATTAGTCTCTAGTCACCAAAGAACTCTGCTGTTTTAGGATTTACCTTGAGCATTAGGAATGGTGTTATGACATTGTAGATCATGTGGAAATAGTCTCCAGCACTGGGTTTGTTCAGGGGAAACCACTCTAGGGGAAGGATGATCTAAGACATATAAAATGCAACTATTAGTATGAGTTGCTCCATGACATTGGGTGTAACCAACTGTTTTATAATTTTTCTGTCTGAGCCTCATTACCATAACAATAGGCCTTCCAAAGTCCAAAATCCAGTTCTGTAGAGTGAGGCAGAACCACAGATCCACATGGAAGTGTTGTCTTTTCTTCTGTGACACACTTTCTTTCAAAGCAGGAGTGCTGTCAACACAAGTTATAGTAACTATTAGTCACTGCAGTACAGCAGTAAGCAGTCGACACAGTATTTGAGCCATACATGATAGAAATACTGTACTGAAGTAAGAGTATATGATGTTTATTAGTGAAGTAAATTCTGGTTGAAACACATGGTTGCTTTTGCTGCTTATTTGTCTGTTGTTTTACTATTTTAAGCGCTAGGTCACTTCCTTCATCTGAAATGTGACAGTACTATGTTTAACAGTAATCATGTCTATGTAAAGATTGCATGTACACGTCTAATAAGTAGAGTATGTAAAGAAGAAAAAGAAGCAAAGAGAAATGAACATAATAACATGTATAACTGTCATACACATTTAAGTTAATGGTTGAATTACTGTATGTTAAATTGTGTGCATAATTTTAAAAATAAATAGAATAAGTAAAACTGTAGGATCCATTGTGAGATCTGCTGAAACACATTTTTCTGATAAAGCAACATGATTGAGGTGTGAGAATAAAGCACAGAAATTAAAAAGGTCTCCTTAATATGCTGAACTGCGAGCACTGAGCCCCTTCATAATAAGACCAGCTGTAAAACCTGGAAAGTAAATAGTCATAAAAACCTTGGCAGCATCACATCTAGTTATTTCAATCCCGTGAAACTGTCTTTGCAGTAAGTCCCCGTTTATTTATTAGACTGCAGCAGCCATTAACAAGACTCTCCAGCTCATACATTTACATCACACCAGAAGACACTTCAGCTCCTCCACTCGCACCAGTTCGCTTTCATTTGCGCATCCAAACGATAACTTGAGTGAAGCGTTACCTGCTGATCGTTTCTGAACACTTAATTTCTTTATATGCATCCATTACAGATACGAACGAAACGTTACCATTTGCAGACAAACCTATTTTGTGTCGTCCTGTTTAATGTGTTGCCTCGACGTTTTCGTACAGGCTGCATTTTGGGTTTCCTCGGACTGTCTCCGGGTTTTAATGAAAAGTTAACGGAATTCACCCGCAGCAGTTCACGAAACACCTGACTGACATTTTCACTTCCTGTTTGCCTCCGTGTTCCCGTACTTCCGCCTAATGGACCAATCAAACTGCACCATACGAGTGACGAGGCACAGTAAACCCTGAGCTGGGGTTTGTAGGCAATTCAAACTACAAAAAAGTTTATTTTTCCACTGCTTTATTATCACCATTATAATGTATGTAAGAAAATGTAATATTAAAGAGGCAGTGGACCCTAATTTATTTATTACATGATTTTTGTAGCCCGTTGTATGAGTATTGTTGATGCATGATAATCACGAGTGATAAAACTAAATTCATATTGTGACAACAACGTGTTTTTGTTGGTGTAATCTGTTTTTGTCGGTTTGGATTCAACTGTTTTGTTAAGCTGAATGATCTGAACCTCCCAGATGGTATGCCATCACATCATTTTCAAGATCTACCCACTATTATATATAAATGTTTTTATGCACATAAAAAAATATATGTAGTGCTTGCAGAGTTAGACAAAAACAGAAAAAATTTAACTGCAACATGAAGTCCCAAACGTCCAGCAGATGTCACCGTTGCAGAACAAATGCTGTATCTCAGGATGCTGCAGCACGACTTTCTGTTTAATTCTGAAAGAGGCAAATAAACATTCAATAAAATCTACAGAAAAGATGCAAGATGTGTTATTTAGTCACAAACACCGATAGATGACTGGCTATGTAGCCTACTCACTAAACCACAAATGTGAAACAATTATATTTCACAGAGTACAGACAAGAAATGATTAGTTGTCCTTTATAGATTATAGATCATTTCTCACCACATGCTAAGACTATGAGCTGGTTCATGCTAAGTCAGTGAACCAAGTTACTGGGCAGAGTTGTCCAGTGGAACAACAAATCTTTCTTTCTGCCAAACAGCAGCTATTCATTAGGAGGAGGGGTTATTTAATGCACACACACGCACACACCCGCACGCACACGCACTGTCTTCATTCCCGCATCCCGTCCTCTTCAGTGATGAAGTGAGGAACCTCTCTGCTGGACTCATCATGGACTTGGTGTATTTGTTGCTTCTGGCTGCAGTCACCGCCTGCACTGTGAAAGGTAGGCTGTCAACATCCGCTATAATTACGAATTAACTATCATCATGTTATTAGGAGGCGGAGGATCCCTCCTTCATTTCAGTTTGTGCGTTTCATAATTGACCCGCTTCCCTCTGGATTAACTTGCAGGGAGTTAGGCTGCATTACCTGTTGTTACAAACCCCGAGTTGTGGTAAGATGTAGTTTTTAATGATGGAAGGAGTCCCCCCCCCCCCCCCCTTTTTAACATGTCAACACTGCTCTGCAGGACTCGGGTCCAGTTAGAACAAATTAACTGTTCAAGCAAAGTGTGAAGCTGAAGTGTTCGTTAATGTGGCCTAAATAAATAAAAACATGTGTAGAAGTACCTGACGAGACCTGTTTGAGATCAACTGTACAAACATAGACGCATCTTGGTTTTTGTGTTTGTGGAAATGCAGCCACAGCAGAAATGTGATGACCTGCAGCTTTGTGATCCACTTTACATCCCGTTTTGTTTTTCATGTGGACCAGTGACTGATGTCACGTCTTCGCTAATCATGTCTGAGATTTGTCATTAGTAGCTTCAAGTATAGAAGATAACATAAACTGTAAAAATCGAAATGAGGAACACAACATGACATTTAAAAAGATGTCCCCTGTTTGCTTAAATTATGCTTAAGGTACGTGAATGTGTGGTAAACTGAATTGATTGAATGATACTGTACACACTTGTGTTTATATGGATCCATAATTATCTCTGAATATCACGATAAAAGCAAAGCCAGTTACTCAAAGGAACTCTGGCTGTGATAAAATGTATGGTAAGGCAAATATCAGGGCAAGAAAAATAACAACCATCAGGACATTTTGGAGAGTTGGTCGCTAAACCCAAGCAACCAGACAAGAAGAGCCCATAAGTCCTACTATCAGCACATTTGGAAGAGTAGCTAGATGGATGCTACTGTGAGTAAATGGTAGATAAACAACATTTAAAGCACTGCTCCAGTGTCTACAAGACCTGAGGCTGGGGTGACCAGCAAGATATTCTGGAGCAGGTTCAGGACAAGTCTCTGACTGTCCTTGAGTGGTCCAGCAAAGACTAATGCAACATCTATGGAGAGACCTGCTCACAGATGATCTCATCCAATCTGATGCTGCTTGACAGTGATAAAGGGATAAACCACCTAAATCCAGGTGTGAGAAGCTTGTAGAGTCTTAGCTGAGAAGAGTTCAGGCTGTTATTACTACCAAATGGGCTTCTTCATTGTATGGAATTAAGGGTGAGAGATTTCGGTTTAAATGATAAATCTGTATAAATTTCAAAACACTGAATTTTTCATCTTTTGACTTTTCCTTTAAAGGTTAATAGCTATAGATTTATGAGCAAAATGGCAAAATGAAGACTATAAAATGTAATGTATGTGTAAAAGGAGGTTTAAATATGAAACTAGAGTTAGCTGGAACATATATTTCCTCTACTATGTGTGACTTACTGTGCCTTGCTAGATATGAACATACACAATTCCGCACATTTATATTTTTAAAAAGTTTGATTTAAAATATTAGGAGTCCAGCTCTTTGAATGGTAATGACTTAATGCAACCTTCACAATTTGCGCGTCTCATCAGTTTTCCTCAGATCATCTCTGAATTTTAAATATTCTGATTGAGGCAGTTAATGTAATTATTGGTGCTCTTCAGTCGGCACTTCACAGGCACTAGTTAATAGAGATCAAGAGCATAGATGGTGAGATGGAGAACGTCATGTTAGTGCGTGCACACATACATTCAAATGTCTGAGCATATGTCTCCAGTACTTAAAGACCATGCCCATCTCTCTGACATTATTGAGGCTGTTAAACTTGATTAAGATGTAGAAGACTCTGCTTCTTCTTGCTTCTCTGGCTCCCAGCTCACCTTCAGCAGCATATTGGCATCAAATCAGAAATGTTTCCTGTATGGTCTGATTGTAATGTACTGAGATGAATTACAGAAAAAAAGACACACATTGATTTCATCTTGCTGATCTTCATAGTGAAATTTGATTATGGTGGAACTGGGAGGGGGCAGATTCACAGGGGAGTCAGCCATAGACAAAGACAAGCCTTCAGCCAATCTTTTAGTCCTTTTTATGAAAGCTGGATGCGACGGAGAGCAGAGGCATGAGGAGATGCCTAGAGACATCAAGGTCTCTGCCAAATCATCAGGATAATGCGCTTCTCATAGGTGGTTTAGGATAATTGGACTATGGCCATTAGTGAACTGAAGAAATGCTGCCAAATACGCTCCATAACTCAGGAAGGGAGATGCGAGTGTGTTAAAATGAGGGGCAGGTCTGATTTGTGATTGCACAGTGAAATGAATCTAGTCCAGGTATTGTATTTGAATAATTGCCTTGTCAGGCTGCATATGTTTCACCACTCTAGACTTTAAAGTATTTCTCTCCAACACTGACTAAAGTAGCAGGTTTTATTATTGATTATCATTTAAGTAAAAAAAAAAAAACACCATGTCAACCTTTTAATGAAATGCAGCTTAATTTAAAGTGAAGTTTTGGTGCAGCCTCAGTCCAGCAGATCTATATGCAGGAGGGTACCTAAGAGTGATCTATCAAGAGGTCTTAAATCATCGAGAGTCACCTGGTGTAATCCACCTTAGACCAGAGTGACTTACCTGATAAAATAGCAAGAGTATGAGGCAAGATCAATAATTACAAACTCATGTAAAGAGCTTCACGGAGCTTTTAGCTTTAGCATTTTTAGCAACTCCCTGCTCAACAACAGATGGTTTTTTACCAGCTAGATGGTAAACTTTATAGTGAAACGTTTAAGAGCTAAATAATTCATCAGATGAAGTCAAACACCGTCCTATGTTTCTGTCAACCAGTGTATCTGCCTATTTGTAAACCAGTTATTATTTTGCCAGCACATAGCTGCTCATTACTGTGGTGTTTCTGTGCTGCATTGCACTTCTAGAGGTAAATAAATGGCTAATCACAAAAACTTCAGCACTGTGACAACAGTATGGTATCCTTTAGGTCATGGATTTTAAGAAATAAATGATCAGCTATATAACACAGAGTGAACTGAAATAACCTGTCTGACTATAATGAAGTTCTGTTTATTTTACAAAACAATGTGCTGCAGAATCACTGTGTAAATGCATGTTTGGCAATGAAATTAAAAATGAATTGGCACCTGATATGACTAACAATGTCTGTTTACCTCATTTTTTTTCTGAAGTGCAGCATAATTACTGTCCAGGTTTCTCTGTCTTCTTTAGTTTCTCTTCAAGGGAAACACCAGCGCAGACTGTACAGAGACCTGATGACTGACTACAACCCTCTGGAGAGACCAGTTTTCAATGACTCTCAGAGCCTCACTGTTCACTTCGGTTTCAGCCTCATGCAGATAATGGATGTGGTACGTAAAGAAAGTAGATACACTGCAAAAGATGGTAATATAATAGCTCACACTTGTTTAGGTGGTAACCGACAATCAAAGTTAAAAAAGTAAAATAAAAACTACATTTAAGTAAAACTCTACTTTTGCTGTTATTTTATTTAATTGTCTTTCTAGTTATCGTTCATAGACAGTGGTACATTTTCTTTCGTCTAGATTGTTGTCACTGCTTAAATGTCAACTCTTTTTCCATCACAGCAGCTCTGAGGTGTTAAGCTACTGTGGAAGTTAATACATGAGTAGCAATACTTCTTCTTATGACTTGTAAACTGAAAACAGAAATATACACACAGCATAAACCCTCACTGGTAAAAATCTATATTAAATATGATGTGTTTCTAACAGGATGAGAAGAATCAGGTTTTGACAACCAACATCTGGCTGCAACTGGTAAGATGTTTCTCTGTGCAATAAGCTGCTGAATCTTACTGTAAGTTTACACTTGCACACATTTTACCACACGTTCAAAAGTAAATCCATCAGTTTAGTTAGTGGTTAGTTATTGTTTCCCCATCTCTATGCTAAGCTAAGCTGTCTGTAGCTTCAGATTTAGTAAATTTAACTCAGAGCAAGAAGTGAATAAACATTGTTCTTACTTAATTCTGTACTTGTACCTTAGCCTTTATCCCATTATTAATATTTATATCAATATAATAATGTATAGTTCTTATCTGACAGTTTATTACATCTACTGGTACACTAATGTTTTTCCTTTTCATCAACCGCAGGAGTAAAACCTTGCCTTCTCCTCCATGTAGTGAGATGAAGTGTGTGGCCATGATGTTTTATAGCAGCCTGTTCATCCTTTGACACTAGTTCCCTACTGCTGCACCGTCAGCAAGCTGTATCAAGGCTATTTGGGCTCTTTTAAATTATCCTGTGGAATCACAGCGGGAGTCTCACTCAGTCTTTTCCCCAGTCCCTGAATAACATAGCCTAGTCAAACTGTTGTCTGTTGTTGTTAACTCAGTTAACATTTTAAGCCCTATAATAAAAATACCATATATATTATATATTACCATAAAGTGTGGTACTGTGTAACTATAACACTGTTGTATTTCACAAAGAGCTGAAAATACCAAAATATAAACTTTTTTGCTGTTGCTGTGGCATCCCTGACATTATAGGCTATGCATGATATATTTTTATTTGATATTAAAGTTATGTTATACAGTCAATCTGCACTTCCTCTGCAGAGCCTCCCCAGATAATGGGGAAGGGATTTGTCTGCAGGTGTTGCTGCAACAGCTGAACATATTATGTAGAATATTCATAAAACAGTCTCAACACAATCATCTCATCCAGTTCAGTGTTACTGGTATTTACTTTACTAGTTTACTGCAGTGACAAATCTGAAAGACAAGACAATCATAAGAGAAATCTGCTAAACAGCAACATAAACTAAATATCTTCAGTACATGACATTAGTCCAGATAGTAACCTGTAAAACTACAGCTATTTTAATGAAATCTTTACTATTGCCTCAGTCTACTTGTGTGGACTCAAAATAAAACTGTAAATTCACCTACCAGGTCCCCTAAAGCACATTAATTGGCACTTTATACTTTTTTTGTTTTGTTTTTTTGTCGGTACAGAAAATACTGCCACACTAGCTGTTTCTCCCTGTTTTTAGTCTTTGTGCTAAGCTATCCCAACAGGAATCCGACTATAGCTTCATATTTACCTCATTAGAGTTGTTTTGATGTTCTCATCTAATTCTCTGCAAGAAAGCAAGTACATTTATTCCCCAAATGGCAAATATTTAGGCTCCAGATCTCCAGTGGAGCTCCAGTACTTGTTTTTAAAAAATGCATCAATCTAGCTTACCCAACCCTTATTGGACGATGACCTTTATGGTCACAGAGTTTTAGAGTTTGGTTTGAATAGATTAAAAATGAATAATGGATCCAAAGCCCTTATCAAAAGTAATTTCAAAGCATTAAAAATGAAGTTAGTATGTGTGGTCAGCCAACCGAGCTGGAAAACAGCCAAAGTTTCTGTTTGCCCACATCCTCTGTCCTAATGATGTGCTCGATTTTAAAGAAGATCCAATATAATGAAAGATTCAGCTGTATAATGTTTTGATTGACACAACTGTGCAGTTTTACCTTGAATAAAACTGTCACCAGGAACAAATACAGCATCAGTCCAGAGAGTTTTGACAAAACAGTGGTGTTTCTCTGTGATACTGGAGCCATTTCTTCATGTTTTATCCTTTTGTATTTTGTCCCATTTTGATGCCATCTTGGCTTGTTTAGCCCTGAGCTCAGCCCTGTTAACATATTCAGGCATACCTCTCAACCCATTATTTACAATAGCCGCAGCACATGGCTTTAAGCATCAACGATACAATTGATGTGGCTCTATTGATTGAAGTGTCAGTCTGTCAGTCCACCACTTTGATCCAGACTGAAATATCTCAACATCTAACAGATTGCCATGAAACATTCATGGCAGCTTCAGGGGCGGGGGGTGGGGGGGGGGTGGGGGGGGGATTTTGATACCTGATGAGTTTTTCTGCTCCGAGCAGCAGCAGCAGCAGCAGGTCGACATTTTCAAACATTTGCTGAAATATCTTGGTCCTGTATCTGCCACCTGCAGTCTCTGTTTACTAAGATAGTGGGCATTGTAAATACTGTGAATGTACCTGCTAAGTGTGATTACAGAACTGTTAGTGTGGCTGTAGAGTCTCAGTGTTGTTGTGATATTTCCATTTGATTTCAGGTTCAAATGCTGTTAATGCCTCTTCACTACACTGATGTCTGCAAAGAGAAAAATGTGATGGGTATTATCGTCCGTGTGCCGCCTGGAATTAAAGCGATGAGTTTGACTGCCAGTTGTTGAAATCAGTAACCTGTATAATAGAGTTTGTTTGACACTGCTCTGTACAACTATAATACGTGTATTCAGTGCTGCTTACTGTTTCAATTCCCAAAGAACTTGCCCGGATGACACTGAGAGACTGAACTCAATTTCTGTAACATGTCCCTGCATGATGCAACCCACAGATGCTGTCACATACATTTATTTTACTCATTATAGTAACTGTTACTGCCTGTAAGAAACACACAGTGTTAAATCCCAGCTTGAGGTTTCAAACAAGCCTCATCAAAATGGAGGCAGAGGCCCGAACCAGTTTAAAGGATCTGTTAAAGACGCTTATGTGGAAAAGGAAAAGAACAGTGTCTTTCTGTGTCCCACAGTACTGGAATGATTATTACCTCCAGTGGAATACATCGGAGTATCCCGGAGTGACAAATGTGAGATTTCCTGACCATCTCATTTGGAAGCCAGATATCCTGCTGTATAACAGGTAGGCATTGTGAGGCCAGACCTGCTGGGTGCTGAGCTGTAATTGGATATGCATGGTGTGATACTCAGCATGCATGCACTATCGTCTGCACAGTATAATGGGATTCTTTTTGTGTGCCAGAGTTAAGAAGAAGATGGTTAGAGTGACACTGACTCTGATTTATTATTTAGAATAGATGTGATATTACCACATGTAACTTTTCAGAAACGCAAAGAATTTGTTTGTTTTGGACCTGTGATTTTGTGCAGTTTGAAAATATATTCAGCATTACTAACTCATAAGAGGCAAGTAGAATTTAAGAGGAATCTGTGGCATTGGGCTATTTCCTGGAGTCCTGTCACACAAGTCATGTACAGATACCTGTAAAATTGGCCTGTGAATGAATTTAGACTTTGTTACTAAATTAAACTAAAATTAAAATAAGAAAAACTACGTGAAAGCTACACTCGAATGGCTATCATGTCAAAAGAACGCTTTCCTTGAAATATGTTTGTGGCCTTCCTGCGTTTTTGGGTTCCCTATGTCCACTAATTAGATTGTGTTATGTAAGTTGGTTTTCATAACATGTCAAGGTTAGCGCTGTGCTGCACTTTAAATACATGCATTAGAGCCTTAAAGAGCTCTTTTGAGCAATAAATCATTTAGACAAATGAATACAGTTAAGTATAAGAAAGACAATTTTATTCTGTCCCTTATGTAAAGTGCCACAGAGATCACTATTAATCAATCTTTAAGGGAAAGAAAGATCTGAACAAATTGCATTAGAGGCACTCTAATCTCCCATCAACTAATAAGGGGGAAAGCATTGAACTTCATTTGTCATTGGTCCTCTGAGTAAAGCCTTGATATGAGACTCTGAATCAGACTCTGCTGCGAGTTTCTTTCTTTTTTAAGGAGCTCTTTCAACTTCAGCTCAACCCTGCCTGCCCCTCTGGGGAGTTCATTTAGATGCAGTGAATTGTGGGTAGAAAGGAGAATGAGGGTATCCACAGAATAACCATCTCCGGGGGAGTGCTGCATCAGACGCGACACCTTGTGTGCTGTGTACCTGCTACAGTAATTAGAGAAATGATTATTTTTCACCCACATCTGTTCCCCACATTGTTTGTGGCTCATCCAAATTTGTGCTGCCTCGTGAATAATAAAAGATCTTTCAAAGGTTGTATCACATTGTGAAGCTGTATTTGAGTTACATGTAACATATGAGTAAATATTGACAGTTGCATGTTGTCCACAGTGCAGACGAAAGATTTGATGCTACTTTCCACACCAACATTTTGGTCAACTCTTCGGGCTCCTGTTCCTACTTACCTCCAGGTAAGACTCATTATCTACCTCAAACTTAAGAATTAGTCATTGGAAATGTTAGATGTTGGTTGATGGCATTCATTAATTTAAACCACGTTTTAAATGAAAGCAACTATGATTACTTTATGATGCCCTAATGCTATATGCAAATATCATCAAACTACTATCAATGCTGTCTTCTGATTAATAGTCATGTTTTAATTTGCACAAAAAAGGAGTTTAGTCCTTGTCAAATGTGCATTTATCAAACAGACATAATCCACCTTAGGTATGTAGACTACATCTATAATTTATTAAATGTAACTCAGCTCTTACCATCATTACACCATTATAAACTGAATAACAACTATGCTGGATTCTCTTATGGGGATTTCTACTAATGTTTAGTAAAACAACCACAGCTTCCCCTAGTTTTTCTTTGTCAAGCAGAACCAAGAGTTGATTTTGATTTATTGACACCACATGAACATTTTTACTGGGAGTTTCTGAAACATATGCGAGCTCATCTAATGTTTTTACAAAAGAAGAGGCGCCACTCTGTTGACAGTGTGGAACCACAGAGGCACGTATTGTTCAGAAGTGTTACAGAGTGAAACCCTTTACCTCATTATACTGAACAATCTTTGGCTACAGTGTGACTGTGGAAACAGGGTAAATTTTGCTTTTTTGTTGCTGTTGAAATGGAGATGCCTTCCTTCGTTGAAGCAGAGCAGATGTAACATCATCGAAACTCATCAGTACACTCCCGACAGCAGAATTAACAGGTGCGGGAGCAATAGAGGGAGGAGAAACTGTCCCCTGGTTAAGCGATTGCAAATGGTGCCATTTTCTGGGACAGATTTGAATAAAGTTGGATATACTGGGGCAGCTGTTAGTGAACCTGTTAATATATTATTCGTGAACTGTATCTGTGGGCGACCTATTGGTGCTTCAGGTGGCTGCATGTAATAGGAGGCTTGTGCATTTAAAACAGCCTTGTGTAGTTACTTAACGTCCTATAAAAACAGATCAAAGAGGTGAAACAGGACTGATGAAAAGTCACAAATTAACATTCTATGTTTTGTTTGCTTAATCTGCAACTTAGATATGTTTGCATGTGAATTTTGTTTCCTTTGGACACAGTCTGGATAGCTGTTTCTCCCTGCACACACTCTTTATTCTAACTGGTATCTAGCTGTCTACCTATATAATGTGTATATATGTTTTAACATGGTCTCAGTGAAGCACTTTTCCTGATCAAGCCTCTACTGACCCACCACCGTCAGACTGTGTGTTAAATATATATATGTATATAAAAAAAACTATAAAAGTATAAACCCATTTGAAGATGCACATGTATAGGAGCACAGTGGAACAGAAGGGCTCCCTGCCTCAGCTGTTGACTACCGGTGTCCCTGGGAGGCTATTCCCCCATCACTCTTTTTCCCTTTAACACGCAAAAGTGCTGGCCTGCTTTGCCTCAGCATTTTAATCAATACTGGCGTAAATAGCTCCATCACTGCATTTCTTCTAGCTTGATTGCCTGTGTCACAAGCAAATTGCCTCTCAACTTTGTTCCCAGTGAACCCTGGTCGAGCGCCATGTCGGTGCATAATAGTCATTCAACGCTTGAGCTCCACACAACCACATTAAATGAGTAAAACTATATGCAGATATGACCTAGGTGGCTGGCCCAAATCATTTGAATTTCCTCACATTTGTCTTTGTCACCGAGGTTCGTTCCAGTAAATAAGAGCCATTCCATTTGCCTGCTCCCCATCTCTATTCATTTCCCGCTGAGGTTTATCATCTTCCTGGCACTGGGGGAGAGGAGAGACCTTGTTTACTGCTAATGTCTCATATCTTTCTTAAATATGAATGGAAATTAGTTTGGTGCCTGCCTCTCCTGAGGGATTAGTGGCCACTTTCATCTCATTGTCATATTGGATTTTTTACTCTCCCTGAGATGGATGGTACTTGGACTCCATATTTTCTCTGAGTAAAACCTCTCGTGTTTTTTTTTTTAATCTTCCGCTGCTTTCTCCGTTGTAGAGTAGTTGAAAATGCTCTCTGTCAAGATATCAGCCTATGTGTTTCTGCCTCTGTCTTCAGTAGCCTTCTACAGGTGAAGTACAGTACATATCAAAACCTGGTCTCTTTATGTTTCTCACCACAACAGGGATCTTCAAGAGCACCTGCTACATCGATGTGCGCTGGTTCCCCTTCGATGTCCAGAGATGTGACTTGAAATTTGGCTCCTGGACATATGGGGGCTGGTCTCTGGACTTAAAGATGTTGGAGGCAGATGTCACTGGCTACATAGCCAATGGAGAGTGGGATCTCGTTGGTAAGAGGGACGTGTATAGGATGGATTTACAAAAATGCATCACAATCTTATTATTGCACTATGTTGGTGAAACGATAACGTCTTCATACCTTTTGACTTAATTTATCCCAGACCGTGTTTGCTTTTGTGTCACTCAGAGGTTCCTGGACGGAAGAGCGAGCGTTTCTATGACTGCTGCGAGGAGCCGTACCCTGATGTCACCTTCACTGTGGTGATGCGGAGACGGACCCTCTATTATGGCCTCAATCTGCTCGTTCCATGTGTCTTGATCTCCACTCTGGCCCTGCTTGTCTTCCTGCTGCCCGCTGACTCTGGCGAGAAGATCTCACTGGGTTAGAGCAACTGGAGTTTACACACTCACACAAACACACCCACAAATACCATTGATCACTAGTGTGGTGTACTGCACTTCACAAGTGAAAAGTAATACACTCTCTATTGTTGGGAGGTGAGACGCTAAGTTAATAGTAATACTGTAGTCACATTAATTTTCTAAGAGTTGCGGTAAGTTGCTCTTTTATTTTTGGATCTGTTATTTAAATAGTGAACATTACTTAGTTGCAGCACAGAAATGTCAACTTAATTACAATCGAAATCTTATCCGGAAAATCATTTAGTGTCAAATTGGTCATTTTTGACTATATTATGTGATTCTGTGTTGACTGAGTTTGTGACGTTGTGGTTCCATTATATTTTAAGGTTGTTCTCATATATTTGAAATATTTTTCAATGCTAATTAATACGTAACTTCACAAAGGTCTTGGATAGAGGATTTCAAATGCGCTTTGGCACATAATTCCAACAAAGGCTCCATTGAATTTATTTATATGAGAGTTGCTTCTTGAGCTGGATCTGCATTACAATATGCATAGTAACCGACGTCTGTGAATACAAATTAATTAAATTTAATTTGACTCAAGTATTTTATTGGGAATAAGCAGCAGACGAAAAGGTGGCAAATTCTTAGAGCCACTCTAAAATATTATCACGTCAGTTTAATTTCAAATGTGTCAATACATTACAGAGATTTCAAGCAAACAACAGACACACTCGGACCTGACAACATAACTTTCATGGTGGTAATGTAAGACACACCACTACAAAGTATAATCAGTAACTGACTACTATCTATTGTCTGTCAGTTTGACTAGAGATGTACTTTCTCATGCACTAGTGTCCTGTGATGTGATTATTGAAAAATAAGACTATTAGTGTGAAACCAGTCTTCTTTCTTTCTAGATCTAGATTTCCACATCTCCCTCTCTCTCTTTCTCTCTCTCTCTCACACACACACACACTCTCGCTGATGCTGCTATCTCACCGGCAAATGACATTACATATAGTTAATATGATGGCAAGGGGCTCTGCTTAGACCTCTTGAATAATTGACCATATCATCCTGTGTGTCATCATGGGGGCTTTAATGAGAGGACAGATGCCCTTGAAAGATATTCACTTCTTCCTACTTATTTGAAATTTTTATGTCATGATTACTGTTAAGATGACATGACCCTTAAAATCCTTCATTGTTCAAAACCTTACAGTGTCTTGAGATTTACTTTTATGGCCTTCAACTATGTTGAAGTGGTTTTAACTCACAGCCAGTCTTTTTATTTCTTTTTATTATTTTATTAGTCTTCGTATCCTGTCTTATTTGTCTCTAGAGAAATCTGTAATTTTATGAACAACAATGGCTTTTTATTAATTCACTTCCTCCGTGGCTTCGTGAAGTGAGATGATAATCAGCTCTAAGTGAGTGACTTAACTGTCAGAGGACCAGGAAAACTGTTTCATCTTATCACAGCTGTC
The DNA here is from genome assembly GCF_900324465.2 of Anabas testudineus. Classification (NCBI taxonomy): domain Eukaryota; kingdom Metazoa; phylum Chordata; class Actinopteri; order Anabantiformes; family Anabantidae; genus Anabas; species Anabas testudineus. The sequence continues at coordinate 14,672,398 of NC_046612.1, forward strand.
ACAGTTGACTTGAATGTTTCATGCATAAATTATAGAGACTTTATGTGGACTGTATGTGCAGGAGGGTAGTTGTGGTGATAGTGGTGTGTTTAGGTGTGTTTTGTATGTGGGTGGCTTTGATTCATAAAATTTGCGCCTTCCTTAAATGATTAGGGCCTAGATTAGTGTTGCAGTTGAACTCCTTCATTAAAAAAACTAACCTGCTAACCAAAATGAACTGTATTAGGAACCACATGTGTGCACTCCTTATGATGCTTTGATGATAGCACATAGGTAGATAAAGAAAACTGGAAATGAGAATTGCTCATGTGAAGTATCCTATGCCGATATCAAGCTCTTAATACTCCTTATCACAAAATATCTTTAAAAGGATTTAAAATACATAGTTCACAGCACACATGAAGTGTTACTTTTTTAATGCAACAGTCAGGCAGAAAACAGGAAGGTAGAATCAGCTGAAAGTTTATTAAGCAAAAACAGTCAGAATTAATGACAACTGTCATACACAACAACAGTCAGCATTCAAAGTCAGCTCCTACACACTTGTCCGGCTAAATAAGCCATAGACACAAAATGTGGCTCATTATAGGCCTGAGAAAACAGAATCATTTAAGTGATCTCAGAACATCTGGTGGTTAGGTAAGATGATGATGTTTTTTGTTATGTCATTGTTATTCTTCTATTACATCTCTATTGTAATTCTATTTCCTAAGTTGTTAAAAGTTGTTAAAATTTAATTAAAAATAGTGTCTTTAGTCCTTACCTTACGTAATGTTAGGTTAAAAGTTTGTGCAAGCCTTTATTTTGAAGGACGGGTCACCTGACAAAGGTTAGTGAGGGCCTTCACTATGGGATTATAGAACAGAGCTAACGTGGATGCAGATGAGAGACAGACACTTCTAAAATAACCTTATGCTGCACATGGTTCAAGAGGCGCACACGGTGATTGTGCTCTAACTTTTACTTTTACGTTTACATGGACAATATGTTTGGCTGTTTCCATTGTACTAGAGTATTTGGGCCCGTTCCGTTGATGGACACTAGCTTAAGAGACTTTAACAATGACTGAGAGATATGTGTGTTCCAACGTTTACATCCCTTTATATTTTGAAAAACAATTATAGTCTGTGCACTTATTCTGTCATAGTTTCTGCATTTCACATACTGATGAGTTTTCATGCTGAGCATGTTTACTATGGTCTAATCTTAGTACAGTACATAACAATGTGATGTTTGCAACTACTTAAACTACTTAAAAACTAGGAGGAGATTGCAAAGAGATAGGCAAAACAGATACAGGTAGACGATATGGTAGTCTACAGAGACAGAGGCACTACACTTATCTGGCTGTGATAGTCATGTGCTGGACGAAGAAAAGGACTTTATGAGGGAGATGGAAATTGGTGTGATGGCTGTGAAATTTGAGAATAGGGAAACAGGAACAGGTGAGCAGAAAGGAAAAGGTGTCTGAGACCGTCTGATGGTTAGGAGGAGACATTTAGGAGACACAAACTGAGATTTTGGATGAAGAGAGACTACACAAATAAAATTGAAATGGGGCCGAGCCTTAATACAATATACTGTAAGTATATTAAGTGTGATTCAGCTGTTTGTGTCCGCACATACAGTATGAATGTGTCAGAGACATTGTCAGCAACATTTTCGAGCAGTTGGCAAAATGACATCACCATTAAAGACATAATTCAGGTTAATGATATTTTCTCAAACACAACAACATCAGATATTGTAAATGAGATCATGTACGCACAACTCAAAGCTATTTGAAAGTCTTCGCATGCTCCTTGGCAGAGCGGCTCCTAGGGTTTTTCAGACTTGTCAGCTTACCTGCAGTTAACTAAGATTTGGCTCTCAGCTGAGACTTTCAGACTTTTAATAAAACAGCAAAAGCCAGCGGCTTAGCAATGACACTCGCTTGTGAAAACTCTCATGTTTATCCACTATTATCCACCTTTACTGTTTGCTCGCAGGTATTTTAAAGATATTAGTTCGTCCTTTTCTGCGTGAGCTTTAATGGTGATGATGGTGGTTGGTGATGCAGAGAGTAGAAGTTGTGACACCTCCATCATTCATTCATTCATTTGGGGGGGTTTATTGTTACATTTAGCTTCCGTGCACTATGCTATTGTGGAAGAGTATCATAACATTTGAAATAAATTAAAATTGCAAAGTATCGCGAACACATGGTTGTCATAACTGTGTGTTCTGAATACTTTTGCATTCAGTAGTTTTGTTGCAAAGTGTTAACTGAGATTTCTTCTCTTTCCCAGGAATTACAGTTCTGCTTTCCCTGACTGTCTTTATGCTACTAGTTGCAGAGATTATGCCAGCCACATCAGACTCGGTGCCTTTAATAGGTAAGCCAGGCTAAAGCTAAAAGCACTCACTATGGGTGTCAACTACTATCAGTGGGAAGACACAGCTGAAAATTTGTGTAGTCATTTTTTGTCAGGGTTTCTCTAATATCACAGTGTAACTCAATTTAAGCAGGCATCCCATATTTGTATATTTTTATTTAGAGGTATGAGTCACAGTAGTTGAGAAGGTGAAATGAAGAAATAGCTTTTTGCATTTATCCGAGACACATGAAATGAGCGATGTCCTTAAGTCAAGAAGGGAATTTTACTCCCGTGAGTTCTGAGCTTGTTCTTTTCCTTATGCTAAAACCTTTAAGTTTATACTAATATTTTCTATATGTCATTTTATTCACATTTATTTTACTACATGACACAACTTTCAACTCTGTCTTTTCCTTCTTTACCCAGCTGAGTACTTTGCCACTACCATGGTTATTGTTGGTCTCTCAGTAATCGCTACAGTTCTGGTTTTACAATATCACCATCATGACCCTGACGGAGGCAAGATGCCAAAGTGGGTGAGTGTTTCATTTTACACCAGGAAATCATGACTTATGCTATGATCTCATAAACAGCACACATTTCCCATACCCATACCCATCTAGTTGGATAAGAAAATTTTTTGTATTTATTATTAATACAATAGTGGTTTGTCAAGATGAATGTGTATTTGCTTGTTCAAGGCCATATTTCCACTAGATGTCTTTCACAGGTAGAAATGTAAGGAGACGTCCTCAGGGTAGCAAAAGAACCAAACACTGGGTTCAATTGAGTTTAAGTCGGAAAAATCTAATGTCAATTAGATTATATCAGTATTCTTCTGATATAATAAAATAGTAAAAAATATATACAATCAAAAAATGCTACAACACAAATCGGTGTTGTTACCTGTAGTTTAATATAGCCTCTGCAGTGAAGTTATTGTACTTAACCAACAATGTAAAGGTGATTAAATAAATAAATTAATTATTTAAGTAGATAAATTAATGAATGCAGTGGACAGTTTACCATCTGAAACTAACATTTTCTGTTGCCATCATAAAGTCTATTCAGCTTTTTATTGTGACTGGTTTGTTTAAGAACAGTGATTTTGCATTTAACACCTCTCGAAAGTGTTGATTTAGTTTCTAGCTTATTTTCGTTCTCATTTTTGTAAAGTCTAACTTTAAATAAATAAAAGCCTTATCCATCATCTCATTCATTTTGCAAAGACCCGAGTGATCCTGCTGAACTGGTGCGCCTGGTTCCTGCGTATGAAACGTCCAGGTGAGGAGCGAGTGCGTTCGGCCTGTCACAACAAGGGTCCACGCAGCAGTCTAACCAGCATGGACCTCAATGCTAGCACCTCGGCCTCCCAGTCCACCAATGGTAACATGCTTTATGTTGGTATCCGTGGTCTGGAGAGCATTCACTACTCCCCAGCTGCCATCTCTCCTGACTCTGGGGTCCTTTGTGGACGGCTGATTGGACGAGCAGGTGAGGATGAGATGCTCCTTCCATCAGGGCAGAGCTCCTCGATGGGCACTGTGGAACTGGAGCTAGCCAAGATCCTGGATGAGGTGCGCTATATTGCCAAACGTTTTCGTGACCAAGATGAGGACGAGTCTGTGTGCAATGAGTGGAAATTTGCTGCATCTGTTATTGACAGGCTTTGCCTCATGGCTTTTTCACTCTTCACTATCCTCTGTACAATTGGGATCCTCATGTCAGCACCCAACTTTGTAGAGGCCATCTCCAAAGACTTTTTCACTTGAGACATTTTTGAGAAATGATGTATCAACAAAAATTAAACTATACATATTTTTCTTATCACACTGTAAGCATTGGTAAATTCATAGTGACAAAATATGGATACAGTTAAATCTGCTATTGTGACCAAATATTTACCTATGCTTAAAGGAAACTCCAATTGAAAACTTCAGATACCTAATTCAGGTAAAATATCTGTAATTTGCATAAAAACAGTTGAATTCAAGCCATACATAATAATGGTAAAAATTAACCAGCTTTTGACTAAATGACAAAATCTAAATTTGATGCCTTTGTATTGAAACTACAAAACCTTGTTTAAGTGGTGTAATTTGCTAAACTACAATCAACTGTGGTTTGTTATGTGATGTCATCTGCATATTACTGTTATGTAAATTACAATGTATATGTTAGATCTTATATAAAATTCATTTCATATACAAAACATAAGAGCTATACAATCTTGTATTGAATTGTATTTGTTGTATTACATGAATGCTCATACATCCAAAATATTAGTGTAGTGTTGTACATTATCTTCTTATAAATGCTAATTATTATTTAAAAAAATCCTTATTTTAGCAATTATCTTACTCAGTGTTATTGTTTCTTGCTTATTTTCAGATTAACATTTTGTGATAATTAAAGAATTATTATGAGATTATCAGCTTTCTTTTTTGTTTTTTCATTTTAATTTTTTTCATTTTTTTCTGTCCAGGGAACATGTGAACTGTGACATTTAACAAATAAATGTATTTTCGGTATTTGGAAATGAGACAGACATGTTTTCTTGTTAAGAAAAACGGTGTTGTTTAGGACAATGCAAAGTATACTGCTGCTCATCCACATTTTCCTATTTGAACCACAAGCTACCTCAGCCCTTTTCTGTATTACAGTGCATCAAATTGAAATGATCAATGTAAATAAAACTGATAAACAGTTTGTTGACATTCAGCAAAAGCCAAAACTATTAGGTAAGACACAAAGGTACCACTCTTCCAAACTTGCTTTAATTGATTAATTAAATATATAATTCATATGAATATTAAGTAATAATACAATTTTAAAGTTGAACAAAAGAAATCCGTTAATCAAGCAAGTTATTTAAACATTCTTAAATACTGCTCTGAGAGAGTGACTTCAGTCATAGCCTGACTTTACTGCTGCTTTACCAGTTATTGGTTTACTTTAATTTAAACTCGATTCACAAGAAAATATGAAGTTGATTGCAAGACAAGACTACATGTGAGATTTCAGTTTTTAAGCCCATCATTTCACACATCACTTTCCCCATTCAATAAATGTACAAATTACAAAACTGCCCCCTAGTGACCAAATGTCAAAGGCACACAAAATTAAGCCTGCACGTACAGAACTCCAGTGTCACTATAGTAGGAGATACAGCTGTGTGCTTGTTGAAAAATATAAATATAATAACATTATATATAATATAATGATATCAGAATCAGAGAGGGAACAGGTAATGAGCATCCAACAAAAAGGGTTGTGCAGAAATGGTCAGAAGTCACATAAATCAAGAATACCCTAAAACATATAAGAATGCATGATATGTATGTACGAATATTATCTAAATCTACTTGAGGATAGGAAAATTGATAACAATAACACTTCGATCAGTGAAAAGTTTACTGTTTACTGTACTGTCTCTCCCCTCTTTCACCTTCCCGATACTGAAGCTGGTAATATATATGCATACTGGGTCATATTAAAATGAATACAGGTCACCAATCAAGAGGAGTGAACTACACCCTAATAAAATAAAAAGACATAGATACTCCACTTTAAATTTCCTGATGATGACACATGCTGCAACAAGACTAAATTCAAAATGAAGATTGTATGATAGGTTAGGGATATATTACAGAAATCTAGAAAAGAGGAACCTTGATCCAAATCAAGCGTTTTTTCAGGATTGAATTATGTACTGCTCCGGAATCGGAACGTCTGTGCACCTTTGTTATTCCGCCGACTGGAAACACATCCGTGCTAGTGTATAAGTTTGGATTTGACACGACACCGGTGTCTTTGGTTTGAGCTTTTTGCCTGAAGCGTTTAGTCGGTAAAATGTCAGACGCTTTGTTGCAGTGGTGTGTGGACCAGTTACACCACAAGTTTGGGTTGGAGGCATGTGAAGACATCGTCAAGTAAGAAATGTTAACGCTAGTTAAATCTGAAATGCAGTCTGCCACTTAGCTAACGAAGGCTAAAGTAACGTCAGGACAGTTTGATCCTGGAGTGTGATGCACTGTGTTTAACTTTAAATTAAATTGTTAATGTTTTAAGATGTCATCGATTAAGTTCACATGTCTGTGTTTATTTGAATGCTTTCCCCTGATACAGCTCTATAAGTGTGGCATTAAGTCATTACTGTTGCTGGAAGCGAAGTTGACAGTTTGACAGGAGTATTAGCTTTTTATTAGCTAACAGTTACACAATATGCTGTAGGTTCGCACCCTAAATTATTTTATTTTTTGTACTCATTACGTGGTAAAATCTGAGTGTGGATGCTTTCGACAAAGTGGATATTGCAAACATCCACTTTTATAGGTGAAATGTTATTATATTGCATTGTTTTTGTATCATTCTGCTCTCTAGATATATTCTATCTATTGAAAAAGCTGAAGAGATTGAGGAGTATGTGGGAGACCTCCTGCAGGGCACAGATGGAAAAAAAAGGCATTTTATAGATGAGTTCCTCAGAAGATGGAAGAAGACTCAAATGCAGGCCAAAGATAGCACGAATCTTTTCCTTCTTACAGAATCTGTTTCATCAACAGGTAGGCAAATAAATACCTGATACCTGCTGTTGATGTGTTTTGTTTTAGAAAAAAGTACTGCTGATCAAATACCTCGACAATGGGAATGTAATTAATCAACATATCGATATCCTTTCAGAAGAGCTGTCCACAATATTTAATTAAATTTGATCTCCTTTTCTAGATTCACAAGACATGATCAAAGATACCCAGAAGAAATCTAAACGCAAGGGTCGTAACAAACAGGAGGTGATGACCGTGGACCAAACAGAACCTGAACCAGAGGCAGTCAAAACCCCCATTGATCTAATGAGGGTGAGTACACATCAGCCTGTTTCTCATTATCTGGGGACATTAGTGACACAACACATTGAGTATTGATGATATGTTTAGTTTTCACAGTTTTTCTGTGATTTGTCTCACTTACTTTTTCTCAGGCCCAAGAAAACAGTAGTACTTCAACAAAGAAGAAAAGTAAATTTGTCAATCTGTACGCTAAAGAGGGCCAGGATAGGCTGGCTGTCCTACTCCCAGGCCGTCAAGCCTGTGAGTGTCTTGCCCAAAAGCACAGACTTATCAACAACTGCATCAGCTGTGGTCGCATTGTATGTGAGCAAGAGGGCTCTGGACCCTGCCTCTTCTGTGGAAACCTGGTACATAAGTGTTTCGAATCCTTCATTTGCATTTTTATATTTGTGATTGCCTACAAGCCTTCTCCTCTGGCTTAGTCTTTTTTCCCATTTTTTTTTCTGATGTAGGTCTGCACAAGAGAGGAGCAGGAGATTCTGCAGCGAGACTCTAACAAAAGCCAGAAACTGAGAAAGAAGCTTATGGGAGGTGAGAATCAAAACTAGTCAGAATTATTAAATACTAAAATCTATTTAATTAAAATGTATGTGACTGCTGTGCTTTTATTATGGTGACAGATTGTGGAGAAAGAGATTATCTCCCACACCAAGAGGCCAAGATGAAGACTGGCTTGGAGAAGGCTGTCCAACACAAAGACAAACTACTGGAATATGACAGGAATAGGTATAATTAAACACACAGTCATACAGACAACTCACAAGAATATGATAGGCTAACTGCTTGGTGTGCAGTGTTAATATTAAAACTGGGCATTTTCATTACTCTTAAAGGTAAATTAATGATAAAACATATCCATTTATGTACTGTCACGCTTCATTTTCAGTGTAAGGAGAACACAGGTTCTGGATGATGAGTCGGATTACTTTGCCACTGAATCCAATCAGTGGTTGTCACCCAGTGAGCGAGAAAAGCTAAGGAAAAAGGAAGAAGAGCTTAGAGAACTTCGTCATGCCTCTCGCAAGGACAGGAAGATCACACTGGATTTTGCTGGTAGACAAGTGCTTGATGAAGGAAACAACCTCAAAGAATACTATAACAAGTAAGATGGTGTCTCACACTACGTGAAGCAAGGCTGAAAGGATAGAGTTATGGTGCATAGTCAAGTTAAACACCATCTCCATTTGTGATGTTTGCAATAATTTGCAGGTTGGATGAGACCATCAAGGCTATGAAGAGTGATTCTACATCAAAATCACCAGTGTCCTCTGAAAGACAAGGGGGAAGGCAAAGCCTGAGAGAGTTGGTCAACCCAAACATAATGCAGTCTGCACCAGAGGTAGGAAATGTTTAATTATAGGTGTAGTAAAGGTGTCACCTTGTTTTACATGTTCAGCCCTGGGTAAATAACTATGTTTTATTTAAAATATTCTTGTGTATCATTATAAAACTTAAATGGCACATCAATGGGTTAAAATTACACTGCCTGGTATCACTGACAGCTGTATCACTCATGTGTTTGCATAGTACTTCTGTGCAGATGGTATTCATATAGACTCTACTAATGATATTAATGACAACAACTGTACTTTGTAGTGGGTGGATGTTGGAGGCAGTGAAAACTACAAGAGAAAAATGGATCATGGAAAGAGTTCGACAGAGGACAAGGATGCAGAACGTAACAGGTTGCGACTCCAAGATAAAGAGCTACAGGAAATGTCTGACGGAGGCTGGTGCCTTAGCATGCATCAGCCATGGGCTTCACTGCTTGTTAAAGGCATCAAGAGGTAACAAAATCCCAGATAAGCTTTAATTTTTTATCTTTGTTTGTTTTACCTTTACTACATTTTAATGCTTTGAAACAAATTTTCTACATTTTCATTATTTTTCACATTTCATGTGACTTGAAAACACTTTAAATTACATGAATACATACAAAAGGTGCCTTGATAATAAAAACTGAAAAACTTGTTTTCTGTCTGGCCAGTGACTATATAGATAACTTTTTGTGTGTGTCTAGGGTAGAGGGACGAACTTGGTATACGTCACACCGGGGTCGTCTTTGGATTGCTGCTGCAGCCAAGAAGCCCAGCCCTCAGGAAATTGCAGAGGTGGAATCTATGTACCGTCACATCTACAAGAAAGGTAAATCAGTAAAGTGTATTATTTGTACCTGTTTTATACAAACATAAGTGGTTCAGTAGCTGAAAACCACTACCACAGGGAGTAAATAGAGGCCTATTGTGCCTTTAATTTCGCATGGTGATGGATCCTTAATTGCTTTTGTTTTCTGTGCAGAACCAAGGTTTCCAAAAGACTACCCCACTGGCTGTCTGTTGGGCTGTGTCAACATGACTGACTGCCTGTCTCAGGAGCAGTTTAGAGAACAGGTCAGTAAAGTACACTACACCAGTTGCACCATCAAGGAGATACGGCTATAGTGTTTGATTTAGTCCCAGCATGTCATCGTAATTCTAAATAGACATAGATAAGGAGAAGAGGATAAAAACATAGGTGACAAATGATTTCATGCATGATGCTTTGCAAAGTTATTTTGTTACCACATGTGATTTGAGGATTTAGTTTTATCTTGAGCATCAGTCTTTGGTTGCTTCGTAATTCAATAATGAGTTGTTGCAACAGAACAAGTGAAAATGCGTGATTATTTTTGTGGACTGTTTGCTGATGTTGCTGACTCCTGGAACCCCTAGCTGTTACCATTTGACTTAAATATAGTCAGGGAGACTTCAGACTGAATAACATATTATCTTGGATATCAACATTGAGCACTTAATTCATCCAATACTACGCAGTAGGGGACAAAAACACATGCAGCACATTTAGAATCATGCAGCTGTCTTAATTATTCTTCAGACAAAACACATAGCTTTATATAGTGATACAGAGTGATACTGCATATTATGAATTTTGTGTAATTTGCATGTACTGGATATCGTACCTTGTGTGTAAAAGGACTGCAATATCATCTCTTACCAGCAGAGGTCAGACTGTTACTAGCTACTGCCTGTCTGCTTAAAATATTTTCCACTAGAGGCAGTATGCATCATAGAAAACATATCACAGCCCTCATTATACCACTTACCTCCCACCAAAATAAATGTTGATGTATACACATTACATTGGCAGCAGTCTTTTGTCTTTATGCAGCATACATACGTCACTCCTTTGTCCGCAAAGGGGCTTATTTGAAAGCAAAAATTACCATCTGACTACTAATATAAATCTACAGTGTGCTGCTACTTACAGTGAATTTCACTGTTTAGTATCCTGCACGACCACTTCAAGTGACCCCCCCCCCCTTTAACCAAAACGTTAGGACACTGTGAGGACTGTGAATATGTGCTGTGGCTGAGCACAGGGCTGCTCCGTTGGCAGTATGGTCAGTGCTGCAGATTTGGACTCTTCAACTGTTTGCTTGACGTTTTGCAGAGTATAACTGGAAAATATACCCTTTCTTTAAGTGACCATGTGTCATATACACAATGTTATTTGCTGTCAGTCAACACTAAATTATATCGCCATCCTCATCCTGGCTGTTTTACCTCTGGCTTTAGGACAGGGCGCCACTGGCCTCATCCTCTTACAGTATGTTATGAGAGTCGCCAAAATCGCCAAAGTGTTATGTTAACTTCCTCATTGTTAAAATAATTTTTGAGCAAAAATAGCATTAACTGCTTTCAGTTTATTGTTGAAATGTGAATAATTAGGGGGCTTCTTAGTCTTATTTGATAGTAAATTGAGTTTTAGACTGGAAGAATGGAGAAACAATCATCATACTATACGCCGATATGTTGTCTTTTTTTTTTTTTCTTCTTCTTTTTTTTTTGAGACGTTCTACTTCAAACTCTTGAATCCATTAATGGAGAAAATATTCAGCCCTAATTAGTATTAATTATTATTATTATTACAGTTAATAGCAACTCAACTGTGAACATATTTGGCAAATTAGTAGGTGTAGAGATATTAGACAAATGGGAGCATGCATTGATAAGAAATGCGTAAAATGCGAGGCGTTGCACAAACATGCCCTAAGCCTGTGAAGCTACAACCCTCAGACACACGCACACACGTCATCTTTGGTGAGTTACTATTCCATTAAGAGGATTTTATAATTTGTTACCAAATGATGTTGCTGTGCATCTCTGCATACACACGTTTTAACATATGTATCATTTTGAAACATCGATAATTGTCTCTAGTTTTTTTAGAGTAAAAAAAAAAAAAAATCACCTTTCAGTATGTGTGCTGCTACATGTTTTGCATTCTGACTGCTGGGACCTGTAAATCTCAGGGCTTTCCCCTTTTGTACTCTGTCCTCATTCTCTCCTCTACCACTCATTCCACCCAGGGCTGTAAAATCATGTTTGCAGGCAGTGTGACTGCCCTTTCATCCTGTGAAAGGGTGTGTATGTGTGTGTGTCTGTGTGTGTCCACTTGCACAGAGCAGCCATAAATAACACCCCCACCCCACACAAGGCCCCTCAGAAAAAAGAAAAGGCAGATGTAGAAAATAGTGAAGCCAGCAGAGAAGAACAACAGTACCAAAGCTTAATTGTGGTTCAGAATAGTGTGTTACTGCTTATTTCATGTACCATTATAGAAAAAGTACAGACTATTGCTGTTGCACGTGGTACTTTAAAGTTGCTTCCTATCATGTGAGTAAAATAGCACGTGGTGTACTAATGCATAGTAGCACATAGCTGAGAAGCAGGGCTGGGTGAGTGGGTGAGGTGTAGGATTTACTGTCCTGGGCTGGCAGCTGTGGGTGGTTAAAAGGGGGTGGTGGGGGAGTAAAGGACAGACAGCCATTATTCTTTAGGCTCTTCTAAATTTGCCCCTAGTAATGTATGAAATACTTTGAGAAGCGAAATGTGTCAGGCGATAATGAAGGAAACGGTGTGAACACAAAGATGTAGTAAATACAAACACTTGAATATCCTGCTCCCGGTGTCATAGCAGTCATTTCCCTGTTGGTGCGTAGTTGTACATGGAAGCAACATAAACCTAATATCCTGGTAACAGACAGTGAAGAAAGACCACCCCAGGCAGAGCAGGATTTCCATCTGCTTGACTTGGACCAATTCTTTCCTCCATTAGAAACTGACTGGTGTATTGATCCGCTCTCCCCATAATCTGTCACTCCTCCCAACTTGCCAGCCCCCTTTACTACTGATAATTGCCCAGCCATTATGATCTGTGTTCTGTCCCTCCACTCCTACCCCCAGTGCTCACTCAGCAATGAGTGGAGATGTACGCCTGACCTTGCTACTGCAGAGGGCACAGGGGGTGGGGGGGAAATAAAATAGGTGGAACATTTTTGTTGGAAGAGGTAGGATGAGATGATTAATAAGGATGAGTGGAGAGCTCCGTCCAGACTAAGCAGGTTCTGTAGGTGGTGGGTATAGTACAGATGGTTTACTTCACACATCCAAACGACGTTTTACACAGCAAGCGAAATCAAGCAGCATTATTTTATTTTGTGTACAACATTTATTTGCACATGCACAGACCCATTCTAGAGCTCCAGACTGGCTCACAGCACAGGCAAAGGCACATCACACCCCATACAGAGCTCGAATAACACCATCAACTTACTCCTGTGGTGCAATAATTGATTGGATCAATCCACACTCTTAATAAGGGTCTGATTTCTTGCTCTGTTCCAAAGACGATATCACCAGCTGTAGAGCTACACGTCTCAGTGAATACAAGTCAAAAGGATCTAATCTTTTGGACAGGCATGTCGTGACCAAAACAAGTGACTGTTCAGCTCTGTGTTGATTCATATGAAATGACTAAGAGGGCAATAAGGCAAAGTGGGCTTCTGTGTGTGTGTGTGTGTGTGTTTGTATTTGATCTGTACACAGTGGTACATTATCTAATCAAAAGACCCCATGAATTTCCTGGTGATGAAATGTTTACATAGTAATTCAGCCTAGATGTTTTTGAACAGTAAAACAGTCTGTGTTATCTAATGTTTCACACATAGGAACATTGTATTAACAAAGGGTTCAAGGATGATACATAGCAGGTACCCATGCAGCTATGTTTAGAGGCACACAGACATGTTTACAGCTGTTGTTCCCAACTAGTGAAGTCCCCTGTTCACATTGCTCCTTAGCCATCAGATCTCCTCCCATAGACTAAATCAGTTGTATTTAACAAAAGTCCAAATACATATAAGACATTTTTGTATGTTACAAGAGGAAAATTACACGTCAGTAATGAGGAATGATGGTAGAAACCATTATTACCATTCAGCTGATGTTATTACTAGCAGTAATGTTATTAGTGCTTTTCTAACTATGACAAGTCAACATTTGCTTAGAAATCTAATAAATGCTGCTGTAGCAACTCAATTATTTCTTACAATATAAGTTAACACAGTAATAGAGTATATACTATCACGAAATAGGTGTATATATTAAATTATAATTTTTTCAGCCACTTGTTAGTTTGTGTCTTTTTCTCTTTGGACACGAACGTCTGTTATACTGTTCAAACAGTTTTGTCTGCGTATATAAAACACCATCATCCACATTTGTGTTACTGTGTGCATTGGAATATTATGGACTGTAAAATGTGTTTGGTAGACTCCAGATAGACATTAGTGGAACAGCAGATGAGAAATAATATACACTGCTCAAAACAATTAAAGGAACACTTTTTAATCAGAGTTTAGCATCTAGTCAGTTAAACCTTTGCATTTAGCTGGGTTCAGTGTCACTGCACAGGCCTCTGCAGGCTAGACAACAACACCCTGAATGCCATTAGGTTTGTGGATGAAATCCTTGGACCCACTGTCAGACCCTACACTGGTGCAGTGGGTCTTGGGTTGCTCCTGGTGACAACAATATCCGACCTTATGTGGTGAGAGTAGGCTGGCAGTTCCTGGAGGATGAAGAAATTGATATAATTGACTTACCCCCACACTCGCTTGACCTAAATATAATAGAACACCTCTGGGACATTATGTTTGGGTCCATCCAATGCTGCCAGGTTGCACCTCAAACTGTCCAGGACCTCAGTGATGCCTTGGACCAGATCTGGAGGGAGATGCCCCTAGGAATCATTCGTCGCCTCATTAGGAGCATGCCCCGACATTGTCATTGTCATTCAAACAGGCATGTTTAGGGCTTACAAAGTACTGAGTACCATTTTGAGTTGCTGGAATGAAGCATAATGGACTAACCTGCTCCAGCATTTTTCCACTTCATAGTGTCTTTAAATTCAGTCCTCTGTAGGTTCCATCAAACGATGTGGCATCCTTTCATTCCAAACACATCACCTAGTCCATATCAGTATAAATATCCAGCACGATTTTTTTCCCCTTTAATCTGATGTGTCTGAAGTGTTCCTTTAATGTTTTGAGCAGTGTATATAGTTGTTTAAGTCACATTATGACACTAACATAACAGTACTCTGATCGGTGTTTGCACTTTTTTGTTTCTCAGTGTCACTGCATCGTTGCTAGGCCTTTGTGGCATTTTAATCTTTTTAACATCAAGTTACATTTTAATTTGTTCTTTGTTGTAGTTTTCGGATTTTTTTATATGTCTCTATTTATTTATTCACATATTGCAATAGCAAGACCACATACTGCACAGTAGATATATGCACACCAGCAAGTCAGATAAGTGAAACCATAGGCTTAGACCACATCACATAGCTGCAAGCTGAGCCACTTATCTGTTAAAAGAAGTGCTGGTTTCTGTGGAATTCCATTTGTGCAAACTCTTCCTCTGACCTCCAGAGTGGAGCTCCCGTGCTTGTTAGGCCGGCTGGAAGCTCGGACTGATGCCTGTGTTTCCTTGTGTGGTAATGTGATATTTATATGCTAAAAGCCTTCCTGCCAGCATGCCACACACACACAAACACACACTCTCTCTCTCAGGATATATTGGATGCATTCCAACGGAAGGGAAGTCAGGCAATGCTATTTTTTTCTTCCCCCCGTTTCTCTGTAACATTGTGTGAATCCTTAGCAGTGTCTACTTCCTTCTCTTCCTGCTCCCCCCCTTCCCATCATTCCATCTTTATATATTCCCCACTTTCTCTCTAACAATATGTTTTACAAGTCAGTGCTGTGAAGTAGTATGTGGTCACGGAGAATTCAGTTTATGCTCGGTGAACAGACCTGCATGCTTAGGTGCAACGGTTCATCTTGCTCTCTTGGCCTCTCTCTCTCTCTATCTCTTTCTGCACAGCCTGAGTCACACACTAACACACTAACATTCCTCCCCTTCCTCGCTTTTCCTTGCTGGGCAGTTTGCCATGGCAGGGAGGTCAGACGTCATGTGATTCTGCAGTGGTGTGTAGAAAGCATTCAGCCCAGATCCCCAGGCACTGGATGACAACCAACCAAACCTCAGTCACAGGTTTTCAACTGCATGAAAAATACATAGAACCATCTGCCAGGCTTGAAATGGCCTGCTACACTGAGTAGAATTTCACTGCTGTCCTCAGACCACTTCATTGAATGTCACACAGCTTCAGCTGTTGGAGAAACTGACAGCTCCCGTATCATTATCTCTACTTCTCCTCCATTTTGTGCTGCTCACTTAATAGCAGACGTAAAAGTGTTCCTCTGTCTATGCACTGATCACAGGAACTTGGAACAGGGATAAAGGCAACATGACAGACATTTCACACAGCTTCCTTTGATGGTCTGAAAGGCAGCAGTGTTGATGAAAATAAATTACTATCAAAGAGAGGTAACTGAATACCAGGTTGTATGAAGTGTTAGACTGAATGCTAAACAGGTTCAAGTGTTTTCTTCTCTTATGCTCTTTTAAATCAGACCTTTTCACTGTATGACCTATTGCTTTTTTTTACTGAAAAGAAACTGCTACATCAATCACTATTTAGTCATTATTCAGATGCACTCCCTTAGAACATAAAAAAAGAAAGCCTGCAGGGCATTTTTAATATTACTGTGTTGACTAATCTCATTGACTGTAAACTGCACTGTATGACACATGTAAAAGAACTTGAATTGATTCATAAGAAAGAAAAAAGGACATTAGTTAGAAAATTATTCACTTGGTGTTTAGAAACCCTTTTTCCTGTGACGTTTATTTTTAGTTTTTGCATTCCTCAAACATGCACTGGAACTCTGAACATATGTAGACATTATCCAGATGAGCTGCATGTGGGAACGCAAATGTCTGTCCGACAGCCTGGAGGTTATGTCAGGATGCGATCTTCACTGTGTCAGGTGTGAAAGCCAAACTCGATTTGAATATTTGAATATGTCCCTAGTGGGCTTCCGTACCAACACATTTTACACGGTTTTCCTGAACTTGCTAGCTAATTTGAATGTTGCATATATAAAGAATAATGCTCAATAGACTGGAATCTTTACTGCCCAAACGTTAAAAGCCTGTGATTTTGTGGTTAAAGTATGTTTAGCTCGTGCTGTTTTTGAATAGGCATGTTTGGAATTCTGCCAGTATGGCTCTGCAACTTTTGGGTCACAACACATGTAACTGGAACAGTCTTTTTGTTTTTTTTACTTCATGGAACCGTCTCAATTTGTAATCTCTTTGAAATAATAGCCCCAACTGTGTTAAACAATGTTTGCATAAACAAGACCTCTGTAGATTTTATTGTTGTGATCTATTTAGTGCGTTGCCAGGGGCAAACTCTACCCCCCATAACAAGCTTTAATGAAGCATAGAATCATTGTGTTTGACATTTATCTCCCGTCTCCACATCTGGTGTTTGTCATTGATTCCCCAAGATGGCTCCTCATGATGCCAGTGTCTCTGCCAGTTTTCTGTTTTGGAATAAGGAAATGAATAAAGGTTGAGTGGCATAGTTAGTAAGTACTCTGCACAAAATGATGTTATCAGGAACTAGGAAAGATCTCAATTTAATCATTGTTCCTAATGTCGTTTCCTATCCAAGTGTAAGGACAGGCATTACTTCACTCATCTTGCTGATTTGGAGCGTTTTTGCCAGCATTCCTCAGGCATGCCTATGCAATTTCTTTGTGTCACACATGCCTGTTTGTGTTCATTTGAGAAGAGATCTTTATCCAGCCAAGCCTGACCCAGCAGCAGTATAACCACAAGTATTTCTGCTGGAGAGGGAGAAATGGAGAAATGGAGAGTGAGAAACTCTCTGCCACTGCAGGGTCAGAGATTACAAACTCAATTGTACTCTGCTGGGTGACATGTCTGCTCAGCAACTTCCTGCTGGCGACATCTGAGGGGAGGAAAGTATGGTGAAAGAAGAGGAGGCCAGGGAGACTATCCATGCTTTCAGTGCCATTAATCTTTCTCTCTTTTTGTGTATCAAACTAGGAAAATATTTAGCTTCCATTTGCCCTTCAAGTCACTGAGTCTGATTTATTCCCA
The DNA here is from genome assembly GCF_900324465.2 of Anabas testudineus. Taxonomy (NCBI): domain Eukaryota; kingdom Metazoa; phylum Chordata; class Actinopteri; order Anabantiformes; family Anabantidae; genus Anabas; species Anabas testudineus. The sequence goes on from NC_046612.1 coordinate 14,689,987, forward strand.
GTATATGAGAAAGAAAATGTGAAAAGAGCAACAGAATACAACCTGTACATCATGTTGTTTGCATATTGCTTTTTGGTCTGATATGTTTAATACAGATGGCCTAGTCTAAGATGGATAGATGGATAGATGGATAGATGGATAGATGGATAACAGAAATGTTCAAATCCAATAACAAAGTTTTGTTCACCACTGGTAAATCTCATTACATTTGATTGTCAATGACAGATGTGTCAGATATATGAAAATACAGTATCTTAGGTTGTTTGCCCATTAAAAGCGACAGAGGGAGTGCATGTCAGTTAGTCCTACCTCTATAAGTGGCACAGAACCATGTGTTATGGTATTGTGCCATGGTATGCGCTACTGTCAGTTTAAAAGGCAGTGTGTTATCGTTATTTTCAGTAATGCTCCAGTGATAGACTGTTGGCTGCAGGAAGTTAACAATTTGCCCCCTCATGTACAGCACCTGTGTGATCAAGGAGAATTTACACCAGATATGATTTTATTTTATGTCTTGCTGAAATGTCTTTGCCTTCATGCTCAAGTCTTTGTAGGCTAGCTTTAGAGCTGATGGGTGCAGATACTATCATGCCTTAGAATGGATTATTTAAAAGACTGCTCATTAAATAGTAAAAGTATAATCCAAATATAGTGCCTGTGGATACATAACAAGAAAAACTAAATGTTGCATTGTAGATTTTTAGACAAAATCCTGACGATTAAAAAATACATTTGGGGGATTTTTGTACAAGAGACAAAACATTTGGTAGGTGAGATTATTTCTTGCTTGAGCCTTTGCCATATTTAGTGAATTTCCCTTGAACACATAGCACATAAGTTCTTTTTCCGTGGTCTACTGGGCACTTATACCATTAAATGCATTTGCAGGCTCAGTGTGTGAAGTAGATAATGATTTACATGCAACATAATTTCATCTTGCTTCTCAAATTTCTGGTAGTCACTGTAGCAAGAATAACGTTGAGCATAATTATAATTCTGGCTCTTCGAATGTCTTTGAACTGTACATTGACTTTACTGGATGTTTAAAAAACATAGGTGCGTTATCATAGATGAACAGTATCCTTGGTCATGCCATGAAAGAACAAATCTCTTTTCCATTTAAATTAAGACATTTCGCGGTGAGCAATTTTGTTAGTCATTTTGAATTTAGATGTCTCTGTAATTATACTTAAATTGCCCAAAAGCCACATGAGTCATCCTCTGCTCTTACTTCAAGTTAAAATAGACCTTTTAAGAAGCTAAGTTAGATAATATAGAAGAATAATATTTATGCACATATTTGTCTTTATCATCTTTTGCTCTTAAATTTCATTCAAATGTACACTGGCAAGAAAAGGTTTAGCAATACCAAGACATTATTGGATTTTTATTCTGATGTAAAAAACGAATACCAAAACACAACAAACATGTACCTTTTTCATCTGTAACAGTTTAATTAACAAGTAAACCAAATCTTGAACTATAAAGATTACATTTTACCAAAGAAATACCATTTGATCAGTGGTTTTTTTTGCAGCTCTCTATTTCTTCCAAAAATTGTAGTGTGGATGTTCTTATGTTAATCACATGTGACCTCCCAGGTTCTAAAACATCCAAATGTCCAAGAAATCAATATTTATTCATTTGTAAATTTGAGAGTAAAGTTTAACATGCAAATTTGATTTGATCTTTATTGTACATATGGGCGGCTGTGCTTTAAGAGATATAGTGTCGACCACCAATCGGGGGGGTTCGTAATTAGGTGTATGGACAGCACACCTAATAGTGCAACATAACCACAATCCAAGCACAGACAAAATATGCTTAGGATTTTATTAGACATTTTATATATAACATATTTCCAGTGATGGTGCCATGTCTCACATTATGCATGATATTATCCAACTATTATTATTATTGTTACGCCTCAGCAGCCATGACTAGATATTGGCAGCCCTCTTTTTTAAGGTCAGAGTAAATAGGGAAAAGCATCAGAAATTGTATTATTATATAAAAACAATTATAAATTCCTAGTAGTAAACATGTCACTGTATCATTCAACAATTGGCATATGTGCCATGCAGGATCGGAAGGCTTGATAAGTATAGCAGCTGTAATTAAGAAATGGCAGGGCTGAGGACACAGTCAGTCGTCTTATTTAGTTTGACTGTATAGCTTCATTGTTTAGAGTCTAAAGGGCTGTATTGCTACAAGTTTAGTCTGAATTAAAAATGTTTTTTGCTTTCTTCCCCAAAGCTGTAAATGTATAAATTGAAAAGATCTTGTAACAAGCTCTTCATCACCTCAGCTCACTGTGTTCTTTCTTTGGAACATATCAGTAGGATCACTGTGTCTATTGTGAGCTGTAGTACTAATCCATGGGTTAGAAAAGCCTAAAACCTGCCTTTGATAAAAATCGAGTGACAGCCGTCCTTCTGTTCTCAAACTGTCCTCATTGCCAGCCTTGAGAGAAGGAGGGAAGAGACATATATTTCCCACAGAGGCTGAGTGAACACAGATGGGAGGGCTGTACCCCAGCGTCAGAATATCAAAGCAAATATTCACCTTAAGAGACAGACATGTTCATAAACTCCCCAGTCCTTCTCAATTTCCACATTATGAAATCAAATGCCCACTGTGAAGAGGTTTGTTACCTTACTTAAAATACGAGCCTTTTTGCTGACAGCACCTGTGTTAAGGAGAGCTGGATTTGTGGCACCGATAAAAGGAGATTGTGGTGGAAAATAAGAAGTTTTAATGCCTTAGATTCCCTGGAATTTTTCTTTGAAGTCGAGGTTTGAAAGCAGACATGGTAATTGTCTCCAGGGGTTCTTGCTGTGTGTGTGCTGTAAAGGAAACAACTAAGTGGAAGGGTTTGCCTGTGTGATTTTCTGTAAGTGCACTGCAGTTGTCTTCAACTCAAATATAATAGCAACTAGTTATTTTTTCATGTTTGCACTACTTTTATAAATTGCATTGGCTCATATTTTCTCACTCTCTCACTATTACACAGTTAGTCATTTCCCACTACACAATAGAAATGTCTTTTTTTTTATTTTCTTAGTTCTTCTTATGTCTGACGCGTCCTGCACTCTTCAGACAGAAGCTCAACTGTGAGTACAAGAAAGAAGCCATTTCCTTGAAAAGTTCCAGCAGTTAGCTTGTTGAGTATAAAAAGCTTTGACTGTTGTGAGGCAGTCCTGTTTTCTTCTTGCCTGAGGGCCACCGCAGGAGGTGAAGTCATAAACATGGCTGGGAAAGTGGAACTGGGCTAAGTGAGGAAGTCTTTGTGTATTTCACTGCAAAAACGCATGACTTCACTACACCTGTCAGCACTAGTGCTAGCAAAAAGGCTAAAGTGTGGCATGCTCTTTACCAGCATTTTTTGCAGAGCAGAAATGTTAAGCTTATGAGACAGGGGGGTAAAAATACATTTTAATACCTCTCTTTTCCAGGGGAGTTTAATAATGTAATGGTGGGCTGGTGACAGCTTGAACTCATTTACATCAGGACAGTAATGAAGCCACAATTGCTGACATGCAGAGTGGGTTCTTGAACTAAACACCATCATAAAATACAGCAAGTCTTCATGGTTAATATCAGTAAATCCTGCGTAGAGTCTTTTTTTGGTTTGAGATAACAGTTACATTGCAGCAATTGTTTGATTGAAAAAGATAATTTACAGCAATTTATTTCAGATACAAATTTACATGAATTTGAACATAATCCTTAATAATGGGTTATTACATGTAAACTGATGGAAGTTTAAAAAACGAAATCCATTTGGAATAAATCTACAACACAATGAAGTGTGAATACTTTCTGAAGTCGCTATATTCAGTAACATTGTTTTTATCAGTGTAGAATGTGTCAATTGACCTTGTAGTTGTACTGAATCAAGGAGCATTTTTAAGGATGCATTTTTTTTAGTTGAGCAGACCGTCATGATGGCAGTAATTGGAAAATCGTGGTCCTGTTGCTGAGCTTCTAATAATGAGACATGTCTCTTGTACTGTTGAGGATATTAATAATGTAAAAATTCAGGAGCCAGCGCTGGACACTCCTAGATAATTAATGTTCACTCTCCAACTTGACACCAGTTGATTCTGTAGGTGAAGGAGTGTGTTTAATTTTTTATGATCGCTATGCAACTCTGTGTGCCTGAGCTCCAATGAAAGGGACAAAGTGAGTTGTTATTGCTGCCTGATTAGAGGGTTAGTATTGGTTTGAGTTATTTTCACTCTCCACCAGTATGATCCAAAACCTCCATACTGCCTGAAGGTGCATATATTTGCACCCTTAACGTCCAGTTTTAACAGGGTTGTAAAAGGGGTCTGAAATTTTGTTGGGCATGTCCCTGGTAAGTAAAGCTAAAAACCTGGTGTATGTGCAATAATTGTTAGAATCTTTTACGTTGTAGTTTCAGTCAGTCAATTAAATCAGAAATACACAATACTTCTCATTACACTAAAATCCAAGATATCTGTAAATTATATATTATAATTTATTATTCAACCGACAATCTAAAACTCATCAGACCAAGAAAATCAGCTAATCCTCACTATTTACCATACTCCACTAAAACCTGTAGAAAAAAACTAGGGGGATGTTTTGACAATGATAAATTTCATTTTAGTTGGGAAAATGGCCTAAAACAATCAATCAAACAAACAAACAATCAATCAATTGCCAAAATGATGATGTTGCTAATAAATTTAACCGTTTCATTGATTGCTTAGTTGACTCATTGTTTCATTTAGGCTGAAATCTGAAATCTAGACATTTGAGGTCAGTTATTGTCAAAGTTCATGTGAATACAAAGCCCTTAGCTTTGACTTAAAACAATTTGCTTTAAATGTTTTAACCCATTAAACAAAGATTATAGAATTTCTATAAATGCTAAACATAGTTAGATGATAAAAATAATCATACATAGAAATGGATAAATACATGCATACATGAAGATTTAACTTAACTTTTCCCTCTAGCACTGTGAGGTTTTTAGGGTTGTTCTCAATAAAGACATGAAAGATCAGACTTCTTTGTGTTATTATTTTATGACAAATTAATGCAGGAAACCATGAAATTCCAAGAGGTTCACATACTTTTTCTTGCCACTGTATGTGTACTTGTATGTGTGACTGAGAAACAACTGGAACCAACAACTGAAACCAATTAATGCCACTGGCTACATTTTCACGCATGGAGTAATCTGGCTGTTTGCCATACCCCAGTAGAGATCCTGTTTGCGTCAAGTTGTTTACATGAACCGTTGATGCCTGAGCACTTCCACCTAAAGACAAAACAGTCCACCTGAATTTAAATCTCTAGGGATGCAGGCATGAGACCATTTTTGAAATAGCAACGGCATGTTATGTCTAGGTCATGGGAAATGGTATTTAGCACTAGACATGTGCAAATCTGATGTTGGAAAGGTTTTTAGTCTTAGTCAGATGGGTTGTTTGATCAATTACACTGAATTCATAAAAAGTCACTATTGAAATGATAAAATAAGCAAATGCTTAGTACATTTATAGTAATGGTAAATTTGCCCAATTTATATTGTAAGCCCTGAATGCCATCAGTACAACAAGTCAAGTGAAATGCTCTTACTGTTATTGCTCTTTCTCTTTGAAACAGACTGTTTTCACTGTTTCATTCATTCTGATCAACTCAAATTTGCCGCAGTTGCATGTTGTCGGGCTGCTCTTAATGAAACTCAACACTTGCTGCTGATATTTCACAGTAAATGTGACGTGAAAAGATTATTTCCCCTGAACCGCTGGAAGGCTTTTAATGTGAAACAGATGGAGTAAGTTTGTAGTAACAGCAAACAGCAGATGGGAGTAAACCAGAAAACAGGAAGGAGTACTAATGAAATAAAATAATTTTTAAAAATAAAAATCTTTAATAATAGCTTATGTCAACAAAAGACCTCCCGACAACTTGACACTTTATGATGTAATGTTTACAGCTACTGAGCCAAAAAGAGGTTTATAATGTGCAACAATTGGTAATTTTCAAAATTTTCAACAAGCCATCTGCTGCAACTGGAATATGTAATGAAATTCACTACCATCTTAACTTTTTATTCAGAATTCAAACATTTATACTAATCTGGAAGAAAATTCAATCTTTTAACTGTAGTGAGCTGCTTGAAGTAAGTTTTTCTTGTGAAGTTAATATTATTCAAACCAGAAAATGTCTGATATGAAAGAATAAGCAAAAAACTGAAAGAATCAGCATTTAATTGAAGTCATGTATTTCATTTACTATAAATTCAATACTGCAGATACAGTTTCTATGGTTTTATACCAAACTCTATTTATCCGTTATATTCACTGACATAATTTTCTGATTTAATATGTTTTTATAAGACACTGTATATTTTGATGTTCATATTAGAGCCAGTGTTTTTAAATTACATTACATACTGTACAAGCAGAGTCATATACGTATTGTGTGTGTGTGTATGTGTGTGTGTGTGTGTGTGTGTGTGTGTGTGTGTGTGTGTGTGTGTGTGTGTGTGTTGTCTGGCTGTTCTGCTGCTATTGTGCAATGATGGAAAAATAAATAATACACTTGCATGCGTGCAAAAAGCTAAAAGGCAGTTACAGTACAAGTGTCCTGGAGGCAGCTACATTTATTAGAGGGTTAATGAATGCCAGAAAGAGGCTTGTGTTGTTTGGTGAATACAATAGATTAAAAGAAAGACTGGCAAACGATTGCTGTTGCATACAGTTCCTAACAACACCCTTTAACCTCCTACATGTAGCCCATAGCTCAGAGACAACCCATCTGTTTCTCCATTCCCAGGGTGAAACCAGCCTTGACAGAATTGGCTAAGCAGCGCTTCAGAAATGTCCTTTTGGGGGAACAATGTTGGTTTTGTGTAGCTCCCCATCTAGAACAATCTCTGCTCCCCAGTCTGTCCCTCACCTTATACTCTTCTTATCTGTTTTTCTGACTGAACTGTATTCCTCATTTTGACTCTCTAGTTCTCCCGCTCTCCCTCTTTCTTCATTCTGTGCCTCCCTCCCCCTTATTCCACCCTCCTCATTTTTAAAAGCCACATGCTCCCAGCCCGTCTGGCTCAGTTGCACCCTGCCAATGAAGGGCTTTTTATTGGGCTGAGATTGAGTGCAGCCAAGCAGGCCCTGGCTAGGGCTGAGGCTGGGGCCAGCCTCGCAGTCCCCCAACCCCCTCCCCAACTGCACAGCCCACTCCACATGCCTGTTCTGGTCTGGCCCTGTCGCCCAGAAGGAGATTACTTGTCTCTGCTGCCCTTAATTGCCGACAGCAGCTGAAAAGAGCCAGAGAGAGAGACATTGTAGAGAGAGGAGAGGGAACAGTGTGGGCTTGTTGAGCTGTTACTTGACAAGCTTGGACTCAAAGGTTTGTGTTCCTGCTGTCAAATCTTGGCTCTGTATTAGCTGATTTTATTAAGATGGATGTTGTTTTCATGAAATGCTGGTTGTAACTCATGATATTTTGGACTGTACCGAGACTGACTAGTACAGTACGTAGAACACAGATGATGTGTTGAGGAAGGAAAGCTGATGAAAGACTCACATGAAGTATACACCTCTGTTCATGTTACTTTATTATAAGGACATGTGGTAAGAGCAATAGGTCCACTGTGCCCTTTCCCCACCCTTTAAGCTACTGTTATTTTTCACAGCTAAAGGCTTCCTTCCAGCTGCCTGTCCCTTTTTACTTTTTCCAATGAACTTGTGAATTTCATATTATTACAGTAGTTTATTGTTGAATTCCCCTCTGGCTTGATCCAAGCAAATTAAATAGTGGGCAGTTTATTGAATTGGCAGTCTACGGAGAAGCTGTGCGGCTGTATGAAATTTTCACCTCTCCCTTCTGCTGATTAGTATTTTGTATGTAGGTTTGGGGCTCTTGTTAAAATGTTTACCAAACATTGCCTGTTTAACTCCCACTTTAGCATGTATTATCAAAGCATTGCAATATGCCTAACCTGCAAATAAAAAGATACTTCATTTGAAAATGGTGAGGCAGGTTTTCCATTTTCTGGCCAGAAGAACTGATTAAACACAACACGTCTTTGTTTTGCGTAAACAGAAGATTAGCTAGTGAATAAAATGTTCTGTAAGTACGAATTTTTAAACAAATACTTCTGCATTCTGGGAAATGTGGTAAATATCTTTCTTGCCAACATTGTGATGTCTGTAGGTGAATTTGAAGATGACAGCGGCAGGTTAGCCTGGCTCTGTCAGAGTGACTGTGTCTGATTAAGACATGCTGTAGCGCATAACTTTCAATAAAACTACACTGTCTGTTTTTGGATTAAATAATCAAGATGTAAATGTTAATTATTGAGCTTAAGAGGTGCCAGAGCTAGCGTCGTCGATATGATATGATATGCTACACTACGCTGGCAGCTGAACAGTATCAAATTTGCCATACATACGGGAACATGGTAAATACATGGAACAGTTTTAAAATTGTCCTAGAACTATTCGTGTTAAGTGAAAGGTGACTAAATTATGCACAAAACACAAGCAGGAGTGAAACACAGAAAATGTGAAATTTCCTCTGTGAAAAGACAAGTTAGGCTGAGATGTATTTGTACAAAGTTTCAGAAAATAATTTGGAAGGTGGCCAGTGTAGTAGACTTTTATTATTGTGTTGAGCCAAAGCCAATTGTTGTTGATGTTTCTGAGCAAGCAGAAGCTGTCTCACATTTGTCTAACTTCTAACAGCAAATAAATTTGTCTGAAGCAACGCACTACTGACACTTAATTCACACTGAGACATTTTTATGCACCTGTCACCTGTCACTATACATGCCTCTTCCATGTAAAACACTTTGGTTCCACTACTCATAATGCCCAAGGGCTGTAAGCCTGACCTTCCATCATACTCGGCTCTGATTACTCATAACTGAATTCACTGGCAACCATGTACCTCTAGTGGTTTCACGTAAATCCACTTAACACTTTCTTAATTCATTCATACCTGTTTTTCTCAAAAAGCTCAACTTTAATTGCATTTATAAGCAGGTTCACTCCGACTACATTATATTCTTTCTGATGAATATGTAGGGCTTTAACAAACCTCCTTGTCATACAACCACAAGGAGGTTGTTATTTTTTCGTGGCCTTTTGATTATCATGGAATGGAAACAATTAGGTGGGGGAGGCTGTGAGGCAAAGCAGCACATTCAACAACTTTAAATGCTAATTAGCTAATGGAGGATGAAAGAGCAGGCAACTGGCGGGGTCTCACATGAGCGCACTTGAGTTCTGGCTGCAGCTATTCTTGTGTCATCTGAATTTAGCAAGACCACCACCATTTTGTCTCCTTGAGTACCTGAGACAATACAGCCATCTTGTTTAACTAAAAATATTTGTAACAATCTCAAATATTTTTTTTTACTTAAAGTACCTCATAGTTTGTAATCTTTTCCTGTTTGTACTTTTAATCTCTACTTCTGTCCCCTTTCTTGGCTAGATAATGCCCTTTTCCCAGCAATTTCTCCATGTGTATTATTATTGTTTGATCATGTCAATTCCGGCATGGAAGTTTAGTATTTTTATCTGCTTTCGCATTTGTGCAATTGTGTGTTTTCAGAATCAGGGTCAGCTTTTTTGTCAAGGATATTTGTTCATACAAATAATTTTTAGCAAACTAATAGGTACTTATACACATCACATACACAAGCATGAGAAGCTATGCAATAATAACAAAACGTATCATAGTGATTATTGTTCAAGCAGTATGCGATAAGGGAGAGTACATGTAAATGGTTCTATGAATTATAACAAGTAGGAAGCTTGTATAATTATTATGATCATTAGAGGTGTCTGTAGGTATAGCATTTAGTTTGGTTGTTAATTTATGAATTGCACATTGTTGATTATATACTAGTATCTAATAATTTGATTTATTTATTTGTTGGCACAGCAGTTATATTAGCATCTTTGGCTGCAGGCATACCACCTATACACAAACACAGGATGTGTTCGACCTATTTGCGACAGACTGCTGTCACAAATTATTCTTGCTGCTCTCACAAGACCCTCAGTACATTTTATTTAAATTTAACAATGACTGACAATGACTAGGGTTTTTTAAAAAGAAATCACTGTACACTAAACTTAATCACAATGGAAAAGTAAAAAGGTGAAAACTTCCAACATGCATAATTTGTACATTTCAAGTGAAACTTAATAAGGCTGCTATCCTTAGTAATCAGAAATATATATGGTCTTAACAGTTTTTTACATTGTAGTTGGAAAGCATGTAACATCTGGCTAGTTGATAAAACAAATTACTTCTGTCTAAACTGATGGGTGTTAACTCGAATAATAGGTTCTGAAGAATGGGACAGTGTATCTGCTAACTGTTTTTCAGGTGGTTTCTATTATTTTGTTATGTTAACCCTAAACTGAAAAAACAAGACATGTGACATTATGTATTTACCTTATAGTTATTATTATTTTTAAACAGATACCATCAAGGTTAAGACCAACAAAAACCTGTGTTAAAAATGCTAATGGGATTTGTTTACATTGAGAAGAATGTAGTTCATCTGTACGCCTTAACATCACACTTTTCGACTCAGACCTCCACCCTCTTCAATTTTCACTAAATCACAGATAATTTTGTTCAAGAGCTGTCAAGGGAATTGTCTCACTTGGAGACAGCATACTTGACTGGGAGACCTAATTTAATTGGAATCACTGAGTCATTTGTCAAACAAGGAGGAAGCAAGCAGGAACCAAGGAGCTTTTTTAGGGCCCCGACTAATGTCTTACGACTGTGAGTGTTTACATATTTTATCACTCGCCCCCATATTACGCTGAAGTCAACATGGACCATAATCTGAAATAAACATCTTTATCATCTCTCGCTACTTTGTCAGGGACCATACAGATGGGTTGCAGACTGATGATTTCCCTTAAAAGCCCCAAATTTGTCACAACCTTCAGTGCTCCTTTGAGGGAGATAGAAAGGCTGTGAAAAAAGGGGGGAATGGGGGTAGGAGAGGAAAAAGCATGCTGTCATGAAAAGAGCCGCTTCCTGGCTGGCTAGATGCAATCATGGGCACTATCTGATAGCACCGGAGGAAATTGGATGAGTTGAGAGCCGTTGGCGGCCAGTGATGGGAAAGATGACTCCTTTGTCACCATGTCAGTCGATTCCCTACTCTCACCTGAGAGACCAATCAATAGCACAGAGAGATACAGGTTTTCTCTTGTTTCTAGGTTTTTGTATGCTGTGGGTTGGTGTCATTTATGTGCTGTAAAACACCCTCTTCTTCATAGGAATGTAAGTGGCATGCTATATGGTGTACATAAATGTGGCACAGATCAAATTTATTTTTGTACATTTGGAAGGATATTGTTAGTAATTTATGATAGGTTGGAAACTGATGACTGATATCTACATAATAATTAAACACTAAATATTATGTTAATAATATTTACTACTCTGCTTCAGTATTGTCTGTTTCAGAATGTCTATATAGACTGCATCTGAAAAGCTCTTTTGATTTCTTGGATTGTTATGCTGGTTATAATAAATTTCGCTGCTCTCATTAGAAACTGCATCATTACTTGTGCAATTATAGTGCATAAGTCCCAGCGAGACTCATAACTATCAGTTGCTGTCAGGCATGTAGTATTACATCAGGCATGGAGGACATCTAGCACCACGTAGGTGTATAAACAGAGATGCTCACTGAATGATTCATAACCATCCTACGGGGCATCATGAGCTTCAACATATTCTGTGGCACAATATGACCGTCTCTCTTCTGTGTAAGATGAAGCTAAACTGCTCTTTTCTTCATCCCTCCCCCACCACCCGTACAGTTCCCAGATACCTGTGAGGAGTCCGCTTCACCATTCGTCTTCATCTGCACCAACCCCCAGGAGCTACTGGTGAAATTCCCCATGAAAGGGAAACATAAGATCTGTAAGTCCTCCTCCTTTCATGTCAGGGGAAGTGGAGTGGATGAAATTAGCCTGAGCCGACTAAGGTTCTAAAAAAATTGCTGTCTTCTGTCTTCTATCAGTTTTTTTTTCCTGTGCAGTTATATGCTCACATGCATACATAAAAAGATGTGTAAAAGAGTGATAATTCTAGGTGCAGCCACTGATTACTATATGTTCATTAATAAAAGAAAATTACAAACACACAAAGCATGTTCCCAAATACACATAGAGATTTTCTCTGAGAGCCATCTGTAAAGACGGGATTTTGCTGTCAAGTTGCCTGGGGGACAAGCCGGGCCTGGATGTGCAATGTTGTTGCTGTATTGTGTGATTTATAATAGGACTCAAACACGTTTTCCCTCTGCTGCCTTAGCTGCTGCTGCAAAATGATGTACCTGCAAGCTCTTTTGTTAATATTTCAAAACCCTCTAAAGAGTAGAGAGGATTGTTTATGCAGCTGTGCCTCTTTCAGATCTTTCCAGATCGATGGAGAAGGTTTTTTCACAGACTCAAGGTAAAATTTAACAGAGCTGTGTCCTTTTTTTACTAAAATGAATATGATGGCTTTGTCTCTATTTTGTTTGAGGAATAGTTTAAAAGGTTTTAGAGATGTCACACAGTGCTTATTACAAACAATGTCAGCAAATCTTGAAAAATTAGTTAAATCTAATAATTGTCATTTCTTCTCATTTCAGACATTGTAAAAATGTTGCATTTTACTGTTGCACTACATCTGAATTTAAAACTCAAGCTTTTTGTTTATCTTTCTGGTACTGACTAATATTGACTTGTTTATAGATTTAATTCCAACTGACATAAACACTGTCTTGAAGAAAAGTTAAATGTGCTGACACATTTAGTGCATTTACATGCAATTAGCTAACCTGCTCACTGGGAAAAATCAGGTTACACATTTACATGCCCTGTGGTAACCTGCATACTGGAAAAATCCATATATACGGTAGATGCGACAGGTCAGTATCAAACTTCTCTTCCACTCCAGAGTAATCTTGAAAGCATGGTTCAAAGATTTTAACTGTATAGTAACAGAAGATGCTGCTTCATGGCGTTTTTTTCTTTCTTTTTATTTTTCGGGAACAGAACGGAGCTCCTCTTCAAAGCACAAACTGAATTTAAAAATACTAGATAGATATTATATTATATTATATTATATTATATTATATTATATTATATTATATTATATTATATTATATTATATTATACATGTTGCTTTGTGTTAATTTCAATTTTACTCTAACACTGACTTTGAACAGACACTTGTTTTAAATATAAGGAGACATTGCTCCCTATAATGATCTTTTATTTCATCCAGCCACTCCTTTTTTTGTTTCCCTGTATGCAGTCTTTTGTTGTGCACATACACACTTGGAAAAAGCCCATCAGACAACCAGTTATGCAGACACATGGCTGAGAACTTGAGAAATCTGTTTTTTCTAATCCCCTACCCTGATATTGGTAACCACGTTTCTGGAGAAAGCTGACTGTAAGCTGGTTACTTAAATGCATGTAAACACAGTCCTTGTTATGGGGTTGCTGTCGTAGGCACAAATTGCTGTAGGGAAATTTGTAAATTATTTAAACCAACAACCCCTGTAAATTGCAGGCCATTGATGTCATCTGACCTGTGAATTTTATAAGAGAATCCCTTCTGGTAGCATTTTCACTATGATTATGTGTAGATGCTATTAATATCCTTCCAGTAGTAATTATAATGGTTTACCTTTATTATGAATCAGTCACATCTTGTAACAGTACTGTGAAACTTTTTGTCCTGCTTTTTCTCAAGATGCCTTCCAACTTTGTTCCAGCTCTGGCTCTCACACGCATACTTTAATAGACCTATTCTCATCATCACCATTACCACAAACATTAATTTTATGAAAACTGTTTAGTAATGCAGCCTGATAGGAGATGTTTTTTTTTCCAAAATGCCTGTACAATGTAACAAATTCACAAAAATGGACACACACTGCAGTTAGCAGTTTTGTACATAGATATAAAAAGAATTATAAAAGTTGAGACTGTCAGATAATTCTTAAGTACTCACAGCTTCCTGTCCAACTAACAAGCCTATTCAGGTCAAGTGGGGGATAAATCTGAGTTCTCTAACCTACTTTCCTCACACTGAAAAAGCTACTTGGATCAGTAGTAAAATATTTTAACCTAAGTTGTAGCCAGAATTCAACTTCCAGATACACTAGATGTATATCATGGTCAAACATAATTCACCAATCAAGAATAATATTGATGTTGTTACCCCAATAAATAAAAGTAAAAAAAACATGAAATAAAGTATACCCAAATATCATAAACGCGTAAAATTATATAGTTTATTCATTAAAGTTCTTCCTGCCAGAACTGCTTTAGCGCTGCCATATTCTTTGCACCTCTAATTGTTTGACTCTGTGTGGCTCTCTTCAAGTTGTTCCATAGTATTTCTTTTGGATTGAGTTCTGGGCTCTGACTTAGTCACTCCAAAAGGTGTTTTTTATGTTTTTCTGAAGCCATTCTGTTGTGTGTTTTGGGTCATTGTCCTGTTACATCAACCAACTTCCACAGAGTTTCAGCTGATGTACAGACATTTCCACATTATGCTGAATAAATTTTTTGATATACTTGGGAATTTATCTTCCTCTCAATCACTGCAAGCAGCAAAGCAGGCCCAAATCATGATGTTTCCTCTACCATACTGTACAGTTGGGATGGTTTTTTCATCATGACATGTAGTGCCCTTTGTACGGAACCCTTTCCAGCTTTATGTAAATCAACAATTCTTGATCTTAGATCCTCTGAAAGCTCCTTTTGACTAGGTATGGCTCACATAAGCGTACTCTTCTTTTGCGGAGCAAACTCAAAAAGTTTGAGTAGTTTTTGTCAGTCTAAGTAGCTCTAGCCCACACCCTCAAAATTATTTTCTTAACTTATGCTAACACCTGACTCCAGCTTTTTTGAGGTAATTTTGAGGGTTTTTATGTTGTTCTCAATAAAGACATTAAAGATCAGAATTTTTTTGTGTTATTATTTTAGGCACATTGTATTTGTATTTGACTTACAATGTCTTTGTAATGTCAATGTCAACTACATTCTATGACACATTAATGCAGAAAACCTTGAAATTACAATGTTCACATACTTTTTCTTGCCACTGCATATAAGTTAGCTTGGTATTTGGATTGTTTATCCTGACCCACTGAACCTACACAGTCCAGTCTGTCTCACTCCTCTGTCACCAGCCAGATTTTCACTATCCGACATTCTGGCTCTCTTGCCCCCTCTTCCACCTCAATTCCCACTGCTTGTCATGGGTCAAGGCATTGCCGCTCATCTTTCTTAAGGGGGCTTAGCACAAGTATTTTTTGCTCCCCAGCAGCTTACACCAACAAGATCCTCTTGTCACTGGCATTGCCACCCATCTCATGCCTCATCAGAATGACATAAAAAGGGTACAGTTTACTGCTTTCACATCTGAAGTGGCTTATGTTTTTATATGAATGGGCCTCGTCTTGATAGGTCTGGCTGGCAAACAAGTGAGTAGCTTGTCGTTTTTAATGGGACTATCAGTACTAGGAAACATACCTTATGGGTAGGATAGTAACATGGCATTGTAACTGGAAGTTTAAAGGACAGGAAAAATAGCATATCTACATGATCAACGTCATTGACTGCATTTTGCAATTATCGAATAATGTGATGCGACCTCTCTCCAGCCAGTTTACCCTTGGCTTTGTAGATAATATGCTAGACACAGCTAGACGCAAACTCAGGTTGAACAGTCATTTCCCTGTGGAGGAGTCTGTGACATTTAAAATGTCATGTAGCCAAGGCTCACTCCCTGTAATAAGGAATGTGCATCATGGTTTATAGTCACATCCTGTGAACATTTGAGGGCCTGTGTGTGTGCGTGCTTGCGTTTGTGCGTGCACATTTCTGGATATGCTGAAGGTCAGTTTGGGTGTTGAAAGCTATTTGGCTCTCCGACATGAACCCACATTTCCTTTTTCTCTTCTTTATAGCTATCCCTCATTCCCCCCATGTATTTAATAGCCTGACATTCTCTGTATGATGTGGCTATGTACAAAGCCAGAAGAGTGAAACACAAATCCAATACCACTAAGACATTTTCTTCAAGGTTGTAATAGTCTGTTAGTTCAAATAAAAAATATTAAAGAAAACCTTTCTTAATATGTATTTTAATTGTATGAAATCTAATTCTAGTCCTAATCAGACCATAGCAACTTATGTTCAATAATATGAGCTTAATTTTTTTGAGAAAAAATAATCTTGTAGGATGCAGTGATCCATGACTGAAATTTTGAAGTTGGAGGCACAGTTAGCCACCAGTCACATTTAATTATATGTATCTGGATCTGGACAAAAACCTGTATTCTGAGGTTTGACTTCTGTAATCAGTTCAACATGTGATGGTGACTCTTTTTCAGCCAGTTTGTTGGCAGTTTGTTCCTGATATAAACAATTCTTGTTCCATACTCTCTGTCATCTAAAGCGGCACAGTTAGACATGGGTGTCTGCTTCTTTCTTTAAGCCTAAGATTCCTTTAAGTATGTGTTTGAAAGCTGAACCTTTAGACACTGTCAATCTCAACTGAAATTTGTAGATATTGTGCTGAACAAGTGTTGCTGAACAGGCCTGAAGCTGCTTTTTGCTGTTCTGCAGAACGCAGTATTAGGTAACCAGTGAATTAGGTTTGACCTTCCTATTATGATTCCCCTGAAGAATTTAAATCCTATTGCTTCCAAGCATGACGAGTCCATACCCAGAGTAATGTTCCATGAATTAATCAAATTACTCTAAGCCTTATTTAAGGGTGCTCGAGCAGCAAGAAAAAAATGTACAGATCTCTTGTACAAGCACTTCTATATTCAACTGACAAAGCACTGAGTTAGTCAGTGTAGCACTTCAAGATTAGGCTATAATATTCAAAACATGTTTGATAATCTGAAGATATTTAATGTCCTTTGGTTAGTCTTGGGATGATTAGACAGACTATGACTGAAGACATTACCAATATTTTAAAAATGCACTACTGTCGAATATTTATTCTATAAAGATTTGGAGAATTATATTCTACTGTCATCTAATGACAACATGAAGAGATAAAAGTCTAATTCTGTGATATTGGCTTGGTGTGTCACTGCCCTTAAAGAAACACAACAAAGGAGGGACAGGTTTAGATGTTTACAGTGCAACCAAACAAACTTTTGATGTTGCCATAAAGAAGTCAATCATTAATTATATTTTCTTGATGCCATGATTTTGATTTCTACACAACAGCAGGGCACAGTAATGTATGTGTGTAGCGTTGTCTAACAGGTCCTACAACATTATGTAGCTCATTATTGCTGCTCCTCCTTGTTCTATTACACCCTCACATATTTTAACCTAATCTGCTGTTAAAAAACAAACATGTTGCTTCTTGTATTTAACTTAATAATAATACATACATTGCACTTCCTGTGCATGCTTACAATAGTAATTCTGTAATACTAGAGAACCGACACATCATTATTAGGGTAAAAATGACCTATCGCCCAATGGGCTAATTCTAGCTTCACAAAAAAGGAAAGTCCCACTACTCTGGTAAGGCATTTGCAGAGTCAGCAGCAGACAATGGAATTGATTTCAGTTCGATAGAATAAATACTATAACAATGGAATATGTACATGCCTTGTATCTCTTGTTCATGTGAAGACAATTTGAACTCTGTGGAAATACTAGACTCTGCCGCTAACAATGGGAAATGCTATAATGAGAGGTAGTTCCAGAATAGAAAAATGTTTAATGGCTAATGCAGAAACAAACATCAATAAAAATGTAAATAAATATAACAAATAAAAATCATAAAATTGTACCTTCAGCTATTATTCTACTGCACTAGCCTTCACAGAAACATACACTACAGCAGCAACACATACTGTATAGTAATGTTTTCACTAGTAGCTACTCACTTGCCTTGTAATTTGTTTCTATGTGCTCTTTTAAAAAATACAGACCACTGAAATTCAGTATAGTACACATCAAACACCCTTATGGAAGTTGCTCGAAGCAATGAAATTTATATTTACTTGTTCATGTGTAACAGCCACGTGCCAAGAGCCCAGTGAATATACATCACAAATAAGTGATCCTCTTCGTTTGTTATGCATTCAACTTTTTGTGTTTATTTATTCATGGAATTTCCATTTAATATTCATGCCTTTTCAGGACTATCTAGGTGCAGAGAGGAGAATTTGCTGCCTCTGAGGCGGCCATGGCCAAAAATCAGGTTTCAGCTCCAATGAACCCAGCGGATGAAGGGAGAGAGAGAAAGGAGGGTGGGGGGGGAGCAGGGTTTCATGTGTTCTCTAGTAAATGAGAGGCAGGCCTTGAAGGTGACAGGCTGTGTTTATTACTGATCTGTCAGCCGGTTAATGGGGAGAGGAGAGGAGAAGAGAGGAGAGAGCTAAGCTGTTGAGCAGAGACCAGAGCACACAGGCATGGGAGCCAAAGAGAGCTCCAAGCAATAAACTTTGCCATACTAGATCTGTTTGTCCTTACAGATTCATACTCCTGCATGCTGAACTAAAATAGGATCTGTAAAAAAAAAAAAAAAAAGAGCAATTTTTGCTTTATTGCTACAAAATTTGTGTTTTTCAGTGAATAAACATTCGCAGAAATATTTACTGTGACCTACTTCCCAGTTTATGTTTTCCACATCCATGTGGTCCACACAGCCCACAACCCAAAATTTATGATTTTCAGAGATAATTCTTTTATGCTTGTACATAAAACTTATTTAATCTTTTTTTTTTTTTTTTTTGCTATATACTTCTGAAATAATTTTCTTGGGATAAACAAAACTTGTAACCTATCACATGTTGCCTGACACACAATTAACACAGTTAACGCTGTTGCACAGCTTCACAGACACCTTTACACAAATCTTCAGAAAATCATAATTCTATTTGAAAGGAGACATCGTCCATTTGAGGTTTGTCAAATTGTCAAAAATGACCCAAAAGTGCATTTTGCGTAATGGGTACCCTTTAACAGAACTACATCCAGTAGTTAGTTTTTCTTGAATGTGAAAAAAATGCCTGTGATATAGTAATTAATTATTTAATGTGGAACAGGTTATAATACAGTTTTGTAAATGAGCAGGTGGTTAGTTTTGTGCACAGATAGGGATCCAAAAGCTTATCAAGGATTCTGTTCAATATTGTATTAGCATTTGCTGGATACACAAAATGAAATCATTTTTTCTGTATCTTCATAAATAAGTCTGACGTAGGTCCTGCATGCAGTTATAATGAATGTAAATTTTGATGTAGAGCTTGATGCAGATTTCATGTATTTCTATACATTTTAGCTTATTGAAATAACATCTTTTGAGGATTTCAGTAGTCAGACGCACCTTGCCTGAAAGCTTTGTTGTATTTGATTGCTCTTGAGCTCCAAGGGTTTTATCAGCGGCCATTGATAATGACACCTCGTAGTTTTCCATCTCACTACAGGGTGAAAAGGCAGTGTAAAGAAATGGGTCTTTGTGGTAATAGATTTGTCTTTTCTTTATCTTAACCGAGCATTGTTGCCTTAATCAGTCACCATTACTAAATCTATATCAATCATTTCGTCAAGCATTTGACATACAACTGCTTTAGTGTCACGTTTACAGCATAAATGATAAGCTTTCTGCATGAAGCATACAGATTGTATTAATTGTAAGGATTTTTTATAAATCTGTAATTAATCTATGTCCTACTGTGTCCTTTATTGAGATCTACTGAAGATGCTACTTTATTATACTTCGTTTTTCTGATAATGCTTACATGACTAACACACGCTGGGTCAAAATTGATTCAGTCTCCAGGAATATAATGTGGATGAAATGTGGCGAGCTGAGGGATGCCCATTTCATACACTCTGCACAGTGGAATTCAAAACGGCTGCCTTAGAGCCAAATCATTTCTCTGCTGCAAGGGATCTTCACCTTTTCCCTGAGGAAAAATGTAGCAGAATGTTTTTCACACGCAGTCTTGGGCCATTATCCGTAGTTTTCATTCTTATCTGAGGCTTGTAAAAAAACAGCTAATCAACATTCAGCTGGTGATAATATATCACAATATAGTAAAACCAGAATATCATTGTTCTAAGTTGTTGTGTCTATTGAGCTTTTTTTGTTAGGGTAGACTGACACATATTAAATATGTGGAAATAGAAATTTTAACACATTTGACTCTTTTTTTTTTTTTTTTTGGCTGGTCTCTTATGTTGTGTGCCTCCAGTTCTCACTTCCCGCATTTCTTTTCTCTCCCTTAGTCTTTGTCTCTGCTTTAAGTCAAAAGAAACCAGTCTGGGTCAGCAGTGAGAAGGAGGATGTGAGACAGATGTACTATGCAGTCTGATCAATGTTCTTGATTAGTGACAGATTACTCCTACCTGTGTGTGTGTGTGTGTGTGTGTGTGTGTGTGTGTGTGTGTGTGTGTGTGTGTGTGTGTGTGTGTGTGTGTGTGTGTGTGTGTGTGTGTGTGTGTGCGCGCGCGCATGTTGGAGTGATGTAGATAGGTCTGTTTGTTAGCTTGAATGCAATTAGACTGCTGCCTTGATTTTTGTTGCTTTGTCAGGTTAGGAACTGAGGATCAATAGGTGGATTATTTGCACAGTTCATGTAGCTGATCGAGGTGAAGATGGTAAATTAGACACAGTCAATGAGTCACTTAAGGTAGTTGTGTGTCAGTGGAAGTACAGTATATTCCTTAATTGCTGACATGTACACAGGTACTGAGTAGATACTGATTCAAATCTTTGTTTTGATGTTTGTTTGTGTTTTTTTTTTTATTATTACAAACATCTTGAGGATTCTGTGGTTGTAACTTCTCAAATGTTAGAATTTGCTGTATTCTTTTATAACTCTGCACCTGCGATAGCCAGGGCTGGAGGCATTGTGTATTCGGGTTGCTCATCCATATAGGTCGCCAATTCTTGTTAATTGAGGGAGGGAATTCCTTCAAATTTGATACAACTGTCAACTTGTACAGTTTTTATTGTTCAAAGCTCAAAGGTTCTTGTAGCTCATTCTTGTGGCCACAAAAAAATAATAATGAAAATAGTGCTGTATATACACAAATTAAGTAGGCTGCAGTACATTAATATTTTGATATTAATTCATTGAAAAGGTCTTTGGTATTCAATTTTGATATTCGTATATTCATTTATGTTTTCTTTTTTGTTTTGCTAAATGTAATATATTAGCAATAATTTATTTTTAATTGCACTGTTAAAATATAGACATACATAGTATTTTTCAAGCCGGGGTCCCTGGAATACCTCTCACTCACCACAGTGAACATGGTAAACTGAACAATGCATGTTGAAACCGGCCTACCATGGTGGCACAACTAGCATGAATGAAAATGGGGCAGCCTATCCACAGCTGGATAGTGTGGTGGTAAGTTCGCTGCCCCACGTGCGGGTATCTACAAGGTATCTACATCGTGACCAAGACAACAAGAGAATGTAGTGTAGAGGGTACGCTTAATAAGCTTAAGGCTTAATGAGCATAGTGATTTGTTTGTTTGTTTTTTGTTTTTTTGCGTCCATGATGTGTTATACCTGCACCAACAGCGCTAGCTACTTCATTTTATTTCTTACAGTTTGTTTTGCTCTGTGTAAGACTATTTATTTATTAAATTTAAACTTATAGTTTACCGAAATTTACATGCCGGTCAGAGGATTTCCTGACTATTGTAACCAAGGCTTTGGAGCCCAAAAAAGATTATTAGGGTAGCTCTAAAATTAAGATTATTATTATTTCTCAGCATTATTGCAATATTGTGATCTACAACAATAAAAAGATCAGTACATGGATACTTATATCCATCTTCCAAATAATAATAATAATAAATTAATACATGTTCTACAATAGACACATAATATGTTTTATGCCCAGTGTGACTCTGTGCGCAGAGCTCAGAAACTTGTGTTTAAGCCGGGCACACTTCTGACATTACCTAATTATAAAAAGACTCACGGGTGGAAAGCACGGCTGTATTAGTGTAAACGCTGACACACTGTTGCCATAAGATCATCAACAGTTCTATCTAAGCACATCGTAACCAATGTAATCACCTAATCACCGTGTTGCACTTGTAAGAAAGATCGGCAATTTCCTTTAGTGGAGGCTGTCAGCATTTCATCAGCTGTCAGTGTGTGTTAATGTGATCGTGGTTCTCTTTCTGTTTTCAATGTGAAGCACTTGGTTTCACATTGAACCACGTTTAGAAAAGTGCTCTATAAATAAATGTATTATTATTTATTATTATCCTCACTTTGCCTCTTTTCACAAAAGCACTTCATTCTTGTAGTTTTCCTCTCCATCTGAAAAGAAGCAGACAGACCTAATAGTCATTAGCCTCAGGGAGAGACAGCACAGATGTGTCTACAAGGCTTGACTTTTACAGTCTAAGTGAAGTCTGAGCAAACAGTGGCTGTGTAGAGGCCTGTGTGGTTGAGCAGTGATCCAGGGACATGGTCACACGGTGTTGCCCCGGGACTCCTAACAGACCGTGACTCTAGTTCTCATTACAAGAGTGGGTCAGACCACCCCAACATGGAAAATAAATAATGCAGGGAAAACCTGAGTGCTGCCACCTCACTAACATCACAACCTTGTCATTGGTGAATAAGTGGTCCAAAACCTCGAACACACTCCTATTGTAAGCTGGTGTTTTATGCCACAGTATGTTGGACGTTGTTTTAGCTTGAGCTGCAGCTAAAGATTGATAAAATAATCCATCCAATGACTCAATCTATTATTGATTATGTCTTGTTTTTTTTTTTTTTCTAAGAGAACAAAACCTCATCAAATCTCAATCCTCCCAATTTAGAAGCTAAAACTAGAGAATTTCGAATGTTCTTGGGGAAAAACTTAAATATTTATTCAAAATTGATGCTTGTTCATTTTTTTTGTCTCTCATTTAAGCTTTAGTGTCTCTCTCTGTCTACCATTTGACAGATCTAAGCATCTATTTCATATTATCTGGGTCCAATCATTCCCTTCTTTCTTACTTTCTCATGGCCTCCAAAAACCCTTGAAAAATCCAATTCTTTATCTTAATTTGATCTCAATTTCCTGTAGCAGTCGCAATGGAAAGCCCAAGATGAAAGAGTTGAAATTCTAATTAAGCTGTAATGGCAGCAGCAAGTTGATATTTTTACTCCCTGTACATTTCTCCCTAGTCAGCCCTCTCCCTCCCTGTATGTTTAGCTTGATCTCTTCAAATTTATTTCCTACTTTGTAACCAGAGGCAAAAGCCCTTGACTTGCTGCCCCCACAGCCGCAGCCAAGGCAGCCATTTAAGTTGTGATTAAAAATTAATGGTTGAGTGAGTGGCAACAGAGAGGGAACAGGGGAGGGCAGGGAAAGAAAGAGACAATGCTTGAGCAAGAGGATAGGCTTTGGAGAGGGGAGCAAGCCCAAGTAGCAGCTGCTCCCTGATAGAGGGTTGGAAGGGCTTCTCACAGCTCTGCTGTGTTTAACTGCTCTGCTCACACCCCACCATGAATATTACATTTCCACACTATAGGGCTCCTTGTGTTACCCCCACTGAGCTGCAGAGCTGCAGCCACATCGCCAAAACATCCAAGTCAGGCCAAACCCCACTGAGGGAGGGGGGTCTACATTTAAGCAGGCACACCGCACAGAACAAACCTTTTGCACCACGTAATCGCTGGTCTTATTCAGAGATGAACCTGTTTCATTACATGTCAACAGCAATTATATTAAGCACAGTTTAAAGAAATATGACAGAACAATATGTGCTGGCATTTAAAACCACTCTTAATGTTTTTCCAGCTTTGTTATGAAATGACTTCCAGTTACTGAACAAAAAAGGGCACCAGTGGCTGTCATTAAAATACACATGCATGGCTGCGGTTGATGTAAAATGGTTGTATTTTAATACATTTTAGCCTTCTGTTACCTCAAAGTTATGCCTAGCCAGCCAAGTGCACCAGTCTTACTCTCTGGACATTAGATGAAAAGCTGTACACAAATACCACAAGACCACACAAGGTCCTGACCTTGATTTTACCAGATGGTGACTGGTGGCACTTGCATCACAAGCTGCCCTTTTCTTCCTACTGCCCTCGTTTTCTGTACTCTTTCATTACAGTATTTCTCAGAGTCCATTATCCACTGATACACTAATTTCAGTTCTGCCAACGTTATTCCACTGTCATATAGCTCATTCAAGATCTCTGCTGAAAGTGTTTTGTTTGGAATAGCCAACTACTTAACAACATAACATATATTTCACTGAATGGATGTTTGTTTTTAGTTTGTTTTTACCAAAACAGTGGGTTAGATTTTGTAGTTTTGGCCATTGTTTTTTGTTAGTTGGTCTCCCAGCTACCTAGGGTGACCCTGGTGCTGGTCCCAAGCCCGATAAAAATGGAAGGGTTACTGCAGGAAGGGTTCTGTAGCAAAACACATGCAAAATCAACTTGCAGAACATGTTCCGCTGTGGCGATCCCTGAAAGGGCAAGCTGAAAACAATTGACCTTGATAGTACTTACTTGCCAGTTTCATGAGAGATATTAATGCTAGCAGCCCACTAAAGTTAGCAACATAACTCCTGAAATATTACCAAATGACAGAGTAATGTTAATACTTTGACATATTTGGGGAATACATTTGTTTGCTTTCTTGCAGAGAATTAGACCAAAAGATTAATACTACTCTTTTGTGTAGAAGGTGTATGGTGAATCTAGAAGAAATTTGTGTAGTTTAGCAACAAGGAACCAGGATATAGTGGTAGTCAGGCTCCCGTAGAATTTTGTTAGAAAGCTCACAAATGAACTCTTATGCCATTTTTGAATGCGTGATGAATCCATCTATAAAAAACATTAATAATGTTGGAGTCACAAAAATGGATGTTGTACTGCAAAATTTGATATTTTTGCAGAAACTAAAACGACTTGTTGTAGCTCTGATATTTTTGCAGAAAACATTACATTGTCTGTGTACATTATATTCATATGTAAGTATCAACATATTTGCAGTTTTGAACATATGATCATTATGTTAACAGAAGGAGTAACGTGGTTGCAATTACAGTCCCCACATAAACTATAAATATTTGGGATTGCAGTTCAGCTGTATAGAAATGTTCTTTTTTAGGAGTCTGAATTTTTGTGGTTGATGACAACATACCTGTACAGTCAGCTAAAAACTAAAATATTTTCTAGGAGTTCTGTGTAATTTCAGTATATATACAGGGGCTTTACTCATCAGAAAGAAACTACACACATTGTGAGCAGTCTCCTGAAGACTTAAGTATGGCACGGATAGAAATGGATGTTATCTAAGAATGTGAAGTGTAAAGTATAATCAGATTTGCAGTATGCTCTTGCCACCTCCTCCTCATCACCCACTTCCTTGTTGCTACACTCTGTTCCTTCCATTCTTTTCATGCTTCTTACATAATTTGTTAATTATGTCCTATTTCCTCTGCTGTTGCCATCACTGTTCTTGCTTTAGGTGTTATTTGCAATGCTAATGAGGCGAAGCAGCAGCAAGTAATAGCTTGTAGGGAAAAAGAAGCTGGCTGGAGAGATGGTGATATGGTAATACAAGTCACTGTGGCACACGGACAATTCTCTTGGAGAGCAGCTACATCATTGCACAAGCAGTGACATTGTATAAATTTTACTAGATCTCATGAGCACTGTTAAAATGAGTAAAAATGACATCCTAAAAACTACGACCTTATGGAATCAGTTTGTAGTCACAATTATAAAGTGTTACTTTTGGAACACAACAAATCATTGTTAATAGCTGTATTTATAGTCTTTTGTAGAAAAGCTACAGATTTTCCTCCGTACTGCATTGTCATAAATCTAAATAATAAACATTTCTCATGCAAAATCAAAATTGGCACAAATTGATTTAGACTGAAGTATCTTAACAATTTTTTAATACAAAAAAAGCACTGCCATTACGGTCAAAATTATTGGAGGCAGTAACTGCTGTTGAGGGTTGATCTAGATTTGTTCTGGATCGTTTGATCTAGAGATTCTGTGATATAGTATAAAATACACTTTAGCTTTGTAGTTCCATGCTGACCTCAAGAAGAAAAAATAGAGAGAATGTTGTATCTTTAGTCTTGCCCCTTTCCTTTTACCAATCACTGGAACAAGGCAGCAAGCAAGGGACATTACTCGATTTCAACCCATGTCACCATCAGGCAGCTCCCCACTTATCTCCCTACAATCTATGTGATTGAAATTACAGTCACGCCAACAGGAAAGCCAAGTAAATGGATTATTGAGCAAGTGTGTCTGTTCCACAGAGCTGGCTATTTGTTCTCTCTGGTCCGACATAAAAAATCTAACAATAGCAATATACTGCACATTCCAGCTCTCAGATGAGTCCAACAGTTATTTCTGATATTGCTCACAGGTATTTTAAGGGTAGGATTTCAGATTTTTTGTTCCATTCCCTATTTATTTGAGGGGTAAATACATGCATGCATATAGACATAATTTTTCCTACTATCATTTGCCTGACAAATGCTGCCAACTTGACCAAATATGAAATATTCCTTTTGTATTACCTCTGCCAAGTTACAAATAACTGGTTATAGCTAAAGCACTGTGAAAAACAAAACTTCAAACACCACACTAACCCTTTGATTGTAAAATATTTACTGATACTTTGTAGATAAAGATATTATATTTTGAAAAAAATGCTTTTCTCAAGGTACTGTAGTTCAGGACAAATCCAATAGTTCAGAAAACAAACAGAATTCACCACACTAGTCTTCTCCAATATGACATTTTTGGCTATGTTGACTCCATCTTACATAAATGCTTGTGTAAAAATGGTTTTTCAGCCTCACATTGACCTGAGATGTATGCACTGCAACACAAGTAAGCTTTTGACAAGTATTATTGAATTACTGACATTGTCTTTTAATTTGCTTGAGGTTTTCTATAAAGAGCAAAAATGGAACAAAGAGCATCCTTGACTATTGGATCTTCAAAATCCTTTTATATTGTATATATTCTATTGAGTTTTCAGCAAATCTTAATAATACCAATACCAAAACATATAGTCCTAAAACAGTTAAAATCTTTTTTGAGCTTCACATTTAGATTTTCTAAATATAAAGATAACATGAAAATGTATTTGCCATCCTAAGACAAATCAGTTATATCTGTATCAATAAGGTCTCATTTAAAGGATACTCGAAAAGTGCATTCAGGTCTTCAGACATTATAGATGCATATTATTTCCAGCATTGGAACATATTTTCCTCTAAGTAAGAAAGGCAGCATAACATTTTTGTAAAAACATTTATCATCACTTCTCTTCATGAAAGTGACAGAGATCTCAAGTGTCCAATTAGGGGAATTAAGATGTACCAGCTTCAGATTATCTCTAAAGACATTATTGTGCCCAGCTGGTCTACTATCCCTGATGTTTTATTTACTTTTTTAATTATTCAGAGCAATGTCTAGTTTGTCTTTTGTAGTCTAAAATGTCTAGTTTGGTTTTAACATCTGATATCCATGAATTAAAGGAGAAACAGTGTTAAACCCTACAGGTACTCTGACCAAGCAGTTTGTCTCACCCCACATGGTTGTCGTTCTTTTGTTTGAGTTCAGGGCTTAAAGGGAAAGGTGGAATAGTGCATGAAGTGAATAGGCTGTTTGAGTTGGATATGCTGAAAGATTTATGAAGGGTTTCACAGAGACAGTGGGAGAAGGGTAGAAAGGGTATGATGGATGGACTGTCTAAAAAATTAAATGATGATAAGTTTTTGGGTATTATGTACTGTACATGTCTCCCAACTTATGAAATTTAAATTTCATACCTTTCCCTTGTTTCATTATTACAAGGTGTTCGTGGTGCTGTTGAGTATTGTTTCACATGGAAGGTTTTAGAGAAAAAGGCCATTTCCTTTGCAAAATCTGCTAGATGGATACACTTTACGTTTACAAAAATGTTTATCAGATCTGAAGATGATAACTGTATACAATATGAGAGTGATTCAATAAAGAATAACATTAAAAGCATTGTGGTTCAACTGGCATATGATCCTACTGTACTTTACTTCCACTTAATCTACAACAGTTTTGCTC
This sequence comes from Anabas testudineus, assembly GCF_900324465.2. Lineage (NCBI taxonomy): Eukaryota > Metazoa > Chordata > Actinopteri > Anabantiformes > Anabantidae > Anabas > Anabas testudineus. The sequence continues at coordinate 14,718,124 of NC_046612.1, forward strand.
CAATATGCACCATGCAAGATACTTTATTTTTGTCCATAATGTAACCTAAGTTTCGCATTCTCTTTGTGGTTAAGCAACGTCTCAAATAGTTTGTCTATAATCATTTCCATTTTTTGGCATTTGTAGGCAATGGAAACAAGTTATGAGTGAAGCAACTTGGCTAGAGGGAACATATCAGCAAACGGTTGCCTATTTACACATCCTGCTGTTATGGAGCAACAATAGCATTCATTTCAAGTTGTTTCTCTCCACTAAGGCCCAATAACCAACTCCTGAGGGAAATATCTGGCTCTAGTTTCTAAATGTTATTTTCACCAGCTTTCCTCCAACTCCTTCTGATTGCTGTGTGCTGAGCTAGTAGTTACTTGGTTTTAGAGCTTTCTTAATTAAAACAGCTGTGGCTGAAAACAGTCATGCATTCTTAGTCAATCGGAACAGTTGCAACAGCAACCTTTCACATTGTGTTTGTGTCATTTGTTAGCATAAGAATATCCTTTTCAACTATTACATATATTTGCTTTTAAATATGCTGAAATAAATAAAATAAAGTAAACATATAAAAGACTAAAAAGTCAAATATAAGGTTGAATTACTCTTTTAAAAGGCGTGGTGGCTGTAGCTCACCATAGTTCACCATGGGATGGTGCGATCATGCAAACTTTAACTGTTGAGGTTAACTTTGTGTGGTATATGCTCTGTCTGAGTAAACGACACACAGACCTCTTTGATATTTAATGCAGATTGCAAGAGCATGCTTTATGGTTTGTGGTTGTTAAATAAACCATAAACCATGTACGACACAATGTGCAGAGAATATTTATTTTCCGTAGTCTAAGTTGATGCTCATAAATAAGACAGACGAAGCTCTGAAATTATAGAAGGCTGCACATTGTAAAGAGACTCGATGATCCTCCAAAGAAACTCATTCCAACAATCTCTGTGAGCTCAGCATTTCACATTTATGAATTCAAATGTTTTTCTTTTTTTTAATTATACTACGAACAACTGATTCTGGGAATTTACTGTCAAAACTGTGGTGTAACTGGCCATTAATTTAGAGTTTGTTGTGTTCTAGTTCTCCCTTTTCACATTGTTTACCTCATAGAGTTACAAGAAAATAGTATATTCCCCCAGACTGGAAGTAGAACTGCCATGATTACTTTGTCAATGACTGACTGAGAGAAAATGAGTCACGTATCGGTTAATTGAAAACACACATGTGGTATGTTGATATTTTGTATTCAGTATTTATTTAAAGCAGGTTAGAAAATATTCCATTAATTTGGCATTTAGTTTCAGCGCAATTGTTGTTTAAAACAGCATGATTTGAACAGAACCAGTCTAAAGCTGGTAGGGACTGAAAAAGTCTGTCTGACCCTCAAGTCAGGTTCATTAAGTACAGAGTTAACCAAGAAGTCACACATATTCTAAGTATTATATTAAGACCAGCTTATAAAACCTGAATAATTCTCTTGATAATAGTCATTTTGATTGTTTTGTTTCACCACAGATTTAAATATGATTTTTCTTTTTGTGTGTCTGAGTAAAACGCTACTCGAAAAGGCTTTTCATATTATTGCCTGCTCCTCATGGGGTTTGGTACTGAAGCCTCAGCAAACAGACACAGAAGTGTGCAAATGAGAAGCTACAGTACTGTCTGTTCCAGTCTGATGTCTTCTGTATGATAAAAGATTTTGCACGTGTGCATGAATAAATTAAATTAAACATACAACAAAGGTAGTAGTACCAGCTGTTATGTGTTTACACCTTTATATATTATTCCTTTCTAAACTATTTTACATTGTAGGTCTGCAACCAGTGATTATTTTCCTTGAATAATCTGCTGTTTTTGTCAAGTAATTGTTATATAAAACATTAGATGTCCTAGAGCTAAATGTCCAACCAACAGCACAAAGCCTCACAATATTCAAGTTCCCCTAATGTAAAGGGCTGTAAAAACAGCGAATAATAAGATTTTAAAATGATCTCTCTCTTTTTTCTTTCTTTTTTTTTTTTTGCTTGGAAAATGACTGAATCACTTAACCAATTATCAGTGCCGTTGCCTATTTATTTTTCTTTTGATCCTTGCTGCTCTGTCATACACACATATGCTGTGAGTATAGTGGAGACAAATAAGTCTGTCAGAAAAGGAAAAATGGAGTATGTGACACTTGAATTGACTCTGCAGCTACTCACTGTATGAGCTCTTAAAGTCTTTATCTCAGGCTCTGTGCCTCACATAACCCTCTTCACACTTCGCCTGAGAGCACCTGAGCTTTCAGGAAAAGACTTGTATACACACTTACATGCACACACACACGCACACACACACACACACACATACAACTCCAGCTGAGCCTCCTTGCTCACATTGGTGTTGGGACTGCATCTTTCTCCCTCAGCTGTGGAAATAGCCTGATTACTGATGGCTGGAACTGAATACAGCCCGACACCGTGAGATTTTCAGTAGATAAAACATCATTTCATGTAATGTTTGTAAAGTCGACCTTTATGTATGAGTTCTCCTATTGTCAGGACTGTAAATGAGTAAGAGAAAGCATTTGGTGTGTGGTTGGACAGGTTATCCCTAAACCTGCCATGACAACAGCCTCAATAAGTGTTTTCTCTTGATCGAGGTTTTATTTTGCCACTAGACATCATTGCATAACTAAAATAATTATAATCATTCATCTTAATTAAAGTCTGGGATCTTGTTTATAATAACAAAAGTATGTCATCTGACGGTTGGCACTCTTTGACTGTAAGCCAAACACAAGGAGAAAGCCAGCCAGCTTAGATGAAGGAATAAACTTCAGTTAAAAGAATAAAAGAATTGCCATAGCAAACATGAAAAAGATTGCCTCTCAAGCCATTTCCTTCTCTGCTTCTCTGACTGCACTCACATCAAACAGCTGTGCTGCCTCAAAAGGTCAAAATCAACTCTAAGCACTTTGCATCACTTTGCTTCTGTGAAATTTTCCACCTTCATTTCATCACCTAATTATTTCAAAACCAATGTGAAACAATTTCACATTCTCTCTACAGTTCAGCTACAATCAAATGAAAAGACTTCTGTTTGAAATGTTATTGATTGATATAATTCATACAGTCCGTCGGGGTCATGCAACATAGTATAATAGATTATTAACAACACAAACATGATCCAAAATATAACAATAAAACAATAGAAACATAATTAAATGAACACAAACGCACTATTCTAGATAGAAGTGCAAAACTGAAACTCTATTATTTTTACCCCTGGTTAAAAGCTGCTAGTCCAGCCTCACACCCACACATTCTGTCATCTGTACTCCCCCTCTTCCTGTACCCCCTGCTCCATCGAACACACTTTCCTTCTCTTGCTAATTATCAAGTGCGCTGCCTTATTCCTCTAGCAGCTTGTTAAGCTCTCCAGGAGTTGACCCACTTTACATGCAGATCTGTTGGCTAAACCCCTGCTGATGATTCCTTTGTTTCTTTTACAGAAAGAACCCCATTGTCTTTTGGGGGCATTTAACCTGGATCAACAGTGTCATAGAAAAAGAGAATTGACATTTTCCTCAAACAACACAGTGATGCTGCCAAATTATTTACAACAGAGAGCAAAACCAAATCAGTGTGCTTCATGATTTTGCAGTGAATTAAATGAATGTCCAAGAGTGTCACTCTGTGACTCATCTGTGATTTAAGTTGAAGTCAAACAATGACTGATGGACTAACTTTACTTTCAGTTTTAATTGAACTGAGGCTGACAGCAGTATTAGAGAGACACCAAATCAGGCACAGACATGTTGAATGATATGTTTACTTTTTGGTGTGCCTAGATAAATTCATGAATTCTGAACAAGATTTATCTCTTGGGGAGCATTTTTGGAGTAAACAATCCTCCAACACCACATATGTGTGTAAAATATATCACTGGACATTCCTCGTTGTTAGATAAAGCGAAATCAATTAGTGACTTTCACTGCAGTGTAGCAGGAATTATTTTATGATAGACATGAAGTCAAATATATTCTAAGATACAGTAAAATATGTAACATTTTAAAATAGGTTTTGTAGAGATACGATGTTATCCTTATCTTAATGTGATGAGAAGCTGTCAAAGCAACAGGAAAGAGATATTCACTTGTAAAGGTTGTTTCGCTATGCTCCCCCTTCTAACCTGTAAGAGAAGGTCAAACATGAAACATGACATGAAATGTTGCTCGTATCAGTGAAATGCCACAGGTTTTGGCACAGAGTCAGTATTTAATGTCCTGGTTGGATTGATTTTGAGTATCATGGTGCAGCTAGTTTAAATCCCACAAGTTGCATACTGTAGCTTTCACTCAAATAAAATATAAATGCCTTACACATCAACAGTATCTGTTTTGTTTGCTACTATTCCACGTGTAGTATTTCACAGAAGAATACAAACATATTGTTAGATTTAAATAAACATGCTGTGAATTTGATGCTAAATTACATGCAGTTGCTCTGAATTTGAGCTGTATCTTGTATCATCATATATCTTTTATCATGAACTGCATCAGTATTTACACATTAAAGCAAGCAGAGACAACAGTGCATCTTATTAGCGCTATGAAGTAAATATTAGTGCCCCTGTCACGTTCAGCTTAGACACGGACAAGACAGGAATATCCAGCACCAATTATAAACCTGCTTGTATTTCCAGCTCGTCACTGCCAATGCTGCCTAAAGCCCTGTCTCAACGCCTCTTCTCTGAAGGTTACACCATGTCCAACATAACTATATAATACGTCAGACTGAAGCCCCCATTAACACGGCTCCCTGTAAAAGCATGGAGTCATTCTGAAAATCTCCATCATTAACTTTGCCTCCTCTATGCCTTCCCACCCCCACTCCATAAGAAAAATCAATAGCATCTGCTGCTGTATGGCTAAGCCTGCTTCACTGCTGAAGAGGAGTAACAGTGGGTGAGCTAAATTGATGAAGTATCAGGATAATTCTTTGAGATGGTCGTTTCTATATTTGTCCACATTGATAATTGAATGTATCCACGGTGTTCTGAAATTTCCTACAAAGAAACTCGTCATCATCAGCTGTAACTTCTTATTAAAACAAAACGTGAACATGTACTGAAACCCATGCCTGCCACAGCTTCTGAAGTAATGATGAAAGGGCTTCAGCACACCCGGTAGCTGTGCACCAAGCATTTGTCACATGACTACAGTGGCTGTGGGTAATTAGCGTGTGACACACAGTACTGCTATGCTAACAAATGATGCATACAAGAGAGCTAATTGCATGTTGTGGCATATTTGCCACGATGTTCGACGTCACCCACCTCCACAGCCTCCCAGGCTCTATTGAAACGTTAGCCCCTTTTAAGTATTATCATAACACACGTAACAGCAAACTGTTAATCAGGAAAGGGCTTTACTTCCTTCACCCTGTGTCCCCTTCCCCCAGCTGCCTCCGTTTATTTGCTCTGCATCTGTTTGAAGTGTTTCCTTGTCTGAATAACAGAAGAACACCGTGGTGGGGGGGAAATGTTTGTATATGTACATGAAATCAAATGTTCAAATAACACTATAGGTTTTCCTGCCAGGGGTCATCATAGCTGTAATATTATTAGCCGTGTGTGTGTGTGTGTGTGTGTAGGTATATATATGTATATTAACACGCTTCTTTGTCATTGCTTATTTGTTCACACCCATGTACATTTATTTTTGGATGAATTCGTCTGTGTGCTGAGTGTCTGCCTGTGCGCATGAGAATAACATGGCTCAATTTCCATTTTTATGAACAATCCAGTTACCTCTGTCAGGGAGACTGATGGAGAGAAGTCTGCTGGATCAATGTCATCCTGCCTCTGGCATGCCAAAGAGCTTGTCCTCTGTGTTGCTGCCTTCCTTCGCTCCCACTCACCCCATCCCCAACTTACTCACACACATATGCATTGTAACAAGCACAATTACATATATTTACACTTTGTCATACATCACTACACTATTTCTCACTATTTCTCACCAGCAGACAGGGATACAGTGTGACATTTGACAGGCCCATCAGCAGTTTCTCCCTCTCACTCTGCAGACAGACAGCCTGCAGAGACCCAAACATAACCTTGAGGTAACTTAACCTTGAGCTAAATGAGCTACTTAACCAGACCCAAGGGATTCCTCTGGTATTTGTTGGCCATAATGTTAGCCATGGGTGCTTAAGCCCCTTAGCAAGAACCTGAAATAAGAACAAACTTGGCGCTAATGCGTTTGTAGAAAAACATGACGAACAGCGTTGGCCACTTTCAAAGCCCCAGCTGTTATTATTTTTGTCAGAACTGCTACTCACATTCACACACACGCAAACACACACGCCATTTGGCTTAGGCTTTTATCCAGAGTAGTGAGAATTATGTGCCATGAAAGTGGAAGCACTAACCCTGGCAGTGTTTGTACTCTTCTCTCCCTATTGAGCTGCACTGCACCACATGGAGCACACAGATAGATAAATCCTCAAGCAGTGTCAGATTAATCAGAAACGATGGTGGCTATTAGACAGTGTCAGGCAAATAAAATGTGTTCCCCCGATTCTTGTTGATGGCATTGCAGGAACACAACTTGCCAAATTAAAGCCCCCTCTGGGCTTTTATGATAAACAGCATGAAGATAGTCTGGCAAAGTGTAACGTCTTTGGATTTGACTGTCAAAAAATCCTCTTTACATGTCTGGTCTAAGGCATGTGAGGGAGAGGTTTTGTTCTACTCACCCACTGACAGGCTTAAATATTTAAAAACAAAAAAAAAGGTGTCATATAATCCTGTAAAATGGTCCTGCATAAGGAAACCAAACACAGCCCAGGTACTGTACATTTGTGTATATTCCAAAAATACTAGTCCAGGACAAAGGTTTCCTAAATTATTAATTAAGGCGCATTAACATTATTTCTCTGAAAGTGCTGCACAATCAATAACGAGAGTCTACTTGCGCTGTTCTTTCTGCTCTGTTACCTCTCTGTTGTTGCTGTACTTGGTCAGATAAATCACAGTCAGTCAGAGGAGAAACTGGAAATCCATAAATGAAGTCATATGTTGATGGATTCACAATGATCCACCATTAATGTACACTGACTGCCAAGTTTCCACTGGTGATTCAGTTGTAGTAAATTGTTTCCACAGATTGGAGAGCCCCACAATGCAGCTTTGTTTAAAGAAATTTGGGGATTTATGCTTATTCGCTCTTTTACAGAGAGTGAGATGGATGATTTAGCTTCCTATAAAATGATTTTAAAGATATTTTTAAATAATTTATTCTATTTTCATCATTATCTTACACAACAAGCAAGATGTATGATGTTCATTCACATGCCAGTTACCAGTAGTTGCACTTTGTTACCTTTGGACAGAGGCAGACTAGATGTTTTCCTGACATTTCCAGTATTTCTTCTAAGCTACACTAACTGCCGACTTTACAGCCGACTTTACCCATATATTTATTTTATGTACATGATGATGACATTGCTCTTTTTCTTTAATTCCGCAAAGAAACCTAGCGTAATGTTCAAAATGCCAAGCATTCCTTTTAACAGAGATCGTATCTGAATGTCAAGATGGTAAATTTTCCACTGGTGACAAGAAAAAGATTGTTGGCATTGGACTGAATTGGTTTTAGTAAGTTTACCTCCCATTAGGAGAATAGAGTCTGATTTTCAAACGGCTTGTTGCCCAGTATTTGAAGTGCAAATGCGCTTGTAGCTGCTGAATCCGAAAAGAAATATTATACAGTATTAATGAATCAAGCTGTTACATGCAGTGAGGTTTTGATCTTGGTTAATGTGTGTATTTCTGTGGGGTTTGCTTTACTGCAGGAACAAAGCAATGCACACTGCTTCCCATCTTCTGACCTTAAGTGTAGTCCCTGTATTCACGTGCGTCTCTGTGTCATTGTGTACATCCATGCATTTTCCTGTGTCTGTGTGTGTAAATTCGTATATGTGTGCATGTGCCCGTGTGTGTGTGTGTGTGTGTGTAATTTAGTGAGTGCGCTCCTTCCGTGTTTCAGTGTATGTGAGGAGAGAGTGCCTGCAGGGGTGTCAGCGGAGGTTTAAGATATTCAGCTTGCTGTCAGCACCGACACATTTCTCCCTCTGCACCGCTGCACAGATATGCAAATCCAGCCTCCTCTGAATGCAGAGCACCAGATCAGCTTCAATTTATTCCATTCTGTTCTCCCCGTCTCTCTGCACTCACCCTCCCTCCCTCTCTCTCTCTGTTCTCCTTCTCTCGCCTTCTCTCTCCGCTGTCTCCATTCTGTCTTTGGTTTTCTGTTTGGTCTTAGCTGCTCTGTTCATGGCATATGCCCCCAATGAGGAATTGTAGGGAGGTGAGAGGATTTCTACTGAGCAGCTTCAAGTCTAGGCTCAGTGCGAAGAAGCACTTCATTCTTTGAATCTAGTACAAGGTACAAGAAGTGCAAGATTGCCTGAATGTGTGCATTTGAGCAAATAGACTTTTATGTGTGTATGTTTCAGTCTTGATGTCGAGGTTTGTTTGTGTTGTGCACACGCAACAATGTACCTCTCCCTCTTGTTAATTACCAATGATAAAACAACAGCAATCTGCATTGCTAGTGGTGAAACACAATTAGTTAGTTGCCAAGCCACTCTCAAAAAGGCTATCTCACCACCACACAGTGTCATCAGTAATCTAGTCTCAGCATAATCTAAATGCCAATGTCTATCCTCTGTGATCCATCCCCAGCTCACAGTACATTTACATTCTAATTAGATGTGGCCAAGGCCGCTTTATAAGGACCCTTTTTAATAACACGCCTGCATTCACCTTTTCAAAGTCCCATAGCGGCTGAAAAAAAAAAAAGAAAAGTGGGCACACTTTTTATTTTGTCCCTCTGATATTGTGGCCACCGACTGACTGAGTAAAGTAGCTTTTTAAAGGAGCTCAACACTTGAGTGTGTATAACATAACAGGGTTTGCTTTTCTCTAGAGTATATATTGTAAATGGAGTTTTCAGAAATAGAGTCGCGGTGTCAAAGCAGGATTAAAACACTGTAAATATCACACCCAGTTTGTCAATAATTACTGTAGGCAATAGAGGATGTTTAATTATAGTCTCTTTAGGACTGTTTGATTTGTATTTTTCTTATAACTATGGCTGGTTGGTTCATCATTTGATCAATAAAGCAGTTACGGCGCCTGTTACAACATTGCCAGCTAATGTAAATGATAAGTCATTGATCACAATATGTACGACCAAACTCCTAGACAGTGGTTTTTGCCTTAGTGTTACTACACAATAAGTCCTGGTTTCACTCTGGATTAACAGTGTTGCTGAGGTGTAATTAGGTGTAATTAGCAGTTATTTTCATGATTCTGTTATGCGAAAACGCTCCATTTCTAATTTGATGAGATTTGACAGCTGTTAAAACAACATGTGGTTACAGGGCTTTTAGAGTGTTTGGAGTGCAGTGGGTTTAGGTGACACCAAGTTTTTCTGACAAGAGGATGTGATAGAAGCTAATGTGCAAATAATAAAACATCTTCTGGATGACTGCCCTCATTTTCACTCTCGTGAATGCTGCTTCAATGGTGCAGAGAAGTCTGATGGTGACACCAGAATTTCTCATCACAAGCGTTTTCAATTCAAACTGGCAGTAGGTTGGTTTTATCATCAGAGAGCAAAAGACTGGTGTGTCACACATGTCAGAATTTAATATTTAATTTATTTGTAACTCTGTGCTTAGATCTTAGAAACATTTTCTAACACATTCTCCACATTCTTGTCTAGAAAGGTAAAGTGTCTTCTTATATGAAGCGTCTGTCAGCGGCACAGTTACATTTTTAGTAGTCCAAATTTCTAATTTGATGTTAATATGGTTAGGGCTTTTTTGAGTTTATGTTCAATACAACGTGGTTAAGGTTAGAGAACAGTTGTTGACAATACTCATTCTTAAATATTGACAAGAAGCAAACAGGTGTTTCCCCATGTTCAAGTCCAACGTACAACAGCATTACACTAATTCACCCTTTAACAGACAAGACTAATAAGGAATTATTGTGCAGGTGCTCCAAGACTTTGTTAAACTGAAGAGAACAAACAAAACTTTCTCTATTATGAAATTAATTTCAGCCCAAACCGTGCACTCTCTGTTAATATGTTGATGTTGAGCATAAAAAATGTGAGAGTGCAAAATGGGATCTTGTTTTTTTTTGTTTTCTAGTTTTCCCAAAATTCAGTCAACACCACACAGCATTTTTCTGCAGCAGACACCAGCCTGTTGCAAGAGCTTGTGAGAGAGAGGTGATTGATAAGCTGTGAGGATCTGGTTGTATTTTCAAGAATCACTGGTGGCTGCAGGGGAAACCTGCTCACTCTTTTCGGGCAACTCCACGTCAGTGATAAACCTTCCTGCTCAGTCATCACAGGTTTCCCAGCATTTCTGATTGAGAAGCCAGAGCCAGTGTTTCTTCTAGACGGGTGATGTTTAACAACATTAATAGCACTCTTTAAAAGAAAGGGTCAGGCGTCCCAGGTGCTTGGACAGAATAGGATGTGCAACACATGGCTTCTATGAGGGAGATCCATCTGCTGCTCATTCCTCTGAATTTAACAGGAACTGCTATGTGAGCAGTTTTTCACTGACATTTTAAAGTCCTTTTCCTGCTACATTATATAAATGTGGTGTCCCCTTTACATACTCAAATGAAAAATAAATCAAATAGATTTAAATCATAAACAATTGCAATTAACTGTTAGTAATAATAAAAACATTGACAGTTTAGTTTGAGGCTCACCACAACAAAACCGGATTTAGCCTTAACTGAAGTTTATTTATCATCTTTGTAGACTTGGCAGGTTAAAATATAAATACCCAGCTTTTCAGTTTCTTATGAGCAACAACTGTGGCCACAAAAAGCAATTATATATTGATTGTAATTGCTTAAATGTGGTCTTAAAAAGGTTAAGTGGAGTTTAGAAGTTGACCGACTGAGCTGCACGAAAGCATTCTACGTCTTATAAGTTGAATTTTTTTATTTTTGCCATTTTTTTTATAGCTGTACTTGTTAAGTCTAAGGCAAGCAGCTGTCTGTGAAACAGCTACAAAGGTTTAAACAGTTATATTTATTTTTACTGTTTTCATATTGTCTTTCAGGGGAGCTCAGGACAGATGCACCAGTGAAATATTAGTAAGAGCCCATGAAGATAAAAAACATAAATTACAGTGAAACTGGTAGAAATGAGCTCTAAGCAGTTTGTACTTGTCAGGATTTCTGATTGACTGTTGAAAGTCAGTCTGTTCAGTCATGTGGAGCGTTACTTTAGCTGACAGACTATAAACTGTTCAAGCTTTCCCTTGGTTGTCCAGCTCTACAGAAAATTGAATTGAGGATTGATTGATTGTGAATGTGAGGTTAGACAGCGGGAAAGACACATGCTTGAGCCTCATAACTACAGATGGGAGCCATAACATCACATCTGAGGAGGATATTTCTGAAAATCCTCTCAAATCAGACTTGAGTAATGTCGTCTATAAATATAACATGACCTTAATTTAAAAACTGTAACATCAGCAGCTGTAATATCAGCAGCTGCCCAAAATAACCCTTAAAAGTTGTGGAAACTGAACCATTAAATGTAGGTTCATGCATTTGTCTTTGCACACTGTATAAGCCCCCAGCATGGAATCAATATGTTCTGTTTACTGTGTGACACTGTTGCCTAACTCTAAATTCAGGTTCACACAGTTGGATTGATTGGTGCCAACAGGCTTTTTTCTGTCAAAATAATTACCATCTCTGTGCTGTTTGACTCTGTGGTGGAGGAACTCTGTTAAATTGTATGTGTCTATTCTATACTAACATTTCTACACGTCTCTTTGTCTCATTTTGTTTTTTAGTTCTTATTTGTTGAACATAGAATTTAGTTCAAGCTAATATTTACAAAGATCCTCATTTGGCATTTGACCAGGACAACTCATTTCTAATGTTTACCGCCAGTGGGCATTTGAAGTTTGAACATCGCATAGAAGCTCTTCAGCACTGAATTTGTTAAGCATGAAACCACTCAGATTGTGTCTTCTTGTCAGGATGTTTAATCTCCTAACCATCCAAATATAAGTTTCAGTCCAAGCCCTGTAAAGCCAATATAAACGTTAAACACAAAGTGCTTTTCCAACAACCTGAAGGAGGTGAAAAACGTTTAATTTTGTTGGCTGAAGGTGGGCTTCATCACTCAATTTAGTAACTTTCTAAAATTGACAATTTGACAGTCACGCTTACTTTTTGCAGCACCCAGCCAGGTGCATGTTGGAGTGAAAATAGGCAGGGCTCCAAATGCTTTGCTGATTTATTTCTTCTGCAGATTCCTCACATTGCTACTTGTACCACTGTTCATGCTCTTGGGTAAACCGCAACAGTTGCCCTTGTTATTGCAGTGATCATATTATGTATGTTTTCAGAGACGAGGCAAGAAAAGTTAGACTGGAATTTAAAAAAAAAAAAGAAAACACAGTCCCAGATCCTCAAATTAATTCTGCATGAAGGTAGAAAATATAGACATTAGTTTTTTTTTTATCTGATTTCAAAATGTGAACTGCATTTTTATATGGAACCTATAATAAATGTATAATTGCACACTGATGAAGTATTTTACATTGAATCTGATGTCATGTAGCGTTATCTTTGGCAACTTCACTGACTGTTTTTGACAGCATATAAATACATAGAATAAGGAGCATCTTACTGTGATTTAAGTGAATTAGCTTGAACTCACTGCAAAGGATGATCCACCGTTGATTATTAGTCTGGACATTTACCGGGTTTGAGTGTCGCCCCTGACACAATCAAACCAGGTAACAACATTGTGAAGAGAACAAGTCTGTCACCTAGTTAGCCTTATATAATGTATTTTTCATAATTATTGAGACTCATAGATGATAGAGTCATGCTTCTCCAAAGTACACTTAAACAGAGGCTCGCAGAGGAGACGATGATGATGATGTGCACACCTCCCACGTGTTGGGGAGAACTGCATGTTGAGTAAGCTGACTGGTTAATGAATACATTTCCCTGTATAGTATCTCGCTATAGCAAAATAATTGAAATGCTACTGTTAGTGATTGAGTGTAGTAGAGTAATATTGATAAAACATTTTTGCATTTCATACAATGTAATGGGAAGTGTTTCTTGTTTGGGGGGAACAAAAATCTGTGAAATCAGTATCTTCTCATGGGGAGATGTGGGTGAGGATAAAGCTTATAATGTAGCACTGGAGAGTAGCACAGATAAAGTACTTTTCACAAATTAGAGTCAGCACATTTTGCCAGAAAAATTCCTGGTAATAATCTTAATGAACTAACAGCTTGTACAATCTAAGCCCTACATTACATGGATTCCTTTTTAGAAATACAGATATAACCCAGCTATTAGCATGTCTTCACCACGCCACATCCACTCACCAACTAGGACCACTTTTGCTGTCCCAACTTGTCAGATAGTGGTTTTCTAGCGAGTTGTGACGAACTGTCATGTGCGTGACTAAACCAGCTCAACAGCACACTGTTGGTTGGAAAAATCACTCAGCCATTGCAGCCCCTCGGTGTCTGTGAAAACAGCTTCAGGCAGGGAGGTTTGGACAGACCAAGAGATGGAGAGAGACTGTTTTCTCTGCAGTGGGAAGCAGGGTTGATGTTTCTCTCTAACCCCTTGCAAACAGCATGCCAACACAAGTCTCAAACAGCACCTTCTCTATCCACTTGTAAATTCACCAGCTCGGCAGCACAGGAAGGGAATGTAAATTAGGTGTGACTAACAGCAAGATGGGAATCCAGGCAGTTCCCCCCCTCCAATCTTGCTGTTCTCTCTTGGCTACAGAGGGTTTTGTACACATCCACTTTCCTGCAGTGCTTGAGGCTGTCGGATTGGTTTCGCTTGCAGAATGACTTCAGCTGGAGGTGTACTAAGCTGAGGCCAGATAAGAAAAAGAAGATAGAAGGGCAGTGTTGCTAAGCTGAAGTCAGGATAAAGTCTTTTTTTCAATATATTACATTTATCTTGAACTGGGAGCCCTTTCACTTCATCTTCAAAGTGATTGGCCCAGTTGTGCTTACTAAAATATGGGAAACGCAACAACCACATGGGATTTCTCTGAAATTGTTTTGCTGTTCTGACTAGTGTAAGCTCCCCTAACATACAGTAGGTACAGGGGTTGGGCATCTCTGGTTTGAGGTTGATACAATACATTTCTCATTACGCTTTATTGATCTGATACACAAAACATGCATATGCACTGCCACTCAAATATTTACATACAATGTGTGTTATTCACAGCTTAAAATAGTCCCTGACATATGTAGTATGATCTACTTTTTTTAGATACTTTCCCGAAAAACATAGCAAGCCACATCAGCAGCTTGCCTCTGTTGGTGGTAATATGAGTCTTAAATATCCATCATGACTGGGAGCAACTGGTTCTTAAGACTAAAGACTGGTATTTTTACACAACAACCAGACTTGATGTTGATGAAAGATTTGACCCAAAAATAAGTGTGAACTGAACATTTATCAGCCTACTTATAAAATGGATTTGTGTAAAATGCACAATATAATAATTTATTAGGAGCTAGGAGTTGAACCACCAACCCTGGGGTTTGTAGACAACTGCCCTACCAATTGAGAGCCATGGTCACCCTGATGTATGCCTTGGCATATATTCCAAATCATTAAATCAATGCCACTAAGATTACTTTCACTCTGAATGTCTTATACTCTCCAGGCGGTATACTTATAACAGACTCTGAACTGGTTACTGTAGAAGTCCTATGGGACGCAATGTAACAAAGACCGTTGAAGGTGTTCAATTCAGTCAGAGAGCTGGCGGTGCTCCCTTTTTAACTTTTCCTTTTCTGTGTCATCATTTTTTTAGTCATGAAGTAATTTCCTCATGTCAAAGTGTGTCATCAGAGATTGTATCAACATGTGGTTAAAGCGTATATGCATAGCTGTTTGAGGTTTATTATTCAGGTGCATTGGGACTGGTGTGTAATAAAAAGACAGAATACAAAATTCAGTCATTTTATTCTTCAGTGTGTAGGCTGCTACTCTCACAGAGAGAGAAACGACAACCAGCCAATTATTCTTGTGATTATTATTGCAAGGAAGCTGGTGGGCCTGCGTGTTATTGATGTCAGGGAGGAAGTCAATGGGCCTCTATTTCTGTCTAATAAATACTCTTTGCACTACTGCCCCTGGATTTTCAAAGGATTATGCGAATGCACTTTCCATCAGCAATGAGCTGTATTCTCCCATTATGTGTAATGGTAATAGTATGCATGTAGTCATATTTGTGAATATGTAAAGAGAATATCCAAATGTAGTGTATGTGTGAGTGTCTGTGCGGCTGAGTGTGTATTTGGGAGCGTGGTTTATGGGCTTGATGATGGAGAACTAGCCCTCTGCAGACAACCTGTGCTTTTTTTATGGCCTCCTCCCCAGCTGCAGCGTGTGGGCAATAAACCTCTCTCCAGCAATCTCCAAACAGTGCAGCAATCAATGGGAAATTATCTCAGCCAATCGATGGTGGCCAGCCTTTCTATTTCTCCCTCTCTCTACCTCTCCCGCTGTCCTCCTGTCTATATCCCTTTCTCCCACCAGCCCTCTCTCTCTCTCTCTCTCTCTCTCTGCGTCCCTCTCCTCATCCCTTCTATCTCATTTTTGCTGTCTCTGTTTTTCCACCCACTCCTCCACTCACTCCACTCCTCAACAACCTCCCCACCCCCACACACACACACACCCCAGCTCCGCAGCACCTACTCTGAAATGCGACAGCTCAGCAGCTCCAGAGCCGTTAACAAAAGTCGCCTTCATAAATGGAATATGTAACATTGCTGGATTGTTTTTTTCCTGGTGAATTCAATGAGTCTAACTTGTTCATACAACGAAAGACACCAAAGAGTAGGTCCTCTGACAGAAATGACAACAAGGCCCACTTACTGGTTTCCATGGTGTTGTTGTTGTTGGTTGCCAAACATTTTTTCCATGTTTCACGTAAGGATGTATGTATGTATTTTAAGTTCAGAAAACTGCACACTTTTCAAATTGCTAGCCTACAATATAAAGACAATCTAAGTGGTTTCCAACACTGAATCATTTAAGCAGTGTAATTTTTAAATGCAGTGGTCTCAAACGTGACCGCTAACTATTTTTCCACAAGATCTTGTATTGATGATGGGAGTGTCGGACCACAGAGCAAAGTCTTTTCCAGCACATTCCAAAGATTCTCAACAGGGTTAAGGTCTGGACTCAATCCATATATGTAAATGATAAGTCCTGCTCCCTGAACCAATATGGAATATGCCCGTGACATCAGGGAAGAAATAAATAGATTGATGTAATAACCTGGTCATTCAGTATATTCAGGTAGTCAGCTGACCTCATTCTTTGTACACATAACATTGCTAAACTTAGACCTGACCAACTGCAGCAACACCAGATCATAACACTGCCCCCACAGGCTTGTACAGTAGGCACTAGACATGATGGATACATCACTTCACCTGCCTCTTTTCTAACCCTGATGTGCCCATCACTCTGGAACAGGGTAAATCTGGACTCATCAGACCACATGACCTTCTTCCATTGATCCAGAGTCCAATCTTTATGTTCCTGAGCAAACTGAAGCCTTTTTTTCTGATTAGACTCACTGACAAGTGGTTTTCTTAAGGCTACACAGCTGTTAATTCCAATCCCTTGAGTTTCCTTTGCATTGTGCTGTTTGCCTACTATCCTTCCAGTTTTTAATAATGCGTTGGACAGTCCTTAACCCAATTGTAGTAGTTCAGCAATCTTCTTAGATGTTTTCTTTGCTTGATGAATGCCAATAATTTGACCCTTTTGTAATAGATTAACATCTTTTAATCAAATGAGAATCTACTCATTGTTCAGTTTGGGTTAAATAAATAATAAATAATAATAAATGCTTTGGTAGATAAAACCATAAAAACCTCATGGCACTAGTAAAAAACGTACTTGCATATCTTTTCCAATAACACTATGAGGTTTTTATGGTTGTTCTCAATATAGATCAGAATTTTTGTTTTGTTTTATTATTTTAAGCACATCATATTTGTTAATACTCTTGACTTAGATGAAGATCAGACCACGTTTTATGACAAATGAAAGCAGAAAACCATGAAATTTCAAAAGGTTCACATATTTTTTTCTTGCCACTGTATTTACAACCTACTGAAAATTACCACCTGACTTGAGACAATTTAAGTTATTTTATTGTTTTGTTTTGGTTCACATTCACTGCTCACACAGTCACTCAGATCTACTTCAATATGCTCCATACACATGGCAAAATGTAATATATTTCTTATGGGGTAAACTGTGTTGAAATTAGCCAGAGAAGTGACAAATTACAACAGCTAAATTCTTGTTCTGTGTCTGCTTGTTTTAGCTTCTATATTTGTTTGTTCTCATATTTGCCGGTACACAACATTTCACAGAAATGTCACTGTGTCACCAGAGCCAATTTTCCAGCAACCACTGAATCCAGCTCTCACTCACTTAGCACCCAAAAGGAAGCAAGAAAGGACTGATGAGATTGGAGTTGGACCATTAGCAACCTCCCCATAAAAAAAGTCTGCTTATGCTGGCACAACACTACTCTGACTCCAGTTCTCCGTAGTTCAGCTGCCATCTTGGTATTTTATGATATAGTTATTGGGCTCTTAACATCTAATATTTATTTTCCCCTAAAATAACTGTAGAGTGCGAGCTACTCTCAGACCCTGTCTGCTGAATGTTTCAAAAAGCCTCTTTTTTTTAACCTTTGGTGTATTTCTGTTACAGTGGATTTATCATTAAAGTCATCTTGGGTAACCTTTTGGCAGCGTTCACTGAAAAATTTCAGAGGTGTTTCCACAGCTAAGCAGCACTTGCTGCTGGCCGAGCAGACAGACAGTGACAGCCATTCAGACAGGTTTGGAAATGGTGAGCAAACAGCACTTCTCCTAAACACCTTGTTTATGCTGCTGCTATCCACAGAGTTCAGCCATAACACGACAACATGAAAAGAAAGCACAAGTGACAACCACCAACCTGGCCTGTCACACTTGTATCATTTTTTCCTCTGCCTCAGCCATGGGGAAAACAGCCAGCTAATGCCATGGTTTGACAAGCAGGAGGCATGTGTTACGCAAAGACACGGGGTTATTAGTTGCTTTGCAATTAAGTTTGGGGTCAACACTGGTTATCTAAACCGAATAGAGGTGGTTTTGTTGAGAAATGGACAAAGCATTAGACCATACTATGTCATAGTGATCTAATAATGAGGGAATAGAAACGTGTAATGCTGTAAAATGCTGTATAAAGGTGGCAGCTACAGTACATAAGGTCAACTCCAGTCAGTGGTCGCAGAAGTTTTATTTACCCATCACAGCTACAGCATTTATATAAATAGCAACTTGATCAAATCCCTCTTTAAGATTCTCAGCTGTTTTCCTCGTTCTCATAGTGAGCAGTAAATTATGACCGTAGAGAAAACAGTGGGGGCTACTGTGTAATGGGACATGGTTCTGTCCTGATCAACAGGTTCAGGGTTCATCTTATCCACAGCTACAGGAAAAGGTTTGCCTGAGGTTATTGCTGCTAAAGAGGGTTCAACCAGTTTGGTGAAGATCAGATCACATTTCATGACACATTTATGCACAAAAGCAGAAAACTGCCATCGCTTTTTCCCGCAACTGTCTTTCCATTAAATTATCCTGAACATACTTATTTTGTTCCTGTCTAATGTGTCTTTGCTGTGGAATAAAGCTTCTCTTCAGGCTTTTACCTCATCTTTCTCTTTTAATCTGGACCTTTTCACATATGCACTCTCATTGTCTAGAGTTACTCATTCGCACACACAGCAACAGGAGAATCTCCGCGTCAGATGTGTTCTCACCTACAGAAATAGACTGTTTGAGTACAGTTAGGGGTGGCTTCTTTTGTTTACAGCATTTTGTTATTCTTTAATAAACACTTAATCCCACTCATATTATAAACAACATGTTGTCAGTATGAAGTTAACAACTGAAACTGACCTTGATGTTTTTTTTTTTCTGGGTGTCTATCTTCGACATGCTTGGCGCTAGCCTAGCCGTAGCCACACTTCAACTTGTCTCTGATCATCTGACTCAAATGCACAATATCTCCGAACATATTTTTTCCTACAAGTTGGTTCTCATGACATCTCTACCTGCTGTACTCACACGAGTAGAATCGGACATTACTTTGACTTGGGAGCTGGTAGAGTAATGCCCATCTATTGTCCAGGCTGACTAGCTCGGACATTTACATTTTCACATGCAGCTCCTCTGGTTCCTCCCTCCCTCTCTCCCTCCTCGTCTACCCGAGGCCGCCTCTAATCAGCAGGCCTTGAGCTCTTAGAAAGGTCACTCTCTCCCTTTGATGGTGTTTTGATTCATCCCTTCCTCTTTTCTCCCCTCCCCCCGTCCTTCCCTCTCACCCCCTTTTTCTCACAGGGAAGCTAGAGAGTCACTACCACCAGGGTGCTAAGAAGGGGCTGGTTCCATCAGCTGCAGAATGATGTCAGAGGAGAAGCCGAGGAGGAAACAAGGGAACCATTTGATCTCACAGGATCATAGCAAATTATGTTCACTAAACCACTGCCACACTCTCCACCGGGTTGATTCCAACATGTTATGAGGAGTTGTTAGTGCATATTATCATATTATTAATAAGAGCTTCAGCAATGTTTTAATCACTGGCATTTGCACTTTGCTGTGCACAATAATGCAGTTGATATGCAATAATTCTGCCACAATTCCAGATTGTGCTTTGTCTGTGTTTGCAGAAATAAAGAGATCATTGGGTGTCTTGTTGTGCTTCTGTTATTCTCATTAAACTTTGAATTGTCCATTGAAAGCTTGTATGTTGTTAAATGTGGAATCTGCGTTTTAGAAAATGCACAAATAACAGATAAATGAGAACATCCTTAGTTTTATTTTAATTAAAGTATTTAATTTATTAGAAATAAATGATATCTTAGCTTTTTTTTTGTCAAGTATCTAATAAACAGTCCTATTATCAAGATAATTATTACGCCTCTGACACCTAAGGCCACATTCAAACCAAGAGAGCTGAGTTAATTGAGTTTAGTTGATCCTTGTTCAACAGCGTAATCCAGTGTTACTAAGCAACACACTGTTTTCACCAATCAAATAGATGCATGTGCACACTTCTTTCACTGTAGCACGTAAATTTTAGCTTTGTGCTAAGTCTGTAGTTTACCTTGCAGACATGTAGCTCGAGGACTACATTTCTAGTGTCATAAATGTTGTAACATCCTTCCTCAGATAAGCCGACTTATTTTTTCGCCCTGCACTTCTTTGATTGTATTTGGATTTGGTTCTTAGGCTATCTGAACTACTTTGTAAGACGTGCTGTCATTTTAATGTGGTTATACCTCTACTGGAAGGCATATTGAACAGACGGCCATCATAAAGAGAGAAAGAGACGTATCTTAAGCACATTTTCAGAATGTCAAGAAAATGGGTGATGTAATGAGTGCAAATACATTTAATAGCTACAGTGAAATAAATGTCATTGGGTTTAATATGTTAAAAAGTATTATAACTTTAAATAGATATTCATGATCCATTGTTATCAGAGGTAACTATCTGTCCCTTAAGCTAATCATTATACTCATATTAATCACACAGGCTTCAGCATGATTCTACATTATAATGTAATAAGTTACTGTGTAATCATAGGAAACCCTACAAGATTACAAATCTGCACTTGAATTGGTGTGATCATGGTGTTTACTCCTGAACAATAGTTTGGTATTCATCATCGGACACAGGTTAAGCCAGCGTTTGTGAGAGGGTTATCGGAGTCATGGCTGGTATCTTCCCTTCCTCTAAAAATAAAACCCAGATGCTATATCGCCAGTAAAACTTCAGGAACTCAACATGCACGGACGACTTCCTCTGAAACCATTTATTTGAGGTCTTCTGTGCCTATATGCAAGTACGCACAAGGTTTTTGTCATCTTTATTATTGAGTCTTTCCCCTGGATCAGGTGCTGTTGTGACAGGCTCTGACTGATATTCTGCCGGTGCAATATCGTTTTGTGTTTACCTGTTCTTGCACCGCTGCATGTTTATTTCCTTCCAGTGATGAGTGGCTCTTTGACTGAGCTGATTCTTGCTGGAGGGCATATTTCACCATGATTTGAAGAGCATAGCATGAATCACCGGCACACACACCCATCCTGGGTTGTTATGTTTTTGCCTGTGCCTAGCATTGTAATTCACAGTTGATTAGCTCAGATTTACTCTTGTTTGAGTTGCAGATTAGCTACAACTCTACTCCACTCTATTCAGCATGAGCATGCATAATTGCCCCTGCCCTCCCAGTAATCTCTCACCTAGAGAGTATAAGAGGTCTCTTTTGTAAAGTTGCTCTGTCGAAGGTGGGGTTTGTCTCACAGAGACTTTACCAAATTCAGCCCCAGTGAATGAACGATGACAGCTACTTGCCCTGTGGGTGGCCTCCTCTTCGGTCTTCCAGATCAGTGGCATTTCTCTGAGAACAGACATCCAAGTTCACATAAACAAGGGCTCTGTGGCTTTACGCTAAACAATTAAGCACATGCAGGTTTCACTAAGCCTCTTTAGATAAACACCATGAGATCATGTGCTGTCGGCCGTTCGCGCATAAAAAGATGATGTGATGTACTTGTGTGGAAAAAAGTGCTCTGGGTGATCCATTTAAATAATGGATGGATGGTCTGAGTTACAGTGAATTCCAGCAGCAGAAATGTTAGCAACAAATCATCCTGTTTCAAACTGAATAGTTCGACATTTTGAAAAATACATTATTGACTTTCTGACAGCGAGTTAGATGTGAAGACTGATAGCGCTGTGAAATATGAGGCTAAAGCTGAAGGAGCCAGTTAGCGTTGCTTAGCCCAAAGACTGGAAATGAGGAGAGAGCGAGGCTGTCTCATCCCAAAGGTAACGAAATCCACCTACCAGATAGAGGTCTTCATGGGTCTGCCCAGTTCTGTCCAAATAAATGTATTGTGGTGGATGAGTGATTGACTTTTCAGTCACCACTGGGCCATTATTATTAAGTATTTAAACTATTTTGGCTGTTTAGGTCTAGCTGTGCTCTGGTTCCCATCACAATGCAGAGTATGCAGTGATATCAGTCCTCAACTCTAAACCAAAGAGCAAATAGGTGTATTTCACAAAACATCCCAGCAGTTTACTGTGAGGTGTGTTTCTCTGTTCGGCCACTGTGCCTGAGGCTTTTTCTGCTACAGCACAAACCAACCACCCTGCTGCTCACTATGGTGGAGAGGGAAACTAATCAGTCCTGCAGGGGGTCATCCAATTGTGAGCACCACCTGTTTCATGAGTGAGAACTCCAAGCGAAATTCACCATCCAACTTTCATCCAGTTAGCAAAGATTTAAAATGAAACTAGGCTTTTAAAGAGATATTTGATGTGTTTAGTCATCATTGGGCTGAAAAGGATCCCCAGCTGCATTACCTGATTGAAATGAAATGCAATTGACTCCAGTCCAAAGGCATGCCCTATTCACCGTCAAGCCAAGTTTCCAGTTGTAGAAGCAGCAGGACCTTTGTGTGCTTGCTGAGAGACTGATTGGACTGAGGGCGTAAGGTCCCATCCCCCCATCCTCGCAGGGCTGGAAGGAGAATTAGGCTTTGGAGCACTTTAGAAGAGGTGGTGGCAGGTGGCGGAACAAAACAACATGGGAATGGCTTGTGGCTCATCCATCTCATAATGTGTAACAGAACGCAGCCTGTCGAGACAGCGTGGACGTGCAAAGGAAATGTTTAGAAAAGGAAAATGGCCAAACTGTATTAGAATACCGTATCTATATTAAGTATAGAGAGAGGAGACTGGTATTGATCTTCTCGTCTAACTCTTGGTAAGAAAACAACAATTTTACATAAAATCTCAAAATGTTTGTATTATAGTCCGTACAGTTTGTTCACAGTCCCAAGAGGTCACAACGTAGGCCACAGGTCATGTCTACCTTGATGTAGGAGCTAGGCTGGACAGACTTTCTAAGTAGAGCAGGGTTTCTTTTCTGACCGCCTTTATACTGTATCCAATGTGTGTTAAGGCAGCTTTGGTTACTCCAGAGTTCCAAGGTGGGCCCCATCTGAGGAGTCCCACAAGACAAATAAAGAGCTATGACCTGTTTGCCCTTGAGGTTTGGGCAACAGTAAATGTTAACTTTACAATACAGCCTTGGATTTACAGTGTAATTTTGCTGAATGAAAGATGTGTATAAAATGCTTCCTACCTGTACTTATAGTGGTACTATACTATAACCTACTTATTACAGTAAGGAAAACGGTCTACACATGACGTTATTCATACTTACAGCATAATTAAATAGTAAAAAGCATTTAATGGCCAACACTTTATATTACAACTCACAACATTTATTCTTACTTTTTAGTTGAAGAGTAACGGTAGAGATTTTTAATTACTGTGTGGATAACCTCATAGTTTCATTTATGGGTTTACTTAAATAATATTAACTGTGTTCCAGTTTAAACATAAAAATTTAACTAGCCCTGATCCATCTACACAATAATGCTACATAACCACTACATTTCTATACAGTTTGTTAATTCTTTATTCTTATTTAATGAAGTCTAATGGAAAGAGAGGTTGTCTGCACACTATTTAATGGGATGAATATTCTCATCTAACTCTAAACCAGAAAGAAAATAAGTGTTTTCCCTACATAAAAGCTACATCTGTATACAGTTTTTGTTAGATCAGCTGCTGATTAGGTATGTTTGGGGTAAGGTTGCCCCAGTTTCCTTTGGGGCAAACTCCTCTTTTGTTTCCCTGTACTAAGTCTCATAGGTACCCAGTATTTACAATGACACGTTGAGTAATCCATTCCTCCTTTCCACTAAAAGGACAAATTGTTACCCCAGAGTTTTCTTTTCTTCCACTGTATCTATATTTAAGTACTTGGCTGGTATCTGATTCACACAATAAAATGACATTGTGAATCCGAGGCTGTATAAAATGATACGAAATTATCTTTTCCACCGATGGCTGTGCTCAAAGGAACTGTTTGTTGTGCAAGTATCAGTAAATCTGCACAGTAACAAGACCTTTACAAAAGCCTTGTGTTTTGTCAAGAAAATGATCATAGAAAGGAGACCAGATGTATAAATTCAATTAAAAATGGATTTCCCATCACAAATGGCTTTCACTTGCTGCCATTTTTTAAAGATCCGTGATAATTGATCAATTCGGTCCCTGACCTCTTGACCTTGCTGAATGAAATGGTACCTGTTACAACACAAATGTAGCAGAGGATATTTGAATCTATCCATGGACACATCAATTTTCCAAAGCAAATACAATCAAAACACCCAGAGAAATAACAGAAGCCCAAATGAAAAAGAGTCCTCTGTGTTTAGGTTATAATGCCTGTTGACAGAAAGCCCCCCTACAGGTTGAGTTTACATTTTCTCAGAGGTTTTTAACACACACGATGCCACACTGAAGACTGTTCAAATAATAATAATTTGTCTTCAAGGCCTCTTCTGTCAGGAGCGGTGGATCGCTGCACATAGGGAGCTTCAAGCTTCAGGCCCTTCAATGTGTCAAATAGTCCCTTGCAGGCTTCTGTTTTCATTGGATCAAGCACTGTAACAGATACATAACATGATTACTCTGGATTAAATATTAGCATATTGCTCTCTGATAGACAGTAAATACAAACCGGTTTTTGCCACAGGCTTGCAAAGTGTGTTCTTATTCTCATGACTGTTAAATGTAAAGATATGACAGATACAGTATGTGTCATAAAAGAATGCCTCGTTTCATAAAAAAAAACAAAAACAAATGAATACAACTTCAACAATTCATGCAAAAATCAAATATTTATATTGTTCAAATCACTAGTAACTCTATATATATATAATATACTGTATATACTGTATATATATATAGTCTATGTCTATGTTGATTGTCCTTGTTTTAGTCACTAATGTCTCACTTCATATCTGTTTTTCTATTTCTGAATCCGTTCACAGCTCTTTATTCTAAACATGTGCTAAAGAACAAGCCTCTTTTGGACGGCTTTCAAGGCTTTACAGTTTCTTTTATAGAGTAATGGAAAGATGATCACACAAATCTAGCCAGACCCTCTCTGATTCCACGCAGCTGGCTGTTTGGCCCCTTTTCACTGATGGAAAACACATGGCGTCCGCACAGCTTGTTCATTTCAGGTTTTAGTTCGCTTGATGCTCAGCACTGACAATACTTGGTTTTGAGCCCTTGAAGGGCAGTCGTCGTCAGTAATCTGTCCCCTGCAGTCCCCACTGGCCACTGACTGTTATTTAGCTTTCCAGTGGAGGCTGCCTCTTCCCTTGGGAAGGCGTGAGTACGCCTGCCAGCAGGAACACATTGGAGGCAATAGATGAAGATGAAGGATGGATGGAGGATGGTGAGGAGCTGCTGCTGCTGCTTTTCCCTCTGTGTGAAAATGAGTCCATTAATTCATCCCCTTCCCCTGCCTTTCCCCCAGCCCTCCCTATGCCTGTTGTCTCTGTTTGTTAGCGAAATGATTCCTTCTGTCATGTCAATGGCAACATTATCATATTCTTGTTGCCTGGGAAACCGGCGCTGAGAGAGACGACGACTTCAAGCCTTCACAGTGTTTGAAGCTCCTGAACATGAAAGGTTATCCATGGTGCGGTGAGAGCTGGAATCCTGACATATCTGAAAAAGGGTTTTATGGTTGCAGGCTTTGTTTTCAGGCTCACTGTTTTCTGAGAAATTCCCTTTTGGTTCTTTGTCAATAGATTCAATTTCATGAAATTGGAACATGGCTTAGGTAGTCGCAAGGGTAACATGTTCAATTTACCATGAAGTGTGAAGATCGCGCTTTGACCTCGATATTTTCTTTAGTGTAATCACACTCTTCAGACATTCAGCAAGATGCACCTTTAGTACACTTTTAATTATTTACACTGATGACCTCTTTAAAAAGACAGTTTCCTTTACATAAAGCGACTGCTTTCTAGGAAGTAAATAACTGCCTTATTGATGTTCAGTAAATCAACTACTAATAGCTTTTTATCACTTAAGATCCATTAATATGAGCATTGCTTGAGTTGCCAGGTTGTGATGAATACCCTTGGCTACTATCTCAATTTACACATTCCTTATAATTTTAGATGTGGATAAACTAGAAACTAAATCAGTTTATTTATAACTTGACAAGTGTACCTGTGTGTTTTGTGTAATTCACTTTAATTTGCTGATCTCAAAGTCAGATATCTTTTTACAAGAAAAGAAATCCATGAGCCTTAATTAGCATAATCTAAAACCACATTATTACAAAACACTAAAAGGTTACAAAGGAGGATTTAACAGAGCGACCCAAAAGGTGTTCTTAATCGGTTTGACAGCTGATTGAGTAACAGTAACTGAACAGGTGAATATATGCAGACGTCATCATCATTTGTTTTACTCACTCACCACTAACTAAATGTTTCCTTACACCATCAACGTGAAGCGAGCATTTCAGCCGCAGGCCATCATCAGACCACAAAATTGACGACAACAAGGTGTTTCTATACACAACATTCGAGGCGATGACCTGATTTGACACGGGTATGAAGCCGGCCACTCCTAAAAGGTGTGTGTGCTTCTAATAGAGCTACAAGAGGCAGCGAGTGAGAGGACAAAGTGGATTCACCCTGAGTGTTGAATGAACTCACTCTGACATGATGGAGTTAAGAAACGTAAACAGAGTGGTTTGGGTTGTACTGTGTTTCCTTATTATCATTTATTCTGTTATTAAAATAAAATGGGCAGGAATCCCGAGCCTGAACACCAGCAGGGTGCCAGCTCCACACATTTGATGCCTTTTGAGCTGGTGGAAAACAAACAGACGACGAGAGTCCAGTCCGGTCCGCGTGGAGGATCCAGGTTCCAGGTCTCCGGCGCTCCGGGCTCCGCGGACTGTGACAGTCCGGTCCGGGTGGTGCTCCAGCTCCAGCTCCTGGTGTTCCTCCTTCTACATTGTATCAGTTCGCACCGCGGCGCTCGTCCAGGAACGGTGAAGACGGAGGAATGAAGCCGGACGGAAGAGGCGCAGTGTGGGACTAAGTGCCGGAAGGTCGCCGGAGAGGACTGGGCTCGTGTTGGGCTCCGTGTTGGGCTTCAGACGGCACCGATAACATGCCCTCCGGACTGGGTTGTTTTCGATGTGGACGCTATCTCGAAGTATGATGGCAGAAGTCCAGTGAATCGCTGGCCTCCCCTCCTCTCTTGTGTTGGATGTCTTGGGGAGAGTGCGCTGCCGCTGCTTTCTGGGGCTTCAGATTTTTTTTTGTACAGCTTTTTATTGTAATTCAACGCAATTGTTGTGATTTGTTGTTTTTGTGGAGTGCGCACCACCATGGGCAGACCAAGTACTGGAGTAAGATTGGCTAGCTAAGTCGGTGAGTTGGTACATCTGCTCTTTTTTGTCTTCTTGTTGATAATGCAGCCACTCGCTAGCCACTTCACGTTAGCCTTGCGTGCAAGGCAGAGCTGGCTAGCTGTACACCAACACAGCATGCAGCAGCAGTCAAGCTAGCCAAGCCTGACTGCACTCTGAGCTCATTGTTTCACTCTGCCAGCTAGCGTACTAGTCAGATTAGCTCATTACAGCAAGCCAGGTTAGCCCTGTTAGCTTCTTGAAGTTCATCTAGCCTGAAAACATGGACTATTCAACTTAACCTGCCCTCATCTTGAGGAAAGTTAATCCCATGAATGCACTAGCTAACCAATGCAGCTTCACTTAAGGATACTGGTAGTAAAAGCTACTTCTAACCCCAAAGTAACATGTATTGATTGCCTACTATGATCATTTCCATGTAAAGCTGAATTTCAGGCCACACAATGTTATCAACATGAGTTAAAGCTGCAGATTTCACCAGTGTTGTCCCCACAGTGTTTCCCAAGTTGGATACCAGGAAATCCAGGGGTTTTTGGAAGATCTAAAGAAAAACAGAAAATGAAACACTTTTACAAAACCTACACATGGTCAGAATATGTGTTGGTTAGTCCAACCATATCAGCTCTTTCACTTCTGCTACTGGTGTCACTGCAAGAAGAGTTTGAACATTGTGCTGCGCGTCTGTAACAATATCCAGGACAAAGTCTTCTCCACAGGAACTTGGGAGAATAAATCTTGTGAAACGGTGAATTGTGGTATAATAAAGCTCGAGTTGGGGCTTGTTGACTTGAAAGAAAGGGGGGGGAAAAAACCTGGAGCTTTTCTCTGTAGATTACTCAGATTATTTTTGTTGGCTCGTGTTATTGGGACAGTCCCATCTCAAATTAGAGGAATAGTTTGAGCAAAGCACAAATATGTATCCATTTTATCTCTATAGACTAGGACAGTACATATTGGCTAGGAAGTATGTAGCCCAATAGTGAGTCTTAGATTAAAATGTTATGTAAATTAGTTATCAGATTTTGATTTTATATCTGATCACATAGTTCCAGCTCACAGAAGTTCATAGTTTCTGTTTAGCTACAAACCAGAACGTGAAGATTCTTTGACAGTGTTGCTAATTATCCAGTCCAGGCCTCTAAATGGAGCATCGACAGTGGAATCTGACATATTTTAGTTTGTTAGAGTTGTTTTTTTAATTGCCATTGTGCAAGCAAGATTGCAAGATAAAGTTGTCACAGGTTTCCGCAGCTCAATGCTCCACTGCCAACAGTTAATCAAATATGACCGGTTCTTCACGTGCCATTTGTGTTTTGTGTTTCTGTTTTACTAGTGCAACTGCTTGGCGCTTACGATGCAACTCCCATCTGGTGCGACTCTGTGAGTGAACGATTAAGCAAGGTTGGAGTCGGTGGTTTGTTTAGTAATAGAAGTTGGTGGATAAAATGCTTGATCACATATTGTCAGCACTATTTGCTCAGATCAATGCACCAATTGCAAAGCAAGAAGGGGAACTTAAACAATGAGTGTGAAACATTTTACTTGTTCTTAAGGAGCCTCAAGTTTTCCTGGCCAACAGTCCAGTTTATACTAAATATGAGTTTAATCAACATACGTTTTCGTAGCTCTATTGTCCGGGTGTGGCAAAAACTCAGAGCTGGTGACACTGATTAGAGAGTGTGGAAAGCTCCAAGACACAATTGTAACAGCACTGCACAGTACTGTTAATCCACTTTGTTCCAGAGTGTCAAACCATAAAAAGCACTGATTTGCACCACACGTTTAGCCAGTGTTTAATGTGCAGCATTTTTGACGTCCCAGACCTGTGGTTTTGTCGTTCTCACCGTTTGGTCACAGAGGTCAGCACACATTTCAGCAGTTGGGTTGCTCAGTGTGGAGGCTTGTAGCATTGACTATTTACTTGCTTATGGCTTCAAGTGAAGTAAAGTCAACGCAGACTGATAGACAAAACTGTCATCATGCACAAAGTCATAGGAGCACAAAATGAATAGCTGGCATGTTTAGGTTCTCCACCATTACAGCATTGTGCTTGTAAATTCCAGTATTGTGCCAATGTCCACTAGCTAGAAAAAAGCCATTTTGGACTGGGAAACAATGTGAAGATCAACTTTAGCACTAGTGCATATAAATGATTCATGCCTTTCACTTTAGAGTGTGTGGTCAGTATTGATTTACTACTGACCTTTTTATTGATTGTATAAGTTGTAAGTGTACTCGGATTTTCTTCTTCTTGTTCTTCTCTCCACTCTGCTGAAATCAGTAGAAAACATATTAATATACAGTCAAGCCCAGAGGATTTCATGTTGACATGGAATTGAAATTATGAATCTGGCAGCACAGATGTGAGCGTACTGGTGGTACAGTTAATAACTGTAGTACTGATTCAGAGCAAACATTTGTTCCTTTCTGTCTTTATAACAAAGAAAATTAAGCTTTTTCACTGGGGCAGACAGAGGCTTCCTTTCCACTTCGCTAAGTTTTCAAAGGCAGTTCCTCTCCACCTGATTTCCTTCTTTTAGTAGTAATTTGTTCTAATCATTGTAAGGTGTTAAGAGCCTTGTTCTAGCACACCAGACACATTTATACGATCTGACAGAGCCATCAATTGCAAAGTGGAAGTGAAATTTAAGACTCTATGCGCAGCACAATAACATGACATTTTACAGTTGTCGGAGATGTGTAAATTTGGCCAGTGCTTGAATGATTCACCAGTTTGATGTTTGCGAATGCCAAACTGCTGGGAATGTGATGTTTTTAAATAGAATCACTAACGTATGTGATGAGGCTATGCCTTTTACTGACAAGTGTGAGTGTACATCAGCTTGGGTGTAGAATATTTACTGAAAAAAACAACTTCACGGTATGTGAATAAAAGAAAGTATTATAAACATGGAAAAACAAAGAGTTTGTAGTAATTTTGCCTGACCTTTCACCTTTTTAAAAATCTGTTGCACATCAGGCTGAATAGCAAAAAAACATTGTGAAAGGAGAGAATTTATCAGTGTTTGCTTAGAGGTCCTAGGCATCAGATTAGTCCAGGACAAGGGGATTATGTTGGCTTTGTAAGGCTCCTGTCCTCTCACCACCACACACCACCTCATGCCCAACTAAGAAAGTGCCTATGTCCTGAAAACTATCTGGACATTTTAAAGCTTTCATGTACCTTGAAACCCCACTAGCAAAGCCGTTTACTTTATTGTTTTTTATTTAGGCAAATAAGTAGAACACATGCTAAATGAAAAGAGTATGAATCCCTTAATTCCCCTTGGGCAGTAGAGAGTCCATGTTAAGCCTCGTAATGTAGCTAGTGCCATTTGACAGTTGGAGATGAGATGGAGTGGAGCATCTTTGTAGTTTAAAACATCATACTGTCTGATTTATTTGAAGTGGGCCTCCCTCAGTGATGGGGGATGGGCTTGTTTAAGCACTGGTGGGAGAGTCTGCTGAAAAGCAGCATTACATACGTGACCTGACTTCCAGATGGTAGTCAGTAGGTGTAAATTTAAAACAGCGCAATTGCACATAGCAGGAATTTTACTTATTGATCTGCACTGTCATCTGCATTCAAGAGAATGTTGCTAAAATAAAGAAATTGTGAAGCGTGCATAAGACATTTTAAAAAAATTTGGCTACAGCCTCAGGGTTTCATTGTTAAGGTTTTTGTGCCTATGTGATCCTAGCCCTGTAGACATCGTTCAGTGCAGAGCAGAACTGCAGTGATTGTCAAACGAGGATTTATAGAAAACTCTTTGGATAATCTATTGTTAAAATAATGTTTTAGTGTTAAATAATCTGTTATTTAAGCTTCTCAGTGTAAAAATATAACTTTTCTATTGGTTTCTTCTTGTAGCTAAATATTACACACTTTCAATATTGTTTACATATACAAAGCTACCAGTTCTATATGTCTACATTAGTGAAGAGCCTTTATAAAACTCTTCCTGAAGGACACTGGTTATTGTACAGTGTCCTGTAGTGTTCTTATAATGCTGGTAGAGAGGTATCATATGAAATGGTTGTGGGTGGAGGTTTGGGCAGGTCTTGGATCTTCGTCTCCAACAGGAACAAATGCTGTGGTTCTAATGCAGATTTCATCTAACTGCAGTCCTAAAGAGGCACGAGCTCCTGAAAAATATGTAAATGTGGCACAAATAGGATCAAGCAGCTTATTGTTTTTTGCCTGTTACGTTGAACAGCTCCCTACAACCACAGAGTTACACTAGGTGGGCAAAAGTCATTAATTAACGTTGCTTGTTGCTATTAAACGTTTTTCTGCCAGTAGTTTATCGAAGAGAACGGTAAACAAAGGATCTGAAATGGATTAGTGTTTCTGTCATCAAAATTGATCCATTCGTCCTGTGGAACAGTGTGCGACAGTTTTAGTGGGGGCACATATCGAGTTGGCCACAATGTATATTTGACCTGTTGTTATTTGACAACATTTCTTCTTATACTGTGTTGTAAAAAAAAAAAAAAGAAGAAAGTTGAGTAGATGTGGAAGTTGTCATTAAAACTGTAAAGTTGTAATGGGGATCAGTGAATATGCAACAACTCTACTTTAGTTTTTATCGCATTGATTGTATTTCTCACCAGTAAATTGCCAATTGCGGCAGAAAAGAGCACACTTTGAGTGCGTGTTAACAGTTGCTGCTTTGCCAAAGACTGGTGATCCATCTTTTACTGGGATGCGAGCCCAGGTTCTACTCTACTCTCCCCCACATAAGCTATAAAGATATTGTCAGCTTTTGTGGCACAGCACAGTCTTGAGTGCTGCAGAAAAGCTGTCTCATTTCCCTTTGGTTTGAAGTATCATCCTCTGCGTTCTTGGAAAGAAAAGTCAGAAATGATCAATTTGTTGGTTTTAATAGGATATTCTTTCTTGTTGTGATGACAAAGACCTGTAAAATTGCATTGGTTGTTTATCTAGTTTATCACTCTTACTCTAAGCTTTTAAGTCTAGTAAGTCTAGTGTCCTCCCAAATGTTATCAGCTTGCTTTTTTAGACAACAACATACATTATTGAGAAAAGCTTAGTGTAGTGAGTGAAAGGAGTGAAGGTGTGTTGTGTAGGATTTTCTCTCAACACATCAGTACTGCTGCATGGTGGCAATAAGTGGGTGGTTGTGAGGCACTGTCCCTGTTTTCCTAATCATACTGCAGAATCCACTGTCATCTGAAAATCAAAGAGAAACTGTTGCCGCCCTCAGATGACACATGCCTCACTTGTAACGTTGACCAGTAAATGAGAAAACATGCACCAATTACAGAATTGCTGCGATCTAAAGCTGAAACAGATGAGCATGTGGAACTTCAAAACAATTGTTTTTTGAACAAGGGGGCATTTTTTTCTATCCAGAGCTATGTTAATGTTAACAGACATCTGTTCTCCCATTTCTTCTTGCTGCCCAAGCACACATGGAAACAGATGTATAGAAATTTTATATCTCTTTTACTCTGAGACATATTCACATCAAAGTGGCTTCAGTTTATGGACCACTGAAGGGCTGTCATTTCAGGCTCGTAGTTATCTTGTCCAAGTCCTTTCATTGTATGTGGATAAAGGATAAACAGGGATTACAGGCTTTAGTAGTGTGATTCTCCTAGACTTATAAATATCATGGGCCTAGGTTATTGGGCAATGTGGGGTTTCAGTTGTTTTAGTTTTATAATGACTTCAAACCTGGTCCACACCTCTGTTATCAGTGCTAAAAATAATCATTAAATCCACAATTTCTGAACAAAATAGTTGGTTTTGGCATCTAGTTAGAGGAAATCGTATTAGGGCCCTCAAGGTTTGACAGCAATGGCTGGCCAGTTGCCCCTGGCAACCACATTTGGACCACTGTCAACCATTTTGTGTAGTCTGGTAGCTCTTTCTGGTAACCAGCACACTGATTCCTGTGTCCTTGGCTTAAAATCTTGCAACTAGGCAAAGAGTAGCACTGCTGTTGAAAACGGCACGATACGTTTGACGACAGTTAACAGACTCAAAAGGCAACTGCTGACACTGTTACTAAGAGTGGAGCTGTAACGATTAGTCAGATAATTGATTAGTCAAGCGACAGTAAATGCTTTGATATCTTGATATCAGATCAGTTGTTATTTTTCATGCAAAAATGCCAAATGTTCATTGTTATCATCATCTCAAACATGATTATCTTCTGCTCCTCCGTGTCAATTAGCTGAATATCTTATCTAGGTCAATTGTAGATCAAATAGTGTGTGTAAGCGTTTTACAGCATTTTGATATTTCATAGAGTGATTCAATTTATTTTAAAAATAAACAAATTAATAAAAAGCATTAGTAGAAATCCTTTATCCATTAAAAAAAACTTTATTAACGTGCATAAATGGGGTAGGACACAGAATGGTCACTGTAAATTTTAATATTTATGGATTAAACAGTGAAAACAATACTTTATAGACTTGCCTTGTTTTTTTATACATCTCCACTGATCATCAGCACATTGATTTTAAAATGTATGTCAATCTCAGGAGTAGTGTACCCTAAGCAAAGCTCCAGAATGGAGTTAATCAGATACGAGCAGCCCTAGCAGTAATCGGACACTTTTCACTCACCTGTTACAGAAGAAACCATTATGATGCTGGACAGATCATACTGTGTAGCTGCAGGCAGCGGACATTGATTTCTTCTAGCTCCCCTGCCACTGCCATGATGCTTACTGCACATGATAAAAACATCTGCAGCGTGGACATTTGTCCAAACAGTCAGACAAGCAGTGGTGTGGCTTTAACATAAGTGGACTGGACTGCCCTGACTGCTTTGGGAAAATATGGCTGGGTAAAGTTTCACTCAACAGCTTAAGGCGAATTTATGCCTCTTTGTCGAGATGTTGTGGTATTGATGTACAAGGCAATGGAGGTTACATGGCTACAGGGAAACAACAATTGTACTTTGACAGTTGGGTCTGCTTTGTGTTTCTTCCTACATATTTCTATTGCTGACAGTATTTGTTAATGTGGAAGACACCGTGGAGCATGTGGAAACAATGCTCGATAAAGCTCCTTCTCAATAATGTTACACAAACTTGTATTTTGTGATCTTGAAAAGCATTTCTTACTGAAGGGCCTCTTCCAACCACAGTCATCTCTGTATGCAACAAAGGAAAAAAAATGAAGGTAAAGCCAATTACTTTGGTTAAATAATAGATGCATCAAGGTGGCTGATAATGTACAACACATCCATCTAGTGAGGTAGCGGTGTCAACAGAACCTGCAGGTTAAAACCTACTTTGAACTATAAATCAGTTCACACGCCATAGGGAACTACAGCAGGAGCAGTGAAACAACTAGGCAGAGAAACATAAATTCAGCTTTAGTATTATTAGTAGTAAAATGAAATGCGGGGATCCTCCAAGGTTGTGAGTATATCTGACTAAATATGAATATGTAGTATCATTGACATACGAGATGAATAGCTGTCTAAGGTTTTCCTTGTACCTGACTGTAATCTGCCGGAGAAAAGAGATGGCGTGCTGATATGAAAAGGAGAATATGATGTCTGACTATCTACCTGTTTGCTTTGCATTTTAATTGGGCAGAGACTGTAAAAGATGGTTAAGAGCATTGGAGAAAAGGAAGGCAGACAGGCGTGCAGGATCGGGGGAAGCAGATTGATAACCGAGGAAAAAAAAAAAAGCTGCCATTAGTGACAGTCGGAGGGAAAAGAAAGCAAATGTGTTTTTAGAGCGTTTGAGCTCTGACCTAGTTCATTTGTGTTTTTGGAGGCAAATGCATATGTAGCCTTGCCATTTCCTTTAATGGATCACCAAGTGGTCATTGTGGCTGCAGATATATAAACAAGGCTGTCAGATGTCTGAATGAGGCAAATGTATATAACGTTAGATGGTGTTTTTAATGTTTAAACACGATTCCTTTCCAAAATGGAACTGAAGGGAAACTGGTTTGTCTCTTCCCTGTACTGCTGTGTTTGAAAGCTTGGACACTGTGGTTGTTTACAGCTGCAGTGGTCTAGCAGGTCCAGCATGTGAAACAGAATACAGAGCTCAGTTTGTGCGGGGGTCTAAAATTATGGACAAGGGTTAATGTGAGTTGAAAAGTGGGAGCGAACACTGGTGAAAAGGTTAAGCAAACATCCAGCATCAACAAGTAATTATGCCCTGTTGGAGCAGGGACAAAATACTTAAGAACTAAAATGCACAAGTGTAGTTGTATTAAAAGGAAGCGAGCTACTCCTTATGTACATACTTACTACTTTAGGAAGTAGACTTCAGTTGCAAGAAATGGAAATAAGAAGGTACATTTAATGTGATGTACTAAAAAAAAAAATCAGCTGTAATACAATTAATGTATCCGTACAAGCACTGACAAAAACGTACCATATGCTCATCAGTCATGAATGTGGTCTGTGTTGGTGCTTACTCCTGACACTGATCAATGTTCGAATGTGACACTCGCATCTCTCAGGAACAGATCAGTGCTGCATTGATTCTGGAAAGCTACCATGTGAGAGTGACAATGCTATTTGAAGCCTTACTTGTTGACTGTGCCTCTGTTAAGCAGCTGCTGGAAGAGAGTCAGGCAGTTATTTGAGGTTAATGCTTGTCCATGCCCTCTATCTAGTTAGACATTGAAATGGCAATACCTCGACTGTTCACGGTGCAAACAGTAGTATAATAGTAGCTCAGCAGTGGCCTGTTGTCTTGCTCCAGTTAGACGCTTGACTCTCAGCAGTTACACTAGTGTTGTGTGTGATGCATGTTTTGCTTGATTACAGCTTTCTGCAGGGCAGTGATGTATAATATAGTTGGTAAATAGAAGACTCTGTGTGCATTAAACTGGTTTGAGTTGTCTAGGAAAGTTTTATGTGGATACCATCAGCTTGACTGAATGCACTGTGTTCAGTAGGAATTTGTCACAATCTTAACTGGCAGGCTGCCTATAAAGGAATGCATGTAATGAACAATACACAAAAGACTGGAGAAAAAACATAGTGTCTTTATCTTATTCTTTTACACAAACACACACACACACCCAGCATGGTTAAACAAGGGACTGGCTTCTTTTAGCCTCCGGTCCTTGGCCTCACACAGTTATTCCTTCCCCTGTGCCAGTCAATGTTTAAGTGAAACAGCCAGCTAAATTTACCCAACATATTTGTTTAGCTATTTTCTGTTTACACTCCGGACTGAGGAGAAAACTGTTATTGTAACATTGATTGATGGGTGGAAAGATTGCACACATTACAGATTGAAGAAGCTTCTTAAGTAGTGAAACGTTCAGTTGCTATGACTCAACTTCCAGATTACACATGAATGTTCAAAATAATGACTTTATAGCTGTGTCTGTTGCTAGTATGTGCACACCCTACCCGACTTTAATAGATTTATTTTTACATTTAGTTATATCCAAGATGAATTAAGCACCAATTTTAGTCCAGAAAGCAAATGGGTAAATGCTTGATTTATGGGTTTGTTTGTTTGTTTTTTTTAAGGGGGGAAATAGAGAAAATCTCTGAAGGCTACTGGATGACATGTTATAACCTGATCACAGCCACAGAATGACATATGTTGCTTAGTCAGCAAAATCCCTGCCCAGAACCAGTATAAGAGAGGGTGTCGAAACCACAGAAAGTCAGCCATTGACCTGGAAAAGGCAGATTTTTTTTATATATATACTTCTTTGTGGTGTTTGCTGTATTCTTGATTGTTTTTTGTTCACAGTAGTTTTATTTCACGTGGGGGCAGATATTTCTGACCGTCATGGCCCCATTGTTGAAGATTTTTCCACCACATGACCTTGTTTCACTATGTCCACTATTGAATTAGAGACTACCACTGTGTGGTCATTGTGTTTACCATCACGATGAGCACAGTGTTTGCAGTGTAATCTCTGGTCAGATGTTTGTTGCTGTAAAGGAAAAGACCACTGAGAGTCTTTCCTAAACTTTCATAATGTCATCTTCTCGCTCAACAAACTCCTTTTGAGTAGCTTGACAAAAAAATGTTTTCATTTCTGAACTGCAGATGTGATGATGAAGCATCTGGTGAACCTTTTCACTCCATGTTATTATGCAGTGAATATGACCAGGTGTGAATATATTATTTATCAATCTGATGAGGTTATATGATTTTGAACATTATTAAGACTGTAGAAAGCATTTTCACCTACATTCATGTTAACTGAACCATTTTGCACCATATACATTGATACAATAATGATGTATTTATTAAAGCCCATCATTAATTGTACCCTAAAGTCCTTACCTCTTGGTGATGCAGTTCTAAAGCAGGTTCACTGAGCTTACTGAGTCTACTTTACAACTGACCACAACCATAAACAAGTGTGCCACAGTAAACGCTGCAGCTGCTGTTGTTACTTGTCGACTGGCATTGAGACAAAGTGTCTCAATTATAGAATGAAGAGAGCAGAGATAATTAGAATTGTTTTCAGAATCCCGGTGACTGACTTTGGCAATTCAGAAATCACAGCAGAGTGGAATAGCTAAGCATGTTAATGGAGCTGCTCTTGTTTTTGCTAGAGTCCACTTTGAGCACAGGAAAAATCAATTCTGCACCTTGTCAGTGTTTTAAGATCGGGGTGTCCTTGCATGCTGCCCAGTGTGTGAATTCTTTTCATCCTTTGCATCAGCTCAAACCACAATTTGATTATTTAACTACTATTTAGCCTTAATAAAATGATGATGGTGTTGGTAAAATTTGCATTTCCATGTTTTCCTTGTTGAAAATGTTGAAATTGTGTTGAAATTGCATTTATTTCTAACAATTTCACAGAACGAGTTTTTTGTGACAAGCACTTTAAAACTTCTGGGAATGAGAATCAAGGTGTTTTATTTGACAAGCATTTTCCTTATCAAATGAAAGTAAATACACTTGATGTAGGTTTGATTAATGTGAGGCAAATCTCTGTTTACTTCTAATAATTGAGGTGTGATATTTAGCTCAGTTTGCTTCACACAGAGCTGTCAGCCTCATAAAACAGGAGATCAAGTGTTTGTTTCATTTAATCTATTGATATCGCTATCCGAGGGAGCAGAACTGCCTAGCTAGAGACTAGAGAGTGTGAAAATATGATGTAGTAAAACATTGTGGAGTCCCTACTTGTACAGCAGCCTCTGCTTGAGTTATGTCCCTGAAAGTGGTGACTGTTAGGAATTTCTTGCACCTTTGAGTCTGGTTTTGTCGTTATGAAGGTCACGAAATGATTAGATTTCTTTGCTGAGCCATTGTGGAGCATGAGGTGAATCACAGAAACTATTTGACATGCAGTTAATCTGTGTGACACTCTCCCTGACGTGAGAATTGAGCCTAAGCAGTGAATGTTTAGATATCCACAGCGAGTGACAATCTGCAATGCTTTATTTTTGTAATATTTAACCATTTAATTTACCGTTGTCCTAGCAAACTACTGTTTTGACTAGGTTTGCATGAAGCAGCAAAGGCCTTTGTTCATTATAAAGTAATTTTCAGTTAAAACAACTCGCTGCCAGTCAGGCTGAATGTAAACATCACTATGGATTAAAGTGCTCGCACACTGAAATACAGTTCCGTGTTTGCCTCCAACAATAGGGACCAGGTTCAATGAAAACACACTGGTATTTTTTTGTATATAGAGTAAATACATACTTTCTTGTATCTGGTTAGATAAGAAATGCTGTTACTGAAATCGTTTTAGTTGCACAAGATGCAGAAAGACTTATTGCTCTGTTTTGATAGACTGAACTGTCTTGTTCATAAATGTAAAAATACTGGTCCTGTATCTCGGAAACTGTGTAGTCTGCCTGCTCAAACATTGTTAGACATTCTCTGTAATTGCTCACATTCAGTGTCATTATAGCTGTCCAGATAACAAACATAACAACATTTCTAGCATAGCAATGTGATTCACTGTCTCTGTCGATTTGTGCAGGGATTTCTGTTATCCTAGTTAGCAGGTAGCATTTATGAAAGAAAAAAAAGACTCTGGTGTGGACACAAGTTGTTCTATGAATGGTCCATCTTGATGTGAGAATGGATATAGCATTCCAGATGCTGACGACAGCTGGCTTTTATTAAAAGAAAATGTGACATTGTTGAATTTGTTTCTCCACCTTAACCCTTTTAATTGACAACTGCCATGGAGAGAGATACAGTTTGAGGCAATGTTGTGTGAGAGATTTTTAAATATTTTTTTTTGCTGCGTCACATTCAAGCCTGGACATTAAGACCTAATTAGCCAGAGAGCAATCTGCATATTTCACACTTGTTTAGTTACTGCTGGCATGAGTCATACAGCTGCCAGTCCAAGAGATGCAGGAAGCTGCTGCAGCCAGGGATAAAAGACCTTTTGGCAATATTGGTGATATTTTAAATTAACCCATGTGCTTTTAGGGCATATCAACCAAAAGTGACCTCAATTAGTTTCTAATTTAAGTGGAACATAATCTTTCTAAAGATAGAACAGACACATATTTATAAATTGTACCACCAACAAAATCATCTTTGTATTGCATACATACATGAGACATTCATGCATTCCAGTGATGTGACACTTGGTGACTGAGTTCCTGTTGTTGACATGAGGATATTGGCTGGCCCACAGATTTGTGATTTCCATCACCTGGATTGACTGGGTACATTTCTGTTTTAGTAATCAGCTCAAGCACCCAATCCTATTACATGTAGGGTTACAATGGGGCTCTCTCCTGATAGGCACCTGCCTTTTAAATGGCCTGCAGAGAAAAGGAAGTACACAGAGAGCCAACACTTGCAGTAAAGAAACTAGTGTGTTTTGTTTGTGTTTTTTGAGTTTGCTGAAGGCAATGATAGAGACTGTAAAGTCTGATGGCTGCACGGACAACAGGCGTAGTGCTACTTAGTGCTGCTTCACACTCTGTGTGTTGGCCCAGCCCAAGTGCTGGTGGATATCTGTCACTGTTCAACCAGTCAGTGCTTGTTTGATAGACAGAGCCACAGCTATGCAAGGCATGTAGTTGAGGTTTTGGATGTGTTAAAATCTCCTCTGTCAGACTCTTCACTATATCTCTGCAAGACGATTTAATGTGACTTGGGTGAGACACATTTTAGTCCTTAATAAGATTTGGAGCATTGGGAGCAGAGATGAGGCAATTATCATTATGATTGCATATGTACTTCAACGAAAGAAACTTCCTAACAGGGTGTAAGTGTTTATGATTGTAATTATAGGATCAACAACAACAAACAAAGGCCTGGATCAGTGGGCGTGCCAGTAAATATACATTTATACACTATTTATTTCTAATTGAAAGTATTTTCTTAAAATTCAAATAAAAATGGAATAAAACAGTGATTTCTGTCATTCTTTGGCTACATTATGTTAATGATATAGACAGAAATGGTTCTCACCAACATAATCATACTATGAATTCGTCATGTCCAAACATGCCTGGTTTGAAAGAATATTTAATTTATACCTGAACTGAGCAGCTGTGTAATTACTTGTTCTGTATTGTGACATACAGGTCTTGAAACATATGTTATCTATTAAAAGCTGATGTTTTTGACAAAAGAAAAAACTAATGAATATCTTCGGAATTCCATGTTTTTGGGCAGTTGCCTGCATTTATTAAAATGTTTATACAGCCCTGTCTCTCACACGTATACAGGAAGCAAAAATGGCCTAATGAGCACTATATTCTAGTCTCAGCCTAAGAGAGTTTCAGAACCTTCTTTATTGACAAACCTCATAATCTAATCTCTGTTTTATGCACAGATGGTGTTCCAAGCAGTCACATGCAGAAAATAACACTGTGCCAGGTCCAATTTAGTTATGTTCTACAGCAAATCGTCCAGAAATCGTTTTCCCCCGTCGTTTTTCCTGTACTGTTGATGCAGAATCAGCCTTATGTGGCCCCTGTGATAGATAGCTGAATGAAACTGGATCTGTGAAAAAAGGACAAGCACTCTGGGAGTTGCACAGCCTGCATGCCTTTCGCTCATCGGGGCACTCA
Source organism: Anabas testudineus (assembly GCF_900324465.2). Lineage (NCBI taxonomy): Eukaryota > Metazoa > Chordata > Actinopteri > Anabantiformes > Anabantidae > Anabas > Anabas testudineus. Next base: position 14,759,634 of record NC_046612.1, read on the forward strand.
CTGGGACATTTCCTCAGTGGGGCTTTTTCAAAAGGGGCTTGCGCTGCAGATACAGCAAAGGGCAGTACAGTAGGTCAAATGCTGATAGAGTTACAACTTCTCCTTTGTGGAGGTGTTGAACAAATTAGACCTCACAACTGCTTACCCAGTCAAACAGGGGCAGCTGCATCTCTCCACCCTCCACCAAACCCTGCCCCTGACTGTTGTTCCTTCGGGGAGCCATCTGTGAAGAATAAGTAGGCTCAGCCATCAAGTCATTGCTCAAACAGTTTTACCTCTGTCACTGCTGGGGGGGATGCATATGAATGGCCACTTAACAGAAGCAGCGTGAACTCTGTGATCTACCTGCCTTTTGAACTGTTGTTCAAATGAGAGCTGAGTAATAGTAGGTAGCACATAATGACTGCTGCTTTGTCAGTCAGTGGGAACAGTCCAACTTTAAAGACTAGAGACATCTGGACTATAACAGTCAGATACAGTTATTGTATTTTACCATTATCCCGAGATAGAACTGGGCTTATGAACAGGGCCTGGCATGCAGTGCCTTAACAAGACAATATATTGAATATTTCCTTGAGCTCTTCCATTCTAAAGAGATTAATTTAATTGTATTCTAACACAGCAGTGAAACTGAGAACATGCTGATATCCCCACACAATCTCTTTTGATGCTGTCAGTATTTGGAGAGGCTTCAGGATTTGACTTCTAAAGGCCACCAGAATGGGCTGTATTGACACAAGGCTAATAGTCTAGGGATCCAAAATGGATTCTTAGTTTGCGTTTAATAGCTGTGCAAGTCTACTCTGTAATTATAATTTTGCAAGTGTAATACATACAAGTGAAAAATAATAATAATGATCTGCATGTTTCTAATGTTTTTATCAAGTCTCCAATTGACTTAATTGTATTTAGAGTAAGAGAGGTTTTTGAAAAATCTTTATTAAATCTTTATTATCTTTAATCTCAGAGCAGTTTAGTTTGTCATTTCAATTGTAGTGAAGGTTTTGTTTTTCAAACAGTGTCCTCAGCTGCTTGTGGATTCTGAGAGGGCTGCAGCCTATGATTATTTTCATTACTGATTTCATTATTAACCAGTTATTTTATCAATTCATCATTATGTCAAAAATGTCATAGTATAGCAGAAAATGTCTGTTTATATTTCCCAGTGCAATAGCAATATGATAATCATTGCAGCTTTACATTTTAATCAGGGATGAAATTTGAGGTAAATCATTTTATTAGCGATCTTGAATATAATGCACTGTTAAAATTAATACAATACAATACAATGTTAAGATCTTTTCAGTTTTCCAGTGTATACTGTTGTGCTGTATTTTTTCAAGTCTCTGCAGCACAAAGAGAATCATCAGAATTCATCTTGTTTGAGGCAGTATTGATCTCATCACCCTCACCACCACTCCAGAGTCTTTTGTGCTCGGGCTTCCTTATCCTTCACTTTCTTTATTGCAAGGGCAGATGAGAACTACAGATGCAAGTGTTGCAAGATGCAATTATTTATCTACAAGCAGTGAGCTGTTGGAACAGTAGGCTTTTCAAGATTAGATTTTCAGAAAATTAGCTCTTCATCTGGTACCAGTTCATCCTCATGTTTCATCCTCACCATAAACACTTTTACAGGTTGTGAGAGTTAAAATGAGCCACGGGTCTATAAGTACCACACATTCTTCATGTGAGAAATGGAAATAGAAATAGAATATCCATAATGTGCAGTGATATGTTTACTTCCTAAAACAGAGTGTCAGAAGTATCAAGTACTTCATCTGCTCATTTGGATGATGTCTTATAACCGTGTATAATTTGTTCTAGCAGTTGTTTATAATCAAAGAAAATGACTAGATGAAGATGCCTGAGAGTGCTGCTTATATGTAACATTGTATGTTTGCTGAACAGTAAACTACGGTTTGGAAAGTAACGTTAATTCTTTATTATTTTTCTGCTAATTTTAAGAACCTCCATTATACCTCGATGGTGCTGAAGGCGAGCACTAAAGAGCAGTAATAGTACAGATGTAGCTGCCAAGACAAATTGCAAATATTTTATTTGCTCATAGGGGAAACTCAATATGCTCACATAAAAAATTCCCTAGCATAATTTCAATGTAGTGGATAACTTAAAAAAAACTTATTTTTTTTTAAGCTACTCATTCACAATGAGCACAAACAACAACAAGATAATGTTCATTGATGCTTACCTTAGTTTTTTTCCACCTTTTGCAGTCACTCTTGTATTTATCCAAAATTTCAGTTCAGACAGTTATCGATATTAAAGACGTTCTACAGTATATTCTACATTGAATAATGCACGCTTGTGCTTTGAATTAGGAATTAGGTCAGAAACCTTCGTTTCTTGAGATTCCATTTTGAAGACCTGGGATAACAAGATTTCTTTTTTTATTCACACTAATCTGCAGGATGTATGGAACATGATGACCTCTGGGCTATACTGTGTAAGCAAACACAACAAACTGGTGTTCTCCTGGAACATACACTGATTCATTTGTGTTTTAAGCTCCTCTGTTAATGCGAGATTACCATTGTGCTCTTGAGTTGAAAAGGCACGGCTCCATAAACCATGTGGGGGTGTGTGAGGCCAGCTACTCCTTATTTATCAGCAGTGACACTATCAGCGGTGCCTTGTGAAAAGAGAGCCAGTCATTCAGAACAGTGGGGCCACCTTGGCTGTCAAAGCAGGATTTAGGCTACGTTTCCCATGGTTGCCATGACAACTGTGGGAAGTGATTATGAAGAGAGGGTTTCGGAGCAGTGCTGTTACACCAGTGTGTATTACCATAGTGGTTTGCGCAGTGATCATCAGAGAATTACTGGCTCATGATCAAATGATTTTTGTGTGTGGGTTTTTTACCCATTGGATGCTCTGTTCTGTGATGCTAGTAGAATAATTATTTTTACATCTACATTATTAGATTAATAGAACGTAGATTAATATAACCCTTTCCTTATTTCTTTCTAGGGCAAAATGTGTTTAAATGGGACAACAACGAGTACACCGTGAGGATTCTCTAACCCTTGCCCCGGAGTCCCAACCGTCTGAGAGGGTGTCGGACCTCACTGAGGCAATCCTGGGCCGTTGGCACTAAAATGTCCCTAAGTGGTGGCACTGCAGGCGGGAAAGGTGTGGACTCTAATGCGGTGGACACTTATGACAGCGGGGATGAGTGGGATATTGGTGTTGGAAATCTGATTATCGACCTTGACGCTGACTTAGAGAAAGATAAACTTGAGATGTCTGGTACCAAGGACGGCATGGCGGCACCACCTAGTGCAGTGGCACAGTTGCCAGACAACATCAGGTTTGTTAGTCCAGTGTCTGGCGCTCAAGGCAAGGAAAGCAAATCTAAATACAAGCGCAGTAAGAACTCTAAAGACAGTAGTAGCAAAGCTTCAGCAGGAGATGGAGGCAAAAAAGAAAATACAGGACGGACTCAAGGGGAGCCAACAGGCACAGCAGTGAGTGCAGGAGCTGCTGGTAATAATTCCAGCTCTGGGAAGAACATGGAAAAAGGGGGCAAAGCCTCCAGAGGTGTTCTGAGTGGGAAAAAGGAGAAAGATGGGGCTAGTGGGAAAAGTAAGAAGGACAAAACAGATGGAGCCCCAGTTGTGGCAATAGGTGCTGCAGAGAAGGACGTTGTGTCTCAAGCTCAAGTTGCTTTGGGGAATACTCGTAACACATCCTTTGAGAACACACAATCAACAGACTTGGCAGAGGCCAATCAAATGGGGAATATTGCACTTGAACCTGTTGGGATAGTACAAGCATTGACCGCAAAAACTGAACCAGAAGAGGTGGAAAATGGTAATGGCGAATGCAAGACTTTAAAGAAGGTGAAAAATGAAAAGGTAAGTGTTTCCTGTTCTCTCTATTTGATGCTACATGGACTTGTTTGTTTTGGTATATGTAATTGTACCACTGATTAGACCTATATTTGATCATATTCTGTTATATTTTTGTTTGTCAAATGCAATAATTTATTGGGGATGCAACATGATCCCATGCTTGTTGGCCTGCTAGTATGATTTTGGAGTTTTCTAAAGAGTATAACAATGTAGTTTTACACTGAACTTATTTTGAACAAAGAGAGTTGTTGAAGTGTATTAGAAACAAGAGTGCTCGACCATTGAATGGTTTGTGAGTCTTGTTGAAACAATACTGGAACTGCTAAGGCTTAATAAGAGCGAACCCTGTTGAATTTGTGCATTGTGATAGTCATTTACTACAGGCTCAGAGATGCACTCTATTCCCAGAAGCTGTCGGACATGTGATGCATAAAAAGACCTACTGCTGTTTTCTCTTTTATTACCACACGGTAAATAAGGACACCCTTGATGAATATGATGCTGAGACCAGCTTCAAGCAATAGCCCACAGAATGGGGTTGTTTTTCCCCTTCTTGAATATTGTGCTATACATGAGCCAGTATAAACAAATACTAAGACTATGGTAGACAGTATCAGCCATATACATCAAATTACACTTGTGAAGTTAAGTGAATGTCATGTTGTTTTCCAGTTTATTTTCACACATTTTCAAGGCTGACATAGTCATACAAGAGCAATACAAAGATCCATGAAGCTATTTACCCACACTTATCTTGTTCACTCATGGAGTTGATCTATCACTCAATCTATTGTATGCCTCATAGCAGCCTTTTCATGCTCTTGCAGTATAAAAGACAGCAGAGCAGGGAGGCGCTGAGGACTGTTTTTGTCTGTCATCGTGTTCCATTCTTAATCCCACAAGCCCCAGCAATGCCTAGTGGAGCAGTGTGTGGGGGAGGGAGCTGGTGCAAAGCACGCCTTCGTCGTTTTTCCTGCTGCTCTGAACGTGGTATGGGGGATGGGCTGCGAGGAAGCCTGTTTGATTCCTTAAATCCAGGACACCCAGTCATAAACACGAGCTGAGGAGTCTCCTTGGACAGGCTGCTATAAAAGGAGATTTCAGGAAAGTTTATGCAATCGTAATGTACTTAGAATAAAAAAAGCTTTTGAGGGAGAACCACAAGAATTGGATGATTGCAGTGATTAAAGGAGAGAGGTCACAACTGCTTCGAAATAGCTTAGTGGAAAAGCGTATCCTTGAAACTGTGATGAACAAAAGGATGTGTTTATATTGCAGTACACAACATCTCTGACTTGAAGAGCAGTATTTTAGTTGGCAATCCCTGTTAATGGATGTGTTACAAATTAATTTAACGAACAAGAAAAAAGCCTCTGGATGCTGTACACAAAAACATCTGTCATTTGGACTATGTAAGTTGAACATGGAAACTGGAATGTTCCACCACATAAGGAAATGTGCGAGGGCAAGGTCAAGTCTTACAGCAGTAGTAAAGATGGATTCAATCCTGATGTTTACAACACAGAGGCTGATCCTACCACACATTTGAATGATCACAGTCATCTCATCTAATTTTTTAACTTAAAGAAAAAAAAAATGGTAATAGCAATGAGAGAAAATCTGGATATAGTAAAAGAACGGCTAAGTTTTATGAAGACGGCCTTTAATTTCTTTAAGTGTTGTTCTGCAGACGCACCCCCCCAAATCAGTTCTTAACAGTATTAAACTTCTGTTGCTCTCTTTGTGTTATGTAATAATTTTATAAAGGAACCTAAAAAAGTAACATGCAGCTCCAACTGGGTTTGCTATGCTAAAGTCACTGTGACACTGTTCATTTGGATTAATAGGTGTTGGCTTTTCAACATTTACAATTACTGTAGCTAGTGTACAAACAGTATTTCACATGTTCCATAAACTGGGACTGTGCTGCCTCTATAGCAGATTTTCCCACTGGTAACAGTAAAAGCAGACAATGCTGCAAATGACTATGTTTCACTACCACTAACTAGTGTTTCTCATCACAGACTAGCCGCAGTAGATAGTAGATAGAATCGGTACTGACCTGCGGCAGAATCAGGAAACCCTCTTCCTTATCTGTGCAATGTTGAACCAGGTTCAGAATTCTCTAAATGGTCTGTGTGGCTTGTAAAAACACAGAAAAACTGTAAATAGTTATTTATTTATACAACACTATTACTTAGGAAAACACTGTTGGGAAGTACATTTGTTACCCTCATTACAAGCGCTGAAAGAACTACCTGTTCCACGTCCTTTGTCATCTGAACATTAATAAGTACTTGTCTCACTTGCGATCTTGTTCTCCATTGTAGAGGTGTAATAGTGAGGTTACATTGTCTATGTCCTAAGTTAAAGCTCCCTAAAGCATTGGCTCTCAGAAGCTGAATTAATCATCTCTACTTCTTTCGTACAAGTGCTAACCACCTCTGAGTGTGTCTCACTCTCCCACCTCTCATTATACAAATCTAGAAGAGCAAGACATACGTCAGCTGCTTCGATGTGCCACTGGCCTTGATAAATGGAGCAGCTCTCACGGAAAATTACATTTGCAATGTTACTTTAAAATGGGGGTGAGAGAGGAAAGGCTGTGTTAGAGTGGAAAAAGCATAGCTACTGCTCTGTATTGCTGGTGATGTCCAGCTCAGGGAGAGGAAGGATCTCATGAGAGCTAGTTTGAGTTCTTTTTTTTTTTTGTCTGCCCTCCTGCCGGACTGTTGCTATTGTGTTACAGTATTTCTTTTAAGTAGTGCCAGCCCTTTTTTAATTATCTCGAATAGAAGACAAGCGATTTATTTTAAGAAGATGAACAAATTACACCAAGACGCCAACTAGAAAATGAGGCTTTTAGCTTACCTGTCCATGTTCTAACATGGCAATTACTTTAGTCATAAGCAGAGTTGTTGGTTTATTAACAGAACAATTAAAAGACAAAATTAAAAATAAAACAAAACCAGTATTTCTCAGATCTGGTGTATTAGACTAGAGAGTAGTGAGGTGCCTGTAAGATTGTTAGTACAAGATGTAAAGGAGAGCTAACAAGGAGTAGCATTTAAATCTTACCTAAACAGCACTCTATGCAGACATTGATGTATTAAGCTGCTAGTATGCGCTGTCAGAACTCATTGTCAGATGGTTGAATAGCTTCAACCCCAACACACACACACACACACACACACACACACACACACACACACACACACACCTTTCAGACATTGGCATGGGGGAGTCTGCGTCCATCCATTTCTGTAACTATGAAACCAACCATCCAACATTCACACCCACTTCATGCTGTGATTGTTCAGCTGTGCAGAGAGATGAGAAAGGTGGCAGGGTTTGAGCTTCTCTCTCTCTCTCTGTTTTTATTTATTTCATTTGTTAAACAGCTATTGTTGCTTGTACAACTGAGTGCAACACTGTGGATACATTCCCAGAGCTATAAGCACTTTATTTCGAATGTGGTTGGACAGAACATCTTACACAGTAGTACAAGCAAAACCACGCCTTACACATATCAAGAAAGGGATTTAATCTGGGTTTGGTCCCAGTATGATGATGGCAAAATGGCATAAAATAATATAATGCAAGTCACAATGTATCAGTGAATAAATTGGTTATCACCTTGTGTTTAGTATCATCAGTTTTAGTCAAATAACATAATATGATCAATGTTTTAAGTCCACAGAAAGTTGATAAATGATTTATCTCCCAGCACTGGTTCATTGCTGTTTCTGCATTGTTGCCTCTGTCTGTTGTTGAAGCGTTCACCCTCAGGGAGTCCCTCACTACTACAGGAAGAAAACATTTGACACTAATTGTTTTCCACTTCTGCCATTAGCTGCTGCCTTCACACTAATCTGAAATACTTGAAGCTTGTAGACAAAACAAAACACTAGACCACATGAAGTAAAAATCTAATTAAAAATGGTAAAACTTGATTTTTTTACCCCCAACACTTTCAACTCATCTTATACTGCTCCATCTGTTTTACGATGACTGCATCTTGCATATTTGTAGCATTAATTTCTGACAATGTGCACAAACAATCTGCCAAATCAAAGCTTGCTAAGCGTAGGTACTATGATACGTATCTAACTGCGTAGTTAACTGCATATATTTCGCCAGCCTAAATCCAACTGTCTTGTGTAATCACATGCTTCGAGAAAGCAAAATGCTGATATTTTCAAATGTCACTCTTTAATGTTCATGGCATACAGTAATCAGCTGCTGATAGAGGTCTGGAAAAAGACACAGCTGCCAAAAGTACTTGGTTTAGTTTTTGTTATTTGATAGGATTAGCTGTTTTTTCCCCTTTTTAATTGCAGGAAGACCAGTCACTGGTAATAATTATTAATAAATATATTAATGACTAGATGAGACAGACTTGTGAACAACCGATACCCTAAAAATCATATTAAAGAAATGTTAAAATATAAAATTCACCAGATTCCTTAGACCACACAACAAACCACAGATTCAGATGTTGTGAGCGATGTTGAGTTTCGTGTTGTTACACAGGAAATCCTTGTTGGCTTTTTGTTCAGGAATATTTAATACTGGGATAAAGTCTTTCCAGCAACAAAATTCTGCCTGTAGTCACCTTGACTTTACGGACTGGTTAGCTTGATTCGTGTCCCATCTCTCCACTTCCTGAAGGCTTTGGGATTTTCTGTCACTTTTGATCATAAGTATGAAGTAAACTTGCTTTTACCACAAGTGCCGTCAGGAATAATGGAAAAGAACTGTGGTTGGATTGAGTGCGACTGGTCTTTTTCTTCAACTGTGGGTTTGTTTTTCACATGTTTGTCCAATCTCCCTAAAAAGCAGTTTCACTTTCAATTATGTTTTTACTTACAAATGCATTGTTGTCAGGACCTCAGGGCATGGAATGCATTCATATACTTGATCCTTGAATTGTAAATAGTGATCCTACAACACATGTTTTCCTTAACATACCTTCTTATTCAACATAATTTATTTTGTGTGTACTGGAGATCAGATTGTCTCGAAATATACTGTAACACAAAAAGAGACCAGATTTCCCTTTTGATGCATTTATAAAAATAATGACTAAAATATTCATGATATAAAGGGGGTTCAAATCTGCAGTCTGGCCTTCTTCCCCTTGAAACTTCATAAGGATTTTAACGTCAGTTTTGTTCTACATACTTCATTTTACGTTCTGTTTTAAATAAAAACATTGTATTAAAACACAAAACTTAATTAACAATTGATGTGAGGGTTTTCTACAGGGACACAAAACATGGCGGACTACTTTCGCAAAAAGCAATTGCTTATCTGTCAAACAAAGCCTATGTCATGCTTTGTCTTTTCTTTCTCAGTCCAAAGCTTTCCACGAGGTGTGTTGTGCAGTGTCTGGATCAGCTTGCTATGAGGGAGGCATGTGTGGGGGGAAGGGAGCAAAGGCTTGTACAACTAATTCAGCTCATGAAAGACTTATGCAGCAAGAGCAGCTGTCTTCCATTGTCAGCCTGCAAATTTCCAGCGTGCCTCATTTCGCCTCTCAATGCGTGAGTAGCAAGAGAGCAGGGGAGGGGAGAACAGAGACGAAACAAACCAGAATCAGAAGAAAAAAAAAAACAAGCAGGGAAAGACTTTCATTGCACTAACTTGATGTAGGCCTAGTTTTGTTTCTTCTATTTAAAACTGTGGTGGATGTCGGTTGAACCATAGTCTAATAATAAACCATGAGTGTATTCAGTGTGCAGTATGCAGACAGATAAAAAGGACTGTGCTGTGGTGAGAGGGAAGAGAGGGCATGTGAGGGGTAAGAGGAAGAGGAGGAGGGCTGCCTGAGATTAGGAGAGGAGGGAGGGTTGAACAGTGTTATGAATGGATAGAGTCTTTAACCCCCCAACACACTGAATAGTTTGTCACAGGCTGCTGCGGCTGTATGTGGAATGAGAGGAGCTGGCTGAGAGCTCTTGGATTCCTGAATCCTTGAGGCATGTGGTCTGATTAGCAGAACAAAACCCACACAGTGGGGAGGAGCAGACATGGTTTTTTCCCCCCTCGACTGGAATTTTCTACCAACGAGAGAAGAGGTGGCTCAAAGTTTGTACTGCCTAGATGAGGTTGTAAAAGAGTTGGTAGACTGTTTGGGGATTTCTCACTTGTTTCTGGAGGCTTTGTCTCTGCACAGTTTCCATTGTTTTGGCCATGTGAGAAGAATTTCCACCACTCAATCCTTTGGTTATAGTAGTCGACCCTTGAGGTTTTCTAATGCACATATTGAAATAATTATCAGTATCAAAACAGGTTTGACCATGAAGAACTTGATGAGAAAATGTTTAGTCCAAGAGCTTAACTGCTCATGAGAGGTTTTTAGCTTAACAAAGAGGAAGTTAACAGCAAGGCAGTGTTCGAGCAAGAGTGATTACAGAGAAGATTACGTTCCCTCCCCCCATGTTTTTCTAAAGGGATTGTTTGCAGCCAATTTGTTAAATGACACAAGTTCAGAGAACACTGTCACTGATGTGATTTTTTTTTTCACTTTTATTAATTTATTTAAAATTTCATTGCACCAGTGAGTGTTTCTTATTCCGTCTGGTTCTTGTATATGCACTCCTGACAGTGTCTGGAGAATTAGGTCTGGACATTGTGTGGAGTTGTCTGTTCACACATGCAGCACACAGCAGGAGATGGTCCAGGCCAGTGCATTCTCACTCAAGGAAATGGTCTGTTTGGTTTTGTTGAGGGATACTGGCTGGGTAGAACGTGCACTTGGCACGACGCAAGACAAAAAGTACACAGCGGAAATCAATTGTGTTTTCAGCACATCAAAGTAGAGCCTGTGGGATGATTAGAAACAACGCCTTATATATATTTTTATATATATATGTAAATACCTCTGGTTTCCTGAAGGAAAGAAGCGCGCACCAACAACAGAAGGCATGGCATAGATCTCTGAGATCTGTAGATCATTCTGATGTTGTGCCCACAACGCATGATGGTATGTGAACAGTAAAGCTGATGACAAAGCTGCTGTCTGGTAAAAAGCAAGTATATCCCCAGCCTTACTTGAAACACTGTGCAACTTGAGTCTGTGGTAAATCAAATGTCCCCCTGTGTGCAGTTGTATCTGCCACAATTTAAAGCTGAGGATATCAGAGCTGCAACATAAAGGCAAATATAGATTCTTTAGATAGATTTGCTTATTTTCCTGCAAGTTCTTTGTCATTCTCTTAATATGGCCCCTCGTCCACTTTCATCTGGCCTCATAGCTTTAAATTAATCTACCATCTACCACAATTTAAGTAGCAAATGGATAAATGCTTACTTGTGTTTGGGTGCACTGGGAAATAAAGAATGAGATCGAGTCTAAACAAAAACATAGTTGACTTAATGTGTTTCCGCAAACAAACTCCATGTTTTATGCCCGTATGCACACATGCAATTAGAACTTTTTTGACTGGAACATGTAGTGTTGTCTGACAAAACATCTTCTACTGGGACACTGGAATAAGACACCTATGTCTGTCTGTCTGTCTAGTCTTGATGGGACAATATACTGGATCCAGATTTTTTTATTTTTTTATTTTTTGGACGTGAAAAGAAAAGCTGCTTCAGACATACAGCAAGCTGAGGCTTGCTACTTGGACTAGTCAGATTCTTAACTCAGTCCTGTGCACAAGCTCTCAGTGTGTGATTATCTATAATTGGCCTAAAAATACCACTTGACTGGTTCTATAGCCTTTGGGAAAACAAGTATACACATTTGTGGCTTCTTTGACTACTTCAGTTTTGGGTACTTGAGATGAAGTTTCATGGGAGTGTAAGGAGAAGACAATAAACTGTTTATGTATCTTGTCATTCATTATTAAAAGAATATTGCTATAGTTTATAGTTTTGCAAAGCATGCTTTTGTTAGTCTTCATTTAAAGAATCTGAATATGGAAATGTTGTGTCAGAGCCCCACATATGGATATTTACTTTAGGAAGTTATGAGATGGTTTTGTTTAGTGGTGTAAGTTGTTTGTTTTTTAGCTGAGGAGGTTCTCTGGTCTTATCGCTCTCATTACATTTTGCTAGATGTCTAATGCCTGTCTGCCAAAAATAGAGCAGTGATCCACATTTTAGCATGAGAAATTGCCGCCGCGAGTTAGATCATGTGTGCGCCCTCCTCTGCTCCGTCTTGCCTACGAGCCAAACTGAGAGGTCAGCCTTGAGTGCAAAGCTTTTATATGAGCTTTTCTCTAATCCAGTGACTATCGCGCCCATTTGGAGCATAATTGAATATCATCTGTTTAAATATAAAATATCTGCCTCTTGTATATTAAAAAGAATTAAACAATATAGAGTTTCTCTTTCTTTTAGAGGTCTGGTGCGTTGTCTGTGCATGAGCATACATGCTTCCAAGCTTGGAAGTACAGATCTGAGATGAAAGGATTTTCTTTCCTATTCTAATCCACACAGACAGCTAGGCCCTTATGATTATTCCCGCCCCCTTCTCTCCACTCATCTCTTTGAATGCAGAGCCTTTCTAATTCACCCTAAAAAGGGTTTCCAAAGGGGATTATACCGCTGGTTGAAATTAAAGGGAGAACACGTTCGTCCTTTGGGACCAATGTCAAACATTTGTGAGTCGATGGATGCCTGCACAGTGCATAGTATAGGACTGAATTTATAACAGTTGTAATTCGTTTACATTTGTCAGGGCTATTTTCAGTGCTATTGAAAAGAACTCACTTTTGGAATTGGTTGATGGTGTATTCATGACATGTTTGAGATTATCAGTTATGTGGATGCTGATCCTTTTTTGGTCAAGAGGTGTTAACTGCAGCACCACAATATACTCACACCTTTTACTGTGTTTAAAGTGCTTTCCTGTAAAACTGTATATGTTCTATTATTCGGTTTATACAAATTGTAATTTTTAACAAGGACATTTAATCCTCTTTATAATATAAAAGTGACTTTTATTGATATCCTCTAAGAACATCATTAAAGTTGACAGTTATGGGGAGAAATTATGTTCCAGTTAATTTAAGAGTGCTTGGAGCCCTACTCTTTTTATTCAGCAGTATTTACTTAGATTTACATTTTCAGCAAGGCATGACACTCATGAGTATTACACTGAGGCCATTCATGTTAAACATGTTGGGAGGAGAGTGTTTGAGAATGTGGCAAAGCATCTTGTCGCTCACTGACCTGGAACTCAGTCCAACAACTTAACGCTTCATCACCACCGAATCCCTTAAATCCTCACCCCAATGTAATGCTCTTCAGTATAAATAAACAAACTATATGTGAATTACGTCTATATAAACTGTAACTGAAGTTCTGCTTTGCTGCCAAGTCCATTGAAACTCAATGACATGGAACTATTTGACTTTGGCATCAAGTGCTTGGTCGCTGTTTATATTTTTTAAACGTATGCAGTTGGTACTGGCTCCTCGATCAGGGCCAGACTTGCAGAGCATTAAAATAACAATATATAGACTTAAGATGTTATTGTAAGAACAACTATAGAAACCAGTTTTACACTGCAGATGACTCCACCAATATTAACTTCAAAGTGTATGTTGAGTCTAGGACATATCTTCTAATTTACTAAGCTATTTGTGGGCTTTTCTATAAGCTAATTGTGAATCAAATATAAACAGATATTTGCAAGTTTACTCCTTTATTTCTTCTGTTAGTCCAACCAATTATCATTTCTTATAACTGCAAACTCTCATTTTAGAACAGATCACTGTGGTGCATATATTATTTGCATTTGCACAATTTACTGCATTAAGAGCTTTATGTGTCACATGTGAAAATGTAGGTTGTCCCCTGCTTATACTTCTCTTCAAAAATTGGTTGTGTGCCAATGACTTTTATAGTCTCCAGTGTATGAAGGTTTGATTTTCTTGTGCTGTTTCCATTCCTTAAACAAGAGTACCACATGTATCAAAGTCACCCCTGCCACAGCAGAGTTGTCTTATGAATGCTGATATGCTCAATGGAGACTACATCAGTGTCCTTGAATACACAAGCATTGCATTATCTGTTGTAGGGAGAAAACGAGTCACCTGTCAAAACAACATTCTTCCTATCTTTGAGTGGTTTTGTCCCATCCCTGTTTAAGACCCATTTAAACAGCAGTCTTGTAAGTTTTTTTTTAATTTATTTTAGATAGATAAGACTGTGCTGTGTGTAGTAATGCTGGGAATCCAGGTGGATATTATTCTTATTTACTGCTATTTTTCCTGGACTCACACACTCAAACCCTGTTTTTGCTATGTTAGTCAAATATTTATGAATGCATTTTATCATCTACACCACTATATCCAAATATCCCAGAAGGACTTCAGGATGTTTGTGCTGTGCGAAGAGTAGAGGTTGTGTGAATAGATCAATAAAGGTGAAGTTAATATGCAAATGAGCTCCTCTTTATAGTGGAGGCTGGGGAGTTGTTTAGTCCTTGGCGATGAGCTGAGCTCACATATTCAATTATGTATCATGGAAGGGGCCTCTCTGTCCATCAGAAAAGCTAAATTGTATTTAATCATATCCATTAGGTTTATGTACCCCTTGAAAAGTGTTATTTTGCTGTTAAATCCCATCATTCAAGTCATATGTCACAATTAGTATAGTATTTTTATAGTTTACAATATAGCTGAGGGTATTACTCCAGATCCTAGTAATTTGCTTATTGCTGAATTTAATGTGCCTAAAAAAAGGTGATAGAAGAAGTCATGGGCATTGTTCCTATGCTGCATGTCTTTCAGACTACTCTTCTGATTATGATTTTGTCCTGATCTGTGTAAGATCAATGTCAAACCCTCTACCTTGGTGTGTTCGCTTGAATATTTTCATATATACATATTCGTTTTCTAGTTGGAAGTCAAAAGTAATCTTGGAAAAAACATCACTGAAATGCCAAGAGATTTTTGAAGAATTTTTAAAATATGCTGTTGTTGAATTATTGATTGAGAACTCATGTCAGATCTGGTATTGGGTATGATTTATTAAGCTTCAAAAAGGAAAGTGTTGGTATAAATGTACTTGGAAAATAGGAGCCAGTATACTGTAGTATAAAACTTTTGTCTGGTGCTCTATAGTTTATTTATTTCTATAAAATCTTATTCTTTAGTACAGCTCAACAACTGTAGCTAAATATAGACACATTTGAAAACACAGCTAAAGACATTTATCTTTAATACATAATGTTAACCCCTGGCTCTTAAGACTGTCAGTTTGGCAGTAAGTCCTCGGGATAAATAAAGATGGAGTTGTCATCTGTGTTTATGGATAGCAGCTGCAGACAGGGAGTATGGAGGAGGGGGACAACAATGACTGCACTGACTGTTGATTTTTATCAGAGCATTAGCAGATTAGGCACTCAAACTAACAAGGTCATCAAACTCTGATGCCTGAGAGCAGCAGACCTCTGCTAATCGCCTGGCAGAGACAGGGAGATTTGGTGTGTTACAGTGGGTTTCACTTTACTTTTTCTCCCTTGACATTACAACAGCCTGACATATTACTGCTTTTAATGATGTGAAGGGCACAGAGATTCCCTACCACTGGCCTCACTGTGATAGCTTATTGTATTTTGCAGACACACCCACACGCACCACTGTTGTTGATTGAGAAAATATCTTAGAAACATTTGAGGGCTCAATTATCTGAATCAATATGTTAATGCAATTGATTTAGCCAATTATATAAACATATTAAATTGCATTGTATGCATAACATCCCAAGTTGTCGCAGTTCCAACTCTCCAAAATGCTGAAAGTGTGCATTTATCAAAAACAACAACAACAACAACAACAAAAAGATCAGTATTGTCAGTTGTGGTTTTCTTAAGAGAGACCTAAGAAAGGCTGCTTTGTAAAACAGAAATGCTCTAAAATTATATCGCATGAGCATCTCACAACAAAACATCCTGGGGCTTTTATATCTTCATATATATTTTCACTTATTATTATTATCTATAAATTTGTAACTAAGATTTCTAAAGAATTAACCCTGGCATTGCTGTAGGAATTAATTTTGTAAGACGCTATGTCATACATGAAATTATGCCTATATTATAAGCATCATCCAGCCTTTTTTTTAAATAGTAGAAATCACTCAAAATGATGCAATTGAGCTTTGGATGCTCTATAGATTAAAAAACTAACTAATCTTTAGATTAAATTGAGAATTGGTAAAAATTGAATATTTTCATTGATAATTGTTAGTTGGTCTGAAACCTTGAAAACATCTGTGAGATTGATGGGAGAGTGGCTGAAGTAGATTTATTTTCAGGTCAGATTGTTTTGTAATGTTTTTTTACCCCAGAAAAACTCGCATAACTCCAGATTATGCCCAAGTCACTTTCAGACTGTAAATATAGAAACAAGTCACAGATATTCCATGTAGATCAGAAGATTACCTGTGATACAGCCATCCCTGATGTACAGTAGTATGCTCTTCTAGTGACACCGCTTTTCAACAATTCTTCCTTCTCACCAGTGTTGAAATGTCATGTGGTGCTATCTATAGCATTCATTGCCCCAAGGTGCATTAAGGTGTAGAAGTCTGTAGCCCTTTGACGCTGTAGTGCAGAAACTAGTGGCACTCAGTAATAGTGCACATCACTGTCCATTAAGACAGACATTGTTCAATAGGAGCTCTGTGAGACAGCCAGCAGTCGAGGTCAATCAGAGTAGCAAGCCCTAGTTGAAGTAGCAGCTTGAGGGACAGCGCAGTGAGTGCGGCTCAAGCACTATCTGCAGAGCAGAGCTCGGTACACTCCTCCACATGTACAGACACATATTTCTACTCCTACAGCCATGACCTTACCCTCCACAACTTTATCAACTGCATTTTTTCTAAGTTGACAAGCCTAGAGTGGATTTTGGAACCTGATCAAAAGATTCCCAGTGGTTATCTGTTGCAGGCATATTTTGTATTTTAGTAGTATATTTAGTTGAATTATTTACAGCTCACCGTATGGCCCAAGTTTACATTAATATCACCCAGTTCTGTAATGTGGATGTGGCAGCCACATTGGATTCTATGTTGTGTATAGTAAGTATAATATTATAGTTTTTCTATTTATTTGTGCCAGCCAAAGAAACACTAAACAATAGAAAGTAATTTGGCATTATCTTGACTTTTTATTTTGTTCATTGATGTCTGGCTTAGGATTGTCTTTCTAATGTTTGGAGAATGCACCACCCACAGAAGAGTGTCAACACAAGGGAAACAGACTAACAGAGAACATCTATAAATAGTTTGAGGTTGGGGGCTCTGGGGAAATCTCAGCCTGAATAACAACTTGTTTTCCTCGTATAGTAAGTGGGACTAGTAAAATATCATTTGTCACTTAGCTGATAAGGTTTCCTGATGGTATTTCTAGGAGCATTTTATTTGTTCGACTGCTTTAAGCTTTTGAATTCACAAAGGTCTGGAGGTTTGGTCACAGCTGTCAACATTATGGTGCATTGTAAACACGGAGTCCGCTACACATGGTGCGAGATCTTTTTCAAGCCTGATCTCAAAGGCTCGGTCAAAGCCTCAGACTTGTAAGAAGTCAGAGTGAATCATTGGTATTTGGGTGGGAATCTGGGTGGCTGAGCTGTTGATGACAGTCTTTCAGTTTGTTGTCAGGTTTCTCTTTGCTGTGAGATAAGATTTATGACTATAGAGGGGGCTGGCGAGAGAGAGAAATCCTCATAGGCTCAGCTTAGCTTATCTGGATTTCTGCTCCCAGTACAGGCTCTCTCCCTGTCGGGCGCAAGTGGGTGACCTTGACAAGAATGTGGCTTATTGTTGTAATGGATACTGTTGTTGTCATCTGACCTATGGTCCAAGTGGGAACATGAGAAATGGGAGAAAGGCGAGAGGGGAGAGAACCAGTATATAGAAAGGATTAAGCTCAAATCTGTCATTGCTAATAACAATATAAGATTTAACATATTCACAATGTAATAAAAATTAATTAGAGGATTTCCTGCTCATTCTAAATTTGAACTGGATATTTTCAATTGAGTCCTACTACCTTAGTTGTAGTAGAGGTCCTTCTTATTTTCATGAGATTTAATGTTTTATAGACAAAATAGCTAATAGAGAAAACATATAAATCTGCAGATTCACAAGTAATTAATATATTTGTTAGTTACATCATTATCTGCTACTATTTTAATAATAAACAATCATTTTGTTTTATTAGATGTTTAGGTTGCCTTGCTTCTTTCTGAAGAGCTTTTAGTCTTCACGATACCCAGCAGGCCACCCCAGTACACTTGAAACCCAACCCCCACCCTGTCATCTAACAAAAAACAGGCATAGGCTCAAGGCTGATCCAAGGAGAGGAAAGGAAGGAATTAGGTTGACAAGGTCAAGCTGAGCCAAGACAAGAGAGAAGTGTACCAAACCACCTGCTGTGTGGAACCGACTGGGCATCCAGATTGTTTGCCTGAGCAATATATCTGAAAATTATGTAGACTTTTCCTCGTCAGAAATGCACTTAATCTTTCCTGCTCTTACTTGTTTCTAGAATTACCATCAGCTAGAGACTTCCCATCTGCTTCTCTTGATATAATGTTAAAGAGAGGAAAGATTTACTTGTAAAGTAACTTGTTTTACCTTCACTGGTCATGCCTTTTGATTCCTAGTTAGTTAGTTTCATGAGCTAATGAATGTAACATTCATGTTTTCAGAGAATGTATCATAATGTCTTGTCTGGTGATCCTGTGAATTTTACTTTATCTGTATCTGTACTGTAATGCATTAATTACATCTAACTCTTCAACTCTTACAACTTGCGTAGCTCAAATGAGCAGTGTATTGGTAGTCTCTCTGTCTTAGCAGAATACAAAGGTTCTGAAGTGGGTATGTAATGTTACGAAAACAAAAAAAGTGCAATCCTAGACTTTGTAGCTGATATGGAAAGCAGGAGTCCCGCTTTAGCGCATAATCATTTGATACTGCAGGTGGCGACATGTAGAAAGTGGTTACTGCACGTTTCCTTTTGAATATTAGTGAACCATGTGAAATTTAAGCAGAGCAGCAGCGGTGGTTCATTATCAAACACTGAGACAAATTAGACTATATATACACTAATTAAGAATATCTTGGGACAACACAGTGTAGGTAATTAATGGGAAACATTAGCATGTAAAGTAAAGGCAAAATTCTACTCATTAGATCCTGTTTAAGTATGTTAAAAGGGACTTGCTAGAGCTCAAACAGGATGTTAGGTTTGCTCTGTTATATACACTTTTGCCATTTTAAAATACACTATATAAAAGCATTTAAAGCATTTTAACATGGTTTTACTATCGTACTCATAATTTATTCAAGTTGTAGTTCAAATTGTTTAAATCTGGTGATGTAAAGATTGTGCCAACAGCACAAGAAATACAAGTATTCAAAAAGTCAGAGGCTATAACATTTCACCAGACATTACTTTAGTTTTCCTTCTAACAGGAGTTGCAGTTTGATAATAGTAGTAGTAGGAGAGCAGTTTTTCCTTTCTGTGACTTGACTGGATAAATTAGACCATTGCTTCCTAAATGAGCAATTGCTAAGCTCTACTTATCTTGGCTGAGTCCTCTACTCTGCAGTCCCCCCTGCCTTCTGTCTTTTTATATCTCTTTTAGTTCTCATCATGTTGCTGGTAGCTGTAAGAATCATCTCTTGATTAATGTATGTTGTCCTTTCATCAGACGTGCAGATATCTCCTCAGGTACAGCCTCTTAGGCTTCTCTTTGACAAAGCTTTGTGTACTTTAGCCCATCATAATCAAAGTCCTGAGTAAAATAGTACCTCTGATTTGCAGCATATAGGTATAATGTGTCACACTAAAAATATATAAAATTTGATTACGCCTGAAGTTTACAGCTAATGTGAAGACATTATTTCTCTTCATAACAGTTTCAGTAAGCTCTTGCTACAGGCTGTGAGATTAAGGTTTATTCCCTGCTGCATACAAAGCTGTCGCTTTTACAGACACTGTTCATGTTTATATCTTTTCTTGCTTTGTTCTGTTTCTGAACTTCGAGGTTGTGTTAACCCATAAAGGTTGAGCCGTAAAATTAAGTGTCAAAATGTGGGCTCACACTAATCACTATTTCATGGAGACATTTTCAAATGACATGGTGTGTAAAGGAGTTTTTTTAGCCTTTCAGGTAAAGGACAAACACTCTACACATGTAAACCTATGTTTAACTCCTAGTCTGCTCTGCGTAGCATAGGCCTGTAATGTTAAAGAGTTATATGGCGTATGACTTCTTTGTCAGACAGTAACAGTTCAGAGTGAAATCCTGGCTTACTCATTAAGACTCTAAAGAGATTGCAGGTCATGGGTGGCTGGCTTCATCACAGCTTAGTTTCCTCTCTATATTATTTATGTGTGGTTATGCTTTCCTGAAAGCACAATTAGCAGCTAAAACTCAGAAGAGTTGCCTAGAAACTGAGTGCCTTATGCCAGCTGGCAGTCTACAATAGATGTCAGGTGTTTGCTTTCTCTGTCGGTTTGTGTGATTACTCTGAGCTTCACATAGTGACAGTGTAGTTTTAATAAAAAGAATTAGGCCACTGTGCAGTGCTTGAAAACTACTGGTATGCTTTTGCAACTTCAAAGGGGATTAACTCATTATGTCTCATATTTCTTTTTTTCTGTCAATTGGTAAATTTGAAAATTATTTTAATAATATAATAAATAGATGAGGCTTATCTGTTTGCTTTCAGTTATGGCATAATACTAACACCCATGTTGCCGCTTGTCGTCAGTACTATCTCTGGCTTTAGAAGCTATGCACTGATGTGACTGTATACTGATAATCAGACTGCATGGCAATTGTCTATAAAGACTGATTAGAATTTAAATGCTGATGTTCTTAAATTTATAATGTGAATTCGGTAATGAAGTACAGATTATAAGTCCCCACATTGTTTGTATGACAGCCAAATAAAGGAGCTTGGGCTAACTGGGTGTCAGTGGTGTCGAAAAAGGCAGCAAGAAGTGTAATCTCACTCAGCAAGAATTGCTTTTGACTTAATAATGGCCCTTTATGTCAGATGAATTACAGTTTTTCTTCTTGACACATATGTTTTCTTTCTTTTGATGTTGAAATGGTGCTGAATTTTCCATGCTTTATCAGGCTGGAAAATCTATACAATTCATTGGTTAAACAGTCAACATGGAGCAATTATAATCTGTTCAGACTATGATTGGTACATTACCTTGTGAATAGATATTGATTCAGTTTGCTAGGCTTTGCTTACCAAACAATTCTCTCCTTTATTTTGCTAGAATATTTAATATCCCAACCTTTTCTCTGTAATTGCGTAATTTATATCATGAAAACATCTGAAGAATGGGCAACACCCACTTTATATCCTGCCTGTTGATACAAAATAAAAATAAAAATAATTGTTACTTAATGTTACTCATTAGGTTACACGGTTTTGTTTCCTGGGCAGAGATACTTGACCAGAGGTTTATTGCTTCTAATGACCAGTGATATTATGAGTCTGACTGATGGCTCCTTTAGATTACCGTTGCTTTCATAGTTTTTCCCCATTCTCTATTTGTGGTGTTCAATTACAAGCTTGTTTTTAGATTTAATGGCGAATACAGTGACCAAAATCTATACGACTGAATGAAATTACACTACTTCTCAGTGACACTTTCCTTTCCTATTAGGACAGAATGTACCTGTAAGGAGCCATGACCTTTGGTACTGACACATAATGGTTCTGTTATTAGAGATGGTTCAATTATGTGTGTTGATGAGTTTATTATTGAACTCCAGATGAATTCCCATTAAAGAAACAGCCCAGTTTAAAACCCAAGTGCTTATTTTTGTGAAACCTTAATAATCATGTTCATCTGGATTTCACACTGTGCATGCTCATTTCACCTCCTATTGTTTGAATAAAAGTCTGGTAGTGCTATATTCAAAAAGGTGAAATGGTACCAACTGTTCACTCTATGGTGAATCTTTCTATGAATAATCCAGATAAGTTGGAAATAAATGGCAATTTAAGGACTTGTAAAATAAAGTGTCAATAACAAATCACAGCGATTATGCTTATTGTCATTAACAATTGTAACTACACTTCAGTAAAGTTAAGGCACATGTACTGTGAACTTGGGTATTGTGTACAATGACAGACTCTGAGTTTAATTTGGTCAGCTGCATTCTAGCCCTACCTCACCCATACAAGTATAGTCAAGACAGGTGTCAGTATGACACTGCAGAATAATCCTTTAGTAATCCTTGCCCAAGCTCAGTGCTCAGTTTCTTAATCCCAACTCTAATAAACAAGTTCAGGCTGAAGTTAACGTGTCCAGTAAAAAGTGCAACATGCATCTGTCTGTCTCGGGAGAGTTACTGTGTGATCACTGGAAATCCAAGCACAGAAGAGTTCCCACTCTGTCAGCACTGTGAGGTATGCTCAATGCCAGTCAAAGATTCAGAGCATTTTTGTCAGTCACTTAAACATTATTCCTGCCAATGTGGCTCAAGGAGTTGGCACGGGGGGGGGGTTTCAGTTAAGAAAAGGTTTGCGTGACACTCAAGCATTGTGGTTTTGGGGCACATTTCAAAATCCTTCTGTAAAGTCTTGCAAGAAGAAAAGAAATCATGGAATTTGGCATCAGCTGAGCATTTGGCAGTGTTTGTGTAATCTGACAAGTTGTGCAGTTCAGTTGCAAGTGGTTTATCTAAACCCTGGACAAGACGTCAGGCCTTCCACTGTGTGGGTTTATATTCCACAGCCCTAGAGTGAAAGTCCTTTTGTTCACTCATCTATTGATAGAACTTGGAAATAGGGCCTCATTGTTCATGGCCATTGTAAACTGTTCCTATTCGTTGTGATTCTGTTGTAATTATTTTCTACCATTACATAGTCAGTGGTTCTTTCATTGTGTTGTGACATTAGAATGGCGTGTCACTTGTATTGGTGACACCTGAAATAAAATAATTCTCATCTTTAATGAGAATGAGAAAAAATAGCCAGATTTCCCCAGATAAAAATAACTAAATCTAAAAACATAACAGAGCTATACGTTCTTTCAGAATGATTTGAATCTTATTCTTGCTTATAAACCTTTGGATAGAATTGATCTGGGTATCGCCAGTAATGTAAATCTAAAAAAGAGCTTTCTTTTTATCTTAACAGTTTCTTTAAATAAATCGCAGGCTACTATTATCTAACGGTGGTCACATACATAACTATATCAATTCTTAACACTGTTGCAAACTATCAGAGTTTGAGGAGTTGAGTCAATTTAGAGTTGGCTCTGCATGAACCTGTTTGCACCTTTACCATTTACTGTCACTCTGAAGGAGATTGGTTCATTGTGTGGTCTTTTCCGCGGCTGTGTGTCTCCATAAGGCCCATGAACAGTGTGCAGTGACAGCTTGGGTGATTACCTGTCTTCTCTCATTCACTCAGCCGGCCAGCAGCTTGGCCACATCATGCGTCAAAAACTGACACACAGTGATTACGATGTTGTTAGGCCTGACTCTGTCGCTCTCTGCACAGATGAATTTGCTCAACCCCTGAACACCAGGAGAAATGGGCTATTCACTCTCACTTCACTTAACTATAAAATATAAAGCTCCTGTGATGACAAGTCTTGAGGTAATATTAATTTCATCAGGAATTAATGTTTGACTTTAAGATTTCTCATTCAGTGATTGTGATTGTGAATGACTCTCAGAATAAAAGGCTGTAATTAGAGCTGCACAGTTCTAGGTAAAATATGTACCATGATTTTTTTCATTTAGATTTACATTGCATGGCATTCAATGCTGTCTGAGGACAGTATAGACCATATGATCATTACAAAATAGGGCTGTCTAAACTATGCTAAACTTAAACCTAAACCTCTTCTCTGTTCTTAATCATAAGACCTTCAAACTACTTAATTTGATGGTATATCTTAGGGAGAAAAAACAGTGCTTGTTTTGATGCAGTGGATCGCACTGCTAATACATACATGACAGAATTATTGTTGTCTCCTTGTAAGAATGATATTTCATAGGGGTGTGTATCAAGATTGAAATCTAAAAGATATTAATCATGCAGCACTAGCAGTAAAGCTTTTAAATGATTTGTTTTATAAATTATGATCAGTTACCTCTCAAATAGACAAATTAATCATTGTACTTCAAAAATGTAATTCTATTAATTTCTAAAAGGTTACTATAACAAGCCTCTGCTAGTCCATGTACCATGTGTAGTATATAATACAAAGTGTTTCTTGGTCTTGCAAGGTTATAATCATTATGACACCCTAAATGATGCTTTGCTAAAAGGAGAATCAGAAAAAATATACTCAGTTTAAATCTAGCTGTAACAGAGCATCATCATGTTTTTACACGTCAAAACCCAACTCCTCAGATATGTCAACTGTACTAGCTTAAAAAACAAAAGACAAAATACAAAAAAAAGCAAGTGTTTGCAGTCATCGACCAAAGGCCAAAGTAGTACAAAAATATGGAGAAGGATATATCATCTGGGAACCATGAATGAAAATCCCATGTGCCTTTTTTTAAGATAAGTAAATTATTTGACTTGCTGTAACACTAGAGGAAAAGTCAGAGAGATCCTCTGGTGGACCAACTAAACATTTCCATCCAGAGATGGATCAAAGTAACATCTATCTGTAATGATAAGTAGTTCCACATCATACTCAGTTTGGAACAGTAGATTAGAACAATTATTTAAATGTGTACAAGTTTATAAGCCAATGTGTCAGTTGTTATTTTGCCTTCTAAGTCTCACTGGATCCAGCATTGGCAGCATGTTCCTGAGCACTGAGTGGTTTATACCCCATTAATAAATGCATGGTGTTGGGTGCAGCATGGCAATCCTTTTGCAGTTCACTGCTAATGACTGAGAGAGCTTTAATGTTGACTGCCCTGAATAAAGAGGACTAAGCCTGGTGTCACTGTGGCCCTTAAATCATCATCAGTCTTCCTCTCTCTGTCTCTTTTCCGCCTACACATTTTTCTACCTCCAGTTCTCTCTCATGCTTTCCCTTAGTTGCACTTATCGTCTGCCTCCCTTCCTGTCATTTTCATTTTCCATGTAGACCCACTGTCTCTTCATTGCTGTCACACTGTGTCAGTACAGGTGGAATCAATTACTGACCCTCAGCAGCCTGCTCCCTACCACAACTAGCCCTGTAATTGAGGGAATTAATGAGTGATCAGTCTGTGAGATGATTTGGTGTCATGGATCTCAGTCGACTGTGTGCAAAGCAGGAAAGCTGGAGGAGGGATTGTTTGACCAACTCTGTATAACTAATTCTCTCCTACCACAGAGAGGTAGGAGAGCAACTGAAATACCAGGATGTCTTCCATGCGCATAGAATTTTGTTGACTTCCTCTCATTGTGGCATCCATTGGCTGTATCTTAACATCTGCTCTGTGCATGTTTATACAGTGGTTCTGAAGTGTCTGATGTGTTTGTTTCTCTTTCAACCCCCACTTCTTTCTTCCCAGATGGAATCTCCTGTCTCCACGCCAGCCCCTCCTCCCCTCCATCTCCTGGCCACAGTAGGCAACAGTGAGATTGCCTCATCATGTGAGCAAATAATGGTGCGTACACGCTCGGTGGCAGTGAACACATCTGATGTGGCCCTGGCTACTGAACCTGAGTGCCTGGGGCCCTGTGAGCCTGGTACCAGTGTCAATCTCGAAGGCATTGTATGGCAGGAAACTGAGGATGGTAAGTAAAGTGGTTTTAAGTGCTGTTTAGTTAGTCTCTTCCATGTCAAAACACATTCATTCTCCAAAGTCCTTCAAGAAAATAAGCTACAAAACATATGGGATAGATTTTCTTCTATTTGCTAAGCAGGTTTGGTGCATTAAGACATCAAAGAGGTAATGGTTTTTAAGGCTCTGGCGAAGCATCTGTCATTTAAAAAAATTATCATCTTGCTGACATTACCATAAATATTTTGCCTGCTTAAATGTAAGTGGCTATGCCCTGACTGCCTAAGGACCTGGTGGTAGTACTAATGTGCGCTTTGACAGCACACATGCTCTATAATATTGCCAACAAGAATAGTAGTTGGCAGGCAGTTCTTAGGTGGCCTTGATTTGTTTTTTGCTCGGGAGTGTGCAGACGGGAGTTTGTTTCACAGTGATATCTGCTCACAACAACAACATACCTCATAACACAAAACCTTTTTTACAGGCCTGCCAGTTGGGAATAGATTTGGCTCCTTTCCTGCAGTGCAGTCTGAGTGAAATCTTAGACTCTCTCAGTTTTCCTCACTTTGATCGAAACTGCATTCAGCTTATTTAATTTTAAGATGTATCTCTACTACTATCAGGTTCGGCTGGGTCTGGAAAAACTGCCCTCTGTTTCTGTCGTGCATGTAAAATAATGCAAACACTTCTTCAAAGCGGCTCATGCTCAGTCGCTCTGTGGGCATGCTGAGTACAAATCGCCCACACATCCACAGTGCTGCTTGCTGGTTCACTTGGAGAAACTGAACAAAAAAGGTCCCTGCCTCATCAACATTCCCAAAGCACAGTCCCTGCTATTGAGTGGCTTCCCCTCTTTTCTCTCACCCTTTTGATTATTTTTTTTTTTTCTCCAGCCCTGGGCTGTGTCTGATTCACCCCTGTTCTCCTCTATTTTGCAGCTCTTTTCTGTCACTGAGCATCTAGCCATTCGCCCCTTGACTCTGTTTCCAAGCAAACTGGGAGAGAGTGAGTGCAAGGCAGGGGGTGGGTCAGGGGGAGAGATAAGACAAGGCTACTTCTGTTAGTGACACAAACATGGCTCAGAGCCAACACCAGTACTATGTTTGTGCTCCCTCATTCTCTGCCTCCCACAGAGTGATTGACCCTCCCCCTTGCCCTGCCCCCTTCCCTTTTCCCATCCAAGTCTGTCCTTTGCTTGCACTCACTCTCTCAAAGCTGCTATTTTGGCTGAAAGAGGTAGTGGTTTGGCCTGATGGAGCTATGTTTTCTCCTGATTCTACTCTATCTGGCTCAGTGGGAAGGAGGCTGGTGGGAGCTTTTGAGTGGTTTTAAAAGTCGCGTGGGGGAGGGAAGGGAAGGTAGGCATGTGTTGTTTGGAGGAGGGTAGGAAAGGAGGCACTTTACAGGTGTAGTGCACAGGTTGTTTTATAATCCAATCCCCTTTGCTCTCTTTGAAGTGAACTTAAAATTTCAGACAAAATCTATATCAGAAAGAAAGTCAGGGTAGAAAACCATGTGATAATGGATGAAGAGATATGTTTCTCATATTCTTACATGGGCTTTAGCCTTTTATCAATTTACCAAGTAATTTAAAACAGCCATAGGTATGTGTTTAAGGAGAGGCTGAAATGTGTTTTTGTATCCTTACTAACTATATTCTTTCAGTGTTTATAGGTGTCCTATAAACAATCATCACAGTTGCTAGAAATATAGGAGTGAATCTGGACAGAGTTGCTAAGGAAGCATTCATCAATACCCTCCATCGTATTACATTTTGCACACTACATTAAACAATACAAAGTATTCCATCTACATCATTTTAATGGTACAAGCCCCTAACAACCCACTGGCTATCTTAAAATGAAAGCGACCCAGATTCTGCTTACATCAAAGTACGCTGGCATTCTGCTGTTTTTCCCTAAGAGACCTATGAAAGCAAACTCCTCTCATTGTGTGGCAAGTGAACAAATGAGAACCAAATGAGGAAATCAAGCAAATGCAGACCGAGCACCAGGGAAGAGCAACAAACAGAGGCCCCAAAGAAATAGCGGAGGCATCGTGATTAGCAGTGGAGTTGAGCAGTCTCCCACTTCTCTGCATGACAAGTCTCATACAGAGCTGTTTAGGCATGCACTGTGTGTGCGCGTGTTTCATTTAGCATGCCAACCAACAGCTGCTTCATCACCTCCGCCTTTCGGCCTTGTGGGAGTAAATAAACAACAGGCTCCTAGTAATTGTCTGCGCCTCACCCGACTCACAAAGTACCAGAGAAAGAAACGGATGAGGGGAAAGCAAGCGACACCTAACAAAATGCGATCACAGAAAATGCACCTTTGGTCAGTGTTGACAATAATCCTGACTGATGGAGCC
The DNA here is from genome assembly GCF_900324465.2 of Anabas testudineus. Taxonomy (NCBI): domain Eukaryota; kingdom Metazoa; phylum Chordata; class Actinopteri; order Anabantiformes; family Anabantidae; genus Anabas; species Anabas testudineus. Next base: position 14,787,574 of record NC_046612.1, read on the forward strand.
AAATAATTTTTTATCATGGGTAATTTAAGCAGAGATGCAGCAGCCCTTTCAACTGAATCTGGATAAAGGCAACATTTAAATAGCTGCCTGAATTTATATGTGGATTGTTAAATGTATAAAATAACCCATAAAGCTTTAAAAGCACACAATCTGATGAATTTTACTGTATAGAAATTGATAATATGAGGTGAGGAGAAAGTGAATCTGTCGTTTGGCGACAGATTCACTTTCTCCTCCTGTCTATTCTCCTCTGTGGGCGAGTGGAGCATAGACAGGAGGAAGAGGAGGGGTCAGAGCTGTGGTATTTTAAGGCCCGGCACTGACACAGATCCCCCCGGCACAGACGAGGCAGTGGCAGCTCCCAGGGTCGTGTCAGCAGAGCGATGGGCCAACTCCTCCCAGGCTTAGCATGCTGATACCTCCAAATGTCATCTCTAAAATGCTGGAGAAGTTTATTGCTCTTGAAACGCAGCCCAGAATGCCTTGGCTACTGCTCAAGGGTAGAGGGAACACAGAGGGGCCCCCTTTGGCCAAACACTGAAGCTCCATGCCAGTGCCCCTCTGTCCAGCCTCAGACTCACACATGACCCTCCAGTACACAGCAGGCTTCTCCCCAAACAGGTCCCACAGCTTCTTAAGCTCCCTAATAGATAAATAATACAGACTGTGATAATTGTTTGTTTCATGGATTATTTATGAAACATACTTTACACCATTGTATTATTGTGAGCATTGGCTTTAGCACAAAAGTTAAAAGCTGTTTGTGAATATAAGCGAGTTCAGTGTGAAACGGATATTCCTGTCTAAACATTGGAGCGATGACTTTTTTTGCTCTATTTCTCCAATCCTTGAAATAACAGTGAGCATTGTCAGGAGGCCTGTAGCTTTTTGCCAGGCCAAGGAGCAAGAAGAACACAGAGTTAAAAATCAATCACAAAAGACTGACTTCTATTAACAGTAGAGGAATGTAGAAAAGAAAAGAAGAATTTCATTTGCCAGCTCCTTGGCCACATTTATTTTCCACCATAGAATCCAATATAGAGGCCATCTTTACCCTCATCATGTTCACTCTGCAAGAGTAGAAATGACCAGGGGAAACAAATGAACAAATTTAAAACATTTAAAAACGATCAGACAAACAAAATGTATTGTGTCTATACAAAGTATTCACACCCTTGGAAGTTTTCATCTTAAATGTTTTCACTACACTAGATTTAGTTTGTCTTTTTGTCAACACAATTATCTGATGTAGGGGAAAAAAGTGAAAGCTGAATATATTTTATAATAACTGTGAATTGCCATTTTTTTTATTATGGATTGGTTGCCCAGAATGGAAATTTATCAAATTAAAATTAAATCACCAATCATGCAATTATCTGTATTGGTCTCAATACATGTGTTGGTAGGGAGGCTTGTCTTCTTAGTAACAAATGTAGTCTCTGGGCACTGTTTCCAAATGATGCCTCAGTGAACCCAAATCTTAGTTCCTTTTCTTATAGACTGACAACTGTGTGTCAAGCACTTAAATGCACTTGAAATTTAAATCATCTGCCTGGAGGACTGGTAGACTTTGCCAGGCACTGTCATAAGATACGCGTGCTATAGATATGTCAGTGAGGAGTTGAGTAATGATCCTGAAAAACCTTTTAATTTCATCACCTTTAAGGAAAAACCAGGAGGGTTTGTTATAACACAGACATTTACCCAGATGACAATAAAGGAAATGTGTTCCTTGAAAATTATTATTACAACTTATTTATAGGACAAACACGTGTAAGTTTGGTAGAGATGTCAGCATGCACGTTAGCTGCTGTCTTTTAATTTTAACACTGTGTGTGCGCACGCATGCGTGTGTGGACAAACTGCTGCATGCTGCTGATAAAGCTGTGAAGATGTGGAAAGCATACTAATGTTCCCTTCCTTTCCCTCTCAGTGCTATGAGAGAATTGACCTTCTCAGAAGCTGTTATTTTTGTCACTGAAAGTGACTTCGCACTTTTACCTCTTATAAACTGGAATAATGCCAGAACCTTTTAAATAAAGATAAAATCATCAACCGTAATACAGTTTACACTTTTACTTTGAGAAGTGCCATATGGTGTAGCTGGGATGCATTTGATGTAATTTTTACCAATTAATCTTTTAAGGTATTTGTTTTAGATTGCCCACGCAATGCATGTAGGTGCAGGGCCTTTGAAATGGGAACAGTTGTGCAACTGTGAGAACAAAAATTTGCGATAAGATTTAGGAACCAGAAAAAAGTAAGACCTTTGTCAACAAAAAATAAATAAATAAATAACAGAATGGTAACAAGTAAACTAGATTCACAAAAATATTGACTGTCATATTAATTACATTAATACACCACAAAGTACACTGCTTACTAAACACAGGACAAACGTTGTTAGCAGCAGGCCAGGTTTGAACTTACAAAACAGAACACGAGGGGAATGTAAACTCAGTCTTAGAGCTCTGGTTAATGCTAGTATTAACAAACCTAATGAGTGCTAGTGCGGGGAAAAAAAAAATATCGGACACAACTGAGATTTATTTCTCTGTATTGACAGCAGAGACAACACAACTGTGCTATATTCAGAGCACTTAAAAATATTTGAGGCTGTACAGTAACGTTAACTGCACTAAACCTAAGGGAATGTACTGATCCTCCCCCACTGAAACTCACACCAGAAAGTTTCTCTCAGTAGAGCCCGTACTACAACTATAGCCCAGGTTCCCACACAGTGATACTCTCAAAGAGCCATAAATGTGCTGCTAGTGATTGTCAAAGCCCCGTCAAAATAACCTTTTTACACTGAAGTGGACCAAATCTGATATCTTTTTTTTTTTTTTTTTTTTTTACCCAAGTGACTGATATCTTTTTTTCATGGAAGTATGAACAAAGTAAATAGAATTATTTTTTTTCAAATTGGACCATTCATATCTGATCTCTGGCAATGTGACCGCTGTCAGAATGGTCAGAGCTGAAGTCATGTGTCATCATCAGTCAGTGTTGGCTCCAAACAGGCTGGAAAAAATAAACATAGAGGAGACAGTCAATGGAGACCGAGACAGATGTCAGGAAAGAAACATGTTGTAAACTGAGCAGTTTTTTTATTTTTTTTGCATTTTTGCTTTTATTAGATAGTACTGGTAAGGAGTCAAACAAGAAACATAGGAGAAGAGAGGGGGACACAGCATGACGCAAACTTGGGCTGACACAGTTACTGAGAAAACTGGGCAGTTTGACTGTCACATATAGTATTGTTGTACACACAGAAAACATTTCAGTTAAATATACATATGTGCGGCAGTTTAGTACTTCGACAGTGTACACACTAGAGCTGGATACAAGTCAATGTGCACCATTAACATAAAAAGATCAGAGCGTGAAGTCCTGTGCATGTAGTCCAGATAACTATGAGCAGACACCTTTTTTGCTCCTTTACCTCTCCATTGTATCTATGGGAGAGAGGCTTCTAGCAACATTGTTTTTTAATTTATCCTAGCATCATCCAATCAGTGATAAAATAATTGTTTTACCTCTAAAATGTAACATTCACTATTATTTTTGTTTGTATATCAACCTATCAGTTAAATTAACACGAGGGCTATTTTCTAGTAACTGTCTCCTGTGCCATTAGTGACTCATTCAATTCATCCTAAATTCCTGTCTGCCTGGGATTCAAAACAAGGTCAGTGTTAGGACTTTTTATTCTGACACTGCCATAACCAGACAAGCTTGGCATCATTTTATGCACCACGAGTGGAGAAACCCTTTTAAAATGGGCTGCTGGAAACATGCTTAGACACTTGAATGCTCAAATGCTTCATTTGTCATTGTTAAAGTTATTGCTCATGGCAGCACCCAGCTATCTTTTATCTTCTCTCCGTAATGAATAGTGACTCTCTTTTTCTCACTGTTCTCACTTTCTTGTCTACATGCAACTGTGATGGGTGTTTTTAGTGCAGAGAAAACTGGGATGAGAAAAAGAGTTGTTTTCTACTAGGATATAAAGAGGGTTGTAAAATTGTCAATAATTACATTAGAATTTGACTGTGTACAAAGGGTGACAATTGTAAGTGCTGGTAATTGTTCACATTTCTTTCTTTTTTTTTTTTTTTTTTTTTTACACTTGAGAAACCTCTTAAACAGAAATAGAAGCCTTTAATTTTATTCACTTCTGCAAAAAATTAAAGGAACTTCTCCCATATTAATCTGGTCAGATAAATAGCATGGAGGGTTGTTAATAAGTTTTTGTTGCTTTGGTGTTAATGAAATTAACAACAGGTGAAACAGAGGGGCAACAATGAGACGACCCCAAAACAGGAAAGGTTTTACAGGTGGAGGCCACTGACATTGACTTTTTTTTCACTAGTTTTGCATTTCGTTAGTGTCAGTGTCACTACTGGTAGCATGAGGTGATACCTGGACCCTACAGAGGTTTAACAGGCAGTCCAACTCCTCCAGGATGTCACATCAGTTTGTGCCATTGTCAGAAGGTTTGCTGTGTCTCCCAGCACAGTGTCAAGAGCACAGAGAAGATTCTAGGAGACAGGCAGTTACTCTAGGAGAGCTGGACTGGGCCAGAGAAGGTCCTTAACCCATCAATAGGACCAGTATTTGCTCCTTTGTGCAAGGAGGAACAAGATGAACATTGTCAGAGCCCTATAAAATGCAAAAAGACTTTCAGCAGGCCACTGGTGTGAATGTCTCTAACCAAACAATCAGAAACTGATTTCATGAGGGTCCTCTTGTGGTCCCTGTGCTCACTGCCCGGCACCATGGAGCTCGATTGGCATCCCTGAACACATGTGACAGACATAAAGGTCTAGAGAAGCCATGGAGAACGTTATGCTATCCTGTTACATCGTTCAGCATGAATGGTTTGGTGGTGGGTCAGTGATGGTCTGGGGAGGCATATTAATAGAGGGACACACAGACTAGACAACAGTACCCTGAGTGCCATCGGGTATCGGGATCAGAGTATGCTGGCAGTTCCTGGAGGATGAAGGAATTGATACAATCGACTGATCCCTGACCTAGATCCAATAGAACTTCTGGACATTATGTTTGGGTCCATCCAATGCTGCCAGGTTGCACCTCAGACTGTCCGGGAGCTCAGTGATGCCATGGACCAGATCTGGAGGGAGATACCCCTGGGCATCATCCATCGTCTCGTTAGGAGCATGTCCCGACATTGTCAGGCATGCATACAAGCATGTGGGGGCAATGCAAAGTACTGAGTACCATTTTAAATTGTTGGAATGAAATTTCAGTAAAATGGACTAAGCGGATGCATAATTTTTCCCATTTAATTTTCAAGGTGCCTTTGAATTCAGCCATTTGTAGGTTTATAATTGTAATTTCCAAAAAACAATGTGGCATCCTTTCATTCCTAACATATCACCCAGTCCATATCAGTATAAATATCCAGCATGATCTGTTTAACCTTTGAAATCTTATGTGTTTTCAAAATGTTCCTTTAATATGTTTGGGCAGTGTATCAGTGAAAACAGTGATATAACACCCAGTTATTTTCCAGAAATTATCTAACTTTAGTCCTAGAAATGGCAAAGGCATTTCAAGAGGAGCAGAGTCTTAGAGGGAAAGGAGGTAGTTACCCATGCAGGAGGCAACCTACTGCTACTATTCATTTTCACACATACATTGCCCACTTATCCAAATAATCCTGCATGTGGACTGTGGAGTTTGGTGCATAAGAAGGGCTTGCATTTGTTGTTGGACAGCATTTGTAGGTAATGAGTGGTAAAATCACAGGCCAATTCCTCTCATTAATGCAGACTTCACTCAGCCATCCTGAATGACCCTAATAAGACTGTCACAAAGGGGGGGGATGGGTGGGGGTGCAGGGAACTAAGCTTGCTCCAATTCACCCCGACCCCTTTTCTTTACCCCACAGCAACCCTCCCAGAGCAAACAAATTTCAAATGAACCACAATTCCAGAGAGCACATTTTATTTTTTTAAACTTGAGAGTGTTTCTTCCCCAGAAACAAATCCAGTGGGTAAAGAGAAAGATCATGGCTTACACAAACAAAATATGTCACTCCCTGTGTGTAAACAAATGATCATGCATTGAAAGTCATCTCGTTTTTTTGTGTAATTTGCTTTCTGCCACAGGGAAATTTCTGTGGAGGGGGTTGTTAAGAGCTTTGCATTTTTAGACAGAATCAACGTTGACATTGTAGCTCTGACAGCTTGACAATTATTTCTAGAGTTAAAGTGTACAGATTAATTGAAATTAAAACTAAATTTTGATATTTTTGTATATTCTATGAAATCAGTGTGTTGTGAAAAAGGGGTAAATGCTGCTTGGAAATTAATTGTGGGGAAAATATAGTAAAAGTTATTATGTTTTAAGACAGAAAAAACTACAAAATGTATAGTTTAGTCTCTCAACATTTATTGAGTAGTCTTGTGTCACCAGGTCTCCATTTCAACCACATGAGTGAGTTGCAGCTTTGTTGACCAAAAAAAGGTGACAACGCCACATTTAAAAACACACTTGGACAAAAAGAGAGGATTGTAGCTCTAATGGACATGTTTCAAAACATTATGGTCTGCTTTTACAAAAGAAAATATTTCAGCAGTGAGGGTTAAGTGGCTGGTTTTACAAATGTCTGTCCAGTTTGTTTGTCCACCTTTGTTAAAGTCAGAGGCATCAGAGGGAGCTTAGTAATAGCAGTTTTTTAAATAGAAACACGTGCTAACTTGCTCTGTTTGAATTGCACATGCAACATAACGCTGTGGAAGTAAGAGGATCAAATCTTGAATAAAATTTGCATCAAATTTAGTCTTTCTAGACTTTCCCCTGCAGTAAAGCTGAGAACAGCACGTCTCATTTTTGATCAGCTAAAGAGGACACGTTACACCACTCTTCAGATCTCTGCACTGGCTTGGTGTAGCAGCCCGTATCAGGTTCAAAGCCCTGACCATTGCCTACAAAGTGGTCACCTCAATAGCAACTAAACTCCCTCACCCAGGTCTACAATCCATCCTGACTACTGTGCTCTGCAAGAAAAAAAAACATCTCATGGTCATCTTAAACTATCCTAAATGTTTCAGCTCTGTGGTTCCATGATGGTGACCTACCCACCTGTGCACATTTAGTAGCCTCTCTCCCAATTTTCAAAAACCTGCTGAAAACAGAACTCTACCGCCACTTTCTATGCAAAAATCTTGCACTTACACCTCATGAAGTGAAAACAATTCTTCTTAGATTGCTTTACTTCAAAGTTTTTCTCCTTGATTTAGATATTTTTCTTGCTTTGTACCTCACTTGTAAGTCGCTTTGGATAAAAGCGTCTGTGAAATGACTAAATGTAAAATCTTTTTGAATCTTGATTGTCCAGGGAGAGCAGATATGACTGCAAAGCTAGTTCATATTCACAGTATTTAGCTGCTGCTGGAATAGCTTTTTGAAGCCTTACATGAATGAACCAGTCTGTAATGGAACTAGAGCTTATATCTGTATTTGCATATACAATGGTAACTGGCATGTTCCTTCTCTAGGTTTGTGTTTTAATTTAAAACTGTAGTTGTTTAACCTAATTCAAATTTACATTGAGAGTTTACTTTACCTTTCACAAATACTTCATGGTCAAAAGTTACTTTTATTAAACATTTATTCTATAATGAATTGTAAACTTAATATTCTTTATAGAATTGTATCAAGAGAAAGCATATTGTCTCGTCCCTAATACAATTATTTTAAGTAGTATGTTGTCAGAAAATAAAACAGTAAAAAGGTTTGCTAGTTTGTACTCTGAAAGCAACCAATAATTTTTATCTGATCACCAGTAAATGTTTTTCACTGTTTAAAAAGTCACAATAATATTCACTCAAGAAATAAACACAAACATATTACATTCTTATTAATTGGAAAGAAACCGTGTACTTCTGTATTCAGTCAGTTAGAACAGATTAAAGAACTTCAGCTTACTCAGAACAAATTACTCTTTAAAACAACTAATACAAATTGAGAAAATGATCAAGTAAAAATGACAGCATTGTAATAACTGATATTTATCTTTGCTACAGCATAGTTTAAATTAATTTAAAAAATTTATCCTCAGACTGTTCAGAGTTAAACCTTTTGGTCTGGTAATTGAATTTAATTTAACTCTGGTGCTACTTCCTAAGCATCAGCTATGAAAAGCATTTTCAATTATCACAGAGATGAAGATTACAACAATGTCTACAGTGAGACATGAAACAAAGTGAAAATTAAGCTATTGGAATGTAATGTTAATTATTGTTGTAGTATATGTTAGACAATGAAGGTTTATATTGTTGTCATGGGTCCAACAATCTGGACAATATCTGAAACAGACCAGTAAAAAATATAGAAATCTGAGAAAAGTCAGACCACACATTAACAGACCTTTTGATAACGACATATGATCCAAAATACACCGGAAAAATCCCATAACAAAGAGGACACACTAACATCATCAGCAGCATGTTGTTCTGTGATTTCATGAAAACAATAAGACAAGACAGTGTTCCGACCTACATAAAAGCTGTTATAGACATGCCCTGGAACCTCAAACTTACCTAGACCTAACCTGGAGGGGCTGTACATGAGAACTCAAATGTCCAACATTAAATGGACATTACCCAGCCAGCTCCTTGCTATAAACTCGATGTTATGTCCAATTAATCCCATGTGTGTGTAAAACTGGTAATTTTCCAGAGATATCACCTTGAACAATTAGCTGTTTGACAACATTTCTATCTTGCATCTGACAATGCCTTGATATACTGTGAACAAAACACTGCAGTTTTAGTGTCACATTGGGCACATACCACCCCTGCCCTAAATAAAGAGTATTTCCAGTAAATGAGAACATTTCTAACTGACAATCTTATGTTGTGAGCCACATGTTATAATAACTATGTTAATATGAATTAAAATAGTATTAAATCTCAGAAAGCCAATTAACAACTCATTTAGAGTGCACACGTTCAGTTGGATGGATGCCTAGCTGATAACTTTATCTCTTCTCATCATCCATTGGCCACTTTTTTAAGTGTTTGCAAGAGTTGTAGTTGAGGGAAACACAGATCTTTCTAAAGAGAACCCAATACAAAGCACTCATGATGTCAAAGATTATGGTGAAGATATGACCACCAAATACACCATGGCAGTTTTTCAGAACAAGACTGTAAAGTCCTGAAGCCAAAGCTCAGATCTGAGTCATCATGAAAAACTCCACAGTGGCATGAAGATGTTTTTTTGAGATAAACATCATTCAGATTGATTAAGCTTGACTCAAACTGTGGGAAAAATTTCAGGAAGTCTAAAGCATTTAATGCGCCAAGGTAATAGCTATGTGTTCACGATAACCCAAGGCTGTATTAGTGTTAACTTGGGGTTGAAATACAAACTAGGATGCATGTATTTCAGTATATTAAATAATAAGTGTTATATTTTGCCTGTGATGCATTATTGGCTCTAAAAACCCTTGGAATAAAATGCAGTCTTAAAATGACACTGTAGAGGTTCAAGAGCTATTTGTATAATTTCTAAACTCACTACACAAAGCAGCGAAGACTGTATCCTGCACATCATGAAAGGCTAGTCATTCACCCTCTGCCTTGATTTACGTCCTGCCACAACCAGCTGCCACAGCCATTTTGTGTTGAAGTGTTTGAAGAGCTTGGGGTGCGTGCTGTTGAAGGCATTTTATAAAAGGTCTGGGCTCTTTTAATGTGACAGAAATTTGAACTCGAGGACCACTCCACTAGCCTGCGCACACACATAAACGATATTTGCTGTTAGTTCTAGCATTGACCAAGTACTACAGTTTCAGGCCATAAAGTGAAGAAAAATACTTGTGGCCAGTGTCGCCAGGTTCCTGTAAACATATATAAATGCCTTATACACTCACTGCTTTATGCCAGAGGCAGCAAGAGAAAAATGGGGTCTGAACAGTGACTTGTGTGTGGGAGGGAAAAAGATTGTAAGCCGAGGATGGTTATACCATTGAAAAGAGGAAATGAGAGTGAGGGTGAAGGAGAGAGGGAAAATGGGGTGAGCAAGAAAGGTTTCCTAAGCTAATAAAATGCTTGGAGGGATGGAAGCTGCCAGCCAGCATTCCTGTACCATTAGATAAGTTAGCTCGCTGAAGCCTTCAGTTTCTCTGCAGTGCTGAAGTGGCAAGCTGAGGTCAATACTGGGGAGTTAGAGGATGGTGGGGGCAATAAATGGAATTAATGTTTTTGTGCACGGTGGTTGCTCCTGATCCTATGAAGCTATTTGGTTGATGATTTCCTTTTAAATTTATGGACAACTTTCATAATCTGTCCTACCATGCCATGCTGTCCATTAAAAATGGCATGGTTTGATAGTTTTGTCCAAATTGACCTACTTTGATATTTGATGACATGCAAGCTATTTCCAAATGAAGAGTATTTGGTTTCTTAAGGAGAAACATAGAGTTGTGTGATCTTCCTGAACTAATTTTAGATTTTAAATGCAAGGTCAGGTATCACGCTTACCACGGGTCAGACTGTGTAGCTCACACCAAGTGCTGCCAAATTCTCACCAGCCAAATGGCAACACAGAAGTTTCTCAGCATGACGGACTGCAGCACAGTCAAGGGGATTTTCTTGTAAACTGAGTTTGAGTCTGTTCGACTGAACTGTTGACATTAAAATGGTTTGAAGTGGTGGTTGGAGGATCTTTGACATTGGACGATGTCTGTGCTCATGCCTTACGATTAATGCAATTATGTACACAGACATATCTGCAGCCTAGAATATGCATTTAATGTATATATGTTACTGGAAATTACAGCAAATTGATGTGGAAACTTATTTGGGTGCATCAGTGTGAGACACTCACTTGGATGCATTTTATTAGTACTTGAAGAGAGCAGTAAGAGACATTAGTGGATAAGTGTTAATGCTGCGGCCTCTGCTCTTTGTGATCAAGGGCAGAGCTCAGCTCTTCCACACAGAGTGGGCGGCAGGCAGAAGATCAGAGGGAACCCAGGTGAACTGAGATGTTACTTGTTTACTGCAGTTAACTGCGGGATATGTCATTACACTTGAGTTGTTACTGTATGCACGATAAAGAAAAAAAACTATAAAATACTTGTTAAACAAGCATCTCCTAGAATGATAAACATCACACCTCTTCTAGGAGTCTCCTAGAAGGCTCCTGACACCTGTAAATCATATAAATCTACCGTATATCAGATATTTCGTATCTTCATGTTGTAAATGAGTGCTTTGCGCACAGTACACTGTGTCACACTTCCCACAGCAGCTTTTGTGAGATGATCAGGGAAACTACAGAGTGTAGGTCATCATGTTTCAACTCTTTTTTTCTTTTTTTTTAATTTTAAAATGCTTAAAATAATTTAGACAATTTCATAATTCATTAAATGCTCATTTGAGTTCATTATATTTGTGTTACATGTAATTATGAAGTTGTATTTCCATGTATGGCCATCAGCAACTGAAAATCCTGTATTGGTCAACCACTAGTTTGAAGAAACTGTAGTAGTATATGGGCTGCTGGTAGAGGACTGCAATATATATATATATATATATATATATATATATATATATATATATATATATATACATATATATATATATATATATATATTGTTTTTTTGTTTTTTTTTAAATATAGTTATTATTTATTTATTTATTTTTTATACATATGCCAAACAAAGTCTCCTTAAAGGAAATCCCTTGTACTATGAGGAGTCTTGTTTAAAAGGAAAAGGTGAGTTCCTTAGCAGTGTGATGTCTCTTAGCGAGACCTACTGTCATTATCTTAAACAGGCTTCACAATACTGACTACCATTGAGCCTGTTCTGGGTCATTTTAAAGATCAGTCATTGCCATATGACTGGGTAAAGTTTTTAAAAAAGATGTTTGAATGTGTCACTGCGTATGAAGACATTTGCAGAAGCCACAATGCATGTTTGCTTACATATTGCTGACCATTATAAATGAATCTCGCTGTAATATTTCTTCTTGTTAATAGAAAATGAACTATTTTTGTATAATTTGCCTCATGATCAGAGTAAACAGAAAATAAATGAACTCTTTTCTTCCATGTCTCACAGGAATGCTGGTAGTCAATGTTACTTGGCGAAATAAGACGTATGTGGGTACCTTGTTGGACTGTACACGACATGACTGGGCTCCTCCCAGGTAAGAAACATTTTTATTTCAGCTAGAAAAAACAGGGATGTGGTTATGTTTAAATGTGCGTTTATCTAATCTGTATTTGTTCTATTAAGGTATATCACTTGTTTGTTGTTGGTGATGTTAAAAGTAAGGCTGTATGCACAGATCTTGCATTGTACCTGTACTCTTCAAAGAATTTACTGTTGCATATAGTGAAAATGTCAGGGTAGAAGACAATTCACAATTGCCATGAATCATTGATGCAGTCTCTGAATCCAAGCTGCACTTGGTCTCTTCATGTTTTTTTATTTTGTGTGATATGAATCTGCTGTGCTAGCATTGGCTCAAGGATATAAACCCTAATGCATCAACTTGCGTCTGGGCCTTCCATGTTGGTCTTTATCTGAAGCCTTAGGGAAACTGGATTCATTGACAAACAGCTGATGTCCCAGGAGAGGAGGTAGTAGTGGAAATGGAAAACTACTCTAATAAGCCAGATTGCAGAATCCAATTATTGGACTAATAGCTTTTCCTCAACACTGTATAACATTTTCTACCACTAAGGCTGCAATTTCTTAAATCAGTGTTATGTAGGCGGTAGCTCAAGGTGTTTGTAATTTATGCATATGTGCCTTTGTTTTGCAATGCACAGGTTGTGTAAAATACAGTATTTCCTTTGATTTATAGCACCAACAGTATAAAGAACTGTAAATATAAATCTATGCTGTATTGAGGAAAAATAGAACAAATTATAAATGCTAATGGAAAACAAGGAGAGGCTTTATCTCACTAATGAATCACAGTAAGTCACTATAATGTTCAGTAAGTGAGGCTTGCACAGTAAGTGAAGTTTGCTGTGTTGTATTTGCCCCAAGATAATCTTACAGTTTGCAGCATGACTACATTAGGGACACACTATGAATAATTCAGAAAGCTTTCAACTGACTGAATAAAAACTTGGTCTTGTAATGAGTCTAAATTCCACTACCACTGTCAGACTACGGATGTATTCACATCCCCTGCTGGGGCTGAAATTGTTTGGAGAGACTTGTAGAGGAAGCTGTGAGTCATACCAACACAGTGTCTCTCTTTGTCACAGATTGCTAACCTTCACTGCTGTACAGAAAGATAATTACATTAGTGTTGTCGAGAGAGACGACCAAACTGGTATTTTAAGTGTTTGAATGACTACGTTTTGATTACAAGGCAGCTAGAATGTTCTCTGCTGTCTTTTCAAATGATGTTTACTTATTTTTCATTTCAGAAGGCATAGCTTTTTTTAGACTGCTTACTTACTTTAAAATTGACTTAGATTACACTAAAATATCAGATAGGTATCTTATGGGAGGACTCAGAACAATATTGTAGATATTTTATTACTATTATTTTGGGTTGACTCAAAAGGATTGAAAGCCTCTATTATCATTATTCATATTACTTATGTGACTTCTTTTTTCTGAAGAGACATTGAGGAACTGTAGCTAAATGTTATTTAGCATGACCGAACTGTAAATGAGTGCATGAGATCCCAGTAAAAATACAAACAAACCTCCTATAGAGCAAATAAACTGTTAAGGGTATGGCCAAACAAAGATTACCACTATTCAAGATTTTAGACTGACAAATTCAATGGTGTTGGTATTTACCTAATAAAGAATTTGATTAACTGTAGTTTGAAACAGTGAAAGTTACAGATATAATGTATTATGTGATACTAAAGGGGTGCAATTCTTGGACTCCTTTATCTTTGATTAAGATTAAGAATAAGATCAGTTACAGGCGTTTGCTGAATGTTATGAATAGTAAAAAACATACTACCACTGCTACACTGAATAACTATTGTGATATTTCAGTATTTAAAGTAAAGTATGAATAAATTGTGTTGAAATCAGTCATGACCTAATTTATTCTCTCATGCGACTTACACTACTGCAGGTTTTGTGAATCCCCTACAAGTGATTTGGAGATGAGGAATGGCCGTGGTCGAGGAAAACGAATGAGACCGAATAGCAACACTCCTATCAACGAGAACAGCAACTCATCAGACAACAAGGGCACCACCAACAACAAGACACGTGCTGCCTCTAACAGCAAGGGGCGGAGGGGAAGCCAGACGCCTTCAGAGCGCCGCACCCCACCAAACAGTAACACAGAGGATATCAAGGCCAGTCCCTCTTCAGCTGGAAAACGCAAGACCAAACCAGCCTCGGACATGGAACCTAATTCCAGCTCAGAAGACACCAAAGGCAGCAAACGTATGCGGACAAACTCAAACAGTGGAGGGGTCGGTCCAACAGGTCTACCTCTCCCTGCTATTAAAACTGAGCCCCTTCCACCTCCACTTGATCGCAGCTGCCCTTCTCCAGTTCTTATTGACTGCCCGCACCCTAACTGCAACAAGAAGTACAAGCACATCAATGGCCTCAAGTACCACCAAGCCCGTGCCCACAATGATGATGATATTAAGTTGGACTTGGATGGGGACAGTGAATATGGCGAGGATTCAACTCTCCATCCTGAACCAGGGAACTGTAATGGAGCTTCTATCTCCCAGAAAGGATGCTTGTCTCCTGCACGTTCAGTTACTCCAAAAGGCAGGAACTTTGATGCTCAAAGTCCGTCTCCATCTCCTGGCAAATTTGGTTCAAAGCAGAGTAAAAAGAAAATTGCTGAAACAGATCCAGAAACTGGAGGTACACCAATGGACGGGTGCGAGGATGGGCCATGTCTCACTGATGAGACCAGTAATGATGGTATAGAGGATAAGAGAGGATCAGACAAGTCAAAAAAGGCTAGCACAGTAACAAAAGCTGATAAAATGGCTCAGAAAAACATGAAGTCTCCACGGCCCATTGGTCCTGCCTCTACAGCATCCCAGCAGATGTACTCCTTTCCTCCTGGAAACCCAAATTCTTCCCCGGGGCTTACCCCAATAATACAAGGTATCCCCAAGAGCCCCCAAATGAAAGGCACACAGCCTAAACCCCCTGCCATTGGAGACCCTGCCTCAACTAGCTCCAAAGACAAGAAGAAGAAGGACAAGAAGAAAAAAGATGGTGGAAAGGAGGCTGACAGCCCCAAGCCTCCGGGAAAGGTAGGGAAACTGGAAGAAGGAAAGTTTCCCTACTCTGAACCTTGTGATCAAGTAAATAAGGGTGAGGGACTCCTCAATGGTTCATCGGATCCTCATCAGAGTCGCTTGGCCAGTATCAAGGCTGAGGCTGACAAGATATACAGTTTCTCTGACAATGCCCCTAGCCCATCAATTGGTGTAGCTAGTCGGATAGATGGCAGTGGGATGCCACAGCCGCTCACACCACTACACATGGTGAACCAGAATGGTGCTGACAATTCTTCAGTTAAAACTAATAGCCCAGCATACTCGGACATTTCAGATGCGGGTGAAGATGGTGAAGGAAAACTAGAAGGCGTCAAGGTAAGGACAGAGGACCAAGCCATCAGGGAAAGTGTCAAAAAAACACTTTTTCCAAACCAGACACCCAACAAAGATTCTCCTTACTATCCCAGCTATGAGACATATTATTCACCCAATTACGTCAACCCAAGTCCCAGTGGGCCCAATCCAGGTACCCCAGTGGCTGAAGCTCAGGTGAAGATCAAAAGAGATGATGATCAGGACCAAGGTGAGGAGAAAGCAAAGGTTGAGGTTCATGAAGACCGCAAACCTGACAGTGTTACTGGCCAGCAGCAACAGCAACCCTCAGTCATCCAACAGAGGTCCAACATGTACATGCAACCTCTTTACTACAACCAGTATGCTTATGTGCCACCGTATGCATACCATCCTGATCAAGCCTACCATAACCACTTGATGAACACTAACTCGGCTTACAGGCAACAGTATGAGGAGCGGCAGCGACAGATGGCTGAACAGCATCGTGCTGCTGAGAAAAAATCTGATGTAGCTATAAAAGAACGGGAGGCTTCCATGAAGGAGGAATGGAAACAAAAGAGCCCAATGCCACCAAGTCTTTCCAAAGCCCCAAGTCAGTCAGACCTTGGAAAGACATCGCAACCCCCAAGCAAATCCAGAGACTCACCTTCTGAGCCCACATCTAAATCATTGGGAAGCATAAAGGGGGAAGATCCAAAGTCCCTGCAAGCTGAGGGGCTAAAGATGAAGTTGACTGAAGGGGGACACCATGGAAAAGAAGACTCCAAGCAAGCACTAGAATCCAGAGGTCAGGGAGGGATGGAGCAGGCCATGTGGTACAGACAGGTAAATTTTACTTTAGTTAGAATATTTTAGTGCTAGAATATTTGCTTGTAAACCTGTTGTGAGAATGTTTCATAATTATTTCAATAATTATTTTTGCTGCCTTGCACATTTTTCCTGACTTGAGCAGTACTCCGAGAGCCAAAAGCCCCAAGCAGAGGAGGAACACCAGCAACAACAACCTCGATGGAAAGATGAAAGGGACAGAGAACGGGAACGTGATCGTAAATTGAAAGATGACAGGACCAGGCCCAAGGACAGTGGGGCTAAAGAAGATGGCAAAGAGGCCAGTGATCCCAGAATCACTTCTGAGGACCACCGGGCTATGAGCAAAGATTCCCGTTCTAATCCTCACATGCAGTTCTCGTCACCACTAGCACAGCACCAAGGCTACATGCCCTACATGCATGGTTACCCTTATGGACAAGGTTATGACCCCAACCACCCTGGATACAGGAGTATGCCCTCAGTCATGATGCAAAACTACCCAGGTATGACATCAGATTAACTGGTGACAAATAAGGCAAGATGCAAATAATATGCATTATAACAAAATCATAATTTTCTTAGACCTTTCTTCTGATCGTGTTAGGGTTGATGTTCTCAAGATAATGTCCTCTGATTTGCAATATTCTTTGAGCTGGAGGTGCAAGTCATCAGTGGCCATTGTGATTTCTTTTGGACAATTACATGCTAGATTAACATGGACATTTATTTACTTTTGTTATTAAGCTCTTGACTTTCCCTGTGCTTTGAGTTGTAAACCATGGCACTTCTCTTTAGAGGGGAATGTAACATACTCACCATGGCGTAAAAAATGGAATGCTTTTTGTATTATTGCAATTGTGTGTTATCAATTATCAAAACTGCACTGTCAGCAAGATCGTATCAGTTTGTCCAATATATTAT
Organism: Anabas testudineus; assembly: GCF_900324465.2. Lineage (NCBI taxonomy): Eukaryota > Metazoa > Chordata > Actinopteri > Anabantiformes > Anabantidae > Anabas > Anabas testudineus. The sequence goes on from NC_046612.1 coordinate 14,804,893, forward strand.
TTTAATAATGAAATTTTCATCATTTTCACTAAAAATTGATCTGATATAGCCCCAAGAATAACGGCTACATGTATAGGTAATATGTAACAAACTGCTGGAGTTTTTATCTCGCCAACATAGCCAACCATACAGAAACTGCAACTGCATCTTTGATATCTTTCATATAAACTTCCCTGTAGGCACGTGAGAAAAACATCTTAACATCTTACTTTCTTCTGAAAATGAAATGAAAGTGGCACTTTTGCCATGTTTCCAGTGCAGTCAACCATGTTGCAATTGGGTTTTCAACACAGAACAGTTTTACTGCCTTAACTGGATATAAGGCTGTAAAGTGAACAGTGTGACATGTTGTGCAGAAATCAAAATGCACTGATTGATGACCTAAAATCAGTAGTGCTGACAATTTACGCTTGTTTGTTGTAAACAACAGTGAAGTATCATCGACACTAAATGCCTAAATTTCAACCATTGATTTTCTTCATTACTTTTAGGTTCTTACCTACCCGGAGGTTATCCATTTTCTCCATATGGCAGCAAAATCGTTGGAGGTGATGAAGGCAGCGACAAATCTCGTGCTAGCCCTACTGTCACCAAAACGGCAGCGGACTCCAAAGCCCTGGATATTCTGCATCAGCATGCCAGCCAATACAAGAGCAAATCCCCCACAGTTGGTGACAAGCCACCCCACGACAGGGAGAGAGAGCAGGATAGAGGTACTGCTGGAGACAGGGATCGGGAAAGGGAGCGTGAGAGGGAAAGAGAAAGAGATGTGGACCGACCACGCTCTTCGCCTTCCCAGCGCATCATGCCATCTCACCACCACCTGGGATACCCTCTGCTCTCAGGGCAATATGACCTGTCTTACTCCACAGGTCAGTCTAAATATTATCTTGTTATTACAGATTTAATTACATTCTAAACAAGCAAATATGTGTATGTGTTGCTCACTTCAATACAAGTCCCACAGTCCCGAGTCTTTAACGTACTATAATTAGATAGACATGATCAGTCAGTGACCAAGATTTCAAACTAAAACAGGAAACATGACTGATAGCCAATAGCCATTTTCCAACTTGCCAAAGGTCTCTCCTCATCAGCTATTGTTGTAACCCCCTCCCTCTACCCGCCACCTCAGAGGTGAGAACAGTAAGCCCCCATCCCCCCTCCAGTAGAGACTGTGAAACAAAAATCTACTGAGACACATGGGTAAAGTGTGCCTGTGTTTGTGAATCGTAGAAATGCAAGTGACAGCTATTTACAATGCACATAACTCCAGTTAAAAATATGTAGTTGATGAATAATGTGCACTGGCACAGATGTATTATGTCCTTATTTGAAGAGAACACCCTGCCCCTGCTCGTTCATTACCACATTTATGTTGCAGACTTAGAGGCAGCAACCTATAAAGAAAACAAATCCTGGACAAACAAAGCTCTTACTGTTCTGCTGCAGTCTAGTACAATATGCACTGCAGTATTTAGCCCCTCAGCTCATCCATCCTAAGTAGGTCCTCTGAGGACAAGTGGATCACAGTTTTGATAATGGAGACATGGAATGAGCCCGCCCAGGCATGAAAACACTGCAGCCTGCACTGACATCTAGTGGAAGTACTTAGAATTACAATTTAGAAATTTTTCAAACGTATATGCATCTTTATATATTATATTATTGAAGGAAGGTTAAATAACAGAAACATTTTGTATATAAAATGTTAACGTCATCTGATTCTGAGTTAAATCTAATAGAATAAAAATACCTTTATTCCCTCTGAAATGGGGCAAAGTAGGAGAATAGTGTGCAAAAATGGTCAAGTACAAAACAGCTGTATTTAAATAGAACATTTGAATATATGTTTTTATATTCTGCCACTGCCCAACTCAAACATCAAACTGTGTTTTAATACATGCATCTTTAATGTAAATCAAACGGTGATCTGATAATAAAGAAGTCTTTCCTCTGTATCCTTCACAGGGAAACCTGACCGTCACACCTCAACCCTGCAAAGATTCATGTGACTGGCTCACATGAGAAGATGATCTCCCGGGTGTTACCTTTTAGACATCAGTTGAATGGTGTTTCTATCTATATTTTTAGTTCTTCTTCCCAAAGGCTGGGCAGATTGTCATTATTTTTCCTCCCCTCATAAACAACCCAAATTCTCCAGACCTTGGACTGTAAAAGAACTGCTAATAACCCAGGTTCAAAGCCATCACTCTGCCCCTTCATGCAGAGGAAACACCAACCGGCTGATTATCTAGTCTTTGCACTGTCAACAAATACAATGCAAAAAGAGACTATTGGACTGCCAGAACAGCTGTTTTGTTTGTTTATTTGATTTTTTTTTTTTTTTTTGACTGCATTGTTTTTTGTCGCACGCAGAAAGAAGTTGGCAGGGGATTTCGGGGAGTTGGGTGGCTGATGGGAAAGGGGAGTCAAACTAAATTAAAGACTGACAAAAAGTGAATCATATTGAAATGATTTCAACTCTGTCTTTGGCTTCTTGTATGCCATGAAACAACAGTATATCCTTAACTTGACAAATGTTTGGCTATATTTCGTGGGGAGAGGGAATATGGCAACAGCTGCTTTTTTTCAGAGACTTAAGAGCCTGAGACTGAAGTTTTTCATCTTCCATCGTCATTGTTAATTCCCATCCTCTTTGAACCCACCGTTCTTGTTTCAGGGATGATGTCGTCATGTTTTGCGAAGGGACCGCATACACCTCAAAGGATAATAAACACTATTCATGTTTCTGTTTCTCAGCAATACTTTTTTTTTTTTTTTTTTAGTTCTGCTTCATATCATTGTTTTCATGTTGGAATGTGTCTGACGCTGGTATTAGTCTCTTTATCCTCTTAATAAAAGGGTCAAATCTGTCTTTACACACACTCACATGGTGAAGCCACATTAGCAAGCGGTGAATTCGCGGGGCATTGTCATCACTGCATTTGGCCACTTGTGGGAGTCTGCGCATTTTACTGTAAGATTGTGCTTCATTTAGCTCATCAAGATCGTTTTCTGTAAACAATGTGAACTTTCACTCATGTATTTTTCTGCTGTAATATAAACTTTCAGCCTACTTTTTTGTGCATAAATGTTTATATTTATCCCGCACGCGACAATTTAAATACTGTTACTGTTAAATAGCTTTTCAGCCTTCACACCATTTAACATTTCGTGCTCGGATCATTGCTGCTGCATCCCTCGATGTCCCAGTGTGCTGCTTCTTTGTCCCAGCTTTGTTTTTTTTTTCCCCCCACTTGATCTCAGCTTTTTCAAAACATCACAAGTTGGTTCACGTCTCCAATCTTCAAAGGCAACTGACGAACCAATCAGATAAAATTACACCGATTTAGTACAGTAGTCTGACTTTAAGGATATTTCGCACAGGACAAAAACATTCTCTTCGCTTGCTTGTGTGGATTCACCATGACACATATTCACTTTGGAAAGTTTTAGCATGGTTTTCTCAGCAGTGGCTACTTCTGGTTTAGTCCAAAACTGGTCCAACGACTCTGATCCCACAGACACTAGTTTTCTTTGTTGCTGCCTGTGCTAAAAGCTCAACCCCTGGCACATTAAACATACAGTCAGTGCATGAATTGATTCCCCCCCTCCTCCAAAAAAACAAAAAAAGAAACAAAAAAAAAAGAAAACCTTCAGCTCTTATTATGAAACTATCATCAAACAATACAGATAATGAGCTTAAATACAAAGGAAGGCTGAGCCTATGACAAGCTTGGGACAAAAGCTAATATGGTAAAACAAGTGAAATTTAGTAGGATAGCTCCGAGCTGCCCAAGCAGCTGAAATGAAGCACAGCCTTCTCGGCTCTCCTTAGGACCTCCAACTGTCAAATCAAGGCTGGTTAACTTTAAAACTACACAAAAAGCATCTGTCAACATGGCTTCTTCTACCAGAGGCTCCCTCATGGCTTTAAATTGCAGTTCTCTTGTACCTCAGGGCTTGTAAGTGAAATTCTATCCATTTGCTATGTGCATTGATTTCAGAAGGTTTCTCTTTTATGGGTGCGCAAAAAGCACATTTTCTGCTCTGGGGTGGACGTGCAGTAGATATCGATTTAGACAAACTGGCTCAGGATAGGATATTGGTAAAGGTGTTATGCCACACAGTGCTGGTGTGGGTTGTCTCTACGCTCCTCTAAAGCATCGTAAGCAGAGTAAAACACTGACCGTGTTGTCACCGACTTTAATTTGATTGGATTTGGTTTTTTCAGTTTCTGTTAATGTTCCATTGTTGTACTTTTTTACCCCCATTTTGCTCTGCAGGTGAAGTCCATAAGCCACCAGTTAATCTCACATCGAACACACTCTGACGTTGAAACGCTATTAATGATTGTGAAACTGCAGCTCTTCATTGGAGATTCTTGGACATTCCAAGTTAATAAGTTGCCAGTTTCTCGTCCCATAGATTTTGCAAGACGGTTTATCTTTTCACTTTTTGCGCATTTCAAAGAAGAATGGCTGACATGACTCAGTTGAATGTGGTGGTGTTTGACTAGTTGTAATCTGTAAGGGTAATCTAGGCAGCTGTGATGTTGTCATTAAAGTCAGTGGGTTTTAGTACCAGCAGACTGCATACATATAGTTTTATAAGACAATGGTTGTGACAAGTGCATTTGTTCTCTCTCTGAGAGTAGTAATGTTATCTCAGTAGTAAGCAAAGCCCAGTGAAAATCATATATACTAAAGTGTATGAAAAGCCAGAAAAGTAATGTTTGCTATCAACATATTGGAAAGTGCTTGGCTCTTGTATTTTGCAGGACTGTATTTGTTTCATGGTGAAGAGTATATTTATTGGCCAGCAGTTGTCTCAATTGGTGCCTAGTTGAACATTCTTCTGTGAAAACACAGACACACTTGCTCGTTTGTCCTTTCCTGACCCACCTACTGTCACACAACCCCTCCACCCCCCCACCCCCTCACCCAAAGTACCAGCTCTGGTGCTTACAAGGATGTTTACAATGTCTTCATTTTCTTTCTGTGTGAGAAATTCAGAACTCTTCTCCCTCTCCTCCTTTCTCCCTCCCTTCAGGAGTTTGTGTAAAGTGTACATTATCATGGTTCTTTTTATACAATACTCTGTAACTTGCCTTTGTAAATTTGGGCTGGAAAAAAAATAAATCTTTTTATGAGACAATCTGTCCTGGGAAGTGCTCAATGGTTTCTGCTCTGTTGATGCTGTGAAGTTAACAGTCTGTTAAAAACCCCACCATGAAGTTGTTTATCTAGATAAGTGATGATTATTTCATTATTTCACTTTATAGAAAACGTTTTAAAATAGAAAAAAATGTTTGACTCTCAATACGATTATCCTTTTTTTTTCTGCTGTACAAGCAGTATGCAATAAAAATATGGATTCAGTAATTAAACAATTCTAAAAGAGCATTTCAAATACTACTTATCTGGAGAAGAAGTCAAATAATTCTAGAAATAAATCTTAGAAAACTGCATTGTGGGCTTTGGCCACAGGAGAGCAGTGTGTCTAAAAAGGCAGCCGCCTGTTGTAACTGTACAAAGTAAAGAGTTAATTTCTGAACACAATACAAATATCAAGATATACAAAAGTAGTTTAAACTTTTGTGTTGTAGATTTAACTTTTCCCTTAGAGTTCAACTCAAGGGGTTAAATTTCTGTCTCATCAGACCAGAGAATGTTTGTCTTTATACTCTGAGACTCCAAGCAGATTTCAACTCAAAGTGGTTTCCATTTAGTTACTTTACCCAAACGTTCTGGTTGATGAAGCGCCGTCGTCCTTCCAGCAGCTTCTCTCATCTGCAGAGAAGACGTGTGCAGCTCTGTCAGAGGGTTCATGAACGCACAATCAAAACTTGTTTAGGTCGATTCTGTAGTTGTGACAAGGAACAGGCGTCATCATAAGGATTCAGAAGTGTTTTAGTTGTGTGGGGACATCAATAAAAGTAGTTCTGTCATTTTTGTACAGGGACTGTCTTTAAATCAATAATCATGCAGAATATGAAAGTTAGCTTCTATTTTAATCAGCATATGATTTTGGAATAATATTAACTGCTGAACTAAGAGTATGCTCTGTGCATTAGCATAGTGCCACATCGGTGACAGGCAGTGATTACGCTGGGGATGATTTTGTTGAGTGTAAATGTGAAATCTGATTATCCTCTCTGCTCTCAGCTCTGCAAAGGGAGGAGGGCCAGACAGAGAGAGAGAGAGAGAGAACGAGGTTGGCTGGAGGAGAGATTCACAGGAAAGGAGGGGTTAAGATAGCAAAGTGCTGAGCCGATGGCTTTTGCACAGAGCAGCTGGCTGGCATCAGGACGGGACAGGCCGCTCGGAGGAACGATACCGGCTCTTCTCCGCTCGCTGTGGGACACTGAGGGTAACTACCAGGAGGTGTTCATGGGATGCACTATCTACGCAGCCAGCCCTAAGGCCCTGCCTGCCGACGAGGCCCCAGGCCAGGAGAGATACTACCAGGTCCCCCACTACCGCTTCTCTCATGGTAACTGCAGTCAGAGGATAGCAGCCAACAGAGCCAGGTCAGTCAACACCACAGCATCTTGAGCACACTGAAGCCACTGAATATTTAAAGTAGCTGCCATGAGTTACACCTACGAGGTGAGTCCAGGTGTCAGAGAAGGATGTTTAAACTGGGCCAATTGGGATGTGAATTGAGCAAAGGGAGAATATCAGGAAGACATCCCATTCATTGTATATATGTAAAAAAAATATTACTTAACAAAAAAAAAAAACATTAAAACAATAAGGAGAGACTTTAAGAGACATCTACTGATGTTTTTGAACAAGCAGCAAGACATCAGGCTTCCAATTTAAGTGTTTTTGAGTCCAACTAAACACTTGACTGTGTTAGAACAATAAACAGAGAATAAAAAACCACAGAGTGAAGGGATTAAACCAACTCTGCAAAGATGGGTCATGCTGGGTGATGATGCCAGCTGACAGTATTTCCCATCTGCATGTGTCACATGTTCTTTGTCACTAATTCAGGACATTTTTTAATCCTGATTTTTCAGGTTCCTTCTCCTTTACACATGTAATAGTTTGTTTCACCTGCAGTTTGGACACATAATTCAGCCTTGGCTGGATACAGTCTGTGATCCAGAGCCCACAGATGCTGCTAAGTGGTACTGTAAACCTAATGCGATCCACCTTTTGTCTCTATGTGAGTTTTTTAGGTTACACATAAGTTTCTACAGAGTTGCAGGAGAATACAATATTTTTCCAGCATCACGTTCACACTGAAGCTGGAACAGCCTCTTTGAAAAGTGCCTCCACCTCCGACTGTGGCTTCACCTATTGCAGATGGATAACTGAAAGTTTTTAACTGTATATATTTAAATACAAAACTCTTAGTACTTAAGCAGAAGCAGAATTTTTTCATGCTTCATCAGTATTTGTTTATTTTACATAATTATGCAAATTAACAAAATATATATTTTGGGCTTTTTGACATGTCACTGCACAGTGATTCTCTCTTCTGTCTTTATTTACTGTGTCATACACAGTTTAGTAGACAATAATATACTTATTACCATAACTGACCTCAAAGGACAAGAGTTTTCAATCAGGAAGTTTCATACTTTAATGTGAAAATGTATAATGCTTTCACATTTATCTATGAATATAATGATTATTAGACTAATTATTTAATGCTATTTATAGATAATACCTTACTTTTACTTGGACTGTAAAATTGTACTTGTTTCAACTTAAAAAACACAAGTCAAAGAGCCGCCTTAAAATATTACAAATGATAAATGTTGACTAAATACTGGATGCTACTTGTGTCTTAGTTTGGCTGATTTAGATTTATTACTTCATTGAACACGTTGGGTAGTTGTTTGGATTTAAAACTCTAGTGTTGTTTGATCTAATATGTACAGTACCTGTAGTTTTGTTAATTACACGACCTCTAAACTTCTTTCAATCTGAAAAAAAAAAAACTCTTCAAAAGCCAGGGACAACAACCGTGATCGAATGTACGTGTGGATTAAAGACACACAGCAAGTTTGCATCATGATTATTTTCTATAAAGAACTAAAAAGAACAATATTTTATTAAAATCTTTAATAAGAACATTAACTCAACAGATGCATGCTGGGAAGTCTGCTAACATGCTAATTTGTGTTTTAGCTAAGTTGAAAGACTTCAAGTCAGAACAACTCATGTTTATTTATTAATAAAAACTCTACATTTTAATTCCAATTAGCTTGAAAATATCAAACTTAGATATTCACATGAACCCTAATTTAAAGTATTTGCTGATTCTGCAGACTGAGAGTTTACAGTGTAATAATAATAATAATAATAATAATAATAATATTCATCAGTCTTGTGTTAGTAGCTCACTGGAGATGATTCATCCCTTGTTAAAGATAAAGGAGCTGGTGTATTGTGAAATACTGAAACCTGATCAGCTGATACAAGTAGAGGAGTAAAGTAAACACAGGATCCACGTTTGTTTTGCACATAACAACTTAACAGTGCGTGTGTTTGTACATGTGAGGATGTGAACTCAGCTCCAGCCTCTGCAGGGATGCTCAGTGAGGAGGGCTCACGTCTCCATGAGCTGAGGCTGCTGTTACGTTGTCCTGGGCGTGTGTGGGAAGAAAATAGCCGCAGTCTGATCCAGTGCCAGTCAGTAAACAGCTCACACGGGGATCGAGGTAACAGCTCAGCCCACCTCTCTCTCAGTCGGACGCGCTGCTCCGGAGCTCGCAGCTCCTTCACCGCCTCCGTCCGCTTCAGCTCGACCGAGCCACGGCCCAAATGGATGTTTTCTTTTTTTTTGTGTGTGTGTGTGTGTTTTTTTAAACAACGTGAAATGATTTCACCGAGGAAGGCATGAGTGTCGAGCGGCGAGAAGGCGACGGCACCGCGAGAAAAGTCTCTTCAGCTCATGAGCTACAGGTAGGAGCTGTTTAAGAGGCGTCAAGGTGGGCGGAAGGAGAGAGAGCGGGCTTCCGGTGCGGTTTCACAATAAAAGACGAGCGTTCGCCGTCAGCGTTATTTCCGAATAATTAGAATCATTGAAATAACACGATCATCTGTTATTTTAACTAAATAAATATGTTTAAGAGCTTCTTACTTTACCTAACTCACCCTATATCTTTGGGTTTTAACGTTTTAAGAAGCCACATTGAACTTTTTATGGAATAAGTGATAAATCAAGTAATTGTTAAGATAAACATTGGCAAAATTAAAAGTAATATTTTTTGACATATTACGTTTTTATCATCGCAACTATCAATGTGTCGTTTATGTTATTATTATTAAATATATAGTTAGTTAAGCAGTATGATTTCTTCTATAGTGAAAATGTAGGCTGTAAGTGTAGGATACTTATTAGAGTAATTACCAGAAAGTAATTGTGCAGTTTTCCATTTTATGTGTGAATTATGATTCCACACAAATGATTTGTAATGTCCTTGGACAGTGTATTTATTCACTTTGTGCTTTTACGTTGAACACTTGCGTCTGTTCTGATCTTCACCTGCTCTCTTGACAAACCTGGTGCTGTTTTTGCTGTTTCTGATCATAAAAAGCTGCGTTTATCAAGAAGAAGTCCAGCCCTGCACCATTCAGCACTGCAGTCTATGTCGTTATATTTATGAGGTTGTTATTTATAGTGAAAAGTGTGAGTAAATTCACATCAGGAGCCAGTTTTGGTGTTGCACTTCTATAGATGTGTGCTTATGAAAGACTTAATAAAGTTAAAACACAACAAAGAAAAACCCAGGGATTAATATCCAACCGTCATCTGAACCGCTGTGCATGTAAACACAGTCTGTAGAGACACAAACACCTATGAACAAGAGTCAGCAGTTCACCTACATACCTGTGTTGAGACGGTCCTGTTTGGACTGTGGGAGGAAGCAGTGACAACCAGCACTTTGGATAAACATAGTCAGTGAGTTACAAGTGATGCAACAGTGCTGTGAAAATTATTCAAATCAGATGCAAAAGTCCCTTTTTTGCATTTATTTTTGATTTCTCTGGCCTGTTTTTTGTAATCAGAAGTTGAACCCACAGAGGAGAAAGCCCTCCTGTGCTGACAGCTGATAACTCCCACAGTGACGCAGGCCCACGTTCAGCTTCTCAGACAAATTAAACCTTTGTCCTCAGCTCAACTCACTCAGCCTTTCTAAACACAGCAGAGCGTGTTGCTTTCCGTGCTGTCAACCTGCCGCCTGTCTCAGAGTCTCCTTGAGGTGTGCTGACAGTCCTGTGCTCGGTGCTACTGTTTGCCGTCTACCTGTGACCCGTTTGTTTGAACCTGAGGGTCTGAGGTCAGCGAGTGAGAAGGAAGCAGAGAAAGCGAAACAGTTATAGGAGTGCTGCGACAAGGCAAATATAAAACCACAGACTGTTCAGATGAGCCGTGCTGCTGCTGACAAACACATTATTGAGCGTTCCTGTTTGTCGAGATGGAGAAAGGCCTTGGCCGTCAGACCACTCCAGGTACCCAACCCAAGATTTTCCACATCGCTCAACTTCCTCTCGCTACATTGGTTTCCTGTTAAAACTCACATCAAGTTCAACACAATCTGCCACAGTGTGGTGAAGCTAACTGCTGCTTTATAATGTCCTATCTGTTAGTCTCTTCCCTCGGAGAAATGTCTTTTGTTCAACGTAGGGAATTAACCTGCAGGTGTGTTGTGCACGTTGATCTGCTTCTAGGTCGTATTAATTAATGCACAAACATCTCACTACTTATTTACCTTAGAAACTTGTCAGGCTGGTATATTCTGTCTCAGTCTCGCTCTCCTGACTTACATAAACAGCTAAATTTCAAGTGCAGTTAATAATGTACTGACACACGTTAATATAGTCTGAACGACTGAGAGATGTGAGGCAACATTCATTGTTTTTTTTATCATTATCATTTATCATTAATTAGAGTTTCAGGAAACCTGAAGAAGACTAAATAAAAAATAAAAAAGTTTACCCCTCACAGTGATATAACAACGTTTATCACAAGGCTGCTTCACTGACTTTGTGACTAGATCTGTTTTGTGTTTCATTAGTTTTTTAGACAACAAGACAAACATGTTGTTAATGAGGTTACCAATAAAAAACCTCCAAAGTCTGTTCCCCTCGCGTTCAGATGATGTCTGTCTGTCCAGTTGTCAGGAAAAAACATCATAAAAAGGTTTAAAATCTGTTTATTATCTCATGTGAATGATGTCTCTTCAAGCTTGTTTTCATACTGTTCTCACTCACAATGTTTGCTCTGTGATTTAGAATCAAATGAATTGTCTTTATTTCCCACATTTAAAAAAGTGACTCATCAACAAGTCAATCAGGAGTTTTTCAATCTGAAGGTATAAAGTTGTTTCTGCTATCCTGTGGATGATGTGTTTACAGTTATAATGAATAAGTTAGTTACACTTTTATAGTTGGGTTTTATTGCATTACTCCGACTCAACCACTTCCTGTTCAAGTCAACTACAAGCCGGCTTTGTTTATTGTCTTCAAGTGAACTGCAGCACAACCAAAAGCCTTCATTTTGCCCTTAGGCCCACATCTCAGATCAGATACCCGTCCTAAATGTCTTAAGCTTCAGGATGAAAAGATCCCACACATCCTCTTCATATCTATTACAAGAGGCTCTTCTCCTCCCCATCAGCTGTAACCTCGAGCACCAAGAAGTCCCTGTTGTTTGAACAGGACAGTGCCTGACGCAAAGCTTCTGGCCAATTAGAGATAATACATAGGAAACCACATGTAGAAGCCTATTTCCATCAGCACCTGTAATTACACCAGAGCAGGTGGTGATGGCTTCTCTTCTCCCAGAGGAAAACATGTCACAGGGCAGGTGCGTGTTTGTGCCTACATGTGAGGGAGAAAGAAACATTTAATACGCAGGTGAGAAGAGGAAAGGCAATTCAACCTTTGCAGCGCTCATGCTGTAATGTCACACGGCAGGATTTGGGTGGACGATTGTTGGAGTTTAAGAAGTGAATTAGGGTTTGTTAAGATATATTTGTGTTATTGTAGTTGTTTATTTATAGTAGGTTTTGGTAACCTATGGCCATTTTGTTCTTCTGGTATTTGTCGCAGTTTGTTTCCTGAGACGTTTGGTGCTGAGAAATACGAAGCGTATTTTTAAAAAAGGTTCGAGTCAGCACATCAGGTCAGCCATCTGCACAGCTGCTGAGATGCTCCATTTGGAACATCTGGGGGAGAGCAGACGCCGACCCCGTTTGCACAAACTCTCTGTTTTGCTGACGGGAGATTTTTAATGTAGTGTAAACCAGCAGAATCAGACTTTGAATGTTGCGTCACCACAGTTGTTGATTTTAAAGACAGAGTCCACTTGTTTTTAACCCATAAACCTTTTTTTCCCCTCTGAAGCAACAAACCTGGAGACAAAAACAAACATCATTTTTTTTACAAGTGTACATGAAGGTCCAGCAGAGAGGGTTCCTGCTGTTAACACAGAGCTGTGTGTTTGTGTATTCAGGGCCAGGAGCATGACTGAGCAGCAGGAGCAGAGCGAAGAAGCAGGCCTGCTCTCTACTCAGGACCTGGACCCCTCCAAGGATGACGACACACACGGCCACTTCAGGCAAATCTCACACGCGCAAACACGCTCTGCTCTGCAACACTCGCTGTGTCTCCAGGCTCCATCTGCATCCTGTGCACGGTCATGGGTTACAGCCGTAGGAGATTTATTTTCACAGCACTTGCTCTGTGCTTTTATTTCGGCTGTATTTGATCTCGGACAATAGTCAGACACACACACACACACACACACACACACACACACACACACGTGCACAAACAGAGACTTATAAGAAAACATTTTCCACCCGTAGGCCTGTGGAGAACATATGTGTGTTGAGTAAATGAAACGTGATCTAGTTTCTGCTAGTAACACTTTCCAGAACATTTTAAACACATTAGTTTTTGCAGACAGAAATGTGTTTGTTTTTGCATCTTATATAAGACAGATTGGAGACGGGCAGTGTAATCCTGGGGAATCTGCTCCGTGATAGGATTTAGCGTTGGAGCATGATGTGGTGGACTCACTGAAGGGGAGGGAGGGACTCAGTCTTGAACTTTTAGTAGAGTGAGTAGAGTTTATGCAGCAAGCGGTGTGTCCATATTTCATCTGCTGTGTCAAGTGCATCAACTCACCTCAACACTGTCATCTGTTACCGCCGACGACTGTGAATATGCGGCAGTATGAAAAGCTGGATCAAATGTTACACGGCCATTAGGGGGCAGAACATATCAAAAGAAAAGGAGAAATACAAATCACTGCACCTCACTGGCTTCTAAAATGGCTGATTATAGCAGCTCCATTATTCATCTGCATCAAGTTTAATTTAGCATCTCGCGAAGAGAAAGTTAATATCTTAAAGCACACACAGCTTCCTCTCGAGGACATTTTCTCAGAGAGAATCTATCCACTTGTCTCAGTAACAGTTTCTTCCCCTCCAGCTAAATTATTGACTGGGAGTCCACTGCTGCACCGGCCACCGATGGGAGGTGTTCGCTTTCTAATTTAGGATTCAATTTAGGATTCTTTGAGCTTGTAATTAGTTTCATTATTCAGCCTCACAGCCAAGGGCACTGAGATACATGGGCAAAGGCGCATGCGTACACGCGGACACGCACACACACAGTAGGATTCGTTTTGCTCACAGGAGCTTATACAAAGGTCTGGTTTCATTTGTCAACCACAGCTCATGAAATGATGCTCTGTGAGGACTTTGGGCTTTTGATACCTTATTGTGCTTCACTTGTAGATTTACTACTCAGCCTTCTGGTACCTGGACAGAGCAACATATTTTCTTACTGTTGCTTGTCGTACTTTAGTTAAGCTAAAAAAATATGTGGTGTTTTTGGGGTATGACAATGAATTTCATTTATATCCACTGATTTCACTGTTGTGACTTTAACAGCTGGCTGTTCATTTGTTTTATTTTCTCACGTCTCAACCTGACATGACCTTGTCAAGACCTCTTTAAAAACTTGGATTTACCTTGAGACGCAACACTCACAGTTCTCCCAACGTCACACTGGGAATCGCCTCCAGCAGTTTTCTTTATACGCTCACTGAGATGTAGCAGCAGTATTGATTAAGACGTGGGTCTTGTGTAAAAGAGAGAGAGACAGATGGAGAGTGGGGGGGGGGGGATAGAGAGCCAACTAGTCCCCACAGAGCCGCCTGTGCTTTTAATAATCACTCTGTTCTCTCCACCTGGGAAAGCAGAGCCACTGTGGATCCTATTTATAGGCTGAAAGCAGCAGGCAGGAAAAGCAGCACACATGCACTATTGTTCATAATGTGATCACAAGATACTGGGATGTCTTTTCTGGGAGGGTGATTTTATAAAAAAAAAAAAAAGAAAAGAAAAGAAAAGAAAATGGCTGCGTGTGTAGAACAAGCCACAAAAATAATTAAATGTTAGAAAGGTTAAACAGAGGGTCTCTGCTAATGACTTGATTACCTTTGGTTAGACATGAAATTCATGGTACACGTATTGATATTATTGAGTCGTGACCTTTAAAGACATATAACATTCATACTGTGGACACTTTCTTTTACTGCTAACGAAATGTATATTTAATAAGTAAAGATCCCATAATATGACGTTCTAATGGAAAAAGCTAAAGGCACATTATCGCTTTCGGCAGCTACGGCTGTTACTGTTCTGTCCGGGTGCAGAGTGGATTTCTTGCTGCTCCTTTGAAGATAATCTCTGATAGAATGAAGGATCTCTTCACGTGTCTGTGAGGTGTCCAACACATCCAGCGGGAGAGCTGGCCGTGCTGTCACAGCTGTACCGCCCTGCTGTAAACAACATAAACAACAGCCTCGTCCTCGTCTGACGCACACACACACACACACACACACACACACACACACACACACACACGCGGTCATTTCTCACTGTACTTGTGAGGACACTCATTGACATAATGTATTCTCTAGCCCCTTGCTCTAACTCGAACCATCATAACTAAAGTCTACATGTAGGCACAATGATTCTTCCAGTATGCTGTGTGTAAACACACCTTTTTGCTTTCTCTGTCTATTGCTGTCGCTGTAGGGGTAATTTGGTCATAACAGCAACAGTAGTTTGAAGTAACACGCATAAAGGTCCAAAAAGTATATAGTGTAGTGTCTGTACTGTACAGTAGCTTTTTAGCATCCATCTGTTATCCTAATGGCTTTTCCTGTTAAGGGTCACAGTGGTGCTGGAGCCAATCCCATTATTTTATTTTATTATTTACACTTCTAGATAAAAACTATATAGAGCTATAGATAAAAAATGAGCTTGTGTACCTTCACATCTCTCTATGACCACTCAACAAACTGACCAAGATCATTTCATCCAGTTGAACGTTAGTTCAATTCAACCCCCTGTATGCTATAGTGCAGTCGATGTTTCCAGGTTGTGAAATGATGTCTTGTTATTTGCATTTACACAGTGTGTAGTATACTATTAAAGTCCCTAAATGTACTCTATGTCAGAAACAGTTCTGTCTTTGTGTTTTTGCTTTGCATTAGTACTGGAGAAGAAGAGCTAAGCAAACAACAGTGGCATTCATCCTTTTAGTTTTAGTTAGTATAGTATAGTACAGTATATTTAATTTTTTATATTCCAATTTGCTTCCTCCTTTTACCCAACAGCTAATATAAAACTACTGCCCTAAGAAAGTGATGCGATGGTCTGTTGCAGCCTAGAATGCACTTAATGATAAAGTTATTCAACCATTCAATACAATGGCAGAAACCTTCTGTTCCTGGGTTTAGCAGATGTTTGCTCTCTCTCTCTCTCTCTCTCTCTCTATATATATATATATATATATATATATATATATATATATATTTTTTTTTCTCATATTTTCTAATGATTTTCCATTCCAAGATTTCATTTCTGATGATTCAGTGTCTTAATGTCTTAAAAGGTGTGAAATAGATTATTCCATACATTGAGCCTTTTTACTGCGCTGTCAGACTTGAAAATCTGAATTTTCCTGACATATCTATCTTGGTGTCAGTATGACAGACGCCACAGTGGTCAGAGTTTGCTGCTCTTGTCTCCATTGTGAGGCAGAGCCGCGTGGAAAGAAGCAGCAGAATCAGGGAGGGCTGTTTGTGGACAGAGGTCACACTGCTGCATCTTCTCACCCAGAGGAGATTCGCTCTTCAGCTCGCACGGTGACTTTGCTGCTTCGAAGGCACAAGTCATGAGTATTTGAACATAATGTGACCTCTCTGTACACGGCAAAGGACGCTTTTAAAGGAGAATACAAATGCGGTGCTGTTGTTATATGATGTTTATGAGGTTGCAAACACTGGCCCTAGCTGACTTTTTGAACTGGACTTTTTCACCTGGCTTGGTTTAAAAGGTGCTATAAATCCACACCAGCTAAGAATAGCTACTTATTGCACCAGGCAAAGAGTCAACATCCTTACATGTTGACGTAAAAGATGCTTTTATATTGCAGTGTAGAGCTCCTCCCAGAATAATAGTGATATACTGAGAACTCATTGATTCATTGATGTGTAGCATGTTGCATAAGCAGCATCTTAATATTCCTGGAATATGTTAGAGGTAAGTACGACAGGGACTTTAAATTTGCTTCCTGGTTAAGTACCTTATGATAGTTCTGATACTGTTTTCATTTTAAAATTGAGAGAGTAAAAGCTTGGACTGGCTTTCTCTGCTTTTTTTTTATGGCTTTCTTTCTTTCTTTCTTAGTATGAAAAATGGCTTCCACCAAGTGGGACAATCCATCACAGCACACACTGCAATTTGGTGCTTCTGTTTTATCACTATGTCTTTGTGCAGGAGTGTTTTCATATCAGCCGTGCATTACACCATGCTCTGCTCACTGTCAATCACCCAACACTTACACAGAGATACAGGAAGAAAAGGAGGTCTGTGTCACAGAGCGGCCCATCGAAACCATCTTGTCACGCATGTCTTCATCCTTAACGGGTCTCAACTGGCACCGCCGTTCATTTTATTAAGAGGCTGATTTCACTGTATTTCATCTGCTGGCTGGTTCTGTCTGAATTAGCAATAGATATGAGTATCATGCTGTGACATCTGCTGCTCTACCATGACTGTTCCTCCTGAGACAGGCTCGATGCCAGTGATGTGTGTGTTCATGGATTCTAACTCTAAAAAGGACAACACTGATAATCTCCTGGCATGGTCACTGTTTGTGTTTAGACAATCTTTGGCTATGTTGTTTTGTGACGGCCTTAATCTCCCTCCAGCTCTACACACAGAGATGATTAACATGTCATATGGCCAAGGGCTGTTTTGCCTTTCTCAGGGTGGATAAAGCATTAAGCAGCCTTTCAATGAGAATATTATCAGTATAAGTCTAGTTTTTGATCATAGTAACACATTAGAAGACGTGTAATGTGTATTTATTATTACTGACGGGTAAGAGAACGTCAGTTCTAAGTGTGTTTCTCCTTTTATCACAGGTTTCAGCTGATTGAAGACTTGTCCTATGAAGATGTGAAGAAATGTTACCGGGGCTCGGTGAGTGCCGCCTCTCTTCTGATGCTTATTGGTAGTTGGTTGTGTGATTGATGTAATGAAATGTTTATTTCTTAATTAAAGTGGCATTCCCTTATTTTTTTTTAGTTATTTTTATCTTTGTGATTACATACTAACAAGATTTCATACTAGTACCAGAAAACATTAGATGCTGGTACTTTAAACATATTATAATATTGATCAGATGCTTCTTGATTATCCTGATCTAAAACGTCATTATCCGTAAACTTTTAGGCCAGATTAAAACATCATTAACGTCATTATTTGCTGTAATACCACAGTTCTTCTGTGGATTTAGTGTCAGTGTCTTCTGTTCCTTTCATTTACTGTGACTCCAGCATGGGGCCAAACCATATGTTGCACTTGTTCTTCTGTGATGTGTTCGTTGTCAAGCTGCAGAATGTATAATAGATAAAAGTCTTTACATCAAACATGCACACAACTTTCTCACAGTGCTACATATGGAAGACATGCTCCTTGATTTATCTTTTCTACCTTTTCTTTAAAAGTGACCGTTCTAAAAGGTTTAGACTCTAAAAACACCTTTTTTTCCCACGCACACCTTTTTTCTTTTTGGTGTACTTGAGATCTCAGGATTTAATGTCACTGGGATTCAGTCCTCTGCATTATTGTAACCTACTATCTAATGTTCTGACGTTTCTGAGGACAGGAGCTGCTCTAGCATGAGCTATTAATAGAAAGAAAAAAACAGGAGTGGCAGACAACAGCAAACTGAGCAGATACCAGTGTGGGGACAGATACATAGATAGAGGTAGTCTAATGGCAGAGATATCAGGAGCTGAAGGAGAGTTGGAGCTGTGAGGGAGGAGGGCGAGGAATGAATGAGACCTCTTGTGAATTCAGGGAGAAAAAAGTATGATTCATGTTGAAAAGTGAGGATTGTTAGATGACGGAGGAAAAGGCAGCGAAATAAAGAACTTCCAGTAATGAGGAGGAAGTGTGTACGGGGGCAAGTGTGTGTTTTGTTGTTTTTTGTCAGCTCAGAATGATGAAGGACAGAGTGTGTGTACGTGAATGAAGGAGGAGAGAAGGAGAGGGAGGGTGTCAGCTGGGTGCTGCAAAGTGTAGAGTCACTGGAGGTATATTTGAGACAGAGAAAGAGAGCCTTGTAGTTCCTGAGAAAGAGCTCAGGGGCTGTAAACTGAGGCGCTGTTGCTGTAACTCTGTAGTGTAGTAGTGTTTGTGTGTGTAGGTGTACACAGTAGAGCCAAGTGTGTGTTTGTACATGCATGTAGACTAGAGGTAGCTGCACGTCCTCCATTTCAGCTCCGTACTGACCAGCGGCAGGGAACAGTGCGTGTCTTGCAGCAGCTTGCTCCAGGCCTTGGATGTGCGCGAGTGTGTGTGTGTGTACGGTGCCAACGTGCTGAGCCTGGTGCAGAGCTCGTGTCCCTTGAGGGAGAGGGTGGTGTCTGCGGCAAGCGGAGCCGGAGTGGCCGGCGGCGGTGGAGCGGCCGGCGGTGCGGCCGGTGCTGGTGCTGCTGGTGCTGTGCAGACAGGCCGGTCCGCCAAGGAGCTGCTCATGACTCTGCCCTGTCCCTCTGCACAGACTGTCAGCAAGTACAACTCACAGTACCACAAACTGTTCCAGAGTGTGCCCAAGGATGAGATCCTCATGAAAGGTAGAGTTTTCTATCATCTAACCTTTGAACTGCTTGTTATGCTTCTTCTAGATCTCGCTTTAGCTTTCTTTCTGTTGCCTGTTTTCTCATTTGTAGTCGTTTATCTTTTTAACTCTTTTCAAGCCGCAAATGTAGAGTAACAATATATGGTTGATATGATATCTGTGTCTTTATCAGATATTGGATATGACTTAGATTTAGTGCTGAAATCTAATTTCTAATAATCAAATCATATATAAAAATGAAGTCATCACATCATTTATCAAGTAAATCAATGAAAATGATGTAGAAAATCAGTTAAAATAGGCTGTTTGGAGATGTCAACCTGTGCTCTTGTAAAATACAGACTTTGGAATATTTATTAACCATGTTGGTGTTAAGTGTATTTCTTATTCAGACAAATGATCAGCAATGATTTGTTATTTATGGCACACAAACGTGATCTGTTATAATGATCTGATCAGGTTAAACCTCATGTCAACTGTAGCCAAAATGCTAAAAACAAGCAGCAGCTTTGATTTGAGCTTTTATTAACAATATTCCTACTGTATATGTTTTATATTGATACCTTATATCTGATTGTGAACAAACCTGTTTGTTTGTAATTCTTATTTGTTCTACTTCTCTCGTCTTCGCACTGTGTGATTGTTTCTGCTACACGTCCATCATCCGGTCGAGTTCTGAGATGCTTAAACTTTCTAATTTCAGAACGACCAGCTTCATCTTTGCAGTATCAGCTGATCTGTCGATCCTGAGAACTGGTGTTTTGTCTTTTTCTGTTCTCAGTGTACTCCTGTGCTCTTCTCAGAGATATCCTTCTACAAGGTCGGCTCTACATTTCCAGAAACTGGCTCTGTTTCTATGCCAACCTCTTTGGCAAAGACATCAAGGTATGAATGACTGACACGCTCCGTAATAAACTCAAGCTGACTGACGGCTGACTGACTGAGCGACTCGCTCACGATCTCCACAACTTGACAGATTATGTGACTCAAAGTTAATCAGCATCATCAGCTGACTGATGTATGACTGATGTATTCTGCAGCATATGAAAATGTTGTTCTCTTTATATCTGCACTGTTCCAAAACAAGTAATCCTAAACCTTTAACCTTAACCCGTTATGTGGTTTTCTCTTTGATGTGTTGTGAATTGTTCCTTTTCCTTCATTTCCTTGAAACTGAACCTCTTCTGACATCTGAGTGACAATAAGCTTCTTATTCACACTGCATTCTTCACATTCTGACTGAAATAAGAAACCTCTCATGTTCACTATTGATTTTTTTCATGGGGCTTTTCCTGGAGTGTCAGTCTTCTGTGCCACCATTTACTCAAATCGTGAAAGTTTTTTACCTTTAAAATAGATAAATTGTGGCTTTATTGATCTTCTGTAGGTGGCTATCCCTGTTGTTTCTGTGAGGCTGGTGAAGAAACATAAAACTGCAGGCCTCGTGCCCAATGGCTTGGCTATCACTACAGACACTGGCCAGAAGGTAAACACTTCCCTCCATCTCTGTAAATTAAAGTACTTATGCTGATTAGCACAGCATGATTGTATTTTCCAGGTGACATGTGATGGAAAAAACAACATCATGTTATATATAAGGCTGAGTTGAGTCTCAGCCTGGTAGTTCAGTGGAGTGAAGGGTTTTTCCACCATTACATCAGTGTTAAGAAGAATCTTTCTGGAGGGAAGGAACTTTCTGTCACATCAGACTGTGTCCTCTGTGTTTTCATCTATTCTAGTATCTACAGACCATGAATGAACAAGCAATCAGCACTGGGGTGTTGTAAACTCTATATAATTTGTCTTCCACTATCAATTAGTATTGAACAAAAAGACCTCAGACCAAATACATGGAAGTCTATGTACCTCAGAGGGTGAGTTTCCTTAATAACTTGTTTCTTCATGTGTGCAAAGTGCACACAAGAGGGAAAAGGATTGAGAACATTTGTTCTTCAAAAGCATGATTTAATAAATTGAGGCAATGTAAAAACACGGAGGAGCTCACAGATAAGTCACTTCTCCACTTTAGCGCTCACTGTATATTAAACGGCACAAATTGGAGATATTGGCAGGTGGAAAGAAGCTGAAAAAATCGGATCATTCTTTGTTTCCAGTTTTAAGAGCTTAGAACTTGAATAAATACTCTCTTTTATACAAGAGTCGTGGTTTGATGACAGTGAGACACTTTGAATAAGCAGATAGCTGATTACTGCTAAATGAGTTATCTTAACGTTGTTTTGCATCATCACCAGCAAGTTGGAGATGTCTGAGAGAAGGCTTCACACGTCTGAATGGCACAGTACATGACACAAAATGGCAGATAGGCTCAGACCTTGGCTCATTCATTTGGAGCCCACTATATTTCAGTCTTAAACCTTTGCCACTATCAACACTCAAAAGAGTTGGATACTTTGCATTATGGGAGTCATAAAGTTCGGAATTAACACATACTTTTGAGTGATCCTCAGACATATACTATATCCTACATGCACAACTATACTAGTGTATTGGAGCTCAAACAGCGATTAACACAAATCGGCCATTAATAAAAAGAGTGAGCGGGTTGATTTTTAATCTCAGAGATGCAAGAGGTCTGTCAGAGGTAGATTTGAGATTCACTATTTATTTAGCAAAGGACTGTAAATAAATTGTTCTGAGGTTGGCATATTGCTGAAAAATAGTAAATAAATCACCTCAGGAGTGACGTATTACTCAGCTATATTTCAACTCATTTAACCAACAAAAGACTCTGATCATCTGGCCATCGCATCGGGTCAGAGCAGTTATGGCTTAACAGGCGTTCGCCTTTGTCAAAGCATGTAAGATATACAGTATATGAACATAATGTTTCCTCTCACACAACGATTACTATCTGTCCTTGTGTGTCTGCATAGTGTGCTCATATTTCAATTATACATGGCACATCTTTAAGGTTGGTAAACAGTTAACAGCTTGTGTCTGTAACAGACTGTGAATCAGGCTCATTTGTATTTTTCACCTCATTTCCCATCACAGATACAACGTGACTGTTGTGAACTAACGTGGACAAAAGCAGCTGATAGTACACATATAAAAACATGTTAGAAGAGTTACACTCGATTGAAGCTTTTTAATCTGTCTTATTCAAATAAAACTGAGAGAAACCCTCAGTGGAAGTATAAAAGGATATCAGCGGGGTTTCTGCATCACTGTTTCTCTTCTTTTATCTCTTTAGTATGTATTTGTATCTCTGCTATCAAGGGACAGTGTATATGATGTCCTCCGCAGGATCTGCACACACCTACAGGTCAGAGGACACACACGTTCATATAAGCATAACATTCATTCACACTGTGTGGCGCACGCGTCAAGTTAAAGATTCGATTTCCTTTCTCTCGCCAGGTCAATGGGAAGAGTTTGAGCTTGAAGCAGTTCATGGAGGAGCCAACCTTATCACTGGTTAGTGACAACACGTCTTTCACTGCAAGAAGCTTTCACAAGCCGTCATAACATCAATGTAAAGATCGACGTAGGTGGCACGTGTGGTTCTTTTACACACACCTAGTTAAAGTCATTTCTAATTATTACAACAGCACCTGAGCTGCAGGCTGACTTACCTTCTAACACACACTGGATCAATAGATCATTCTGTAACAGCTGCAGCTTTGCAGTGAATTATCCCCCGAGTCAGCAAGATGTTATCAAAGAGCTCTGTGGAGTCACCTTGTTTCCTTTTGTACCACAGACCGTTCTGCGACAGAAACGTTTCTGTATTCAGCAATAATTAGGTTCAGCTACCGTGCTCATCCTCGATCCTGCTGTAATGTAGACTGATATTACTCAAATTAGATTTTTATTAGATTATGATGGTGAAGGTGTTATAAAGCTTTGATCATTCCTAACATTCCTACATGTTAAAATGCCTGAATTATACTAACAAAAGAGTGGCTGGATGGTGTAGTGGTGCTATCGTTGTCCTCCATGTGGGAGACTGGGGTTTGAATCCCGGCTGCCTCCAGTAGGGGTCCCTAGGGAAGACCGCCTTATGCTTATCCTGCCTTTGCCTTGTACCTGACTTGTAAATCTGCTAAATGAAAACCAATTTCAATCATAATCAAAAATAAATGTCCAGAATTTAATTTTTTAATTGCTAAAAATCTCTTTGCCCTGTTAGCACAAGGTGCCGTAGAAATCAATCACTGTTTAAATGGTTGTAAATTGGAACTCCTCACTGGATTGTCCACTTAATCTTGGCCAAAATGCAACAACATATTTGCATTTAAAGCTGCAGGGGTGCAGGTTACCAACATTTTTAACTGCACTATTACCATACAGAAATGAAAACACTCACCATTTCCTTGAAAGTATCGCTGAAATTGTTCAGTGATACTTTAAAAGTCAAATCAGCTGTGTGGACAGCCAAGGCCAACACTCGACTATGATAAAGTGAAAGGTGTTTTTTTTTTACATATCTCAGTTCTCAGTGTCAGGGAGAGGTTCGAATGATGAGATACAAATAAACAACAAAATATTATCCTCTTTTCTCTGTGCCGCAGGATGAGTTTCCAGCTCCTGATGAATTCCCAGTGGTTGATGAATTCCCATCAGTGTTAAAGTGGAGAAGGAAACCCTCAGTGGTGTCTGTGTCCTCCTCCCTTCCTGACCTCCTGGGGAACTCCACCAGTGGCCTGAGCACCACAGACACACCCTTCAAGTCAGAACAGCCGCTGGAAGGTGATGAAACTATCTGTACATTGACAAAGCAGTGTTGTTATATATGCAAGGTTCAAGGTTTGATTTTTGTTCATTATGTTTGTTTAGTTTAGTTTAATTTAGTGGAAAGTCACTTAAAAAGAGACAGACAATTAGAAGACAAGGTATGAAAATATCAAAATCATGTCTCATTAAAGAACCTTAGACTATATAATAAATCATTATGTTTTTTAATTTTCATGGAAAAATAGGTGAAAGGTGTTTTTTTATGTTTTATTTTGACCAATGATATTTATCTTGCACACACATACGTATTCAAACAACCATTCATACAAACCTTGATGCCTGTACATCTGTGAAGCAAGGTGAAGGTAGTGTTGCATGGTTGCAAGTCTTCAGTGCAAGTTAAAAACAAACAAACTGGTCACTATGCTACTGAGTCAGTGACCACAGGGCATGAGAGGAGTTGTGTCTTCATTAAAGGATAACAGTGGATGTTTGTTGTCGTCAAACCATGTTTACTGTGTAATTCCTGTGAGATGTGGATAAAGAGTTAAGATATATGGGTGTACAGGATATTTGTGTACTGTATCTGTGTTTTTATTGAATTGTGTGTCTGTGTGTGTGAGATTGAACACAAGAAGGAGAGTAATTGCTTTTGGATGACAACATCTCTCTTATGCAATAGCACGTTAAGCTCCAAATAGCGATTAAATCACGCGGGAGCTTGTATTAAAAAAGCTTTGGGCCGATGCAGATAAAGTAGAGATTACCGCAAACAATGTCTGCCGTCAAAGTTGACTGAGGAGCGTTTAATGGCTGCGTACTGGCAGGTGTCACAGCTCACATGTGGAGCGGAGAGCGGGGCCGTCATGTAATTAAAAGAAATCTGCCTGGTGAACGACATAATAACAAGTCAGTAACAAGTCAGTCATAATAATAGAGACGTTGGCTAATGATGATTAAGATATTAGAGTGTGTGCTGTGTTATTGTTATGAATGTTATGAATAGAAGGTAATGTAATCAATGTGATTCTTTACTATGCATAAAAATAAAGAATCTATATTATATTTAGCTTTAACTTTACATGATACTAATAGTTTTTTACAATTGCAGGTGCCCTTGGCAAAAATAAAGTCAACAAATGATTATGTGCTTATTAATCCAGCATACAGCTCTTCGCTGGGTTAATGTTTGTTAGAAAATCTCTAACCGCTGGTATTTCATATGTGACAGTGAGAGCACAGCGTTCAGATGTCCACTAACAGGTGGCAGCACTATTAAAAGTGAAACATGTCGCACAGTCAAGCCGAGCACTGCTAATGGTTTTTGTTATTGTGCGTGTACACGTGTTACAGAGCGAGTGCTGCAGACAGACAGAGGTCTTTTATCAGAGCCAGTGGCAGAGCTGGGCCAGATGGAGTACCAGCTGCTCAAGTTCTTCACGTTGCTGTGAGTATGCAGCGGGACACACAGTATCTCCACCTTCACCTCCTCTAACAGCTGACTCACAGGGCCACACATGCTGCGACCGTTTCCATGCTGATAAAAATAGTGGTCAGTCGCTCTGGTGGAACGCCGGGGATCAGAGCTATTAAAGCGCTTTTTAATTTGTATTTTTCCTCAGAGAATTCGCCTCCATTGATGCTTTATTATTAAGAGTCATCATAATGCATCAAATCATTTGTCTTAGCTCTTCCTTGCAACAGGAGACTTCACCCGTCCAGTGTCCCTGAGTGAATAATGACTGCCTGCCTCTGAAGGATTGTCCTGTAGCTGATACTGACCTTTGACCCCATGCTGAGGAAAAGAATACATTGTCTGTATATACATATAAGCTCAAAGTACCAACTATACCTTAGAAAACCTTTTATATGTCATAAACTCAAACCTGGAATCATCTTTAGTAAACTGATACATAAATAAAAAATCCCACTGTATTGTCAGTGTGATGTATTAGCACGGCAACAAAACATCTTAATATGCGATGAATGAATAAATCAGATCAATTTTATATGATAAAGATGCTGTTTGAGGTGCTTTAAGACATAATAAAGCACTAACATAAACTAAGATCAGATACTGTGTTTCTGCCTGCAGAGTTTCGTGTTATTCTTTATTTATCTCCTGGAAATCAGTCATCGGCTTCATCGTTACTTGTTTCTGCAGGAAAATAAAGACATGTTTTAACATGTTTTAAGTCCAAATACACAGCTAGGGTCCTTCAAGTCAGATGTAGGAGTAAAAACTGGCCCAAGAGGAGCTGTGCCGTGTTGTCAGAAAGTCCGAGATTGCCTCCCAGTGTTCATCATGAGACATTACATCCCTCTTCCTTCAAATCACCAGTGATCTCCAGTGGCTGTTGTCAAAGTTATCCTAAGACTTAATATGCGTCTCCTCCTCTTACATCAGCATTATTCTCCTCATCCTGTCATCGTGCTACTTGGCCTTCCGTGTGTGCAGTCTGGAGCAGCAGCTGTCCTTCCTCAGTAACCCCAATCTACCCCTGAGGGAGAGGTATGACTGCCCCAGCTACTTCATCTGCACTTTAAAATATGTACCTCTGCAAAATATTCTGCAGTTCTGCACGAGCGCTCTGATGTTGATTCCCTCTCCAGTTTCTAGCCTGGCTGCTTTTTTCTCTTCCAGGTAACCACTGCTCTCTGCTGTAATGCACCAGTTCGGCTGCTGTTTGCGCTCCTCGTGTTTGGAGTTTATGATGCAGTGAACAGATCGAGGATCAGTCCAGAAGAGACCCACCTCGCACCAGCGGCAACACATGAAGGAGCATCCGACCAGGCATCTCATGGAGCCTCCCTCTGTGGAACCAGTTCCTAATCAATGATCACTTCCAAACTATGCAAAAAACAGACTATTATTTATGAACACAAAGTAGATCTTACTTGTAATTATGATTGTCTGCCATGGCCCGTCCCTCTCACAGACATTTCATCTTTAACCATGTGATGCTGCATTATAAAGAGATCCTGAAATAGCGAGAGAGTTTAGTGGTGATGGAGATTGAGGGTTACAAGGTAAGAGATAATTCAACACATGAATTACTTGAAATAACTGGTAGTACACATATTTCAGGTGAGTTGTAGTGTTAGCAAACTTTTCTCTTTTTTTTTTTTCTGGTGAGATCTGCCATAGACTTCGGTAGGAAGGTTAAAACTAGCTGTGACAATGCACTTTTTTTTATGTAGTTCACTTGTATGTAACTGTTTTAAGAGTTTCTATGTATTTTGCTTGATAATAGGTACTCAGTTGCCATTTTTGAAGGTATTTATGGAAGGAAATTATGACTAGAGATACTTTACTGAATTAAGTTATCAGTCTTTTAACTGAAGCACTAGCAACACTAACTTGTAGGTGTTAACTCTAATTTGAATGACATGTATACTGTGTTGTTTTACTTTGCTGTGGGAAATGAGTGTCAGGGCTTTTTCTTTCTTTTATACATTTCAAATGAAGTCACCAAAGACTCAAGAATTACACACTGAGCTTCTGATGTTTATGTTATTATACCATTGCCTAGTAAATATTGTTCTGATTTTACAACAATGGATGAAATATTGTCCGAGACTAGTTTGTGAAATCTATGAATTAAATTGGCAACAAAATATAGATCAACAAAAAATGTATGTGGTTTAATTTATTTCAGTCATTACTGGTTCATAATAGCACGCGCTACATGTGGGCCACCAAGAAAAGGCTTGACTCTAACAGCACAGTAAATTTTAGTCGCCTCTGTAACTCAGTCCAGCTTATAACACTGGAACATAATGTTGGCAGAAGTGCACAGCGCTCAATAAATGACACATGGAGTGTTGGATGTAGACCAGCAGCACTGGTTTTTACCCAGATGTTACGGTTTAATAACATGTCACTGTTTAAAAATGTATTTTCTGATATCATCTCTTCAGAAGCTACAAAAATAAACCTTGACTGCAGTCAGAACATAGATGAGTACAAATAGATGTTGGGCTTTGAAAAGGGCTGGATAAACTGGAGAAGCTGGAAAGTTTTCTCATTGCACAGAAAAACCACGTGACCCAGAAATGAAGACAGCTGGAGCTACGGGCTTTTCAAGTCAGTCACATGCCATGCAGCTCTTACATTAATAACCTAAGTAGAAATATATACGCTGTACATGAATAAGATTGGACTCATTATTTGTTTATGAAAATAGATTGTGCAATACCCAGGGTAGCGGAGGGGGGGGGGGGGGGTGGGGCATGACAGTATGAAACATGTTCATGGATCTAATTTTCTGGATAAGCCCCTTTGCCTGACTAATTCATGCTAGTTTAAAGGGACATCTGCCGCCCAGATTGGTTAAATTATGGTAGGTTCAGTGAGTCCACAGGCATAATCAAAACTGTTGTGCTTTTAAATACAGCCTCACTGAGTAAATACTGAGAGGGGTGAATTATTAAAACTCTTTAACATATACTTTCTCAATTTACTAGCTTAAAAACAAATTTACCTTATTCCAGTCAGTATAGTTTATTCTGGATTTACTCTGGTGTGTTGCAGCTGTTCATTGACGCTATCTCATAAAGATTTCGACCCAACAACTCCATTAAAGGAAATACTATAAGGAAATACTGTAAATCTCCTATGTATCATTTGGGACAGTATGGTTTGAGTTTAGAGAGCACTGAGTAATAGTATCCAGACTATAGGAAAGAGTTTCTGTGTGTATAACACAGGATAATATGGCATAAAATAAAAACTTACAACAAATCAACTTCTTAGTAGAATGAGCCCAAAGAAAAACAATAGATATAGTTTCACTGTGTGATCTGATTAAAACAAACTACATTGACATCTAGTGAATGTACAACACAGAGCAAAACGCCCTCAAATACACTCACATCCTGCGTTTGTGTAACAGAATTCCACCGTCTGATCCCGACTGTATGCGTGACATCAACTGTAAACCATGTATACATCCTATAGTAATATATAGTATATTAATTACAATAAAATGCTGCTTATTGATGCATCAGTAATTATATCATATTTTGACAAATAGTTAAATAATGATTATATATATGTATATATTTTTTATAATAAAAATTTTAAAGGCAGGACTTGTATTTATAAGTATTTATAATGGCGTATTTTTACTTTTACTTGAGTTTCCACCATTTCTGCATGCCAGGTTGTAGCACTTTGCATGAAATAAAAGTACTGTAGTAACCAGTTACTTGAACAACGAGCCTTCTAGAGACCTTAGACATGAAGGATCACAGCCTGACGAGCAACGACTGTAACTGTGTGTGTGTGTGTGTGTGTGTGGGCATGAAGCCAGCTGTATTGGTGGAAGGTGAAAGCTGATGACCAGACAAGCTGCAGCCTCATGTACTCCTCCAAGGATCTGTATTGTCCGTCCTGGAATGCTCTGCTGGTGACCTTTGACCTCTCTGGTGTGAAGGAGAGTGCTGACTGTGGCTTCACGATAATGCTCAGCATTACACACAGTAAAATCATCGCACACAAGCTGCATTGCTGGAGGTTTTCCAAGAAGACATCACCTCAGTGGTGCATTTAATGTGTCCACGTTGACTGCGAGCGCAATTCGAGTGCATCACAGTTAATCCATTTATGAAGAGAGACGTGTCGCGTTTCACTGCAGTACCCTGCAGTTTTGGAACCAAATCTCCAGAGAGATTATTATTAGAAAAACCATACTGCACATCTCATGGAAATATTCTACACTGTGTAACTGAATTATGTCTTTTGTTTCTGTTCATTTTTCTGTAAATGTTTATCAAATCTCATGTGAGGACAGGACATGTTAGACGTGTTAGCTGTTTCACTGCAGCTGTGTAAGCTCTAAAAAACAAAGTTAGCTCTGAAATCATACTTTAAAGAGTTGTATTCTTTGTTTCTTCTTGGCATGAAAACCCATTCAACAAGAAGGCATTACATCACTGTAAGCTACAGCTGAGTGTGACTGTAAAAACATAGCTGTTGAAAAATTTAAATGGTCAAACTGTGATTTAACATTTCATTTATCTCCCGCCAGACGACCTCAAAGGGCCAGAAAGCAACACGGCTACATGGTCAACTGTGTTGTGATTAACAGGGGTGGAGGGGGCCGATACACCGCGGCGTTCAGTATATTCATATGTCTGTGTGCCGTCCTTTGACTGAGAGCAACAGATTCACACCCATCCTGCTGAGAATCATTCTGGGAAACTGGAGGACCGTATGTCAAAACAATATATTGCGACATTTCTGCAACATTCCAGCAAAAAGGAACACTTTATGTACAGTAAACAGACTGTGAGGGTATCCTCAGGAGTGTTTTTCCATAAAGCAGAGACTATTGGTTAAATTCTGCTCTGGTGAACGTTGCATAGGTTGAACTACAGCTACAGTCCCTGATGTCGAGGAGTCTTCATGGTGAATTAATTGTCGTCTCTGTGAACATCACCATGGAATTAAATTTACTGTACTTTTTCATTTTCTTCTTCACTCTCCTCTTTTCTCTCTCTCTCTCTCTCTTTGGATTAGCATCTGCACTTCATCAGCTCTTTGGGATTTTTTTTCTTCCCTCTTTTCCTTCCTCCAACAGCTAATTCAACCCAGCAAGTCCACCGCTGAAAGATCTGTGGCCTCTCATAACTCAGTGTTTATACACTTTCCACAGAATCAGTGGCTTTGGTTACAAGAGTTCACCAAGTGACACGGGCTACAGCATGTTTATAAGAGACACGTGTGCGGTGAAACTAGGAAAAGTGCATCTTGAGGCCTACACCGTTTAGTTGTACACAAAATAACTTGTTGTTCTCGCGCGTTAGAGCGCTTATTTCCTTTCTGGCTGAGAATTAGCTGAGACGATTTACACCACTCTTATTTCTGTGCAGTAAATATAGGGCCTCTGCCCAAGGGTGACAAAACTCTCTCAACAGCAACCCTTTGCACGTAATATCTTTTTTGTGCAGTCTGTACAAGAAATGTAAAAAATGTGTTTCAACAGTCTTTTACTGCTGTTTCCCGTCAGATTTTAAGATTAGTAAAACACATAGTGAAGATGGAGCCAGTTCCTTATTCTCTGTTGTGTTTGGATTCCAGATTTGGGATTTCCCACCTGTTATCAGCAGGAACTGAACAATAAAGGAAGCTTCTCATGCAATGAAGAGAACTCCAGTTCACCACCATACAAGACGGACAAGCTTGGCTGGCGTTTCACACAGTGGTGAGCCTTATCTCAGGGGAACTGTGCTGCACGTGCAGTGGACCATCTAATTCTTGCATTTGCTTTTCATTTCTGATGTGAAGTTGTAATTTGAACTTGACCCACTTACAGCTTTTGAACAAGTCGTGTTGCTCTGCAGTACACTCAAGGAAACAAGGACGTATAGGATGCAAACGTGTTGGTTCGGGCTCCTCCATAGGAGCCTGCTTGATTAATGTCACAAAGTTTTTCAAGCATGCTGCTGAAAATGAAACTAATGGTTCCAAGCTGATGGCAGATGCGTTGTGACAGGATGTAATGCACAAGAGCTCAAACACTTTAATAAGTCAGGGACAGCTGTATGGTTTGTTTGTCAGTGTGTTTTTCTATGTGTATGTACTTAGTCCAGACCAACGTTGTTCTGACGAGTAAATATGAACCATCTGGAGATCCCAGAGAGGAAAGCTTGGCTGCTGCTCCTGAAATCAATTATACACAAAACAGTGCTGAGTGCGTTTACTAACAGAGCTGAAACACTTTGTTTATGTATATGAATGAAGGTACGCGTCTTCACATTAGCTCATAAATGAAAGCCATGTACACTACCATATTATAGATAGAAAATGGCCCAATGACTAGTAAATACAAGCAGAGACAGTTAGAAATAATGATTTAATTGAAGTAATGATTGTGTCTGCAGTAAGTACAGTCACGAAGACCTCGGGCTTTCCATTTGTCACTTTGTTGTTGTAATGTGAGAAGATTTCTTCCTGTGTTTTCTGAAGCCCCCCCCCCCTCCACAGATAGCCTGCATCTCGTGACTGCTCTTCTTTGTGAGGAGTCCAGCATCCAGGAGTCACCTCTTCACTGTTGACGGTGAAACTGATTTTCTAATGTAAAAATAAATAAATATATAAAAATCTGCTTTTCTTTTAAAACAAGTGAATTCCTAAGTAACTTCAAACTCTTGAATGGCAGAGTAGGTGAAGTAAGTCACGTTTCTATGATGACACGTCTCACAGCAATTAAGTCCAAATTTTCCCATAGCTGTTCAATTGGCTCAAACCCTATTGGCACCAAATGCCATAGCAGTGATTCACATAATTATAATACAAATTAAACTACCCAGTGACCTTGTGTGCACTAGTTTTGCTTCTGTAATACGTTATGTGTGCGTGCACACACCAGGGGGGACGCGCGCTTACGTTCACCTCAACTAACCTGCAAAAATAATGACAAAATACTTCTTCTTATTATAAATGATATATTATTATTCTTATTTGTAGTCACTATGATTCAATTTGTTGTCTAGTACCACTTTCATTGTTTCACCTTTGCTTCCAGTCAAAACTGTTGTGCTCAACAGAGTTTAGTTCACTGCTTAACTGTGCATCTGCGTGAGTGAGGGCCAATAGAGACACGGAGAGTCAAACCCGGCTACTGCAGCAGAAGAATGGTTTTCTTTGTAACATCCACAGTGATAATCAATCAGTCTACTGTTGATAAACTACAGAACAAAACCACCAGTCCTAAGAAGCTTTGTTTTAATGCCACAGAAAATAGCGTCCTTTGCCAAAAGAGCAAAGTGCTTTGTACAGGATTTTGTAGGATTTAACTTTATCCACCTCACTCTAGGTTATAGCATAAAACAATGTACTCCTGTGTAATACCACTGAAATGACATCAGCAACTCAGGCGCGCACTGTAGGTTTAGACACCAAGACCTGCAGGAACAAAAGACAAAAAGTCAAGTTTGGTTTCCTTGAAAGTGCTCGTGCAGTTCACTCGGCCATTCAGAAGCTAATTTGTCTGAATTAATGTGCCCTTCTCCGGGTACTTTGTCTTACTAATGCAGTGCGCTGCAAGGGAAGTGAATGCTCCAGCTTTGTGGCATTTTATGAGGACACACACTCAACCCTGGTGGCTCGTCGAACTGGTTGCTCAGGGTGAAATATGCCTGTGGGATGTAGACGAGCATAGGATGCCAGAGGAAGCAGAGCAGAGGTTGGCGGCTTTCCAAGCAGAGTGAATGTAAGAGCAGGCTGCGGCTTTTTTCTGCCAATTACTGATGACTATTCCTAATTTACAGTCTGAATACTGATTCTTTTGGAGTCCAGTTCAATGTAGTTAGATTTTTTAACCCCCCCCCCCATTTAGAAATCAAAGAAAGGAGAACTGCAGTAATAAATACATATTTATCTAAATGGTAATTAGACTATGATTAATCTAGTATGGACATTATCCATTCACACCCCTTCTTCCTGAAATCACACGACATTTATGTGAAACTGCTCTGTTCATCCCACCCAAGGTCTAGATGTGATCAGCAGTACTTTGCTGAACGTCTGATCCTCTAAATCCTTTTCCAACCGATACAGTAATACTCGCTCATAAATGTGTCAAAGGTCACAGTCTGACTGAATAGTAAAGAATGGGCTTCCTGTAAGCTTTCTCACTTTACAGTACAAGGCAGGATGTCAGTTCGCGTTGGCTCTAATCAAAAGGGAAACCTTTCAAAAATGTATTTTTAAAACTTTGTTTGTGCGTGTTGTCTGAATTTCTTCATGCCTCTAATGTGTTTCAGCTTTGTTTTGCTACAATCCATTGCGCCACTCCACTCTTTTAAGTACTATTGTCATGTCCTTCACACCACAAGAATATGAGCTATTGCAGTGCAGGCATGGGTATAACACATTCTGAGCTGTTCAAACGTGCTCATATGCTAATGAGAAAACACTTGAGCTCAACAAAGACAAGACATCAAATAAAAACCTCAAAGCGACTTTAGCATTTTGTCAACAAAAATGTGACAACAATATCATTTATTAAATCATGAGTTTGCTTTTTGTGAGAACATAACATACATTCCACCGCTCCCAGCACACAGTGCGTGTCTGACCATCATACAGCCATTGTCTTTAAAAAGTGAGAGTATATAGTTGTAGACATAACACCTGCTCAAAGTGAGAACAGATGTGACATAAAGTAGGAGCCGATATTAAGATGCACATTCTTTTTGTCAGTTCTAGTTCATTTAAAATGACCCTGAGCAATAATCTGTGTAAACATTCCTACATTCGCTCCAAACTAGTAAAACTGAAGTGAAAAGAAACGTCAGTGTCTCATCTTCCACATGAAATATTCGTCCTCAATAAATATGCACAAGGGAGGAAATTCCTTTGATAGGCATGCTGGTGTTCTTGCTCACATACTGCGCATATAGAAGGGATTAAACATGACACCAAAAGATTCGTAACCTTGCTCTATTTGTTTCTATTTCTCTCTATTATGGAGTATTATAATCACTGTTATAGAAATAGATTTCATATTTAACTATACTGTATTAAAGGAGTTCATTCAAATGCTCCAGCAGTAGGTATATGACAGCTGCTCTGCATAAAGTGAGGGGGAAGCGACGTGCTAAGGAAAAGACAGAGAGCAGCAGAGGTCATTTTGAGCTAGACTCTGGATCAGTCGGCACCATTCAGCCCTCTTCTGGGTGATGTAGGCTGGGGTGATGATTTGCACAGGAAGGCGTGGTGAGCCCTCAACCCTGGCCTTCTCACACAAGGCCTCCGCGATACAGATTACATACATGCCACAGTCATAGCTGTTTTGCTGTGATGGGCAGGGTTCCTCCACAAATAGCGCTTTTCTCCCCGCACCCAAGAAAGGCTCCAGCTTGCTGGCGATGCGCCGTGCGTGCAGTGAATTGCTTCCATTTTGAGAGTCATAGTGGGCAAAGTGGTTGGAGCTGTGATGGTACAGCAAAAGGCTCCAGTGGGATCCCCCAGCTGTTTGGTTGGAGTTATCGTTAACAGCTAGGAAGACCCAGCGACGAGAGGGAAGATCCAGCGGCTCCAGAAACAGGGCTAACTCATCTGGGCAAGAAGCACACTTGATGAACTGAGTGACCTCTGGGCTGATGAAGATGATGGTCTCCCCGAGGACTCTGAAACGCTCAGCAGCAAAGTACTCAAAGGCGAAACCAATGACTTGGTCATTGAGCCAGTAAGGCCCTTCCAGTAAGGACACATCAGAGCGCCGCAGCAGGCTATCCTGGTAGCTCAACACTACAGGGTCCATCCTCCTACACAGTCAGAGAGTGTCTGCCTGGAAATACAGAAGACGTTACTGATCTTATCTACTGTTTTAATCATGGGTTTATTATTTCTCTCATTATTATGCCAAAATAAAACATTTCAATTGTGAGTTTGCAGCTGATATTTGGATTAAAAACTAGGTAATTTAGGTTTTTGGACTGTTGGTTAAATAAAACAAATAATTTATTGGGCTTAAGTAATAATTGCAGTTGTGATGTAAGCCTTTTACAACTTCCCCACATTTTGAAGACCAAACAAATAATGGATAATTAAGAAAGTAATGAATCAATAATGAAAGCAAATGTTAGTTACAGCTCTTGATTAATGCAACATCAGAAGAGTATTCAAACAGGACCTTTGGTGAGAAACAAGCAATCGAAGATGCCATTTTGGGTTGCTGGAAAATGTGACAAGTATTAACACTTTTAATACTATTACTATACTATTCAAAATTAAAATCAATTAAAATAACTATTGTGCAGCAGTAGAATATTTAGTACTGCTGATTTTAAATCAGAGAAACTTTGTGCCATCTATTGTAGTTAAAAGTTACTAAATATAATGTGCCTATGACGATAAAACAAAAAAGAAAATCTGATCTGTCATATTGTCATATTTTTTAAGTTGTTCCATAGCATCAATATTGGGTTGAGGTATGAGCTCTGACTTGGCCACTACAAGTCAGAGCTCAGACTGAAGCTGAAGCTATACTGTTGTGAACTTGCTTTGGTGTTTTGGGTCATTGTCCTGTAGCATCACCAAACTTCAGCTGATGTACAGACATTCTCACATTATGCTGAAGAATTTTTTTTATACACTTGGGAATTCATCTTCCTTGCACACTGCAAGCTGACCAGACCCTGTACAGTGTCAATGTGCTCTTTTGCAAACTTCAGCAATGTTCTTTTTAGTAAGCAGCAGCTTCCTCCGTGGTGTCCTGTCATAGACACCATGCTAGTTCAATGTTTTACCTACTGTACTCATGAACGCAGATGTTCCAATGATGCATTCAAATCTAAGGCTGTCACCTTTTTTGTGTTATTATTTCATATTTGTTAATAGGTTATAATATAATATCATGTTTTATGACAAATTAATGCAGAAAAGTACAAAATTCCAAAAGGTTCACATACTTATATATATTTCTGGCCACTGTATATGAAACATTATACTTATAAACGTTATAATAGAGTAAATACATATGTTTTAATTCGAGGTTGAACTATTTTAATAACTTAGTTAAACCTTTTCACAAATCGTTTTCTTTGACAGTTGTGTTACTTTTCATTTAATAAGACTGTAAAGTGTGAATTATTTGGCCAGACAAACATTGTGGAGGTATTATTGTCTATTCAATACGTCATTAAGACAATCATAAGATACTAATGTAATGCAGCTAAAATCAGCTGCACCTCAACAGCACATTACATTTTGCAGGACTTTGTAGTACTAGTAATAGTACTAGTAGTACTACTAGTACTAGTACTCCTTGCACCACTGATTCGAGGTAACATTAACAGTATGATCCAGTTTTTGTTCACTGTTGTGGAGAGTTGATCACTGACATGTTACCTGAGCTAGCTTTAAACATTAGAAGCGTGTTGTTTTCAGGTATTTCCAGTGGTGCTGGAGCCGGTGTGCGGTGAAGCCACTGCGGAAAGTCACAACACTGCAATGCGTTTAACGTGAGCTGCTCATCGCTGAAAATGCTCTTGCGTTAGCATGAGCTAGCTAGCAGACACTTTCACCATCTCACGAAGCTACATAACTCCGCTTAGCAGTCGTATCAGCCTGTCGGACACAAAACGCATACTGTCAAATTAAAAATACATGCTGTTGATTCAATGTTCGTACCTGTAAAAGACACATTCAGATAAATTGGACCACGTAAACTGCAGACTTGTCTCTCATTGCAATGAGTAACGTAAACCGCCACTGACTGAAGTAAACATTTTGCGACAGGGAAGATACAAGCTCGGCTGTGATTGGCTGCTGTCATCCGGGTACCTGCGCAGGACATTCACTGAAATGGTAACAGCCTGTTTCATTACATATCATCCTTACATGTAAACTACAGAACAAATGAATGAAATAAATTCTTACTTTAATTAATGATACTTTAATTAGTTAAAAGTGATAAAGCACACCTTTACAATCCTCAAATACAAGTCAATGAAAAACCACTAACACCACAAACTAAAATATAGAAATATAATCAGAAAGATTTACTTTACTTTACTTTACAAGCAACAAAAGTGCCCAACAAAAAAAAAGGCACATATGTAGTCATGCATTAATGTGTAAGCAACATTTTACTACGACAGATAATGATTATTTTCATTATGGATTACTCGGCTGACCATGAATGAATCAGTAAAATGATTGATTGTTTACTTTGTAAACATGTGAGTAATGCCACACAATTACCGAGGGACCGCACTCGTGTGATGACAGTTTATAATAATCTAAAAACAGACGTCTGGATTATGATGACAGTCACCTGAAAACCTGTGGTGTGTGCTACACTCACCGACGCCGTGTTCCTTTCTACTAACTTCCGGTCGCTCCGCCCCGCCCCCTACGCGTTTGTCTCCGCCCAGGAGCTGCGTGAACGCGCACGGCGGCGCGCCCGGAGTGGCCGCACTGATTAGCGAAGAGTTTCCAGAGACCGAGTCGGAGCCGAGACGAACCCGCTCTTCAAGCACAGGCGGACGCGCTGGGACACAAATGCACACGCGTTCAGCGCGAAGTTGAATTTCGACCAGTTCTTCGGAGGCGAGCGGCGGGAGACAGAAGAAAAACCAGTGAACTGAGTGGAAATGCGGGGAATTAAATAGAGACCTGGGCACTTTGTGGGACTGAGAGCGCCGAAGCCCGAAGAACTCAGACTTGACTTCAGCGTTCACGTCTGGAGGTAAGAAGTGATGTTTGCTGGGTCTGTGCCGGGCTGGGCTGCCCCTCACTGGGAACAGGGGCTCCGGGGCTCCGGGGCTGGACTCGGCCACTGAAGCCCCGGCTCGCTTCGTCCCTTTTGCAGAAACTTGTTCTTTTAACCTCCGCTCGTTTGCAGCACGTTGTTCAGCTGCCGTGTTTGTAGACAGTTTGACGCGGAGCACTGAGGCGTCCAGCGGAGTGAGTCCTCGGTGACTTGCAGACCCCCAGTGACCCCCAGTGATCCTCAGTGACCCTCAGTGACCCCCAGTGACCCCCCTCCTCCAGCAGCCTTGTTGTGCACCACACATAGAGCTGGGCCGATGCTGCACAGGTGATCATTTGACCTCGCCATCCGGCGCTGAAGCGTGGGGCTTTCAAATGTTTGCGCAGTGGAAACGACGGGCTGGAGTTAGTTAGGGTGCGTCTCTAAAGTGCATGCAACATGGCCAGCTAGGCTTTTTTTTATAGTCCTTTCTTATTTTTAGGTTTTCTAGACAGACCAGCATTTTAAAATCGGACATTATCTCGCACTACCTACACTATATCCAGTTTTCCAATACTCAAACGTCCTCTAAGTTCAAATTCAAACTAATTTAATATAGTCCAGTGAGACGTTTTTTATCTTGGACACCTCACATTGCATGCTCCATTGCTAACTCCTACCCCATCTCCAGACTTTAAGTGAAAGTATGTCACAGCTTCATCTCACTCTGTTGCTGACCCCTCTGTGCAGCCGTCCTAATCCTTCAACCTGCTCTTTACTAACATCATATCCCCTTTTACATCTGCCATTTTCCATTTGTTCCCCAGGTGCCATAGATGCGTACCTTTCTCAGCCTTCACCTGATTCTGCCTGTTACTCGTCTGTTAATCCAGCTGAGCATATCCTCTATCCCATCACATCTGTCCTGTGCCAAGCATCCCAGCCTTTTATCTGCCAGCTTGGCGTTCACGCTCTGGCTGCCTACCCTTCCTGTCCAGTTTGGACATTTTGACTTGATTGATATATGTGTGTGTGTGTGTGTGTGGGTGATATTGTATATTTGTATAAATGCTTTGGTGGATGTATGCACCATTTAGTGGCGGTCAGATAGTACCACTTAAAATGCAGTGAAAGCGATACAGGTGTAAGAAAAGAAGCTGTAATTGTACAGGGAGCTCTAATGCTGCTGAATCATGAGTGTGTGGACAGAGAGTTGACTTGAGACAGATTTTATAGTACTTTTATCCCAGATGGACTTAATTTTATTGTTTATTGTGGCACTTTTCTGTTCATTCAGACTTTTTTCTATGTGGTACTCAGGTACTTGGGCTTTTGGAGTATTTTTATGCCTTTGTTACAGAGGTTATGTTAGGGAGGTAAATTTGGGAAAATTCTTTGCCATAAACCAGCACAGTGCCTTTGATTGTCTCTTCATCTTAATCCTATTGTGGTATTTCTGTAACAGTTAAAGTACATAATACCTGTAATAGACTTTAGGACTGGTGTCATGTGATTATTAGAGCCGAGCATCTTCATATTATTTCTATTCAGTAAAACTATATTTTAACTGTGAGGTTCTCCAGAGAGCTCATCCTCCCCTCAGATCAGCACAGGTGATGAGAGCAAAGTGGGTCTGTCCTGCAGGAATGTGAGGTCTGAGAAGGCACAGCTGCTGTAGCATGAGAGGCGGCCCAGGCTGAGACTCCAGCAACTGGTCCCTGTCGACATCTGATACCCCACAGGACCTCTGTCTCTGCTATTTCTAAAGTTTGTATCGCTGACACCACCTGAAAGGCTCAAACTGGTCCAGCAGATTCACGTCTTTGTAGTCGCTACTTTGTAGAGTTGTATGAACAGTGTGTTCTGATATGAACGATTGTCAGATAAGTAAGAGACGTTCTGCCTTAGTTGTTGTACTTTGAAAACGTTTCATAGTGGGTATGTCAGCCCTTCTACTGCATGCAGTGCCGGATCACTTTACGCAGACTTGCATCTGTTCACTTGCATAGTTACTCTATCATTGTTCCCTTATGGAAACAATTAATGACTTGAGTCACCTTGTACATAGTGTACTGCCTGTCTCTCAAGCCAGACCTGGGGTGTGGCCTCACTTTTGGTCCGTCTTGTTTCTTGTGTCCAAGTTCATTCATAAACAGTAGATTCATATCTTTCACATTGAAACTGTGGCCACTGGCTGAACTTCCTGGCAATCAGTCAGCATACTTTAGAACAGCTAAGGCATCATGATGGCAGAAACATCACTGTAGTTGCAAAACCTCCAGCCAGTAGATAGCCTTCATATGTAACCTATTATTCGTCTTCCAGTAAGTGAGGTCCGAACAGAATAGTGAGGCAAGGTCTTAGGTTTTTGATTTTCAGCTTCTATTTTTACCTGAAAAGGAGCTAGTATTTTTTAGATAAGTATTTATTTTGTCGTGTGCGTGACTCCCAGCTTCCCTACGCTGTCACCCTAATTCCAAAGCACTGCAAATAAACCCCTAATGTGTAATAAGCCCACATATAATATGTTGCCACCTTTTCAAAGTTGCAGCTTTTCTCGAATTGCAGCCTTGTGCAGAAGGCTCACAGTTACCATGACGGAGGTCCCAGAACTCATTTCATTGTTCTTTAAAAACCTAAATACAGTGTTTGAAAAGTAAAGTGCAGTGGTTGTCCGTGCATGGTGTTTTGCTCTCTTGAAAATTGAGCCCTCTGTGCTGGGGCTAGTTGTTTTCACATCTGCTGCCATCTCCACTACAGTGTGAAAATGGTAATGACCACATCTTCAGACCCGGAGCTGTTATTGACAAAACCAAATCGCAGTTTGTGTTTGGGAGGGAACTTACGTCACGTGCTGCATGCTCATATGATCTGGATGCCCTGAAAAGTTTAGTGGCCACATGATGGAATTGTATGGTGTAAGTGATTGGCATGCACATGAAGTCATTAAAGAGGAACCTGCTTGTGTTGCTCCAAACAAAGATCCTCTTTCTTTAGTTGGCCATTATATGAGAAGAGCTTTGGCCTCAAAGGCTCAGCCTTTCTGTGTTTTGCATTTCCTCTCATTAACTCACTAGTGCTAACAGTAGCTGAAGGGAGATGGAAGAAGAGAGTGCATTGTTATTTATTTGTTTTTATTTTTGGCAAATTAAGTCATGTGAATTGAGTTTATATTATTTTTTAATAAATGCCTCAAAATGGAAAACTGACTCTATAGCCTGTACTTATCTGGTTGGAAGCTGGTTTATATTCCCTTTCAGGGATTTATTTTGGATGGAGAAGCAAGCGCTCGCTTCATTTCTATAATATTTTAGTCAGAGCTTAAAAATAACAAAAGTTAAATGTCATACGATGAAAGCACCATGACTTTGTCTTTTCTATACTGTAATTCTTATTAATTGACTCCAAATAATTATGTGATTCCATGTTAAGAAATTACTTAAGTTAGTTGTGGAAATTAATGCTCTAGTGCATACTAATTTGTGTTTTTGGCCAAAATGAAATAAATCATTTTTGGCTTGGGTGGACTAGCCATGATGAATTTTCAATGTAATTGGCCAAAATCATAGTATTTTAATTCTATTTTTTAAATCTAAACAAATATTCTTCATAAAACCTGTGGTGACATATGATGCTCCTGTTATTAAAGTTAAATAGCAGGAGTCACTGAATGTCAGTGACAACATTTCTGCAGACAAACTGAAGTTGTCATTTT
Source organism: Anabas testudineus (assembly GCF_900324465.2). Taxonomy (NCBI): domain Eukaryota; kingdom Metazoa; phylum Chordata; class Actinopteri; order Anabantiformes; family Anabantidae; genus Anabas; species Anabas testudineus. Next base: position 14,846,718 of record NC_046612.1, read on the forward strand.
CTAAAATTTTGTGTGACACAGCTGTAACAATAGCTCCTGGCCCCCTGCTGCTTTATGTTACAGACAGGACAGGGCCTATGGTTAATCCCCAGGTATGTGCTGTTGTGTATGGCACACATTACTGCCAGTTTGTAGAGCAGTCTTCAGCATTCACACCACAGCATCACAGAGCTTCACAATATAAGTTTTGATGTTTAACCTCCAAGTGCTGTGTTTTATGCTTAATAACACCCAGTCAGTGCTGAACGCACACTTGTCTCTGCAGTAGACCGCTGCTGTTATCTGTGAAGAATTCTGCCAGTTTACAGTAGTCTGTACAGTGTCGGTAAGAGGCGAGAGGGGAGGAAGAGCGGAGATAGTTGTGGGTAACTGACAACAAACAGGCCCTGATAAGGAAGATTTCAAATACTCACTAATGGCAGGAATGCTGCTCCTATCTAATCTCTACTGTAGTTATCTGTAGTAAGTAAATGAGCAGATGATATAGGCTACTTTGAGATTAAGTCTAACCATTAACTGGAGTTATGGTCAGAAGTGTAGCTTCCCAAGTGGGTTGGAAACAAGTATTTAAAAAAAAAGATGGAAAGAAAAATTGAGGCAGTCATGCAGCTGTACTCTACTTTTCACAGGAACCTGTGTGCCTGAGTACGTAAAAGACATACTTACATTTGATTTAAAGGCTAAATCAGTCAAATATCTATGGACAGGAAAACACTAGGTTTCTAGTTTTAGGAACATTACGTATCAGATTTTAGTGTGTTGGCGTTTTGTCTGTTAATTACCAAAACATCTTAAAACTTCATTACTGGGTTGCATTGAAATGAAATGGAAAGACTTGGACCATACTTTGGCAAAGCTCTGTATGACGGTATGTGATCTACTAAAATATAGTGTCAGGTTGACCATCTAGCAGAAAATGTAGCCACTAATAAACATTAACTGCATTATGTAATCATTACATTATTACTATTACGGAAGTGTTTCACTTTTGCTTTAAAGAATAGAATATTTTTTCATTCTCACTTTCAAAAACAGACCTTTTATATAGTATTAAATAGCATCAAATCATTGTATTGATTATGAAAGAATAGTGTTTGCACACTCTTGAACACATTGTGCAGTTTAAGGTCACTGTTGTTTTACTTTGGCTCGTATCTGTATTCAGCCTAATTACTCACTGATGCATTTCACAGCAGGCATTCACTGCATTGACCAAGTAGACCAGTTGAATGATTATGGCCAGACACCCTGGAGACGATTAGAGGGTCCTTATTGTCCCCACAAAGTCGGAGTTGTCCATTCAGCTTAAGAAGTGGTCACTTAACAGTGAAGCTGTCTCAGCTTTGCAAATATTTTTGCTCTAAGTCATGCTGCCTGAACTTTGAAAGTGGACTCAAATGCCACCTGTAAGGTCCAGATTTTGGAGATAGACTACCAGTATGAGCTTGATAAGGATTCAGATGAAGGCTTGGACTGTTCACACAGAGGGTGAAGTACTGTTGTGATGAGGTGGACTGAGAAGTTTTTTTCTGTCATGCATTGTTCTGTGATGATTCTCTGTGTATTAAACAACATTGGAGATTTCTCACTTCTAAAACATGAATACCTGCTACTTTTCTTTCTTTTTTAAAGTCGTCTGAGCATCAACACCCTTGCGTTATCCTCACTTTGCAGCTCTTGCTGTCTCTGTGTCGACTGCAGCACCAGGCTCAGATTTCTAAAGGTCTGCAATGTGCTGAAGGCAGAAAGACGGCAGTCGTCCCCATCCTCAGAAGAGACAGCAAGCGTCTCTGTAACATTGCCCTGTAATTACAGGCCATGTTTTTTTCCTAATACGCTAAACAGATGTGCTTCAGATTCTGCTTAACATTTAGATGCTGAAAAGGACATGCTGGCATTTCATTACTTTTCACTTTACTGCTTGAAACTCAAAAAACATTTAATTTGGAGCTTATCTGGAGAGATTCATAAAAGCCATCTTTTTGTTTCCATACTTCAACAGTGCTGACTTTCCTTTTGTTGCATTAAGATTTATTTTTATAACAATTAACTATTTAAAAGGGGACTTTGAAATTAGCTGCACTTCTGCAAGACTCGCAAGCATGGCCATGGGTTTGTTTTCTTTACTGCTGTAATCTGATGTATTACGTTATAAACTTTCCTTTGATCACTGGTTCCCACTCATGTATTGCATGATTCATTGTGATTTGAAATAGTTTGCAAAGTAGGCGTTGAATGCCCTTCAGCAACAGATTTCAAGTTTCTGTGTTAAGCAGTGCTAATTGACCATGAATAGTCACATTCACACACACATACACACACACACCTACGGTCCTCTCTCTTATGTTTAAATGCCTTTTGTCTTTTTGCTTGACCTGATCACAGGTTTCCATTATAGTAAACACTTGTGCACATCAGAGGACACTTGTGCTCTTCATTGCGAGCTTGGAGGCATCTTGGCACTATGAGCAGTCATTACAGCTCATCTCCACTCAGCTATGAAAGATGACATGAGTCCTTTTGGCATCTGCAGCCTCTCTTACTGAGTCTGTCGTTCTTTGCAGTCAAGCTCCCGATACCTGTTACGTTGTACTGTGTATGTTGCAGGCACACTGTGACTATTTGTGATTAGGTGTTAAATACCTCTGGAGGAAACATGTTAGCATCCTAGCTGCTCCTCAGCACTGTCTTCCCCCAGGCCAGAGGTGGCTCAATGGGCTTGTTTGAACCAACAGACTCTCTTTTTGAAGGGGAAATGGAGTGTGCATAATCCAGGTCAATGATACCTTCTAGTCCTTCTGTCTTCCTCTTGTTCTCCCTCCTCTTCCTTAATCTTGTTGTCTGCCGCTACTGCTTCTCACCAGCTACTGCCTACACTACACTTTGATCAGAATTTCAATATCAGCTAATTTGAATCAGGTGTTGGCATACCTGGAAGAAAATTATTTTGAGGGTGTGGACTAGAGCTACTTTGACTGACAACAAAACACTTTTTGAGTTTGCTTGGCACAAGAAAAAGATACTTATGTGAGCCATACCTCACCAAAAGTAGCTTTCAGAGGATCTACAATCAAGAACTGGTGATTTACATAAATCTGGAAAGGGTTACAAAGTGATGTCAAAGACTTTAGAAATTCACCAGTCTACAGTTAGACAAACAATCTACAAATGGAGACACTTTGGGACTGTGGCTAATTACCAAGAAGTGGGCGAACAGTCAAAATGACCCCAAGAGCACAACAAACACTCATTAGTGACATGAAGAAACAACCCTGAGAGACAGCCAAGGATGTGAAGACATCATTGGAACTGGCTAATATCCGTGTTCATGAGTCTATACTATGTAAAACATTGAACTTGCAGGGTGTCTATGGTAGGACACCATGAAGGAAGCTGCTGCTTATTAAAAAGAACATTGCTGCACGCCTGAAGTTTGCCAAAGAGCACATTGACACTCCACAGCAGTATTGGCAAAATGTTTTGTGGACTGATGAAACTAAGATTGAACTATTTGGAAAGAACACACTGCACTACATCTAGTGTAAAAAGATCCTTGCACCTCGCAGTGATTGATGGGAAGATAAATTCCCAAGTGTATTATTCAAATTCTTCAGGATTCAGTTTTTCCACTAACACTATGAGGTTTTTATGGTTTTTCTCAATAAAGACATAAAAGCACAGAATAGTTTTTGTGTTATTATTTTAGGTACAGTATATTTGTTAATTCTCTTGAGAGGTGAAGATCAGATCACGTTTTATGACAAATTAATGAGAAAACCCTGAAATTCCAAAATGTTCACATACTTTTTCTTGCCACTGTACCTGGCAGAGTAGATCCCATGATCAAGAAGGTAGGTTGGCCAGGTCGAGGCTTAGCTATTGCACTTCTTTTGTGCTGAGTCCTGCAAATTGCCCAAATGTGGGATTTAATTTAATTGGATAATTTCTGGTAGTGCGGGACTACATTACTACTCTCTCTGCTGGAATTACCCTTAGGATTAATAAGATCTAAGTCTACAGTATCTACTAATCTTAGATAGGATGCTGGAGGCTTATACTGTACAAACATTGACATTGACAAAAAAAAAATCAGTGTTATTTACATTACACAATTATTTATTGTGCTGTGCATTTCATGGTATATAACAACTTACTGTACTGGACCTGCTTTGAGCAAATATCAGACAATATAAGATAAAAGGTGCCAGGCTTGTATCTTTTTTTTCCATTTAAGGCTTATGTCAGACTCACCATATTCAATATTGATATTTCTTTTTGTTTAGTTTTGTTGTGTTGTGTTATGCAGTTGATTCAGTTGGTATCAAGTGCCATCCCTCTAAGCTGCAGGTTTAAGGGATGCTGATAAAGTTGGTTTCTAAAATTACATCACAGTTTAGTAACATTCAGAAGCTCTCTATTGTTTCTCCTTATCACACTGAAACAGTTATGATAACAGTTATTATTAGTTATGATTTAGGATATAGTCGGCAAATACGAATCTTGATATGTTCTCCATTTCCAGAAATAACCCAAACACTTTTTCATTTTAAACAACAGCTGTTGACAATGAGCCCTCCATTTGTGGACCTCTTTTACTGTGGGTGGTGCTTTTCCTATTCCATCGACCGAATGTAGATTGTGCAGCGTCATATTGACATTTCCAGAGCTAGAATGGAGTCTGAAAGGGAAAACAATTTTCCAACTCGAAAACAACAAAATAGAAATGTGGAGTCAGGCCAAGAGACGGCCTTATTTTATACTCAGCATTTACTCTAATGTTCAGTAGTGATGCAGTTTGACCAACCTCTCCACTTACGGCTTCATTAGACCAGGAGAAGGAATGTTCTTCCACACCACTGGCTTCTAACAAAAGTGCACTATTGAAACAGTGACTCACATTTATTTAGTTTTTAGGCACTGACCACTGAACTTCTCAAGCAGTACATCCCACTGTGAACAGGAATCAAAGACAAGTTAGTTTACAAGTGCATAAGCCAGAATATAGCTTGTTAAGGAGGAAACTGCAGAGTTACAAAGTCAGAAGTGTTGGAAAGAAGCCAGCAGCTGAGAAACGAGAGACGAGCAACAGGTTTCAAAGCAGGTGTGTCAGGATCAGCTGACCTCACCGCCTCATCTGCCAACTTAGAAACACTGAGAAAAACTATGTAATTCAGAAATATCATGGCTCACCTCACATTTTACATTTTTTCACCCCGACATTACTGTTTTTATGGTGTGTGTGTGTGTGTGTGTGTGTGTGTGTGTGTGTGTCAATGACGGTCAAAAACTAATCGCAGAAATGCGATTTTCACTTAACATAGGTGCTAAACTACCACATGACTTGCATTGCAAAAATGAATTGCTTCTTAAATCATAATTAAAATCACCAGCTGGGTTATTAATGTGTTAAGAAGTGATTCTTGGTTAAACAAAGGAATTGAAAGGAACCTTACGCATATTTAGAATTTAATTCACATACAGCACTTAATTCTGCACCACATGGTGTAAAAACTGACTTAGTTTTACCACAGAACGAATAGTTTTTAATGTTTGCGTTTTGGATTTTTAATGTTTAGCCCCCACCTACTCCCTCCCTGTGCTGGTGTGAAGTGAACGTAAACAGTGCTGCAATGGAATATATACAGATTTGGAAGTGGCGCCATAGTCAGCTGTGTTTCAATTGTTGGGTGAAGTTAGACTTCATTGTTTGTCTTTTGGAGAAAGTTTGAGTGCCAGATTTCTCCAAAACCCCTTTGTCACGATCTGGTATTGGACTTTGAGTTTATAAACCATGTTAGTAAAGTAAAAAACAAACAAACCGCTCACCCACTGTGTAGAAGCTGAAATATACAGTAAAGGTAATATCGTGATGATGTTGTGATGTTGAAGCCCCCTGAGCTACACTTCCTGTTTCACCAAGGGATGTTGTCAACGTCCTGGGAGTGAACACAGGAAGTGGAATTCTCCATGACGGCAACTGAGGTGTGGCACTGTTTTCTTTTTCTAGTGCTCTTTCATAGAAGCCCATTGGATTTTTTTAGTTGACATTCTTCTCAGCACCCGTAACAGAGTTCTGCATAATGGCAAAAAAACATCATGAGGTAGATTAACCACACTGAATCATGACAAAAGTGTAAACTTTACGTGGTAGCTGTTTGAAATCCAAAAGTACATTATACCCTATGTGTAGGTGAGCAACCATATTCACATTTATTTCAGCTCCTTCCCTTTTTACAAGGATCCATTAAAATCAACGCACTAGTCGTTTACAAGCTTTTGAATCAGCATTGCACTTTGGAATTGTTGATTTTATCTAGACATGAAGTTACATTGAGACATTGACTGAAACAGAAGCATTTGCTTAATTGCTTGCTCAATTTTCAAGCTCCTAATGTAAAGAACTGTCAGTGAAAATGTTATAGGCCCAGGACCTGCACAGACTGTGGATATGAGAGATCACAGTAACATATAATATAATTTTTTTTTTTTTTTTTTTACTATGTTGTCCTTGAGGCTCCGGTTGAATACGTTTATTAATTTCCTGCCTCTGCATGGTCCCGCCACTCTCAGCCCATTTCAGGCAATAACAATCATAGGTCGTGCACAGCAACATTAGGCTCTTAATTTAGCAAACGCACATGGCACTTCCACCAGTATCATATTTTCGTGTCACCTGTTGGTGTTTGGCCAGTGGAATGTGAAGCGAGTTAGTGTAGCCCACCGCTTCTTTCAGAATGACCAGTCACAGTTATCCTGTGCTGTGTGCACAGACAGACCTAAGAGGCCTTCAGTCATTTTTAATTACAGTGTGGACAGTGATTCTAGCTTGGACTTGTTCCAGCCCGGCTCAGGCTTCACTGACTCAGGCGTCTTGTTAACACAATTCTTGCAGGTTAAAATACGAGCAGCACGAAGGCTAACACATTGTTGTTTACTACCTGATAGACTTTATTTTAAACAATTTCAAGTACCACACCAGCTGCTGACCATTTCTGGTGGTGGCACGGTGTGCACTTTTAGTCTGGATGTATTAATCCTGTATATAGTGACCTGTTTGCAGTGTTAAAGAGCTTTTGGTGTTGTTCTTTCAGTATTTTAGTATTTCTGCCACCCCCAAAAAAAGATGCACACAAGTTTTCTTTTGAAAGTGTTGTTTATTATGTTCTTATTTGCGTACTCACCAAAAATTATCATCAACATTTCCTTTTCATAAATAATTTGCAAAGCAAGTTTTAAAGTATTTTAAATCTAGCATTCATTCAAGCACTTGCAGTTGGATTCTTTCTTGCCTTTGCTGAACCTACATTTAGACGGCATTTGTCAGCTCAGGCACAGAGCTGAGCAATAAACCAGCTGAGAAATTGTTGAACTATATCACTGATTAGCAGCACAGTGATGTCTCGTATACTAAAGACAGGTTGTCTCCTAGAATTCTTCCTGCTTCCTTTAATTTGTTGTCATTCTCACTTTCCCATAGCTCAAATTTCAGGAAACTAACATCATGTAGTCTTTCTTTTTCTCTCTGTCTGTTTTCTGTGTCTCCTCCATTTTCTCATTTCGTTCACTTTCTGTGAGAAAGACAGAATTACATTTTTGTCTCCCACCTCTCACTGTTTATTTTCCTCTCACTCTTGCTGGCTCTCTGAATATTTCAATTACATCTTATGTTCCACACTGCAGCCAGTGCTTCCTAGTCATTTGTAGGCCTGAGAATCATGTGAGTAAGTGCACAACTGACTTTAGAGGTAGTTAAATGTAAATACGTTTGTGTTGCACCGCAAGCCTCAAAACAATTGTTCCTCCTGGAACACAAGTTCAGGAGGGATTTGTTCATCTCCACTCCCTTACGCTCACGTAGTATCATTCCTCTCTCATGTTTCATCAGTCGTAAACCCTGCTGACCTAGATTTAATAGGATTTATTGATGTCTTTATTACCATGTGTAATGCCTCTCTAATTGTTGCAGGTTTGTCTTGTTTAGTACATAATGAGCTGTTCTTATTTGATTATTTTTTTCTAGGTGTCTTTTCTTCTCAGATTATTCAATTTGAAGAATTTGTTTAACAAGCTGGGAGTGGCAAAAGGATCCAGCATATTAAAAGGAAAAAGGCAAACTTGTCACCTCTCACGTACCCGTACCTCCTGGTTAAAAATCACTGAAATGAATCTCTGTAGAATGTAAGTCTGAATCTTTTAGTATAGGCAAACAACAACAGTCTAGCATGATTTCCCCTCCAAATGTTTATAAACTGTATGTAGTTAAGGAGTGTCATAGTGGCATCCTGCACCCCCCTATTAGTTCAAACTGCGAGAGGTCTAAATCGGGCTCTGTGTGGCTTAAAGCACAAGTATTCAGAGTTAGGCTGTTGATAGCATTGCAACCACGACTTCTCCTAGTTTGCAGTTGTTGAAAGTCTGCACAGCATTATTCCTTCAAAACAGGACTTGCGGAGGTGCAGGGATTATTTTTCAAAGCAGTTGTTTACTTGCTGAAGTCAGACACATAAACTCTGGAATAAAACGTGTTGAGCTTTTCATCCAGTCGTCGTCACAGTAAGAGATCCAGGAGCTGACCACATCTGTTAGCTCATCATTATACCTGGATGATTTAATGAATTCATGCCACACAGTGCTATCCAACTTTCAGCAGAGCTTCCTCTGACCAGGTTTTAACTTGTTTAGTGGTCACCTTCTCCCTCTGTAGATGTGTGCTGTAGGCAGGGATGAGGTGCACATGGTTGTGATCCTCAGTGCTCAGTGGTGGAAGAGGGACAGATTTATAAGCTCCTTTTATTGAGCCATAACAGCGGCCTAGTGTCTTGCTCTTTCTAGTGGGGCAGGAGGCATATTTGTAAAAGTTTCTGAGTGTGTTTTCCAAGGATCAGTGGTTAAAGTCTCCCATAATAAAGTTACAGGCCTTGGGGCACAGCGACTGTAGCCTCTGAACCATTGGTAGGATGCGCTACGAGGCAGTGGTTACATGTACCATACTTATCACAGGAAAACAAATACTTATACTAATACTACAGCTACAAAAAGGAGATGCTGAGAACAATTTCACTTCACCTATAGGAATCTTGTTTGGATGATCTATCTATATTCTATATTAAGAATAATTTCTGTGTTAGTAAATCTGCTGGTGCTGTCATTTCATAAGAGCTCAGGGAGCAGTGTGAACAGTCTACACATGTAAACTTTGAGGAAGCATTTCCATGTATTAGCCTAACTGTAATTTTGCACCAAGCCCAAAATGTTAAAGATGCTGACTGCAATGTTGGAACCCTGTCCTCTGTGTTTTCACATTTACCCGAATTAGCCTTGAACATGGTCATTCAGCAGTGAGTTAAATACAGGAGGAAGGTATGGTAGTCTGTTTTCAGATCTCTACATCCTCATGTTACAGTCAATTTACCATGCAGACTGGAAAATGTAACCACTGTCAGCCCTTTGCTTTTGAACAGTGTTATTGATAATGCTCAGACATGGTTTGTGCACTTCTTACACATGATGTAAAACAGTATATTGTCACATTTAAGTTTTCCAGTTCATTTATTTGCAGAATTTCTCTATGAAATGGAAGCAGTAAATCTCAGTGCTAGAGAAACTGCAATGTTTAGTCTTTTTTTCCACAATAAATTACTTTTTAAGCAGCCCATAAAATAGAAACAACTCGATAAGAACATATCAATACATTGCATTGACAGTTTAAAATCATGTTTGTGTTCGGTGAATTTTCCAAGTTACAGCATAAACTGATGATTATTTTCCTATCAACCTATCGATCAACTAATCAGAAACTAGCTGACTTTGCAGGTTTCTGTTTCCACAGTGTTACTTTAGTAGCCTCTTAGCAGAGTCCGAAGAAACTGGAGAATTGTAGCTCTTTGCTTGACAAGGTCAAGGCCTCTCTGTGAGGCGCGTGTTGCCTCCAGGCTGAAGGTGAACTATTTCTGCTTGACATTACAGAGGCAGAGTTATGTTACACATTGATACATTTGGGTGCAAGGAATGGTGACCTGTAATTGTGCGTGTTTGTGTGCGTGTTGAACAAGTTGGTGTACGGCACGTCCACGGCCACATTAAGATGAGATAGAAGTATGATTTGTACAAAACTGTCAGTAAACGCACCATTCACATTTGGCCCCTGCAACCAGGAAATGGTGGTTGGATGAACTAAAGAGTGAATGAAGAGAAGGAGCGACGATAGCAAGAACGACGGAGCTGTTCTAATCCATTTCATGTTCTGGATTACATGAAGTCTTAGTGTTGAGTGTCCACTGAGACTCAGTCTGCTGTTGTTGCAATGCTATCAGCCCTATTCGCCACCTAGTAAAACTCATCAGTCAGTGTTGGTCGGCCTGTAGTTCTCGTTTCAAATGAACGTCGGTTCAAATCTCCTGTAGACGTTTGATATAGTAGTTCTCTAATGGTAGTGCCTTACAGCAAAAGCTTTCTGTGCCTCTAATGCAGCACATGCACATATTTAGCATTCTTTAGAACATACAATGGTAGAAACCAGTATACTAAGTAAACAAAGGTGAGGGTCCTTGGCGTTGCTGTCTTTTATCCATTCAGGCCAGAGCAGACAAAGAGGGGTTAGAGGTTAGATTCTGATTTTGAGCAGCAGGCAGACTTTAGTGGTTAAAATCAGATTAAGACGAGGGGAAATGCACATGTATGGGAAATCAGATTTTGCAGCACGGGCAGCACGTCAGCAGAGCAACAGTAGTCGCGTGAGAACACTTACAGAAACTGGTGGCTTGTTCAAAATTCAATAAAGATTTACTGAAAAATCTTAGTATCTTTAGTATTTAGTATTTAGTCGTTTGACAGACGCTTTTATCCAAAGCAAATTAAAAGGTACAAGACAAAGGCCGGGCAGCTGAGTGTAAGGAGGTCTTACCTACGGACCCCTGCTGGAGGTCGGCCACAGCCAGGATTGTTACCACTACACTATGCAGCAGCTAGACACGCAGTGGTGCCTTTATTCACCCTACTACAAAAGAAGGCCACTAAACCTGTTCTGCTGTGGTTGCTGCAAGAATACAAATCACAACATCTCTGTAAAAACAAAATATGCCTGTAAACTCTTACTTAGGCTGTAGCCTAAGAATACTTAATAATAATTTATGTTTTTTCCTATTCATTCATTAATTAAGCTAATAAATCTGTTGAATTAGTGAAATATTACAGCCTAAAACTACACAGTGTACAGATTTTAAGTTAAATGTCATCACAAAAAAAAGCACTCTACAAACAATCGGGAAATAGTCCCCACAATTAAATTATAGTATTTTTATATATAAACAATTATACCTCAATCATTAATTCTTAAGAATCTGTCAGGACCTAGACTGGAGAGGATTTGACGTGATTAGACCTCTTGGACTTTTAGTCGAGGAACCCTGACCTTATTATTTGGTGTAAACTCAAATGGTGTGTTAAATTAAAATTCTTTTTGGTGTTTGAGCAGTGACACGGACAAACTGAGTAGCAAAATCATGACATAAAAACTTAATTAATATGGCCAAACATGACTTGAACTTGTAATGAAACTGGTGAATACAAGATGACACGCCTGTCAGACCAGATCGGAATGTGATGGGCATGTATCAGTGCTTTACAACTTGTGTTGTAACACACCCAGTATCATCTGTCCCAGCCTTTAGCTCTGCTGACTACATGAGGATGCACCAGTGACCAGACTTGACTGGTCAATTTGACAGAAATGTTTGAAGGAGGAAAAATACCATGACAATGTTACATTAGAAGTGATAGGTATTAGTCTTAAGGTCAATTAACACTTGATTGCAAATTAGTTTCTAATAATGATGGAAACCAAATGTACATCAGTGAGAACCCGGCAGGATAATCCTGTGACATGTAGCAAATAAACACAGTTGCTGGATTTTTCATGATGCTCATGTCAAATTTACAAATTAACATATCACCATAATGTGTAGAGAAGATGTGAGAGTTCTTAGTTTAGCGCCAACTCACACACCTTTGTGTAACACATTCAAATTCCCAGTGACTAAAGGTACAATAAAGAGCTTCCACAACAAATAATAAGCCGTAAATACACAAGCTTAGCCTGTTGACAGTGGTGCACACACACATGTAGCTTTTCAAGAAGATGACTTCACATAGCAGAAAGCTGACCAAACTTGATCCTTCACTCCTCCTATAACAATGGCATTCATTGACTCACATGGTTGAACTCTTCTTAGAGGGAAACCTCCAAACAGGCATCTCTCAGTACACTGAAAAAGTGCAGCTAGTTTAATGTTCTTTTACATGTTTAATTATACAAAATCTCTGAATAAAACATTCAAATCTGTTGCATTGATATTTTCACTTTAATCTGCATTAACAATAAATGTGCTTCTGCCGTTGGTTAAAACATGCCTCCTCCCAATGGTTGTGAGAATATACTTAAAGTTAGTTATTAGTAAAGTTAGTGATATGTGGGAAAATGCTTGTGCATATCAACCGTTTTATTGGACAGGCTTTAATCGTCCAAAATGTCTGCTAGATTCATCTGATGTGTCTTCTCAACAATCTCCTCATCTTTTACGTTTTGGACTGTGTCTTTTCTCGGTATTGTTCTTGCTCAAGTTCTTAACATTTTCTGTCGTCATTTTGTTTCATGATTTGCTTTGTGTGCGATGTTTAGCCAAATTGCTTTATGGTTCAGTTGTTTGGGGAGATGAGGAGCGGCCATTGCAGGTTTTCTCCAGTGTGCACTGTCGGTTTTGTCACTTCCTCCAGGGCAAACACCTTGGTGTGTGTCTTCAGTAGACCTTTAAATTACTGAGCCGACACACAGAGACAGTGACCTCATGCCTTAAACATCTTCTCTACCAGTTGCTCATGGTCAATAAATTTATTTATTTATCTTTTTTAATGCATGTAAGTATGTATACTTTTAACAGTATTTGCAAATACTGTTTAGACTGTAAGTAAAATAATGCATATTTTCTATGTGGACTGTCGGGTGAGCTCTTGAACTTCCAGACATGCCTGACATTCACAATGACAAGCTGCCTGCAGCCGATTGGTGTTAAAGCAGAGTGCTGGACATACACACTCATCGACACTCAGGAAATATGACTCATATAGAAACCCTGTCTTACCATAACCCTGCATAGTGCAATTGCAATGACGTGGTATTGTGATACTTTTCTATTAGTATACCCTGAAACACTACGTGACATCAACATCATCAAGTCTGATTAGGATTCTCTAATGTTGCTGTAAACTGTGCTCAAATCTAAAATCTAAAAAGCAAGATAGCAATGAAGCAATTGGTTAGACTTCATTGGTATTTTGCTGGAGGGGATGCCCATTACTTCACTATTTTCTTGTTCTGGTAAACAGAGTGACATCCAGCATAGTCCTGTGCACTTCCACAACACTAAATCCCCCCCATCCTATCCTTTAAGCAGCGAGCTGACCATCTGCTCCAGGCGCCAGGCCCAAACTCAGTGCTCAAAACACACACTCACACATTGACACGTATAGTACAGTTACACAAGCGGGGAAACATTCACTAGTCATATCTACCATAGGCTATTGAGTTCTCTGCTTGAGGTTAATAAAGTGAGGTGTGTGTTTTTCTGTGTCTCGTATGGGTGTGTGTCTGTATTTAGAAAAGGGAGAGGTCCCATGCATGTGTTTCTTTGGCACCTTTATATCAAAGTTACTGAGGAGATACATGGTATGAGAGGTTGGATATGGGGCAACAGGAAATGACCAGGCAGGGGTGCAGCATTGTATCATTTCCCTGCTGGAGTCCTTTGTACTCCACTATATGTGACCCTGTTCCATTTCCTGTTTTCACTTTTTTCTGCTGTGGTCATAACGCTTATCTACTTTGCAAGTAGGTGGGTTGTATAAGCCATTATTGGATTATAATGAGACCTGTGTATCAGCTGTGAATGATTAATTTGTTTTAAAAATAAATAAGTTTCCTCAATAAGGTTTAAATGTTATTTGCAGAAGTCACAATTTATTTTGTCTTGTCTGCCATATGTATAGTAATCTTAATTATAAAATGTTTTTGTGTCCAATTGCAAGCATTTGGGAGGCTTTATGCTTCTGCTATAGAAAGTGGGATTGTTGTGACAGTGGATTGTGCGCTGGAGGCTGGTCAGTCATCTTTTTGTATGGTTTCAGTCAACACTATCAGACTTGTGTGAATACTGCCACAGTACTGCTATTATAGTAGTATTGGTGGAGTCAGTTTTAGCACAAACTTAAATGGAGGGGGGTCCAGGTTGTTATTTCAGATCAAGAAGAATTACAGAAATGTATATCGAAGAACTCTCTGAATAGAGTAATAAACATTCATACAACTACATTTGCAGCTGCATATGTATATAATATATTATAGCATATGCTTTATTATTCATTCATGCATCAATGTGCAGCAGTGTTGCGTTTATAGTTTTGCTCTAGTGTATTTCACATCAATTTACTACTCAAATACAGAAATATCAGGACTGAACGGGCCACCTACAGTATGTTTGGTTAACGTAAAGACATGTAGATAAATGAATGAAAATATACTGTATGACACTTCTAAAGGCCTCTGACAGGCGAAGTTTAGGTAAAATATTGCTGCTCTTAAAACCACCTGTTTGTGATAAACATTAGGTTTGGGCTTTTTTTTATTGTAACTTGTTGATTTATTACTTTTAGGAGCAGCTGAACTCGTGAATTACTGATTAAGACGCCTGTTGCTGTGATGTAATTACAGCTGTAAAAACTAGCAGATCAGATTGTGAGCATTTGATCCATTTCTTTGTCACATGAGATGGTAAACTGGATGTTTTTTATGGATATATACTATTTTTATGGCAATATATATACTATGATCCCCATAGGGAAATTGTTTTTGGACAGCACAAGCTCTTTTTTTAGACTAGACTGAAATGCATCCACAACACGTTAAGCTTTGATTAATATGAACAGCTTAAGTTCCACATTACACCATTCCTTTCTCTACCTGCATGAAACCGACACCACTGAAGGAAACAAGTTGAAGCCCATTCCTCTGCCCTTAGAAAATCAGTATCTGAAGCACAGTTGCCGAGATAGGCTAAAGGCAAATGGGTAACAACATAAAGATAAATTACAGCATGTCGCATAATAACTCCTGGAATGCTTTGAACATTTCGCACTGACAATATTCAAGACTTTAAAGGTACCTAGGTTAGGCGAAAACATGAACACATTGGCTACTGCAAAGTTGGCTTATTCTAAGGTCAACAAGAACCAAAAAAACATTTTAGAAAACATTTTCTGCCTCATCAGCAGTGACGGCATCAAATGGGATCTGAATTATTAGGGGTTGGCAATCTGGCTTAAAGATCACATCACAATCTTTATTTATTTATTTATTACCAGAAACACAATCCATGATCTGGTATCTTTCTTCTCAGTTTTTCCATTGAGAAAAATTCAATTCCGTTCCATAGAGGGTTAGAAAAAGCCCATTATGCAGCCCAATCACTACAACTCACATGAAATGAGAAATTGTGGGGGCCTTTAAGAGGTGGCCCAGCCCTACTAGCCATTACAAAAGCAGTGGTAACAGTAAAAATCTTATGCATATGCATCTTGTATGGGTTTTCAAGATACAGCACATTAATACATATTTGATTTAAAAGATTTTTATTGAGAACTTTTAAAGATGCAAAACACACAGGGTTCATTGAGTTTTTTTAAGGCCCCTGACTCTGCCTCCAACCCCTCCTGTGCTGTATATATTAGCTATCATTGTTTAGAAATGTGGTCATGACCGATGGGAGGATTTCACCCTACTGCTTAACCATCTCGGCTGTATTCTTAGCATTTTAAATTGACTATTCAAAAATAGCTTTAGGTTTATTGATTCATTCAGATATAGTTTATTTGTGTTTGTACAGAACTACAGCAAAGAAATCACAGAGCAGTCATTAAGCACATCTCTCTCTGCATCTGTGGCCTTCACTAACCCCATGATGTCTCTCGGCTGTGTATTAAAGAGGGAACTTGTGAATGGCATGATTGTGTATTCAGTGAAAAGGATCGCAGCTGCTGGTTTGGCTTTGGTGAAAGCTAGTGTCTGTGCTTGGGAGTGTGCATGTGTGTGTTAGTGGTAATCCTGCAGATGACTTATCCTTTATCTGAGTGCATGTTGGGCTTCAGCAGAATAATTTACCCCCTCTATAAATTACATAATAGTACTTAATGTCTAATGTCATAATCTGACAAATTTCTTAATCTGGCAGATTGCAGAGGGCTATTTCACGATGCCTTGTTTTAGCACAGTTTAACAAAAACGATCCCTAGTTCTGACTCATCAGTCATCGTCAGTATATCACAATTTTTTTTACATTTTACAGACAAAACTATCTTTTGAAATAAAACAAGAATAAAGCACTTTGCAACCAGATGAACAGTGTAATTGTTGCTACAACTTGAATTAAAGAAAAAAGGATTTATTTATGTGGTTATTTTATTTTGTGTTTGGATGTTTTCTGTTAGATGCTGTCTAAAGCAAGTCATATTTTAAATCATATTGCAAGTGTGCAGAATATGACCCCTCTTTTTTTTCCATCTTTCTTTTGTACAGTGGTAATGACTTGAACTGGTGGCCCCTCCAGCCCAGTATCGGACGTGCAGTGCCGGGCTGCTGCTAATGGGAAGTCCTGCTCCATCATGAGTGCTCGTGATGGCGTTGGTGGCATCGGTGGTATGGGCACCCTGGGTCGGCGTAAGCGCTTTGAGAACTCCGAGTTCACAGTGCGGATCTACCCAGGCCCTCTGGCTGAGGGCACCATCTACTGCCCAATCAGTGCTCGTAAGACAACCACAGCTGCTGAGGCCATTGAACGTGTCATTGAACGCCTGCAGCTTGACCGCACCAAGTGTTATGTTCTGGCTGAGGTGAAGGAGTTTGGTGGCGAAGAATGGATTCTGAACCCCAGCGACTGTCCTGTGCAGAGGATGATGTTGTGGCCCCGTGTGGCACTAGAGCACCGGTCTCTGTCTGGTGGTGAAGATTACCGTTTCCTCCTAAGACAAAAGAACCTGGATGGCTCGATTCACTACGATGGCAACCTCCAGATGTGGCTGCAGGTCACAGAGGACCGCAGGCGCATGGTTGAACGTGGACTTCTGCCACAGCCTGAATCTCAGGGTGATGTTGCAGATCTGTGCCGCCTGGTGGAACTCAACGAGCGCTCGCTGCTGGACAACCTGCGCTCACGCTTCAGACAGGAAAAGATCTATACTTATGTTGGAAGCATCCTCATTGTCATTAACCCCTTCAAGTTTCTGCCCATCTACAACCCCAAGTATGTGAAGATGTATGATAATCATACACTGGGAAATTTAGAGCCACATATTTATGCTGTGGCCGATGTGGCTTACCATGCCATGCTGCAGAGACAGAAGAATCAGTGCATTGTTATATCTGGTGAGAGCGGCTCTGGGAAGACGCAAAGCACAAACTTTCTTATTCATCACCTGACCGCTCTCAGCCAGAAGGGTTTTGCCAGTGGAGTGGAGCAGATAATCCTCGGGGCAGGACCAGTGCTAGAGGTAAGCAAAAGCTCTAGCGTTTTGAGTTTTCAGTAAAACATTTGTCAAAAGCATGGTTGAGTTAGTCAGAAGATAAAATTCCTGTCAAAACATTTTTGCATTAAAAGGTTCTTATATATAAGACATGGGCCCTGGTCCATATCACAGGCCTTGTCTCAGTTGTTTGTTGAGGCATAACTTAAAAGTTTCAAGTTGAATTACGAGATTCCCTGATCATCATCATCCACCCACATGGATTCGCTTCCAAAACAAACAGGGCTTCTTAATAATGTTCCCTGTTTCACATAGTTTGCTATTTAAATTGGCTACATAAGAGGAGACCTATTGTAAATATGCAGGTTACTGCAGCCAACATGTGGTTATGTAGAACTAATATGTTCAGTTATTTTTGCATTTATAGTTTGTAAAGTTTGTCTCTATAAATGGATAGTTTCTTGCTCTGCGTGATGTTCAGTGACAGAGAGTCTGTAGGTGGTTTTTACCATTAGTTACTAAAGAGTGCTTACTGTCTCTGTGGTGGCCCAGAGTTGTGTCTGCCCCCATATAGAGGTACTCTGCACTTTCAGTCTAGCTGTGTGGGGTTTATCTAATGCACAGATGAACTCTTCATTTGCAAGCAGCGAGTTGTAAGTTCTTGTTTTTCTGATTATGATCATTTTGTTTTGCACAGTGGAAAGATCGGATCAAGGTAGACATTATGGAGGCCCAGCCAAAAGTTGTGAAGGAAACTGGTCATTTTCACATCCCTCAAGGCATTCCAGTCATATTCTTTTTCTTCTTCAGGGACCTGTCGCTGTAATGCACATAAGTCAAGAGTCTTTGACAAGTTCACAACTGAACATAATGTTCTTATTTGAATTCAGCATCCACTGAATACCTAAAGGTTACATAATACCCCTCAACTGTATGCACAGTGCTGCATATAAATGCAGGAAGGCAAATACAAGTCAGGTTGCATATTGTGAGGACGTTGGTATCGCTAACAGTCACGTCATATGACCACAAACTGTTTACACTTGATTCACATGCAATGAAAAAGCAATGCCTCAGTATTACTTCATCCAGTCAGTTCTTTTACGGACATATATCTACCAGCCAAATCGTTTATGACATAGCTAAATGTGTTATCTGTCACAGTGTAAAGCAAATTCTTCCAGTGTTCATAGGATCAGTGTCAAGTTGAAAATGGCAGCTTAGAAGCCAAATTTAAAAGCAACTAGCAAAAATATTAGCAACAAGTAGCTTTACACTGTGTTTTATTGCCTACAGTTTAGCAAACACTGTTCTCAGGAATGCCATTCATTGGTGTGTCTCCAGGGTTAATGTGTAAGCATATTGGGTTAATTGACAACACAGCAACACGAGGGAGTAGTTTTGAGTGCAGAGGAGCAGGCTTTAATTGTTTGAACAGTGAGATTGTATATCTGCTGGCTGGTGATCAATGCCAGGACTGGAGCTGCATTGCTTCTGCAGAGAGAGGAGTGAAAGAATGGCAGCCAAACACTACCTCACAGGAATATTTCATCTTCATTTCCTTGAAGTTCGTCATTCAGGAAATAAAACACAAGCATTACTATTTTTTTTAGGTACAACAGACTTATTGTATTCAGAAGGTTCATTGTCCACATGAGACAAAAATTTAGTTAATGATCTGTTGATTTGCAGAGCTTAAATTTATTAAGCTAGACAGTGATATATTTTACTTCAGGTTTAGTTTATGTTCCCGTCCCTTCACACTTGCAGTCATTAGTGACAGTTCATCATTCAGAAGTGACTGCCGTGAAAGGCCAGGACAGTGTTGAGCCATCACCACAGTATAAACATTTCTGTAGCAAAGCAGACGTTACACTGACAGTCACAGGGCAAACTTGCCCCGAGGCCTAGAGCATATAGAAAGACATAGGATATCACCTCTATTAGCTTTTGGTGTTTTTGGAAAGCAGCCAACAGCTGCATTTTTTGCGTTAGGATCCTGACAAATCCTGTCACTCGATTACTTTAATTAATAAAACTCAGCTTGAAGGTAATGAAAACATAAATCATCAAGGCATGTTGTTTCAGCCTTTTGATTGCACATAGTTATTATTTGGAAGCAGTAGAGATTTGTAAGGGTGAAGAGAGGAAGAAGATGAATGCAGTTGGTCCTGATGACATACATGTGGGGGTTTGGAAGTGTCTAGGAGAGGTGACTGTAGAGTTTCTGCCTTGTTTGTTTAATAAGATCTTGAAGAGTGAGAGGATGCCCGAGGAATGGAGAAGTGGACTGGTGCAAAGACCAAAGGAGATGTGCAGAGCTGTGGTACCTACAGAGGTATAAGGCTGATGAGTCATACAATGAAGTTGTGGGAAAGAGTAGTTGAAACTAGTCTAAAGGCAGAGGTGAGCATTAATGAGCAGCAATATGGTTCCACGCCTAGAAAAAATACAACAGATGCAGCATTTGCTCTAAGGATGCTGATGGAGAAGTACAGAGACGGGCAGAGGGAGTTGCATTGTGTCTTTGTAGAGAAAGCGTATGACAGGGTGCTGAGAGAGGAGCTGTGGTATTGTGTGAGGAAGTCTGGAGTGGATACTGAAGAAAAGACAGGAGGCAGAGCTGAAGATGTTGAGGTTCTCTTTGGGAGTGATGAGGATGGATAGGATCAGGAATGAGTACATCAGAGGGACAGCACACGTCAGATGTTTTCCAGATTATGTCAGAGAGGCCGGATTGAGGTGGTTTAGACATGTTCAGAGGAGAACACATTGGACTTCAGTTGACCCTGCAGCATGAAGATGAACACAAGCATACGTGAAATATGACAAATTCTTCACCTAATGTTGGTTCAGTGCTTATCTGCTGTCTGCCATTCCTGACGTTGTTTACCTTTTTGTGCTAGACATGACTGAAATCGACATAAGACCTTAAATTCCAGTTACTTCATACTTGAAATTGTTTGGGTGATTGTTTTTGTTGTATGTTCATGCCAAAATTACAGAGAGCTTAACACGCTGCAACTGAACAAAACGCAATCAAATTTGGAAAATTGCATCATCAACCTGATGATGATAATAAAGGTGCACTATTCAGAAAATAGCGTGTCTTCTCTTTCAAATACATTTCCTGTCTTTCTACATCTCTGACATATCAACAAAGACCAATCACGCTTAAGGTTAAAGCAAAAAAACACATCATGTATAGTTTGCAAATGGATCCTTGGTGTAATAGCTAGTGATTATCTAGTGTTTAAGTACCACTCAGGTTTTGAATCCAGATGTCAGCATCTTGAGACTTTGGGTTTTCAGGTGGTTACCTAACATTTAAAAATGATTGACGACATGTTCTTAAGAGTCATGTACGTGTGTTTTAAACTTGTTGCATGTCATAGTTTTTGCCAATGCATCCTGGGCAGTGTTCGCAATACAATGTAAAGGGACCACTGGTAAATAATATATAACAATACTTCAAACTACTTTGTTATCAGAAATATAATTTAAAATAAGGAACCAGTATTAATTCTTTAACAATTCTTCAAAATAGTGAAAACAGAGATATATCACAGGAAGCATGGTCATCTGTTTTGACATTTGAGCCAAGTGACAGCTTAATATGAGCTCAGCTGTCTTCTGTTCTCCCCTGGGTCAAGAGTGCGAGTATGGGATTACCTCATGCTGCTCACTCTGACAGTACATCATCCGCATCTGCTTTCCAAGACCAGGGAGGTGTCACAGGGTGTTAGTGTGGGAACACGGCTAATAGAGTGTGTATTACTGGGGCGTTTCAGGGGCACTTCAAAGCATCTGGGCTGAAGTCACTTTTACTGCTGCCATCAAAAGACATGCAAACACACACTTTTATGTACACACACACTTTTATGTACACACACACACACACACACACACAAATACTAATAATTCTTCATTACTCCTAGTCAGTATTTTATGGTGATGTGATATATTCTATAATACAGATAACTAGCTTTTAGGAAAGTTTTCATTGTGACACTTGCAATAATCAATATTTTTGATACTTACCTTGAAAATCAGTCCCCCTCCACTGCTAATAGTTGATTTAATTAAGAAAACAGATCTACAGTACTGTTGTCACCTCTGTGTGGAGGAGGCCTTAGTCACATCAAAATACTACAGATGTGTCAGATTGTTTTTTAATGAATCATCCAGAGTGCAGATACTCCATTTGCCCCGTGTTTCAAAGTTTCTGCATGTACTTGCAGACATTTACAGGACCTGTAAGTGCTCCTCCGAGTTCTCGGCCAACAGAAACACTCAGTGCGAGTCAGCAGTTACACCTCTCAGCAGCTCCTTCTCTGCTACCTCAATACACCCATGTACGCACACAGCAATGCGCACACACACTTGCACATTTAATACCTTCTCCCTAGGGCCCCCAGTAATACTATGTAGGATTAGTGTGCATTACGCGATCTCCCCCAACTGGGTGGGGTCAAGTGATATTTACTGTGCCCCGAAAGTGTTGTTTTCCTGAGGCTGCGGTGGTAGAAAAGACAAAATGAGAGCGACTGGGAACAATCGAGCCCTGTTCATGTGTGGTGTCCCTCAGCTGAGTGTACAGTTACAATGCTGTTTGTTTTATTGGGGTGAAACTAGGGTAAAGAGTGTTCTACTGGCCTGAGTGAATGCATGCACAATAGGCTCGCCCATATGCTGCATTCCTTGATTGACTAACATGCAAGGTGCAAGTATCAGATGCCAAGGTTTCTGGAGTGGACTGGTCTCTAAGCAGGAAGTTATACAAGCAGTTGACCGTATAATGTTTGTGTAACAAGTTGAGGTTAGCAGCGTAGCTGAAGAATAGAGTTTCATTTGTTGTGAGCAACTACGCTCCTCACTCTGGTATGAGGATTATGTAATGTTAAGCCATAGGTTTAGAGTTTGTCCCAGATGATTGAGGGAAGGCTGCACTATGATGAGCACTGTAATGAATTGTGTTCAGCAAATTCTTGATTTAACTACAGTACTATTCTCAGTTTTAATGCTCAAAGAGAAATATTATTGTTAGAAGCTGGACCTTTAGGTTAAGTTCAAGATTACTTTGAGCACTGGAGCACAGGAGCTACAGGTCCCATGAAAAGTCACATGCATGGCAGCACATGAACTTCATCATCCTTTATACACAAAATTCCCCAACTCTGTGTTGTAAATTAAATTAGCCATTTTTTTTGTTCTCTCTTCTACATTGTTCAGTCTTCCCCGCTCTGCTGATATTACTTGACATGTCAGAACTAGATGCCTTAGATCCAGGGGCCCGTAGCGTTTTGTCAAATTTTGACGTGCCATCCATATCGCAGCATATTATTCCATGATGATAATTGAGGCGCAGAGCTCTAGTGATGTCCGTCTGGCTTTCTATAGAGATTTCCCCTACTACACAATGCACAGCATGCACATATGCTTAGTGTACGTGTTAAGACTTCACTGCTGGTTTGGAAATCTCAGTTGGAAATAAATAAAAACAATTCCACATAGTAAAACTCCTTTTTGTTCCTTGTTGTGGAAGTTTATAAGATCAAATTACATTATTTTCCTCACGTTATCCAACCCGACATCTCCTTCTGTGTAAAACTGTAATTTGTCAACATGTAAGTCTGTTGTCAATATTTTAGATGTGCCAAATGAAACCAGTCACTTAAATAATTTAATAAAAGGTGTAAAAAAAATCTCACTTCAGCGTTTCACATAGTCAAATAAAGATAACCCACGATAACCCACAAACACCAACTGTAGACTTTGTGAAACAACTATTTTTGTTACAACTACCTCAGTGTTACAACTATTGGCGCTTTGCTCAGCAGAATAATGAAGAATGCCAACAGCTCCAGCTGTTACCTTTCACTGTTTGTTTATCTCTCGACCCTGGTGCCAAGCTCTTATTTTACTCTGAAACCTTATACATGAGGACTGGTTCCACAGGCTGGAAATGAGGAGTACATACTGTTCCTGCTTTGTCAACCCATCAATACAAAAAAACTTCAAGCTGAAGATGTTGATACAGCTTCTGACTATAACAGCTTGAGGTCAGAGGTTACAGAGAGATTTGGTGAAGCCACATCAGTCCTAAAGGGGACAGAGTGACTTGTTAGACTTCTTAGCTGAGTGCAGTTTGGGTAAAATGGTCAAGACGGAGGGAGAGTCGAGATAATCACACCTTTAATTAAACTTTCTTCACTTGTCCATGTGCAGTTGGATCTTTTGTGCTCCGCAGATAAAGTGCTGATAGAAGTCTCCCCAACGACAGTACAATGTGTAGAGTTGGCATGGTTGTCAATCTGTCGAGATACAGTTGTAGTAGCAACTTTTTTTTAAGGTTAATGAAGTAAATTTTCTCATGGGATCTGAGGCCTTGTCCGCTGTGGCTGTTTAGATCTGTCATCACACTTTTTGAGTCAGTCCGTCAGCTGCAGATGTTCCCTCACAGTCTCTTTACTTATGCTGGGTTATGCCAGGTGCCTTGTCAGAGTCGTCCAGCTTCCCCAATGTCCTGAACACACCTGTGTCTGTGCATCACGTTGGAGTGATGTACAAAAAAGCCTTTATTCTGTTCAATGTAAAAGTCATAGTGCCAGTTCTGATCACAATCAGTCTGTAATTACCTCCTAGCACATCTGTGTTGTTAATACCTTCATTCATGGCTGAAAATATTAGTTCAAATTTAACATCTTCTTACAAAAGCTCTCTTCTCTAATTTACAGTCATATAGAGCTGAAACCATGTTTCATGATCTGGTTTCAGAAGGAACGTACAAGCTATCTATATGTTTGTCTGAGGACTTAATGCAGGACTGTGTTCATCTGCAGATGGCTAGATGATGTCCCTGCCTTCCATTGACTTGTTTCAAAAGCCCCTTGTGCTCCTGTAGGAGTGGCAGTGATGGAAACAGCCCAGAAAGTTTTCCGTTTGTGGTATTTTGCATGAACTGTCTTTTACTTTGCAGTTCCAAAGTGTAATCACTTTCCATTCAGTAAATCTTAAGGATAGGTCAGATTTTATTTATAATCTATTACTCCCAAAACCCTAAAAGTAATTAGAAAGACAGGGTCTGAGACGCCAGCAGTTAAAATCTGAAACCACCTACTCCTTCCTCTGTTCATTCCTGCAGCTGCTTTTCCATCCTCTTGATTTTAAGTATCAATAAGGTCTGTTAATGCTGAAGGCACACCTTCCACTCCTCACTTGAAAATAAATCCTTGCAGGTGACCTCTCCGCTGTAAGGTTCTCTTGTGCTGTATGTGTGTGGTTTGTGGTCATCTCGTGCTTCCCATATACCCAGATGTGGTGCAATAAAACACTGTGTAAAAAAGCATCCACATCTGGAAAGCAGCAGAAAACATGGGAGATATCACCCTGGAGCAGTTTGCTCATGGAAAGATCATCCAAGTGAGCCACGTGCTGCACTGTATATTTTCCAGTAGTTTGTTTTGGATTTGTTGGCGGCCACTTGAAGAAAGTTAGATTTATCAGCTGCAGGTGGTCATCTCCTCTGGCTCATACAAAAATGGAAAGATCCGATTTGGCTCTTGTACCTATGGTTTGTTGTCACTGCAGGAAGTGAAAAGCAATAATTAAATGCCATTTACATCTACTTCATTCTCTGCCCATCCTAGTAAGATATTAGTTGCTTCAAATCCATCATTTTTCTGTGTAGTGGTGCCTAAAGGTTGTCTCTTTAATCACCTTGTTCTTCTCATTGCAGTCTGTCAACAGTGACCATGACATGGACAAATATACAGGCAGCCTTGCGTTATAAAATGAATAATGCAAATAGTGGAACCACTGCTTCACTGATTGCACGTTGTTGTGGTAAAGAACAATGTGGAACACAAGAAAATATGCAGGTTTCAGAATATTCAAAAAATGAACTTAGCAACTGTTCCCGAAGAAGCAAATGGATCGAAAATGTGCAGCAGGGGATTAAAACATACAGCATGAATTGTCTGAGCCATTCATTGTCAATAAAACCTGATTTTGCAGCTGTTCCCCAAAGCTGAGTTGGGAAACAGACATGTTCCAAGGAAATGCTCTGACAAAGTTACCGCTGGGTGAGAGCCAGCAGAAACTCGAACAGCGAGTCGCTTACTACCGCTGCATAAAGGAATTTTAAACAACGCAGAAGCAAAGCTGATGTTTGCAAACGTTAGTATTTACAAGAAAACACTCAATGGTACATTTAAGAACATGACTATGAGGAGGTCAGTGAGGTTGTTTGCTAATAGCTGTAGCACAACTGAATTGTGCTGAGGTCGAACAATGTGACAGCTCAGTTTTGTGGATTACATTATTAAACACTTGCATTCACTGTATATTATAATCTGTATATGTTTTTGACTGGTGAACATTTCTGGGGGGGTGTGAAATGTAAAAGTGTGAAGCTGAAGGGGATGGATAATGTAGGATTGGACACGGTCCTGGCGTTTGTGTCTCTGAGATCTAACTATAATTGGATTGACCTCCTTTCTGCCCTGACCACGTGGATTAGCTTTAGTGTAGTGATTGTGCTAAGTCACTCCCCTCACCTGGCTGCGTTGTCTTCCCTCCCTGTAGCTCAGCGTTACTGTCGCTCTGGCCAGCTAATGCTTGACATGTGGCCTACATATGGGCGTGTTGCTGATAAGACCACCTGTTCCGACTTTGTTCCAACAAGGCTCGCTGTGTGGACAGAGCTCTACTAATGTGACATGGGTGTTGGCTTGTGACAGATAGGTCATGATACACATGCTGGAGAGAACGCGCACACATAGATTCAATTGTAAGAGGAAGTTAAAGGTTAACTATGTCCCCATTGGATGCGTGTAAATTCAAAACATCTAAAAGCTTTCAACACTTCTGAGCCTAATCTACTATGTAGGTGATTTTCTTCATTCTTCTGCCAAATCTTCTCATGATTTCTAACTTGATAAGCTGCTCTAAGCTTTCAGCTGTGAAATATAAACGTCAGCTACCTTGCACAGGACCGTAAATATGCATATAAATAATCCAGAGCAGTATCACTTCTATGACTGGCTCCTGTGTCTAACTTCCTTTAAGACTTCTGCAGAACCTGTTCTACTGTCCTAACATGCAATTGATCCTTCTCATTTTTCACTTGTGCTGTAATTGTCTGCTATCATCCCATGTGCAGTTGGCTCACTGTGTTAACTTGAGAAACTGGGAAAGCTGAGGCCCACTCCAGCACAGATCTGTAAAAACAATTAGCTTTGCCCTCTTAGTATAATGCAACTGTTTTCTTCTAAATACTTGGAAGAGATTGAGGTTTTCATTTCTATGGCGCAGTAATCCTCTCTGTTCTACAGTGTAACGCTTGTTGCCATTGTTGTTGTTCATTTGAGGAGGAGCTGATCCTGCTGTTTTTTCTCTTCAGTTTACTGTGTAACTTAATTTTATGTGTGTTTGATAGTTTCTTTATTCTTTAGGAAACTTGGTTTACACGACAGCAACGTATTGCAGTATGAGAATGGATAGTCAAGCAGTCTCGACTTTTATGACATACAGGCATTTAGGAATTTAGGAGATTATTATGGAATAATTGATTAAGAAAATTAATTAGCATTAATTTAGTGATGAAGATAATCATTACATGCAGTGCTACCTGAGTCAACTGTACATTCACATTACACTTTCATCCATGTATGCAGGTCTGAAAAACGGAACAGAAAAGGAAACATCCCATAAATGATGTGCTGTGTGAGAATTTACAGTCTAGAGATCTCAGTTACAGTCAAGTCATACAGGCAAAGCACTTTCTTTTTAACACTATGTTGAGCTGATGCTCACATGCACACTGTCAGAATGCAAAGAGTTGGATTAAGATTTCTCCACTAACCCACAAGTCTGTCACCAACCCATAAATCACCCACTGATCCCTCATGGCGCACCTCCACACCTAACAAGAGACACCGCACACAAAACACAGACCTGTGTCAGTATACAAAGCGTAGGAGGTTGTATATGGAATGCCTTTGCTTTGTAACATACAATTGTGCTTGTTTAACCCTTCCACTCCTGTAGTCAAATCGTGACACTACATTGATTTTTATGTTTGGAAAGATGGAGCGGATTTTTATTTATGCTTTGTCACAAACATGTGTTGACATTTTGTTGAAACAACAGGATCATGTTGCTCCTACACAAAGTTAAGATCCGCTAACTTTAATGTACGTGAACTGATTAAATCAGCGCTTCTCACTCATTTTGGTTTGTAACCTGTGTGCAGTTGGATCTTCTTGTCATGTCTCAGATGTGTACAAACTGTTTCAGATCCAACAAAGAGGCACTGCTGGTATATTTAGCTGATGATGCTTCACTGCTTTTGCTTAAGTCAAATGTTGAATCAAGGATTAATCTTCATCTATCTGCTCTCTCAAAGTAACAGGAGGAATATATTACATGCAGAGCAGCGACAGGTTATCTAAGCAACCTGCTTGCACTGAGAAATTGCGTATTGACACAGGCTTCTGGAGTGAGTGGGTTTAGTGTTTGCTCTAAAAGATAGGCCTGTTTTCTTAATGGCTGAGCACATTTACTTAGTGCATGTCAAACAGATCCTGTACAGGGAGGCTAATTGACTCAGGTCACTCAACCCTCTGTCATCATGAAAGCACAGCACCGACTGGAATTCCATCAGATCTGCTCTAAAACGGACACAAGAATGTTTCTCTATGGTTTTATTCAAGTGTTATTCAGTACAATATTGAAGAATTACCATTTGATTATTTATTCTTTGTGAAGCTACTCAGTGACAAATATCTTAGACGTTGGCATTGATGTTGTTGTATTGTAGCTGCGGCTACCAAATAGAAACTCAGTGTATGCTAAGCCTGTGAGTAAAGCCAGTTTATGCTTTCCACTTTTGCTTGTTGTTTGCTTGTTTGTTTTATACATCAAAGGTATGTAAGGTTGCAAGGTCTTTGTGTAGAGTTACTATTTGAGTTTTTTATTTACAAGTTTGTAAGGTTAAGTCAAATACAACACGCCGCTGCTACTGTCCAGAGTTGCCACCATGTATTTCCAGCTGTAGGATGAAGAGAAGCATGAACGAGTGGTTGTGCAAGTGCAGATATGTTGGAGTGCTAACAGAAACTATAAATTGGCCTGTAACCTAGCATGCGTACTTCCCTTCCAGTGTTATATGTTTAATGTACAACAGTGAAAAGAATCAGCCGCTGCCCAAGTGGTTTTGGACTGGAGATGAAATTCCTCATCTGAGCCCAGCCAAGAGCAGGACTGGAGCCAGTGTCCCACACTTATAGAGAGTCCACTGTACCACTGTAAATCCTTTTTCTTAGGTTTGCACGTCTCAATTTAAAAATCAAACATGGTGACAGTTAAACCACTAACATGTGACTCACTCATCTCGTTTCTGGAGTCGGAGTCAAACTTGAACATAACTTTCTCCTCATTAAAATAAACATATAGAGTGAGGAGGGCATGAGTGTGGGAGAGTGGCATGTAATGGGATTATGCTGTGGAAGCTGTTACATCATTAGAGTGTGGAGGCTTGTAAATGTTAGTGCTAGCCAATAAAATCCTTTTTAATACCAAAAAGTCACTGTGTTATTCCATAAAAAAATCTTTCTTGCCTCCTCCCTCTGTCTCGTTTATATATTCGTTTGGTGACGTGGAATAACAATCACCATTATTACAATTTATGTGAAAACACACCCTTTTTGTTTCTGTCAGTGTGTTCTGCTGTACTGCAGTGATAAGTCTGAAGTGATTACTGATTGTGTGTGTGAGTAATATGAATATGTTGTGGTTTTCTTTGCCTTTTATGATAAAGACTGATTAATAATAAATGACTAATAATCTTGTTCT
This sequence comes from Anabas testudineus, assembly GCF_900324465.2. Taxonomy (NCBI): domain Eukaryota; kingdom Metazoa; phylum Chordata; class Actinopteri; order Anabantiformes; family Anabantidae; genus Anabas; species Anabas testudineus. The sequence goes on from NC_046612.1 coordinate 14,876,139, forward strand.
TCTAACATTAATAGTTCATTAAATTATTATAGTGAAGGTGCACAGCTTCTTCAGTGTCTTTATATAAGCATGTCATTCAGGAGTACTGATGGAAAGAACTTTTGCTTTGACCACACCCATGTCTGCAGTGCTGCATTGTGCTGGCAGAGATTCAAACTGAGGCTTCTCTGCTAGTGTGTGTGTGTGTGTGGGTGTGGGGGGGGGGGTTAGGTTAGTTTGCATGCTGTAGCTCCCGCATGTGGATCAATACAAGAGATGCTGGCTGGGTGGTGTCAGCTGAGGTTAGCTCGGGCTTGAGTAGGTCTGTGGGATTTGTTCCCATTCATCATGTATTGTGTTATGAATATTATATGTTCATGGCGCACCTATATTAACCTTTCACAAAATAGTTAAGTTACTCTGTTAAAACATCTTTAAATGGTCATTTTATCCAACCAACTGAAATATATTCAATTTACTGTTGTGAAAGCCGAGAGGAACCAGGACAGTCCCGTCTTTCCTAAGTCTCTTTATGCAGCTCATTGTAATGGTTGCACTGGTCAGTCTGAGAGTTGACTCAACAATCAGTTCTTGTTCCTCTATATGTTGGTGGAGTGACTCACAGCACTGAACCGAGCCTGTGGGCTGAGTGGAAGGAATTACAGCATTTGAGGCTATCAAACATCAGCTCTTCTCCTACTGTCTTGGTACAGCCAAAAAATAACAACAACGAAACAGGGGAACAGTTTTTGTAAAGAAGACATATAAAGTTGAGTTGTGCCTGCTGAACCAAGCCTTCTGGGGTTAATCAGGAAATTGGCTGTTTATATTTGTGTGCATATATATTCTTCCAGCTCATTTTTTTCCTTTGTATTATCACTGAGTCAGTGACACCGACTCACATGGGAAGTTCGTTTCTACAGTTTTCCATGAATTCCTGACTCTATAATCACATCCACAGATGAAAATAAGAGCAGATGAAATGTGAAGCTTAGGTTCAGATACCAAACTCAAAATGATTCAAAGAATAATTTAAAAAACAATATATTTAAAATATTTAAAAGGCATTAGCAATATATTCGTACAGTTATATTGGAATAATATTATAGATGTTAGTGCTTTGGGAAGAGCCCTGAAAATATCTTGTGATCTACAGGACTTTGAAATGTCTTTGCATCTCTATCTGGTCTTTTTGTCTCTTCCTCTCTACCCCAATCTTGTCTCCTCACTTTCTCGTCATTTTTTCATCCCTCTCTGTGCCTCTCATTTACCTCATCTCATTACCACGAAGAAACACTGCACCATTGTTTACCCCAGAATGTGCCAGTAAAGTTGGTGCTGAAACAAGAAGCTCCCCAGGTTTGCTTGTTCTGCCCCTTTGGTTTTGAGGAAATGAGCTTCTATGGATCTTGCGTCTTTGGACCACAGTAACCCCTTTTTCACACTTATTAAACTGAGTGCTTTTATGTAACACTAGGTCAAACGTTCAGTTGTGGAAAAAGTTTTTTCTTTGAAATTGTCACATGGCAGAAGAAGCAAGAACAGAGCAAACACTGTGTACCATTGTGAGAAATGACATTGCGTCAAAGGCATCTTGACAATGTTTGAAATAAATCCTGCAAGGCAGTCAGGCTTTACCAAAAAGGAAAGGACTTCTGCCACAAATAGTCACCGCGTGCAGTAAAGGGCTGTAAGTTCGGTCATCCAGTGACACAAAAGAAGAATGTGGTTTAACTTATTTCTGGAGGAATGCAGAAACATTTCATAATGTTATGATTTGAAGACTTTTCCAATGCAGTGGCTCAAAATAGATGATTTCAGCTCTGGGAGGTATTTGTCAGAAAAACTGCAGGTGCAGTAAATGCTGTATCGTGTGGAGCTAAACAGTTTGGAGCCTCATCTTGGCGGAGGTGCCGTCAGAAAATAGTGAAACATGCCTGTCAAAATTTAACAAAGTCTAAGATGGAAGTCTATTTAGTTCAACCAGTGTTGTTTGTTTTCACTTATTGTTGACAGTTGCTCAAAGCTTAGAGTTATTACATTTGCAGCTTAATCTATATTTCCTAGATTTAGTTCCATAGGGTCCTGAGCTCCTAGTGCTGGGAAATTCCCAGTATAAGTCTTAATTTCCAATTCAACTTCCCACTTATGTTGGAATGTCACTTCCCTGCTTGTATCACATGTACATCTGAGCCTAGGCATCAGCATCTGTAATTTTAGCTGGGGTTTATAAATATAAATATACTGTACACATAATGCAATGCAAGTGAACACACACACAGCCTTTTAGTTACTCAGTATAGTTCGTGTGTGTGTGTAGGCAGGGGAAATTTAGTACTACTGGGAACTTAAAGATAAAGAGGACTAACCTTCAGTTTAGAAAATCTTGTATCTCCCCACTGCACCTGTTTACTATTAAGATTAAGTTAAATTGGAAAGCAGCTATAACAGAGTTGAGCGTAATAATTTTGATATCTGTCTGATAGATCTGTAAACATTGTTAATGCACATGCAATTTATCTTCATACATTGAAATTAGTTCTTGACCCATTGATCTGTTTAGTGTTTGTGATGCAGATGACTTTTCATTATATTTTCATCAGGCTGTTCTGTTCCCTGTTCACTCCTCTATTGAAATACTGTAACCTTGTGTGTAGTGATGTATTTGATCCGTGTAAAAAGCTGTAGGTATACTACATTATGTACGATATTAGGTCTTAGTTTCTTCAGATGCTGGTAATAACCAGCTTGAAGGAAGAAGTAAAATCAGTACAATACAGTAAGTATACGTAAGGGAGGGAGGAAAACCAAGGACATCGTCTTTATTGCAGAGAAGGAATGACTGGGCAGCTTGCTGTGCTGACTCAATACTGAAGAAAACTAGTAAACATGCTGCCACCCACAGATGATGCAGGGTCCTTTGTTCAATCAGCAGCTTTCTTTTCAAGGCTTCTGTTTAAATTGGAAAGAAGATGAATCATGTCTGACTTTATATGTTGACTCCAGTCTTAGTTTAGGCCTTGACGTACTGTACCAGCCCCTAAATTCCTATATTGTGTTAGATCCTGATGAAAATTTAAATTGTGGTTTTATTGGAGAATACTATTTAATATATTCCCACTTTGGGCTTACTGACTTTCTGATTGAGCCAAATACTCCAGGCAGCCACTACAGTGATCAAAAGGCTTCTGCTTTTTCTTGTCAGGTTTTTCTTGTTTTCTTTCTCATTGCTCTCTCTTTCTGTCACACACATTCAGCTGTAGTTTATTTATTACCAAACTTTTTTCTAAGGGTACTTTGGGGTACTGGGACCTGTGACTGCAGTGGCCACAGTCCACCGTGATGAGTGCAAACCTAGGTGTGTTTGTGAAGGCAACTGGTGAAGCCAGTAGGTCATACAGGTATAAGTGGCATGGTTATGACTTGGCCTCTGGAGAATATCATTCACTCACATTCACACTCATTTTGGCTGCTTCACTTATTCTTTCACTTGATGCAAAGATTTATGCATTAACGTTTGATTATATCCCAAATATAGCATAAACCATGACATGTTCTCCTTGCTGCATGGTTGCAATGCCAAACATTAAGTACTGCAGTCTCATACTAAATGTAATGATGAGAACAGACAAACAGCAGTCATTGTTGTAATTTAAAAAAAGAAATATCAGCACTTAAACTAGTGTGCACATACAAAAAATAAATTCTCTTGCACACAACTTTTGTCAACAAATCCAAACAAAGCTCTGAGGTTTCTGGCAGTTCCTGGAATCCTGATTCCTCTAGTCAGAGTTGCACAACCTGTCAAGCTTGACATCTATATTGCTAATTTCACTGTAGCATCAGATATTCTCCCAAGGGCATTAAAGGCGTTGGATTTACTGAGAATTCTTGAAGACAGCTTTTCTCACAGTAGGACTAAGTACAGTGTTACAAAATGTTTATGTGTACTTGTAGTAGTATGTACAAAAGTACAGTATCATTGATGATCCTGTAGCATTAGCATGCTGAGACATTAAACGTAGACTGTGAACAAACACTGTAACATTGGAAAACGAGTTACCGTTATTTTTATTACTCTTATAGCAGAAAGTCCTCTTAAATGTCTTTATATGAGCAGTTGTACCTGTACGCATGCTACTTTGACAGAAACAGCAGCTATGAGAACCTACATCTCACATTCTTTTACTAAGACAAGGACCATGACTGCACAGCCCCCTGTGATTAAACAACCACAGTGACCACAATCCACTGTGGCCAGCATGACCTTCAATGTAAGGGACGTAGTTATGAATTGGAGAACGTCATCTGCCCACACATGCAGTGACATAATCATGATGCATGTTGGACTTATTTGCTCACTCTTTCTTTTTCTCACTGATTTCCTCTCCACATTCTGTGGTGGATGAATCAACCTGGTGAACACCCTGGCTAGAAAACGGATATGAACACACAGAGGTTTAGTGAGCAGTGACTGTTAAAGTAGCCGGTGAATCACACTGAACAATTAGGTGAAGTTTGTCTTCTCAGTAGCTACTGTCAGAGGAGGAACGCCTACAATTTAGTGTTTCTGTCCCCTAAATCAGTTTCAATGGACTACATCTCTGTGGAGACAGCTCTAAACTCTAAGCAACTGATGACTTGTTGAAAGATAATCGCTTTGTGATTTGAGTCAAGTCTTTTGTCTATGTGCTTGTGTGACTCGTCTGAAACATTCATAGATCTATGCAGACTCAATCCAGGACAATAGTCCTAATAGTAGGAAATAGACCTAGTACATATTGGCCTTTTTGAATAGATCACTGAACTATAGTTTATAATTCAAGCTTGATTTCATAATAAAAAGATGAGATAAAAGTTATTGCATAAATCCTCTTACTTATAAATATTTGCACATCCCATCTGACCTGAAATTCCACTCACCCCAACCGGTCGAGGCAGATGGCCGTCCACCCTGAGCCTGGTTCTGCTGGAGGTTTCCTCTCCATTGCTGCCTAGTCCTTGCTCAAGTAGGGTTATTGGGTTATTCTATATAATTCTGTATACAGTCATATTTTGTAAGATCTCAAACCTTACTCTGTAAAGTGGTTTGAGATTACCTCTGCTGAAAATTGAATTGAATTAAATAGAAACACGACCACATCAACTATTAAGTATCGTCAGTTTACACAACTCTGTAACACTTGCCTATAGGTTACGGTTCATATTCCATAGGCAGTAAAGCTAATAATGATACGCTTATCAAACTGTCATTATGGCTAGCCTACCTCTGGGCTGTATCTCATGTATCAGGTCAGGTTGACTCTGTTCCAGCCACATGATTGTTTCAGTGCGGCTCTATTCTGAAACAAAACATAATGGATGGACTTCTATCGACGTTGTAGCGTAAAGTGCTATTGAGAAAAGTTATTTCGCTATAATTATCTTTATCTTTTTATCACCCAGCCCTATTTAGAGCAAGAACTCAAAAACATCTAATTAAAATGCTTTCTGACCATAGAATCCAACGCTGCTAAACAGTTTCTCCAGATGTTGACATGAGGATAAACTTTGCTGATGAAAACATCAGCTTTGTGGCATGCTCTCCGTCTGTGCTGGATGACTTTGACCGAGTCTACAGTCAGACACATTACACCCAGAACACACTGGCACAATCTCAAGTCTGTCATTGGCCTGCCTTTGACTGTCTGTGGTCTGTAGCCAAGAATAATAATGCTGACCTACTGGAGTCATGTCTGTGCAAACAGTTTTAGCTCTGGTGTCTCTTTGAGTCTTTGTGACCGTTCGAAGGGAAACATATCCACACATAGATACTCTCCCACTGTTAAGTATGATCACATGAAATTTGATCTTGTGTTTCAATCTTCCCATCTTACACCAACTGGCCCTGCCACTTAAGTTAGTGACTTACAGTAGATCTCCAAGAATAACCTTTGACAACCCTGATAGAAGAAGAATGTTTGCATTGTTATGGGTTGTTGTGGAGGTGGAAATGGCAAGAGTGCTGTAAAATAATCAGTGTTGGTAAAAACAAGTTTCTGACAGCAGAAGCTGCTCTGCTTTTAGTTCTACTGTATTTGTGGTTAAATTGGGTGGAAAGATTTCCTTCTCTAACTGATACAGTTTGCATTTTTGCCTGACAACATGTTTAACTTTAGATAACTCTGTTGTTCATCAGCAAAGTAGTTTTAATACTCTCGATGATGACGTAGGGCCGGTGCAAATTACGCCTCTGTTTCTTGTCTTCTTCTTAAAAGCTGAAATGATGAGATTTTCCTAATCAGCTAACTAGTTTCGTTATCTATTAACTCATTTTCTATGTAGTTATTTATTGCAGTTTTGTGTAGCTAAACATTTTCTGCGTGTCCCTCATCAGAGTTCGGTTAAAACATTTATCCATTTAGTTGTGAGATTTGTGTTTTATTGTCATTGATATGGAACTCTCCAAGTTTAGAAAGAATACAAATTGCTGGCTATAAAAATGTCATCTGTAACTATGCACCTTTTTTTTTTTTTTTTTTTTTACACAGACCAGGTGGATGAATGCACAGTGCCTAAAAAATAAATCAGCTGTCAGTAATTTAGTTGTTCCACATCCTGCTTCCTGCTGGCTGAACACAAAATGCCATTTAACAGAAATCTCTGATAGGTCCAATGTCCGACTTGTCTGACCCGTGTTCCTCAAACTGTGTGCGAGCAGGTTGTTGTTATGAATTCTTTAGTCCTGCTCATTTCGGAAGCTCTACTACTTACCACCATGCTGACTGGTGGTTTGTCCTTGTCTGACCGGTGGTTCCTGAATACCAGCCGTCCTCCTCCAACATATCTGGATGTGAAATGATTGCCACTGTTCCTCAGTTTGACCTCGTATGCTCTTTCTTTGTCCAGACAGCAGAGTTGAATATGTTTTTCCACAGCATCTGCCCATTTTAATGATTTGTGCAGCTTGGTGAGTCATAAGTGATGGGTGAGATCATTGCTGTGATCCAGTTGTTTAAGCCAGGGTCTGCCAGTGTTGGAGAGGCCAAAGTGTCCTGGGTTCTCTTGGCTCCTGATTCTTGAAAGCATCTTAATGGTCTCTTTTCTTATAGACCTACAATGGTACAGAGATTATCTAAACCTCGAGATACTTTTAGGAAATGGATTGTAATATAAACACACAAGTCTTTTAACATTTGCAATGAGCTGCCCTACTCAAATGTATTTGCAGCTGAAAGGAATTACAAACCGTGACTTGTTTGCAGCTGGAAAAGTAAAGAATGTCCTTTTTACTTAAGACTTGCATTACTGCAGCGCTGTAAGCCAATCATGACCCACCCTAAATCAGCTGCTAATGTGCGCATTAGGAACAACCTGAACCCCTATAATGTTGACTATTAGCTTGGCATTAGCTATCCCCCAGCATGCTTGCATGTTGGTATGTGGCATTGGTGAAGGGTGGGGTCAGGGAGGGGTGTTTTCCCATTCCACAGACACGGGGCTCATGGCTGCTCTTAGTGATTCACTGAGGAATTTGTTTACTTGTGGCTGAGCTACAAATAACTGGAGGGTTTATATAGGGCGAAAAACGACTTCCCCTTCAGACAGCCATACAACATAAACAGGACTAAGAGGGGAAATACTGGACTGTCTTATTAAAGCACAACCACTACACATGTTCCACATGGCCACATGGATCCCATTACTCACTGAGGAGCTTTTTTCCATCAGGCCTGCTGGCCTGGCTTCTTCTGGCAATTTGTCTGACTATGACTTAAATAGATCTTAAAACCATGTTATTAATCTCTCTCAGACTGATGCTGTTTGAAACTATGCAAGAGGAAAAGCTTGCTGTGCGCCATCCAGGCTGACAGTGTTTCAAGACAATGTTTGGCGTGAGACCAAAGTCTCTGTGTGCTTGACCCACAAAGACGTTATCCACACCTGAAGTCAACTCAGAAATTGACCTTAAACATCTGGCACTAACCTGTGTGTAAAATATGTCATATGTAACCTCTTCTCATTTATTTTCCCCAGTGCGTAAGTTGTTTTCATCTTACTAAGTCTTCCTCCCTTTCCCTTTCCCTTGTAGGCATTTGGGAACGCAAAGACAGCCCACAATAACAACTCAAGTCGTTTTGGCAAATTCATCCAGGTGAACTACCAGGAGAGTGGCACTGTGAGAGGGTAAGGAAACAGAAACTAATGTCTTAAAAATTCCCCCAAAATGTGTGTTTTGAAGTTGATAACTTGATTGTACATTTTTTCAGAGCATATGTGGAGAAATACCTCCTGGAGAAGTCGAGGCTGGTCTATCAGGAGCATAACGAGCGGTGAGCAAATCTGGATCATAATCTTAGAAATGCACACAATTTGTCATCCAGCTTGTTACATGCATCTTCTTGTAATTAATCTTCTTATGATTGGTTGCATGTGATCCATATACCACTTGTATGAAGTGAATTTTTTCATCGCTTTGCTTATTGCTGTAATAATCAGCAAAACCAGCTAAATTGTTGTAATACTGTATGGTACAAATATATAACGCTGATGTAAATACAAAGAATATTTTAATGTCAAAATATAGATAGTATGTCAACAAACAATGTGTCAATCTTGGCAATTTTCAGCAACTGCACTTTGTTTAAAACTTTCACTAACATTTCCCTAACATAGGGAATAATGGTGCTGGCAGCAAGTATAAAATGGAGTTTGAATTTTGGCTAAAATGTGGGTCTGGGTTAATTTAACTCAGAAGGCCTGTTGTTTGAGTTTGCCACAGTGTGAGTCATGAAGTGCATTGAGCTCTAATTGGGGCTGACACTAATGTGTTGGACTGGCCGGATGGTGTGGTGAGGGTTAATCTCTCCTGTGGTGGGCCCTGTGTTAGCCACCTCTCATTGAGATGTACTGCTGACTCCAGGCCTATAAGCGTGTATGTGTGTATACTCCAAGAGGAACTCGGTCGCCCTGCTGCTGCACGCTTTTGACCAGCTAGATGCTGTTAAAAGAAGAGAAATGCACACCAGCATGCATATGTGATTGTTAAAACAAAAACAAACCTGATCTATCACTTTTACTCCTTCTGCTTTTTGTGTTTATTTTATTTTCATTGGCTGTAAGGAATTTAATGCTGGTCCATCAATTCAGTCTAGTGAGGACTACTACTAATAGTGCAAATACTTTGTTTGGTTTTACCTGTTTTTAGAAACTACCATGTGTTTTATTACCTGCTCGCTGGAGCGAGTGAAGAAGAAAGGACAGCGTTTCACCTCAAGAAGCCAGAAGAATATCATTACCTCAGTCAGGTGGGAATTCACCATCATGCACAACAAATAGTTTATTTGAAATGTTACATGCATCAAAAAGTAAATCGGATTTTTGTTTTTCACTGGTTGTTGTCAGTTTCTGTTTGTGTTTTGTGGCTACATGAGTTGTTCGCCATAGTTTTTTTTGTAGAGTCACCTGCTCATCCTCCAGGAAGCCATGCACAGTTACCTCTCTGTCCCAGTGTTTGGAAACAGGAAGGAAAGAAATCAGGGCACAAAGGAAACACATTCCACTGTTGGTGGCTGTCAACACTTAATATATAGTCCTACTATTTTCCATACGCACAAACCATGAAGACATTAGACAGTTACATTTAATAGCTGTTGTTTCAGAGTGTGCTTTACTATTGATGCCTTTTATGTGTGCATTATTTTTGTGACTGCGACTGCATTTGTGTGGGTTATCTAAAACACATAGGCCCTAATTTACCTTTGATGAACGTACTTGTACATTCTCATCGCTACACCACTGCTGAGAAAAAGCCATGCAGCCAGAAAACGAAAGATAGAAGTGGTATTTGAACTTCATCCAAGATAAGGAAAAAACTTTTCACACAACTGTGAAACACCAGTAACCTATACACACACACACACACACACACACACACACACACACACACACGTATATGAATGGAATGTGGATTTTGTGTAAAGCTTGTTGCAGCTCTGCCTCAGAGCTTTGACAGTCACACTATGACAGCCAGGGACCAGCTCCCCACCGTTTGTACACCTAAGCAGAAGACAGCAGGGAATTCCTTCCATTCCTCTTAGGCACTGACGTGCACATGCAAACACATATGCATGCATGCATAGATACGTACACACATTCTTGCAGTCCATTCATATTGTCCTCTTCTCTTGTATTTCTCTTCCTTGTTCCCTCTCCGTCTTTTACTGTAAAACGGAGGATGCATGAAAAAAATCATCCTCTCGTACTGTAATAGTTAGAACTCCTGCATAGATCCTTTTTTGTCCTTTTCTCACAGTCACAATAACCTATTCAGAGCTTCATAAACAGATTACTGTTATGGCTGCTATTTATGGTCCTGTGACATCTTTTTTATTAACAATTAACCAGAAATGTGCATTTAACTGACTATTGTCAAGAGAAGATTTTGGGTTTAGATAGTTTTTCTGCTTTTGCAGCAATAAACTGCCATGAAGAACCTGTCTTTAATTGTAATATTTTCCCTAGAGTTTGAGAATTGAGAATCAAAAACCCTCCTGCTAACAAACTGCAGTAATTACTCAAATATATAAAAGCAATTGAGTTTTCATACACTGCTCAAAAATAATTAAGGAACACTTTAAAAACACATCAGATTTCAATAGGGAAAAACATCATGCTGGATATTTATACTGATATGGACTGGGTGATGTGTTAGGAATGAAAGGAATCCACATCATTCGATAGAAGTTAAAATTATCAACCTACAGGGGGCTGAATTCAAAGACACCCTGAAAATCAAAGTGGACAAATGATGCAGCAGGTTTGTCAGTTTTACTGAAATTATATTCCAGCAACTCCAATTCCAGCAATGGTTCTCAGTATGTTGAATGGCCCCCACAGTCTTGTATGCAGGCCTGACAGCATTGGGACATGCTCCTAATAATCTGCTCTTTGTACAATGAAGCAAATTACAATTATCTCAGATGTTTAACTGGCTTCTGCTAAACTCTAATAAAAAGTGTTCCTTTAATGTCTTTGACCTCATGTAAATACAGTAAATGGAAACTAGGTAGGAATAGAAATTTATTTATTCATTCTTTAGACAATGTCAGGTGTAAATGTTCATGTGCTGTTGCACATCTTCAGCTTTTGTTTCACCCTCTGACTCTGCTTTAATGACTTGATGTGTTCAGCTATGATCTGCTCATTGTTTAATATCTGTGTGTGTGTACTGTATCCCTCTCATCAGTGTTTATATTCTTTTGTATGTTTAACTGTCAAAGACTATTTGATTCTTGTGTCTTCATTAAATGAGAGCTGTCAAGTTCAACCATTGCTTGCATTCTAACAGCACATCCCTCCACCGCTGTTAGTTGCATGTGTACTCTGTGTTCGTGTTTAATTATACAGTATGTGTCATTGGAATGCTGCCGTCTAACCTGCGTAACCTCGCCCCCTGTAAACTCTGCTTTAACATTTCCAGATGACAAAGACAACACGGCAGCAACACTGGGACAGTTACTATGAGAGTGAACCGGTCAGTATCTGTATGTACTCTACCCGTGTCTCTCTACATGTAGGTGAAAACTCAACACCAGATTGTCAGTCACCTGTGCACTGGCAGCTCAAGCCACACTTTCCCTGCACAGTTGCACACTCCCTCTTCGCCCTTCCTTTGCTTATTTTGTTTTTTAATTTTTTTTTTTTCTCTGATATTTCCTGGTTTGGTTTGAGTAGTTTATTTTAGCTTTGTTTGTTTTTGCTTTGCCCTGTTCTGCTGCTTCTCTGAGTAATGTTGGTGTGTCTCGTCACATCCTGACCATTGTTGGCTCCCTGTGTTGCTGCAACCTGTGCAATGAACAAGCGCAGGTAATTTGGATATTTAGGTGACTTTCTTCCATTGTTGCAGTAACAGGGATCACTCTGCATTCTGGTTGGTTCAATTTTAGGATTATATTTAATTTAAATAGCAAATTAAATATAATCCTTCTTAATAAAAGACATTTAGCTGCTTCACTTTCTGATGTTGTGCATGCTGTCTCACTGGGACACTAGAAAAGAACCGAGCCGCTGTTAACGTAATTAGTAATACATGTTACAATGTCTGCTGTGAAAAAAGACCTTGTGGCTTTTAATGTATTCAACCAACCAGTCAAGTGACAACACAGTGCATCAAAAACAAGTTGTGGTAACGGTGAATGCTGAGAGTTATTTTTTCTGTGCATGATGAACACGCACACAGTAGGAGGTAAAATAAGTTTAGTTAGCCCTGCAGCACGGTTCTTTATTATGACAAACTGTTATCTTCACATCTTTAAAGGAAATATTTCAAAATTATTTTATTTTAGTTTCTTTTCTTTTCATAATGTTTTGTTTCCAAAACAGTTAAAACAATTTTCCTATGTTGACAGATTGTTTAATCTTGATAAAAGTCCAAGTTATTCTGTAACAGATAATGTGAGTGTCTTTTATTACATGTAGATTTTTCTGCCATGAATATCACAACTCTAAAGTCAGTAACAGGCCAGTGTGAGGCAAGACGGAGGCTCAGTGTTGTAAGTGCGACTCTCGTGTTTGGAGTGTTTGTCTTTCTGAGGCCTCGCTATGTGATAATTATGGGCGCCATAGTCGAATGGTCTCATAAAGCAAAGAGTAGAGCTCACATTATGGTGGGTGTATGTTGTGAAGGACTGTTAGTTCCATCAAAGTATGTGTTCCTAGTTTAGAATAAGCTCTTCCTCATTTCATAGACTAATATTGTAGAGTGTGATTTATCCACCAATGTATTCCTTCTCGTGCAGTTTGTTGCTCAGTGATATTATTTTGTACTTTAATATTTTAATGCTTTTTTGTGCTTGTAATAATTCTGACTTGGGCTGCAGAAGTACTGTACTTAAGTATAATTTTGAGGTACTTTAAAACACTACTATAAGGTGTAAATATTTTTTGCTATATTATTGCTCTTGATATATATATATCTCACAGCTAAACCATATTTACCAGTCTCTGCAGATAAATATTACACATACTAAACATGATTAGCTTAAACTACACAACAGGATATGAATTAGTTCAAATGAATTCCACCTGATCATACAGATGCATTTGTGTGCGTTTAGGAGCTTTAGTTTGTAGGTGACTGTGATGTGCTGTGTTAAAGTGTTGATGAGGCTGAATGTCTGTACCTCACATCTATTACATGCGCTACAGAAAATGTGCACTTACTGAGCGTCGGTCCGCACACATAACTTTTTGTCCATCACTCGAACACAGGAAAACCCATAAATTGCTGCTCTTCTCAGCACTTTTGCCTGCGTTCCAAATTTCTGTGGATTGGTTCAAAGGAGAAGCCAGGCCAGAATTTTCCACTACATGAGCAGAACTTGCACATGCTGCTGCTCGCTAGACGCTCTGCACATCAGACTAGAGTGTTGCTGATGTGTTTGACCCCGGAGCTGCTTAATGATAGCTTATTTTAGTATGAGTCATTCATTTTGTCTGCTTCAGGCCACTCGGCTGTTTTTTTGTTTCAGCTGCAAAGTAAACTAAAAAACTATTTTAAGTACCATTGCCAGACCTTCTGTAAACATTAAAAACATTTGGGCACCGTGTATGTCAACAGTCTTTAGTAAGTCCTTCTAGACTTCACAGCCACTTGTCATTAGCCCTTTCGGTTTCCAGGCTGCTTCGTCTTAACAGCTACTGTAAGCCTGATAACGCTCGGTTATGCTTTTTGTAGGACTGCTTCTCTGTTGAGGGAGAGGACCTCAAACATGACTTTGAGAGGCTTCAGCTGGCCATGGAGTTGGTGGGCTTTCTTCCAGCCACGCGCAAGCAGTGAGTGATGTATACACACAGCTGTAATGAGTGTGTGATAACGGCCATAGGTTCACATATTTTGCCTGTAGCACAATCAATTAAATTGGTGTCATTATTTCAATCAGCTTTGTATTAAATAAATCAGCTGATGACAGTTCTATAGTGTGTTTCCAGTGTGACATCTCTTAAATGTTTCCTGGACTGTTTAGGATTTTCTCGCTGCTGTCGGCAATCCTTCACCTGGGCAATATCCGCTACAAGAGGAAAATCTACAGGGATGACTCGATAGACATCTGCAACCCAGAGATGCTGCCTGTCGTGTCAGAACTGCTGGAGGTACCATATAATAATGCTAACATGGCATAAATTAAGATAAAACATACATGATCACTAATATTGGTGTAAACATGGGCAAATGTTTAGTTGTGCAACAAAACTTTGCAGCCAGCAAACATTTCTTATATACAGACATGTATAAATGTCTGTTTCACATTATCAGTCATTTTAATGCAGACTACTTATATATATACTGAAAACAAATGTTGTTGCTGTTGTTTTGGAATTTACCAGGCCTTGTCTCATTGTCGACCATAAACATCCATAAAGTCAGTCATCTGGTTTGACACAGTGAAGGTTGAGCACATATTAAATATATTACTGTCCAGTCTAAGTCACATTGAAGTCAACAGTCAACTTGAATCTCATCTGGAGCCTGTGCTAGTTAATGAATACACAATAAATCCTGATATTTACATCATAGAGTGCAGTAATTCCATTAAAATAATAAGGACTAATGTAAAGGTGTTGCAGAGCACGTCTTCAGACGGCAAAGATGGTGTAAAATTAACTCATTTTCTCTCTGTGTCACTGTCACCAATAGGTCAAAGAAGAGATGCTGTTTGAAGCTCTGACAACACGGAAGACGGTCACTGTGGGAGAGAAGCTGATTGTTCCCTACAGACTTGCTGAGGTGAGGCTGAAACTGACTTTATGTTAATTAGCTGATGTTAACCAATCAGCTCACGCAACACGTAGTTGGCCACAATGGTGAGATGTGGGAGTTGTGTATATTGGCTTCTCTGGGAGCCTGTGCAGCCTACAGTTACCCATAACACACTTATCTGCAGAGGTCTTCATGGAAGCATAATGGGAATGTAAATGTAAAGTACTTTTAATCAAAACACCTTAATGAGGCCATCATTAGGCTGAACAGACAAAGTAAAACCATCAGAGAAAGAGCAGAAACATTGAGAGTGGTCAATACAAAAGTTTGAAACCTAAACACGTCAAATGCCTAAATGGTTCATTATTTATTAAGCTAATTGTATAAATTAAAATTTTTATCATTTAGGAAACAGAACAAATACTGTACACACACAAGGTTACAAAGTCTTATAATAAGGTTTATTTCCTCCTTAGTATGAAAGGGTTAGTTAGTTAGATAATGTAACATATGTAAAGTGTTTATGCTTTTAGCATGAAATATAGAAATGTGAGACAGCCATACACTCAGACCTAAAGTTATGCAAGTATGAATTTTTTTTTGTTTGTTGTGGGTTTTTTGTTCCTGTTAAAATCAAGTCCTGTAGTGCGACTGAAAGCACTTTGCCATCTTAATAACTGCACTGAAGTCACGGCTCTTCAGTCTGACCCCGCCGTGTTTACAAGACAGTGTGCTCTAGCACAGGATCTCCTCCTACTCGCTCTCTCTCTGCAGCTCTTTGAATCTGTGGCAACACATGAACACACTGACTAACACAAATGCACAAAGTCCTTTAGACCTCTTAGAGAGAAGTGAAGGCATTTTGAGCCTTTCTCTAGTTTTCATTGGAGCCTGTGCTCTAAAAACAAACACACATCATGGTCTGGAGATGAGAGCCATCTGAAAGAAGGGGCAACGACAAGGATACGCAGCATAACATGGCCGTCGGTTTGAGGGAATAGTATATTTGGAAACTCGTCCATGATGCCTAAATATTTCATAATTCATAGATGTCAAATCCGTTCTTGAACACTTACCATGATTTGAATAAAACAGTTTTATTTTCCAGTATAAACATCTCACAGTTTTCACCCAGGGAAACTGTCTCGGCTGTATTTTACCACAAACTCTCCCAGAAGATGGTGGTGTGTTACACATTCCCATCAAAACACTAACAACCTCATAATGGTCTGGTAGATATTTAAGAGCCATTTCATACGAACAAACAGTGATTGTTTTGGTAGCACACTGGGTGGTCTGTGCAAATATTTCTCTAACAGTCACAACAGTCTCATTGCCTGTTAACTGATTCATACACTTGAAAACCTCAAAGAAATCGGAGCATTACTGTAATGAGTTTCTCCACTTATTGGTCGAGTTATGAGGCTGCCTCCCTCATGTTGTTTTAAGTCCAATTTCCTCTAAATAATGAAAAGCTTATGGGTCATTAGATCACAGTATATATGAGGAACAAAATAATATCTGTCCTGACTCATGGAAGTCATATTTGCTGTGAGGTGGCTATAAATATCCTGCTTAATTATTTAGAAACAAAGAACTTTGGGTAGCCACTCTATGGTTTGTTTTGTTTCTGAAGACTGTGGCTGTGCTGGCTGCTTTAAGGTCAAATCTTTCCAGCGGATACAGGAATTAGAACATTTCTCTCAATAATTTGACAAGGAAGCTTTTGTTGAATAATCTCTGTCCTTATGAAGGAACGTTGCTCCAGCACGCAAGCCTTTCTCAGCCTCCTCCAGGTTTTTATTACTTTGCAGCGTGAAGTTTATGATCATTGTATCACGTATAAAATCATTGTAAGTAAGGTCACAAACGGAGACCACTTCTCTATCTTCTTCTTCATCATCTGAATTACATCTTGGTCTTCCTAGCAGTGTAAGCTATTTCCCTCATGTGCAGTCTACAATATGTTTAGCCTATTAGGGCTGATATTTCCATTAGACCGTTCGATAGTATGGCAGATCATACCGTCTGTGGCACACTAAATCGGATTGGAAACTATCGGGAGTCAACCTGCTGAGTGTTAGGTCAGATAATGACATGAGTAATGGCCCAGGGATGTCCTGCAGTGCAGGCTGCCAGGACACCAATGCTTCGATAGAGATAATCAATGTCAGAGATGTGTTTGGACACTTTGAATGGTTATCTGCTTTTATATTTTACCTCAAGAATAAAGAGAGTATAATGGCTACTGATAGGACAGTGTGTGCGGTTTATCTTTGGGTCAAACTATACATGGTTGCTCATAAAGCAGAAATTAAAAGAACTACTACTTGACTGCTTTTTGAATTAGTAGCTGGTTTCAAAAGTAGGTCATGGTTGTCTGAGTCATGTCTCTGTTTCACATTTTGTTCTTGATTATAAATCTTTTCTATATTGAATTTTTTTTATTCTGGCCAACTACAAACCTACAGTGTTGCAAACCTAGCCATTCAAGGCCAGCATTTAATGTGTAGTACAGATGCCTGTGTCAGCTTGATGGGGTGACTCGGGGTTAATGCTTGAGAGCTGTCAAGCACGAGTTGGCACGTAAAGCATGACTCTTCAAACCTCTGGCACAAATAACACGATAACAATAATGCCAAAAACACATTGTAAACTACAAAAACTAGTATAAAATAAAAACAGTTAAGATACATAGGTAGTAAGCAAAGCTCTGTTAATGGTCCTTTTTCATCCACTAACTCCGCTCCACTGCTGTCTTCAGTCTTTTGCCCTGCCAGTCAGACATCTGGTTACATGCAATGATAGCAGGAAAATTGTTGTTCTCCAGGAGAAATCTATCTAGTGAAAGCTCTCGTCCCCTACCCTGATGACAGAAATATTATGTATGTTTCTATCTCCAGGCTGCTACGGTGAGAGACTCCATGGCGAAGTCCCTTTACAGTGCCTTGTTTGACTGGATTGTCTTCAGGATCAACCATGCTCTGCTCAACATCAAGGACCTGGAGGAGACCACCAAGGTAGGACCTTGCAAAATATAACATACAAGAAATCGTATAATCTCCTTGGTCTAATGTGGAAACTTTCCAAATATAATGAAGGTATTACAAATTAAATTTTGGCAGGGAAACAAACAGTTAAAGTTACGGCTCATGGAGCAGCCCAGGCGTTTTCTATCAGCGTGTCATACTTTATCAGAATTTGAAATTATTTTAGAAAACAGGCTTTTCCTACATGGATAAGAAACATTTTGGGATGAAAGTTAACTTTTCCTGAAATTGTTTTTTACATTCTCAGATCTTGTCCATCGGAGTGCTTGACATTTTTGGTTTTGAGGACTACGAGAACAATGGCTTTGAACAATTCTGTATCAACTTTGCTAATGAACGTCTCCAACACTACTTCAACCAGCACATCTTCAAGCTCGAACAAGTAAGATTACTCTGAAAATATGTTCTGCAGGATGCTCTTTCTTAAAGATAACGGTTCTGTTTAAAGCTTTGATCAGGAGCTGAACTTCTGAACTGCTGTGCAGAAGTTATTTTAACATACAGTATTGTGTTGTACAGATGTGCCAACTTACATTCTTCAGCTGTGACCGTTTCCAAGCACATCTCTCATCCTTATCATATGTCACAACACATATACATTACAGTGACACGGTAACAACGAAGAAATTCTTCATGACATTACACAACAGCATTAGTTGAGACCAGCCACACGCCTCCCTTTGGCCTTGATGTATGCTCTATTAAGTGAGCTGATTAAGTTAAAGGGGTTTTTTTATGATGAACTTCAAAATGAACCAGGAAGTGAAGCTTTGACAAGGCAGTTGACAAACCCTTTTTTTAGTTCCGTGTCATAAATATGACTTGTACTGTCACAAGAAGAGACTTCAAAGACCTTGTTGCTAGGAGGTTAAAGAAAAGGTTCAAATGTTTCCTGTCTATCTTAAAACATAGGTCAGGTACCCATATCCACACTAAAACAGGTACTTTATATCATTTTGTTACCATTCCTGCTCTTAACACAGACCTGGAGACGTCACTTCCCAACATGCTTCCAGTGTAGGTGATGGGGGTTGTCATGCATGTGTTAACATGACCTCTACAGGGAACAAATGTTAAAAAATGACATGTACACAAACATTAGTTTTCAACATAATAAACTGGGTTTATAGTGTTACAGTATTAAGAACTTATTGTGTTAAAATTATGGCTATAAAATTGGATGAGTTATAGCTCGATAGTGACTGTACAAGTAATTTACTAACTCAACTAAGTGAATTTTATTTTTATTATTATTTTGTTACCCCCTTATGGTATTTGACAGTTGATCTTGAAAACTTGTACAGTATATGCATTTTTAGAACATTAGTTTAAATTATCAAGGCTGTGCATTGAATGTGGTAGTAAAATATGTTTTTTTTCAGTAAAGCAACAAGTGTTGCCAGTATTTTTTTTTTATTTTTTTATTTTATTTTCTGGATTAAAATCACTTGAGCTTCTTGTTGACTGGTGAAGAGTACACAGAGTTTAAACTCTAATAACATCTAATTATGGAAGTGATATGTAAACGTGTGGTGGATTCATAGTGTGAAGTGGGGTCAATTGTCACTTAAACCCATAGTGAAGGTCATTAATTAAGATTTATAACTTTTAAATCCAAAGAACAATCACTGATGCGCTAATGGCACCTGCCAGTGCAACTAGACCTTATTATTCAGCTAAATTATTCGAGCACAGCTGGAACTGCAAAATACTGCATATGACAACAATCTGCAGAGAAGCTGATGCTGCACTTTAGAGACGTGTTATCACTTCTTTTCTCGATTGTTGAGTCAACAATAAGAATGAATCACAGTGGTTTTAGGAAGATGATTTCAAGGCATGTCGAGGGGGTGGAAACGGTATCCTGTGCATTATCAAGCAGTCTGATACAACACCCCCACAAACCACAGCTCACTGATTACTAAGGGCTTGAGTCAGCAACCATCTGACACGCAGATTGAATATTACATCTATAAGTTTTACAAACTTTTATTCCAGGGCTGTTGCACTGATCACACTTCTGAAGTCTTATTGAAAGACAAACTTTTTTAAGTTAAGTCGAAGACAACTATCACAGAGAGATGTGAGATGTTTACATTTAGCAGATGCTTTAATCTGAAGCGACTCACAAGAGAGGTACAAGGCACAAAGGCAGGGTAAGTGTAAGGAGGTCTTGTCTAAGGACCCCTACTGGAGGTAGGCCACAGCTGAGATTCAAACCCCATTCTCCCACATGGAGGGCGGCGATCTTACTACAATCTAACCACTACACTAACATTTCCTCAGGTATTATTATGCTTTAGGAAATGTGTCTTGTAGCAATGCATTTAACAATAGGATCCTAACAGTGCAGTAGTGGATCTGAAAAACATAAAGCAACCTACTTTTCAAAACAAACAAATCTTTTTCCAGTTTGTGTTAAGTGTCTGGGATCATTGATATTCAAGTGAGGCCATGTATCTATTGAAACTTGAGAAGTCCTGACAGAAGCTTTGCCTCTCCAGCCTCACCTAAGTAGCAAGTAGCTTACATTTGCTCAACATTATAACTGGCAGCTACTTAAACATATGTTATACAGTAAATGTTGAGAACAGATGGTCATTTTTCCAAACACCATTTTATATAACCCACAAATGCAATCTCACAAAAAAAACAGCTCCTCCTTCTGATTTTGTAAAACGTCAGAGAGTAAAGCAGCTGCAGTTTGCAGCAGGGGAGTAACAGCTGGAGTGGAACGATATATTTAGTTAATTAAATCTTTTGTTCAGTCGAAAGTTGGAGTCAAATGGCATAAGTTGGATTGTTTGTGTGGGGAAAGCTCAACAATAACAAGTCACTGAAAAGATAATGAATGTGTTACAGAGGTATCCTCTCAAATTGTTGCAAAGTTTTTCAAGAATTTTTATACAAGAATGACCAGCTACAGATGTGCTACAGACATTTGCTGCATGCCGAATATTTCCTAAATCAGTGCTATTGGAGTATCATTTTTCTTGGAGAAAATATCTCTTTGTGATGTTTATTGTCCTTAGCAGAGAATGTAGCGTACTGCAAGTAGCTGTTTTCGACTTTACTTCAGGTTTCTGACGTGAGTGAAGTGAAGAGGCGAAAGAAGAGAGTCCAGTGTTTTTTTTTTTTTGCTTTTTGTTTTTATTAAACCAGCCCTGGATTAAGATCTTTGTTGGATAAATCCCTTTCCCAGGAACAGAGGAAAATAACATGTATGAATATCAACACTGATAAATACTTTGAATGTTTCTCTCATTATTAAAACACCAAGTGGCCCTGTGAGATCTGCCAAAATGAAAGCGTACATACCAGACACATTGTTGCTTTAATTGTAATATTACATCAGTCTGATCCATATATAGGAACGGCGCTGCCTGTTTTTGATGACACTGTGTTAATGAGGATTTTTATAGGTGCCTAGAGATAATGGCTGTGTCTGTGCCAGGAGCACTGTACATGTTTGCCTTTTGGGCTCAAACTGAAATGTGCAAGACTTAAAGACTCATCGTCTGTTTTCCAACTTCTGTAAAGCATAAAGGTGCAAACCTAATTTTATATGTAACACAGATGTGATGTCATAAGGCACTAGAAATGGTTTACAGTTCCTATATTACTTCTATTACTTGCTTTTACTGCATGTAAACAAACATTACTCAAAATGGCTCTAATACTGAAATCTGTTTGGATTTGATGTCCTGACAGGAAGAATATAGGGCAGAGGGAATCAGCTGGCGAAATATTGACTACATTGACAATACAGGCTGCATCAACCTGATCAGCAAGAAGCCCACGGCGCTGTTCCACCTACTGGATGAAGAGTGCAAGTGAGTCTCTGAGCGTGTTCGACTACTTACTTTCCTTGGAACGTCATTGTTTTTTCTTGTGTGGTAACGCATCAAGTAAAAGGTTAAAGCAAAACTGGCAGGTATCCTGAAATAACTGCAACGTCCTGTTTAATTCCTGCTGGGGATCTTTGTTAAATACCATACCTGTGATCAGCTGTCAGCTGTTACATGAGGGGAAAACACTCAAAAATAAATAGAACCAGTTGCAGAAGTGTTTCCTGTTTGCAAGTTTGTTTGTTTTTTAATCTTCAGATTCAATAAAAGGAATCTTTCATCTCATTGTTTTATTGTTATGGCACAATATTAGATTAATATCTGGTATCTAAAGACCAACATAGTGATAAAATAGAGCTAAAGGATAATCAGGTATTGGATTCAGTTATTTGTACACAAGTATACCAGCTGTAAGAGTTGATTTAAAACTCATGATTCAGTGATCTGGTCTTAACACTCCTAAAATACAGTTCTAGTGAAACTATTGCCAAATAAAGCTTTCAGCAATCCATGTCTTAGATGAGGCAGATGGTAGTCTATGGGAAATATGTTAACAATAAGCACAGCACCATAGAAAAAAAAAGACAATTGACTTTCCCAGCAAACTATGGAAACAGTGTCACAAAACAATACATTAATGTGAATAGTGTTAAATATCGAAACATTTCTGCTGATCTCTGAAATGTCATAACAATGTGCACAGTGGAAGATGGAGTTATCTGTAATGTAAACTCTCTAAATTGGAGAAAGAAGATACGGCGTTCAGGTTTGTGACTGTACTGTGACTATTTTTACTAACAATATTTCCTTCTTTCTTTCCCCCTTTTCTCCATTTGGACAACGATTCAAATTCTTCCCACTTAGAAAAGCTGGAAAGCACTGAGCCTTTGGCTGTGTTCTTAGCTCAGATTTCACCCTGCTCCAAACCCCCCAGTGTCTCATTCTTCTCATCTTCTCTTCCTGAAAGCTGTTGATTTTGTGCAGAGGTCCTATTAAAGGACAGAAGAGAAATCGGAGCTAAGATCAGCTTAATATGATAATCCTCATTCTGTGGCATTAGAGGAAAAAATGTCAAAGCTGTCTGCAGATCAGATAGTGTTAACTTTCCACGTTTTCAGTGGCCCATGATAAATACCGGATTAGAGACTGGTGGAAAAAGTAATGCCTTTAATTCATGATGTTCTGTTTGGATGAACGGGTCAGGAATCTGTCAAACATTTTCATTCTGATTTATTCTGCAGAACTCATGACATGGTTGATAAACAAGTGCAGGGCTTCTGACTTAATGCAGTGTATTTTAAAAACACATTTAAAGGTTCATTTTTCTTCTGTCTTCTGTCCCATTATTTCAGTTTCCCTCAAGCCACCAACCAGACTTTGTTGGATAAGTTTAAGCGGCAGCATGAGGGGAACAGCTACATTGAATTTCCTGCTGTCATGGAGCCCGCCTTCATTATCCGACACTATGCTGGAAAGGTCAAGTACGGTGTCAAGGTCAGTTGAATGTTAATTTCCAAATCTAATCACTGATCAGACGTTATATTTGTACTTTTGGATCTGACACATTTTCTCTTACTGAATAATATAGTAATTGGAGTTTTGGTGAAAACCTTTTCTCAGTTTGGGTTAACTTGTGTTTTCCAGTTTATTCAGTGGGGTTTCAAAGAGGATCTTTGTAAAATGTTAGGCAGGACTGTGCTTAAGGTCAAAGCTCTTGCAACCTTTTCAGTTTGTTTTCCTTTATCCATGTACCTTGGCGATACAGTAGAAGAAGTTGTGCAAGAAATTCCTCCTGTGCAGGACCGTGCTTGACGGCATCCCGATATAGCTACAATGTCCCTAGTTTGATTACGACTGCAGATCTTTGTTGAGTTTCATGCCTGTGATCGTACTGTCTGCTGTTACGTAAAGGTGAAAACACTCAAAAACAAACAAAACCAAATTGGTATTCCTGATCCACAGGCTGTGAAATGTGACCATCACTACAGACGGCCAGTTTCTCAACACAAGTTGCTGAATACAGGTTTAAATATTAAAATTCAATACAGGTGGCTGTGAGTAATCTGAATGGAGATGAGTAGTGTCAAACCTACAGAGTTGTCATCCAACCCTACTGCTCCTCATAGTTTAGCAGCCCATTTCGTCTTCTGGTTTTATTATCGTAGCTCAGCACGACATGGCAGACAGATAGAGAAAGATGAGACCAGAGATAAACAGAGGTAAAGTAAGAATGAATACTTCCATATACTTCCAGCGACTCGGGCTGAGGGAAATATGTTATCATGCAAGCTGTTTTCAGTTTCAGTTACTTGAAATGCTCTGTTACAGTAAATTAGCTTGTCCAAACCAAACCAAGGCAAACAATTAAAAATACTATACTATGTTTCAAAGCCAAGTTGGTAATAGTATTTTTATATAATAATATTCTGCAGGACACAAGCAATTTGCGTCTTAAGGTACAGTAATGAAGCCAACAGCGTCTGATGCATGTTGTTCTGTACTGTACTGTAAGTCTGATGACATCTTTTTTTCTAATGTTATGGAATGTAGCTGCGTTACTGTGATTGTAGCTGTGAGCCGTCTGGGCTTGTTTGGCAGCTTTGTTTTCATAACTCTATTAATGTTGTTTTGGACATCTTTTCAAGGACGATGCAAATGAGGATTTAATAAAATGTATATCTCACTTTATAAAATATATATCTCACACAGGATTTCAGAGAGAAGAACACAGACCATATGCGCCCGGACATTGTAGCTCTATTAAAAAGCAGCAAGAACGCCTTCATCTGCGGGCTCATCGGCATCGACCCATCAGCTACTTTCCGCTGGGCAGTGCTCCGAGCCTACTTCAGAGCCCTGGTGGCTTTCAGACAGGCTGGGAAGAGACACACACAGAAGAAGACTGGTGAGCACTCACGCTAGAACTGAACTATTAGTAAGATCTAAGTAGGAACAGCTAGAACACACTTCAGTTTACGAGGACAACGGGATTCATCAACATAAGAATGAATAAAGACAGAACAAATTTAAGAACAGGCTTTAGTAGATGGTGGTCCCAGTGAGGCTCAGTGTGTGTGTGTGTGTGTGTGTGTGTGTGTGTGTGTGTGTGTGTGTGTGTGTGCGTGCGTGTGTGTGTGTGCGTGCGTGCGTGTGTGCGCAGTAAACTACGTAGGGAGATGGGAATAATAGTCATCCTATTAATCACCCAGCTTACAGTCTTTTGGCTTTTAAAAGATAAACTGCTACCTGAAGCAGCCTAAATGAAGCCACTTCATAAACATGAATGAAAACCAAATGAGCTCTTGTCAGACAATAAATTCAGTTTACGTGTAGTGTACAGTACAATATGCTCACATAATGCAGTTTTGATTTTGTCTTATTTCATCGTAGTTTGATTTATGTCGTCCTATTTTGTGTTGCATTAGTCACTCTCCTGTAGTATGTGTGCGTAGTGTTAGTGTTGCTGCCTTTTATTTATAGTAGCTGCTCTTCGTGTCTTTCAGCTTTTTCTCTTTATGAATGCTCTCTTTTGCCTTAGATTTTACTCTTGCTGTATTTGATATGTAGTAGACAGATGTTCAGCACTGCC
The DNA here is from genome assembly GCF_900324465.2 of Anabas testudineus. Classification (NCBI taxonomy): domain Eukaryota; kingdom Metazoa; phylum Chordata; class Actinopteri; order Anabantiformes; family Anabantidae; genus Anabas; species Anabas testudineus. The sequence goes on from NC_046612.1 coordinate 14,901,345, forward strand.
GTCGTATGAAACAGCCTCTGCTTCCTCTTAATCCTTCCCACACATCAAAGTTTACGTGTAGATGTAATGATATGAAATTATGTATCCTGAAATATCTTTTAGAAATCCATCAGACTGAACTCAAAAGGTATCAGTGTCACCCAAAGGACCCTGTTGCATGTCTTCCTAAACATTTCTGCAAAATGGGGGCTTTTAAATTCAAATCAGAGTCTTTTCTAAAATGAACATGGCATAAGTCGTAAGTAAATTGCTCTAACTCATCAGTGGACAGCTAAAAAAACTGAAAAAATTTAGGAGACATGTATGCAGGTGCCTTTGTGGAGGCAAAACACCTACACACAGAACTATAATAGCAAACATCCTAGAACTGGCTTCATTTGCAGTTTTGAATGTTAATTATCTTCTCCCCAGACATCTTGCACAGGTATCTCTCCAGTAGATGAGTGCATCTCTTGATTTCTTCTTCTTTGCTGTCTAATCTGTCTTCTCTCTCTTCCCCCCCCCTTTCCTGTCTTTTGTGTATTTTTTCTCTCTTGTCTGTTTCGCTTCTCCAAGGGCATGATGATGCTGTTCCCTGTGCAGTTTTGAAAAGTGTGGATAGTTTTAGCTTTCTTCAGCACCCTGTGCATCAGAGAAGCTTAGAGATCCTGCAAAGATGCAAAGAGGAGAATTACAGTAAGGCTGCCAATACAACAGTAACTCCTCCTACTATCATGTTACACCATGACTTGGGAAACTGTAGGGATAAGCTGACCAACATCATCGACTTTACTGAAACCAAAGTTCAGCTGGAAGACATCAAAATAATGTTCAAACTTAAAGACATAGTGTTTATTTTCTACTTTGTGGTTTCATTTACAGCTCTTTATTCTCCATCAGTAGACTAGATGCTTGTTGGTCTCTGCTCCCTCTGTTTCCCTCTCACCCTCTCTTATGCACCTGAATGCATTTGTCTTGTCTTGCATGTTCACTAGCATGTTTCACTCATCCTGTCACTATCAGTGTGCTAGTACAAATAGCTAGCAGAGTAATGCATGGTTATGTTGCCCTGTCAGCCAGTGGGGAAAAAACTGTAACACCTGTAAGTGTCCATCACTCATTTATGTTCATAAAATCACATTGCTTTGCTTTAATGTCAAGTCTGTTGGGCAGTGGGTATAGGTTCCTGTCCACCACAGCACAACGCTGCAATCAACTACCTTCTTCTGTCACTTATACCACATAAGCTGGCGACAGTGATAGAAGACTGGGGGGGGGGTTACACTATTATCACGAACTCCACATGTGGTGCAGGACATACAGCCGACCTCACACACTTCTATCAAAGATCACTTTTTCTCCACAGACATTTCACTACACTCACTTGTGTCCGTGTCTTCTTGTTTTGTGCCGCCCTGCAGCTCCAGATCTGAGCGAAAATGTTGTACAGAGCGATGAAACTGAAAACGGTATACTGTTAAGCCACCTGATCAATTACCTTCCCAGATTGCTTTTTTAGTAGCCTAACACACTGTAGATTTCTCTTATTTCACATCACTGTCAATGATTGACTGTAGGTTGATAGGAATGCTGGTGTATGAATTATAACACACTGCTAGAAGCTGTCGGGTTATCTCTTCCAAAGACGGTAGTAATGTAACAAAGCAACTTTAATTAAACCTTTTTATTTTTCTAATATAATGACTGACTGCCTGACTTCATTAGATCATTTAAAATATTATAATATTGGTATTTTCAATCACCAATAAAGGTGTTAATCAAACCTTCAATCCACACTACACTAAATAACGCTTCAGTAGCATCACTAACAAGAGCAACTCACTATTAACCTCACAAGTCTTTGTTTCAACATTAAATCATCTAATTTAGTTGTGTATTTACAATAAAAAGATCCATAACTCAGTCCAATAACCCTGGAGTGTCACATGGTGTCAGAGGTGTATTTTGTCTGTCTGTTTTCTGTGAATCTCTGCAAGAGAGTTGTTTTGTGGTCTACTTCATACCAACCTGTCTGTTTGTGATCAGCTGTGACCAGGAGGAGTCCACGCACACCACTATCAGACCTTCAGGGAAGCAACACCATCAACGAGAAATCACCACGGTAAGATTGTGTGCTGGGCTTTGAGAGCTGTTGTGTTTCAGGCTCTTTATAAATCATCTGGACACGTTAGGTCAAGTTAGGAGTTGTTGTTTTTTTTTTTTTAACGGACATCTTTGCCAAAATTAATTATTTCTATTTCATGACTTATGATTATTGAGAGTACTGCTCTGAACAAAACTGCTACATAATAAGCTTCATAAAGATATGTTTTACTGCAGTGATATCATATTAGATGAGATGCTTACAGTGTACTAGTTTTACATTTGATTATAGATGTACCTGTTGAGCCTCTATGATTGTTTTTATCCACCTCTTGTATATATAACATTTCAATTTCATAGTTTGTAGTTTTTTAATTTATTATTTATTTTTACAAATATAGAGGTGGAGCACCACTGTGTAAAAGACATTTCTTTGGAACTATTTACTATTTGTTTATTTTGTTTTGTTTATGAGGCATTTTTTGCATTATAGACATTTTATAGTCCTTAATTTGGAATTTGATCTTACATATTATAAAGCTCTTAATGCCTTGATAATATATGTTTAATAACCATTTAATAATATTCACCCCTGGGCACATACAGGACAAGAAAAGCGTAATGACTGTAGTAACCATGAGTCCCTCGACCTTCTCTAATTAGTTGCGGATCGTGAGATTAGGAGCCCACGACCATTACTGGTAATCCAGAGCAGCTCATACAGGACTGCTTTTGTTACACAGCAGCTCAGAATGGGGCTGCTAAAATCCCCCCCAATGTGATTTGCAACCTCTGCCCTCACTGTGCCTCCCTCTCTGTGTCTTTCTCTCACTGACACACACTCATCCTCCACATACTAAAAGAGCCCTAAACCCTGTGCAGCTGCTTCCTCTGTGATGTAAAGTCAGAGCTATGCATTGGAGAGCAGCTTCCAGGGAGTGATAAATATTTAGCCCTGTCTGTGGACAGAGCCGCGGACAGTGCAGTGCTTTATGGGACTCTCAAAAAACGGTCACTGTTGAATACATACTGTTCTGGTGATGGCGATAAACAATAAAACCAGGTCCAAACATTATATAAGGATATAGATAGATGCTCACATGTGATTGTGAAGATAGAACCCCTGACAGTGATGGAGATTGTAGACCAGAGGACTGATTGTGATAGAAAAACATCTTCTGAATCTTGTCTGCCTACACCATAAACAGGAAAAGTAATGTGAATGCCAGTGACACTTGTTTGGTTTGTTTGGCGCCTGGTTTCTATTCTGTTTAGCCATAAAATTAATTTGACTGGTTTGAATTCTCTTTCAACCTGAACAGCACCAGAGCCACAATACTTAAAACTTTTACTTAACTTTATTGACTTTGAATGAAAGATGAATTGTTACCACATATAACCAGAGTCTCAACAATGATATTTGAAGTTGTCTTTTCATATGTTACCTTCCCTCCTCTCTTGTCCTCTCTGCTGTTCTAAAATAGTTCATACTGGTTAGTGGTTTTAACCATGACCAGACCGCTCTTGTTTTTGTTTGTGTTCTGGGCAGGTTCTTAGGTTTCACCTTGAGGACTGAGGTCTGAACCTTTAGAGACTTTACTAAACTGTGTCTGATGAATTCCACGTTGTCCTAGGGGAGAAATAAGGAAACTTCTGGCCCTGCTGGTGGCATTTACTTAACATATTATCTAATAATTTGAATAGATGTGTGAGAAGTGCCAAAACTAAAAGAGTCACCACAGCTAATGCCTGTTACACACCAGAGTGTAGAATTATTGCTATAATGTACCTGTTGTTATATTTGACATACTGTACATATTGAAAACAAATTGTCAGACAGTTCACTTGTCTATAAGACTTTTGTGCTGTGTGTCCAAAGGGGTTCTCCGGGCCACGGCTGGAACAGACGTGTTAGTCGCCTATCATCCAGCAGCTCCGCTACAGAAGAAGAGGGCATCTTTGTCAAGACTGCCAGCAGCAAACTCCTTGAGAAAGCACATGACATCCTCATGTCAGTAACAACACACAGCTGCAGTCAACACACTGCTTTAAACTCCCCTCAATGATTTAGACATACAGTACTCCCCCACACTGTAACTTTAACCTCTAGTCTTTTTTTTTTCTGATAGTTTTTTGATTGAAAAATGTTTTTTTTTTCTACTGTCCTTTTTTTTTTTTTGTTAACACTGTGGACTAGAGACATCCTCTAATCTGAAAGATCCAACTTTCAGTGTCAGCAAACATCTGCTCCGCTGACGTGTCTTTCAGTGATCACTACATTCCCGTCAGCTCCAAAGCTGCGGTTCTGTAGCTAACCTGACCTCTGACCTCCTTGTGGACATGATGAGAATTTCCCCACAGGGACAAATAAAGTTTCACCTTGTTGACAGGGATATGATGCCCATGGGAACACTTTCTGGAATTAAATACCTAGCTTGCATCTGACAGGAAATGTTGTGTCATTCGGATGTGTCGGTCCCACCTTTTGACAGAAGAACAAGAATTATCACAGATTAAAACAGATTAAACTGCTGGACTAACTTTTCTGTTCTTTTATAACTAGGAGAAATAAAAACTACAAATCTAAGCCCATCCTTCCCAAGGTACAGTACAGGATTTGTTTAATTGATCTTTATATTAGACCATATTCCAATGAACACTGTAGTGTCACATTGTTAACCTTACCAACACTCACTTCCCGTCCACAGCATTTACTGAATGTCAAGTCCCTGAAGTACCTGAGCAACCTGACGCTTCATGACCGCATCACCAAGTCACTGCTTCACCTTCACAAGAAGAAGAAACCACCCAGTATCAGTGCACAGTTCCAGGTCAGAGACATAAACACAGAACCAGAGCCAGTATCATACTACAGGGCTTAGTGATTTGGCATTGAGTGCTCTCAGTGTAGAAATAACACGATTAGCCTGAGCTGAACAGAGGAATCCTCTTCCAGCTGCGAATATGAAGGTCTGCTATGGGTGGAAACTGGAAAACTGTTAAATGTATCTCCTCTGCTCTTTGTTTCAACATGTGTTACAGAGCGTTGTCTGGAATGTGAGACATATGAGACTCATGCCTACCATTAATGTACTGAATAATTTGGTTATTTTTAGGTCCAAACTGTATAATAAAAGCTCTCTTTGATAACACATTCCAGCTCAGCAGAAGAAAGCGTTATTTTCTTTCTTATTTCTTTGAAAGTGAACTGTGTGTTGTGGCTGTTAAACGTAGAGATGAGTGCTGAGGCCCCTCTGGCAGGCAGCCCTGGCCTCAGTGTGTGGATGACTTCACTTCCCACATCCTGTGCTGCACTGATTGCTTTAATCTCCCATGGTGGAGGAGGAGACTGAATTCCTTCTGCCACTGAATTATCACACACACATGCTGACACACATGTGAATGTGTTTACGCACATGCACACACACTAATTGCATATGGAAATACTGCACACATGGATTATTCTTTTTCTACACAGCCACATGGTTACGTGGACATATTGCATTTATTTATGAGCCCAGGCAGTGACTTAAATCTTGTCAGATGAAGTACAGGAGGCAGTGGCTTACGTCTTGCAGCAAAGAGTTTAACTCACAGATGGACCAACAGTTATTCACGCCTAGAGGAGCCACCTGACTTTGATTGTTGCCCTTCAAACACTAGACAACAACAGCAGTGCATCTTAGCCTGTTATGATCTGGCTTTGTGTTAAATGTGATGTCTTGTTTGTGTGTCCATTCTGCAGGCCTCTCTCAATAAGCTAATGGAGACTCTGGGTCAGTCTGAGCCTTATTTTGTCAAATGCATCCGTTCCAATGCTGACAAGGTACGGGGTACTCAAGTTTAATTTTCAAAACATTTCCGAGATTTGAATTTGAATTTCAATTACCTTTTTCATCTCTGGTTTTATATCTCTCAGCTGCCCTTAGTCTTTAACGATAACCTGGTGCTGAGGCAGCTGCGTTACACTGGTATGCTGGAGACTGTGCGCATCCGACAATCAGGCTACAACATCAAGTACAGCTTTAAGGTAACACACACAGATCCTGTAGATACTTTTTGAACAGCGTAGGCCACATTTTCTGTCTTTTATACAATAAGCAAACACATTTGTGCAGCTGTCATTAATGTCATTTTATACACCGTCTTGCTTCAGTTTTTTCAAGTTTATTCAATATCACCGCATTTATTTCTATCCAGAGTTGCATTAATTTCTTGCCGAGATCTTGTGTTGATGATTGGATTAGACTGCTATGTAGTCTTCACCAGCACATCCCTAAAATCCTCAATGGGGACAAGGTCTGGATGCTGTGGTGTCCAATCCATGTGTGAAAATGATGTGTAATGCTTCCTGAACCACTCTTTTACTATTTGATCCCAATAATTCCTGGCATCTTGGAATATGTCCATGGCATCAGTGAAGAAAAAAATCCATTGATGTAAAAAACCTGGTCAACACATTGAGGTAGTCTGTTGTCTTTATTGTGATGCCAGCTAAAACATATCAATCACTGCAGTAATTATTCAACACTTACCTATTTACTTAGTAAAATCCAGGTGGGGACATTTATTTGGCCAGGCTTTGTATTTTATACACCATGTAAAAAAGAAGAAACAAGGATTTGGCAGTACCAGTACACATGTTCAGCTTATTCAAGAGCTGGGAAATGTTTATTGATTAGTACTTCACTGTACTTAGATGAACCTTGGAGTAAGACAGGGGATGTATAATGTTTTAAGTACAATTACAAAAAGATGGGTCCAATTGTACATCAGTTTTAACAGAGTTATACAAACTGAACCATATAATTTAAAATCACTGCCGGTTCCCTTTAACATGTGTGTGATTCCCCAGTGTTATAGGACATCGGCTTCATCCGCTCATGTGATCATGTGATGTTTTCCATAAAATAAACACTTGATAAGCCAAATGGTAAAGGTTCAGAAAAAGATCGCATGAACATATTTCCTTGTGTTTCTAGATCACTGCTCAGATCCCAATATTTAAATTCACTCTTTTTTTCTTGCATTAGTTTCTATTTTGTAACATGGCATGTACATTCCTGTTAAGTCGTTGGTAACAAATAAGTCACTGTGCTAGTTCATGTAGGAGCCAACTCACCCATCACAACTTATTTTCCTATAGTGGTATCTAGTGTAGCCCTGCAGATAGTTCAGACCTCTACAGGTTTGAAAACGTATCACCCAGTTTTAGCAATGTTATTGTATAATATATAATACAGTAATACACCATTTGAATGATTTTATACTTTTACTGATGTAAGATATTATAAAAGTGACACCACAATGGATATTTCATACTCTGTAGACTTCTCTATCAGTTAAATGTCTGGAATGATGAGCATGCCTCACTATTTTGATGAGCTCACTCAAATAATTTGAGCACCAGACATTGTCATTTTCTTGGAATAACTGCATACATATTTAGTCCTGTGGTCAATACTAATGAGAAATATCTTGAGCATGGTATCACTTTAGAGGACTGTGCAGTTTCCCAACCGCTCAGAACAGAGCCTCTCTATTGTCCTCTGGTTTCTGAAACACTCCCCATGCTTGTAATTGTATAAACACAGCATCTGTTTCCCTGTCCACCCCCTACAGCCCAGTGTGCAGTGTGTATTGAATTCAGACAGTGGGCCTCAGTTTGAAGAGTGGGAGTTGAGAATATTTATGCTGTGATGTTTGAACCCCTGCAAATATGGACAGCATGGATTTTTACCTGAAACCACATGTGCCTTGACAACATTTTTTCCCCTAGATTGTTTCTGCTCAAGAGATGCTGAAGGAGACTGGTGCTGGTCATAAGTTATCTTTCAAAATCATGTCTTGAGTGTGTACATCCCCAACCATTTTATCCTGCACTGGAATCTGCATTAGTAAAACTGAGCAGATTTATTGACATGACATGTCGCTGCACAGAACTCTTGTCCACATGACAGAAGCATTATATCCATTAACGATATGGTAATAAACCTTCTCTTCTTCTTTTACTTGTTCTTTCGATAGGATTTTGTACATAACTTCTCCGTGCTGCTCCCAGAAGGCACCAGTGCCACCAGAGAGGAAATCCAGCACTGTCTAGACCAGCTCGACCTAGAACAAGATGGATACCAAGTGGGAAAGACAATGGTATCTACTCTTCCCTCTGTTTCCTCTCTGCAGTTCTTTGAAATCAGCTGATAAACAAATACAGTAAACATTGTGATAATCTATTTTTAATGTGGTACATTCCGTATCCATTTCTAAATTAGCCACCTCTATTTTTCAGTGGTTTTTTACATTGGGATGTTAGAGAGTTGAGCTTAATTTGGACAAAAAATTAATACAATTAAATAGATCGAAAAAAAAAATCGTGATATTTGATATTTAGAATATTCAACATGCTCTAACTGTGCAGGCATTTAAAACTACTGGTGTCTGGTTTTAAATATCTCACACAGGCTAAGTTGAATACAGCTTCAGGGCAGTTTTGGAACAAGCTGAATATAATTTGTATGGTACAAACCACGTTTCCAGAAGAATTGAGAATTTTTCTAAAATGCAATAAACACGAATATGTGTGATTTGTTAATTCACTTGAATCTGAATTATCTGACAAAAGAAAAAAGAATAGATCGTCAGTTTGTAACTGACCAAACTCATTGTATTTTGTAACTTTAAACACGTGCAGAGTTTATTTACTGCTCAACAGTCAACTGTTAAACCTTTTTACTGAAAACAGCCTGTATGGCCTCTGGATGGTTTTGTCTATGGGGTGGAGAACCTGACGTCTTTTTGACATAAGCTTTGTCCCAGAGAACCTGGCAGTGTTTCTGCACACAATAGGTGTGTGGTTTTTACCTCACGTCATAGAGTATCACATTGCGTTTCTGGATGAAGTGGTGGACAATGTTAGGTTATGTATCTTTATAGCATGAGGTCACACACATCAGTTTCTGCAGTAATTTCCATCCTTTGCCTTTATGCACTGACATTTCCCTGAATCTTTTAACAATATGATGTACTGTTGACGATAAAAGACCTTAATTCTTTGTAATCTCGTGTTTGGAAATATTCTTTTTAACCTGATTGTGCTTTGTGATAGAATTCGTGATACTGGCACCTGTTCGCAATTAACCAGTTTATTTTGGAATCATCCAGAAAGGCCTTACTTTTGCCTCTTTTCCAACTTTATTTGTGTGTTTCAGGAATAAATCTCCATATTAGCTTAGATTTACAAAATAAAATGAAGGTGGTCAGTGGAAACACTGAAAATCGTTTGTGTTCATTGGTCAGAAAAAAAAAAAACAAATCACAGATTTAGATTTCTATTTCATTTTTTAAAAGGTCACAACTTTTCTGAAAATTGAGTTTGTATGTAAAAAGTCTACTTCAGCTGAACTATCTGGCTTCCGTAAAAATTAATTAAAGTCACAGATAATAAACAAGATGTAAAGTATAAAGGTGGTTTAACAATTGTTTAATGAAATTGCCAATGATGACATTTTTAGCTGACATTAGCTGATTATGTCCTAGGGCACAGTGTGGCATATGTGGTATGTTGCATTCTGGGAATTGTCAGTAATACCCAAAATTGTAAATAATGCAGGGTATTCAAATTGGTCCAACTTAGTTTATTAAGCTGTTAAATTACATTCACTATAAATAGAGTCATGACAGGATAGTGTTAGGGATAACCTTCATAATACCTAAAAGCATCCTCTCTCTTTGAATGAAAGGATGTAATGAAGACAGAGCCCCATATTTGGTGTAAGTCCAGGGCATGAATGAAGCATGATGGTGGGGTCCACTGTCTATATAATTAGAGGATCATATGTCACATTCTTGTGAGCATGTAGTCAGCCAGCAATTTGAGGCTTGCTTTTTTATATTTTGGCTGGGGGGGGGGGGGGGTTGAGTGTGTATATATCTTTGTCTAAGCAGCTGCAGAGACTCAATCTTCATTAAATGTGTTCTGCCCTGTAAACCCTCCGTCCTCAGGTGTTTTTGCATGAGACTGAACGTCAGCGGCTGCAGGCCTTACTCCACAGGGAGGTTTTCAGACTCATCGTCATGCTGCAGAGACGATTCAGAGCCCGATTGGAGAGGAAGCAGTTTGTCAGGATGAGAGAGGCAGCAATCTGCATCCAGGTACAGTGCTTTACCTCATTGGTTCTCTTATCTCTGGTATCTACCTAATTTCTTTTTTTATTTTTGTTTGACACTTTTTTTATTTTCTTGTTTGGTTTGATTTGTTTTTTCTTGGAATATCATAATGCCTTATTAAATCTATTAAATAAATCAATTAATGTTTATAATACATAATTACTAATTTATTTTTTAATAACCAAATTAAAGAGACAGACTTTACTTTGTATCAGTGATCACGTTTTGTATGATTTGCAGTGTTTTTATACTAATCAATATCAGAATCTTGTCCAGTCTCATACATTATCCTGCAAAAGGCACTTGATTAAAAGGAAAAACAACATTACAGTATCATGTAAATAATATATCATTGTCATTATTTCTATACAGACATGGTGGCGTTTGTACCAGCCCAGCACTTTGTACCAAAAGGAGGGGGAGGACTATGACCCAAAGATCCTGCATGGGGCAGTTCTGTGTTTGCAGGCACACTGGCGAGGTTACAGGGAGCGTCAGAGGTTCAGATTGTGGAGGGAGGCTGCTCTGGTGCTGCAGAGGGCATGGAGGTTATGGCTTCATCGGCGCTCCAGAGCAGCTCTAATTATTCAGACAGCTTGGCGGTGTCATTCAGCCAGAGAAGCATACTTGCATCTGTACGCTGCTGTGGTACAAACACAGGCAATTAGCAGAGGCTACCTTGCCAGGAAGAGGTAAGCCATAATGTTAAACACCTGTGTTTTTATCCTGAGCAGTGGCACCTGTTTAAAATGTAATTTAAACTTTAGCATTTAACAATTTTTAGAAATGTTCCACATTCTGAAAGTAGCTTTTAGTGTAGGTGACGGCTTGATTTTCATTAAGCTGGTGAAAAAAACAGTTTAATCTTTGCACATAGCTCCTGCAGTATTTGGTCATGGTTCAGTGTGGCAACAGACCACGTAAGAGCATGCCATTACTCAAGCAGTCGAATACAAAGCAGCTCTACAATCAGCTGAGCTGCTGAGAGCAAGAATTTTAATATCAGACTCAAACTTTGGTAAATACTTTAAAGTAGATGCAGTTTGTTATGAATAGAAAGCTGTTGAATCTTGCTGTATCTTGATAAAAGGAGTAGTAGAGTAGAAATCAAGTTGACATTATCCTGTTAAGTTTTAATCATCGTCTTTTTTATTGACAGCTTTCAAACACTCAGAGAACAGAGACTGAAGGAGAAAGAGCAGCAGGAGACGCTGCTTCAGCTACAAAATGGCCAAGTGAGTCTTTCACCCGAAGAAGAGGAGGAATCGCCTCAGAAAATCATGGGGTTGGACCTCAGTAAGTGGGAGGATCGCTCATACGAGCAAAGAGAAAGAAGCCTCCAAGTGCTCAGCAGCCATGAGAGTACAGTTAAGGAGGAAAGAGAAGCACGAGATCATGCAAGGCAAAGCGAGATTTATTCTAAATCACCAACTGAAGCACAAGCCTCAATTGCGATGTCGACTGTAGCAGTTCAAGAAAGGGCCAGAACTGCAGAGGAGCCCGGCCATAAAACCACACGGGCCAAGAGAGAGAGTCGGCGGATGAGAGAGTTGGAACAGGCCAAGTTCAGCCTGGAGCTCCTCAAGGTCCGGGCAACCAGCGGTGGAGCCTCGTCCCCATCTGAGGAACGCCGGTGGTCTATTGAATTGGTGCCCCCTGCAACCCCACCCCTTCGTTCACCACAGGGCACGCCTGACAGCCAGAGCTCCAAAGGCAGCTTTGAGCTTCTCAGTATGGATGAGGAGCCACCCAAGGCTACAGAAGAGGTGACGGATATTGAGGACTCCTGCTCCCCTCCTCCTTCAGTAGCTTCAGTACCTGAGCCTGATGTGGCGGTCGTTTCAACAAGCTCAGAGCCACTTGAACCACATGCAGCAGGAGTTCCTGATGCTGTTGCCCACCCAGGCAGCCAGGACCAAATGGAAACATCTCAGGCAACCCCTTCTGCCCCGATGCATCCGTCCAAAATCAATAACTACCTCCCTAAGTTTTACTTCCCTACAAATGAGGGCAGCACCACAATCTCCTGTCATCCTGCTGAAGAACCTCAACCACATACAGAGGCCTCTGAAACCTCGTCCAGTATTACCAGACCTCTCAAAGAACGACGAGAGTCAACACGTCGACCAGTGGTGGTGGTCATCAGCATGCAGAAGGAAACACCACTGAGCGAAGAACTAAGTGATATTGTCCTTTCCTCCATTGAGGTTCGAGATTCTGCGGCCCAGACAGGGGAGTTGATGCCATCGCCACAGCAACCAGACCAAGCAACTGTGTTTCAAAGTCCCATGGCTGTTTCTGTCCCTAAGGCTGATCAGAGTCTACTTGAGAAACTGGTGCGACTGAACGAGGAAAAAGAGGAAAGGCAGCGGAATCAACAACAGCAGAATGAAAAGGAGATGATGGAGCAGATAAGACAACAGAAGGAAGCGTTGGAGCAGCAACGCCGTTTCTTCGTTCAGTACGAGAGGGACATGTTTGAGAAAAAAAGAGAAGAAGCACTGCAAAGGATACAGCAGAGTCGACAGAGTGGACATGTTAGTGGAGCTGCAGCCTCCAGCAAGCCTGTTAGACCCAGTTCATTACTGATAGAGAGAACAGCAGGGTTGATTCCTCATGCCAGAACACAGTCAGACTCTGATGCCCCATCAGTGCATTCTCCCCCAGGTGTAGACATTCAAGGCAGTGGCCCCTACCCCCTCTTGCCTCCTCCACCTGCTTCGGCACCCAGAGAAATCCGAAAGGAGAGCAGACCTGTTGCTGAAGGCTGGGCACCAAAACTAGTTCTGGAGTCCCGAGATAGAGGGGAAACGAGGGTGAGGCGCGCTAATAAGCAGCCACCCAATAGCCAAGGCACCACAGTTAGTATGACGGATAAATCAGGCAGCATCTTCTTCTCTCCAAAGGACAGAGTGACATTTGCAAAGTGAGTAGTCAGTTTCCTAACAACTTTGATGTTGATGTTTCAAGAAGTTTTTTGACATTTATCATTTCCTCTTTTTATCCAGCAGGTTTGACAGTGATGCTGCCACTGCAGCAGCACCTGAACCCACTCCAAAACAAGGACCCACAGCAGTGTCCAAACTTCCCAAAGGAACAAAACCACGTGATGTAGGCAAAGCTTATTTTACTTTTTAGACAATAGACATAAAGCATGTGCAGCAGTGCCTCTTTGTGTTGTGTGAAATTAATTACTGAATCTTGAGGGAGCACGAGAGCTTCCAGTCTCACAACATAATGACCTACATGAAGAGCAAAATGCACTGAAGCTCTTCCACCGTTTTTTAAAGGCTCCATTTAAACATGCTGTTATCACTTCTGGTAAACTCCAGGTTGGCAGAGCGGGCCAAAAAAAGAAAGCCAGAATGGCACGGACTCGCTCCGACTTCCTGACCCGTGCCCCTGTCACCCCATTTGGGGGCGATTCAGACGAGGATGACTATGATGGCGACAACCCCGTCAGCCCCCGTCATTACACTCTGCCCCTCTCCAAACAGAGCTCCGTGGAGGCGGGCTTAGGAGAGTCCTGTTTCAGTGACTCAGACATGGTAACAGGCGCCATCAAAACCAGTAGTGGCCCTTTTAATGTGGCTTCTCTTTGACATTTCTAACCTCCTTCAGCACACAGGCCGTAGGTAGATTGATCTGCATCACAACTCCAACTCAAGCTAGGCTTTAACATAATTCTGTTTTCTAGAAATGCACTTTCTGTTTCTCCCTTTACTTTTAATATCCAATGGAGGCAACAACTTTGTTAAAAAAGCCTAAAAATCAATCGGTTAGATAAATTGGGTTTCTCAAGACAGGTATTTCACCATTATTCTAAAATATCTACTAACCGTATTCTGTACTGAAGTACACAGTAAATACTCTGTTGCTTCCCAACAGAAGAAAATACTATTTCTGAATGTTTTTATTTATGATACAAATGTCCATCTGAATTTTAAAAACACCATCATTAATCCAGTACTTTGATGACAATCAAAACAACTTCAGCTTTTCTTATAACTACATCTTTTCTAACATGGGTTGGCTACTCTTTCGCAGCTGACAGTGATTTCTCTTCTTGATTTATTCTTTCTGGTTAACAATATTTGCATGTCAACTAATCATATTTCCTCTCCAAGCATGTAGCCCTATCAGTCTTCAAACTGAACATCTTTCATTGATTCTTCTCCTGGAAAACTGATTTGTTCCTTTTGTCTTATTGTTGTCAGTTATTGTTATCATTTTCTCTGATTCTCTGGTAATGTGTATTGCGGCAGGTGCAGCTCCAGTGATGTGATGCTGCCATCTTCTGGCTTAAACTCAGCATCAGCTCATAACTAAATAACATGAAAATGTGCCACTGGAGGCATTTTTGTTTTGTTTTCTCTGTGTTAAACACGTTTATCAACCTCATGTTGTTTCAGCCTGCACATTCTGAGGAGCAGAAGAAGATGCAAAAAGCCATCTCATCGGGAGATTTGGGCAAAGTCCAATCAATGCGCAAGAACTCACAAGATGGAAGGTTTGTTCCTCAACGTAGCGTTGCTAGCATCCAAAGTTTGAAAAATGTCTTAATGTCTTGATTTAAAAAGAAATTGTTAAGAACACATTGTCACTTGATTCAAGCTATTTACAGTTTCAGCATAATTGATATGTCATCAAAGAATTTCATGACTTTTGCATTGATATAACGAACAGGGTTCGTGGTAAGATGCGTTTCTGGGGCAAGACCAAGTATGGGGATAAGAAAGCGTCCAGGGAAAAGCTGATCTGTGGGGGTGATTCTATGGATGGAGACTATGGAGAAACTGGGCCATTGCTAGGAGAGGGTGCGTTACCCAAAGGCAAATTTGTTTTCATTTAACAAAGAAAAATACATAATGTCTTTTATTTTGAAAGCATCTGCAGTTCAGGTGACTCGCACAAATGCTTTGTTTTAAATTGTGATTCCACATTATTCATCCTAAAGCAAATTGTTGATCTAGTACGATGCCACTCACCTGAATTCTCTGCACACTGCAGGTCAGGAAAACATGTCACCACCCTGTAGTCCTGATCTGATGTTGGATCGAGGATTCAGAGACTTGAAGGATATTAAGGAACCATCTCCCAAGGTGAAGCGAAGGCGCAGTGTTAAGATCAGCAACGTGGCTCTGGAACCAGCTCAGTGGCAGAATGACGCAATGCAGATTCTCACCAGCATTAACGACTACAGGAGCATGAATGACTTCCTTATGAAGAAGGTAGAGGCAAACGTCATCCGATTGATGATTACACTATATCTTAGAGGTGCATTTCAGAATTGTAAATTCCCCACAAGGAGAGTAGCTCCAGATGATGACATACTGTACACTTCCAGCCTTAAATAATTGTGGTGTCATATTTTAGATTAACGACTTGGACAACGAGAACAGCAAAAAGGACACCATGGTGGACGTTGTATTTAAAAAGGCGTTGAAGGAATTCCGTCTTCACATCTTCAATTCTTACTCCACAGCCCTTGCAGTAAGTGCTGTTTACACAACCTTTAAAACAGATTCTATAAGTTATAACCACCATCTGGAAATGTCATTTGTAGAAAGCAACAGATGTTTAAGAAGTACATCATGCCGTAAAAGTTCATAGTTAGATGGAATGTTTTTTTTACATCTTTTCCAAAGTAGACGATTCTCTGTGATTTTCCTCCATAGATGGATGATGGTAAAAGTATCCGCTACAGAGATCTCTATGCCCTGTTTGAGCATATCTTGGAGAAGACCATGCGACAGGAACAGAGGGACTGGAGTGAGTCTCCTGTCAAAGTGTGGGTCAACACTTTTAAAGTTTTCCTGGATGAGTTCATGACTGAGTACAAACCGCTGGACAGCACACTGAGCAAGGTGAAGACATGTAACAGTCAGTTAGGGATTTTGGATACGGGTCAGGATTGAGAATTTTTAGGCAACATTAGCAGGGTATATATATATTGATTGTTTAATTAATCCTCAGACACAACATTTGCTCTTTATTTGTTTTTACTACAGCAGGCACCTAAACCGGAACGCAAAAAAATGAGGAAGAAGGACACGGACGTTGTGAGTCTTCATTTGCATTATTACTGAGTACATGATTTTGATCATAAGACAACATAAGAGTAGAGGACTCTACATCTCTATTTTGCTCTTAGATATACATCAGTGACCGATAACCATAAAAATTTTGATTACCATAAAAATATACTGTGCATGCTCTCTGCAGGTGGAGGAGCATAACGGCCACATATTCAAGTCCACCCAGTACAGCATCCCGACATACTGTGAATACTGCTCATCTCTCATCTGGATGATGGACCGTGCCTGCGTGTGCAAATGTGAGTGTGTGTGTGTGCAACAATATCACACCAGAGATCTTTAATGTTTTTTTAAAATATACAGTTTGAAGGTCATGGGTCGTGTTGGGATTATATCGGTCCTGAAATAATTTTATAGTTTAGTTGACTGAGAATGAATCATTAGCAATTCTCTAACTGTAATTTATAATATTCCTTGATTAATATTCAAATACCGGTAGTTGCTTTAGACTACTTCTTTAAAGATGAAAATTTGCTGGTTGAAGTTTCTTGCTTTTCTCTGTTTTACTGAATTATAAATTGGAAATCTTAAGATAAGAATCTTTTCACCTTTTCTGACACACACACACACACACACACACACCCACCATGACCATGTCTTTGGCTGAACTGTGTTCAGTCTGGCCCCACCCTCTCTTCCCCCTTAACCATAATCAGATTGCTTTCAACTGGACTCATGGGGTCTGCGGCTCCGTCTCTCCAGAGATTATTCTACACCGTTTGTCCTTTATTTGCACAGGATGTTTTCTTCATGCCAACCAATGCTGCCTTGGTTTCTCCAGTGATAACATTTTTTTCTTTTGTCCCAACTTTTGCTGAATAATGAGGAGGCACTGCCTTTCTGTAGATAATGGAAATGACCTGTTTGATTTCTCTGGCTGTGTTTATCCAGTGTGCCGGTATGCCTGTCACAGAAAGTGCTGCCAGAAGACGACCACCAAATGCAGTAAGAAGGTGAGTTGGCCATATTGTGCAGCCGTACAATAATGTCCCATGATATTAATTTTGTTACGTTGAGTGCATCTATTTCCAGGGACTTGAAAATATACTGTAATTATTGGAAAATAAATAAAAAATGTGCATGTGTCTGCATGTGTATACACTACATGTCTACATGTTAATCAGAGTATATTATGTTTTCTTTAGTTTGATCCAGAGCTTTCCTCAAGACAGTTTGGAGTGGAAGTTTCTCGTCTGACTAATGACGAGAGGACGGTGCCCCTGGTAGTGGAGAAGCTTATCAACTATATTGAGATGCACGGCCTCTACGCTGAAGGAATATACAGAAAGCCCGGTTCCAACAACAAAATTAAGGAACTCAAGCTGGGACTTGATACAGGTAACATTAACTACAAGGTATAACTAACAGGTGAATGATGCCACTGTAGCTGATGTTTAAGGCTGAGAAATGTGTGGGAGAGGACTAAATGCAATCACTAAGTACTTGTTTGCTTTGTCTACATTCTCCTTGTGACCATACAGATGTGGACAGCGTGAATCTGGATGTCTACAACATCCATGTTATTGCCAGTGCTTTCAAACAGTGGCTGAGAGACCTACCTAATCCGCTGATGACATTTGAGCTCTATGAGGAGTTTATACGTGCCATGGGTAAGTGGACAGGATCACTCACTGTGTTTTCAAGTCCTTCAAATGCTTCACATTAGAGATTGTGTCCACAGCAAAGTATTTGTTGTGAAAAGCAGATGATATATTTGTTTGCTGTAACAGGAAAACGTGATTTGTCTTGTTGGAATGCCTCAACAGGTTTGCAGGATAAAAAGGAAATGACCAGAGGGGTGTATTCAGTTATCGACCAGCTAAGCAGAACTCACCTAAACACACTTGAACGCCTCATATTTCATCTTGTTAGGTAATGAAAAAGAATCGGTGTGACAGTGCTTGATTTCCCACTGGTTGCACTATTCTAATGCTGAATTCCTGCCCTTAGGATTGCTTTGCAAGAGGAGACAAATCGTATGTCAGCCAATGCTTTAGCTATAGTTTTTGCTCCGTGTATCCTGCGCTGTCCTGACACCATTGATCCACTGCAGAGTGTCCAGGACATCGGCAAGACAACAGCGTAAGAATATACTTACTGTCAAATCATTTCCATGCCTTTGCCTGATGGAGTGGTTCTCTCTATTTCATCGTGTTACTGGGAGATAAAGCATTTTAAGGAATTCTGATGTGGTTTTATTTCTTTCCGTCCTTCCACAGATGTGTTGAACTTATCATTTGTGAGCAGATGAATAAGTACAAATTACGGCTAAAGGACATCAGTACCCTGGAATTTGCTGAGAACAAGGCCAAAAACAGACTGACCTTCATACGACGGTCAATGGTAAGATCAAATGAGTGATTAATCAGTGTTATCAGAATCACACATGTACAGTGACTTATTGCTAAATCTAGCTCACCAAGCCATCCTAAAAGCTTCTTTACTGCTATCCCGTCCATGATTTCCTCCTTTGTAAGCTGGTTTCTCCTCTATAGAAACCTAATCTGTCCTTTCCTTTACCCAGAGACCCGTACTAATAGCTGTTAGATTTATGAGCATAGCACGAACTATGGTATGTATACACACCATGAATTACATCCTTAAACCATCGTCCATTTGTGGTGTTGTCATACTGATCACTGCACGTCTCATGTTTTCAGATGATCTCCATAGCTAAAGAATGAGTCGTCTTTACCTAGTCTTTGCTGATGTGTTGTTTGTTTTTGCTTTGGTCACTCTGCAGTTCTGTGTCTGTCTCTTGTGGATAAAAGCAAACAGGTTGAATTTCTTACTTTAGTAACGATAAAGGTTTGTTTAAACTTTTTTTTTCACAAATTGCCTGAAAAGTTTACATCTCTGGCTCACCTTTATAAGAAGTCTACAATTGGAAATGCAGTTAAATTCAATTTAATTTATATAGCACTCAAATCACAACAGAAGTAATCTCAAGGCACAAATTGAAAACTGTTATTTTGTTTTTGTCATTTTTATCTATCTTTAGGTGAATTGGGGATGGATAATAGACTCATTTATTTTGAGCCAGCAAATCATTTTCTAGAACTTGAAGACTGTGATATACTAGGTTACACTATTAAAACACTTTGCATCACTGATTTATATTCGTTTATCTCACTTTTGCACTCAGCAGCCATATGCAGCTAAGAAGGTAAAGTTGTGCTGTGTGTATCTTTTGGCTGCATCAGTTGTTCATTGTTCTGTTTTTAAACATGCGTGCTCATTTCATATGGTGCATATGCACGTGTGAGTGAGAAGCTCCGTGTTAAAAGTGGTAAAATGTGGTGTATGTGACATTCTACTGTAACATGTCTTTTAGTGCTTTCAATGATTTGTTTTTCAGGGGAAAGGCTACATGCACCAGCGAAGCTCGTACACGTCCTCACCTCCTTGTAGTCCCCAGCTGCCATTAGGGGCTGATGCTGCAATAGGAGAGAGTCAGGTTGAGGAGGGAGCGGACTCATTTGCCGAAATCTCAGAGCATCAGCAGGCAGCGATGCAGCAGGAAGAGAGGGTGCTGACAGAGCAAATTGAAACACTGCAGAAAGAGAAGTAAAGTCCCTCACTGCACTTACATTTTTCTGAAAATGTTGAATGATCCGCAAGTGACTTAAGATTGTGAGGCCATAAAATTTGTGTTGAATAAAGAACTGCTTGGAAGTAAATAAGCTGAATTTACAAAAATACATTTTGCATGTCTTAACATTAACTATGTCTTATAATGCTCATTCCATGTGATCAACTTTACTTCTACAGGGAGGAGCTGACTTTTGAGATGCTGTCTCTGGAGCCACGAGCATCAGATGATGAGACTCTGGAGTCAGAGGCCTCAATCGGTACAGCTGACAGCTCTGAAAACCTCAATGTGGACTCTGAGGAAACCATTTCTGACTTCTCTGGTATGTTATCATACAGGAACTTTAAACTCAACTTTCAGTTTGTAATGTTTTAATGTATAACTTGGCAAGAAGGTGGGGAGAAAAAGACCAAAACTGTTCTTACTTTTTTTTTTGCAGAGAGACTCACTTCACCCTGGCCACAGAGATCTGGCAGGAAGAGCCCCCGACGCCGCACTCTTCGCCGGCAGCCTGACTCCCTTGACTCTGTAGACTCTTGCTCTAGTGTTTCTTCATACTCCTCTTCATCACACTTCCACCCATCTTCCTCTTCCTCCTCTGCTGCCACCCGCCGCTTTCGTTTCCACTCCAAATCCCTATCCCTAGGCTCGGGTTCTGCTCAGCCTCTGAGTTCACCTCAAGCCTCCCAGTCCGACAGCCTAGAGAGCAGCCCTACGGGAGATCTTGAAAGCACATATGGCGAAAGGCCTCAGTTTACCAGTCGAGGCACCTTCAATCCAGTGAAGGGCAAACAAAAACTTAAAGCGACCAAGCAATCCGTGCTGAGGCACTCCAGAGAAGGTATAGGCCACGGCAGTGACTCCCCAGACATACCACAGCAGGTGGTAATGTATGGAAATAGTGAATTCATGGTATGAAGGACACTGGGACACCAAAGTATTCCCTAGCCAATTCCCTGGTCACACACACACATTTTCAGTGGGAGATATGCAGTGGTCTCTGATCTTCTCCTCTCAAAGCACGCTTGCTTAGGCTTTCTTTGCAAAGAAGTGTGCCCAAGTGCCCACAGTGGTTCGACCTCTAGAGGAGGGAGATATGTGACAGAGGGACATGAATCAATGAAAGGACTCCTCTTCTGTGGACTACTCTGCCACCCATGCTCTCACAGTGCCTTGGCAGCTCGTAATTCAGTACCAAGTGGAGATACCCTGAGCAGGAAGACAGAGAAAAGGGAATGTTGGAATATCCAGAAGACTGCTCAGCATCATGAGTATTACAGGGCTGAAAAAGCTAAAACAGTGTACTAGATTAAATAAGAAGACAACAGGCAAAATCAGGCATCATTGATGTTGCAGTAAATTTAAAGTTCACAATAATTAGCTGCTTTATGAATTACGGTTCATAACAGTGAGTCAAAGCAGTTGTTGCTCTTATTACAAATTGTTTTTTTCTTTATTTAATGAATTTTAATGTCACAGAAATTCTTTATAGCATTTAATATACAGGTATAAATACTGTACAAACCCAGAACACCAGCTTCTGCTGGGTAGTTGAAGTCGTATATTTATCTTTTTTTTTTTTTCCTTTTGATTCTCTTGGACAGAGATGTACGGATTTTGGCAGTGGATGATTTGTGTGTGTGTGTGTGTGTGTGTGTGTGTGTGTGTGTGTGTGAGCATGTGCCTAGTGCTCATGCCCAATTGTATGTGTGAGAAAAGAGAAAAACCACTTCATGTGTTTTAAGTTCGTGCTGCTTTTGTTTCCCCCTAACATGGGAAATAACGCCATCAAAGGGACCAAGTCAGCTGGTGTGTATTCCAGCCAGGGGGATCCCAGCTCTGCGAAGAATGTCAGATGTGTATAAAATCTCTGCATTCACTGCGTAACAGCCATACAACAATTGTAATGTACAGTACATTAAAGTTCATTGTACAGTATAGTGAACAAATGCTGTTCTATTCCTGATATCTATTGTTACCCTAAACTCCTGAACCCACCCCCACCTCCTGTTTCCAAAGTGTTTGCTCAATAGCAACTGAGAAAGAACATAAAATCATCACGTCTTTTGTCATTATTAAGTGATTTTTTTTTTCCATTTTGTCTGTTTTAAGACTCTTCTGAAATGGTTAACACTCACTCACCATTAGTTTGCAAAACCAAAGTAGATAATGTATAAAAATAGTTTATTATAGCAAACATTTTGACATGTCATAGTAGGAAAAACACAGGTGATACTAGTAACCATAGCTTTGTCATTTTCTTTTTTCCATCTATTTTAAGATAACACTTTATTGCTGGTCATTAATCACATACAGTACACCTTCTTTGCTGAACAATGTAATATGCCAATATAATTAGAAAGGGTGTACGGTAGGTGTGGACACAGACAATATAAATGTTACAGGGAGACCATGTAACTTTGAAAGACGAAATAATAACAGTCAGAAATCTTACAGCATAAACAATTTAAAAGAAATGTGTCTGATTCGGGACTGCGCTCACAAGATTATTGCTGCTACAAACTTGATCTAATATGACAAGAATTCATTCATAATATTTTCCTAGTACCTCAGGTTTCTCATTTTTCAAAATCAGTTCGGAAAACATAATTTCTCATCTCACGGTTCCACTTTTGCAGCTTTTCTATTTATGAATTTTAAATTGTGTATTTGTCATATCTGACCTTAATTGTGTTTGTCGGAAAGGCATGTTGTTGCAGCTGAGGCAGCTGTTTACAATGTAAACAACTGAGAAAATAATACATTAGTTGCAATATTTATATAACTATAAACTTATGTAAAATGGTTGAAGAATAAGCTGCAGATCAAATAAACAGTGACATGTTGCTTACATATTAATGCCAAAGAAATGACAGATTGCTTTCTAGCTTTTTTTATTTTTATGATCAATGGGCCTGGGGGCCAAAGAGGTCACAGGGCCCATGGGCCTAAGCCTCTGTATGTCTTATTAATTCATTAGTAAAATGTAGTGTTCTTGGTGGAGCATCACACATATGATATTACCACAGAGACAAGCAAATCCCAAAAAGATAAGACATGACCAGAGACTGGTCTCAGTGGCCTCTCTCTGTCTGCACCTCCAGCTCTGACACAGTGGATCAGGCTCTTTGTTAATGGGACAGCCTCCAGTGACGTGTTCCACCTAAGGAGCCACGCATGCGTACAGCGCTGGTGTCGCGGCAGCGCCAGGAGCAGTTCAGGAGCCGCAGCAGCAGCAGCAGCAGCAGCGGAGGAGACGGGAGCTGTCGCTTAGTGCGCTTCACACCAGATAAACTTTTATCTACCATGTCAGGATTTGACAGCAACCCCTTCGCGGACCCAGTGGACGTAAATCCTTTCCAGGTGAGATTGGTTTGTTTTCGCTCAGCCAACCGAGACTTGAGACGCTTTTTCGTGTAATGTGAAGACTGGAAGAGATACGCTGAAACAAAACCTGTTTGGTTGGTCGCAGGGCTTGGCCTCAGCATTTCCTGACATTAGAGTCGCCCCTATTATGAAGTATGACACGTCGAAGTCCAGTTATAGGCTATATTTAATGATTATTTGTTATACGGTGTGTTTACGCTGTACGTGGGCTGCAAACTCACCTGCGCAGGTAGACACACCGATGAACAGGTGCCTGCTGAGAGCCGTCAAGTGTGGTCCCTGAACGCGCCATTGACACAAACCGAACGGTGGATTTCGTTAAACAGGCCTACAAACGACGAAATGTGACTTAATTTAGCACTTTGTAGAATTAAAAGATCGAAGAATGATTCTCCATTAATGTGTTTTATTTATCTAATAACAATACGAAGTACGGCGTTGGTTCCAGTTGATATGCTGTCTGTTCATGCTCACCTGTTTACCTGACCTACTTACTTGTGAAACACATTTTGCTTGTACAAACATAAGAAATAATAAGAAAAAATTTTAACTGAGTCGTGTGTGGTTCAGAGCCAAGAGTGTGTTAATAGTTAATGTGGAAGACAAAGTGTGCAAGTGTTGGAACTGTCTGGACTGGTTGGAACTAATGTTTACTCCACATGTAGCACCACAACAAAAAAAAAAAGAAGTGACAGCTCATGTTTGATGTCTTTCTCAGGATGCATCAGTCACACAGGCTACCAGCAGGACCGCTGAAAGCTATGGGGAGTTCAATCCATTCTCTGCGCCCGGCATGGTTTGTATGTTTTTATGCATCATGTGACTTGGGCGTCTTGATGTTGCATCACCATTTAGTTATTTAAAAACCTGAGTTTCTTTGACCTGTTCCACAGGGAAACCACTCTGGCACGACGATCCCTGTCTCTGCTGCCTCCTCTCAACCTGCCGTACTGCAGACCTCTGTGGAACAGAGCCCAAAGGTGAGTCAGACGCGCAATTACAAATACATAAACTGATTAGTGAATCACATTTAATAATTTTCATATCTCGCTTGAGATGAACTCATCAGGGTGTGTGTGTCTTTGGGAGTTGAGCATAGCTTTTAAAAGGCTTTGTTCGTGTACATTCGGATAGGTTTTGCTTGCTGTTAATGATTGCGCCTGTTCATACTGGACGAGAAGAGGAGCTACTTTAATGGAGATGTTAGGACAAAATACATGGTCAAATATAATTGTAGTTTAACATTTCTCTTTGTGTTCCCTGGACTGTCATATGATATGAAAGCTACATCCTTGTGCTGTCATTAGATAAACATTTTAGTACATTTTACACAAAGTAGACACTCTGGAGTTTGTCCCCAATCCACTAACATTAGAATCTCTTGGAGAAATCTCTTGTCTGTATGAACAGAAGAACTCATTACAGCAAGTCAAACCTGTTTCATTGTTCATATTGACCCTGTTGTTTTAAGACAGACTTTAAATATCGAGAGCCCATCCTTAAATGTTCAAAACACTAGCTGAGGTGTGATTATACTACATGTATGTTACAACTAAATCAATCTTTTTAGTAAAAGAAAGTAAAGCTAATCAGTAATGAATAGTTTAGGCCAATATCAATATTTGAGATTTGAAAAAAATGTACAGTTAAAACATTAACTTGCACTAACACACAAACTTTAGAGGAAGGTCTTGTAGTTTATGGTCCAGTATAAATGCCAGTGCCAATATATCTGTACTAAGATAAATGTGGATCACATTAGCATCATATGGTTTTAGTAGTGATGCAGTGACAATATTAAACACAGTGTTAAGAGTGCAGCTCTTCATCACCCGCCAGGCAACTGCAGCTGCTGCCCAAGCTAACCTGGTCAAGCAGCAGGAGGAGCTGGAGAGGAAAGCAGCTGAACTTGAGCGGAAGGAGCAGGAGCTACAGAACAGGACCTCAGGCAGCGCAAACACTGGAGGTGAGAGGCTGGAGTTGTTTAGAGTAGTTGCATGTAAAATATGTGGGATATAACTGCAGGAATTGACACACCACTCATATTGACAAGGTGATTGTGAAATTGTTGTTTTAGCTAAAGAGAACAACTGGCCACCTCTTCCCCGTTTCTTCCCTGTGAAACCATGCTTCTATCAGGACTTTGAGGAAGACATTTCTGAGGACTACCGAAGGGTCTGCAAGAGAATGTATTACCTCTGGATGTGTATGTACCTTTGCTATGCATGCCGTATTTCCTCAGTACACCCCGATAGACCATGTGAAAGTCACACATTTAAGTAAATAGTTAAATAGTGAACCATAAACATATTGATGGTGATTTATATCTTTTGTCAACATATGATGACACAGTTAAGATTTGAGGATAGGGTTGATGCATTGAAACATTTAAGGGAACATACTGCCAGGGCTAAACTGTTTGCCTTTGCCCTTGGGTTGATGTCTTTGATGATAGTTATCAGTCAAATTCTCAGTGTAGTTTAATGGTTTGCTGTTTGTCTCAGTCCACAGTGCCACTCTCTTTCTCAACGTGTTGGCCTGCCTGGCATACTTCACTGCAGATTCTCAGTATGGTGTTGATTTCGGTCTGTCTATCCTCTGGTTCATCCTCTTCACACCTGTGTCCTTCATTTGCTGGTACAGGCCTGTCTACAAGGCCTTCAGGTATAATATTTTACTAGCTACCAGAAGACAATTAAGCATCTTTTGATTGATTGAACTGGGGGCCTCATTCACTTGGAGCTATTGAAGTGGAAAGTTTAGTAATATTTGTATATATGTATCTCTGTGTTTCCTTTGGTCTTTGGCAAATCTCTATATTTTATTTGCTTATATAACACATCCCCTGTTTTTGTCTATTTTCCTCCATAGGTCGGACAGCTCCTTCAGCTTCTTCTTCTTCTTTTTTGTGTTTTTCTTCCAAGTGGCAGTGTACATTATCCAAACCGTGGGCATCCCCAAGTGGGGAAACAGGTCAGTGAGAAACTCTTTAACAATCATTTGCATGTTGCCTGAAAGTCTGAAGGTATGGTCTAAATGAATGAATGCATGAGGCAGTGTTTCATTGCTAACAACAAGGGTCGTATTTACAAAATGTTCTATAATAATTAACTAGTTTATGTGAGTAAAAATGAGACTCTATACCTGTCAAGTCTGTTTTTACTTTGTTTCATGTATAAAATGTGTTTCATGAAAAACGTGCAGTCCATTACCTGTCACAGTGAAACTGCCCATTAGTTTAGCTTAGCAGTTCTCTCAGTTTTATTCTTTACAAAAGTTAACTTGGGCAGCTTTTGTAGCTTTTACTAGAAAAGTCCTTTAATTTTTGCCACTACTTACAATCCTGCCTAGTGGCAAGATAAGATGTTTTGTGAATACGTCTCCAAGTTTTTATTCATTAATAAGTAGGAGTATGTACACTCTGATCTGGTCTGGGTAGATTACTAGTAATTGGGCATCAGTCAGTGTGTTTACATGCACTCAGGAACCAGGTTACTGTGAGTTGCCATGTTCTAATCCCCTACCCTGATTACGGTAACATAACTTACAAGTGAGACAAGGGCACAAGGGTTAGGCATAAGGAGGTCTTGCCTAAGGACTAAGGTAGGCCAAAGCCGAACCCCAGTCTCCCACATAGAGGGCGGTAACCTTACCACTAAACTTTCTAGCTGTTGCAACCAGGTTTCCTATTTACATAATACTTAAGAAATCAGCTTTCTAGAGAAAGCCGACTGGAACCTGGTTACTTGAGTGCATATAAATGCAGTGACTGAGTGTGTTTCTACATTCACACCTTGGGTTTGTGTTTTCTTGCCCTTTTCTTGCATCTTTTTTGACAGATTCCTGCTGCCATAACTTGTCTGGGTTGCTGCTTTGTAAGTGTGTGGAACTTTTCTCTTTGGGTTTCTTTTCTATTTTGTATAATATTAGACTTTTCTGTTTTCAAGCACTTACATTTCAGAATTCATGCTTCACCGTCGTTCTCTCTGGTAGATACGAGTGTTGGCTAATTTTTCTATTTCAGTAAAGTTCATGATGTTGTTAATGCCAAAAATCTCTAGTGTATTGCACTGTAAGCATTTCTTCACTTCCAGTGAACTGTCGCTATAAAGAAAATGTATACTGACACATGATTTGTCTTTGTTGTTGACAGTGGATGGATCGCATCCATCAGCATGATAAGGACAAACCTGGCTGTGGCCGTAGTTATGATGGTGGTTGCAGGTTTTTTCACTGTAAATGCTATCCTGGGGGTCATCCTGCTCAAAATGGTATGCTAATGTCAAAATTTTAACTCTTTTTTCACAAAAGGGAATGTTGGGCCATGTCACAATTTACACTTCATAGATAATCAGATTCCAATCTAAATAGTAACCACTCTTATTCAATAGACTTTGTGTCTCTGGGTAGGCTATATATAGTAACACTGATTTTGCTACATTACAGTCAATTGCATTGTCTATGCAAAATTAAAATTTTAGTTAGTTACACTTAATTATACTTGCCAAAAATAGAAAGGCAAACGTTGTGCGAAATACATATATAAATATGGGTTTTCTAAATGTGGCTTTGTATGGTTTATTTTCATTCCAGCTCAGTGAGGTTGCATGCAAATGATAGAAACGTAAAAAAAATTAACTATAAATTGTGGTGACTAAAACTGCACAGCAGCTGCTATGAACCTAAGACATGGGACAGGGAATATAAGATTGAAAAAGGTCAGAGAGGTCAGGAAGCTGAACCAACAATTAATTTGGAATTTCTAGAACATGGAACAACAGAGCGATAGAAGGCTGTAACTTAGGAGGTAATAAAATCCAATTAAAACAAAAACTCAGCAGCATCTAGAAAGACAACCTAAAACTCTATTACACATGGAGGAACTAGTGCATCAGTTTTCCGTAGAAACACTCTTTGGTTCTTTGGGCCTGAGCTCATGTCAGGGGGTCTGAAAGACAGTGGAAATGTCTTCTATGGTCAGACAAGTCCACGTTTCTGTTTTTGGGGGAAAAGAACATGGACAAATCAAACAAAACATTTTTGTTTTTGTGCGATTTCCTCTACTTGCAGTACATTCAGCTTAGGTTTTAGACCGTTGGCCTTGTTAAAATATGGACATTCCTCATCACAACTGTGATGGTACAATAAGAATAGAAAATAATAACATAAAAGGACCTCCTTAACACAACTATCAGAGTTTATTCTGGCTTGCCCCAAGAATCATCAGGATACCCTAAATGTGAAATGTATGTGAGCTGATACTTGGTCTGCTTTGATAAACTTGACATTGTCATAATCTGTGTCCCCTTTAACGTCTACCTAGGTCCACTCTAAGTACAGAAGGACAGGCGCCAGCTTCACCAAAGCTCAGCAGGAGTTCTCCCAAGGGGTCCTAACCAACCGATCCTTCCAGACTGCAGCAACCAGTGCTGCCACCTCAGCTGCCCAGGGAGCCTTTGGCAGGGGCCAGGGAAATTAGGCCATTTTCTACATCTTTAGTGGCTCAGGCTAGTTTCTTCTGTGACCAACATACAGGACTAGCTATCTCCCAACAGTCTTCACTGAGTTTACGGGAGGGGGTTTATTACTAAACGTTACATGGTCAGCATAGTCAAGTGTCCCCATTCCCCACTTACAAACTTTTGAAGGCACTGTGGTGTCGGAACTCTTTACCGACCTTAGTGTACAGCATGTTCAAAAATTACGCCAATTTAATCTGGAAAATGTAGGAAATTACATAATGAAGTTGAATTCAACAAGGCAAAAAACAAACAACCCATTCTAACCTAACTCCTAATGTGCATTTAACACATAAATGTGAAAGCATAAACAATGCACCACAGAAAAGGGATAGGGTTTTCTGAGAAACTACATTTCTTTAAATTCTGTCATTGTTATAGATGCTAGCCCAAAGTATTGGGAGTTTTATGTGTCAGTGTTTGTATAAAAAAGATGCAACATGGCATCAGAAACACACACTGCACATGTGGCGCACTGATTCTGGATTTATATAAAAAAGAAGACATGACATTAGAATGTTTGCCATCAATGTATGATGGATCCTCATTTTTATTACACCAACATGAAGAGTCTTACAGGGTACCTAGTCTCATTATTCCTTATTACATTTAGTAATTTGGCAGAAGCTTTATTATTATTATTATTAGATAGATGAAGTAGCCTTTTCTTTATTCGGATCTATCGCTTCTCATGTGATCAGTCTAGATGCCCTGTATAGTTAGATGCACCATGTTGCATGTTACTACTACTGCTGAACATAGTTTCTGTTTGAGTTTGGTCTCCAAGTGTTTGTGTTACTGTATAGGATAAATTGGTGATCAATGAAGGCCATGGGATGAAGGTTTATTTTTCTATTTTACTAATCAATGTAACTATTTAGATTAAGTGAATTTTTAATAACACTTAGGATATACTAAGATGTGGTTTCACAGGGATGTCACATTTTTATTCATGTTGCGTGGTTAGAAATATGTCATATTACGGAGTCTTGCAAAAATTAAAATGGAAGATGGTGCAGGTCTATGAATGTAAAGTTACTGACCTTAGTTTAGAATGTAGATGTATTAACTTAAAATGCATTAATGAGCAGAAAGAACACAATATTTATCTGTCAATTATCCATTCCTGTAACTGTAGACAACAGTCGCATGTTACTGAATAGTGACAGTTTCTATTTTCTGGCTGCATCTTTGTGTTGTTTTGCATTACTTGTCAATATGTGCTGTCCTAATCTTTTGTTACTGTAACATTGAATCACTTTGTTTAAATGTAACCTCAGGGCCTTTATGCAGATATAACCTACCAGTTTGACTATAGGGCTTTGAGCACAAGGCTTTTGCTTGTTACAGTTTAGTTTTCCTTTTTAGAGAACCTTGCTTTATGATCAGAATTGGTCCTGTACATATTGGTTACTTATTTAAAAAAATATATGTGCTGGAGGGGTATTTGTTGGAAATTGGTTCTCACTCTTAACTTTCAATAAACTGACAACTTTTCTCTTTTGAATTTGTGGATTATGTAACATGCCAGGTGAAGAATTCACATTGAACACACCAAATGTTCTACTTCTAAGATGTTAACTACAGGTAGATGAAGCCTCCTGAAGCATCAGTGCACAAAGAACAATGTGTGTCTTTGGTTGCTGATGTTGCCAGGTGTTGAGAAATTAATTAATGTATTATATCATGTTTGGATTGAAGAGTAACAATACGTGTTAGAGACTGATCAGTGTTTTTTCTTTATTTAAAATATTTTGTTCGAGTAATGACTCAACTTTTACCGGTTAACATAGCAACTTAACAAATTTACGGCTACTTTTTAAGGAGTCTGAATAATCGCAGCGATGAGAGCTCTAGAAACTCTTGTCAATCTACATGTCGACAGCACGGTCTGAATGGCTGAATCCGAGTCCACTGACAAATAATTGCATACAACAGCATACATCGTGAAATTATTATTAGTTTTTTTATAAATAGTACCTGCGCGATATAATTTTATTAACTTTTTGTCACGTTTGTTCGTCAAACCCATACTTAATGTCGTCAAATCTGGCAACTTGATAGACATCCATGCTGGCAACACTGATCCGCATTCCTGGGATGTATCCATGGCAACAGCTTCTTGTGTTGATCATCCCAAGATGGCGGACGAAGTGGTACCGTCAGCGGTGAGTGCAAAGCCAAAGATAGTTACCGTTTTATTGTGTAAATATACGCGGTTAACATGCCACTTGGAATGATACTGTAGTATTTTACTAGTACACGCAACAGCAGGTTAGAATATTACCTTCGTATAACGTTAACGTCGGTTATCTGAACGTTAGCTACCTTGCTAACTGCTTCTAAATCGGAGCTAAACTGATTAAGATACAGCTAATAGTCGAGCTCTGCTTCTAATCTCACTCCTCCAATGGCAACTTGAATCTGAGAGCTAATGGCTGTAGCTACAGAAAGGTGACAACAAGAAACGTATAGAGTTTTTTTTCGTATAGAGCATTTACGCAGATATGTATCGTTGACCAGTGTTAGCCCACGCTTTATATTGTAACTTTATTGACAATCCATCTCTGCACTAAGTGAACTTTACCACAAATCCCCGTTGTGTTATGACTGTAGCGTCTATCTTTTATAATATGAAGGAATATGGTAAATATCAATAAACTGCTCTAACGAAACATCAGAGACTGTACAAGAATCACTCCACAAGTGAGACAGATATTGTAAAGGGTGTAAAAGAAAACAGTGAGATTGCGCATGCGTAAATCTACCTACACGCAGGGTACTTTACCCACCACAGTGAGGTGAACTACTGTAGTTTCAGTCATTACATCAACCAGAGATGCACTTTTACTAAGTAAGTACTCTAAGTTACGTGAACTCAAGTACAATTTAAAGATATTAGATATTTGTAATTCAATTTTATACTTACTTTACTCCATTATATTTAAAATAGGCAAATGTCGTACTGTCCTTTTTTCTGCAGTTTGAGTACACCTAAAGTACATATACTGATAATATGCTAATAATATCCTCAGTAAGATTTTGACTGCATAACTTCTATCTTTAAAAGAGTATTTTAACATTTGTGCAACAAGTGTTGTTAGTCATTTCACCTAATGGAAACACATGAGCATTAGCTATTGCATTTTTAAGCCTTCAATCTGTGACCTTGCCCCTCCTAACAATGGGAACAACATTTAAAAAGAAAAAGTATCATACTCTTTGGTCAGTCTTTGGTCTGCATGTCTTGGTTCAGTAAATAGAATTTGCACAGACCAGAGTGTGTGGATAAGTTTTCACTTCATTAAGCATGATCTTTATTATGTCTGTTTCACACCATTCCAACACACATTTCAGTCAGTCTGAACTTTGACCGGTATTTCTGCCCAGGCTTTTACCAGGAAGAAAAACACAAAAAATCTTTTTGGGTGGGGCAAGTATGTTTTGGTGGAACTGCTTGTTGGAAATTTTGATCCATGATGTCCAGTGTCTGTTGCTATGTAGTGTAGGCATCCTGTTTGCTGTTATTTATTTATTTGTGTTGTTTGATTTATTTTAGCCTCCACTTGCTGCTGATGCGAAGAAACGCCGGGCACCTAAAGGTACACTAATTGTCCTGCAGAGGTCACCCTTACCCTTCTCTAGACCATCATTTTAAGGAATAAACTCTGCATGTTCCAGAGTAGACATTGTTTTCTTATAACTGAGGATATTTTTCATTGTTCTATTATCCAGACAGTGTTTTTTTGTTTTCTTGTATTACTGGAACAATTAAGTATTGTATATTCTTGTATATTGTATTCCAATCTTGTGATCTTTCACATAACATGCAACTCTATATTACAAATCACATTAAATCAAAGCAAAGAAGCCTACAAAAAAATGCAAATTGTCATGGAAATTGCAGTAACTGTTTAAGTGAAACGCACACAAAGCTCCACAACTATGACAAAATAGTATGATTTTTATTCTGCTAGTGACTCTAGTATGTCACTATTGGAAAAGGCCATTGCAAGTACATAAATATATACAATAGAATGCAGTATAAAAATGTAGTATAGTGAATTGAAGAATAAAAGGGGAGATGATGTTAGAACATATGCTACACATGTAGCTGGGCATAAATTATACTGACACATAGTAGCTTCAAAATATGACATGTTTTCACATCCTGGTGAAAGAAAACTGCTGAGTTAAAAATAGAAATTCAGTCAGGTGTATAAACTTCATAGCTTATTCTACAGGGAATTGGGATGTGCACCTCACACATGCGGTGTAGTTACAAAAATAATTAATGATATAACAAGTGCTTAAACTGTGAAATAATTACATTTTCACATGTTATTGCATGTATAAAGTTTATTATTCAAACTATGTGTAGGTAAGGAAATGTGGTTCAAATTAAAAAATAATAAATAATCAAAAATAATAATTAAGCGCAAGAAGGTTGTTACTCAAAAGACTCAAAATTTGAAATAATCAAATAAAAGCTCTAAACCACAGTTTAAGTGTCTCCATAACCTACCACCTTCATACTCATTATTTAATAACAGTAATACATTGTAATTAAATATAAACAATGTAAAGTTAAAATGACACGACAGAGACATTATGTTCTTTTATAATATTTTGCGGTTGCTACGTTCTTAGTGAAAAAAACAGGAGGTGGTAAAATATGGACATAATCAATAGAAACGGCTAAGATCAATTTAAACTGGGTCATTTCGCCCGTTTCCAGTACAGTGTGTTGAATTTTTATAGAATGGAGTCAATTTCAGCAGACCGACTACACTTGACATATAACACATGTGTAGCAGTCTGGTTTAGTTTGTCTTTTCAAGATATACAAATTTCTGTTAAATTCTTGCAACTGAATATATCACACTAGATAACTTGAGAAGACCAAGGGTTTTTGAAGGTCTCAACTCCAAAAATAATTTTTGTCGTATTTTTCATTACATTCTCCCCATGTGTCTTTTGATCTCAGCATGCCTCTCCTCTGCTCTTATCCCCTTTTAACAGATGGTTGAAGCACATGGAAGGCAAATCTGTCTTAGCATTAGCTAGATCGAATATAACAATAAGAAAAGTCCTCATATTTTGGATGAATTTCCTCACAGGACTATATTTAGGAGACCTCATGCTGTGCTGTTCTCCTTTGCTCCTTTCTGCCATTCTTTTGTATAGTAGTTGCAGGAATATATGTCGCACATGTATCCCATCTCCCCTCTCCAAATGTGCTGTGCTTTGTGTATGTGGACACTGGAGCACCACAGGGCCACAGCTGAAACCTAGAGACAAGAATATTATTGCTGTCTCAGCAGGAAGAAAGCGGATTAGGTTGCTACAAATAGGGCCATTACGAATCTTGACGAGGCAAACGTGTGAAGCCCATGCAGTTTTGTGCTCCAGCGATGGAGAGGATTTCTGTGAAGTAGCTGGAAGACGCTTCAGTTGTAGCAGCAGATCAACAGCACTGCTTGAAGCACTGACAGATAAAAACAAAAGGAAGCTTTGGTGTAATTCGCACTGTATTTTTACACAGTCAGTTTATTAATGATTTTCCTGAATGTCAGTAGCCTAGCACTTCATTTCACTTTGCCTTTAATCCTATTTTTAGCCTCGGAGAAAGGTAGTAGGTGCAAGATAACAGGATTACCAGCATCAAACTTGCTTGAATTGTGAAGCGAAACGTTGTACTCTGAGGAGACTTGGGCCATTGTGCTTTGGCTCTTGAGGTTACCTAACCCTTTCTAAAGCTGGCTTTGTATTGTGCTGCTCATTCCTCTAGCCTCCCTCTTTGAGTCTGTCTCTGTACCCTCTCTGTTCTGTCACGACCACCTGGCTTGTGAGAGACATTGTTGCCCTGGCAACGGGAAGAATATCTCAACCTGCTAAGACATTAAAAGAGAGACAGGAAACAGCAGTGTTTGTAACAAAAAACTTGCTTACAAGGTGACAGCATTGCTGGTGAACTGATTATAGTTTAGCCTGGGGTTTTTAGTTGAAGTGTTAACATCTGTGTTAACTGTCAGATCAAAGACTTGCTAGTGACTGCAGAGGGAGGGTGCTTTCAGGATTATTTATTCAGCTGTCAAATTAAAAAAACACTGTATGAATTAAAAATAGTCCAAATAGACATAACTCTTAGTAGTCTGTGTCATCTGCTTGGAAGCAAAATTGTGCTAATAAGCTAAGTGTTACAGAGTGCTTAGTGAATAGAGTTAAATATAGTCTATGAATTTAGGTTGACAGGTTGTTATATCTGGTTTAACTGTCAGAGATGTAATAATGACTGAGAAAGGAGGGTACTTAAAGGATTAATCATTTACTTATCAAATAAGACATACATTGAACAGTAAAGGCTAATGAGCTTAAAAGTCCCCAACATTTCTTAAATTAAGGTCTTTCTTTCTTCTAGCTCCAGAGCTTCCCATTGTCGAGAGGAGAAACTGGCTAATCCACCAGCACTATATCCGCAAAGATTATGATACCTGCAAGGTAAAGTGCCTTCATGTCTCTATTGTCTTATCACTGGTCTGTGTCTGTGTTCAGTGTTTTTCCTTCTTTCACTTTTTTTTCAAGGATAGTAGCCATTGATTTTAATATTTCTGTCGACATGTTGAAGTTACATCCACCTGTCTCCGTGTAGGTGATCATCAAAGAGCAACTACAGGAGACTAATGGAATGTGTGAATATGCCATATATGTCCAAGGTGAGCCATAGTTTCCATAGTAACCATTCTCTTGCACACATGTAACACTTAAGATGTTAATTAACAGCGACATCAAATGAAGTCTCTCTGACAGACGACACCCCAGTACTGCATTACATCATGTAGTTTGCCAAAATCTGCTCCTTGGGCCCCATGCTGTGCCTTTCATTTCAACCGTGTTGATCCTATTCCTTTCACTTTTTGCCTTTTTACTTGTTTTTATTTCTTGCCGCAGCACTAATCTTGCGTCTTGAGGGCAAGATTCAACAGTCACTGGAGCTATTTCAAAGCTGTGCCATCCTTAATCCCAGCAGTGCTGACAATCTCAAACAAGTGGCCAGATCATTGTGAGTCTACTGCCGTCAAACCATTAGACAGATAAAGACGGACACTGGACAATATACAGTGATAAGAGTCAAACTTCAGGCCAGTAATAGAACTGTGTTTAATGCTACAGGGAAAATTAATCCGTCTCTGTTTTCACTCTTGAAGGATTGTAAGTATAGCTATTCAGTGATTAAGATGGGTTAATTTCTCATATGGATTATTGTTGTTTGTTCTTTTCATAGATTTCTCTTGGGAAAACACAAAGCAGCTATTGAATTCTATCATGAAGCTGCAAGGCTCAATGAGAAAGACTGGGTAAAAAACAAACAAATGCTCTAGTTCTGAGATACAGCTATGTCTTAAAGTTTGTGTTTCGTAGACCTGGCATTTTTCACTCTACATAAGGAACATGAAGTTATCTTAATACATTCTCCCAACACATAGAATGGGCAGTGTCCAGTCATGCAACACTTAAAAAACTATTTAATAGTTCCATGGTGCTTTTGCTATAAAGCATACAAAAAGCATGTCACCAGGCAGCCTCATGATTCACTTACTAGTATGTTTTGGAAGTTTAAACAGTTTTCTAATTGTACTGTCAGAAATACTTACTTAATAAATAGAATTTGTATTCAGCAATGCTGTTACTCAGCCTTTATCCATTCCTGTTCCATTAAGTGTGCATAGTGTATAATTTGACATTTTCCCACCCCAGGAGATCAGTCATAATCTGGGGGTTTGCTATTTCTTCATCAAAGACTTCAAAAATGTGAGTATGCCAATTTTACTGACACCGCACAGAACAAATTCTACTAATTCCCCTGTGATTCCATCATTTTGATTTTCTGTTTCTATCAGGCTGAAGAGCATCTAAACATAGCTCTCCAGACAAATAAACACGATAAGACCTTCATGATGCTTGGGAAAGTCCTCTTGCTGGCTGGAGAAACTGACAAGGCCATCGAAGTGTATAAGAGGGCAGTGGAGTAAGTAAAATTCAAATGTGGATTATATTAAAAAGCACTGTAATGATGTTTAAGGAGGAATGTGTGAAATGAATATTTAAAACGTTGGAATGTCTTTAAATATTCTAGACATACATCATTCCAATATAATTATAAAATTTTAGCTTTAAGTTCATACCATGTTTTATCGAACCCAAATAATAAGGGAATGTTTCAGTAATAGCTGTTAATCATTAACAACCTCAGCGTGATACTTTCTTTCATGTTAGCATTTCGTCAAGACCCTAAAAGAGAGTGCAATAAAAAATGCTGTTTCAGAGGAGATTGGGTAGTTCCAGGGGGTCTCCCCCTGATCTGTCTAATGATTTTAAGTTTGTGGTGCTCATTTCAATAAGTACTCCTCCTTCAGTTCACACAAAGCTCACGCTTTGCTAAATTTTAACTCAGGGCCCTTTTTAGTTCCCTATAAATTCTGTTAATTTCCACTTCTATTCACATGATAAATATTTAAACATTAGGTTGTGGCATAAATAAGGAAATGACATCAGTGTCTATAATAGAACTCATTAGGGCTACCTCCTGTTGGGGGGTAAATGAATTAATCAAGTGCCCCAATACTAGCGTTGCTTTTAATGAGATATACCACTGCGCTTCTTATTTTAGTGCCGATCTGCATCTCCTCTCCCATTTTTCTGTGAGCCACATTGTCCCGCCACAGGTCATAATTAATACTTCACAATTATTCAGAATCAAAGCCTGATTGAATAATCAGCAGATTCCCTGAATATCAACTATGTTTGCACAAGAATAAGTGCACGCTATTAAATGTAATTACAGCCATAGATAAAGTGACATATTTCATTGGTCTTGTCTTATTCTCAATTCAGATTCTCTCCTGAGAATACTGAACTCCTGACTACTCTCGGCCTGCTGTTTTTACAGGTAGGGAGAGTTTCTATAACCTTTTCAGTGAAATTATGTTTAATCAAGTGGCAGGCATTACAAGTATATGTGACATTTAGGTGTCAGAAAGATTTAAAAAGAAGTAGATGTACAATTTCCTGTTTTGCATTTTTTGGTCAGCTTGGGAAATACCAGAAAGCATTTGAGCACCTTGGAAATGCCCTCACTTTTGATCCCAACAACTATAAGGTATGTGGATACTTCTAAGCTACTTGGGGAGAGTGCATAGTATTTTGTTAAAATAAAATGTCATTTTCTGTCACATGATGCAGTTCATCTTTCATCATGTGATGTTTAAATAGCTGCATCTTCCAGTAATATGTCTCTAACCTTTGTTTTTATTCCCAGGCCATCTTGGCTGCAGGCAGCATGATGCAGACCCATGGTGACTTTGATGTGGCCATGAACAAGTACCGAGTGGCAGCATGTGCTGTGCCTGAGAGCCCCCCTCTCTGGAACAACATTGGCATGTGCTTCTTTGGCAAAAAGAAATATGTAGCTGTGAGTAATGTTGTTTTGTCGAGTTGGGACTTAATGAAGGCCGTGATCATAACAAAATAATCTGCTAAATATTTGAAATATATCAGAAAATACAAATAAAATACTGCAGAAGTACTCAGGTTAATCTGTCCACCTGCTATGAACTGTGAGCCTTTAATTTTTTAGCACACACAGCTTGTACTGTAATCTTATGGGCAGGTGTGTTAATAAATATTTGTATTGCTTTTCTACACTGGTCATC
Source organism: Anabas testudineus (assembly GCF_900324465.2). Classification (NCBI taxonomy): domain Eukaryota; kingdom Metazoa; phylum Chordata; class Actinopteri; order Anabantiformes; family Anabantidae; genus Anabas; species Anabas testudineus. The sequence continues at coordinate 14,939,902 of NC_046612.1, forward strand.
CACAACATTAAAACTATCAAGTGGTTTCAATGTTGTGGCAGATCAGTTTAAATCCACCATTGTGCAGAATCTGTCCTTTCTTAGATTGTTCTTTGTATATTATTAGGATACTTGGCTTTCTCACCCTGTCAGCTGCTGACTTCTCTCTCCCTTCATCTTCCTTTTGCTCCCACAGGCCATCAGCTGCCTGAAGCGGGCTCACTACTTGTCTCCCTTTGACTGGAAAGTGTTGTACAACCTGGGTCTGGTACACCTGACCATGCAACAGTATGCTTCTGCCTTCCACTTCCTTGGTGCAGCCATCAACCTGAACCCACGGATGGGGGAACTCTACATGTTGCTGGCAGGTACTGAGTCAAATAAACAAACAAACTTAAAGACCAAAAAAAAATGAAGTGTGTCATAAAATTCTGTCAGCTGTTTAGTTTTTATGCTTGGCCGTGAAGCAGTCACTTTAGACTTTACAAAAGCTACATATCTCATAGAAGTACTCCACTCTGTCTATTCTGTCCCACACTGACTGAAAATAATGTAATGTTAAGGTCAAAGATTTTCTTATGAGTAACTCATGTATCTTTCTTAAATATATGACCACCCCTTGCATTAAAATGCCTTTTTCAACAACACCTGCATTTTGACAATTATTCAGTTACACTTTACACCTGTTTTATATTTATGATCAACAGTGGCTCTGACCAACTTAGAGGATGTTGAAAATGCCACTAGAGCATATGAACAAGCTGTGACTCTGGATGAGTGAGTCTGTCTTCTTTCTACTTCTTCTATAATTCTGAATTTGAAACTGTATCAGATCATTACCTTCATTTTGTCTTTCTTGCTCGATTCCCTACAGATCCAACCCTTTAGTTAACCTGAACTTTGCAATCTTCCTCTACAATCATGGTGACAAGAAGGGAGCTCTAGATCAGTATCAGGAGATGGAAAGGAAAGTCAATCTACTTCGAGACAGCAGTAGCAACTTTGAATTTGATCCTGAGGTAGTGAAGATGCTGCTGTTGTTATTGTCTCAGAATCAGCTGTTGAAGCCACTAATTGCTGTTAAGCCTCTCCTTTTTGTCAACAACAGCTGATGGACATGGCTCAGAAGATGGGAGCTGCCCTGCAGGTGACGGAGAGTCTGGTGTGGACTAAACCAGGCAAAGACTCCAAATCCAAACCAAACTCAGCAGCAGCCACCAAAATACCTGGTGCTCCCCTTGGAACCAACCAAGCACTGGGCCAGGCCATGTCTTCTGCAGCAAGCTATAACAAGAATATCCAGTTACCAACAGGTGCAAACTATCAGTGAAACCCCTGATGTCAATCAAAGGTGAAGGTGACATATATGCATAAAACCTGACGAATGCCGGCCAGGCCAAAGGGGTCTCTAAAGTTCTGACCACAAACTTAAAATGAGGTTAAAACCTTTTTTCTGAGACATCCAGTCTTACCCTGGCAGTGCAGATGATTTTTATGAATTTCACAGCCTCCACCTCCATTAAACCAAAGCCAGATTTTTTCATTTAAAATGGGAGTTTAAAAATAACTCTTCCCTCTTTATGTATTCATGTCTTCCTGCACCACTGTACCACAATGAACATAAGGCTGAAGTGAAATGAAAAATGAAGCTAACCTAACCAGTATATTCTTGACAACAAAAGAAACTCTGTGGTGTGAAAAAATGGCAAAAAGGTAAGCTAATAAGTTTATGGCCACTCTGAAATTATCATAATGGTTTACTCTCAAAGGTAAGTGGACAGGAGGAGTCGTTTATCTGTCAACCAACAGCAGGACAAATCCAGGTTTAGTGATAGATTAATGTTGATTAAACTAAAATACCTTTTCTCTGCAACCTGGTGGAAAAAAGGTATCAAATTTTATGATTTTGTTATTTTCAGGTGTTTCCAAAGGACCTGTCATGCTCCTGGAGCAGGAACCTGATTTGGAGAAAGCTCCCAGCCCGCCCACCGACCCTCCAGGTTCACCAGAACCTGTGGAGTCAAACAACCCTAAACCCAGAACCTCAAAGAGAAAAACTAAGGTGGAGGAATGAAATGGCTTGTTGGCTACAGACCTATTTGACTATGACTCTTTTGTCATTAGGTCTCTTTCACGTTATAAAGGGAAATTAAGCTAATTGTGGTAGCTTGATCAAGCTATTTATGGTCTACTAGCTCATCTTGGTTAGATATGAAGCTGTGAGTAATGAACTTCTGGTTTAGGTGCACATTTCATGCCCTGTACTATGATTTACTTTTCACTCAGCAGTCAAAGATCACTGTGCACTTTTGCCATACCATGTATTTCAGGAATATCTGCTGACAGTTAACCCCTTATCTCCTTTTAAACCAGAATTCTGAGATAATCAAGTCTTTCTTGTAAATCCATGTAAATGTGGCAGGTTTGGTGCATGTATCAAAACCAATTCCAGTAGATATCTCAGCTTAAGAAAGTCTCTATTTGACAAAATGGTTAAATTGGCATTTGTGCAGTTGCAAGTATTGGATGAGCAATAAAGTGAAATGATGAATTTTCCTGCAGCTAAATAAACGTGAGTGACAATCACTGCTACAATGTGAGAGACAGAAAGAGGTGTTTTTGGATAGCACATGGTATCGCTTGTTTGTATGATAGGACTCGTGTACATAGTGAAAACATGCTTTTATATGTGGATAAATGTTATGTTTATAGAGACTAATGTATTTAATATTAAATGGAAGACTTTAGATGAAAAAGCTGTTTTGGTTCTTTTGTATTGAACGAAACGTGTCTGCTGTTTTATACGGTCCTCTCTTATGTTAAGGTCATTCAGTTCAGGAGACACCACCAACAGGGGACAGTGTTGTTTAAGAGCTTTCAGAGTGTCTCCATTATCCATCACATAATCCATGAACAAAAAGAATAACTGATGAATTAATACATTTCCATCTTTCATACTAATGTTGAAACTTGAAGTACTAATGAATATTTTGTCTCTGCAGTGAACAGGGGAATAAACATATTTATATATATATATATATATATATATATGTGTGTATATTAACCCAAAAACTCTCAAATATGCAGCAACTGAAAAAATATAGTTATTAAATACATTTATTTGCTTATTTAACTGCCATGGTTTCACTCTGCCTGCATTGCAAAAATGAAAAATTCAAACCTGAACACTGTCAACATTTACCTGTTAAAACTAATAATAGAACTCCAAAATCACCTTCCTATAGCCTGTCCTGTGAACAGTGAGTGGAGAATTTGAGTTAAATCAGGGATTATTAAATCATTATTACAACTCTTTGTTTTGGAGATTCTTTTTCAAATAATGACCAGAGAAATAAAAATGTTGGACGGAAAACTGAATTGTATAATATAATGGCAAAAAGCTATGTTGACAGACTGCAACTAAAACATCAGTACGATGCTGACACTTTTTACTTCAAGTATTTTTTTGAAGCTGGTCCTTTTACTTCAGTACATTGTGAATGCGGAACGTGTCAATCATCCTGCTTACGCCTGTAGCGACTGGATGAATTTATTTCTGAGGACTGAGCTTTAGATGTATTTGTTGAACCAGGACTTCAGCTCTATTTACAAATGTCATCAGTGAGATGTGTAAATAGAGCTGCAGAGTATTTCTATTGTGGATAAGATGCCGAGTTGTCGTCGTGTTGTTGATTTTTGCAGTATTATATCACGCAGTCTTTTTTCGATCCAGTGGTGAGTGAAAATATTTGTTTTTCCTCGGGCTCAGAACAGAGTGAATGCTGCTGTGGACCAAGTGTCAGATCAACAAAGTTAGTGCTCACAGTCTGTCGTCCTCGCAGCGTGTGTTGTGCTTATCTGTCACCACAGTGCAGCAATGGCTGGAGAGTGTGTGTGTAAAAAAGTTATTGTGTTATTAAGTGATTTTGCATCATCATTTGACCCCAAAGCAGCTCGCAGCAGTAGGCATTGATCAGAATTACCTTTCTTATCTTTGCTTTGGTACATTTGTGGTGGAGGATGGATGGTGTGTGCATGTGCTGCTAATATCTCCAACACACTGTAGTTGTTTCATTATGTCCTTGTTAAACTATTCATGCCTGAATAGCCTGTGGTTGTAGCTTTTACAGTCCAGCTGATGGCCTGTAAGTTACTGCTCCTGCTGCAGTTATTTTTCAGTGCAGCTGTGGAAGAGTGCTTTTCCATTTCTCACCGTTCGCATCTCTGCATCTTGTGGAAGTTTCATTTAAAGCCCTCTGCCTCCAGGCAATGTTAAGTTGTGCTAATTTCTAATTGCTCTTCAGATTTTGCACTTTTTCTTGTGAAGACAGTATCTTTAAAATCCTCCCCCTCGTTTTGCTTCTTTGCAGTTGTGTGACTTCAGCTTTTAACTGGTACTTCACATAAAACTCCTGTAATTCTGTCTGCAGCTCTTCATGCAGTCTCCGCCCAGGCTTGTCTGGCTCTGTTAAATAGTTCCCCAGATAATCATAAGGTCTCGAGTATCAAGATCAGTGCTGGCCACTCAGCGAGGCTGAGAGTAGTCCTCCACACTCATCCTCCTTCTTTTCTTTGTCTCTGCAGTTACATCAGTGGCACATTATCTGTTTTCACTTTCCTCTGAAACAGCACAGTTGTCCTCGCCTGCCATGTCCTACTTCATAATACAGGTCCATACTAATTGTGTACAATATATACTATATAAAATATTCAATGCTTAATGTACAACAAAGCAACATACTGCCCTTTTTACTCGGAAATTATAAAAAACATGCTGTACCACTACTGGTTTAACTTACGATAGGGGCAGTTTAATGTTTTCTTGAGGTTTATCTAGACATGTTTCACCACCATACACAAGACAGCTTCTTCACAATGTTTAGTGTAAGATGTGTTAGAAAATATGAATACACTTGAGTGTTATGATATTGTGTTGTGGGACTGATTTTCTTAATTATTTTTAATTATAACTTGCATAACATTCATGGCAGTGACAGTGGTTCAGTCTTGTGTTTAACCTCCAAACCTCTAGATGGCAGTGTTGTGTGTGTCATTTATTGTTTTTTTCTCAGAATCTAGGCATATGGTTTGTTCTTTATACTATGACAATTGTCTAAAACTACATTTAAGGAAATTGTGATACACCACTCTGCGTAAAGTGTAACAATAGATCACAATATTTTAAATCGAACCCCCTGTATCATACTATGTATTGTATCACCAGATTCTTGCCAATACACTGCTTTAAGTGTAAATACTGCCTAATCAAAACCTGCCAGCATCCCATGTTCATCTGTCGTCTGATACTGAGATGTGTGTGATATTTGTTGTTACCAGCCACAGGTCACAAGACGAACAGTTTGAAGTATGCTGGGAAGAAGAAGAAGAGGCAGTAAAAGCAGTGTGAAGAGAAAGTCAACAGTGCTTTTGCCAAAATCTTTCTACCTCACCAAAGTGAGCATTCCTGACATTTTTAAGCTCACCCTTAAGTGATACTATCCATCTTTTAAACTGGATGTAAGATGATTTATTGGTTTCTCAATAGCAGTACTCAGCCTTTCATTTCATTTACGGGATTCATGTTGTGAAAGCTGATATGATGTGCAGAAATGACCTGGATCCTCATTTCTAAAAGTTGGATACTCTAATGAGTCTGTAACATATCTTAATATCATTTTTCACTCTGTGCATGAGTTTGATTCATGAGATTATCTGAATGGAGCTGAGTCTGCCCATTTAGAAAACGTGTTTTGCACCTGTCTAATTTAAACTGTCGTGAGAATTGATATAAATCTCACATTTCTTACAGAATCAATTTACCAACTCCAGTGCAGCATCAGTGGTATCTTAATGCAAAAGTGTAGAAATGGAGAAATCTATCGTGAGCTCATCAATTTTCTTTAAACATTCTCAGAAATAATACCAGCAGAATTACAATTTTAGGCCACTTTGAAAACATGAAAATATTTATGCAGCCTGCATGCAGCTCACCGTGGGGTTTCACATGTGGTTTTCAAGCCTAGAGAATCCTCAGCACAGCAGGGATATAATGGAACATGTCAGATATAAACCAGGGTAGAACTGATAGATGTCAAGCTGATGTTTTGCAGTGAACAGTTTCGACTTTATTTCCTGCTCACATTTTAATATCAAATATGATCCTGACTCCTTCCTCCAAAAGGAGCCTTTAAACAACTTCAGTTCTCATAGGCTGGAAAGGCAATTTTCCTTGAAACGCATGACGCAAGGGATGTGATTTCTAGCACTTTCCCTGCATCATGTGACTCGCTTATTAATCAAAAAGAACAGTTGTTGTTGTCGGATGTCGTTAAGTGTTTTTGTAGTTTCTCTAAATGAAGTCAACTTTGATTTGTGGAGGCCAAAATGACAAACAACAAATATGACAACATCAGTGCAAAGACCGAGAGTCAAATAGATCTCTGCCACATGGAAGGATGGAAAAACTCTCTGTTTTTTTTTTGTTTGTGGTGCTCCATTGTTGTCAAAAAAACAAAAACAAAAACACATCCGTGTGCTCGCCTGTGCTCTGGCTGACATAATCTTTCATTACCATGAACACATTGGCACTGTGGTTGATTTTCAGGCAAATCCTGCTGTTGTAAATATTCACTGACACTAATGGGCATGAATCCTCTCAGTCTCAGTGGCTGTCAATCTGGTCGTATATATATATATATATATATACATATATATAAGGCAAATGTAGTCTTATCATTACTGAAAAGGGGAAACAGCCAATCATAGGTTTACTTGTTTTATCAGCATGTGCCATAGGTTAGCATTTTATGTATCGGATAATTGTGTATAGAACATTAGTACATGCTAAAATACGATTAATCCATGAAAACCTACAGATTAGAGGAGGAGAGGACCAGTCAATCCATCGACAGAGAGTGTAGCGGTAAGCAGAGAAGAGACGTCCATGTGTCTACTTATTATTATTTGTAGATACTTTCCTCAAGGCTGAGGCGTCCTTGAGCTGGGACTTAACCTCAAATCGACAGAGTGACCTGACCAGAGGCTGAAAAGATTTTGCTTATGAGAAATTAATAAAGTGCAGCGATTCAAACACATCACATGGCACGAAAGAGTGAAGGACAGTTTGACTTGAGCTGCACTCAACATTTCCATAACAATAATAAGAATGAGTGAAATGACGATGTCAGACATGAAAGGAGTCACTTGCCGTCATATTCATGGGAAAAATATCGTCTATCTTTCAACATACAGTATCTGGGCTCGTTCCTTAGGCTTTCTGTCCCTCACCTGTGCTGTTTTGGTTCATATTTTGTTGCTCTCATCGGTTGAGTCAATTGAGAGGTGTTTCACAGGAGAGAACGCTGTGATACATTAACTGCAGGCTGTTTTTCAAGCACCAAAGTGACTATCTGATGAATACAGTTTATTGTAGCATTGTGTGGCAACACATTCAGAACTATCACAGAACTATAAGTTCCAGAAATCCAACTTTTCAGTATCTCTGAAGCTGTTTTATTAATTCATGGCTTCTCTCTGTAACCTTCAGTGCCGATTCACAGTAACTAGAGTTTGTGTCAGGCTGGAGAGTTCAAAGTAGCGGGGCACATCAATCTGTTTGATCAAGGAGGACATACAGAGGGTTGCAATCAAAACCTATTGGCATGGCACAGGAGACCAAGACTTGATTTGTTCAGCTCTGCAAATATGTGATCAATCGATGATTAAACCCACTCATTCACGAATATTTGTTTTTCCAGACACGATTCTGGTGAAAAACATTTGTTCCTATATTAACTGGTTGTTCTTACTTCCAGGAACACGTGTTTATGGTGCTGGCTGAACTGCTTGCCCTCCTCTGCATGGATGCATCATGTCTGTGGACAGGGACAAACGCCATTAGAAACCCCCCCCAGCTGAGTGCTGCTCTCAGCAGTATCTGGCAGGCTGTAAACAGCTGGGATTATTTTGAGCCAACAAGTGAAATAAGACCTCAGTGCTGCAACTTTAGAAACAATATATTATTAACTGACATGCTGTGTAGCAGACATGGCAGAATATTTCTTTCTCTGTGAAATACTGTGTTAGTGTTGTACTTCACCCTGTGTGAGCAGAGCCTGGAGATCTGACCTGATTTTACTGTTACAACAGCTTCAAAGAAAAGGATCAGCCCAAATTGTAAATAGGTCTGATGCTGAATGTATCGCCATTTAATTAAAAGAGTGTAGACAGGGTGCTTTTATTCTATAGTCTTTTAGTAAGAAGGCGGACAGGAGACCTGGGAGAGGAGAGGGGGGGTTTGACATGCAGCAAAGGTCCCTAAACGCACTCAAACCAGGGACGCTGCAGCTACATTGCACTGTAGCTTGAAAACTAAAGACTTGCTTTTCCATGCTCAGTGTCACATTTAGGAACAGTCAGTATACTGGTGCTTAATGTTTAGTATGTTTATAAGGAATTAGAGAAATTAGACAAGTATTCAGAGCCACTGACCGAGTGTAAAGTTATTAACATTGGTCTAATGTGTCCACAGTACAAGGAAAAGGCAGGGTAAGCGTTAGGAGGTCTTGCCTACTGGAGGTGTCCCACGTGGAGGACAGCGATGTTACCACTACACGATCCAGCCACAGTGGTTTTCTCAGTCCTCAGTGTTTTATTAAGGTTGATTGTGTCCCTGAACTCATTTATTAGGCCACAGGAAGTGGATGCTAAACTTTCTGAGATTTAAAAATCACGTTGTTACTTTCTCTCCAACGTTTGCCCTTTTAAAATCCCACTGTGGCCTAAAATTGTAATGCTGCTGCTTCAACACAAACCGGTATTTGAGATTAGGAAGTGGGAAGCAATGGATGGATTAGCATATACAGACAGAATATAACAGAGAGACGGCGACAAGCCTCGTGCACACTGTGCCTTTGAGGTGCTGTTTCATGTAATTAATCTATCCAGCTTCATGCCATATTTCACAGAGACATTAATAAAGCCTAATTATGTGATGTTGTTAAATGTAGTTTAGGTCGAGAAACTCTGCATATAATGTGTTTTCGTGAGGAACTGGAGGAGTAAGGCTTTGCATTTCAATAAAACCGCTTGATTAGGGAGTGTGGTTGTTGCTGTTGTTGTTTTTCAGCAGATACTGTTTACTCTGTGCTCTGCCTCCCAAAATTCCTCCCTCCGCCCTTCTTGTGGAGACAACTCAAAGACCCCCTGCTGGCAGCTGAGCAGAGCAGCTTTATCTGGGTTCTTCGCTCTCCCGTCTTTCCACAAGCCTCTTCTCATTGTGTCACCCCATTGTGTCAGCCAGAAGCTGCAAGTCACAGTGTGCGTCTCAGGGATGAGAGAGCCATTCATTAGAGCATCACCAGCAGCTCTCTCAACAAAGGTTCACTGTTTCATCTCCCATCGCTCCATATGCATGTAAATTAATACAAATAAAGAGCTGAATGTCGCTGACAACAGTTGCTGTGCAGAGCAACAAAACACGTTTTTAAAGTTAAGTCTTAAAAGGGATTTGTTGAAAAAAGGTGTGTACTGTGCGAACATGCACAGCTAAGACACAACATATTCCACATACCTGTATGAAATACGTACAGTAGAAGTAGAAGTTCAAGCTGGTGAATCACACGGACTTGTGTTTTCAAAGTCATCGTATTTTGAAACTTCCAGATTAGTGGCTGTTTAGATCTTTGTTTCTAACAGCTGCCCTGAAGGGATGTGGGTCCCCTCTTGGGTGTTTTAGATGTTGTATGGAAGTCTGTCTTTGATGAGAGTTTAGGCCTAACTAAGATTACACTGTTATAACAAATGCTGCTCAGTCCAGGGAACCTGATCACAAGTGTAAATGGAGATACGTTTGAAGCCAAATGAAAACCAGACCTTATCTGAAACCTCGTGAACTTCTAATTAGGCTTTAGGCAAAACTTTACTGATGTCAGACCTTGTTGTAAAGAGAACAATTAATACTTAATGACAGAAATCAGAAGACAAAAGGTGCAGTAACTTCTGTTGCTCCCATGAAAAAAAAGATTAGCTTCCAAACTACCAACCACAGCTTAAAACAACTTGGAGTGAGTTTTTATTGCATGTCTCTAGATTCTTCAAAACACACTGCTGTATTTCTAATACTTTATCAGGAATTGTCAGAGAGTCCCTTAAAGTTATTATTTTCCTACATTATAATATACTCTAATGTGGTTTTCCACTTGAATAAATGAACCAGACTCCTGTAGCAAAGGCAGACATTTAGGCATCATTAAATTATGAGCTCCGGAGGAAACACAACCATTTGAAATATGTTTATTGCCTAAAAAACGAACTCCTTCCTCTAATAAGCAAGTTCCAAAATAAAACACTGCCCTCTTACTGAATGAACCTACTTTGCTGAGTCATAAAAAAGGGAGCTGTACATATATCACCAGGTTAACCATCCCTCCCTTCACCTCCATCCCATTTCTGTCCGTATATTGCCCCAGTTTTTTATGAAATGTGATGCGAGTCCACTCATTTCTTCCACTTCACTGTTTTATCAGCTCTTTCCCCAAAAGCTTAAGAGAATTAATTTTACACATGCAAGTAAAATAGTGTCATTGCGGTAATCTGGTGAGAAGGACTATTTATTTCATTTCCTTTCTGGCAGTATTGATCTGTGGAGCTATCTGAGCCCTGTGGTGAGATTATATTCCATTCAGAGTCCACACAGGCAGGTAGGCTGGACTCCTGCAGCGTAAAACATGTCAGCTGTCCTGTCATTCAATAAGCTCCACTCTTCCTCTATGAGCACATTTAAAATAGATTTCAAACACAATACTTCCTGACATGGATGTTTTACTGGTGTATTTGATAACTGGGTTAAAGATTTCTAAAAACAGATCTCTTGTTTTCTCACCATGATACAGCGATCCAAACCACAGTGAAGTGTTGGGTGATTCACCGGGTTTGAAAAAGACATGGGAGGTTTTTTTTTTATTTGTGGACCAGGACAGTGACTGTGAAGTCACATTACGAAGTTATCGTTATTCCAAGGGACTTCTAGAAGGTTAAGAGTGACAAGGCGGGGAAATTATAGTGTTGGAATAACTAACAAGACTTAGCCCACGGCTATTCTACCTGCTCCGTGAGGTGGTACATTTGGACAGCTCAAAGCAGAGTTTTAAATCAAATTTATTTGTAGCATTTATAGCATTTAGCATTTAATATAACATTTGTAGAATCAAATATTAGAGTAAAAAGTATTAGCAGATGTTTGGCCCTGAACCAAAGACAAAGTGAACGTTTGAAATGATAATATAGATCAACAAGGTCATTAGGATACTCACATTATATCACATTTCATGGATATACTTTTAATATTCTTGGAAATATTTGGCCCCCACTAACAGGCTCGCGTTGCCATCCCTAAAGCCATGCACTAGCCTTGTTAAAGATTACATTTCCCATTTCTATAAAATGTTATTCATGGGCCTGACAGTGGAAAACTTCGCTGTAAAAGAAAGGTGAGACGTACATCTAGATATAAGGTGTGGGAACACCTGTGTGCAGCTTGCCTCAAAGGTATCTGGTAGAATTTGACTGAAAGTTGAAAATAGTGTCAACACTTGATGAGGCCTGAGACTGATCAGGGATCACTCCCATAGTTTGTGGGATTACCCAGCACCACAGGGCTTTGGCTGGAAATAAAAGACCAGGTAAATGTAATTGATATCCCACTGCAGTACTTTATCCTGTGGGGAATACCAAGAAATGACAGGGTCCAAAAATATATCCCATGCACAGTGTTAATGGATGCCTAGAAGGTCTAAATGATAACGACTGTATAAATTGGATGGAAGCACTATCTCCAAACTTAAAGTGGCCTGAAACAAGTGAACTGCAGTTTATTAGTTTGAAATTACTTGTAAAGTCTGTTCCCAGGGTGTCCAGAACTACTGAAAACTGTTGAGTCTGAGTGCCTTTATTGTCACTGTTCAATGAAAACTATTACTCAAAATCAGACAAATGATTTATCTGAAATGTTTAATATTCTAATTCAAAACATAAGTCAAAAGTTAACTAAATCAACAAAACACTGAAATCCAGAAAATAGTAAGCTGTAGTTTTCTGGACTATTTCCTGACAGTTAATCATAGAACTTTACACTTCACATAACACACGATATATATTATTTATTGAGCTTTAGAGTGGTAGACGTGTTTTCACCTATGGAGACGGGCAGAGACGCAGTTTCCCTCTGATACCAGTTTTCAAGGAAACCCTATCTGGCTCAGGCGTCATATTGAACTGACACATGTCAGAGTGGTATTGAGATTCTCATCTGACTCTTAAAAGCCCATTGGACTAATAAAGCTGTGATACTGGAGCTTTTACTGTTGATACAGTAGTAGTCTGTAGTCTGTGCAAACATTTTTAGACCCTAAAGTGAACAGAAATAATGCTATGTATTGTGTATTTTATCAAGTAATCATAAATACACAAAACAACAACAGACAAACTAAATGAAACCAATGTCTTTGTATCCATTCGTTGAATTTAAATCTTTAAAACAACATCAATTCTCCTTGGCATACAGATTTTCAAGCTTGGTAGGAATGTTGTTCCAAGCAGGAGCAGAAATCCTGCAGTAACATCCACTGTAAGTTAAAGTTAAAGTTAAAGTTAAAGTTAAAGTTAACTAAAGTTGAAGCAGTGGATCAAAGTAATTCTTCAAGGACTGACCACTTGTCATCTCAGCAATGTGAATCATGATGAAAGACAAAATGTCCTTGGCAGAAAACCGTCTGTGAGACTCGAACTTAGTGTGAAAATAAAAATCAAAGGCTCAAGCATGGATTTTAAAGCCACAACTTAGAAATGAAGACACTGTATTAATCAAAAACCTGGGAGTGGCCGATGTTAAAATGACCTGTAGCAACAGTTGTGTTGCGGCTCGACACGGCAGGAGGTGACATCTCAAAGAGCAAATCAGCATTTGGTTTGGAGAAGGGCAGATAGCACATCAAAACAGCTTTCTGTCACTTATAGATTACATAGATAATTTTATACCTGGGGACATCAAAGTCGGGAAATTCACCAAAAGAAGCGGGGCTGCATTTAAAATGTTTTTTGAACACACGAGATAGGCTTCCTACATGGCGACGGGTCTTGGGAAGGCTGATAAATAGAGCTTGAAATCAGAGGCTCAGTTGGATGTGTTCATCGCGCCTCAGCCTCATTTCAGTGAAGAGGGGAGACTCGGTGGAAAAAGAGGACGTTAAATCATACAGACAGAAACCTTTAAAACAGCAACATGCAAAGCATCAGGGTTTTTTTTTCCTGTTGATATCCAATCACATTATATTAAAGTTTTACAAGCAGTGAAACAACTGAGTCAGTAGCTGGTCTGCAGCAGTGCTGCGACTCTTTATTCCACCATGTGCTATGGGCTTAATGCATATGATCAGGGGTTCTGTTGCGTAAGTCTGATATGCAGTGTCCTACTTATAATCCAGTGAGATGTACACTTCTCTACATGCTCTAACAGCCTCCGCTCCTCTGGCTTCATGCTTTCAACAAGATTTTGGAACCTGGCTTCGCTGATTTAGTCCCATTGAACCACATTAGTGACATCGAGCTCCGGTGTTGGCTGGTTTACAGTAAGCATTTTACTTCATCCCAGATGTGTTGCATGCGGTCGAGGTCGGAGTTCAGTCAAATTCTTCCACACCAACTCTGAAATCCATTAACCATTTGTGGACCTGGTCTTGCCAAACTGTTTGTCTAAAACATAACTAATGTCTTAAACCTTCCCTTATAGCAATTACCACAGTAAATAAGATCCCAATATGTTCACATACACTTACGTAGGCAGAGAAAATTATTAGAAATGGTAAAAATAACTGAATTAGTGAGTGATTTTTGGCATAACAAATGCGTTTTAGACAACACTGAGTCCTTAAAATTAAATAACGAAACACATAATTTGTGGTGAATAAATATGTGTTTTCTGATATTTAACCGGTGTGTGCCTTTCAAAATGATTACATATCACTGTGTATTTGGGGATTAAGTAACACGAAGGTTTGATTAAATTGCTCCTGTCTGGGGCAGTTTGAGAAAGAGGCACTGGGGAAGTTTGACTCTGCATGAAGTGAATTCTGATAACTTCCTCCGTGTTTTTGTAATTTTTTTATTCATGAATACAGCAAGTGATGAGGTATAGAGAGCGCAACAGTCAAAGAGTTGAACAGCCCCAGGCCAAGGGCGAGGGACGGTGAATAATTGAAAAAGTTCTGCCAGGCTGTGCCATGCTGCTTCCACCGCTGAGATCAATCGCCGGCTGACGTTGTGTACAGGTGACACGGCACCGTGGCTCCCTTCTGGGATGCAGATTGTGACAGGCGTATTAACTTTCTGGATGGGAGTTACATGGGTTATAGGGACAGGTTCACATTTTTTCCAAGTCTTTCCTAAAGCTGGATTCACCCGCCTGTGTGTACGTTCCAACTTTACCTAGTGAGTTATGTTTTTAATTTTTTTAAAAATCCCTTGTTAATACTGTTCTTTTGGAAACGGTGGAGAACAAAGATCCACTTTGTTTGTGCGCTTAAGTTCAGCTGGAGACAATATTAAAGTTAGTAGTGCTGGAAGGAAAATGACCAAATAAATTCTTTATACCAGCTCTGTTGTTCTTCAGGAAATAGTCACATTCTGTTGGACAATTTATCTTTCTGCTCAGTTTCTATTCACCAATAGAAAACTGCCAATACAACTTTAAATTCTATTAAAAACTCCCATTAGTACTGTGAAGATGTTCCCGCTGTTACTACACCAGCTGGTGAACTAAAGACCTGGTCTTCCCTCAAGGTTCATTATAGTTTTTGGATTTGTGGCTGACATCATTCATTACTACAAACTTGTATACTCAGTTTGATTCAGCTGATGCCGATACCGCGGTGTCTTGCTTTGCACTTCCTGTACATGCTGAACTGCAGACCGTATGCGGAAGAATGCCAGAGAGACGGCTTGGGAGAGTCTGAGTTCGCCAGATTTATTCACGTACCAGAGTCAGTCATTAGACTTGGGGCTTGTTAGGCTGTTAGCTTGTGGATTCTGTTCCTGCTTCCTGCAGAGTTGGAGGATGCTGCAGTGTGATGGTGACAACGTTCAGTTCTGTTAGTGTTAATAATAGTTTTACATGTTGATTTAAATATTCTTATCATAGACATTTTATTACCACTGTTCATGACTGGGCAGAAGGCTGTTGTATTAAAACTTGAAAAAACGTGAACCCGTTCTGTTTGCATACACCTCTACTATAGAGAATAAATAACCCTGGCAAACACAAAGTAGGTTATTAGTGTTTGCATGTGCACGCAGACATGCGAATATGTCTGCGTGCACATGCACACATAGAAAACATCAGTTTGTCATGCCATTCAAATGGCTCATAAATCAGCCTTGACCTGGGTTTAATTGCACCCTGAGCAGCCGTTTCATTGTTTTAAATGCCTCTCCACCATGGCATGGCAGAACAATAACTTCTTGCTGGGAGGTTTTTAAGACAACCCAGTAACAAATGCCGCTGGTGGTGCTGGAATTGCTTTCTTGAGACAAGCTGAACAACCAAGCATCGCATTATGCTTCTTCACGGAATCGATCCCTCAGAAAGGATGTTACTTGAATTAGGCCTCTTGCTCAGAGACTGTTTCTAAGCACTAAAATGGTCCAATGTTTATTCATCGTCCTGGGCTTTTTATCCGGGGGATAAGAATCAATGGATGAAAGAGAATGGGTCCATTTGAAAGTATAGCCTTAATTTTTTTAAATTTACTTATCCAGTCAAGCAAGTAAAAAATCCTTTAAAGTATTATTTCATTCCCACACCTCATTTACTCCTTATTAGACATAAGTAAATATTGGCTCACAAACGTCCGGCTCTAAACATACATTACCAAAATGACAGTGGACCAGGACAAAAATGTTTTTCATTTCATTTTCAGCATCTTAAAAGATTCAGTACAACTGGACTTTTGAACTTGTCTGTTTCTCCTTTTCCACTCTCAAGCTGCCTTCACATGAATTATACATGTATATTATACA
Organism: Anabas testudineus; assembly: GCF_900324465.2. NCBI lineage: Eukaryota > Metazoa > Chordata > Actinopteri > Anabantiformes > Anabantidae > Anabas > Anabas testudineus. The sequence goes on from NC_046612.1 coordinate 14,955,952, forward strand.
TTAAGTGAATGATGAAGGAAATAAAAAAACAAAACAAAACAAAACAAAAAAAGATTTTCGATGTTGCACCTGAGGTTACATGTGTTAAGGCAAATACATAAAGAAGGAGTAGAAGGAGTTTAAAGGTGCTATAATGCTATTTGTTTTTATCAACAATGGATTAAATGACTATGATTAATGTGAATAGTGTCACTAGCAGTGATGAACCCAAAGAGAACTGTTTCCTTCAGCTTTATAAATCATTACATCTTGTTTCAGCTCAATATTACTACCATAGCTTCAAAAACCGGGTTTAGTTTTTCATGGTAGGATACCTGCATAGGACCAAACAGCAGACAGTCAATACTAGCACATAACTGGAAACAACTACAGCCACAAACTAGTTTCTGTACTCAGCTATGACACATTACTATTTTACAGGACGACAGTGTGCTCTGTACGTCTGACACATCAGCCACATTATCTGCTCCTGCAGCAGCCAAAGCATGAATAAAGTTCATTATGATTATGTTCAGGTTGGGATTAGAGAAATGTGATGTGGTGATGAACAGGGACTTGAACCATGAGACAATATGTGTTAAAAGTACTTAATCAACATTTAAACTACAATTCTTCGTCTACTTTGTGTGCCCACTATCCAGCTCAACCACCTCTATAGAAACTCTCGTGTCACAGAGTTCCCTCCATGCTAAACATGATTGTGACGGATATTTTCCCTAAAATGCAAATCAATGGTGCTGTATATGTAATAGAATACAATACTATTCAAAAGGCATTAGTGTGTTATTGTCATTGTTATTGTTATTGTTATACTGTCAGCCAGTGTTAAAAATGTTTGTGCTTTTCTTTGCAGCGGCGACCTAAAAAAGGCTTAAAAATCACCAGTGTCCATCACAGTCGCAGATTTTCTTCACTGACATTTCAGAACAGGCAAGTGTGAGCAGCCAAAAATGAACTCAGTACTGAGGTCACATATTTAAGTGGAAGTGCTGCAGCAACTTTCCAAAGCCAGACCCCCTGGTGTGTATTTTCTCTCTGCCAGCCTCCAGCAGCTAGCAGAGATGAGCTGTCTGAAGAGAGGAAAATGCAGCGCTTCTCGTCTCATCTCCTCCTAATCCAGCAGCCCCACACCAGCCCTCCACTGCCACTAGCACCTCCCCACCCAGCTCAGTGACACTTAGAAGTGGACAGCCCTTTCAATATATTCCACATCCCATTTCACCTCCGACTAATTGGAAACCTGAAGTCTCTCTGTGTTTCTCTGTCATGCTTTTTTTTTTTTTTTGCATTTCCTTTGTCTTTTTTTTCATCCCCTCTGTATTTGCCCCCCCTTTTTAGTGTCATCTCAAAATGAGAGACAGACAGTAAACTAACCCCTCAGTTGTCTGTGTGGCAGAGGAATGAGACCATAACCTGTGAAGCCAGGCGCTCCCCTTATATTGGTTCATGTTTCATACATCATTATCACGAAGCCAGCCTCGCTCTGCCTTTTAAATCCATGGGCCTACAAGCACACAGACACACAAACACTTTACCTCCATCTGCATTTTTCTTTTCCCTTTGTCTTACTCACACACACAGAGAGTGGACGATGAACAATGTGCCATAAGGGTTTTAGTCTGGGGACTGGTGGTAGTGCACTTAGACTAACAGCAATTACTTGATGTGCAGAAGAAACCATGTGGAGAGTCCTGAGTCAAAATGCAGCACACCCGTCGGGCTTGTAATGAACTGGTGCTTTCCCAGCTCCCATACTGCACATCACATCACTGTCTGAAACCATTTGTCAGTCATGGCCAGTGAAGAGCTGAGCTTAGCTTGTATGTAATTCAAAAAAATGGTAACACTTCATAATATAGTAAACCAAAACATTAAGTCCTGAGGAAGGACCAGTTAATCATTTTGTGAATGGGTAATTTCTGAATGACTCAGATTCATCACTATACAGTCTACAGTAGTAGGTAATGAGATCAACCCTCCCGTAAACCCTCGTGCTTCTGTTTTTTCACGTGTGTTAGTATCCTACATTACATTGCAGGTCACCTCTAAATCACAGTCACCCTTGTGACAGCCTGTTTTGGTTCTGCAGGAAGTTTTGCGGATTCATTTTCTCTTCATGACATCCCATTTTAGGATTACCTGAGGGTATTGTGTTGCCACGGACAAGTAACCTCTTTTACTAATCTGTCACCAGACTTTAATAGATTTCTATTTGGGATATAAGCATCTGGTGAAGCTGTCAGTCAAAATGTTGTCCTTGACCTTAGGGTAATAAAACCCAATATTCTCCTGTCCAATGAATGGAAGAATTACAGCTGAAGCTTAGACGAAGCTCAGTGATGGGATATTTTAAATGCTGTTCAAAGAAATGAAGGAACGCCTGTGTTATAACTGAGTTGTTTTAATATATTTTAATAGATAATTAGAATAATTAAATGTTTAACAAGAAACATTGTTATGGATTTTGTGCACGTTCCGTTTTGTAATGCCTTTATCACAAATAGCATAATACTGAGACTGCTCCCATCCCTCATTTAATATGGTTAAACATGCACCTACATTAAACAACATTAAAACCAATGTGTCCCCCAACACTTCACCAGCTCAGCTTGTCATACTGTGACTGATAACTCAACAGAGCGGTGACAATAAAAACCATTTCACTCCATCATAACTAAGCTGAAATGTTTTATTTTTTAATGGGATTTTAACCCACAAGAAAAATATCCATGTCATCATTACAGGCGTGCAATTTTCAACATAGAAACAGTTTGATGCTTAGGTTGTTCTTACCATCTTCACATTATGCATTATCTAACTGTATGCATCCAATAGTTTATTCAGATATTTCAATCTGGACCAAAGTGACGGACTGGCAGACCACAGAGCTGTCGGCTGCCTGAAAACATTGAGCTTCCATTTACTGAGGCCCTTTTTGACAGTCAAATAATGTTTCAATTAGATAATAAACATAATACCACATTTCAGTGACAGGCAAAGAAAATTAATAAGCCATCATGAAAGTCAAGGACATCAAGAGGAGTCAAATATAACACCTTACCTTTAATTTCATTTCTCCCTGCGAGTGATTTTAATTCACACTCTGAAACTAGCTTTCGATTTGAGAAATATAATTTAAATTTCACCTCGGCACAATGCTCGGCATGAGGGTTGGGTTGATGCTGGCTGAAGCAAGTCTGCGAAGCGTGATAATTCATTGCTAAATGGACACATGGCCAAACCTACATGTGTCCACAATCCTTCGGTACCCGCGGGGTATTAGTGCTGAACCAAGTGGGAGGTGCTGTGGGATGCTGGATAGAGAGGTGGTGACACTTGGCTGCGGTAAGCAGGGATAGACCGGCTGCTACACAGACATATACATAAATATACAGCACACACACACACACACACACACACACACACACACACACTTAGGCCAGGCTTTTAGGAGGTTGGTGCTACAATGGGAGAAGACAGATGGGAGAGGACATGACCGGTATCTACAGGGACAGCTGTGGACGTCTCCCCTCCTCACCGCCTCACACCTGTTACAGCTCATGTCCACTACAGCACACACAGGATCTTGGGTGAACCCCAGCAGGTTGCCTCATGCTCTGAGAATTAACAAACACAGCCCGACACACACACACACACACACACACACACACACACACACACACACACACACACACACACGCACACACACACACTTAATATAAAACTAAAACTAACGATATAACTCTTCAGCGGATGGGACATCCAATGATTGCTCAGTTTCACTGTACATTATTGTAGAACTCAACACATTTCTTGCGTGCCTTTTATTTGGCACTGAGTGAATAATCATATCTGGAACATCATTGAGACATTAATCAAAAACACAGAATAGCTAGAAATCCCATGATTTGAGAAATTCAGTTCACTGATTATGCTGCTCATCCACAAAGCTTTTATCTCTGTGAGAATTCACCATTGAATAATTCAATTTTTAATGTTCTACTATTTCTCTTTTAACAGTTTATAACTGAGCAGTGTTACATACGTTTTAGTGCTTTTGGATTAATTTATGAAAGGAGAAATGGGAATTACATTACATTACATTTAGTCTTATTATGGATTCCCTTTTTTGATTAGTTTCGTGTTCAACACAGAAGTTTCATCAGATGATGAATATAAGACGAACCTCAAAACGATACAGAATAGTTTATATTAATTCTTTTGATAACAGAGCAGACATCAAGATTCTTGTCATCATTATATTCAGAATACATATACGTTATTCTTTACCTCCATATGTCATATACTCTTCATTTATTCTACAGTGGCTGTAGATTTGGTTGTTTGGATCAGGCTAACTCTTTCCCCCTGTTTCCACTCTCTATGCTAAGCTAAGCTAACAGGCCATTTACAACACTGACCTAAGAGTGATGACAAACATTTCATCCAGGTTTCAGCAATTAAAGCTAGAACGTCTATTTTCCGAATTGAGAATCCGTAATGATTTTTGAAAGACGGCCTAATAAACACATTCTCACTCTTTGTAGTATTGCTGTGGCATTGATTATTTCCTCTCTCTCATTTGTTGTGTCCCTCTCTATCAGACCTCTCTTTCTTCCCCTCCTCACTGCCTTTGTTCTCCTTTCCCCTCTCATACACCTGCAGCCTGTTTGCGCCCTCAGCCCCTGTAAATCAGCCTCTCCGACCCGTTCTCTGCTAGATTGTTGATTGAGCCACATCGTGACCCTTCAGCCTTCTTGTTTTGCCTGCCTGTATATCCACCTCCACTTGATTGTTTGGATCTCATCCTTGCGTACCACTAATACATCTGTCTCTGATAAGAACGCACTAGTTTATTCTACATGCTGTTGTTGCCTTTGCCCTTATCTGCCTGCCTTGTCTGCCAGCTTGAAAGACAATTTAGTACTAAGTTCCTGTACCAAGTTGCTGCCCTCCTCTTTGTGAAAGTTAACTATTGGCCTCTCTCATGGGGACCAGCAGTGGCTCAGGACATTAGGCTGGTTGTCCACTAGCTGCAGGTTTGGCAGTTCAATCTATGGCTCCTCTGGTCCACATGTGAGAGTGTCCTTGGGCAAGACATTGAACTCCCAGCTTCTCCTGTGGTGTGTACAACTTTTAAGGGTAAAGGTGTCAAATGTGCCAAATGACTAAATGTGAATATTGTGTCTCGGCCCCGTGAAGAAACTGTGTTAAATCACTTTCCTGTGTTGAATGTGAGGAGGATACTTAACTCTGTGACTCCTGTTTACCCGTGTTCCCTGCTTCATGGTTCTGTTTCCTAGTCAGGGTGAACAGTGGCTACTGATCTGTATTAAAATGTATGATTATTTTAACATTCTTTATTTTTTAAACACATACACAAATACATAAGCTGTGCTCAAGTCAACCAGTTCCATGAATCTGACTAAACCATGTGTAAACGACGTCTAACTTGACCAAAAAAGGGGAGGAATTTCTCGAATGGCCAGACTAGCAGGAGACACCACGGTGTTCCCGGCTCTTAAATATTTCTGTGAGAATATCAGCTTGGCCTGTATTGATGGAAGAGAAGCAGTGTGCCATTAAAAGCTGCCTTTCATTAAAGTGGAGACTGGTGTAAACATTAGTCAGGAAGCTAAACTAAAAGGTAGAGGGCAACGTGAGGTCGGGTCAGAAAGGAGAGAGGGGTCAAGTGTGTGAAAGGCTTCTGGCTTCCAAAGTGTTTGGTTCCATCTCACATACATTTAGTGCATTTCCTGTGTTAGGGAAACCTAAAGAGATTTAAGGATCTCACTAGGCCATCAGACACAATACTATAGTAATTCTATAAATACTAGGAAGATGAAAATCTGATGGACTTTCTAAAGCTCCCGTCTCTTTGCTTGTGTCTTATTAGGTAGAGCTACTAACTATCTTCCACAGTACATGACTTCAGGCTCCAGCCCCAAACTGTTTGGACTTGTTTGCTGTAATGACATCAGTAGTTCTAGCTATGTTTCCATTACCTTACGTTGTGCTGCAGTGGAAGTTATATTTTTGACACAGCTGTCCTGGGTGAAACCCAACCACAGGTAAGTCCAGCAGAGTCCATAGAGAGATGTAAATTGTGGAGAAGTTCGAGAAATTCTTTTCATAAAACATAAGGCCCATGGCAACGAATTTGAAATTTGATCCTGGGCCTATAAAATATTTACAGCCTTTGTGAATAAAAGTAGATTGGATTATGAGGAAGAGAGTTTCTCCATTTATACATAAAAGAAAAGACTCTGTATTCAGATTCTATGAAATATTAGGAGAACACGTCGTTTTCAAGTACAGTGAAAAGGAGAGTAGCAGGTAAGGCCAATTATGAACTGTCCCTCTGAGCTGTAAGCAAAGACACGGAGCAGAAGAGGATATCTGAGCTCACAGGCTTTTTTCACATAAATCATTTTGACACGTTTCAGTAGGAAAAGCACAGACGTAAATGATAAAATATGTGATGTCTGGTGTAGTGAACACTCCTGCTTCCACGCTCTGCAGGACCTGGTTGGTTTGGTTTCTTCTCTCCTCCTTTTCAGGAAGTTGGAGCAGAGTGGTCCTCGGTAAAGAAGGGTTCACCTGAGCTGGGAAGCTGCTAAACCTGCTTTTCCATTTAGCTGCTTTGGGTTCACACACAGTTCAATATCAATCAAAGTGGTTAAAATTGTTAAAATGCTTTTTCTGTGCTTTTCTTATGGCAAATTCAGAATTGTGCTTATTGAGGTGTGTGTGTGTTACTCATAATTCTCTCTCTTGTTCTTATTAACCAATCATTCAACATTATCTCCCCATTAATCTGCCATTGTTATTTGTTATTATTCCCTTAATTATGACAGAACTGGAAAACCTCATGTGACAGGAGGCCATTATGTGCCACTGATGATGTATGAAGAGAGATTGGGTTCATCAAGGGAAGTGGATAGGACCACAAAACAGTTTCAAGTGGGAGATGTGAGGATGTTTGATTTAATGTCATCGATCTTACTGCTAGAACAGCTGGTCAGCTGTTTAGATGTATTACTTAGCTTTTTAAAAATTTAAATATGTATATATTCACAGCAGCTTTTCAAATGTTATGTTTTCAGGAGGACTTATTTTGGTTTGGGGTTTAGACTTTCAGAATAGCTGGAGATGTGGGAACATACTGCGAGGCAGATGTAGTATTTCTTTTCTGTTTTGCATTCATGTGATCATCACAAGCTCTGACTTAGCTTTACTTTGAGATAATAGTTTGTTGCCTCAACAAATGAATAGTAAAATATAAAATAATCATAGTGTTGTCTATAGTTGGTAAGCACAATATCTGACCTTTTTGAAATAATAACACTGATCACTACATTGTAAAGTAGCTGTTGAGCACAACAGTTACAAGGTAGGAGAGAAGTTCAGGATCTTTTTGGTCATGAAATACTTTAAAAAGCTGCTGTGTCAAGATTATGAAATAATCAGTAGAACAAAGAATAAAAATAATTACACTCATGGCCACTCCAGTTTTGGCCTCTTGGGAAGAGGGAAGAACAGTATTACAGAGTAGAAATGCAAATTTGTCATTTCAATTGAGCTAAAATACATATTTTTTTATGCAAATGCAAGAAGAAAAAGGTGTTGGTCTGGTTGCATATTATGTCCTCAGAAAATCATAGATTCATGTAGAAATTCTATCTGATGTCTTTCTCTATATAAGTTTCTATATATATATATATATATATACATATATATATATATATATATGTTTGTATGTAGCTTTAATAAGGGACACTGTTTCCTATGCCACAGTGTCAAACTGATTCCCCTGCAGACCCTAGTTAGTTGAAGCTCCTCCAGTTAATGTTGCCAGCTGCCCTGAGGCAAGTTTAACCTGAGAGGAGAGATGCACCTGCACAACATTAAGCTGGGATTGTAGCGCTCAGGCTCACTAAATCTCTGTCCTCTCAACAGGTATTAAACCCCAAGCAGTGAAGAGCCACACTGGGGGCTGCACACATCTCCTCCTTCCTGCTGATGAGCCTTTGCTTCACTGTCCTCTCTGGCAGTGCTGTCAGTAGTCATGCACCGAAAACTGGCAGCATAGTTAGTCAGCCTGCAAATGATTGCCAGGCCAGTCAGTGTGGTTTATAGGGTTTGCAGCGCTGCACGTCTTTCAACATTTCTGTTTTTTCAGCATATGTTAACTGAACATGTTTTTAAATCTGCTTCTACCTCACTTCTAAACTTGACTGTGTTTGTATGAATGGAACATTATATTTAGGTGACCAAGCTAAATCAACCCACAGGAGAATAATGCACACCCTGCATGCTGAATGGTTTTGATTATGAAACAATCTGTTACTCACATTGCGTGGTTCATGGCAAAACCCTGCAAACATCCTGCCGTATATCAAACAACCCTCTGAATCTGCTTGGCCAGTCACAGATGTCTAAATCGCTCTTTCATCCTGTTTATCTGGAAATGTAGCTGTGATTTACTGTGGTGGCTAAATTCTAGGCACACATGTTTATATCTAGACGCTGTAATTGATTATTTTGATAAGCATTTCTTGTCATTAAGGTAGATTAAAAATATACCAATGTTGTGTTGCACCCCACTGAAATACATTTATCTTATCAAATTTAAATACATTGTGTCTTAGCACTAACTTTTTTCCCAAAAATATTTGACTGAATCTTGCAGAAAACATTACACTGCACATTGTAGCATCACACATCTATTTTCTATATTGCTTATGCCATTGCCGTTTTGCGTCTTCTGTGCACCTTTCATCAGTATAGAAACAGTGTTTAGCCATCAGGATGCTGGTTAGTAGATAGTGATTGATGGTGTGTGTTGGTCATGATGAAAGGAGGTCACAGCCACAAGGGTCACATTCTTCTCCCTCTGTCTGTGGCTGTTTGTCTCTAATCACCTTTTCTCTCATGAATACACATACACACACACACACACACACACACACATACATTAATCTATTATTCCGTTTTTGACAGTTTCTGATAAATCAACAAGACAAGAAAACATTGCATGTTTATTATTGCAGAGCCGGTCATACAAAGTTGAAAAGTGGCTTTGTTTATTTTCTATAAATCTCTACAAGCATATCTTTTCCCACATATCTGAACACACAAAACCTCACAATGGTGAAAAAGAAAAAGCTAAGCTGTCCATTCCCATGTGCTCCACATTTTTATTAACTACCACAGCCCTCACTGCAGATCATTACAGACCATATAGTGGAGTGAAAAGGTTTGGAAAGGCAGCCAGTAACACTACCTCCCATACTGCAGCTTTCCTGAGGGGCATTTCCCTTGCCATGGTAAAGGCTTTGTAATCTGAGCCCAGCAGGTACGTTGATGGAACTGACGTGTATATGTGTGTGTGTGTGTGTGTGTGTGTCTACAGCATAGCAACATTGGCAAAAAGGAATGGGAGGTCAAAGCAAATACAGAAGGAGGCGGAACTGGGAGCACACATAGATTTTACAAATCCTGGTGCATAGGTAGACTTTCATAATGCTGAGATGTTAAGCTGCTGAAAATATGCTCACACACAGCAACATCTGGCACGTGAAAACCCCAAAACACAAAACAATTCTTACCTCACGGACTAAAGTTAGAAAAGATAAAGATAAAGCGGTAAGACTTTTCTTCAAACATTCCCATATGCTATTTGTCAACAGAAAACAAACACAGTATAGTGTAGATGTGAGCAGACATGAGCAGATTTGTTCACTTTTATGTGTGTAAAAATACTCTATAATGCATTTGTTACTGCTGTGTAAACAGACAATTAATTATGTACAACACAGAACAGAATAAAGTGTTTTGTTAATTATTCATTAGAGCTGCCTAACATCATATGTCAATATTCTGAGAAACAGGATGATGACATTTGATAGAGAATATTATTTGTTATTGTGCAGACCAAGACCAAAACATTATTAGAGATGTGAAGCAATTTCTAATCTGACACAATCAGCAGGTGATAGTAGCAATAGCAGCAAGAAGATGTACAGCTGAAGTAGTTATCTGATGAACGATGACAGATCTGATAGAGTCACAGAGGGGTGTTGATACAGCATAGAGCTCACTGCTGTTAATTCAAGAGATCCAAATGCTTGATGTCTTAGATTAGTGCTTAGTAAGAAGACTATAAAAAAAGGATTCAAAACTAAGAAGACTATATTCTATCAGGACTGTCTGCCCGTCTACCATCAAGCTCAAATAGAAAAACAATATGCTTGCAAACAGCAGTGGGGAGTCCCTCCAGGCTCGATTCTTGGACCTCAACCTTTCTGTCACTCTAGTAAGCTCAAAATGTGGACAATATTTTGGAGACTTTCCTGTGCTGCATTTAGGCTCATTAATCATTTTCTGCCTATCACACAGAAGCCTCCTCTGGTGCCAGCGAGCAAGGCGTTGGAAACGTATCTGCAGCTTGCACAGCTCCACAGGTTGCTGTCATTATAGCAGCAGGGCGGCATGAGGGCAGAACAAGCAAAGATAGAGGGAGGGGGATCCAAAAAAAGAAGCTGCCAGAAATTAGGGGATGTGAAGCTGTTCACATGAATGATGGATGGAGTTATAATGTGCTCCTAATGATCAACTTTTATGAGCCAGTTGAAGTTTTGAGCTGTCAAACTGCTTGAATAGGATGAACAAAATCAGAAAAGTACCATTAAGAACAGAGCAGATCCTCACTTTATCCTTGACTTGAGAAAGCAAGAGAAAATCACATTTAAATTTGCTTTACTGTGAAACACTTTTATCAGTTTAAAGCAGACGTTGATGCTGCTTATAGAAACTGTACTTCTGATGTGGATGTGTCCATCGTATCATTGATTAAACGCCAGGTAATCCATCTGACACGGAGATAATTGGATCAGTGCAGCACCTGCTTTAGGCTGATTCCCATGAATAAAATCGCTGTGTTAATCCATATAGGAGGAGGCAGTCCTTCAGGCACAACAAGGACAGGGTGCACTGCAGCCAGCAGAAAGGCTGCCATGGTAGAGTTTGAACGCCTGAGATACTGAGAGGCTGTCTGAGCTCGAGCAGCTTTCTCTTCAGCCGTATTTGTGTTTTTTGAGAAATGTGGATTTGGAGAAGGCAGGGTTTGTGTGGTTTTATTCAGTCATAGTTGGTAATTCAAGACAGATTAGGTGAGCAGTCTTCAAGGTCATAGCAAAGGGAGAAATACAAATAGGCTCTGGGTAAGAAAGTCAAGATACGGAGATACTGTGGTGACGCTTGAAATATAAAAGCTTTCCCATTCCTCATGGTGTTGCCTTCAGGATTTTGAGCAACATAATGAAAATTTCACACTGCTTTAACGACTTGTTCAAGACATAAAGTAACGTTAAGGGACAGTGGTTAAGTGTTTGTTTTACCGCTTTAAAAAGCTAAAATAAACACCAGCTTTCATTAGAGCACAGCAATTACTTCCAACTTTGTCATTCATAGGACCTGGAGTCAGATCTCTCAGGTTACTCTGCTACTGTCAAATGTCATGTTTTACAACTGCTGGGTTTTATTATGGGCCCTGTGGCTTCTATACAATGGGCCTCACTGTGGAATGCACCATAACACTCTATGTATGTGTGCGCTCACATACAACCATAGTGACACATTGTGTAATGGAGACAGTTATATCAGGGGCATTGCTCTGTGGCAGCACGGACATGCCACTCTGAGTATATGTTGTTATTGGAAAAAGCAGAGAGCCGAGCAGGGTCATGGCTGCTGAGTAGCACCTCATCAGTCAGCCCAACAGCCCAGAGTAGGGACTGTTTAAATTTGGCTCTGTGTTTTGTCTTGGGTTACGTCCAGATGGTGTGGATGGGAAGTTGAGAGATGGATCCTAGCTTGGTTGAGAGTTTGGCCAGTTGCTGCTTCAATTTTGAAACAGCCTGTTCTTTAGCATCCTTTATGTTTCTCCTTTAACAACAAGTCAAAGAAAGAAATCCCTCTGCTGAAAGTCATAAATCCACTGGATTGTTAAAGTTCACCGAGCACGGTCAGAGAAATGTGCTCTGGCTTATTTAATCAAATCTGTGTTGTACTATGTTTCTCCAGATGGCCTTCAGGACCACATGAGAAGTGGTTTCACCTGTAAGGCACTCACACATTGGCTCCACACTGTAGGTACGAGTCATAGAGACAAGCAGACATGTTGCCAGTCATGAGTTTAATCACTGAACATTCCCTGAGTGCTTCCATATGCCTCCTGTGTTGACTCCACCTTTTTTCTTTTTGGTGCTCACAAATGATGTGCTCATCTGTGTAATTGACCACACATGCCATTTAAATCAGTAAAGTCTAAATATGTGATACTTACTATCCATCAATGTCACATATTAAAGCATGCAGTTCACAGAAGTTAAATACATAAGGATCTCCTGCCCTCTACTATTGCTTTGTGTTAATCTTTGTTTTAACTTTAAGGAAAGTTTTATTGAATTTGATGAAAGGTTATAATTTCAGACTGTAACTTTAATATGTGGGCGTAGCCCCCTCAATAATGGAATAATGTCAGAAATTGTTGAATATATGTGTTTTTCATTATTGTATTGAGTTTTGTCTGTCTCTAAATGATCAATAATATTAAATTAATAATGCAGATAATGCAGATAATCATCTACCAGGTCTGTGTTGAATTGTCAGTACATTGTGATCAGTAACAGAACAGTTACTGAGATGAGTCTTCAGTGTTCAGTTGTTGTGTTTTTTTATTTAGTTTTATTTTTTCTGAGCAGCATAGCAAGTCTTTATATAATTTAATGCGTATCTTGGCTATGTGTTATTGTTCTCAGTCATTTTCTTTTCACTTTTTTCGTGTACTTACTCTGTATACTGTTGTTGTATTTGTGTTGTATGCCCCTTTCATGTTTTCACTGAATTAATAAAGGTGAGGGGCTGGGATTACCTTCAGCTCTGCCTAATTAGAAGGCTCATCTCTCTCGTGGTGATGGTAGGTCAGCGGATAAAGAGCTGCACAGAGGGACAGACTGAGCTGTTCACCTATGAGACACAATGGAGAGCTGTGCAGAGAGATAAAAGGTCCCAAGGAGCCTTAAGGATGCATCAGGTGGAACGTGACTTGGGGAAACCAGATGACAGCGATGGGGATTTTGATGATGATAATAGTGTGGATGATAATTAGAGGCAATAGTGTCACTCAGAAGAGGAGATAGGAGAGTCTTGTGCTAAATGAGAGAGGAGAGACAGAATAACAAGACAGGGGGAAAAAAAAGGATTCAAAGACCTTGTCCACCTTAAGCACAACGACAGGGAACTGGGGACAGCAGAACCCAGAGGAAAGCATTTGAAAAGAAACCACATGAGACTGGGAGCCTGGAGGCAAGAGAAACCAGATGATAGTGAAAGGGAAACATGGGGTCAGGAAGAGAACTGAAACAGACTGAATAAGAGCTGATGGTTGCGAAAAAGGAGCCAGCTGAGGAGAGTAGTGCGACAGGCCTGGAAGTGAGTGTGTTCATTTTCGCCATGATACTAGAGTGTGGTTTATATTGAGCAATGTTTTGTCTGTGTTTAAATTTTGAGTGTCTTGTTGATGGCCACTATTGTCCTTCAGTGCAGTGCACAAATAAAAAGAAGTAGCTCGACAGGAAAACAGCTGCAAAACATTCAAACAAATTGTAGATGGTAGATGGTAAGACAGCTCAAGGATAATATGGGAAAGCAAACACAAAAACAGAGTATTAAATCTTTGGAAAACTCTTCTCTCGCATTCTCCTTATGAGATCGCATTAGCAGAAGCATCCCAAGATGCACTTTGATTAATGTCCATCAGTGCACCTATTGCCTTCATCGTAAATTCTATATAGATGAAATTATTATACAATAACTTCAACAACTGCTGACAGTTTTCATTATATTACATACTGCAGGAGGAAACTGGGGCACAGTATGTAAATGTCCCCTGACAATGACTCTGATGGTTCAACCCTGGATTTCAGCACATTTCTTTTTACTAAAATACATTTTAAACTGTCAAAAACCAAGAATTAAGCTGCCTTCTTCACACACCGTCTGCACAGCTTCACAAAGTGAGCTGCAGTACCGCCATGTAATATGATTCATAAACTCTGGCCCTTAATCATTAACTCACCTGCAGACCACCATCATATGAAAATTCTGGTAGCACACTAGCTGTACAGCCAGATAGGGACAGTGCACACCCTCCCTTCACACAATGACAAGCTTTTTAACTGGTCTCATGGAGTCCCATTCATCATCATGGCTGTCTTTAGTGGAGAGGAGCACATTTCCCCTTCCACTTCTGTCTGGAAGACAAACAACTCCACTGGCTCTGCTCCGGCTCGCTCCCATTTTATCTCTCCCTGTGCTCTCTGCATGTCTGTGCTGGTGGAAGACGCTGCTGATGGTTTTAAAACTTCAAGCTGTTGGATTTTATCTTGAAGCACATGTATTGTTGCTGTGGTATTAATGCTGATGACCAGTATGATGTTCTTGCACAGATTAAAGAAGCGTCGGCATGCTTCTATTTTTAAAAGTAACCCTTTTAATCCACTGAAGTGAACTGAATTCTTTGAAATAATGTAAATCACGTCAACTTCACTCCACCCATATCATCATCACACCACATATTTCATGCTAATGAAGACAGCACACAAACATGCAAAAAGCTTTTTCCAGTAATCCATATGTTAAGTATTTCACGACGATGTGATCTGGCCACACTAGAAGAAAACATTCAGTGGAAAGCAAATGTCGACAAACCAGTGTTGTTTAGTAGAAATGACTCCTATTGTTGTGGCTGCATCAGAATGGATGTGTTCAAGGTTAAACCACTTATTGCATGTTTACACTTAGCTCAGAAAAATCTCTATCCTTCTTTCGCACTGATTTTCTACACACACACATACACACACACACACACACACACACACACACACACACACACACACACACACACAGCATATACAGTGTAGATGTACATTATATTGAAAACACACATCTATATAACAAACCATAAATACAGCATCGTAAATGTGAAAAGCAGCTGTAGATGATTTTTAGATAAGATGCTCATAATTAAAGCATGATACAGAGAAGTGTGCAGTGCAGTGGGACGCTCTTATTTCTTTCAACTAAGATATTTAACTAAGATCTCACCCATTGCCTCATGCCCTTCATGACCAGATGTAGAGATCCACATTTTTTCTCTGACTCTGCTGTACTCTGTACTCTACTAGTACTTTTAGAGTCTAATTGCTGCTTGAAATCATCAGGGACTATTAGTGGATCTAAAATCACAGCTGGTCACCTAACACCAATATTCATTTTGCTTTTGTAGCTCTAACCTCTCCTTCTCCTTCTTCTTCTTCTTCTCCTTCTTCTCCTTCTTCTTCTTCTGGCATATGAATACGATAGTTACTACTACTATTATATTCAGAGGTGGTTAGTAAAGAAATACATTTACAAATACTGTACTGTACTAAAGTACAGTTTTGAGGTACTTACTTACTGGAGTATTTCCTTATATTTATGGTATGAACAGCATCAAATACAATATTGTTTATTGCTCTGAATGTAAAATTTATACCATGTGCTGTGTTTTCTTAATTAGAAAATTAGAAGGGTATTGCCATAGTACTAGTACTACTATTAGTATGAGTATTTTTCAGGGAAAGTACCTGCACTTTTACTTGAGTATTGAGTTTGTGTCCTTTATATACCTCTAATCATGTTTCTACGCACAACAGAATAAAAATATTATTATTGGATTTTTAACTGTGTCGATTATCATGATGATATTAAATAAATAACTAAATCATTATGGAAACAAAACCAGTGGTGCAGAGATGATGAGACAACAGGGGGCACCATTCCACTGTCATGCACTGGACTTTGACAGTACACTTAATTACCATATGATTGGATTGGACGTTATGAATCCCTCTTAAATAAACCAGTTTGCAGTCATACTTAAAAAATGATTGAGGTCGGCACAGGCGACAGATTTGTGATCACTAAATGGCTCAGGCTCTTGATGGATGTCTGCCGTGATGTCAGGACACTCGCTCTGAGCTTGACCTTTTTTCTTCTTCTCAATACTCACTGTGAATCATCATTCTGAAGCATGCTGGTGAGTGCTGAGCCGACAGCGATGATGACTTATGATTGATGAACGAGAATCATAACAGGATGCTTGTCTGTGTCATTTAACATCTTGAACTGCAAAGTGCTTGATGACGCTGCGTTCAGTTAGGGAATCATTAATTATGATGATTGAGCACTTTTTAATCCACAAAAACATAGTTGTATTCTGCATGATGAGGTTTATAGTCTGGATGCATGTTTTCATACAGACCTGTCTGCATGTGAGAGATTTTCACAGAGAGATTTGTTCCAGGGATCACTGCTGGTTTGTGTATTCCAGTCTGTTGTGTGATTGTTTCTTAGACAATTGTCTCCTGTATTACGACAGACACACACCGCTGCCTCTCTGAGGGCCCAGGCCTTCTCCCCCACACCCTCCCCATCGCACCTGGCATAGCTGTCAGAGGCATGGCTCTGTGCCTTGGCATGCAACATGCCATCTCCCTGGCACATCCTCTCGTTGTGGAACTGAGGGATGGGACTGTGCCAACTGGAGCTCCTCCGATCATTGTGGTTGTCCAGTCTTTGGATGCCCTGAGGGGGGGCTTTTCCACCTGTTCAATGGGAATATGAAGTGCCCCTCCAGTGGCCTCCATATGTCACCCAGAGTCCCACCATCCATCCATTCACTGCACGGTGACAGGTGAGTCTTCATTAGCAACATTTTAGACAAAGTCTAATGAAAATGTTGGTTATTGTGACTTTAAAGAAAACACATGGGTACAGTAACAGCTATTGTGTAGCCATTTGTTACATGAACATAATAATTTGGCAGCAAATCAGGTGAGACAATTGTTCAGTTTTTCAGTTTGACCCTGCAATTCACAGCTTTGCATACATTAAAACTATAGGAAAAGTAACACATGTAATTACTGTTGATCTACACACGTTCATCTGTGTTGTCCTGACATTTTATGTCGTTAAGGTTAAAATCTAAAGAAACTACTTTGCTGAATATTTTTAAAAGGACGCTCAGTCTGAACCAACACTTTGTATCTGACATATTAAATAGAAGCTGTTTACTGGCACGCTTTTGCTCAGTTTTGTCACTTCAACGCTCTGTTAGCTCTGTCGTGTTATTTGAAAGCTCAAATAGCTAAATGCTTATTATTATTTGACATTTTTTGTGGCTGAGAATCTCTAATAATTAGCATAAAGCCTATATCACTTTGTTTTCTAGCAGTGTTTTCAACTGTGATTAGGTTCTTCAGGATTTTAAAGCATTTATATGTCTTTTTATCTATACATACAAGATTAAAAAAACATGTAAACAGTTGTGGCACAACAATGTAGCTACAATTATAATAAACAAAACAAACAAAAATAAACTTTGTGAGGCCTCAGGCAAGAAGAAACTTCCAATTTACATTTTAATTGTCAAAAACTATAGAATCCTGTGCAACTGTATTTGTTGATGTGTAAAGTTTAATTGAATTTCGGTGATAGAAACTAGTGTACTCAAAGAGTGCGGGACCTTACCCAACAAATAAATAAAATATTACATTAAATATTAACTACCACTATTATCTTAGGAAAAATTAAGTTTACAAAATATTAATCACAATGTGATTGAAATGGTTTTTGAAGTCTTGGCAGTGACCAGTGTGTCTAATCACAGTAATTAAATCTTACATCAAGTCTTATATATATTGGATATTTAAATTACATTTAAAAACAAATTGAAATGCAGGGTCTCTGTTGTCACTTTCCCTCCATCCTTCTGAGCTTTCATGATACCGCATGGCAGTGGTTGTCAGTCCTTTAACACTGCTGACAGATTCAAGACCATCATCCATTTTGGAACAGCAGACGCCCACATTTTAAAAGATCAGACCGGGTTGCTGAAATATTCTCTTTGTGCCTCACATCAGCGTCTGAACTGAACTGCTATCTTCTCTGTCAGGGTGACTTGTGTTTATGATGCTCACTTAAAGTCACTTCAATAATTAAACATTTCCAGAGCATGAATTAACAAAACCAATCTTAAAAATACATATGCTTTTGATAACATCTCCCCGTAAGTTGGTGGAATGATTTTTTGAGATCAAAAGAAGAGGCTTTTGTTCTTTTCACACTAATACGCAACAGAAGGAATTTTAATGTTCCCCAATAGAGAAAAATAAATTTCCACGTTTTCCAAGAAGTGATGCGGTATCCAGCCTTTGTGTGTCTTGTGTTTCTGAATGGTTTAATTGGCAGTAGCATCTCCAAGTGTCACATATGTAATGTCACCAGTGAAAGAGAGGTTACCGTAACAAATTCCCCAGTGTAGTGACAGCATCAAAGGAAAGTTTCTGTAAGACACTGTGTGCTCAGAGAACAGTGCGGGTTGAGTCTGTCATCGCAGGCACGTAATTACTTCCAACTCATGCCACTGTGAAAAAAAGAGGGTAGTGCAGCTCAGCGGTGAAAGAAGTATTCAGATCTTTTTGCTTGACACACAGTGAAGAAAGTAATTATTATACAATTACTGGCATTTGTTGGGAAATGAATCAGTTTGGTGGCAGCTTATATATACATCATCTGTCCTATACAATTTCATAATAACTGAGTAATAACTGCTGAATAATTAATAATCATGTAACAGAATTGAAACCTCCAGAACAGCTAATAAATGAACTGTTTCCAGTGTCTGGAGTGAACTCAGAGCTACTAGATTAGGGTGTGTACTGCTCCTTGCCGAATGTGTCTTGGCCCTCTGACTCCAAAGAGTATTACAAAACACATCATGGACAGGTTACCAGTCTATCACAGGGCTTACACAGACAGACAACCATTCACATTTACACCTACAGGCAGTTTGACGGTCTCTAATTATTCTAGCCTTCGTGTCTTTGAACTGTGGGAGGAATTTGGAGCACCTGCAGGAAACCTGTGCAGATTTCAGGGGAAAACATGTCATCTTTGTATGTTTGGCTGGAGCTAGTTTCACTTTATATCCTCTTGGCCAATTATATTTAGAATAATTCATGTTGTGTTCCTAAAGTAGAAAATGTAGTGTTGTAGATGTATTAAATGTATGTTAATATACTTTCCATCACAGTTTCAGCTTTTACTGCTTAGACGTTATTGTTGTTTTTGGAGAGAATTAAAGATAATCACACGTATGGTTAATTCCTGTCTCAAACCATTCACAAAGAAAGGCTGTCAGCCAAGAATCCAGAGGAACATCACAGTGCCATTCCTGACTACAACAACTCCTCTGGAGAAATCACCTGTTCCTTGTAACATGACAGACGATCATTTAATCTCCATTGATCCAGGTAAAGTCAACCTACCTACTTTTCATGTCTGCTCCTGTACTTCTTAGCTCATTCATACCAAGGAACTGTGTAACGCCTGGTTCGGTGTTGTTCACTAATCCAAAGGATTTGATTTGATTTAGCAGAAAAAAAACTAATCTTCATGTTCTGTTAGTTTCTAGACTCACATTTTCTCCCACAATATGGCAGAAACCAAAGATTTCATAAATCAACATTAATATTGTGTACCAGCCTTTTACACAGTAGATTTTGAGGATTCGTGTCATCATGTGATTTCTTGTTTTATTCCTGTGACTTCCAATTGTACCAGTGAATTTTCTCTTAACATAACTTCAAGTGTGAATATATTTCTGCTATATTTCACCTTCAAAGCCAGCAACTGCTCAATCTCCTGGGAACGTTTGTCACACTACACTGCGCAAACGCCTCGATTTATACAGCAGCTGGTGCACTAAATGTGCTGTAATTGCACAGTCACACATGAATTGGGGTGTGTTCATAGTATCACACCAAATCTATTCATTTGCAGTCCATGTTAATGATGCTTGCTTTAGCACCACACTACCTCCTATTTCCCTCAGAGCCATTCTGCATGGTGTTTAAGGGTATTGATATTATGCCTGTTGACTGCCAGCATATAAGTCTATTAATCCCTGGGTTCACTGGTCGCTCATTGGAGGAAATGCTTTTGTGTTATGATCTGATTGGGCATCGGAAGTGATCTCTGCAGTAATGACCCGTGCTGGGAGGTGTTGCAGGAGCAGATTTGGAGGCGCTATCCTGTTAACAAGGAGCCTGCTGAGACAAGCTGCAAGCAACACTGCTCAGAGATGTGTGATTTCAAGCAAGGCCTACCCATTGCCAGACGGTGATCTGCGTATCATATCCTTTCTTATTGTCATTTAATATGGCAGTCAAGGAAAACTACCTGAGAAAATATAAGAGGCACCAAAAGTAAGTGTTAAAAATGTTGATGTTGACTCAGTAGATAGATCTGTGCCTTTGTTGCAGACTTATCTTTCGAATTGCTTACACTGGTCAAAACAGTCAAAGTGTGAAAATGAGAGAAGACAGAATAATTTGGGCTTTATTTATTTTTTATTTTTTATTTCTCTATTTACAAATGATTTAACCCTTTTTATACTGATAATGACCAATTATATAACTGCAACCAGGTTGAAGTATCTCAACAGCTGTTGGATGGATTGCTATAAACCTTTGCTCAACTGCAATACCACTGCATTTGTAGCACCAATACAAATGACATATTATCCAATACTGGTCAAATATCACCAAAACAAGGTACATTTCCATCAGCCTTAGCTGGTGAAAGTTAATGAATGTGAGCATGCAAAACTAAGATGGTGGCAACAAAATGCCTGCTAATGTTCAGCATATTATCATGTTCGGTGTGAGCATATTAGCCTGTTAATGTAAATGTTAGTCTCACAAAGCTGCAGGTGTGAATTTAAAGTGAATTATTAAAATTATTAAAAATCTGCAGTAACGGCACCCTTTAAAGCAGCAGCAGCTGTTGCGGTGTACGTTCTTATATATGTCTATGCTGATGCATTTAATATCCATTTCACCACATACTAATATGCAAACATGAACATGTCCTCATCACTTTTAATATGACAGGCATGTCATGCTGTCAGTCACGTCCTGCAGGTCTTACCAGCAGCCTTGAAATAAAGAGGCTGTAGGACAGCGTGCAGACCAAGTCAAGGCACCAGTGTAACATTTCGTGAGATATTTGACTGTAATTGTTTCCTCAGGAGAACAAAGGAAGAACGATCCATCATCGCTGAAAACAACACTGGCTACCCCTGTGCTCTGTAGGCTACATGCAGAGTAATTCTCTGGGGGAATGTATTCCAGACGTAATGAGAAAGAAACATTGGGGTAAACAAATCGACTTTTTTTTGTAGCCAGGCCTAATTACAGGGCAGGAATAAATAACTATTGGAGAGGAGACATGCACGCTAGTGTAATGCATTGTAATGGGCCATGGGGAGCTAATGTATCATTTCTCTAGCTGACATGTTGCTGTGGCATGTTTAGTTCACTGTGAGATTCTCCAGTCACACAGATGTTTTGCTGCTCCGGCATGCTAAGACGCTTTAGATTTTACATTTGGACGGAGGGTTTCCTCACAGCGAATTAACGTATGTGCAATTACTCAAACCAAAAGGACAATAAAGGTAATCACATATTTAACTTATTATTATTAGTCTTGATGCGTTTAAATGACAGTAGGATGGGGAGGATCCTCTTAACTTTAGGGAAAATGTTCCTCAGAGGTGGGGATCACACAGAGATGCCACGCTACAGATGTATCTGCAGCAAAAATACCGTAACAGAGCTAAACGGCTGCGAGCGCCCCGAGGCT
This sequence comes from Anabas testudineus, assembly GCF_900324465.2. Lineage (NCBI taxonomy): Eukaryota > Metazoa > Chordata > Actinopteri > Anabantiformes > Anabantidae > Anabas > Anabas testudineus. The sequence goes on from NC_046612.1 coordinate 14,977,765, forward strand.
GTCTGGCCAAATGTCACATTGATGAGCTCTGGAACCGTTGAAAACATTTTCACTTTTATGCATTTTTGGAAAAAAGCCAAGAAAACATGTCATAAGAGATGGGTACATCCCCGGCACGTCGTATCATCACTGGTTTTTCAGGTCCAGTGTATTTTTGGAGTTTCTTTTTTTAGCACATGCACCTAACCTCAAACCACCTCTTCTACTTCTGCTGTTTCCAAAAATGCCTTTCAGTATCCAGTGTGGGGCCCCGCACTTGCTTCCTTCACTCAGGGTTCAACATGTGCGAACATAATGTTGCAGCCATGTGATAATTATTCACAATCATTTTCAACTTTCTTTGTGATCTTCACAGGTGGCAGGTAGAAACACAGTTACACCATCTCGTGCCTTCACAATAATTTATAATGAGCATGTTTCATAGAGTATTTAAGTTGCAACAATAAGGAAACAAACAAAAATACACTTAACACACCTATACCTACTTTACTACTCTGCTTTAAAGGCAGCTTTAAGTCTGAACACTGATAATAACTCCAATAAAATAATTAATATTAATCTACTCCTAAAAAAATTCTATCATGGTTCCACTGTATTAGACATAGGTGCCATCATGTCATAAGCTTGAATGTTTCCTCAGAAAAGCTTTGATCCAAATCTTGTGGCCTTCTTTGCAGTGTGGAGATGGTTGTGGTCATGTGACTTCACTTCTTGGGTCACACGATACGGTATGTTCACAAAAAATCTTTCTAAGATTCAGTCGCAAAATAAAAACACAACCTTTGTTTGTTAATGTTTAATTTTTTGTTCAGAGGGAGAAAGCAAATGTACCTAATCATATTGGGTAAACTTGATATTTATTATGCCCTGTGATGAACTGGGGACATGTCCAGGGTGTATCCGGTGTACTTACCCAATGACAGCTGGGTTAGGCTCCAGCACTCCTGTGATCCTAACAAGCAGTTAGATTAATGGATGGATGGATATTTATCTCTCATCCCATTCATCTGCTTCAGGAGGTACTTTTTATTACATTTAATGTGGATGCATTTTACTGTATTATTTATTTTGTGCCACATTTTTTGGTTAATATTTTTATTTATTGATTTTATTTTTCTGCATTTTTATATCCCACTGTAAAATATATTCTCAAGTAAGATAAGTCATTAAAAAAAAAACAGTAAAAGTAATAGTACTAATAGTAATCCTCTCCTCTCTTATCGTCTATCCATTCAAATGTTATCACTGCATGTCATCAACTTTGTGTCTTCCCTCTCCCATAGTTGTGTTTCCTCCTCTCTGTCTCCCTCTCTCTGTTCTCCTCTGCAGGTTTCCTCGGCCTTGGAGCTGTATATCTCCAGAGTGCAGTTACTGGTCCTACTGACCTGCCCAGTGTCTTTGCTGCTTGTTGTTGTTTTTTGTTTCCTGCTGTTCTTTTCTCTGTTCTCTTTCCACTCACTCCAACCGGTCAAGGCAGATGGCCACCCACCCTGAGCCTGTTTCTGCTGGAGGTTTCTTCCTCTAAAGGAGTTTTTCCTCTCCACTGTCTCCAAGTGCTGCTGTTGGGTTTTCTGTAAAATTAAGAAAGGTCTTAAACCTTAAACACTGTAAAGTGCCTTGATATGACTTCTGTTGTGATTTGGCGCTACACCAATAAATTGAATTGAATCTCTGATGTTGGGTAGGCTACAATAGCAGATTCCTGTCCAGTACTAATCTCATCACAAGATGTTGCCCTCTTCACCCATGAAATTCATAAAAACAAAAAACATCCAAGATGCTACAAACACCACGGCGTGATTTGACTGTTGCATCTCCTGTCTGTCTTCCACTGTGGTCAGAGCATTCATGCACTTCATGACAGATGAGGTGGGGTGGAGGGAAAACAACCCAAAACTGAATATTCTCCTCACTGTAATCGTTTCAATCTGTTCTGCCAGAACAGATTGCGGTATTTTGCTTCCCGGTTGGAGTGCTGTGTATTTCTCCTCCCTCCCTCTCTTTTCTCTCTCCCTATTCCCGTTTTCCCATTATTGCAATATGGCACTCTCCATTTCATAAGTCTGTGCAGCACTGCTGTAGCATGGACTGCTTACATTGTGTCTAGCCCGCTGACCACCTCCCTGGTGAAGGCGTATGATCATCCATCATGGATAAAACATTACACTACACCAGTGTAGCCACAGGTTCCTGCTTAGGCTGGAAATGGGGGTATAAGCACAGAAAATATGCCAGTGAAATTGGTCACCTACTATCATAATGAAACACTTAGGAAACCTCGGCCCTATTTGTCAGGTCAAATTGAATGCTTTTTTTTTCTGGACTCAGAGAGTATGGAGAATGTAAGATTAGGTGCTGCTTCTTGTTTTGTGTTTTCCGGTGATCCCCGTGCCTCACTTAGGGAGTCGCAGTCCCTGTTGATTGAGAGAGACCCTTTAAGTGGCTATGGCAATTCCAACAACAACAGTCGACCTCCTCTGGCAGGAAGAAGGCCCTTAACCACAAGAGCTGGGGCTGGAAGGGGAATGGGGGAGGTGGGAGGTGAGCCAGAAGGAAGGCAGCTTGCGGTCGTACATCTTAGGAAGGCTGCATGTGTTGCCCAGACGGCCCCTTAAGTGACTTCACCTCTTCTCGATGATGTTCATTATGAGAGATAGAAAGCCATCCATTCAGGGCAGCAGAATAAAACAAACCAATGTCCTCCGTCCCATCTGGAGGGAGGACAAGAGGGTGTCAACAAGGACTTCTGTACAATACCGTGCGTGGAATAGGGTCGTACATACATCTTATGATTTTTAATGGTCTCATTAATTCTACACTCTCCACTCACTCTTTGCTGTTATAGTTACTACAGTATATTTTTTATTGATGGGGTCCACATAAAATCTTTAAATATTTACTCACCACAAAGAGAAAGATCTTGTGCCTGAGCTGTTTACTTCTTTAATCATATTTTAGTGATCATGGTTCAAAGTGGGGCACCATGGCCAAATCCACGCAGCACTGAGTATTCATTTTGAAGCCCGTCTTTACTTTGGTTGGTTCACAAGCGTTAGTGTCTCCAAGCAGCAGGTTCATGCTGGGATGTTAAGGAAGCTCCTGCCTTTACAAGATGGAGTCCAACAGACAAGAGAGGAAGATAGGGAGATGACTCTTGAGGCCGCATCGTCTTCCACTGTCAAATTTGTGTGAAATGTCGTCTTTGGCAAATTACACCTTTATTCAACTTAATATCTCCCTGTAAATGTCTTTTCTCTTTCAAGTATTGCTCTTGAACGTACTGTAAGTCTTTGGAGTTCAGGAACTTTACATATTCAACAAATGAACCGGAGACAGAATCACTCAAGCCTGCCTGTGAAATGGGCACGAACGCTGCATTGTGTGCAGGGTGAACAGATTTTGCCAACCAAAGAGCTGTTAAGCTTAATGGCTCTGATTTAAATTTCTTTTCCTTTCATTAGAAACGGTTGACATTTTAAGCACACATGTATGCTACTGTCTCTCACTAACCTTTAAAAAGAAGAGTGACGTGTCTTTCCTGAAGAGACAAAGGCCCGGAAAAAAAAATACTGTCACACCGAGACCGTCTTTCTTTTTAGGTTGTTTTACAATTCTTAGTTTTAAAACAGACAAAACTAAATAATGAGGAGAAACATCACAAAAGAAAGCCCAATAATGCACTGGGTGTTTAAAAAGTCACCAGTAATGCACAATAATTCAATCTGTACGATTCCAAGCGACATAAAAGGTTCATTTCAAGTGTTTATTCTAGCATTTCATCTGTCTGTAGACAGACATACAATTTAGTGTTAGATGCTTCAAAGCAGCATCAACCATATCCATACAATGTGATAGTTTTATACTACATAGAGCATCATAAATGTCAAGCTTAGGGTCCCAAAAGACCTGAAAAAGGAAGATAAAAATGTAAGCTCCTCAAGAGAAAGGACTTTGAAGTAACTAAACCAACGATGCAAACAGGGATGGGTCATATTTGGTTTGATGTTGTTCAGCAGTGTAGCAGCAGTAGCCGGCATTTCACATTCTTGTGGGCTGTTTTCAGCTTATGCTCCTCTACAGTATGTTCTCCACATGTTCTTAAGATTTTCCACAGTGTTCCCTTTAAAATCAATCAAAATGTTCACAAAGTCATCTCCTTAGCTTAGGTGGAATTTATGGCCTATGTTTGCAGTAAAACAGCTCCTCGTCAGATCCGACTGTGGCTCTTGACAGATGAAATGTTTTTCCCACAGATGCACCTGCACTTTCGCCACTGAGACTTTGGTCACTTTGGAGCTTAGGTTACTATGAAACCTCATATATCAAAGTAATGATTACCAGACCTCTAGCTTAGCTGAGCGTTACTTAATATCAACCACATTTGTTAAGTTGTTTCTACTTGTGATTATGTTACTTAAATGTTTCTAGACTTTATTTCTCTCTCCCTCACAGTCAACACATCTTAAGCTGCTGAATTTTAAGCATTGCCTGTAAAGTTGTGTAACTTAATCTATAAGCTTTTGCATTCACACTGTACATATTCACATACTGGATCACATTGTCCTTTTTTGTCATTCACTCCTCTAATCTGCACTTTATTTTTTCACCTTTACCTCATTTTCATTTTGTTGTTGTTTAATTTAAGCCTTTTTACTTTTTTGTTCCTCATACTGTTATGAACTATGTACTTTGTTTCTACGTATATGTACCTTCGATTCCCTATTTCAGTGAAACACCTGTATGTAACCTCCACACGCTCAGCAGAACAATTTTGATCAAATTGGTTCCATCTCTTGCTTCACTCAGTTCATGGGGTATCATATAAAAGTACGGACCAGTACTTGACATTTGATTTGGTTCCTTAATGATTACTTCCTGCAGCTTCTTCCCACTTTGAATTTTAAGTAATCTAAAATAATCCACACCATTACCTGAACTAATAGGACCTCAGATTGTCATAAATCATTGTGACTGCTGCTCTTCTGCCTTCTCTATCCTCTCCATAATGTGTGACGTCAGTCAAGCCCCTGATTTCAGCAGAATATTTCAGACGTACTGTGAGAGGTAATTAGAACGATGATTAACCAGCACTGAGGAACAGAGCGAAGACAAGGAGAGAAAGTGCTGACATGTATGAGGTGAACTGTGCCAGGCCCTGAGAATCTGCCCAGGCAAGCACATGTATGATCAGGGTGCCTGAGTGCACACTGGCTTCATACTGCAAAAGTTATGTGTTGTGCAATGGCAGGTGAGAATGCTCCATGAGGACATGTGCTGCTGCCATCTTTAGCCCAGGGTCTGAGCCAGGTACACAGCAGCTGTTTGTCTCTGGGAGCAAACAGACTATACACACACAGACACAAATACACAAATGTGCATGTCAGTCAGATACGTCTGATAATAGGAAATGTCTCTGCGGGATCAGGATTGAAATGTCATCCTTTATCTTGGGTCTAGTAAATTTTAAATTTAATCACACAGCTGCACATACACAGCACTGCACCACTCATGCCCTCATTAATTCGCTCAACCAGCACCACTGTGTTGACCAGGACTGTTTCATCTATTCAGTTAATCAACTGTTAATTTAAATCCTGTCGTTATTTAGCAGTGGACATGCTCTTTTGTGTTGAGTAGCCAGTAAGTAGGTGGCATTTCATTCAGAGTGTTAACAATCCTCAGGATGAAACAAATGACACGCTAAAGACAGTTCATCCAATACCCATGATCTGAGCATTGTGCCTTTAATCTGGTTCTAAATAAGATAAGGATCAAGGAGGGATTACATTCAACTCCAAACCAGTGCAGGTAGCACACAAATCATCAAAGACAGCAGCTGATTTGTGATCATATTTAAATAATACTTACAATAATGAGAAAGCAACATAAAATTAAATACTAAGGCATTAAGGTAATATTAAATGCGTAAGTAATATTACAACATGAGTAGATTTCCTGTTAATCTGATTTCAGTTCTTCTCAGTGTAAACTAATAGCAAAGCCAGTCTTGTGCATCCTCTCAGTCTCACTTCCACACAGCGTACCATTTCCTAAACATGTTATGCTCTATAAGCTTTCTGCTTTTAACAGAGGTCAAAATATTTAGAAGACGTTTGAAATATTACACTTAACAGCTGCATCAAGTGCCAGTTAATCCACCATCCTTTCCATGCAGTCATCTAATGGCCGTTTCCTCTCCTGCATGGTTGCCATTACTTGATTTATGATGTGAATCTCTCTTTAATGTTGGAGATTTGAGATTTTGTATGACCTTGTTCTTTAATCTGAAAAAATATGTTCTGACAACATAGAGTAACAACAGTGTGCGGGAAAAACACTCTTAAAGAATTAGACGTGTGTTTGAGCCCAGCTGTGTGCATGTACATAATATAATTGGCCCTATGTGAACTCAATTTAACAGGCACTTTTGCTTGGGAATATATTGCTTCATTATAAGCATATAAAAAGCTGTGGCGGGGTTTTGTGTAGTATTGGAATAAATGTCTTGGTTTCTCATCAGTGAGCTGGGAATATGTCTTTCAGAGGAATACATTTTGGCCATTAAATTATTATTACAGACACATGAACCCAGCCACAAGACAAACAATGATAACCTGTCAGACTGTGCAGTAGGCTGTCTCCACTATGTGTTTTATACATACTAATATACATAATTACTAATTGACTCCCTGTACAATCATGTGTAATGAAACAATAATTACAATTATGCCGACAAAGAACAAGTAATAATTCAAGAATTATTTGCTGAAACAAAAGTTCAACAAAATTAGTGCTTGGGGTTAATATTATGAGAACCTTCATGCCAATTATTTGTTTTTTTTTAATTGTTTTTCATTATGTAATTCGAACTTGCACTTTTACAAAGGATCTATCAGTTTTTTGGAGTGAAACCCTTGATATGTAAATCTGAAGAGACTATATGCAAATATTATTTTTCTCTTGTTACTGTGCTCGGCAACCTAACTCCTACTCATCAGAATTACAGAGTGGGAGATGTATCTGCAGTTCATTTATTCTCTAGCTAAGCCTTCAAAATTATTATTAAGACTTGGTAACCAATGTGGAAAAAATAAATGAATATACTTGGTGTTTGTGTTTATGTATTTCTGTTTATTTGTGAGTGTGTTTTTCCTTCATTACAAGAAAACAATGGGGAGAGAGATGCATGTCACGCAACAAAGGTCCATAGCTGGAATCAAATATGTATTTTTGTGGTAATATGGTTTGCACCTTAATCACTAGGGCACTGGACAGCCCAGGTTTGCTCATTATTAACCTGCTCATCCTGAAGGACAAACAATCTCTTGAATAATTATGCCGTGATTCACAGATTAACTGATTTATTAATATTATTAATTCATGACAAAACATTTGCAGGTCTAGTCCAATGTTGTTAAATGTGACCTCTCTTAATTTGTTAATTTGTTCATTCCTTCATCGGTGCATTTGTTCATTTACACCTTCTACTGCGCACCGAATCATTGCAGTATTTATAGACGTCTGTGACAAAAGCCAAATAGCTCTAATACTCACAGTTTAGTGGGATAATTTGGTTTACTCAGTGGCTATGAATGATTATATTTGTAGCTTAATGACAAGTGCGGAGAAAAATATGACAAAGGAATAAAGAAAAACGTTGGTCCAAGACGTGAGCCTTGAGGCATACCATGCAATCAGTGAAGCAGAACGAAAGGATAATTAATTGAAAAGGAAAATGTTTTGTTTGACAGTTAAAATTAGACCAGGTCCAAGCCAACCACAGAAATACCAAACAAAAAGAGGCTCATTCATGCCCATGGGGGGAAATGGTGATGATTAATATGACATGAATTCCTCAAACCAGTGGGGGGAGCAATTCCCTGTATCTGAGAGAAAGGTTTTGTTTTCCTGGGAGAAACAGCAGCGTTATCATGTCAGTGAGGACAGAACAGGTTACTCTTTTTTGACTTATCCCTAAAGCCTAGTCACAAGGTGAAGGGGAATATAGGACGTTTTGTTTGCTTTCATAATGCTGCTCCACATAGGCTTCCTCAAAAAAAGGGAGTGTCACAAATGCCAGACTTTTCACCACGGTTGAATTCTCTTTAAATTCCCCATCCTCAGTAAACAAGGGTATTTACTTTAGCTCCCTCTTCATTCACCGTCCTATAACAATACACATCATGCCCAGGACTATTTTAAGCATCTTGATCTGAAACTTAAGGGACTTAATCTCATCTTCTGATTTCCAGCCACCATGTGACGTCATCTGTTGGAATCGAGTTACAGATGTTGGCCTCTGCATCTGTTTGGATTTTTGTGAACATTATTCTAAACAGGAAAAGATTTTTCCACATTATTTAGGCTATAAACTAGTTAGGAGGATTGCTACAGTGGGCATGAGTGCATCACTGCAGCTTGCTCTACGTCTATTGTATGAAAGCTGTTTAATCAGAGGATTCGATTGTAAGAACTTGAAATTTTGATGTATGTTTTATCATGAGTCTGCCCACCTTCTAATTTAACCTAACATTATTATTCTAGAAATAGGTCCGATTAGAGTAACATAAAAAAAAAACATGTTGTTTCTAGGACACCATGTTAAAAATCATTAGCAGCATTGAGCAATGTTTGACCATAAGGGCAGAAAAACTTCACTGTAATGAGAATTTAGCATTAGCTTGCCACATTGTTATTATATTGTTATATAAATACAACTATTTACTATTCAACCTTTAGCATAGAACTGTCCTTGTAGAGAATAGAAAATGTGTTGTTGTGACACCTATTGAATCCAGCTGTGAGGGTCAGTGTGTAGCAAGAGACCAACTATTAGTGCAGCTCAGCGTACTTATACTGAAAGTACTAAAGTACTAAAGTAAAGAAGAAGATACACTTATTATTGTGAAAAGTCACAATCTGTCATTCTGCCAGTTTGACAGAAATCTATCCAGATGTGGACATTTTTCAAAATAGGGCTAAGTGTTGCCAACTTTGAAGCTTTTCAGTTTTAGTATTTCTCAACAAAGATACTTTGCAGATTGAACCTTAGACATGTTGACTAGTTGTTTTATTTTAGTTGTTTATTAATTATTGGTGTAGACTGACAAGTCATATGTAAAATTTACTTTACACACTGATATATAAAGTAGCAGAATGTTTACATTCAACAAGGTTTATATTTACAGTACAACCATGATGTTACATAAATACAGTATAATTAAAAATGTAGTATTAAAAGCCATATTACTCAATGACCCCTGTGTTATAATATAATACATCATTGCATCATCACATGCTCACATCCCATCTTCATTCTTGTGTAAGGAATATTTTGCTATTGTAGTTGGTTGAAGTGGAGCTCATTTTGATGTAATGTGTGTAAGACTCCACCTGATAATTATTTTCCGTGTCGACTAATCTGGTGATTAGTGTTTCTGTTTAATGACTTGATGTTTGGTTTGTAAAAAGTCAGAAAATGTTGAAACACTTCAAACTCTAATTTTATTAAAAAAAAAACATTTAAAATTAAAAGACCTTTTAAGAGGAAGTACACTGATCATTAAATTAGAGAAAGAGAGACGTTGAATGAATTGATCAGTGTTCCTCAGTTGATTAATGAAACTGTTGAAGCTGTTGAACTATTAGTGCAGACGGTGACTCGGTATTAACCTGGTGTTTGTGCTGCATTCAGCGTCACATAAACGCAGTCGTCTGTTGTGAGCTGAGGTGTTTGACCTGGGACTGAATCCCACACCGTATTTTAGTTTCAGCCTGACTACACGAGCAGCCACGATCCAAACTTCCGTGTGACTCCACATCCTGTTTTCCGGGGAGCCGCTGGAGATCCAGCCCTTCAACACGCTGCTTCTCTTACGTCCCGTCCGTGAGCTGTGAGCTGGCTACGACGGAGATTTTCTCCTTCTGCTCTGGGTCCTTATCTTTTTCTCCGACTGAGCTGGTTCCCGGTGTTTTACGCGCCTGGCACACATCGGACTAGTAAAGTCGGCGCTTTGCTGCTCACTCGGCCGCAGATCGCTTCGTCCTTGCGCTGCGCCTCCGTGGCCATGGATTGATTTCAGTGGTTTTTCCGACCTCTGCTTCACCCAAGTTGAGAAAACAGTGCTTAACCTGCGGCTCTCTCCTTGCAGCTACATGTTTCATCCGGCCAGTTTTAAAAGTACCTGGCTCCGGATGTTTCCACACATTACAGGACTTTGAACTTTTTTTTTTTTTTTTTTTTTTTTTTTTTTTTTTTTTATAAATTTGGTTCTTTGCGCATTTTAGAGGAGGCGGCGGTGGATTGTAAGGATTTTGGTTTTTGAACGCTTCTCCGGGGTTCCTGAAGCCTGCAAAGATTGATCTGTGAAAAGTGATGGCCGAGCGGGGAGCTCTGTGGCTCCTCTCTCTCCTCTGTCTCACCTTTCTCCACACGCAGAGCTCCGCGGCGAAGCATGGCGACAAAGGTAAACGCGTCCGACACTGGTTCCCCGGCTGGTTGTGTTGTTTCCTTTCACGAGTCGACTGAAAACATGAGGGCACAACTCACCTATGTTGAATCGCCAGTTGCTAAAGAGAAGCTGGAAACCAGACGCGGGGCCATAGGTGCAGATCCCCGTGCTGCGCTTTCGCCTTTTTTTTTTTTTAACTTAACTTTCACAGTGAACCCACTTCTCCAGAATCTGGCACACTGTTCTCCCCCAGACCAGCCCTCCTTGGTTTAAGCAACATGCTTCTCCACTCCAGACCTTTTGTCTGCATCTGTTGAGGCAGAACTGCTGGCAGCTCTTTCACATGATTCCCACACAGACACTGTAGTTGATTCACAGGCACCCTTTTGGGTTGAGAGGGCTAAATGACACATTTGCTTTGGTGGATTGATGCCATCCTGCTATCTGTGGCTGATCCGATGAGCTCAGTGCTCCTGCAGATGCAGGCAATGGAAGTAACTTGAATGTGAGAAATGCACTAAGCGAAGAGTCATTACTGTCAGGTAACTGTCAGGTAATAAGCTAGTATCATCAGTCCAGCAGACATCTCATTACCTGGGCGTCAATACACGTTTAGCTGATGGATAAACAGATCCTAATTCATTTGCTTCAGGTAATTGTTGGGATGTGAGGGCATTGTGCTGCAGTGTGCAGCTCAGTGTCTGTCTTATTCCAAATGGTGGTGTTGTGTATTTAGACATTTCCATGATGTTAGAGGCGACCACGCGTTCCACCGTAAGCCACCACAAACCCTCCGAGTCATGAGTGCCTGAGATGAATTGGAGAGCCATGAGGGAAAAATGTCTTTCTAGCAAGTCACTGGAGTGCAGTTCCAGCTTTTATCACACTCCCCATTGTGGCAGAGTCACATCTTTATCATTTAAGCCGCGGACGTTATCAAACACAACAGCATGTGGTCTGGAAAAATGTGAATATGACTTATTGTTGTGCAACGTGGCCCAGTTTTATTCTTGTGATATGCAAAATAGTTGTTGTGTGTGTGTGTGTGTGTGTGTGTGTCAGTAGTGGTTTGCATGTGCCCTTGAAGGCTTCTTGTTGTGTATCTTGCTGGTTAAAGAATGAATGTTGCAAAGGAGGCAGGCCTTGGAGTGACGGGCCTCTGCGAGCTGTTGGGCTCTGTTGCGTGTGGAGCCTGATGAAAGACCCTCTCCTGCATGAAAAGCGCTCTGCAGTGGTGGAAGGGGGGAGAGAGAAAGAGAGGGAGAGAGAGAGAGAGAGAGAGAGAGAGAGAAAAGCCCCTCCTTGGCTTTGCTGGAGATCAGTACAAAAGAGAGAGAGAGAGAGGGGGTAGGGTGAAACAGGCCGACTGTCTGGAAAGTAATAAAACCAGGAGATTAAGGGGAGCGGGGAGTTCCTTTGGGAGCTTTGATTGATTCCAGAGAATTGGACTGGGACCCACACGCAGAGAGAGTCTCAAATTACTAATTGTGGGGTCCCCTGCTCTGCAAATATCTGTTTATTCAAAACACATTTCTCTGAGGTCCCGGCTGCGGCCAGAACTTCTCCCTATCAAAGTTTGCAGAGCTGCAGCTCCAACTTAAAGAGTCGGAGTTTGTTCGGTGTGGAGACAGAATAACCTGTCAAAGTTAGGTCTGCTCTTAATGCCGTCTCACTTCACGTCCTTCTCTGCGTTGCTCTCACAGGTTGTTAAAACTTTTAAAGAATGCCTCTGACTTTGTCTTTGCTAAACAAGTCCTTGTTAGAGGAGTGTAAAATCCATTTAGTCTCTGTCTTATCTCTGCAATCCCGCTGGGAGGTTGTGTGCTGATTGTCTCCCAGCGGACAATGCAAATAACCTGCTGAAACGTGCAAACATTTGGCAACCCTCGCTGCTCTTACGGACCACTCTCCAGGGTTTTATCCTCACAGACCACCTCAGATGCAAGAATGCCCAAACGTTCTAAACAATAGTTGTTTTCGTTGGAGCATTTAAGGTCTTTTCTTAAGGCTCTGCCGCTAAGAACATAATTTACCACCTTTGTGTTTTGGAAACCCTGGTGGTCCGACGTCCCAGTTTGTGGGGAAAAGAAGTTGGAAGCCTGCGAGTTGGATCTGTACTTACGTATGAACTTCAAGAATAATTCAGCCGCCCCCCTCATTTCACCGTGTAATCTGTATGTAAAGTTCAGCAAAAGGTTTCTCATCTAGCATTTTACACACATTCATTTTAGATCTGGCTCAAAACAGCTGAATCATTTCCACATGTCTGCAGCGTCTTGTGATGACTTGTGAGGGGACGTCACGCAGAGTCACCTGGTCTCCCTGCCAAATAGAGAATGCTGTTTACTGATCATTTATTTATGGACACCAGTCTCTCCTGAAGTCCTAATGACCTCCATCCGTGGAGGCGGAGACGATTGCCAAGCGGTTGATTCATCTGCTTCACTAACGAAACCACGCTACTGATCAGCTGGCGACTTGTGCTGCAGTGTGATGCTCCTGTGTATAAGAAAAGGCGCGGCGATGCCAGCGCTTTGAGATCACAGTTGAAAATAACAGTTTGTTTGCTATTTCAGCAGCTGAATCTGCTGGTGCAGGTTTTGTGGGGGTTAAAATGGCAGCAATAATTGAAATCGTTCGCACTAACTGTCACATGAGTTTATCACTTGTAATTGAGGCCAATGTGGATCAATATCCTCTGAATAGACAGCAGTGACATCTGCTGTTGCATGTTTTTGGTGGTTGGGGGGTCAGTGTAATCGCCCCTTATTTCACTTTTACCCATTATCTTTCAGAGGTTCAGTGTCCTGGCGAACCAATAAAACCGCTGACTCTTCAGTTCGTTAATTTGCTCTTATATTGCTGTGGTTTAAAACAGTGTCCACAGTGCATCAGCTCTTAGTCTGCAGCTTTAATTCCTGCAACTTGAATTCTCTCTCCATGCTCTATAGATTTCAGTCCAGTATTTACCTTAGGTTTGATTGCTACTCAGCATGCTGTTTAAAACTGGCTTAGTGAGCCACATGTGTATTTGAGGCAAAGACTGGACCAGCTTTCTGGTTGCCTGTTTTGAGTGGACGAAAGCCAAGCTTACATCATGGTCTAAAGCCCAGAGCGGATCATGGACAACTCCGTGGCCCCTCGTAAAGTTGAACTAGCCTCCATCAGAGGAGCTCCTAGTAGCCTGGTGCAGAGAAGCATGAATGAAATGTGCCTTTCCTGTCTCTCCACTGCAGCCTGTGTACCAGTCTCTGTAGCTCCTCTGATTCTGGTGCACATTCAGAGGACTTGAAACAAAGTCTGGGGGCAGTGTTAAGTTTCCCTACATTTGTGGGTAATAATTTTTTCAGAGTTTTATGTCACTGAGTTGGACTAAAAACAGAAAATGTAACTAAACTCCTTCACTTAGCTTTGGCCAGATTCTGGATTCACAGCTCTGCTATTTTAACGACAGATGATCCACGTTTATTGCTGTAGTTCCTGGTTCACCGAGTTCATCGGGATGTTTTGTACATACTGGCATAGCGTAAAGGGCTCTTTCAACACGCTGAACCACTTCCTCAATGTGTCCAGAGACCAGGGTTTCCTGGGGGAAAGCCTTTCATTTAATGTGGTACAAAGGAGGTGTAGGTGTTGTCCCGAACCACGAGCTTTCTCTGTACTTTGAAAGCTGGTCTCCTCCATGCTATGATTGGTCACTTGACACAAAGCAGCTCACATCAATGCACTCCTCTTAAAAGCAGAACTTCTCTCAGATTCAGAGGTGTTCCTGCTGTGTCTATGGAAAGAAAAAAAAAAAAAGAAGATGTCAGACGCGCATTTCCAATCTGGCTGCTGTCTGCCTTCTTTGTGTCTACTGGCCCTTTTATGTCAAAACAAAGATAAGTGCAAAAAAAAAAAAAACTTCCTGGAAGTTTGAAAAAAAAGTTGAATAATGTCTAGCAGCCATGAATCTGTCCATATCGCTCTGTGGGAGACTTTATGATAACCCAAGGAGAACTACAGCGACATATTTATCATTTGCTGGAGCTGTTGCTGAAATCTTCTTATAAGTGCCACCGATTTCCACTTTTCCTTGACTTTTTAAAACTAGAACAAAACACAACATTTGCAATTCACCGTGGTGCTGTTGTACTCTCCTGTTCTGCTGTGATTGAATGATGCTCAGGCTTAATGACCTCTGGGAGAGCAGAGTCTTTTCAGTTTCCTCCGAGCTGACACATAGAGTAGCAGTGAGAGGAGAGCGTGTATGAGGAGGAAGCTGAAATAATGGCTCCATGTCAATAAGAGTCTAGATTGCCCGTGTGATTATGTTGCTATGACCTTCAGCTATAAGATGACTTGTGTCATACATGTTCTGCTATTGGTAGCTTCATCATCTACTGAATCTTTTATCAGGGCAGAACCCACCATATCCAAAATGACTAGTAAGTCAAGGTTGTATAGGTAGAAAGTTGTCTTCCAGCATGGCACATTCTATAATATTTATGTTCTGCTAGGCTGCAATCACAGTTGGACATGTTTTTCCGGACAGCGTGGCAGTACCCAGTCATTCACAGCATATGGAAGAGCTACTGAAGCCGAGCCTCTGTGATTCAGTGCATGTCTTTTATAACTCAAACATGACAACAGCTACTGGCAGTGAGTGTGTGTGTGTGTGTATGCTGTTCGATTTAAGTAGTGCACTGTGAGTAAGGAAGTATTTTCCCCTGGCCTGGTATTCACAAAGAACCTTTAGGGAATGGACTTCCAAATGAACATTTTATACAAGCTCAAGACAGTGAAGATTTTTTCTTCCATGATAAATTTTCCTCTAACTTCTTCTTTTTGCTGCTGCGCTCGTGTCACAGCGTCTCCTGTTCATAGTGGCAGCTGCATAGTCTTACTGCACGTGCATGCTGTGCTTGACAGGTGGGCCTGGACTAATAAGTGCAAGGTTCTTGAGCCCTGGGGGGAATATTGCAGGCATTTTCTTATGAAAATAAGATGTCTTAAGCAATTTTTAATGTTTAAATACTTCAAATTCTGCAGTATAAGTATGAGTTTATAGTTTAAATTATATCATCAATGAGCAGTTGAAGAATAGAGGTGACTTTATATTATTGTTTCATTATTATTGATAAATTTAATGTAAAGTCTGAAACCTACAATGAAAACCTGAAATATGCTGTTTTGGCTGAAATCGTTGAAAGAGAGTCTGTGTTTGTAAGCAGGTCTGAGTGTTTCTCAGCTGCGTTTCCCTTTGATTTTGAGAAAAGGATATGGGATCTCTTGAGGGACGTTTCAATATTGACAAAGGGATTTTGTACTGAGGAGCTGTCGTACAGTGGCTTCTCATGACAGGTACATAAATGTGAAGCATAGTTTGAGAACACTGTTAATCCTCACTGTACAGGGGAAAGCAAACGATAGGAATCAAGAGCCCCTCAGGCTCTTGGATGTAGAACAGACTTTATTTAGTGATTGTGAGCTATAAAATAAAAAAGAAAATGAAATTAAAATTGAAAATTAGACATAATTAGTGGAGTTTTTTTAATGTAATTCTAAGGTGGTAGATTTCATTCCTGGAAGCAGTTGTTGTAATAGTTGTAAATTAAGAGGGACTAATATCCTTCTTGAAAGACTGATTAATAACCTTCATTTGGTGGCGCTGTACGTGGAGTTCCAACATCCTGCAGCTCTCCAACCTAAATTTATACTCCGTCGTCTTTTTGGAGGACGTCCAAGGGTGTAATGACTAAACCTGAAAGTCTTCTTATTGCAGTTCTTGGTGTTAAGTAACTTGTGTTTTAAAGAGAACAGAGATTAACAAGAGTCGATCCATCTATTCCAGTAAAATGATTTTTTTTTAAATTCATCGTAACAGTATCGGCAGCCCTGTTTGAATCTGGTTAATCCCATCTCGCCACCCTCTTCGTGCATCACGTGGCCTTCTGCGCTCTGGCAGAACACGTCCAAATTGTTGGCTGATTAATTTCATTTACCAAATTAGCTGATATTATTGTTTCTAATCATCTCATCGTCATGTTACTGGTGCTCGGTTTGACAGTACGTGCATGTGGCATACGAGCTCCATGTCTCAATCACCCCCGTGTACACACATAGAACCTCTCAGCCTTCATTCAGTCAAAGGAACTTTTCATGTGCTGACAGGGTGTGGGGGCAGTCAGTCACAGAGAGAGAATTGTGAGCACTGCTCAGTCGAGCTGGCTGCCATCATCTTGTGCCCGCCTTGTAGCTCTTGGCAGCCCTAGACATGGTGGGATGTGCGTGTGTGTATGTTTGGGTGAGTATTTGTATAGCCCTGTGCCACCCATCTGGGCTCGAACAGCTGTTCATCAGTAAGGTTCAGAGAGTTTTAAACTTGCCCTGTAAAAATAAAGTGTTTTCCTACTTTCACATTGAAGATGCAAAATTAGACCATTCCTGTGAAGCAGCATGTAACCTTGATGTCTCTCATTCTGTATTTAGTGCTGAGCACATATTCTGAGATGCAAAGACTGTTTTAAGTTGCTGTAAGTCAGAATCTGGCTTCTCTGCTTTCTGTAGTGGAAATTCATAGAAATCACTTAATGTGCAGTGTGTTCAGTGAGTTCGACACGGTACTTTTCCATGGCACTGTCTCAACACGCAGAGCACAGCAGCACACTGTCGTAGAATGTCAGACATTAACTTTAAACAATTTCGGGTTTAGAGTTAAGACCAGCGGAGGCTCTGTGCTAGTCATGTGTACATCCACTCGTGTCCCAGTTCTACTTGGCGCTGTTCCAGCCAACCTCCCAGGTTTTATTTTGGTTTCACCTGCTGCTATGGTGACCCTGAAAAAAAAAAATTCTCCTGGTATTAACGACGTTTCTGCTGCTAAGTCCAAGCTGAAACGATTCTTTGAAACGTTCTGCGTTAGACAGAGGCTCCTTTGTGCCTCTGGAAGCTCCCCTCTGGCTTTGGGTTCTCTGCATTGACTTCTCACCGTGTTATTGGAACCAGTTCCTCCTTAGCTCTGAGCTCATCTAAAGCAGACGGAGGTCAGAAGAGGCAGTTGAAATGGTAAAATGACTGCTGTAAGCCTGTAATACACTGACATGATGTAATGGAATGGGCCGTTTTGATTCAGCTTTCTTGGCTCTTGACAGTTGAATAAGCGTAGCCCTCAGCAGCACTTGCATGAAAGGTGATTGCTTTTCTTCGTTCATATAAATCTTGCACAGCTTTTCCATATACAATGCTAATTTCATGTTAAAATTGTATTTATAGTACAGCTGTGGTGAAAATATTTACTGTTAAACTTTAAGTATTTGGGCTTGTCTTTTTATTATGATGTAGAAATGAGGAGCTTCTGTATGAGTCTTACACTTTATTTAACTCTGGGTGTTGTGAATTTTTCCTATGACAAAGATCCTGTGGACTCTAAATGTACTTATTACTCGAGTGGCATAAGTTTATTACGCAAGAAATATCTCCGGTGCCGCTGTCGTTCTGTTTCATGTCTTAATTGATTCATTACAATGGTGTGCAGACGATAACCTATCTATATGTATCAATACATATACTGTGCAGCAAGTGTCTGGATTGTGTCAGTGCACTTCGCACTGATTAAAGGAGTTAATCAGTGAGGAGACTCACTCTGATAGCAGCTCTGTAGTGGTCAATGCAAATGACCCAGCTAACTTCTGCATTGTAAAAATCCTAAAAGCGAAAAGCCAGCCAGGCCTGCATTCATTTTAAAGAGACTGAATTGTCTTCGGCGTGGTTCATATTTTTGACATGGAACCCCGCATCTCTTGAACAGAGAGAATACAGTAACAATCTGTTAGTTTTATCTTTTTTGGTGTCTGATCAAGTATCAAGTTTGACTGTGATATGAAACTTAAGATTGTGGGAAGCAGCTACGATTGTACAATAAAGCAGAAGATTGCACAATATTCACATTGTGACAGTATGAATGAGCAGTTCTCTTGTGTGCACATTGTTAAGATGACTACAAGGCTGAGGATATTTTTTTTTACTTTCTTTTTCCTAAAAGTATTTTACAGTAAGACAGAGATAGAGCTGCCGTTTGATGAGGCCATGCACAACCTGAGAGCAGCACCTGGGACAACACAGTCTCTTGAGCTCTGTCTAAATACAGACATGAGAGTCCTCTCCTGTGTGACGGGGAGGAGGATGAGCTTGGTTAGGAGGTTAAGTAGGTGGAGGCAGTGCAGTAGAAGGTGGGGATTTTTTATCCAGATTGAAGGATATGCAGTGGGCAGCGATGGAAAGCAGCTGCATTCATTTCCTCCAATTCCTTAAGCATTGTCCCTTGAACCTTGACTTCACTCGCCCTCCCTACTTCTGTTCCGCCGCAGCACCAGCATGGCTGCTGAATGGATGGCAGCCAGCAGGGAGCACCTGCGGAGGAATAGCAGGCGAGCGGCATTCCATCACAGGGCCCTGAGACACAGATGTCATATGAGACACGAGGGACATGTTTGGAGTGGGGGATGGCCAGTGGCAGAGGTTTTGGCATGGTGGGGCAGTAATGGGGTGGGATAGCAAGCCAGCTGCTACCAACAGATTCTTAATGAGGTATCCCATCAAGAACACAGTGAGATGAACATTAATGACTACAGTCAAACTTGTCTGTTCATTTATTCTCCCCTTTTTAATCATGCTAGGACGACGTGCATGACAGGTTTGGGGCACACAGTAATTAAGAGAGACAAGTTTAGCCTATCAATTTAGTCTGAATTGCCTTTTACAAGTAATACAGCAGTTTCTTACAACAACAACAATAATTTTTTAGTTTATAAAGTCAGAATTGATTGATTTTTGGTTTGTCCACTAATTTAAACATACATTTAAATTTAGTCAGATTATAATTGTTTTTGCTTCTATAATTATTAAATTAATTATTCATGAATTGTCAACATTGTTGACTTTTTGTTAATTTGGCTCATTGGCCGATTGTTTCGGCACTTTTAAGTAACGATAGAGCCAAAGGGAAGTGCAAGACATGGATGGGTGGTACAGTGTGGATGCATTGTTTGTCATAATCAGTTTTTGTGGCCACACACTTAAAATGTTTGACCTTTTTCGAACAAAGATATACATATTCAGCAGAAGTATTATTTTATTGTGTAAAATGTGAATCTCTGCTAATCAAACATTGTTTGCAACATGAATGCCACAAATTTGAGCTGTAAAAACCATGTGAAAGGATCATTATTCAGAATGTTAATGTGGTTCTTTTGTGACAGACATCGAATTCTCATATAGCTTTTTCTCTACAACCAACAATCCAGTTGCTTGAATTATTGGTTCTGGAGAAAAGCAAAATGATTTTTCTGCTTTCATACTTAATTTACTTGAAGTGGTCTAAATTAGTCCTGAGTGCATAAGCATGGCATTCAAGCTTTCAGGACACCTGCTGAACAGATTCACTGAAAAAGCACACACATGCACACACACACACAGAGCAAGATCCTAAAATATGTCTTGCAGTCTGTTTGTGCCATATGCCGTGTAATATCGTAGTGAAGTGTAGCAAGTCTAAATGAAAATTCACCCAACATTATTTAATTAAGCAGGTGTGAAAGCAGCTTAATTCAAGTCAGTTTTGGCACTTCTCACCGGCCCATGTTCAGCATGACGCTACAGTTCATTCAGCTGAAAGATGTGAATACTTTCATTAAGCTGGGGACCAAGTTGCACACTTTGATTTCTCCTCAAAAGAAGATGTCAGAAGCAAGCCTGGATTATAAAGGGTGGTTTTATTAGCCACTGGTAGCCCATGGGGTGCTTTTTGTTGCAGAGTGACAGGGGACTTAATAATGAAGCTCTCTAACCCAATAAGCCCTGAACCAGTGGAGCCCCTCTTCCCCTTCTTTGTCTCTCTCCCAATCCCCCTACAGTGCCACTGCATTCCCAGCCTGGCGGGGCAGTGTCTCTGGGCCAGGGCCATGTCACGCACCCTCTTTGGCCCCAAACGACCGTGGTGGTGAGGGGGGTCAGGGGTTCAAGTGCTCCCAGTGGGGCGATGCATGGGATGCCTAGCGACACCACGGTTCGGCTCCCGCACTGGCTACGACGATAATTAATTTCTAATGAGAAAGAAATTGGCTGACCTCGCAATATCTAGCCTCTTGGCCGTATTACTCACTATTACTGCCCCTTTCCTATTTTGCCTTTCTCCCACACAGACTTCAAAGGACAGGCGAGGATCACCCCTCCTGGCTCAGCACTGATAGTGAAGTGCAGCAAGAACATTCCTCACGTGCTAGACTGAGGTTGAGGGTGGATTTTATGGGCTGTCTTCCTGCTAGACTCAGGCATACCTGCGGTTCACATGCATACTATCACAGCTTAACTGTGTTAACCCTTTCCTGTGCAGTATTTAACACAAAAACATGCAGCTGGTGGTTCTTGACCTCGATGACAACACATCAGCCAGTGTTTGGGAAATGTTATCCAAATATACAGCTGGCTTTTGTTCCATTATCATTCTGTGTTCACAGGTCTTATCTAATTTACCACGCTACTAAAATGCTCTTACAGGAATACTGTTTCTATGCATTTAATATGGAGTTCTAGTATAATCTACTATGTGATTATACACTTGTGTATAGGTCTTTCTCAAAAGTAAACATTATTAGCTACCTATCATCTATTATTTACCAGTAGATCAAAGAATCAGCTGTTATTTTAAGAGTTATCAAGATGTGCTACAGTTACACAAACACACACACACACACACACACACACACACACACACACACACACACACACATATATATATATATATATATATATATATATATATATATATATAATGTGTGTGTGTATATATTCACATTTTACATATAATGTCAACATTCTGCACATATGTTACATATGCACATATTACTTGTACTTATGTCAGCTACCCCTTTAAATCATATTGCTTTATATTGTCTAATATCTTCAACTACATGTGTAGTTAAAGGAACAAAAAAAGTCATCTTCCCATTCAGATACTTAATTAAGGCACAGTGTCCGTGTGTTGTGGGTTTTCTGGTCAACACAGTGGTAGTCTGTATCGATAAGATTTCCTGAGGGGAAACAATTGTGTGAGATGCAGGAAGCCATTAGGAAGCCAGGGACTCATGTCTCTCCCTGCTGGGTAAATACTGTCTGAGCCCTCCCCCCATTTCATCCACTTTTGAATGAGCCCAGCACTTGTAACAATAAAGGCAGGAAATGAACTGTACTCACACAGGAGCATGCAGGATGCTCATTGTGTTCCTAATTGACCAAACTAGGTTGGGTTATAAAAGCAGACTTTTCTCTTGATTAGTCTTTAAAAATAGCATACAGTAGGTGTGATTAGATAAAGCTCCTAACGAGGCAGTATTTAATTGCATAATTGTTTATGCTGTTTTGGTGATGTCCTGACTGACCCAGTTCGTTTGAACTGGAACTCTTTGAATCTGACTCCCTGAAGCAGTTTTGCAATGCTCACATGCAACATGTAGCCCACATATAAATAGGAAAGAACAAACATGTCGCCTTTTGCTGTGGTACTGTATTTGCTGTGTGAGACTTGCTATTTGCTAACCAGGGTGCAGCATCCTTATGTTTCTCTGTGGAATGCAGGTGTGACTCACAGCCAGACAGTACTACTTAAGTTGTCTCCCGAGAACCCTCCAGGGGAAAGTCCTTTTGTCCTTGAGTGTAAGCGTATTTGAGCTGACCTGCATTCAGAGAAGATTGATAATGTAGTTGGGATTGAGGTTATGTCTACTTGTAGCCCTAGTACTCATTAGACAGCATTCAATGTGTGTGTGTGGTAGTAGTGCCCACCTGCTTAGCCTTTACTTTATTGAGCATCTGCTACACTTTAATGTCATGTATGCCAATTATACATCAAGAATCAAATGAACCAGTTTCTAAATTGCCCTTCTGGTTCATTGTTGGGTAAGGGATCAGTGGTTATCTGGCCCACATTTTGTGCTTAGTGTAATTGATATTTGGTTTACCCCTAGATTAAGTGACAACTAAGCAGGTTAGCATTGAGGATTTTCCTGGATTAATTTCAGTCCAATTTGAGTGTTCTGGCCACTCTCCCTGTACCATCCCAAACATCTGCCTTACCTGGGATTTACTAGCATATGAAAAATAAATGAGATCAGAGGTGGTGACAAATCCCACAGCAAAGCCTCCCTGAGAGAAAATGACATGCGAACTTGGCATCGTCAGTCACCAGCTGCTCATGTCCTCTTTTCTGATAAATTGATTTTGCGTGCAATGGCAGGTGGGGTAGTCCTTCTGAGTGTTGCTTTGTCACCTAATGCCAATGTCATTTAGTCCATGCATTATCTATATCAGCCGCCCTCCCTCTAATTGTATTTGATGCATTTTTGTGGTGACTTGCTTACTAGCAAATGAAGAGATGATCTCTGGTGCAGCCATTTTACCTTTCTTGCAGTCCATTTAGAGGCAAGTGATATGTTAAACTTCACACCAAATGTCTTTGCACTACCCATTCACACCATGTCCACAGACTGTCATGTTCCTCACGTCCCAGCAGATTCGTAAGCAACTAATTCAGGAGTTGTTAAGTGATTTAGCATCTGTTTTTTATAGGACCCTAGTGAGCCTCAACTGCCACCCCTCCTTCTGCCAATCGCTGTCTATGCCTGTGGCGTCAAGGCTGGCTTTTGAATTTCAATCAGCCCTGGTTGCATTGTTGTGTTTATTTGAGGGGGATGGGTTTGATAGGGTCTTGGTAGTAGTAACCAGTTGTGAGTGTCAGTCAGAAATTCAGTGTGACCAATGGCTTGCTCTTTGGATGCTACTTGGTGTGTTCTCAGGGGGCACAAGGCTTTAACTGCTGCCCGCAGGGCGAACCCTGCCCTCCATTCTTCACACCCGCCCACCGTCATCCTCCTCACAACGAAAACACAGGCAGTACAATCAATAACAGCTCCAGCCTCCGTCTCCTTCCACCGCCCTCCCCCATCTGACTCCTCCTTTGGTCAGCCGCTCCCTGCCTTCCATTTATCAACACTGTGTTTGATGTTGGCTTCATCATTCTCTGTCAACCCCGCAACACCTCAATGTGTGTAATTGCATTAGATTCGTCATGGTGGCGCGATTATTTGGCCTGACCCAGCTGGTATTGGGCCAAAGGGCATCGTTCATGTACCTGCAAGCACAGTCATTGATTTTAAGTATCTTTAGTGTTTAAGTTATCTCCATATGACATGGCAAAGTTGTGGTTCAGCTGGTTTCTCAGTAGTGTACTTTATTCTAGATCATTTTCCTATTTATGATTCTAATTCTTGCCAGCATCCTTCTATTTTTACCAGGATGTGAGGCACGAGTGTAGAGATTACATTGAAAATCAAACTCAACAGTAGGCCTGTTGTAGGAGATAAGTGGAAATGACAGATAAACTAATACACATAAACATTTGTTGCAACATAGTTGTGCTGTGAAACATTTCTTGAACATTTTATTGAGCATTTTTCCCACTTGTGCTCATTAGCAGCTTATTTATTAAAGAATGTCCTTAGTGTGGGAATATTTGACTATTGCTCCCACAAAGAAAACTGCCATTAGTGACTGAATAGTTTTTAAGTGTGTGTCTGCTCTTGACAGAAAGAAAGAATGACAGAAGTATGGTTTTACTCAGGTGATGGATATACAGTAAAGTGAAGCTCTAATTCCATTTCGTCATATTCATGTTTGTCTCATCTGATTCACTCATAAACTGACGATCTCTAATTTACTTTAGCGAGGCTCTTCTGTGTAGCCTGTTGTGTGAGGATAATCTCAAGACATTTTTGTGTTTTTAAGAAACAGTGGGGCAGAAAGGAAACATGGCGTACAGAGAAGGGTAGGGAATGGGAAAGATGTGCAATAAGAGGCACAGTGAGAGAAGCTGTCTTTGTCAATTACACACGCACTAGACCTTGATGGCCACATTAGATCTCTTTCTCCGTACACCAAACTATCATTAATAATGGATACAGCTCCCTGGCTCTTTTGCTTTCTTTTCCCCCTCCCCCCCAAGCATTGCCTCTAAAGGCGTCTACCCCTCTTTCCCTGTCCCCATGTTCCCTACCTCCATCCCGTCCTTACCCTTCTCTTTTTCCCCTTCCCCCTTCCCCCTGCCGTTTCAGCTGTGAGACTACTCGCCAGGAGCCACGGCAGGTGTGCATACATCATCATGGCGCTGGCCACACAGCCCACAGCACCCAAACAGTCATCAGGCAGACAGATCCACCTGCCTGAGAAACAACATTGTTGAAAACAACATTGTTGAATAGTTGTGCGTGTTTGGTTTGCTGTTTTGTAGCTGTTGGTGTTATCTGGGTTTAGATGAGGACGTTCGCTTGTTTTGTTTCTCCTGACAGAAACCCAGAGACAATGACAAATGAAAGACAAATAAATTCTGTAGAGATACTGAGAAAGAGATGGCGTGCATATAAGCTATTGTTGACACTCTTCTGCATGCACAGTGGGGAAAAGGCATGTTTTATTAATATTATTTCCTGTTTGATTGTCACTTCAGCATTGTATTTGTCATCTTATATGAGATAACAGTCTCTTAAGATAAACTTTCATAAGCTTTAACCGTTTAATGTTCTTGGCTTTACCACATTGTAAATATGCATCGCCCAGCATCTGGTTTATCTGAAGTTTTATCTGCAGCAAGTCCAGGAATCGACACAAAGGAAAACCCTGGAGGTTTCTCTAAAAATGCTGAAACATTATCATGTATCAGTCAGACTCATCTATTACATTTTATTTTGATATAGACTCAATCAGTGAGGAAATAACAGAGAGGAAGGATTTACAAAGCAAAGATGAGCAGTAAACAGAGTAATCTTATCTATATGTCCTTTTCGGTTCAATTTCTTTGTGTAATACAATACCTGCAACGTTATATATAGCAGTTTTGAAAATCCACATTAGTACATATAACCCTGCCGGTCATGTGTGGACTGAACAGGCATTACAGTACATTGTTAATGTGGATATATTCCATAATTTTATTAGGACTGCAGTGAGCACATCCATTTAGATCTTAATGAATGATCCGCCACCCTTCCCCTTTTTCAATGAACATGAACTTGGTGCTAGTTCAGGTTCAGAGTTGGTTTAAATTGCAGATCCTCTAAGAACCTGAGAACTGGTTTGGCTCCACCACAGAGCCGTGTCATTATGTATATACGTCTGTGTACGTCTGTGCTTTACCACTAACGCTAAAGCAATAAGTGCTACTCTGTGTTAATGTTAGCCCTTGTTTGCTTTAGCCTTCAGCTAGCTAATCATCAACTAGCATCAACTGTATTTTATCAATCACTGTACAGTTAAACAAATCTAACAAATAATGACATGAAGATGTATTGTAGTAGTTCTTGTTGGTCATGATAATATAGACTATAGACTCTAAAGGTTCTAAAAAAGCAAAGGCTGCTCACCCTGGAACCAGTTTCCTAGACAAGAGCTGATTCAATGGCTGTCGATGCGCAAAGAACGGGTTCTGAATGGAAAGAGGTACCAGAGCAGACTGTGGGTCCTTCAGGTTGTGGTGCAGCGTACTCACATTTGGTGCCTGCTGTCATGGCTTTCTGAAAAGGTGGTAGTTCTCTAAAGCAAACATTGTGTCTCACGTCACTTAGTCTCATTGTTTGTTTAGTGTCTCTGTGGCAAATCGTGAATTCCTCTTCAAAGACACCAACAAACACATGAGGCTCATAACACCAGAAAGCAGGACTAGCTGGATCCCCCCGTCATCGATTGTCACAGTCAAAACCAGAGAACAATAAAAAAAAAAATCGATTATAAAAAGAGAGGTGAAGGGTCGCACGACTCCCAGCTGACAGATTAAAGACAGGTTTACAGCGCTGCTAGACGAGGAGTCGTATTTCCTGTCCACTTCTGTGGGGTCGTTCTCATCTGCTACAGTCCCCGATGAAGTTATGATTTGCCTAGGAAATAAAAAGAGTAGCGTGGCGGTCTGCATGGTTTTAGGTTTTAAAAACGGAGACCTCACACTGTGCTAACCCTATAAATAAGCTCCCTGTTCATCACATCTGTTGGGAGCAATGTCAGGCTAACAATCTATAAACAAATGGCTTCTGACGTGCAGTTTAATAATTGGTGGCCTTTTTCTTCACAGTAAACCAAAATGTTGTTTATCTGGTATATTATTAGATGGATCTATGCTCCCAGTAAAGTAAGTTAGCACCACACCAAGGATGCTGTGAAGATAGGACTTAGCAGTTGGGGGATTTGGGCTTTAGAAGTTGGGAGCATTGCCCATCGGAATTTGTTTTTCTTATCCTCACGGGAGCTATCCCTCCTCCGCACCCGAGGCGATCTGTCTTCCTGTCATCCTATTGATCCCCTCCAACGCTCATTAATATGGAGAAAAGACCATTGAGCCTGAGATGGGAGCCCAGTGGCTGCTGTTTGACATTGAGAAAGTGTGTAAATGGAACAAGGGGAATGATTCATCTAGCCCAGAAATATTTTCTCAGAGCAGAGATTCCTTCCATCTGCGCTTAGAAAATGTCTGGCTCACAGGGAAGAGCACACTTTCATGAAAGCCGCACACTCAGGCAGCCACTGGGATATGAGTGTATATACAATTTCAGTATCATTTCTGTGCAGCCAGTCATGGATGTGTGTTTGAGATGGTTGACCTTGTGCACATTGATGATAAAACCCTTTCAAGGGGACAGTACATAGAAACAAGGGATTTTAATCTCCTGCCATCAAGTGGTCCTGCTGAGCTGAAGTCAGCTTAGAATCAATCTAGTGAATGTCAACTTGCTATCTAGCTGCAAACACGCGGTTTTCTTATAAAAAGGAAAGGTGGACGCTGCTGCAGATTAATTCTGATATGTAGAGTTGGCTGAAAACTAAACATCTACCCTTGAGAAACTGCAGGGAATTTTTCTTTTATCTTCCATTTTCCCACCCAGTGTATTTTAATTTGAGCTTCATTTACATTGATATTGAATTTGTTGTGTGCCATATGCTCCCCAATGTTGTCATGGGTTACCGGGTAGACTCATCATTTCCTTTTTGGAGGCAGCTGAGCACATTTATTTGTATTTGTTTTAAGTGATGAGATAAGCCAGGAAGGCTCCTCAGTTCGTGGGTAAATGTTAGATAAAACCACAGTGTTAACATTTTCCACTATTCCATTTCAGTTTGACATACAGTATGCAAACAACCAACAGGTCTTCCTCCAGTACCATGTTGCACCAGTGCATACGGTGTTTAATCAGATATATTGAGGTCTTTCAGAAGATGCAGACAATTTGCATAAATCCCAGTGAAAATCACAGAAGGAAAGCATGTGGTCCTTGGAGCAATGGCAGAGTCAGTAATTTTCTGAAAGTTTACCTGATGCACATGAAAACACTCCCAATCTTTAACCTAGGAAGGTCTGACGAGATCTCTCCATTCAGCCCCTACTGAACTTGTTAGTAAATCAAGGCCATTGTGAGGTTCCAGAGAAATTGTCTGTTAATAAGCGCTATGCCTAGTCAAGTGGCACCGAAGGCACAGGGGTCGAGCCCGCCTTCCAATCATTATACCTCATCCACTTCCTAGTAAAAGGCCCCTAGCCACTCAGCTACAGGTCGCCATGGAGACCTAGGACAGGGAACGGCGTGTGGGGTGGGGGGTTGGAGCTGGAGAGTGGTGCAGACAACCATTAGGAGCCCATTCCATGGTAATTAATGATCATCCCACTGGCTCGAAATCAGGGCCCAGAGAAAAACACACACAGAGCTCACTCTCTGAGAGCAAATGTCACAATGGCAAGAAATATGTCTGAGCACTGGAGAGGGGAGCTGAGATGGTTTTTGCTATGGTTGGAAGATGGTGACAGGATGCCTTAAAAACTATAATGTTGCCCAAGGGGGAAAAATAATGGATGTGAGAGTGATTTATAGTCAGGATGGATGGGAGGGAATGTGTGAAGGGAAATAATAGTTTTTCATTTGCATAAGCATCCCTCTACACATAAGTCTCTTTCTTTTTGTTGAAGGACAGAATAATTGACAAGAAGAACGTACAAAACCCGCCCCTTTCACCCTTTTGCTCACTTGACACCTTTGACTGGTGTCTATCTGGCTGAGCTAAGATAATCACTTGTCTAATCGAGTTATGAACGCTGTTCACATTGCGAATATGAAGCTCACATTATTGGGTTTGTAATCAAATCTGAGGTTTGCTTGCCTGTGGGGATTTTCAGTCAGCCGACAGGCCAGGCAGCCAATCAGCCATCCTCAGCAGCTTTGAAGTGCCCGCACACCAGACTACCCTCTCCATGCAGCACAACCAAATGTAAGCACACTCAGATACAAATGCATTTCAGCGGGCAAACAAAAATGCAAACAAATGCCACACGGATGCTCATGTTTGAGCATGCTGATCAGCATAGACAAAAGCACGGCGCACACGCACTTAACACACAAGACGCACACAAAAGAGAGGATTCTGTGGCATATGGACAAGAGATTGTTTCCACACACAAAACGAGCTGGTTCTACTCCTCCTGACAAGCACATTGCGAGTATGTGTGCTCCCACAGTCTGGGCTCACAACCCTCATACACTGCACTGACAGCACATTGTGATCACACAACCGCACTGGATAGATTAACAGGAATTGAAGTAGTTGGAGATGCAGGTGAAGGCAGAGATGTGATAGCAACATATTTTAATTGTCTTTTTTTGAAGTTTTTTTTTTTTTTTTTTTTACAAGGCAAGGCAACAAGTTCATAAATTATATTACTATTATATTGTATCCCTGACCTGGTTGGAAATAAGTATTTAGCAAAGCCAGTATTTTATAATGCATACACTCTCTACATTAGCCAGGACGAATGGGGATTTAGGTCTCACTTTAATGCCATTGTTGCATACAGTAGGTCCAGTTAGTGATAAAGGCAGGGGTTGTTGTTATTCTAGACATTCCTGCTGAGGGATGCATTATCCTCTGTGGCATGGTGGTGAATTCTAGCATGTCTGTCACCCACCAACTCATCCCACAGGCGCTATCAGTACTCAGCCTCTCACAGGCATGCATGTCCACACTCTCTTAATCCGCCTCTTTCCCCCTTCCTGTCTTTCTCCCTCCCTCTCTCTCCTGGGCTGCACCTTCTTTACCTTTCCTGCCCCCTCCTATCTCTCTCTCTCTCTCTCTCTGTGGAGAGTATTATCACCTAGGAACCATCCTTTCCTTGGCTAGGTTAATGCAGCCAAGCCACACACATGCGAACACACTGCAACTATCATACAGTAACCACACAAAGAGAAAGAGAAGACTTATCAGCGCCCACTGGCATCAGACCCTTAATTAATTTAGTCATTAACTGAATCCCATTACTCCTGCTGCCATTACAATGCCACGATGTCCCACCCTCATGAACTGTAGACATTGTCAACACACACACACATAATGCCATCAGACAAACACACATACACACATCATCACACGTACAGATACCAGTTCCATGCCTTTCTTAGTGACATCCATTGACATCCTAATGATAGAAGGAAATCCCACAGTGCGATCATGTGACCTTTCACTCTCCCTTGCTCGGCGCTGTGAGCCTGTTTCGGTCTGTGCAGCTTACCTGCCACCAGATAGGCCAGGAAGAGAGGGGAGGGGTGATGGATAGGGATGCAGACAGGCATGGTGAGAAAGCATAGGGGAGGAATAAGAAAAGAGAAGCAGCAGGGTTATTAAGTGATAAGAAAGCACATGCCACAGAGAGATGAGGTGAGAGAAATAGAGCTGGAGTCTTCACACATCTCCATTTGTTTTTTTTGTTTGTTTTTTTTTTTTTACTTCCTCATCTCCTGATGTGTTGCTGCAGCCCCTGGGCTTCACAGGGACTAGTGGTGAAGCTGTTTACTACCATAGACTCACCAGCTCATTTCCTTTCGAGGGAACTGCTGTGTGGCCTGAACCCTCTCATGCCTGATACCGATTTACCTCCTGTCGCTCACCCTTGTCTGTCTATGTAGCTCTCTCCTCTTTTCACCACAATGATCTCTGACATAGCAGGCTATGATGCAGAGTAACCCAACTCCATTTTGAAACCCAAGTGGTCTTGTTATGACTTTCTGACTGGTGGAGAAAGTGATCTTGCTTGGGGGGTTGAAAGGGACAAACTCCCTGGTGTTTGAATCCCAAAGAGTGATTTTCTGCCTATTGGTTCGAAGTATCTAAGCCTTATAAGTTTAGTTTAGCTTAGTAAGTTTTGAGTTTTTGCACAAGATTTCTGTTTCCTTTCCTGTCTGCAATCGCCTTACAAATAAAATATGGTTGCTTTATGTGCATTTTGTGCTTTAGGTGCTCCTGATTCAAGGATTTGATATTGGTTTACATTTTACAATGCTATTTAAATGAACCCTGCCAGATTAGGATTAACTATCTATTAACCCTTTGTTTGTCTACATATTTCCTGTTGTGAGTGTTTAGAATAAACTAACTAACTAAGGCAGTACACAGCATGTCCTAGTCCAAGTTAATTCCTGTGGGTCATAATGTACCATTTCTGTATGTCCTACTAGCATATAGTCTTCTCTGCACTAAACAGTTTTCTCTGCTGTTGCGTCTTTTTCTCTCATCTCTCTACCTCAACCACCACTTGTCTTGACCACCAACCACCACCCATCTTCTGTGTACTACATATATACTGTACACATGCATGCTTTAGTACCTTCACCAGTCCTTCCCCATGCCCTCCCCTAATTTTGTCTCTCCCTCTGTCCTCCCCACCCTTGCCCAAGGGGCTCCATAAATATCATTTCATCCTGCGGAGCCGCTGACACGCTGCAAAGGGCCTACGATAAATAATTCACTCCCTCGGTGCAGGGCAGGCAGACTCCCCTGCTTAGGAATTCAGCATGAGTATGCCTACACTGAAGCACAGGGGCTTGTGGTGTGGGTGTTGGTGGGGGGGTTACGTGATGGTGATAATACAGACAAATATACAGTCTACATAGTGTATATGACAAAGCTACACAGTTGGTTCATACAAAGAATGGAAATGGTTTAGTGGAAGGTGTAGACTCCATCAATTTTCAACATTGATTTCTCCTCACTAACCAGTGGTCAAGCAAAGCAGAATGTTTCTCCTTCTGCTGTACATACAGTACATCTTTCTTGGCCAGTTCCTGCTCCATTTCTCTGCTACGTTCACAGCATGCCAAATTCAGTTGCTCTTGGGGGTTTTGTATGGACCATCACCTGCCCTCTTAAAGTACTTCTGCTCTGATTTATTGATGATCCTTGGGATTATTAATGCCAATCGTTAGTTATCTGAGGGCTGAGAGAAAGAAAGAGGCAGACAGGAAAGTAGACTGTAAGTAGGCTTTGACTAAGATCACAGCTGGCATTGGAGAAATTCTGCTGTAATATGGCAAACATACAGATAATTCATTTTTAAAGTGTATATATGTGTGTGTGTGTATGATTACTTTAGGTGAAACACTACAATGTACAACGATTTTTCAAGTGTTTCTGCCAATGAAACATCTTAACAGCTGCACAACTTTATCAGCTGAGCCATGTGTCCACATGATTTGTTGTGATTTCTGCACAAAAGCTTGTGATCTCAGGCTTTGAATCTGTTACAGTAACCATTGTTTGCTCGACATGCTTACCACTGGCCCCGCTGGTTGTGCTAACAATAGTTTTTCCTTGTTTGTCTTAAGCTTGAATGAGTGCTACTTCAATAAGACACACACTGCAGGCCCCATAGAGTTGCTGTAAACAAATGTGGCAATAGGAAGGACTGATGAGCACTGTGACTGCAGGAAGGCAGAGGCCACTAATGTTTAGCGTCTCATTTTCACCCTCCACCCCCAACTCATTCTAATGAATGCCAAGGATGGAAAGAGAGTCTTGGATTTGATTAGCCTCAAGCTGCAGCGTCTAATTGCCCCTTCCACCAAAGCCGTATTGAAATGATTTATTCATCATCAAGCTCCAAACAGTCCCTTGTAATAGGCTGCCAGAAAATAGGATGCTCGATCCTTGCTCCCTTCCCATGCACTATTGTCTCTGTTATAGGAGAGGATAATGGGTGTGATGTTTCCATTGCAAGCAGAATGTGCAATTTGTGTGTAATTTGCATGGGCAAGCCACCTACCCCTGCCGACCCTCAAGGGTTGATTTAAAGGAAAATTAAACAAAGATGCCGTATACATGTATCTTCTGCTTTAGTTGACTACTTGAGCCAGTCTCCTTTGATTTCAAAGCTAAGTGAGTTTGTTGAAGGCTTTGGTCTGGAAATGTTCTGAAAAGTCTTAATCTCTTAGTTCTTAGTATCTCTTAGTCAACCTACTCTTATCCTTCATCCAAGCACATATTTCCCCACCAGTGGGGCTACACTTGCTGTCAATCCCAAGCAGACGATCGTCTTATGTAATTAAATATGCCCTTTTAAAGAAGTCTTTCAGCTTAGCCTTTGATATTTAGGCATGAGCAGGCAATTGCATAGATTACTGGTGGACAGTAGAGGTTTCTTACATAGAAATTCCTGTATTTTGACCAACAGAGCCTTTGCATAAATCCTCTAGACTCTAGTAAGTCACCTTGATGTGAAACAAAAACCAAACAGCTCCTTAGAGGATCAGTTAAACACATACGCAAATCGGCTTTCATTGAAGTTATATTAATCTGTTATTGGCCACCGGCTAGCAGCAGGTTATATATAGGATGCTGGTGGTGTGGGGCTATCGAGGTGACCCCGTTACTATTCAAAGGGAAACAAGAACCTGAGCCTGTTGGCTCAGTTGACTTGCTTGATACTGGCTTGCATAGGCCAGTTGTGTGTCCTGTTGTGCACAACGACTGCTCATATGTAATGTCACAGGGCTGGCTAGTCGTGCCTTTGTCATCCTGATGGCAGCATAACCCGAGCAGTCAGCCTCAGCCCCGCAGGCCACCATGGAATAGAGTTCAGAGAAATGGCACAGGTTGGTCCCTCTCTTATTATCATCTGCTGCTGTTTCTTTCTGACCCTACTCTGTCTACCTGCAGTGTAGAGCTCAGCTCCTGAAGGCTAGATTAATGCTATTGCACAGGCCTTGACTTAATCCTCAAAAGAGATTGTTCTAAGCCTTGACAAGGTAATACGGGCTAAACAGATTGCACTGGTGCACAATCAGTTACTGTAATGTGATGCTACAAATCTGGGTGTTATTGCATTAGCACATGATCCTGTAACATTCACAGGTCTGCTGATTGTGATTAGGTTAATGTAGTCTTATTTGTATTCCTTTAAAGTATATTTTTAGTCTTCTATTTGTAAATACTTTTAATATGTTTTAAACATAATTTTAGCAGTGTGTACTGCCTCATTCAGTGAAACCAGTGAATGTGCTGTGGAGGAGCTGAGCATACAAGCAGTGATAAATGCTTATCAAATTGGAAGTGTCTCCCACCATCACATTACTGCCTGGAGAGGCTCCATCATCACAGTCTTAGCTGCCAAGTTTAAAAATGCTTACAGAGGGGAGGCACAAGGGTGGCAGTAGGAGAGACTGTCCTATACCTTGTAATATGCATTCTGTTATTACAGAGGGTCTTTCTTGGTAAACCCAGTAAAGATTTAAGTGAATTAATGTGCACCTCACCCCCTGGTTAAGCAAGACTACATTTAAAAACTGAATGTGACCAAACACAATGTTGCCTTGTCTTTCACAGTCTGTTGAAAATAAGAATATTGTGACACTTTCAGTGAAAAACGTGATTTTAAAAAATTGGAGATTTTTCTGTGAAATTACGATGTAAATGTTTTTCATACTTGTTTCCCTGCTATGCAGCATCCCTGCCATGTTTCTTCCTTTGAGCTGGCTGGTGAACTTGGGAGTGAGAAACTGATAATGGCCCAGGAAATGAGAAAATGAACGGTTTGACATAGACCATGAAATGTCCACCTAATGCATGCCATTTATTTATGTGTGATTAGTGTCAGCTTTTTTATGTGCTGGTTTTATTTGGCTTGAAACAGGCATAGTGAGATGAGGGCCAAATTGATTCTGAACGAGACATACCGGCTGGTTAATGAATCTGGTTAATTGACTGTGTAAGGGGGTGCCATAACAGTCAGACAGTTAAGAGCAGCAGCAGCCTGCAGAATCTGGCCAGCTCATCTGTGATTACGTCACTCCGCTCTCATTGATTTTTGGTCTTCCCTTGATGCCATGACACCGTCAAAATTATTTTAAGCAGAGAAGGATTATGTCTGTGATCATAGTATTCATGACTGGGCTATCAGGGACATTTGGATTTCTTGACACTCTTGTAAAGTGATTAGCCTCTTCGCTGAGAGTTTAGAAGGGTCCCGTTGGGCTTTGCACCCCCCTTTTCCCTTTAGGGACCTGAACTGACAGCTGTGCAAGTCAGTTGGAAACTTCCCCATAAGAGCCTGCAGACTGCTGTGCAGTGGGGGTCTCCTTCAATCCGCAGTTTCTCTTTTGCGCTCCTCCTACCTTGGTGAGAAGAGTATTTGAAGAGATTGTGGCTTTCACATGAAAAGAAATGAAACGTAGAGCTCCCGACTGTACAGTGACAAAGAAATCTATGGTTCCTGTCCTTAAGCACGTACTGTATATACGCCCACTCGAGCAGCTTCTAGAAGCAGTGTCTGAGGCATCACCCTCAGCATTGGTGAGGCTCTCCAGGAACTGAAGCCGCCTCATAGCTCCTTTTCAGATCATCACCACCTGGACAGATTTTTTATTCTCTGAAACTCAAACAACCCTGTGAGTTACAGAATGCCGCTCCTTGGACTTTTCCTAATCCTCTGTTCTTTGTTTGTCAGATTCTGCTCGTATGCGTTACTTCCAGGATCTGCTATCCTATTCTAATCTGCCGTGTTGCCCAATCAGTTCCTCTCCTCATTCCTTTTCTTACGTTCCCTCCCACCTTCCTTGCTCCAGCTCAATAAGCAAACAAACCCACTTCCTCTTCACACTCAGCTTCGTTGCGGTGATTTGCTCTGCTTGTCAGGTCGAATATTGAGCGACATTGTGGCCCCTGTCAACAAAAGGAAGGCCCCGGAAGCCAGAGGGGCGGTGTTATTTGTACGTAGGGCGGATTATCTCCCCCACACGCCATTCTGCTTTTTCTCATTGTCTGGCGTGTAACTAGCATGCAGCATGCCGATGCCAGGATGAGTCTCTTGTGACTTTCACAAGGCACAATGCCTGCCATGTTTTACCAACTCATTTTGGTTAGACTGGATATTACACTCATGGCATTCTTATATAGACAGCCTGGCGCTACCTTGCTTCGCTGGTATCCTTGTTTTACTGACCCCCTGAATGTAATTCAACAACATTTTATTGATTGAACATTAGATGATGAGCAAGAATGGCTGGAGGGGGGTCCCTGTGAACGTCTCATGAGGTGACCTTGTTGGTAGTACTGTGAAAGGCATAAAGCCATCGAACATATGTTCCTGAGTTTCAGATCCCAGTGTTCATTATTGCACGGGGTGGGCATGGTTATGTCTGTGTCTGCCTGTGTTCCAGAGTCAGCACACATAGTTTCATGTTTGAATGCCTGCATGTCTGTTTGTATGCATAATGTTGCTCTCAGTTGGACAGTCAGACAGTTTTCAAAGAGAGCATTTGAGCTGTGGAAAGCCAAAGAACACACACATACAGGTAAAAGGCAGATTTTGACATGGCGTTGGCGTCTGAGCCGAAGCGAGGAAAGACCACCAGCACACCCATCCTGCATTGTCCTGATTACACCTCACTGAGCTGCTCTTAGACATTGTAATAAATGGCGCAGCAGGTGCCTTAACCCTCATTGACACAGGAAGAGACATCTATACACATACACCTATATGCAATTGCTTCTTAGACATGATCCTTTTGGACACAGAAATTAGACTTGTACACCATACACACCGTTTGCTTCACAGTGGATAATGAGATGCAAATTATCATGCATGGGGAATTGGGACCCCATGCCACAGGAGAGAATGTCAGGGGGGGGAAGGGATGTGACACGCATGTTTGCGCAGTGGGACATTTTTAGCCAGTAAACCCAGCAGACAAACAGATTTCACGGCGGGGAGCTACACAGCGTGTCAAAGGTGTCACGCCAAAATTAGATATCACACTAGTTTATTGGTGGAAAAATGAGCAGGCATGGAGGCACAGGGCTCTTCTTGACATCTTATAACATTAGACTGGGATACCTGGGCCCCTGTTTCCTGTCAGTATTGAGGATGTACCTCGGGGTACAAAGAACCAGGTAAAGCCATGAACGCCTTGGCATGCAATGTACTGAGCAAGCAGAAACCTTGTCAGCTTCTCTACTTTTAACACCGTAGCTTCAGGCTAAAAGGCTGTTGTAAGTAGGATATTGGCTGTTTCTGTGCTGGTTTTGCCATAAGAGTGAAGGAGAGAGGGAAAGAGCTACAAGTAAGGGAAAACACCCTCAAATCCCCAAATGTCAAGTGTGAATGTAAAATGTTTAAATACAGATTTTCACTCAGGAGCTTGAATTATGCTCCGTGTATTTGGATGGATAGTATTTAAATGTGTAAAAAGGCAACCATGTTGCACAGGCCTGAATGAAAACCAGCCACAGTCATATTTTATAAAACTTTCAATATCAGAAATGGTCTTAAACCACATATTGTAAAGTTTTTACCTTTAGTTGCAGGTGAAACAAAACTATATAGACTTTTATTAGAGGTATTTATGCTAACATTTGAAAAAACCCTCTTTGTTTGCCTGGTACACACTGACATTCAAGTGTCCATTGTGTGGGCTCTTAAGTTAACTTCGTCTAATCTCCCAGACAATGGCTGTAATGGCGCGACAGGGCCTTTGACTTTCAGTGTCACCCATCATCATGCATGCGTAGAAACAGGCTGGCAGCTTGGTGCTTTGGGACCTACTGGAATGGCAGACGGCGCATTCAGGGGATGGACTGTGGCAGGCTGTTTTTACAGTAATCTTGTGGTGGGCTCCAAAAATGCCCCCTACCAGCTTAGCAGAGATGTGCCATAATTTTTCCTAGAATCCACAGAGCAGTTTGGATGATCTCAGCGAATGTGCGGCAGGTTTTTTTTCTTCCTCTGGTTACAAACAGCTTAGAGCTGCAGAAGAAACTAGAGAAGCCTGTATGATTGTGGGAAGAAAAACGAATCCAGGCCTATTTTTGACCACTGTGGTAGTCCTTCTTTCTGAATGGATTTTTCTTATTATTATGCAAATGAATATATTTTAGCAAATTAGTAATTGCAGCATTTCTCACAGTATCAGCAGTTTGACAGCTCGTCACCTTGTTGTCTTACTATTATTCAGAAACAAATAATTTGACGAGTACTATTTTGACTACTTGGTACTATTTAATTTGAGGTGTGACTACACCTTAGTACTACACCAAGTGTTGGTTCATTCTGTTCTTTTCCACTTGGCTGTGAGTGTGAGATTTATGTTTGTTCTCCTTTCCAATTTCAGTGTTGATCTTAATATCAGTCGCATTTATACACACAGCATGTCACTGGACATATGTAAATAGAAGAAATTGTTAAATGACACTGGAATGTCGAGAGTTACACATTTATTTAACAGCCACTTCACACAGAGTGTCACTCTGTTGTAGAAAATAGCAATTCAGCTATTTGTTATTCATTTTGCAGCCTTATTTGATGGAAGAGAAGAGCACAGAGGGTCCCATGGGGCAAATGTTGCACAGGAGTCTGGACATTTGTCTTGATCTGAGCCGTCAAGTATTTGTTTGGTTCTGCAGGGAGAATCTTAATGAGATCTATATTGCTGTTTGATCTGCATTTCTTGTTTGCTATCGTGCCTATTTTTCATTGTCTGATGGGTGTGCGCTTGTTTGGATACATAAACACTAAATGTTTTCAGCTCTTAAAATATATAATTTGTAAGTGATGTTGATTGTTGCCACAAAATAGCCTAGTTTTGTGTGAGTGAATGTTTAATATGAAGCTCTAAAGAACCTACATGGTGTTTTTTTTTTTTTTTTTTTTTATTGAATGAACCAACATCAACCCTTTGAGTGTGTAACAGTGGCTCCATTGTTATGTCACATTTACCATGTTACATGTGCTCTTTGTATGTAAGAATTGTTTCAAGTCATAGCACACATGTATTTCCTTCTGCGTGCTTCGGCTTGTTATGTGTTTGTGAAAAGTGAAAGAGATTCAGAGACTGGGAAAGAGTTGCTCAGTCTCTATTCCAACCACCTCCCTCCAATTTATAGCTCTTGGAGAGAGATCTGTCTGACAAGAAGCCTGTAATTAAAGTTGAGAGAAAAAAAAAACCCTCTTCAAATGCCTGCCTAGAGTTTTTTCCTTCTTCTTTTTTTGGAAGAGTTGAGGGAAGTAAAAGCTTCTCCATCTCCTTTGTTCACTCATACTCACCCATTAAACGTCACTACTGTAATTCCTACAACTTCAAACTTCACCTAAAGGGAGCATTGTCAAAGTATAATAAACATAATCAACTAACGCTTCTTTGCTTCTAACTGGGATGTTGTTTGTACAAAGAGAAGCACTGGGAAATATCATCAAGATGCTTTTCTTTCTTTTTCCGCCTCCTATTTTTCCGTCTTACTGCCTGTAGCCTGAAGCATCTTTAACCCTCCTACCAGTTTAAATGATTGTCATGTTGTCCACATACCATCGCACATTATAGGCTGACATTGAGTCCTGTTGATTGATCTGAAATTATGGTCTGACAACCTTTTACATTTAAATTTGACAGTTAATCAATGCTTCCATCAATAATCTTTTGGTACAAACAGCCTGTGGCTCCTGAGCTACAGCTCAGGTCTCTTGGGTTCAGTAATAAATCATTGGTTAGGTACTTGGACATGTTTATGCTCTCAAATTCAATATTTTCCTTTGTTTTAAAATAGTTGGTATCATTTACGGACCGCTATGGTTCTGACAACCTTTTCCAAAGCATTGTCTTGCAGCAGCAAAAGTCATTTTAGTGGCTATTAGATGAATATTCATACTCACAAAAACATCACCCCAGCAACAAGCTTCACCGATCCTTAAATGGGCGAGACAAGTGTGCAAACAGATAGTTACCAGGCCAGTCTCACTGTAAAATAATGAATATAATTGCGCCGCAGCAGGATGAGTCATTTTTGTTTCACTTACAAGCCACTTGAAGATGTACAGTATTGTTTACTGTGCCTCTGACATGTTAATTTCAGTGACTTGCATGGACCTTTGTGGATTTTTTTGGCAGAATCACATAAGCACATTCAAAGTTTTTACTCTTTTGAACGCATTTTCAAAAATTTCTAGACAGAATATCATCCTATATGAAATGATTTATATGTCAGTTTTTGCTATTTAAACTTGCCTCTGTGTCGTGTGTGTCATCTAAAGGGTTAATGGGCGACCTGTCTGGTCTTGCTTCTTGTTCTCTCACATTTTCTTTCACTTTGTCCCTAGCTGACTGTTCTTTTTATACTGACCTGACATCACCAAAAAAGGAACAAAAGGGCATCAAAGATGCTTTTCACAGATACGGGGTTCTCCCTGCAGTCTGGTTAATCAAAGGATCGAGCTCTATAATGTAGAGCTGTGGAAATTCCACGGTGGAGCCATCATCAAAATGTAATTTAGTATTCAAACAAGCGTGCTCTTGGCTGCTTTAGGACATTTGTTGAAAGACATTGTTTATGCACCAATATCAACATGGGATTCCCTTTCTAATTCTGACCTATGAAAAAAAAATTCTAGTCACGCCTGAAAGTCTTTGCAATCGAGCCCTGGAGGTTAGGAAACAGTTAAAAGCTGCTTATGCAGTGAACGTTTAGTCAGTCTGCCATGCTGGACCTGCGCAACCAGTCGACTGAAGCAGGACTAGCCCAGTGACTGCGCCGAGCTGGCTGACTGCCAGGAGTGCCCCACGCTGCAGACAATACCCACCTGTGTTAGGCAGAGGAGGGGGTTGGGGTGTGTGATTGAATGTGCACAAATACACACACACACGGAGCTAGTTATTTTGTGCTCAAACAGGCAGAGTGTGGCTCCTCCTCTGCCTCCCCACCCCTTACACCCTCCACTCTCCGTCCTCTAGCCAACCAAATGTCTGTCAACAGGCTCCAGCTCTTGTTTTGGCTCATTGTGTTGGACGCTGGTGTTTGAAATCAAACTCAGAGATGAAAATTGAAACTCGTTTTTGAGATGCTGAGGGCTTACAAATAGACAGAGGGGCTGTTGGGTGGCTGTGGATGTGTGTTCAAAGGACATCCCCTTCATCAGTGCCAGACACCCCCAGTTGGATCCCTGCGACCCCTTCACAAACGTGCCGGAGGCTAGAGGGGTGAGGGGAGGGAGGTGAGGGGGTCCCTAGGGGTCTTTACTCTCTGGTTACTGCAAAGAGACTGCCACTGCCAGAGGGTCGCCATGGAAACACTATTTGATTCCTACAACAATGCCAGACGACTACTCCCCCATCCTCCTCTTATTCTGAGCTCCACATGCATATACACACATTTAAACACACACACACACACACACACACGTCCTAACAAGGCCCGTGTAACTAGACGATTACGTTGGGGTAATCTCGGAGAAGTGATCGCCATAGCCGATTTAAGAGTCTAACAATGCCCATGTGAATTAAACGCTAATTCTTGTGTAATTAAAAGGCAGTGTGCAAATGAATTTAAATCTCATAATTAATACAATAATAATAAAAAATACTGAATATCGTAATGAATGTAAACTAATAAAGTCATTAACATAAAGTAATGAGGGCTCTCTGCCTTATTGGTAGAAAACTATATACCCCATCCAGGAGTTTAGTGACAGTGGATTTATGGAAAAGATTTGTTTGTACAGCAGCGAAGCAGTCATCAGTC
The DNA here is from genome assembly GCF_900324465.2 of Anabas testudineus. Classification (NCBI taxonomy): domain Eukaryota; kingdom Metazoa; phylum Chordata; class Actinopteri; order Anabantiformes; family Anabantidae; genus Anabas; species Anabas testudineus. Next base: position 15,019,107 of record NC_046612.1, read on the forward strand.
TTTATGTTAAATGTTGTAGAAGATTCCATGTTAAACAAATTATTAAAGTGTCCAATATTAGATAAAGCAAAAGGAGTATTTTTAGCAGCTCTGTTGTGATGCTGATTGTAAAGCCAGGTGCTCAATCACGCACATACTGCCTGCATGGGATCAGAGAGCACCTCTTTGCACCTGTAATGCCGAACTCTAACTGACAGTGTAAATGTTTTTCTGTGGATAGTTTTGCTAGAAGAAAAAGATGTCAACACACGAAGTCTTATTTTCTCTGAAGGCTGTGTGTATGTCTGCCTGTGCTTATCTCAGAATAAAGAAAAGAATGAAGAGAAGTAGACTCATAGCTTGATTGTCTGAGACAACATGTGTGGTCAAGAGGAGTCATTTCTCACCACAATGCTGCACCAGTCTCCTAGTGCCTGCGTGTTTGTCTGTGTGTAGCTGTGACTTGCATGCTTCAGTGCTAGGGGATATGTGAGGGGTGCTGAGGAATTAACACCACTGTGCCCGAGCACTGTACAGGAATATTCCTCATGGACATACGCAGACAGCTTCTGTAGCCTTTGTTAACATTATTTACAACTGCTGTTAGGAAGATGTATTTCACAGTTTATGTCTTTTACTGTTTTAGTTTTTAAAACAGCTGATACCAGTGAATGTGGTGTTGAAGTCCCTTGCAGGTGTCTAAAATTAATTTACACGACATGCCTACCAACTATCAAGCCAGTTAGATTCTTTTCCCCTCGTGAGCTGATGAAACATAATTGCAAGTGGTAATTTGTGCTCAGAAAATGGGGCAAACATCTAATTGTAAAGATTTGCTGCTGTGAAAATCAATAGGAGAATCCCGAGCGTGATAGAAGAAAACAGAAACCACTACTGCCATATGCCCACAACACAGCCCATCTTGTGCCCAGTGCTTAGCTCCAGGGTGCAGACAGGAAGTGCCATATTGGCCTCCCAGGACTGTGAGATCATTGGCTGGACCTCCGGGGTGTGGACACATGGTCCCAGACTGCCTCAGTGTCCTCTCTCAGTCCTTTGTCCTACCGCATGTCTCCAAGAAATCCTTTTAAAACAAGCCTTTCCCCTTTAGGATGGATATCCTAGCTTTCTTTGTCTGAACACATAATGATAAATGCTGGGGGGTTAACGTTGAGATGATGTCAGACATGAATACAGTACACCTGTGGGTAATATGAACATTAATAGCAACCAAGAGCCAGAATAGAGGGCAATTTTCTTAATCACACCCAATTAGAGGGACAGCTTGTTGATTCTAACTACATGTTCAGATGGAACCCAAGGAGTGTATCTGGGCTGTAGCTGGACGGGCCTTGCTGGCCACGCAAGTAAGGGTCCCCTTAATATGATTAGGGCGGATTATGGCGTTGTCTGCACATCAAAAGAGCCAAGTCCAATTATCACCCCTGCCTTTTAACACCACAGCCGCTCCTCCTCCCTCCCCGCAAACGTAGAAAGAAAAGGAGAACACAGAGCGCCGGCATCTTGTAACACTCCACAAGCCCCACGCTAATGGATGAATTCATCATTCATTCAGGCCTTTCATGTACAGTATTAAGCAGTGATGGTGCACTGTTGCCAGTGCTTCGGCTGGTCCCTAAAATAGATGCATCAGAGCTAATTATCCCAGTCCCAGAGGCATGAACAAACAGGTTCATATGACAGAAAATGTAGCATGTGTTAAGGCAGTCGAAAAGACTGAGAAACTAAAAACAATGGTTCCATGCCTCCAGGTGATGTTTGTGAATATTTGTCATTTTATTATTGGCGGTTTAATTGTTTTTCTTCTGCATGTTGCTGTAATAGAGTGTGCATACATGGCAAAGCAACGAGGGTTAGCTTTGCTCCGTTTTGCTTAGGTGCCCATTACCATAATCCCCCGTCAGAGCGGGTCTTCCATTACCCCTTTGTGCTGTCTGTGCTCATGACAGGAAACCAAATGGATGTGGATAAAAGTAGTCCCCCCCATGCCCCCCCACCCTTCCCATCTTACAACACTTACACACAACACACACTGCTTTCGCCAAATTACACTCATAGTTTCACTTTTCTCTAAAGTGCCAGAGCCTAAGCGCTTGAACAAAGGTGCTCCCTGGATCCCTACCACCCATCAAAGGCAGAGTTGGAGTCAACCCAGAGTCCTGACAGGAGTCAAATGAAGCCATTAAAATCCCCTTTTCCCCTGCCCGGACATTCGCTTCTTTCTTTGTGTGCAGCATGGAGCTCTCGCCTGCACAGAGAGGGGACATAACTCTTATGGCACCTCGGTTTCCAAATATCAGTTTTTCTTGGTAATAATTGAGTGCCCTATATAGTGGCCTCGGTATGACGTAGATGAAATACAACCCTCTTTTCCTCCTCAGTCAAATTGTCATGTGTCATTATGTGTCAGCTTATGGGAGATTTGAAAGACAGCAACTCATCGGAGAATTAAAACTTTTTCTTTTTTTAAATTCTAATAAAAGATTAGATTACTTTTGTGTGAGTGACCCAAACCAGCAGCACAGAGTGGAGCTGTTACCTGCCTGTGAAGATAATTATGCTCTATGTTCTGAGCTAATTCCAATGGGCAGACCGCTCCTCATATCGCTTCACCACAGCTGGTCGCACCATGTGCAATTCTAGCTTTCCTGCAGTGCTCGGTTTAATCACAGAACCTTTGCAAGCCACAGCCTCGAATTTCCAATCCACTTGGGTGCATGCCACATGTGGATTTGTGCCTGTATTACGTTTTCATACAGGACACATATGTATATTAAATGCTTTGGGTACACAAGTAAATCCATAGCAACAATGTCAGCACAACTGACATCACTGTGGGCGATTAGCAGGTGAACACTCAATCACAATCCCCACAAGCATGTAAACAAGGACTGAAGTGGCCTCTGCGCACTACATACTACCACCGTGCCTTTTGTCTAACCTGCAGCCTGTAAGGGCAACATTAATAATTTAACCAAACACTCAGACGTGATGGAGCGTACAAGGGAACCCAGCAAGAAGCACTCTGGTTGAGAGAGAGAGGCTATTAAATATGAAAACTATTTGTGGTGACTAATATTGTTTTTGTTTTCCTAGAGCTTAAAGTCTCATGTACTGCAGCATCACTACGCTCAGACGGAGAAGAAGGTAAATTGTTTGATCAGGACAGATTAGGCTGGAAGTGACTTCAGTCTGGATGTAAATTGAATCTCCGTGTTTGTTGTAACCGTGCAGCCTGTGTGGCTCCGTTCAGCAACAGATGAACTCTACCTTAAAGTAAACAGAGCTAGAGTCCCAATTAATATATTTTAGTTTAGTTTAGTGTTCATGTGTATTTTTCATTGTTGCCAAAGGCTACATCGCTGAAATAAACATGTCAGAACAAATGTGTTCTCTATTTAACCTCTGTAAGCCTAGCATATACCCATATATATACACACACACACACACACACACGCACAACTGGGCAACTGGGGACAGCAGCTACATTTATATTTATACATTCATGGGGTGCTGCTGCATGCTCGATGAAAAACACACAGTCACACACACACGCGCGCACACACACACAGCCACACTTACTGGGGCCTTATTCTTGTTTCGAGGATTAGATGGGTTCAGGGCCAGGCTGTCCCCCAGGTTGCAGCTCTCTTCTTGGTCTGGTGTTTGAGTGAGCTGGTGGGGTGTGCATGAAACCCTCAGGGGGAAAGATTGCACTGCACACAAATCATTACTGCTCATCAGCTGCTGCCACTCAGCCACTTATTTACTCAGCAGCTTGGCTTGGCTGAGCTGTGGATACACACACACACACACACACGCAGGACAACACCACTCATTATACATCAGGACTGTAGGAAAGAAATCATTGACAAACACTTGTTTGGGGAGGAACGTGTTTGTGAGCACTGAGTGGGTCCATGCGTCGAGCTGAATAAAGCCAATTCATCATAACTTCAAAGTCTATTCTCAGTAAAGTTCTTACAACTCATATCAGGGTGCAGATTTCATTTGGGACAAGAACCTCAACATGACAGGAAAGTGTTGCTTCAGCAGTACCCAGGAGCCTATCTAATACCTCCCCAGTGAATTATTTATGGCCACTATACCTCGTAAGCTATATGTAGCATATTAAACACATAATCCTCTCATTTTTATTGATGCTCCTTTGATATCAGTCTGACTGCTAAGATTGATAAGAGAGCTTAATATGTACACCAGTAAGCTGATTTGCCTGCCACATTTGAGCCAATAGTGATGAAACTTCACCCAAGCCTTATTGAGAATGCAGCTGACTTCAGAAATGAGGTGTGAGGGGGGGTGGGGGTAACTTGAACTACAGACTATTCTGAAGAAGATTATGTCTGCTTACGATATGCTGCAAACACTGTAAACACACAAGCTGTTCATACTCAGTGGTTGACTGTTTACACACCTTGGCTGACAGATAAGAGGGAATTTCAGCTGCACGCTGATCAAATCTGCCACAGGACAAGTCTGTGTCAAGTGTTCAGGGTCTGTGCTTCCTGTGTTTTTTATTGTGTGAGGGACAGATAGATGAAGAAGGAAGGGTAGGAGGGTGGGAGGGAGCCTTTGATGGGCAAAATCTCTTGCTTTGTGATTTTTGTACACGCACACACAATCATCACACAATGAAGCCAAGATACAATCTGTCAATGTACAGGAAATGGGATTCATCTGTCTAACTCAATGACTCTGAGACACACCAGCAATCGCACACCATGTTGTCGGTTGATCACTGCCAAATTGTTGCTGATAATATGGTATAATTGCTGCAGACAAATGAGCAACTATTACCACTCAGGAGACAGAAATGTATTTCTCCTGGTTTCGGACAAATTAGCGCATTCAGACATTTATTTCGCTCATTCTGTGGTGAGCTGTGAGCAGCAACACGAAGCTGTACATACAGCTACAGCTTACAGCTAGTTAGTAAAGACGGATGACAAAGTTAATATCTGCTTCTCAAAACAAATGTGGAGCTTCTGCATATCCATACTCATGAATATTAATACAAACTACTGGACCATCATCAGAATACAGGACATTTTCCAGCTGAATTCAGTTACTCTCGCTCTTTCGTCTTCCTGTTTCAGTTCCATCTTTCAGTAATATGTCGCCAAAACATGTTTAAGAAAGATCATGTGTACATATATATATTGCAAAGATGATTGGGCAGTGAGGGATGATACCCACAGGGATTGAGTCTGTCCTTTTGTGGCTGCCGGGATACAAGACAAGACTTTCATTCAGCTCTTATCTAAGCCAGACTGATTGAGGCCACATAGCCATAATTCTCTTTGTAAACAAATGAGACGATTTTTTTTTTCCTCTCCTTGGGATGCACTCACACACAGTGAATGACATTCACCTTGCTGTGTCCTGCTGTTTTTCCCACTGATGTCTTGACTGCACAACAAAAAACCCATTACTCTGTCTTGATGCCACATCGCTGTGCCTCTCCTTCACATGCAATATGATCCACATTAGCATCCACAACAGCCCGTGCAGCTCCCGCTGTCCGAGCCGACAGGACTGAGAGCAGAGATAAGCTCGCTCCGTAATGAGTGTTCAGCCTCTGTTGGGCAGGAAAAAGAAAGACCCTATCGTGCTGCAGTGCAAATTGGCTATAAACACAAGCCGCATGCATGTATTTATGTGAAACTCAGTCCCTGTGACCAGGAATGCAGTTTTGTTAGGATGTGTGTTGATGTGAAGCTTTGTTAATGGGTGATATTTAGCCATACTTCACCTCCCATTTGTGCCACCAGCGCCACAACACTCTCCAAGCTCCTTTGTTGCTGTTACACCCTCAGAGACTGGCACAGGCCCGACACTGTGATGGAGTGCGAAGAGGAGAAAAGCTGGCTGCAGTGGCAGAACAAAAAGTGCAAACAAAGAAGCGCAATGGTTTGAACAGAAGTAGGCGAGCTGTATGAAAACCAACGTGCGAAAAGCGAGACCTGCTGAATGAAACGGCAGACGGTCCCGAAGGAAGGCGACGGGAAACGAGGGACGAGAGGATCAACAGATAGCATCAGCACAAACAACTTCCTGCAAATGATTCGGCTCTTAACTCAGCTTAGATGAGCTTTACGCTGCGGCCCAGCCTGATTTATGAGCCCTGCCCGTCTGCCAAATCAGGACGGGGCACACGGCCCTTTAGTTTATAATGGTAATTTCTGAACACATTACACATATTGGTTCACCTGCTCAAACGTGTGTTAGACCGAGACCAGCTAAGGTCACTTGTTCAGTTATAAGTAAATGTTATTTCTCCTCATCCATATTGGTGTCTAACATCCTTTTGTCATGTTGTAGAAATCAACAGAAAACATCATCTCACAAATGCATTTAGTGAGTATTCAAACTAAATTGAAAACAGAACAAACACGTACTATGAAACGTTTGTGGACCGACCAGGGGATGTGCTGTTAAGTGCCGGAGGTGGAAGGTGATGCAAGTGCAGCCTTTTCACAAAAACATGCTTCTATCCAGAAAAAAAAAAAACACATTTTTATTACTTCAAAGGGTACTTGACAGTTTTGTACACTGCAGTAATAATATCTAAGAGACTTCCCTTTATGCCTCACACAGCCTCTTCATTTTGTAATCTAACTATGCCCCTGGTGCAAACACTTAACCCCTGTAGCCACACTTAACTCCGCCATTATTACTGTTCAGCTTTCAGATAACGTTCCCTCCTGAGCCTTTGCTTCTCCAAGTGGCTCTGGATATTTTGTCCACTTATTTTACGGTTTTCCTTTTTTTTTTCTTTTTTTAGTGTGGAGACATCCGGTTTCAAGTAAACTACTAATTGAGTCTCCCTCCCAGTGATGGCTTCAAAGCTTTGATCTCTCCTGTGCTCCAGTGTTAAATAGTTTCCTCCAAATTGCTGTGAACATACGACTGGCTGCTTTTTTTTATTGGCAACCGGCTAACAGCACCTTCTCTCCACACACTTTGAAGATCAATCTGAAAGGGACAAAAAAAAAAAAAAAAAGAGCAAATGATGAGAAATCCTGTGTATCATGCAGGACATATTGTCCTCTCACTGCTTATGTATGTGTGTTTTCAAGAGTTGGCGTTGTGTTCGAGGTTAAAGGCAGATGGGTGGGATTACTGTACAGGAAGGAGCTGTTGAGGGACGGCTTTTCATTTTTCACTTTTTGTTTTTCAGAGGACAGTAATTCTGTGAGTTACATTTGAAAAACAGTAATTAACCAGCGTCTGTAAAATGTTCTTTTGAAGTTTAAGAGGGGGTGAGTGGAACTCGGCTTTCTTTTTGCGAGCAGCAGAATGTGCATGCAGATGTTTGTCTTAACAATGGGGGGAAATTGAGATAGTTTGAAAGGATTTTGTGCCTTAGGGGTGGTAAATGGCATCAAGCTTATCAGAGAGCACATAGGCCACACTTGACTGCACAGAACCAGAGACTGTGATCAACTGAGCGGCTGAATGTGACCTCCAGCGGACTTGTCCGATGTGTGCTGCACTCCTGTGCGGAGCTATTCATAGTGAATGCTGCACTTAACTGTTAGCACTCTGTGTGCCCAAATTGTGCTTTGTGCATTCTTTTCCATTTATTTCTTCTGTGATTTCAAATGAAATCACAAGAAATGACAAAATGACAGCAGTCAAGGCCAAAATAGGCAAAGACCCTGACTTTGAAACCCAATGCTGATAAATTGCTGGGTGTTTGACTTTGCAAGGCATACTGGATTGTATTGATTTTCCTTCCTCTATGTGTGTGTATGTGTTTGTGTGAGTGAGTATGATAGCAAAAAACCAGGGGCAAGAGAATGCAATATTGTGTTTCATTAAAAAATCTATAGTATATCTCATTACAGCCACATGATTTTCTTTGGTATCAGGTTGAGTGGGGACGGGGTGGAGCTGCTGGGTGACAAGACGAATGTGCTTTCATGTCTCATATCTCATCTGTTGTTGTTCGTGGAGAATAGAGTAACTCGGCTCAGCGCGTTGACGACTTCCTGCTCGGTGACTTTATGACCATGTAGTCATGTGCAAAACTTAAATTCGACGTTATTATTTTTGTCTGTAAAAGCATTTTTCTATAATCCATGTTCAAACTGAGCCGTAGAGTAGTTCTCAGGACTTTTTTTCCCCTTTTCTTTTTCCTTGTCTTTGCTCAATAATGTCATCTGCTGCCATAGTCAGACTTTCTACAAGCAGAAAAGGTTAGCCCAATTCTGAAATCCTGACATTAAGTGATGTTTTTAACCTTTAGTCTGATTGCTCTGTGGGTTTCCATTTAGCCCGAGAAACGTGCTGTTTCTTGCTATTTAGCTTTGCAATTATTCACCATGAGGCGGTGTTTTTCACGTCCTCTCACACTGTACCCTCGTACCATCTCTGAACCAGCTCTCACAGTATGCCCGTCTGTGTTGCTGTCATCTCAGCGGGCCAATCCTTCATCGCGGGCCCATGGGGAGGCTGATAAGAAGGGGTATTCCAGCCTCAATCAGTGCTGGTTAATTATCACAACCAAGGGAGGTGAGAGAGGTTTCCCTGTCTTCCCAACTCCTCTTGGATCTGTGTCTTCCTCTCAAACACACTCGTCTGTTACGAGCTCCGTCTCCGTTTCCAATTTTGAAGTGTTATTTTCCCCTGTTTTGGTGCAACCCTGTGTTTTTGTGCAGTCTTACTCCAAATAATCAACTCTACTGGCCTGTGTAATTATCCTTTCATGATGAGTTTAATCATTTAAAACATTTTGTTGGCCTTCACTTTAGATGATAATTTATTCCTTTTTATTCATTATTTTCATAACTGTTGAGATTTTCTGCAGTACTTTAAATGAAGTATGAACCTTAACATTTTTATTTATGCATTTTTTATTACATGTTCATATAGCTGATCATGTTCTTTGTCATTGAATTTTACCATTTTAACTATTTATCCAATAGGACAAATATGCAGACGTACTGATGTAACTGCAGTTTTAATAGTATCCTGACAGTAGCCTAACTTAGCCCAATTAGTAGGTGTTAGTGGGATCAACTTTGATTAAGAGTTTTGTATTTGTAGACTCATTATTGAGAACACAGGTTTTAACATGTTTACATGCACTAGTGTGGCACAGACATGCGACTGCATATTTCTGTAACATGGGTTCCAAATGTAATCGTTGCAAACACTGATGAAAAATTAATGCTACACTAATGAGTGCAAGGCATGAAGCTCTCAGCATCGGGGAGCTGCTGTTTCCTATTTTCCAGAGTAGCCATATGTCGTATCACCTTTTATGATGGTCTTTGTGCTACATGCAGAGATGTCAAAAAAAAAGAAAGAAAGTGAGTTTGAGTAAGAAAAATGATCCAGTTCAACAAACAGCACAGTCACTCATGGATTTTTACTTTACACAAAAAAAGTGTTGACCAGTCACTTTAGTGCACTGTGGATTTTTCTGGTCTGACTTTACAGCTCTGCTTTCTTGTATGCTTGTGGTTCAGCTTCTACATTATTGTCCAGTTTATTTTTTTACTCTAATCAAGAGTCTGTCTCCAACGTAACCAAACAGTAGGACAGTTGCTAATCGTGTGTAGTGATTAGATACTCATTAATTACTGTCACCATGACTAATAAAGACAAAGCCATAAGTCTGCACGTCAGACACAGTTGTTTAAATCTGATATTTTGCCAGACTCTTGAGCTCAAAGCACTTTCTAATCCTGTCAACCAGCTAATTATTTGAGTGGGATCTATTTCTTCATCTGATTAAAAAGAGACTGACATTTGTATTAGAACGACATTTCTTGCAGCATTCAGTGCAAGTAAAGCTGATGTTGTTGCAGTGACCCAGCCCCGCCTCTGACCCTGTCATGTTTTCTCTGGGCCTCCAGAGCTTTGCGATAGCAGCAATGACAGAGCACTGTGAGGTGACAAATTTGGATCCTTTCCTCTTTTAATCTGCCAGTTGAGTGGGCGCCAGCACAGGACAGCCAGTGTGAGCTAGGCATCCCAATCACTTTGTCCATCCCTTTATAACTTGGCCTGAGCCACTCATTTTTATCAACTGCAGACGGGAATGCTGAGAACACCAGAATGGGTGGGTTGTGGTATCTCTGATCATAGCTGCCTCCCTCAGGCATGGCAGGCATTACATCTTCCATCAGCCCTTAGAAGAATACTTGTGTGGCCACGCTAACAGAAAAGAAAGAAAAGGACATCCAGTATCTTTTTTACTTCAGTTTGTCATTGTGACTTTTAAGTTGATGCTCCAGCCTGGGATTTTGTCTTTTCTCACAAAACCAATTAGTTCTTTGACCGATTTTAAAGAGAATATAGATGTCTTTTAGTAAACATTTAAAAACATTATCTATCTTAATCAATCTGCCCCTTCTCCTTTCTTTTTTATTGCCTCGTAATGAAAAAGGTGGCTCCACTCAAATCTTCACTTATTTGATACACTTCAAGTCAAGTGCCCAAATGTTAATTTGAACTAAATCAAAGGAGCTAAGCGAGTAACAGAATCCTTAAGGGGGACCTCTGTATTTGTCCTTTGATTAGAAAAAGACAGATTTTCTGTTTTTCTCCTAAATAGATACATACCTGAAAAAAGTCAGCTCCATCTCCTGTTCTGTTAACGACTTCAAGTCCTATTACAATTATCATTGTTATTTCCTTCAGTTGTTTCTTGGGCACAGCTGGGCTCTAGATGGGAGTTTTGAGAGATGGGAAGGTGAAGTATTCTGCAGAGAAAGACAGACACAGAATTGAATCTAAATATGAAGGAGAGTAAGGGAAAAGTGCGGGAGGGAAACGGACACAACCCTCTTCATTAGTGTCATTAAAGAGACCCCGATACTGAAGTTGGAAGGACAAACAGTGGGGGAATGGAAATAATAGATAAGCAGATCAGCGAATGAAGTGCTCAGGTTCGTTACAAAGTGTCTTCCCTCCGCCTCTGTCTTTACCTGTGTGAAAGGTTTCCATTCATCCTTGATGTGCTGTTAATGATTTTGTACTCACCTTGTTCCCTTATCAAGGCCCTTCAGCTCAGAGATCCAGTCATACATTATAAAACATGAAGTACAGTACCCAGTACTGAGATTAGTATTCCTTCTTGTATGTAGTAATACACTGCCCATCCAAGAAAAAGAGTCACCAACTGGATTTAACTAAGCAAATAATAAGAACTAATAGATAAGAGCCTCCCATTGGATAATTACTGCATGGATGATTATACTTCTGCCAACAAGTTATTTACCCCAACAGTGCAGTGAGTGACTTCTCATTTTTTAAACAACTATGTCGGAAGACACATCCTGTGGTCGTGGAAAGGTTCAAAGTGTTTCAGAAGGGTCAGGGTTTTGTAGAAAAACAACAGTAGAACTCGCGGATATGTTTAATAGTGAAAGTATAAAGAATCCAGATTTACCCTGTTCCAGAGTGATCGAAGCATCAGGGAGAGAAGAGAGGAGGGTGAAGTGATGTATCCATCGTTCCTACCGCACATACTTGACTACCTGAATATAATGAATGACCAGATTATTCCATCAGTGGATTTTTTCTTTCCTGATGGCACAGGCATATTCCAAGATGACAATACCAGGACTTATCAGGCTCAAAATTGTGAAACAGTGGTTCAGACACATAATTTTTAAACATAGTTTGACCACCACCACCACCATAATCTTTGGAATCTTTAGGATGTGCTGTAGAAGAGTTTGTACAGTGCCCCGACTCTCATCAAAACAAGATCTTGGAGAAATCTTAATGCATAATAGCATAATTATCATTTTCCAATGGTTTTAAATGCATTTCAAGTGTGTTTACTTCTTCTTTCTTCTTCTACTTCAGCATGTCCAGTATTTCCCTGTCCTCAAGTCCAAGCCACATAAGGGCCTCTGTTGTTGAAAATGTGACTTGTTGTTAGAGGGGTCTGTTCTGTCTCAAGAGCAGGTCAATAGAGAGTAGTCAATATGGCTCTCTTTGCAATAATGAAGGATGCTTCCTGCTGGGCCAAGTGTAGAATAGGAGAGAACAGGGGGTCTTTATGTGGAGAGCAGACCCTCACCCATCTCATCTTTACAGCCTTTCCTGGGATATTACACCTAACATTGAAAGGCTGTGTAACACACCACAGGAAGTGTAAACTGTAGCTATGTTGGCACTGAAACAAAAATTGATCCTTGTCACAAAAATGAGTTTACTACTAGATGCTCTTGGCACAGTTGATACAGCCTCTTTTATCCGTTTTCCAAACCCTCAAGCAAAGAGGCCTATAGTCTGTGAGCACATTACCTACATTCATACACACACCTCGCCCTCATAGTAAGCTCTGTGACATCTGAAAAGTGGGTTTGAGCACTTTCTCAAGGTGGGAAATCCAGCACTAGTTCCATATCTCCGTTTTGTCCCTCTCATCTGAGAGCAAGACAGAAACTGGGAGAGAGGGAGAGAGATCAAGGCAGCATGTCGGGGCACCACCTTAAGCTGAGCTCCCAAACCTTTTATGACTGCTGAGCAAAGTGGATTTGGGACACAGGTAACAGCCTATACTTATCAAGCAGACAACCTCATTTTCTAGCCAGTTGCTCTCCGTTACCTCGTTCTCACTGGCTGCCTGGTGTGGAGGCTCTTATTTTTCAAAGACAAACGGAGGCTCCCACACTGCTGGGTCTGAATAGATTAGACTTCCCACACTGAAATGTGTTTTTCTGACACCTCCTTCCTTTGCTCTGCAGCTGCGTTGTTAAATGCCTGCGGTGTTTCAGCATTAATAAATTCTGGAATAAAGATGTGTGTGTTTTCCATGGCAGCATTTAAGGGAAAATGTATTTTCATTCCAGTGTACTTTGTCTTCCTTAGTAAATAAGTAATCTGGACGCATGCATATTTTTGATTAATACATTACATATCCGAAATGTTTTATGTAAGAGAATTCTCCTTTGTTGTAAAATTCACTTTTAATTTTTCCATAATGTTCTGTTCGTTTTTTCTCAGCATTTTCATAATGTATGGAAACACACACTCTGCTGAGTCAGTGAGTGTTTCAGAAACAACACAGCTCATTCTGTGCTTACATACCATCAGAAGAATTTTCCAGGCCTATAACTCACAACCTTCATAGCCATCAAAACTATACTTTTTTTGTACCTCTCACATAAAACGTGAAGCTGGTGGCTGCTTTTTGTAGAACCACTTGCTTCCAGTTAATTGTTGTAGATAAAAAGAACCGACCTTCCTTCTGAGATGTTGAATATATTGTCCCTATTTACCCTGCCTGCTTGTTTTCAGGCAGCTTGAGCTCGTTAAACTTTTAATACTAAGAACAGACTTTGAATTTGTGCAACATTTTTTGCACATGAATTTCTAGCTTCTTCTTTCTTTTAAAATATCTTATTTATCTTCTTATTCTTATTATTGAAGTTCACACACCTATATTGATTAGTGCCATTAGAAATGACTTTATGTATTCTTTGATGTTTTTGCCTTACTGGTATCGCTGCATGCTCCAAAAATGGAAATAATACGAATGCATTTTAGGATATGACGTAACTCTTCATCAAAATATTTGTTTAGTCTGCACGGAGTGGGTTCAGCACTGATTATGCACTATCACCTTCCTTTTTTTATTGGAGTTTGGACTTTGGTCACTATCAGTGGGATCGTTGTTGCTTTGCTTTCTTGGTGTGTTTGTTTATCTGTCTGCAGTTTCACTACTTTGACTACTACTGGTATTAATAGTATTTAAGAGAAATTATTCCAAATGGAGATGATGTGGATGTTGTAAAAAAAAAATAAAGTAATTGGACAGTAGCTTAGCAATACACAGTCTTTTAGGCTGCCATCAGCCTTTGCACTGCCTGGTTTATCCCCATCTCCAGTCCAATCTTCTTCCCCTGCCCTGACAGTGGATGTTGTGTCTGCAGCTGAAAGCAGATGGTTCGCCATTTTGTCCAACAGTAGAGCTGAAGCTAAGCCCTCCCCTACTGCTCCTATGATAAAAAGGGATAAAAAGCTGCTAAAGGCAGCTGTTTTGGCTCTGATAGGATGCCGCAGGACCTTCAAGCCCATTCACATTTCTCCTCAGATAAAGGGTGGACGAAGATGGTCTTTTGACTGGAAAGGAGCCAGCCAGGCTTGGGCATCGAAGCTCTTCCCAACCCACACACCCACTGTTCCAGCAGCGTAAAGCAGAGATGATTAAGCATGCCATGATGCCTCTGGTCCGCAGGAGTGACAAATTCCCCCCACTGCCACTCCACTCTGGTCTCTCTCCATCTGTCACATACACCATCAGTAAAATATATTTGCTGCCCAATATGTACACCGGGCGGCTCTGAAGTTATTGATTTCCTGAAATCAGCTGCTTACTGCAGTCTAATGTCAAACCACTCGCTTACTGTTAAGAGATACAGTTGAAAATGTGTTGTGGCTGTGTGATATCACTTTCCTTCCTACTGTTTATTCACTTAATTTTACTTCTGCCTGAAGGGATTAGCAAAAAAAATATTGTATATTGGGGCACAAGGTGGTGTTTGCATTAGCGCATTTAATGAACCTCTCTTGGTATCCTGACTTGTTGCTTTAGTTGCATCCCGTCTGCAGCTGCACATTTCTTACGCTTAAATCAAATTTAGTTTATTGCAAAAACCTTTAAATTCTGTAAAACCATCCCTGTTGCAGCCATAAGATACGATAAGTAAATCATCAGTGAAGAAAAGAAATCGGCCCATAACTGTTCATTCAGGCTGTTCTTTCCTCTTTGTCTACACTTGTCTCGAAAATTAGTGAATTCATGTGAAGACAATTGCACAGCTTAGTTGGACTGTCATGTTGTCTTACATTTATTCCCTAATGTGAAAGTGGAAAATATCTATTTAATTCAGTCATTTTCTGCAGCGTTTTGATTTAATTGTTTGCGCTTTCAAGAGAACTAAGTGCACTGAGGACAAGCAGCCATATTGCCATCGTAATGGGCCATGCATTATATTGCTTCTCACTGCATCTCACACTGGGGACTTGATGCCGCAAGGTAGAGAAATTACCTCCTAGTAGTTAAATAGCCGAACCATTGACATAGCATCTCTCTTTCTCTTAGATTTTCTGTCTTCCTCTCATTCTCTCTTTCTGCTCTCGTGCTCCCCTGGAGATGTGCCATTTCCTTGGAAGAGATCAGGCATATTTTAAACTGCATTTAACATTCAGCCACTTATTTCACTCCATTCATTGCATTATTAAAATACCTTCATACCCTCTTAATTATTTTTCTAGCTCTACCCCATCCCTGCAGAACTGATAATTGGTGTTATTTATGTAAACAATACCTCCGTGTGACTATTTCTCTTGTTGGATTTCTTGAATAATGGATGAGGATAAATGCAAAGCAATTGCACTTAGTCTGACTTTGGCACTCTCCGTGTCAGTGCGATGTTGCCATTTATGCTCAGGGAAAGAAAATGGCAACCGTGTTCCAAAGTGTTTACTCCTTCACTGCACACTCTACTTATAATAAAGCAAGACGTGATATTAACTTGCCAGGGAGGCTAGACTGGGTTAAATTTATCAGTTCCTCTCGTCCAATTCCAGTGGGGCCTGTGGTTTCAAAATGAAAAGGCTCTTGGAGTCTCTGAGATTGACTGAGGCACAGTGGCTGAAAAGACAGAATGAACAAAAAGATGTTTTGCTTCAGGGACATTTCACTGAGTGTTCGGGTCACTGTAGTGTCCTTTCAGCTCCGAACATTTTGTGTGACTGAGTTTTAAAATGTGCCCTTGAAGCTGATGACGTCAGGGAGACGTGATTTCACAGTTTCTTGCCATGTGGTCGAACTCAGAAAGCAGTCAATAGTCTCACGTGTTTCAGATTAATAGTCAACATACTGTATTCTAGCGTTCATGAACTACAGAATTAACGCTTGTTTTTTTGTTTTTTTTAAATTGATGGAACCCATCTGTTTGAGCAGTTATGTTATTTAATCAGTTAACGCATCTCATCAGGTCATGAAAAAGCTTTTCAGACAGCATTTGCAGCAAGCAAATTGCTTCATTTGTGCTGGTGCAAAGCAGTTATAGTAGTTCTGCTATGTTGGTCCTGTTTTAAAACAATACGTAGCATCTTTGTGTAGAGCATCAACTAAGATGTCTTCTCTCTCCTTTTACCTTTCGTCCTCTAGGTTCATCAGCTCAGCCCTTCAGCCCCTTTTGGTTCACAGTGGAGCCCCAGGACACACTGGCCATTCGGGGCAACGCGGCACTCCTCAACTGCTCGGCCCACAGCGACGCGGCCACACCGGCACGCATAGAGTGGAAGAAAGACGGCACCTTCATGAGCCTGGTTTCAGATGAGAGGCGACGCATACTTCCTGATGGCTCTCTGTTCTTTACCCACGTGGTCCATTCTAAGCACAACAAGCCCGACGAGGGCACCTACCAGTGCGTAGCCACTATCGACAACCTGGGATCCATTTCCAGCCACACGGCACGCCTCTCTGTAGCAGGTAAGCTCTGCTGTATTTAAGAACTTTGTTTACTGCTACATTTTCACCATATTGCATTAGAAAAGTACCATTGAAAGAACAACTCTAGATCTTGTGGTTGCTTTGTTACAAGTTCTCATTCTTACGTTAAGAAACACTTCACTGAGTACAAAAGTACATTGTTCAATGTAAATGTCTTTCCTTGAAATGTAAATTTGCTGAAAATAGCTACCCAGCACCTGTAGGTGTGAACATGTTTCTCAGTTGTTTTCCCTTATTGAATGTATTTTGTCCTTGAATTGCTCAGCTACTTGTACATTCTCACCTCGCTGCAACCTGAGCACATTGTCCTACTGGATAAATGCCTGTAAACGGCACCGCTTGTGTAGTGCTAGTCCTACAATGTGACCTCGGTGTGAGAACAGCAAGTTGCATTGGATTATTAGGTGCTTTGACTTGAGTTGTACCCCAAAATTCAATTTGCAGCTGGAGGAGTCACAGAACGCTTCTACTGTGCGCTTTCTGCTCAGCAGCACTCTGCCAGATTTTAAGGCGCTTGAGAGAGACCTCTTGTTGACAATGGGATAGTACAGCATAAGCCTCTTGAATACTGAGTGCCTGCGTGGAGATGCTGTCTGACTGAGATTCTGTTTCTTATAGGCTTTTGAATTACAAGTTAATGAGGCAGTACGTTACCGCTGGAGAGATTGAGAAGATTTTTCCTTTCTCGGTTGTGTAACAGCATGATGGTACCTCAGACGCTACTTTTCTCCACAAACGTAGATGCATTCAATATCATCGCAGTATATCAATATGTGTTAATAAAAAAAAAAACAGCAAGTGGGAAAACGAAAGGTCTGATATTTATATTTCCAGCTTTGATGACACGTATGAGTCAGGCATTTAAATGTCTAATTAATTAGTTTCTTTGCAGCTAGCTAATTCCAATTAAAAAACATTTAAAAAATATTTTCAATTGGGGTTTGGTGAACATATGTTTACTGTATGTGCTTCTGTATGGCAGCTTCACTTTCTTCATTTCCAGCAGCTCCAGAAACGTGTGATCAGTCTGCTGTAAAAACAATTTAATTCTTCATATTAACACACACTTTGGCCATTTTCAGCCCTTTTCACAAGTTATCTTAATGTTGATGTGACGGTAGATCATTAGTGTCTGGCTTTGGGTTTGTAGCTTTCATGGCTTGTTCTTACTCTGCTGGGCCACTTGGTCACCATGGCAACTCTCCCGACCTTAATCAAAAACAGATTCACTGTCGGCGCACACAGAGGAAACGGAAACAAGACAGGAGTTACTGTGTTCAATTTTCTATTTATATTATTACAATAAAACACTCTGTCCCAGCGTTTCACCGATACTTGTTCCTAAAGCTGCACAAGCTGCTTTGCTCTCAGACAGCCTCATAGTCGGTGTGAACTGCTGGGTCAACCTTGATGGGATGTTTGATGCAGTCAATTTCTACTTGAAATGTAGAGTAGGTGAACTCTTATCAGCTGTTATAGGCACAGACACACACAGACACACACCGATACAATGTCTCCATGAACATTAATAGGCATAAAAGCTTCAGCCACAGTGCAAGTGCATACACACACGTATGTGTTGAGCACATTAAGTTATTGCATTTACCTACACACGTACACAACCACTGATGTATCTCCAGCTGGCTGGCAGGTGGCCAATAAAAAGGTTAATTGCAGTGTAGAGCGAGCAGGCCATTAGGCCGCCATCAGACCCAAGAATGATGGTGCAGGCGGAGGCGGAGTGGGCGTGACCTCTCGGATTTAATGATAGAATGAGTCACGGATGGCTTGCATGGCAGGGAGCATGTCTGACAAATATGGGGATGATACCTGGGATTGATTGTTATGCGACGTGCGGTTCATTCTTCTTCAGGAAGCCCCTGCACTTCCACATGACTCCGCCATCACCATCAAAACCACAACAATTTCCTCCTCAGCTTCACCTTTTTACCCCACCAGACCCCTGCTCTCTTCTGAGCTGAGTATTACAGGTCATAGAACTACGCAGCACAGTATGTCAGCAGGATCTAGTCTCAAATTAGTTTGTTGTTGTTTGTAGTAATTAAGAAAATGTATCTGCAGCTATTTTGATAATTGATTATTAGTTTTAGATGGCACCAGGTTCTCAGATGTTTCTTTTATTCACATTTAATTATAGTAAATTGAATATTGTTGAAGGCATGACCTTGGAGTCCAGGAAACTGAGATGATCAAATATGAGCGTTAAGTGTAAAATATCAAATCTCTGTATAAAAGGATATCACATTTGAAGTTACATTCATTTGGTAACATTTCTCTCTGCTTGGTGTTTCCTCTTCACTCGTCCTTTGTCATCCAGTCTGCATCCGTGTGTTTTAGCCTGTGTGTGTGTGTGTGTGTGTGTGTGTGTGTGTGTGTGTGCGCGCAGTCACAACAAGCAACCACCGTGGAAACACAACCAGACTCAGGAACCCAACCTTATGCATTCAGTTTGCGTCTCTGTAAGAGAAAAGGAGAGGGACAGAAGTGATGGGGCAGACAGCGCTGAGCGGTAAACAGCAGTGATAGCCAGGACACAGAGCGAGATGCAAGTAATGAGAAATCCCATCTTAACTGTCTGCTGTTCTCCCACACAGCAGTTCCCCCCTCCCATCGGGACACTTTGAACTCAGCCCTCTGGAAGAATTGCTCGAGGTTAACCCCACCTCACTGCTACTTAACAGGGAAACCCCCAAACGAGAAGATAGAGAATTCATTTTGCCCCTTTTCTCTCTCTCTCTCTCTCTCTCTTCCTCTATCTTGCAGTCTCTTTGTTTCCTTTGTGACCTCTTCATATGTAGATGAGGTCGTTCTTTATTCAAATATATTACCTTCTAGGTTTTTGTCCTATCTGTTCCTCTCTGTTTTTCCTGCTGCCTCTTCCTCTCGCCTATATAGGCTACTGGGGAACATAAAGATAACCAAAGTCACTTTGCTTTGATATCACATTTCTCTGTAATCTTATTTCTCCTTCCCACAGTAGTAGAAAATATAAAGTGAACGCTTTGTGTGTCATGTGTGTCGACTCATATTTAAACATGCTCATCCTTTGATAGAGTCGGCTGCCCTTTGAAGGATTTAGGGGTGTCGGCAGTTTTTTTAATCCCTTTTTTGATGTATGTTAATGTGTTTGGGTGACGGGCGTCGCACCCCCAAGGACATGACAGCCTGAAAATCTGAAAAAGGATGATTGCGTCACTGTTGCATTGGTAGCGCTTTGTTGCTTTGTCAGAGACACTTTGTTGGGCTTACAGTTGATTAATTAATTTGGCATCTTTATGCCAAATATTATGTTTTGACTACATAAAATGGATGTCAGACATGAAAGGATAAAAGATACAGGTTGATATTGTTAGTAGGGAGTTTCAGTAAATTGTTCTATAAGTATCTAGCATGGCTACACATTCAGTGTAATCAGATACTCATTTCAGTAACTCAGAATAAATGTAAATGCTGCCAAATGTAGTTTAATATCTGTACTGTTATTATTGGCATGCAATCACACACAGGATTACAAAATACTGACACAGGATGTTGTTACATATATTGGTCCTGTCAGCATCAACAGCCCAGGAAGTTAATGCTGTTGTGCTTCTTACATTCATCTGATTTCAGAAATGTCACGTATACAAAAAGAATCATTGTCTTTATCCGCTTATGCACTTAAGAGGGACAACAGAGAAAAAGAAACAGAATTTCTGGGCCTTAGAGTATTTATTTTTTTCCTAACAGGGTTTTTTCGTTTTGGCTGCAATGCAGCACGATGAAACAAGATTGTTACTTGGAGCTGTGTCAATTATTCAGGCCACTCCAACAAAAACTGAAATGAAAAGAAAAGTGAGTAAATGAAGTCTCCTTCCACAAGTGAACAGTAAAATATGAAATTCAGACAATTTACAAAGAAAATGGTCACTGCATAGATATTGTTTCAGCATCATCAATATATAATTATAATTATTATATTTCACACAGTTGATGTGATAGTGGCAATATTATGCTTAATTGCTACCATGCTGACCAAGGTCGAAAACGTGTGCTGTGCTACACATCTGTTATTTTAGCGTTTAGCTCCGTAAATTAGGTGTGCCACATTGTACCATAACACACAGGTCACCTGTTGGTTTCATAACATAATTCATGAGCCATGTAATAAAATACCTAATACAAAAGTGCATCTATCTCGTCCACCAGGTACAGATGGAACAGCACCGTCCTACATCCCTTCACGTCCATGTGTAACATGGACACCAAGCTTTAAAAAAGTATATACTGTACTGTATGTGACATCAGAACATGAAAAGATGATATGACCCCTTTAGAAGCTGATCTGGTTCCAACTCCACACGGAGATGGTGCCTAATCAGACGATGTCTAACCAATCGCACACACTAGCTCGTCTTGAGCTGAAGACTGAACAGTTCACTGAGCTGTAAGCATTCATCCTACTCATGTTTAGTCATCCCTCTAGTCTCTGGTATCTTTCTAACTTCATTTCTCACTCTCTTCCTCTTACTTTCTATATCTTTTCTCACTGAATCAACTTCCTGTCCTTTCTTTATACCCTCTTTACTACCACTCTCAGCCCTCCATTTTCTGTTTATTATCCTTTCTGCCATCCGCCTCTCCACTGATCACACACACCCACAACCACAACCACACACACACACCCTTACGTTCACGCGTTTTGCACTTTCACAGTGACTGCACCCAAGTCATAAAGTGCCAAAATGGCAAACAGTAATAAATCTCATAAACAACAAAAACCATCTCCCTCATTCTCAAAGGAACCCCCAGAAAGAAATACACCAACCATGTCCTTTTAAAACATGTAATCTTTAGTTTGTGAGTGTGTGGATGTGTTGACTATGTCCACAACAAGCTGGCTGAATTAAAAAAGGTAACCTCTTCCTGTCCTGTTACTGTTGTCAGCTGCAGTTGATATTCTTCAGATCCAAACTCTGGGATTAACATGGTTATGTGTATTTTTAATACCTGTACAGTTGGTCACACAGTGCAGGTGTCTTTAATCTGCATTTATAAGCATAAACAATTGATATGATCTATCGGCTGCCGCATCACAGGAATTGTTGCTCGACTTGGATAACAGGTCCCACTTATGAGCCGTGAACAAATCACTGTGTTATGCGCGTTATGCTTATTTTGTTATCTGACAACAGAATCAACTAAGAACAAATAAGTTCCGTTAATAATACACACTATACTGCACATTATTGTGGAAAGCAAGAGGCAGCTGAATGGAGGTTTAACTTGCTGAGACCAAGCACATAATCACATTTACAACATGCACTTTGGTGCAGACATTGCTTAAAGACAAGCCCATGAATGTGTGCATATGGCCAGGTGTAGGTGCTGCGCACTGGGGTCGTTGCCATGACGAATAGCTCTGACCTGGAAGCAGGGTTGGGGTCACAGCAGTATTTCATCACCCTGATTTCCATCTGTCTCTGGCACACGTGAGGAGGGATGGAGGATGACAAGATGGGAATGGCTGTGGATAAAACAAAGAGAATCCTACACTCACTCCGAACTTGATGATATGTTGAAAACTAAAAACATGTATTTGAGCCGTTGTGTTCAGTTGCATAAGATGTTGAAGGAGACAGAAACAGGATTTTCAAACGCCAAGTTTGTACAGAGAAAATATGACGTGGGTTTGAGGATGGGGCTCCATCTTTTTTCCTCTCTGGACGACAGCAGGAGAGAAGTGTCGACAGGGAGTCTGTTGGGGCTGGAGGTAGATGACAGCCTGCATTTTACGTGTATTCACTGACTGATTAGGTCCTCTGGGTAGGTGGAGAGCCTGATGGAGACGGCCCTATCTCTACTCTCCAGACACCTCTGTGCCTTGTGTGTGTGTGTGTGTGTGAGTGTGTGTGGGAATGCCCACCCATGTCTTTTAATTGTCTCTGTATGTTTCTAGACTTTTAGTGAATGTGGGATGTCGTCTTTCAACATTATTCAGGTTGTAATATTAAATGTGTTTCTACATGACTTAAACTGTTGGTTTGGAAGTTTTTGTTCGTGGCCAATATTACCTCTGAAATCCAATGGGTGATGAAATAGGAAAACAATTAATTGTTGACAATTAATACAACCCTATATGTATATATTAAATTATATATTATATATGTATATAATAGTGGGCAGTACCGTATATTGTCACTGTATAGGATTTATATTCTTCATGTGGTTGCCAAAGATGAATGTAAAGACTGTGATCAACAATCATGTGAAATTATCATTTTATAATAGTTATGGCTAAAAGGTTCAGAAATGGCCAGTGTTAACCATGTAGCAGTAAAGGTAAGCAAGTTTGTGTGATGTAGTAGGGTTGGTTAAATGCCACGACAGCTTCAAGCAGGAACCAGACTAATCACCCATTAAACTGATTCTTTAACTGCATCATGTCTAGTGTAATTTCATATCTTAAGAGTTTTCTAGGTTTATATGGGGTTTGTTAAAGTGCCTGTGCTGGCTTATGTGCTATGTGTCTATGTTTAAGAAATCCAAGTACTGGAGGAAGCTGCTTTAGGATTTTAAAATGAAGGGACACTGTCCAATTGAACTCAGACCCTTTTCCATTTTTCTGTACTATGCTTGAGCTGCTGCAATTAGTGTGTTCTAATGAGAGTGATTATTGACTGCTGCAGTCAGCAGATGAAGATAAACTCTTGGTGCATAATGACTTCCTTGTCTCGCTGTACTCTTGTTTTTTTTGTTTTTTTTTTTAAGCTCCATACCATACCTCCACTCCCCAACCTCCTGAACTTCTGTTCACTACAGTACACAGTCCCAGTATGTGTGAGGTTTCTGCACACTAAGACAATTTTTCATCGCTTAAGGCTCTCCACACAACCTCAGAGATTTCCCTTAAATGCGCTCATTTTCACTTCAGACCCAAAGGATGGAGTCACAGCATCAGTAAGAATTTGGCTGCTAGCATGACATGTTAATCAGCTCGAGTATTTTGTACTTTATAAATGCCTTGCTGCCATCTGTTCTAAAATATCCACTTACACGTGAGTAGCATAATTTTGGGGTCTAATACAATTTTGAATTGCCCTCAGCATCTGCAGTTAATATATGAGATTTTCTCCAAATATTGACACATTCTCCACATTCTACTAAAATAATCCAGTAAAGATATCAACACATTAAATAAACCAGCCATGTGGAATAAACAATCAGGACTTAACCATAAAAAAACACAAAGATCTTCCCCAACAAGTGGAAATTAGGAACTTTGCACACATGGATCATTTACAACTTGGAGTAAAATGAAGCCATTAGTCAGTGATTCACTGCTCTGCAGTCAAACCTGAAATTTTCCACAGCCTTCTCCAGTCTGCCGGATTCCTGTTCTTCACAGTCTTGAACACAATTGCATGATAATGATGTTGTGCCATTGTGTTTTGGCAAAGACTGAATGTAATGTTCGCTAAATAATCTGAAGGAGAGTAGTTTCCACTGAATTATGCGGATCTTAACAAATTACTTGTGCCATTCTGACTTTAACCTGAATAGCATTTAATTTGGGGCTGGTGGAATGGTTGGGTTAGTGGTTAAGCAAAGCTGCTTTTCAGTTCCACAAACCAAGGTTCATTATCCAGTCCTGCCCTAAGGACATAAGGTCAGTGCTCTCTTTAGTAGACCTCTCAGGGTGGATATTCATGGAAACATTCACACACACACACACACACAGTTTTACTACCTGGAGAGAGCCTTATTCAAAGTGGTGAAAAGTTTTTGCAGCAGACAATCTATCACTCTTGGTACTTAAAATGCATAAATACATTTAAGTTTCTCTCAATTTGCATAAAAAGGAGCTACACTGCACTTGAGAGAATTCTGTTTATCATCTCCTCTCTCATTGACATTCCTTGTCCATGTTTCCTTCCTAGCAGTTCTACAGATAGAGATACCTGTGCTGTTACAGACCAATATGCTCATTCACAGCATCCTTTCATCTCCCAGCGTCGGTCCAGGCATGCATGCATGAGGCCGTTTTGGATTTTCATATTTAAATGTCCCCATGTTTCAAAGCTAAATTGGGCTTCATAGGGCTTTTGAACCCTGAAAGAGTTGACGCTCACTGTTTTTTTTTTTTTTTTTTGGTGGCTCCCATGCCTCAGGGAGAGCTTTTCAAACAGACCTCTGTTCATCAGACACGCAGGGTGGGAAGAAAAGTGAGGCTGAGTGGGTAAATTTTTTATTCCAGATTGATACAGTCCACCTAGCCTTGATTTTTGATATTCAAGGCCACCAGACTCGACATCTGTTCTGTGAAAAGATTTTACAGAGATTAGTTTCACAAAAAGGAAAAAATACATTCCTATACTGATGATCCCCTTTGTCCTCAAGTCATCCATTCTTTTGGTTGATTTCTGAACCACAGTGACAAGCACATCATATTTTTTATGTGAGACGTCCTTTAAAAGATGAAGGATAAAAAAATGTGTGATTCCAGAGTGACAGATTTGGGATTTATTTTGCAGCTCTAAATAAAATATGTTCAATACTGTAAATAAAATATGTTTGAAATGCATATTTTACTCTACTTGGCTTGAATAGGGGGCAACAGTGAGTGTTTCTTTGCATATTCGGCTCACTGAAAGGAACGCCTCATCTTGGCGTGTACAGAAGAAACCAAAGTGTGAAGTGCTCAGTCGGTGTGCATCTTTGCATCCTGGATTTTTTTTTATGCTTTAGAGACCAATGTTATTTATAGATTAACTGTTTTTTTTGTTTTTTTGTTTTTTTTTGCACCATCTGTGTAGGTTTCTATAAGCATTGAGGACATTATGATGGCACTAGAGGGGTGGGGCTTTGCACTGAAAGAGACATGTTCAAGGTGTGAGAGGCGACGCCTCCGAAACATTTATCTCTGCTACAACTCGGTGCATATCCCACACGCTCTCTTTCAGGCGACTGGATTTTTCCAAAATGCTTTTTTAAGCTGGTGGGAAAAGAAGGAGGAGCATTTATTTTTCCAGTTCCCCATTTTCCTTAATGATGGTTGATTCAATATATTTTCTTTTGTGACAAACAAAATGCTTTTTATCCCAGGACAGACAGCCCTTAATGGATTTTGTTGCTTTTAGGGTGAGGGTGGAAGAGGGTGGATGAATGGGTGGTGCTGCTTGCCAGGTATTCCTATATGATCTGCAGACAGACAGGGGATGAAAATAAAAGCTGGGAATAAAAGCTTGGGCACCATATGTGTTCCTCATCTGGACTTGAGACTGGGGATCTGTTGGAGCCTGCTCGGACCTGTTTAAGCACAGACTCTGTCTTTATGTGCAGGAGAATGACATGTGATGCAGACGGGACTTGTGTGAGCAAGAGCTAAGTGTGAAAAAGGAGAAGGTGACAAACAAGGAAGATGGCGAGCAAAAAAAGTGATGTGTTATTTCAACGCACCAGCTTTTGTAGGGAAAGTAAATGTAAAGAAACTGTGAAAGGGTTCATGAGTGTGTCTGTAGTGTGTCTCCTCGACAGAGCTACCCCGAACTCCATTTATTATCATTAATTATTAACCTTTATTTTACCAGGAAGAACTCATTGGGAATAAGAATTTTTGCATGAGTGTGCTGGCCAAGACAGACAGGAACACAGCGCTTCAGACGAACGGCATAAACATACCTGCAAATGTATCACGTATAGACATATCCACGTCTAGGGGCTGCATTCAGATGTCTCATCTCCTCACAATGTAGCACCTTCACAGCTCCTTGATTGGTGGATGCAAACTGAGCGGAGGTGTTTAGGGATTTGGGGTTTTGTGTGTGTCTCACACATGCGTGATTTCAGGGCGGCGAGCAGGCGTTTGACTCACTGAGTTGAGTCTGATGAGGCCTGATTGATGATTAAAAAAATAAAGGCTTGCAGCGTTCGAATAGAGACTCCCTGCTGTTAGTGTTGATGTGTGGTATTATGGAACTGCCTTTTGTACAACTGACTGCTTCCTGTATCAGAGTGGTGGGCTGTGTATGCGCATTATTCCAAGCTGTAGAATAACTCCAAGGTCAGTGATGAGTATCTCCCCTATTGTTTATTCTCACACACACACACACACACACACACACACACACACACACACACACACACACACACACACACACACACAGGCAGACAGAGGAGGCAAAGCAGCACTACAACAGCATGCTTTTATTCTACACACTGACAACACTTCTGCTTTTATCTTCCCTCTTCCTCACCTTTTAGCTTCCTTTCGCCTCTGCACGCACTGCATTTAAACACTCAGGTCTCAATTCGTGCTACACTTACAACCAGGCAACATAAAGCAAACGTAGCTCCAGCTATTGCTTCAAAGCATTTGTCTTTGATGTTTGGGATATATGTATTAAATATTGGGCAACCTTGTGCCTTAGAGGACAGAAAAATGCCTACCAATTTGTTTCAGGGACACATGGATTGCACAGGCACAGCCAGGCACACATTATCTTAGTAGTCAGGCAAATGCTCAAGAACAAATCTTTAAAAGTTTTCTTTGTTGTCCATGTAGAAAAACACAGACATAAAGTTAAGACTCATCAGAGTTTGGATTTTGTAGTCGTTTGGCTTAGCATCTGCTCTATTTGAAGGTAACGCACTGCTGATTGTCTGGAGTAATAATGGCTAATGCCACACAGTCAGACTGTCCAGATGTTCTAGAGATCTGTTGCCTCCTTTTCCATTAGGGTGGAGTTATTGATTAAATTGTTACTTTGTCTTCCTCCCTCCGCCTGATATGATCCTTTCTGTACTTCTGCTTCGCTTTCCACTGTTTGCTATTTGGAGAAAAGCTGCTACTGCACATTTGCCCTCAGTAAACATATTCATTTCCTGCTTACACATTTAATTAAGCAAAATAAACAGTGTATCTATTAGTAGTGTAGGCCAGTGAAAGTATAAGTGCTGCACGTTGCATGATCCTTATTCAAATACATATCTTTCCCTCCTGTAGCCTACTCAGTATGTGCTGTGTGTTGCGCTGTATTTGATGTCTGTGTTTGCTGTGGTTTGTTTAGTTTGTATTATACATGGCATCTGCATCTTCCCAGACGTGGCTAATGAACTTTGAAACTGTGCTGTGTTTTTTGTCTACATGGAGAGATTGGTCTTCCCATCATGTCAGATCCCTTGCTGAAATGTGAGCAGCTGTACTTGGCCTGTTATTGAGGCTCACTGGAGCATTTCGGAAAGATGTTTACATGAACGTGGAAAACAGGAAAAGAATCAACCCCGACAGTAACAAGCAATCAGCTCTCGTCACTGATAGTATTCAACTACTAAACTATATAATTTATTCTGGCTTATCGGCGCCTAAGTAACACCGTTTTTTAATCATTCCTTTCTTTCTTTCTTTTCTCTATTAAATTTCCGCCTTTAGCTTCTCAGACATGATTAAACTCCAGCAGTCTATCACTCAGATTTAAAGGTTCTCCATTCTTTTCATTAAACTTGAGCCTGTCACCAAAACGAGAGTAGTAGTAGTAGTTAGCACGAGTGTGGAGGAGGAATGGAGGCCTTCTTATGGATGTTAATATGTCGCACAGTCACACCTCTCAGTGAGCTAAACGATGATGAATGCGCCTGGTTGTGTTGAGTGGCGTGTCATCCTGCGCTACAGCTGTGTCTTCACAAACATCTGCTTCTTCCAGGCTGCCAACCTAACTCATGTACAGTATACATACATGCAACTTCAGGAACTACACTGATGTATGTGTCTGCAGCACATTTCACTTTCAGCAATACCACAAACGCATGTTGGTATTTTTTTCTAAATAGCCTCTACAGATAACATATGTAACATACAATAGCATCGGCCATACTAATAAACTAAACTAACATAATGTGACTGTTTGTGCAAATGCTTGTACTCAATAGTCACTTCTAATATCAGCTATGCAGTTTTATTTTTGTTCTTACTCCACTTCCCTGGGGTAGACACACACTTACACTAACGATAGGTACTGAATTGTGCTGAATAATAAATCTGCTGAATGTTTTTAGTCTTTGACATTTGCATTTTGCTTTTACAGATCAATGGAGAATTAACAATGTGTCCTCTTTCATCATGATGATAAACTACAGGTCAGACTTGTGGTAAAATAAATAGATATACCTAGTAATGTTAGGGCTAACAAGAGAAGGTGCTCTGCTGTGGACTATTGGGGGAAGAATTCAAACTAAATGCTACCCTGCTGAGGTTGTAGTTATTCTTTCAGACCAGATCTTTGCTTTTCACTGTCTACAGCACATTCCACACGCTCTCCTTTTCCCCTTCTCTTCACTCTTTGCCCCTTACACCATCACTTTTGCTCTGGAAAATACTCGATTCTCTTCTGGCCCATCCTCCATCCATCTCATTTCCCTTCGAGCAGCACTTGCAAGACTTGAGCATAAACAGAGCAACAGGGCTGCCGATAGCATCTACAGATGTGCCGCCAACAGTCCCAGATAAGAACCAGCAGCAGCATGCCCCTCTCTAGCAAACAATAGAGCTCCCACAGAAATGTGTGGTGGGAAGATGGAAAGGAAAAGGGAGGGGTGATAGGATTGGGTGGGGACTGAATGAATGCAGTTCGGAGAGTAATGCAAGGAATGAGAAAGAGATAGCCCAGTGGCAGAGAAGAGGCTGAAAAATTGGAAGGAGAGATGCACGGTGCTTTCGGGAGGGAGGGGGTGAAGGAGAGAGGTTATCCCTTCATCTCATTATCTGTGTCCATCAACAGCAGGACAAGGGAGCGTTTGGAACCTTTATCTGGATGGTCTGTTGTAGTAGAGGGTGGAGGGGCCCTTCATTCCAGGGGAGGGGGCCTTAAGGAAACAAGCACTTGATGAAGGATGCGATGATGATGGCTAGCTATTGCGGTTTTATGTGGCACCTGTGTTAGATTTGATTGACATCTCCTTCGTAATCTCACAGGTGACTCCACTGACATCGGAGGGCGCTCTGTGGAGCTTCTCTCTACATCATCTCTTGCCTCTCACCTCCTCTCTCCTACCTCTCCCTGATAAGGGAGCGAGTGGATTTGCGGCCGTAGTGCCAACACATTTATCTGCACTTGGGTAATGGGAGCAGCCACTGCCACGGTCTCCCATGGCAACGACCTCTGCAGAAGGTTAGCCTCAAAATGGGCCAAGAATTAGCTAAATTCCCAGTGATAAAATAAACTACATCAACATGATTAAGGACCCTAATGTAATCACTATTGTCTGAGCTACAACTCAGTTACCTGTAATGAAAAGGGGCTCTCTTCCTCTAGATACTGTGGGGGCGTCAGCTTGGCTGGAGGTCTGAATGAACAGGTGAAACACACAAACTGAAGATCAGGCAGATCTGTGAAGCCGGTCATAGACAGACAGCCACATCCTCGGCTTTCACACAAGTACGCTGTGAAGATGGGCACACAGCTGATGTTGAATGTACAAACAGTCCAGTAGCGCTAAAACAGTTAGCCCAATAAATAATTGATTGTTTGCTGCTTTTCTCAGACTGTGATCGTAAACAGAATATCTTTTGGATGTCAGTCAGACATCACCTCATGTTCTGGGAAATTGTGATGGAAATGTTTGACAGTCTAAATGTTCGTAATGAGTAATGGAAAAAACAATATACAGCAGATAAAAATGATCTTTCTCATACGCCAATTACTTAATATCATTTAGAAAAATCATATATATATATATTTATGCTTTTATCTGCAAGGCCATGCTTCACAGTAACACCACGAAAACTGACAAAGGACTCCTGCTGTGTGGGTGCGGTTTCTGGCTGAGTGGATCGTAACAACTATTGACAGTTTTTGTCTGCAAGGAAAGGAGGCACTCCTCAGAAACATTTTGCCTGTTAGAGCAAGCACGCTCTGCATGTGTACGCAAGTCGTTTTTGTAGTTTGCATCTTTTTAGTAAATTATATTTGGAATAGGGGAATATGACACAGTACAGGCACTACTACTGCAATATTGATTTATCAGACATTTCATTTGCTGGGTTAGCAAAACAACTAATACTCTAAACAGTCTTTCAGTTTATTTTCCAGAAGACTTACTATATCACAATACACTGCATCTTGTGTCCTGTTGACAGAGGATTATATTTACATTCTTATATTTGTTGCCCTTTCCTAATGTAATCAGATCCCAAAGATTAAGGGTCTGCTTATCTTTGAATCCGCTATCTTTAAAATGCATTCATACATTTAACTACTAAACATGATTTAACATAAATAAAAAAATGCACAGTTAAGAAATTGAAACACACATTTTGAAAAGGGTCTCTGGGTTTTCCCTTTCATTGATGTTTCCATGGCAACTGACCAGGCCCTGTCATGTGTTTCTCTCCATCCATCACCATCCACGAGCTTCCTTGTAGTCTTTCTCTGTCTGTTCGTACAACAGACAATCACGAGCTGTCAGAGTGCAAACTGTGCCAGCAGCCTCATCCTGAGGTGTCACTTCCCATCTAGACACAGTTGATTGTGTGTGATTTCATTGTAGGCTGATCTGTTTTTTATTGCTTACTAGCATATACGCGTAGAAATTCAACAATCAGACCTGCAGGTTGTCAGACTGTGCGTAGTGAGGCTGGCTACTGATATTTGTCTGGGCCAGACATTTTCCCTGATTGCCTTCTAAAGCACACATTAGTTGCATAAAACAAAGCGAGAAATTGCTTCTGCAGAGAGTAAGAAACGTAGTAATCAGGTGGATGTGACTTCGGCATACTTCAGTTGTACTCTAAACAGCAGCTGCGCCTCAGGGCCCAGCCGCTGATAGTCATAAATGTTTAGAAGGATGTTCTATTCACAACATCTGGTCTGCACCCAGAGTGGTTTAGCAGATAAAATATCCCTCGCCTTGGTGAGAGTTAGCGGAGATGTTAAGATGTTAAGCCCCGCAGACTTGGTTTAACTTACTGAAAGGTGTCTGTTGGCTCAGGATCGGTGCTTTGAATGCACAAATGTCTCTAATAGGCTGTTTGCACCTTTGTTTCCAACAATGAAATGCTGTATTTTGTGTTACCGGCTGCCTCCTACCGCCATTGTCTTGGGGTTTTCATAATAGATGTTGAACAGTGTACTTGTGTGTCATTCTTGGACACAGGCTTTCTTCTAAGGCTTTTTACTGTAGTCTCTTAGGGCACGGTCTGGCTGCAAGGTCAGGATAAGCTTGTTCTGTCAAATCCTGCATCCAAGAGCATTTTTTTTTACAGCTCTGTAGATAAAATAAGAACAACTATCTGAGTCCTGCTCCTGTGGAACGCCACTCATTCATCTTCCATCTATCCTTCTGATGTGTGTACACAACATAGGTATTTCCGTGTTAGGGGGAGTGTGTGCTTTTGCGGTTGCCATTGTTCTGCACATGTATCAGAGTTCAAAAGTACCAACCTTGTCAAGCTACAGTCTTCACACTGACATGTTTTACTAACATGTTTGAATCTTTCAAAAGGTCTTTGGGAGTAAATAGTATTTTTAGCTCAGGTGTAAACTGGCGTCATTGTTAATTGTTTATTTTAACAGACAGCTGTTTGGATGCTGAAAACTAATTGATGTATGAAGTTGGACTATTTTAATGGTCCAACATCTCTTCTGTTATGGCAGTCACTCCCAGTCACTCCACCCTGTTGGTGAAAGAGACAAATATGTTATGATGGCAGCCAGACTGTGCATTTCATCATTTCCTCGGCGTGTCAGGCTTGTCAGGGTTCATACATGATGAAGTGCCTCAGTGACTTCTTTATTAGACTCCAACATAGTCATTAATTAATCCTGTTTACCTTCTTGTCAATCTGGGGAGCCCTCCCACCTGTCAGCCCCTGGCAAGATAAAGGTTGCTGTTACCTGTTCTTTTTTAAACTCGGGAGCGAGTGAGAAACATCAGCAAGCATCTTTTCCAACACTGACAGGACCTTCAAAGTTTATGTTTTCCCCACTTCTCTTGGGTTTGTTTAATATGAAAGGTGTGAACTCCTTTTTTCTCCTAGCTGATTGTACATCTTTGAACTTACAAGCCTATATGTATTTTTAGATGAACACCCACAGTTTCTCAGATTAATTGAGGAATATGCATTTATTATATCTATATTTTTGACCACGTTACCACAAACAGTTCATTCAAATTTCTTTTTGTTGTAGGATATAAAGAATTCATACTATTTTTATTAGGTAGTTCTGTCATTTAAGAACATCTCCAAAGCACCACCCAGCTTTCACAAAGATCTCTGCTCAGATTGATCTACCTTATACTCTGAAGTGCCTTTATTAAGAGTGATAACATGAGCAAGACTATGCCTTTGAGTGAGTTTTGCAATGCAATGCAAAATAAGTTTGAAAAGGTGCAAACCAAAGGAGAAATATAAATATTTGTCCAACAGGGGAGTTTCTTTTTTGGGTTTTTTGCATGTGATTGTTTTCAGCACTCGTCAGCTTCCATGGTGTTGACTTTGTTTATGCACATGTGCTTGTATGCACATTAAGAGCATTAATGTATTAATAATCACACACAATCAACGCTTTACCAACGGGAGGTGTATTGTACTCAACAACCTCTTTTATGCCCAGCAGTGCAACCCAGAAGGAATTGGCCTCTACAGGCTTTTTAATCTATTCTTTAAAGAAAACTCTGAAATTCGATGCTGTTTCCGTTCTAAGTGGATCTTCTAGTTTTCTAAAGATTCAGTCTGGCATTTGAACAACTCCGACTATGACACATACAAAACCATAAAATCTGCACAAAAGCTAATTATTAACAGAACAAGGTGTGAGATGCCTTTATAGTATCCACCAGACAGTATATTTGTAGAGCTAATAATGCTGAGCTTATGTTGACACTAATGTTGATTAAACATTAAACTTAAGTGTCAGTATCTTTAAAGTTTACTTTTGCATTTGAACAAAAGGGTTTCTGTTTAAATTGCACACGTGAGAATAAAACTACATGATATCAATACGATGTGAATACTTAACTGTTTTACTCTAACAACGTATCTCAAAGTATGTTAGCTGAAAAGCATGATATGTTGCATTAGAGAAAGCTCTTGCAAATATTCTCCCCTGAAGCCCTGAAACCTTCAATTAGGGAATTAATTATCGCTTAGGCTGCAGCCGGCCTTAAAGTGAACGAACAGAAAGGAGCATTGAACTGAATAAAGCGAAGTACATATTGTACAGAGAAAATTTACAGCAGGGTAACACATTTAGACTTTAGCCAAGCATACGCTTCTCAAAGCCCATATATCTAATAGACATTTTTGTCTTTTGTGGACTGCTTGATTACCCTGTTGCCCCCTTATTCACTCTGTGCCTCAGATTTTTACTGCCATTAATTGGATGTCTTCACACTGTTTAATTTGTTCTTCAACCAGCATCGGATCTATTACCTCATTGACTAAAATCATTGGTTCTTTTTCTCTCTCTTTCTTTCACTGTGAAATACATAAATGCACCAACAATAGTGCTGCTAATGTACTGTGTATATCTGTTCCTGGGTTGCTGTTATAGATGTTTTGAAAAGTGAATGTTAAATGGGGTGTTGGAGCTAGAAAGATTGTCATTATTGTGCTTTAAAGCAAAGAAAGGCGCTCCTTTTGGATGGCCATACACTATGAAATATCAATTCGT
The DNA here is from genome assembly GCF_900324465.2 of Anabas testudineus. Classification (NCBI taxonomy): domain Eukaryota; kingdom Metazoa; phylum Chordata; class Actinopteri; order Anabantiformes; family Anabantidae; genus Anabas; species Anabas testudineus. Next base: position 15,053,289 of record NC_046612.1, read on the forward strand.
AGCAATCAGTGCATTCTAGGGATTATCTGACATGAAGGGCTTTAATTTACTTTTTTAGTGTACCTATTTTCCTTCAACCTGACTTGTGTACTTCAATTTCAGGTATTGATTTTTAACATTTCCCAAAATGACTTTCACTAGTCCCAAGAGAATGGGTGTGAACTTGTTGAATTCACTGAAGGAGATAGATGGAGAGCAGTAGTGGAAATAATAGCGTGACAAGAATGAGAGTCCCAATTGTGGCCGTATTACCGTCTGGTCAACTGATTCTGCTATTAAGTGTAGAAACTGGGATGTTCCCTCCTTTTGAGATTCATTTTTTTCCTCGTGATTGTTCATGACTGCAAAATGTTAAATCCTCTTTGAAGAAATGAAGGTGAACGGATTTGGACTGTTAATGTTGTACATGGATTAATCTGAATTAAATCAGGGGTTCTAGATATTCTAACTACATTCAACATTTAAGAAAATAACAAATTTGCGTGAATATGTTAAACTATGCAGATTTATCTGTGAAAACTCATGACTGGTGGTTATAATGAAACATTTCTCCCAAACGCATTCATCTTGTCAGGACTTGTCCGTTAAATATCCTTTGTATAAACAGTTATTTCATATTACCAGTCCGGGCGCATACGCACATACACAAACAAACACTTTGTCAGGCTGGAGCAAAATGAGAAGTTACAGCCCTCAGGGCCAGTTTCACTTTTTCCCTTAATTACTTAATACAGCAGTGCTTGAAAATATGTAACATCAAGCACAGTTGTATTTTTGACCAAAGGTGAAAGACAGCCATTCAGCAGTCAGTTACTTATTCAGTTGAGTCTAGAGGGAAATCCTTAAAGCCTTCTGCATATTGCATTAAGCTACTCATTGTTATTCTATACCTGATTTTAATTAAGTATAGAAGGGACCCAACTGTGTGATTTAAGTGTATGTCTGTGTATGTGCATGCATGGTTACACTCTGTTTTGTAGCTCTCTGCAGCACAATTCTTTTCTAATCTCTATTCGGTGATGGACACATTCATTCATTAGCATTCATATGATCATAAGCTCTGCTAGAAAAACGAAGTTTGGTGAATCTAACTAACCACACTTCACAAAGGAGGCATTTGCTATCGCTACTGGGTTAACTGCTTCATATTCTACAAAAATGTTGGCTGGATGCACAGTAAGATCACCGGTGGGTGTCACATTTTGCTGTAATTTATGCTGTTTGAAAATGGCTTTTCATTACCATAAAACTCTTCCCCATTCTTGCATGTTGACCACTGAGACATTATTGCTCTCTTGGAATCATTTGGCCTCATCACACTTTGCTAATAAGTGTCAAGATTGGCAGTACAGCAGTTCTGTTCAATAGATGGTGCTGAGCAAGGGTGTGGAAAATGAACCTCCCATCCAGTCGATTTAAATGGGGAATTGTGATTAATTGGAATCAATAGCGTTTGCATCGACACTCTCCACTTCCCATCTACACTGTCCTGGCACCTAATGTGCTGATGTACACTTTAGGTTGTGTGCAGAACACAAATATGTTCATGTTTGGGACATCATAACGTGAAGCCTCCCCTTCATTAATACAGGCTCTTAGGAAATGGCATCGCTACACACTGCGTGTTTGTGTGAGTTAAACTACCCACATACTCTCATTCACACACAAACACGCATTAAACCCCTTAGACACTGCAAAATGCTGAGCTCAGCCTGGAGAGGTGTAACGAGGCTGGAGGAACAAAGGATTAGTCGATTGAGAGCTGGAAACACAGCAGAGGTGATGCAGATGAGTCCGAGTGCTCACAACAATGTGAACGGAAGTTGCAAGAGGACAAGGTTCAGTCTTTGTGGAAGCACGATTCCTCGCCATGTCTCTAGATTAATTTCAGGGCTCTCTCGTGTCACCGCTTTAGGCCAAATGCCAAGTCTCAAGGCCATTACAGAAAGTTTGTCACTTTTCATTTCACATTAGTAGTTATCGAGTATACATTGACAGGCAATCTAACCAATTTAGGACACAATAATTATCATTATTATTATTAATAAAGTGTGCAAAATATGAAAGGGTGCAAATACTTTGTGAAGTCACTGTATTACCCATAATTCTCCCTTTAGCTGTACTGATTATGCACATTGCTCTATTGCTGCTAATTATAAAAAAGATCAGGTATTTGATTCGATGAAGAGGTTCAGTGACTCTAATCTAAATGATTGTTTTTTTCTATGGCTCCATGATTATAAAGCAATGATTGGCAGCTTTCATACAAATGTATCCGTATTGCCATCAGCTAAGCCCATATTAGCTAAACTATTGTGCTCACATAAAGTCAGAAAAGCACTGGGGCCAGGTTTTGGGTCCTTATCTTAAAGTGTGATTTTCCCCAGAGCCCCTCTTGGCAGGGGATTTGAAGAAGTGTCTGTAGGTGAGAGGGGAGGGAGTTGCCAAATCATCACTCAGCAAGTGTTCAGCTTCGCTTGCTGCATAAAAGCACTGTTGCAGCAGGCATGCTTGCATTCATAAATAGAAAAACACACAGAGGAACCAACCTCCTTCTTTCATTCTTGGTCACACATATTTTTATCCATTCATTTCTCTCGCACACTGACATTACCAAGGAGACAACCACAGTCAGCCCAAAAACTCAAGAGGCCCTCCATGGTAATAACACAGCATGGTGTTCCTTTTATTGTTGATGGAGTGGCCTTTTTACTTTTTAAAAACAACTTCTCCTTCTTCACTAATAAACTCAAGAATACCATTTGCTATTTACACACTGTAAGTTCTTTTTAATTGAAGTCATTGTGTGTGATTGTTTCGAAGGCAGCCCGCTAGTGTTGGTTTCAGATCAATGGTTTCAAATGCAGGAAATAATTATTTTGCATTGAGATGAAAGTCAGAGTACAGCAGCACAAACAGCCCGTGGATCCAGCCTTTTTTAATTAGTGCTGTGTGTCTGCTGCTCTGCGTGGCAAATTAACATTCACCATCGAGGATAAGTGATTATGCTGCACAACTGTGCGTGGGTGATTTTGTGTGTGTGTGTGTGTGTGTGTGTGTGCGCACGCGCGCGCTTTAGGACTTGTGTGTCCGAGAGGGTAGGTTGCTCTTGCACTCTGGAGAACCTGCTTTCCAATGCTGTTAATGTTTTCCCGCTCTAAATATTAGACCAAATACTGCATCATGTCTTGTCATAGTTGAAAATAGAGGATTGGATAACAGCTGCTCTGCTAAAGGTCCAGAATCATTTTCAAAAGAAATTCAATTTCAAGTTTGAAGAAGTTTACAGAATTTGCTATTTTCTCAAAGTCAAATCTGTCCTTAATACAATTAGTCTGAAATGGGTAGATTTTTACATTTTAAATTCAGTTGATTTCATAATTTATTTACTAAATTTAGAAAAAAAAACAATTTTCTAAAATAAAATTTTCAGTTTAGAAAGTTGCATTTCTCTGCCAGATTACATATTCATGACTAAATAAGCAACAGAAAATGATACAGGGAGAAAAAATAAGTATTATTTATCAAGTCGTGATCAAAAACTAAGACATTATCAGGCTGGATTTGGTATTGTTTAAATTCCTATTTGTTCTTTGCATATTTATGTTATTGTTAAATGTTTGTTACCCTGGTTTTTACATTCTTGTCATTCTCTTTCAGGGATGCCAAGGTTCACCAGCCAACCAGCACCAACCTCCGTACATCTTGGGGACAGTCAAGTTATGGCATGTGAGATCAACTCAGATCTAGTTCCGTTTACCAGGTGGGAGAAAGACCGTCAGCCGCTAGAGCTTAGCACCAGACTGGTCCAGCTGCCCAGCGGGGCCCTGGTGATCAGCAACGCCTCCGAAGCTGACGCTGGCCTCTATCGCTGTCTGGTGGAAAATGTGGGTTCATCCAAGTCCAGTGATGAAGGCCAGCTCCAGATACTGCCAGGTAATTTGAGGAAATAAAGTTAAACAATAAATGTTGTCCGTTTGGAATCAGGAAATTGCTTGATGTAGGATTACATAGTCCTAGGATGACGATTTGTCGGGCACTATACTTCAGTTAAAAAGCAGCCTGCTTGTTCTTACTTGTTACCTCCTTGATTACAGTGCCATTAGGTTAGAGCTTCTAGGTTATCTTAGAACCTCTTAATATAGATATAGATATATGTAGATCACTGGATCATACGGTTACAAAGGTACAAGGTGCACTCTCTGGGTTGTTCATTATCTCTAGTACTGACTGTAGTGGGAGACAGTCGAACGCCTGAAGAACTGGGAGAGCTCCCATTGGAGTTATCAGTGATGCTGTGGTGACTCAGTTGTTGCTCAAAAAGGGAGCTGAATTCCAGACTGGCAGTGTTTCTTTGCACCCCTCTACAAGTTTTATTTGTCTGAGCTGTTAAGCACCAGGCTCCTGGTGGCACAGAGAAGATATTAGAGGTCATAAATCAGATCTCAAAAAGACAGCAAAGGTCAGCAAAGTCTTTATCACAGTATGTGTAGTCAAGTGACAAAAAGAAGTCACCATAAATCAGCTTGAGAATAATGTAACTTTGGTGTTTGGAGGAAAGATATTCAACACAAATTCATTCATATATGTTTTTGTAATTAAAATCCTGTTGATTATTTTAAAAAACGTTTCCATTGTTACTGCGTACCCTGTGTGTTGGTGTCACACGTCCTGCTGGTTGTTGCAGGCAGCTTGTTGCAGCTGGAATTATGTGGGATCACTTTGAACTCCTTAAGAGCTGAGACTTGCTGTCTCAGCTGTCTCAGACGTCATCATGGACATTATTCATCTGACCATGCTTGGTTTGAGGGTTTGGGTGTCAGAAACAACTGCTCCTCATACGCGACTTCCTTTGAAGTTCTCAAGACAGATGGCCCCCGTTAACGTAGGAGGCTGCTGCTCTGCTTCACTTACTCACCTCAGCCTTAACCTCTGTCTTAACCCTGACCTTTCTTCTCCCATCTAAGAAACTGGAGAAGAGAGGAAGCTGGAGTTCCTGGTGCAGCCTGGGCCTGTAACCAAGGTGGTGGGCACCAGCGTGCTGCTGCCCTGCGTGGTCACTGGTTACCCTGCACCGCACGTCCGTTGGATGTTTGGAGACAAGCTGCTAGAAGAAAGGTAAGAATATAGAGTCTGGCTGGAAGTTTGCTTTACTATACCTGTTTGAACCATTTTAGCAATAAAATATATTTAATTTTTTCTGCCCTTACTCATGTAGAAACTTGTGTGCTCTTCCTTTTTAAAACCCACCTTTCAAAAGCACCTGCCCATATCAAAGTCTCCAGTAGTTACTCTGAAGTCATTCACTGCTGTGCTGAAAGTCCTGTTGCTCACACATTTCTAACATTTTGAAAAGCAGCACAGATTGTAATGTACTGCTTCTTTTTTACCTGGTGCCTCTTGCCTTCAAAAGCGAACCTGTTTGTCCTGGCGCTTGGTTCCCAAGTTGTTAATGCTTTTCTGCCACTGCTACCCAGAGAGCCCTGGGGGGAGATCACTGGACGTGCCTACAGAGCCACTACAGCCAGGACTTGAGGCTACAGGGTTGCCAGCTGAGGGGAAGTTCACAAATTAAGAGCCAAGAGACAGTGTCACAGCGCCTGTGCTCTCACTCCTCTGGCTCTCATTAGCTCAGCCAGAGCGGCTTAAATCCCTCAGAAAGAATTACAGTGGACATGGGAAGTTTGATTCTCCCCAATTAAGAAAGCACTTTGTTTACCTTACCCCTCTTTAGGACTCCTGTAGGATAAGAACTTTGCAACTTCTGGGTCAACAGAAATAGCTGAAGTAGGGCCCATTCATCTAAATCCACTTTAGAATGGGATTTCTGTCTTCAGTGAAATTAAATGTTAGGTCATCACATTGGTAACTACAAGGCTCCAGTGTGGTGTGAGCTAGAATATCATTAGACTTTCCAACATTTCGTTCTCAGCACAGCACTGTGTCTCAAGTTAAATGTCTTTAACACCTATGGAATTGTATGTGAATACCTCTGACCTCCAGTGGGAGCTGGCTGAAAAGGTACTTATTAATGTACCTTGTATCAATTATAACACACTATGCAGTGTGCATACTTGCCTCTCTGGGGTGTCTCCATTGGTAATTAGCAAGCATACGCTGAACAACCAGGGAACTCTTTGCGATATTGAAGTGGACCCCATGCTTCTGCCTTCGGAGAATAAATGGATTGTGTGGCGAATACATTACCACTGTTCTTTTGATTTTAATACGACATTGACAATTAAAAAAGAATAGCTTTCTTTTGGAGCTTTCTTTTTTTCATGAGAGTCTCCTGTCCCTCGCAGGCATTACATGAGAGATAGAAGAGCTGCTGTCAATTAAAAATTGGTGTGGCATGCAGTGTAGGGGTATCCGCAAAGAGTGTAATTGGTCTTTGGAGCACAAATAGGGCCTTGAAAGTGTCAGTGCAGAAACAGACATGAGATGAAAGTTTATGAAGATGCTGTATGCCAGAACTATCAATTGAAGGCAGTGACTCATTGACAGCAAGGATTACCATATTAAACTTCTGCTGTTGATGCACAAATAATGCAGAGTGCAACATGAACTGATGTATGGTAGTTTTAGAAATAGTGATTCTTGGATGTCTAATCCTCCCTAGTAATTCTTTGTTAGTTTTTTTCTAGCTGACTGACTCCTCAGAAGTACTTTAGGATCATTTTTAAGACAGCTGAATCCCTTAAAAGACTTTTAAAAACAGGCCATATAAAAGATTTCTGCCATAAGTTGGATTTCTGTCGCTAGTCTTTGAAGAATCTCATTAGTATGTTATTCATAACCTGTCAGACGACAGAGATTGCTGGGTTTTTTTGTATCACCTGTCCATATTGCCATGTAGCACTTAATGGCTGCTATAAAATTCTTTCATGTTTGTGATGACAGATGGGGATGGAGCAGGATCTGAAATGCAAATTTAGAACAGGTGGTTGTCTAACTCTCCGTGGTTGAGAACTTAATTTTTCTCTGCTGAGTTACTGTATCTGTTAATTGTCCAGTATTCTAGGATCATCCTATACAGTGATGGTTTGTGAGACTGCCACTTGATTTGGCAATTATAGTTGCACATCATACCAGTTTATATGACCTTGCCAATTCCCTATTGTCATATAAATCTAGAAATCTGTAAGGTACAAGTTTGGGAAGGAGCTATAAACCAACATAATTTTGCTTTTGCTATGTTTTCAGCTTCTCTCACAAGAGTGCATGAGTGTGCCCACACTATTACGGTTGTCTTCTTCTATGACTCTTTACACAAGATTAAAAACTAGCAGTTGTCGAGCCTAAGACACGCTGTCTGCTCTACATTTGCTGGTCTAGACAGTCATCCCGTTGATATTGTATGGACTAAATCACTGCATTTGATCCTAAGCCAATGATTTGTAATGCTAGAAATTAATAATGGTTTTTCATAAACCTAAATATAGTATTTTTATAGAGGAGTATGGGATTCCTACCTCTGAGACTGTTCTCCCACATGCTGTATCGTCTTTCATTTGAATGAAAAGACTGACATATCTAGTACCTATGACACTATAGCTTATTCTGCTGAAACACTCTGTTTATTCATTTACCAGTGTCCTGATCCTAGTCTCAAATTCATTTAGACTTGGAGTAAGTCTATTGCCAAGGACACCAAGCTCACCATTTATTCTGTTAGAGCTCAGCAACAACACTTGGAGCTTTGCAGTCAACATTTTGAAAATACATTCATAGCAAATGCCCTGTGTGTCATCGATTGCATCCCTAGGTGCTTGGAAGCACAGAGAAATATGCCGTTGGATTTCTTACACATACTGGTCCTTATAACACTCACGAGGACAGCCATCTTTTGTTCTTGGGAGTATCACTCTTTCACCTAATAGAATCCCCCAGCAGTCAATAAAATGGATGAATTATGCATGTCGGCCAGCAACAGGGAATTGACAGAGCATGTAAATCAACCCCCTTCCAAAGTCTCCAACCCATCCATCTTCTCTCCTCCTTGTCTTCTTGCCTTCATTTAAATATGATTGTGTATATTGCATTTACTTGTGTATAAAGAGAGATGCATGGTGTGGGAAATTTGTTTGCAATTGGACTATTATTGGACTGCAGTGTAACCCTTTTACATACACATTATTTTATTCACTTGGCTGGGCGAGAGAAGAAAATGAATACACACACACGTATAAATGCATAGGTTCCATGGGAAATCTTCATTTTTAGTGAGTTAGCCTGGGAACCCACAGTGACATGACAGAAATCGAAATGGCTTTTTACCCTGATGCCCATAGTATATGACTGTTTAACAACAGAAGCTCAGCATGATATTGGTGTTAGTTAAATTTTTAGAGAACTCTATATCATCATCTAATTAAGTCCAAATGATAAAACCCTTTACACAGCTTTGAAAATCCCACCTCCAAGACAGCCCTGGTTAATTTGACAATACCTGCGGTTACCGGTGTGAATATTTTGAAGAGTTTGATAGCTCTGGCAATAGTGCATGCACACATAATCCGAGTGATCGTACTGAAATACAGCTTGGCTTAGCAAAAGCCATTGCCATTTACATTTTCACTGAAGATAACAATCCTTTAAATGCAATCTATAATTGTCTGTATGTTTGTTCTATACCTCATTTCAGATTTTTGTAATTATAAGACTTTCCGCAGCATTCTCCTGTTTACATGTTGTTTTTAAACAGCACACTGAATGGGTAATGCAGTAAAAATGTGTGCAGCACTATCAAACGTTTCAACTATCAAAGAAGTCCCTTAAATTATGGACTGACCGACCACTGTATTATGTAAATGTTTAATCAGCGTGATGCTGAAGGTATGTGGACATGGTCAAGACGATCTGCTGAAGTATAAAACAAACTGTCAGAATAGGGATTAAAGGTGCCAGATATGCTGGTCTGAGTATTTCAGAAACTGCTGATCTACTGGGATTTTTATATACAACCGTATCTAAGATTTACAGAAAATTGTCTGAAAAAGAGAAATTTTCCAGTGAGAGGCAGTTCTTTGGTTCAGACTGATAGAAAGGCCACAGTAACTCAAATATCTAGTTGTTACAACTGAGGTATGCAGGATAGCATGCAAACAAATACACATCAAACCTTGGGGCATGTAAGCAGCCTTAGAAGACCACACTGGATACCAATCCGGTCAGCTAAGAACAGGAAACATCAATGCACCAATTTGCATACGTTCAATAAATTTGACAAAATTTCACATCTAATGAGTCAGTTTCTGCTGTGACATTCAGATGTTGGGCTCAGAATTTGGCATAAACAACACAATATCTTGGATCTGTCCTGTCTTGTATCAGTGGTTCCGGCTGGTGGTGGTAGTGTAATGGTGTGGGGGATATCAAACACCAACTGAGAAGGGTTTAAATACCACAGCCTACTTGAGCATTGTTGCTGATCATGTCCATGCTTTTAGCATAGCTACTCCCAGCAGGGGAACGCACCATCTCACAAAGCTAAGATCTAATGAGTCCAGTGTACTTAAACTGTCACCAGATCTCAGTTCAATAGAACATATTTAGGATGTGGTGGAAGAGTGATGCTGTTATCAAAATCTCTGTTTCCACCAGTATGTTGTATCTACGCCACAAAGAATTAAAGAACTGAATTAAATGATTAAGTTCTGGTATGTATAGTCACTTTAACTCCTCTTGGCCCTTTGACAGATGTTGTCATTTGCCGTAGATATCTATTGCCCCACGTTCTCTCTGGTGCACAGGAAGCCCATATGATTAGAGTTCTGCTGAGGTGCTAAAATTTCTTCGGCCATCGTGAAATGATAGATGGCAGCAGAGTGGGCTAAGGAAATGGAGTGGCTTTGCTGGTGTGTGGGGAAGAGAAAACAAGACAAGCAACATGGTTTTCTGGCAGTGTAGGGTGGGAGGTCTTGTTTTATGGATGTCCCTCAGTCTCCAGCACATCACAAACACACACACACACACAATCTCACTGGCTCTCTTCAAAGTATGCTTCCTGTCATAGTTTCTCTTGTACTTTGTTGCATTCTAGTGTATTATTCAGAGAGGCCAGTGAATTCATCTACATGCAGTGACAGTTTTTGTTTATTCTAAAACATCTATAGAAAACCTGTAGATGCACATACTGTAAATAAGCCTTAAAAGCTAAAACTGTGCAGCTTCATAGACCTGATGATTCACTGCTAGCCTGGATCTGCACATTGTCTCAGTTTACCTGCAGCTCATTACTAGGGCTCTTTCCCAGACATTAAGTGGCTATATGTCCTATTCAGAGACTTTAAAACCTTTAGGAGTACTGTAGTTTTGTAAACCTGGTATAGCATGGGGCACACTGGCTTCAGCTTATTTTAACCATCCCAGAAGGGCCAATCTAAAAGTATATTATGAGTTATAGGCTGCAGGCATCCTTGTAATATTCGCTAATCAAACAATCAGTTTATTCTTGGGGACCCTGGTAGGAGGTGGGGGTAAGTAAAGTCAGGTATTTAAGACAAATTGTTATTGTCACAAAGTTCCTGCAGCTTTCCATTATGAGCCAGAGGAAAACTAAAACATTTTCATGGCTGAGTCGCTTGAGAAGTCCCAGCCTGGACTGCTCCACATTCATTTTTAATCGTTTATTCATTCATTTATTTGCCTTTTTAGTCTGGTTTCTCTCCTCTCTCCTCACAGTATGCCTCTCCATATAGTTCATATGGGAACAGAAACACAGACTGAAAAAATGTATTTTGGAAGCAGGACAAATCTTTCCATTCCCATCCCTGCACCCTTAGCTGAAAATGAAATCCCAGCCCTTTCTTCACACCTTGAGCAAGATTAAAATTCATGGAACTGTTATGATTATGTTCTGGTCAAAAAAAAAAGGGGAGGGGGGGGGGGGGGTTCAATTTGCGTTTACTTTGAACCACAACACCTCCTCAACAGTACAGTAGTTAACATTCATTCATTCACATTCAAGGTCCATGGCAGTGAGGGGAGAGCGAGAGATGGTTTGAGATGCTGAATGGAAAGTAGAAAGTGAAAATAAATTTGATCTGAACACACGAAAATAATGAGAAAAGAGGGGCCAAGAAAAAAAATCTCCATAGTAAAGTTTAGAGATTGCCACTCTATCCATTATTAATGAATCAGCCTTTTTTGTTGTGACAGTTGTGATTCTACCTGTCTCCTCCTTGAGCTGCAGATAGCATGACCCATGCCCAACCACTGTCAGAGCACCACTGAGTCTGTGACAGTGTACTGCACTGCTTTCATCAACACACACAGGTCTTCAATGAGCTGCAGCTTCCCCGCACTCAGGTGTACCGACCCTGCCACCGTCGTGTGTTACAGAAGGCTTAGTCACCATTCACACACACACCGAATGTGTCCTTTTCCTCCACAAACCCTTCTCTGGTGTCCCCTGGCTGCCACTGCCTTCAAAACTGAATGGCAGAACAGAGGAAAAGATTGTGCTGGAGACCTCTGCTTGTTGACAGGACATTCTCAACGCATTTCTGGGCCAGTTGCACAGTAGAGAGGAGCAGCAGGAGGATGTTGTTGTTGAAACTGAGTGATACTGTATTCTTTACTTGCTGGTACTTTCGTGCGTATGCATGTGCACTACCTAAATGTGACAGTGGAGATATCAAAGCAGTTTGACAGCTCTTTGTAGGTGAGTATGAGTAGTTTGGTTTTAATTAGCAGTGTTCTTCACCTGATGGCATATCCTTACAGCTGCTGCAGCTTCCTTCAAATGACCACAGTGTGCAGAGAGAGAGAGCGTCTCAAGCCAGTTTACGTCATCTCACTCTCTTGTGGTTAATAAACACTAATGCATTTTTTGTTCCACGGAGCACTTTCACTGCTTCAGTTAGTTAGTTTAGCTAAAGCTACGACTGTCTTACTCTGAACAGCATGAGAATTTGCCTGGTGTTTTCCTGTGTGCTCTACGTTCCTCTTTCAAGTACACGAAGAAGCTGTCAGAGCTCTTTATGCTGCATGCGGCGCCAAGGGCCGAAAGAGTCTGAATAGTTGTCCTGGTGAGGCGAACTGCAGGAATGCCTGGCACAATGAACTCACTCACATCTTCCAGAGGAATTTTTTCATTGAGCAGGGATCTGACATGCAGAGCCTCCCAACAGGATCAGCCATACTCTCTAATGTGCTCAGAGAAGCAATCAATGTCCAGTTAGGTATCTGGCATTTCTCCACCCTCAGAACCAAAAGAGAAGCTGTGTTCATGTTACACCTTTCCCTACCTTGAAGACCCACGGTGTTCTTTGCCAGGTTTATTTTTTTCTACATTGTCAAATGTACCGCTGTCAGGAAAAAAACAGCGTGCTGTTTATGCCACACTAAAAACCACATTAGAGATTAACGTGTCAGTCTGAACAGGTCTACAAGGCCCTTCTGACCTGACTTCATGACCACGATCCTGGCCTGGAGCGGGGTCTCGGTCTCCTACTGCTCAGAGTTGTTACAAAAGAGAGAGCGTTGTCAGTATTACTGTGATGATTATAGAATTAAGAAGTTAATGAATCAATGAATCAGTAAAATTTGGAAGTACAGTTTCAGGTGTGGGTCATGGCCTTAACCTATCATAACAACCTGATGTTGAACGTTGTCGTTGTATTTAAATCTTTGACCAGTATATTTTCTAATCTCTATCTAATTGTTCGGGCGATCGAGTCCTAATCTGGTGTAGAACAGATTTCCCATGTGACCTGAAACTGCAGCTGTTGAAACTGTTAAATAATTGTTGATTAATAGTGTATTTAATCCCTGGTGTAACTATGATGTCATTTTGGTGACAGCAGGTGGAGCGCCACTTGAATGCTCCACTCCAGCACAGACAGACGGGCAGATGGAACAAAAGCCGGTGCTGCCAAAATCCACGACTAGTCGGGGGGAGAGAGAAAAATGAGCTTGAGTGGAAGCTCTAGCTAGTCAGCAGTTTGTTTAAAACGAAATCAACCTTCAGCGTAGGGTTGTTTTTCCTCAGTCCACTCTTTACCTCTGCATGTTTCCCCACTTCTCTTCGAAAAACCATTATGCACTGATCTTGCTCTGCTCAGTTGCTTTTTGCTTGCTGTGGCCCTCTTTGTTTTGTTTTTTTATCTCATTCAGGTGACCCACTGCTCCTACCCTTCTCCCGCCTCTCTGTTCCTCTCTTTCTGAATGCAGCATTCCCCTCTGTGTGCTATTGATTTTTATTTTCTTTCCTCTCAGCCTCCTCCTACTCCTGTGCTCCAGCGGTTGTTGAATCAAGCCAGAGCTTGGCCACAGGCTGCTTTCCCCTGGGCCTATTGGGAAAATCAAAGTTGGGACTGTTTAAAATGGAGGAGGCTCGCTGGTTCAGAGCGAGGCTATTCAAATAGATGTGTGGTTATATTAGGACTGGGTGTAAATAGTTCAGAACATGGAATATTTATGTTTTCTTTCTCTCAAATGTCTAATAAGTTACCCTTCAGTCATCTAGTGTTAACACTTTGCTGCATGTAAATGTAAACTGAAAATAAACTGTGAACACATCTGTTTTTCAGTAGCCTTATGATCATTTTTATTTGATTATTTCAGATGTTCTTTAACTCAGATTCACTTCTCCTTGAGATTAGATTGTTGTTATTCTGTAAATGTCATCCCAGTTAATTAAACGCTCGTGAAAGAAAATGAAAGCAACTGTTAAGGCAAAGTTATAGCTTCAATAGAATCAATAATCTGATGTATGGTCTAAACTGGTGCCTATAAATAAAATATATGTTCCTACCTACATAGACCTTGTGAAATAGCTCTTTTAAAAAACTCTGGATTCCACTACAAGCTCACTAAATATCAGGTTTTATTCTATTCTAATGCTACTTACATTACCAGATGTCCAAATCCAGATGGCTTATAAATAATAATTGATGAGAGAAAATACTAATTGCATTCTTTGCAGGGCAGCTCCTCTGCTTTTAGCATATTTTTACTTATTCAGAGTTTTTAAGAGGTGACAGAGCAAAATAAGCAATGAAGAGATGTGGAGTCAAACTCAGGTCAGTAGGAGAACATGGAGCTCCAGAGGCTGCAACCTTTACCACTCAGCAGTCTGAATAAGTACTGAAGGAGGGAAATGTGCCATAATAACATTATACATATTTTACAAGTCTGCTTAAAACATGGCACTGCGGCTTTATTCCGGCTCTGTCCAGATGCTGTTAAAGGATCAGCAGTGTTAGAGCTCCTTCATGTGATGTAGACAGAGTTACATGTATCAAATCTCCAAACAAACATTGTTTTCTTTTGTTAAATTAGTCCTAGAATTCACAGTTCATTCACTTACATTTTCTTTCTTCTGCTTCTTCATCGTCTTTCTCGATCCAGTGAGGGCCGTGTGGAGATTCTGGGAGGAGGCAGTCTCCAGATCTTCAATCTCACTGAAGAGGATGCTGGCACCTACACCTGTGTGGCGGACAACTCTAATGCTACCATTGAAACCCAGACCCAACTCACAGTACAAGGTACTTTTATCAACCCCGTCATCTATTATCTGTTGTAGGATCAGATTCACAACGTAGCATATGCAGTGTAAACAATTTACACAAGCATAAAACCTATTTGTAAAAATATATTTGCCACTACGATACCTACAGTAAATTGGAAACAAAATGACAGTATAGGTGAAAATTAAGGCCCAAATTGGGGATAAGTGAGGATGCATTAGCTTATGAGGAGAGCGTAGTGGAGGGGGACACTTAATCTCAGACTGCGTTTGCAAACCACCAAAAACCAGTCTAATTTCAGCTGATTATGTTTGGAAATGTGCTTATTAAATGCAGTGTGGGCCCATATCCCAAACCTGAAACAAAGCAGAAATGAACAAGATGTGCTACTTGCATGCACATTTTTTAGGTGCACAAAAGTTAATGAGGCTGTGGTTATAGGCAGATCTATGGAGGTGTGCTGCGCACCGTGAAAAAAGTGAGATATACAGTAGACTGTGTTGTCAGCAGCTAAATGGACAGACAATGTGTGCGGTGTTCGCCACTGCAGTGAAAACAAAGCTTGTTATTGGTGCGTTAGTTTTACTCCCCACATAGTAACACTACAGCAGCACTACACAAACAACTGTTTCTATAGTGTTACATCTTTAATTTAAAGCAAATGGTGTTTGTTCTTCTCATCATTGTTAGGGTTAGTTCTGTAAAGAAACAGCTTGTGCTGTCGTTTTTAACACTCAGTCGGCGTTGATAAGCACATTTGAAATCTCGACATTTTGGATTTGGATTTTTTTTTTTTTGTATTGATTATCACTCTTTCAGAAGCAACAGCTGCTATTTTCTGACTGAAAACCAACTAATCTTCACTTTCTAAGTCCCACTTGACAGTAGCATCCTTGTTTGCACAGGGCCGGTCTATAATAAATACAGTCCTGGTGCAAAATGCAAACATTAAGATAGTAAAGATAGTAAAACATATAAACTTGAAGCAAAAAGGCTACAAGTACCTTGACTAAGCACTCTGAAAAAGGATTAAACTGTTACTGAATAGTTCTTTCTTTCTCCTAGTGTCATTAAACACTGTATCTGACACAACATGCACCTTTTGTTAATGATGGTTCAGGCCTATCATTAATTATAAGTTTAACAAAACACATAAATATATCATTTACATGTATAAATGTTTCATCATTGTTTATTTCCCATTTTGTGAAAAAATATCTACTTTGCTTAGTTTAAATCCTTTCAGTAAATAAAAATCTGTCTGATGTCATCAACACAGTGGTTGGTCCAGTAGTAAATGTAAATAACCAATAATAAAAGTAAGTTCTGCTGATTTAAGTGAACTCACTGGACTGGATCCAATGATCCGCTCTCATGTTCTGCACCTGAACACACCTGTCTCTCGGGTGTTTGTATGTTTTTCCCAAGTCAAGTAAGCCAGTCACAGTATTTGATGCGAAGCAACTTTAGAGTGAGGAAACACCCCGAGGCTCATTCTCGGGTTCATTGCATTTCACACGCAGCCGTCATCACCCATACGGCCCCCTTTAATCATTTGCTGTCGCTCACTGTGATTAAAGGAGACAGTAATGTAAAATCACATCAGCTCACAGGAAGACATCTGACTTCACTCATTTTCTGTCCTAAACTTTGTCTATCGAATTCTCTCTCATATCCTTCATATGTCTGACACGACCTCTGCCAGCCTACACGTCCCACGTGACAAGATGGATTGACCTCTGAAATATTTTTGAAAGACATTATAGTAATACAATAACATTGTTTGTCGCTATGTTTCGGACTCACAGAGCTAATTGCATTTGCTTTGTCCACACTCATGAAGAAACCAGATTGTGGCATTGATTTGCTCCGCTGACAAGGGAAGTGACACTTGAAGGGTCAATTGATTCCTTCAAGAAGTAGTAACACTTTAAAAGATACTCATAGAAATCAATGTGGTATGAATCTATACCAACATCAAAACACATTTTCCTATGACGGAGTCCTTCTAAAACACCTTAGGGTCTCCTTTGCTGCTGTAACCAGGAGAAATTGTGCATTTACAACTAGTGGCTCTTCATAAACCCCGGACAGTTTGTGCAGAGAAAGAGATGCAGAAAGCCTGCTTGGGAGTTGATGTGGTAAAACACTGCTCGGTAACGCCTGGAGAAAGCTTGAGGGTTTGTGATGCACCTGGTGCTTACCTGTGGGAGGAGAGATGCATGAGGGCTGCAGCAGGTGTGTGCACACACACACAACTGTGCATACAGAATAATGGCACACGAGCTCAGAGTGCCAGTGAGACAGCGGATTAAAGCAACAACCAAATCTTTAACGAAGTTAATGGACACTTGTGTTTTTACCACAGTGGAAATCTTTCTGCGAGTCTGTGTGGCGATCAGTGTGACTTTGCTGCGACTTCTCAGCCTCTATTAGAGGCAGCATAGATGATAAATTAGGCCAGAGGAGACGGCAGCTTTTGATTATGCTCTCGTCTGACAGGAGAACCTCCCAGACCCGGACTCTGTACGTGTGTTTGCAAGACAGAAATAGTTTCTCCACAAACATGTATGTTTTTAGTTTTACGGGGCTCCGGGGCAGTTGAACCTCATCTATCATGGCCTCCTGCTATCGTATCATGAACTTAATTGTTCTTTCCGTGTGCTGCACTCACATCCAGGAAATCCCTGCCCTCTGTAAAAGTTTCATGTCTTTACTAGACTAGACTAAATTTACAACCACAGACAGCAGGAGTGCTTTTACCTTGATATAGAAATACACAAAAATAGACATAACCATAAACAGACTAACTTCCACTTCACCGTCTTTACTCTTTTGTAGCACAAGAATTGTAGGAAGGAACGTAAGCTGCAGAGGTATTGTCACATCTACAGACGTGCAGGTGACTGCAACTTACCAAAAGCCAAAGCATGTGCAGCGTATATTGACATATCTGTTGGGGGATTTTCTTTGAACTGTGCTCAAATATTTTTTCCAGCTAGTTACAGGAATAGTTTTTGGTAAGTGCATGGGAGAAACAGATGAATTTGATAAGATAGGATGGATATTTTGGTGTGCTTTTACTAAGCTGCTCTCCATATTTCTTCTCTCCACCAGTGTTACACAGCGGAAACTTTCCGTTTAGCTATTAAAAGAATAGTAATTTGATAAGCAACAGCACTCTGAGCCACACACCTTTTCCCTTTCCCGTATGGGGTATTATCTCAAGCAGTAGGGTTAGAGGTTTGTTTCTAATAGAGGCGGATCTGCATGACACCAGGAACATGAAAGTGCTCTGTACGTGTGTGTTTGCAGTAAGTGCTTTGTTTTCCCAGAGTCTTAGTCTGTCCCATGTTACTCCATTATTCTGAGTAACCCAGCTCGACCCTTTTTATTACGTGTTTTAGTTGCAGTAGCAGCTTCTGACTGTCATCACTCAGTTTGTCCAACTGTAAAATTCAGTTTCACACTTCTTGACAATGATTTGTCCTTTCTATAGTGAAGGCATAGTTTGTAGTCATTTGGAAATGTTACACCGATAACTGGTGATTTATTCAAATGTATTTATGTCTTTATTATTCATGTGACTGACGCACCTGATTGCCAAAGATTCTCTTACAGTATAACAACATACTGACATTAATAGTAAATTTGAAAGTAAAATAATCATTGATCAATTCATTTGTTTGTTAGTTTTAATTAATTCTCCCCGATCCTCAGACAAACTGCCTCAAACTCCTC
Organism: Anabas testudineus; assembly: GCF_900324465.2. Lineage (NCBI taxonomy): Eukaryota > Metazoa > Chordata > Actinopteri > Anabantiformes > Anabantidae > Anabas > Anabas testudineus. The sequence continues at coordinate 15,071,507 of NC_046612.1, forward strand.
TATATGCTATATACTCAATTTTTTATTAATGTTTGAAACCATCAACAAATAAACACCTCCTCAATGACTCTTCCTGTAATAGGGTGTAATTCTGAGCTCGGGAAACAAAAAGAAGCACTGGGCATCTTTCATGCCGCTGAATTGCTGAAGCTGTTTGTTTTGGCCGGGATGAAGAGTAAACCTGTTATCTTTGGAAGATTAGGATGTGTAATTAGTGCCGTCCGAACTCCACTTGACCTCCGGGTAAACCCTGACTCTCCAACAGCTATTGTTTATGAAGCTTACTGGACTCCAGCAAGTGGCTTTCATATTTGGCTTCTTCAACATCAACAATCTTCCATAAAGCCTTAATAGATTAGAGCTGTAGCCTACATATTGTGGAATATTTGCCCAAGAGTACCAATAGATCGAGAGTGGACTCTTTTTTTTCGCTCACTATGCATGTATTCAGTTCAGTCCTGGCTGCCAGTGAAGCTTTAAGTAAAGTAATCTGCCCAAAATCCCTTTAGGAATCCGGTGGGGTTTTGTTTTAACAAGCTCAGAGTAAGACACACACATGACCTTTTTGTGGCCCTCTTTTAGTGGTTCACTAGAGTCAGTGTAAGTCTGCATTAAAGCTTCTTTTACTAAGCTAAAGGTTGGAGAGATAATACCCGTCACAGAGAACTGGCATCACAGTTCTTCCACTCCTTCTTTTTTTTTGTATCTGCAGTTTCTTGTTGGTTTTCTGTCTCTGTTTAGGTTCTAACATTACAGAGTGCAATTTATGCTCCGATACAGGTCAGCCTGCTTTGATTCAACTCATCTGGTGAAGTGTGTGCTACAGGAAAACATGGATGTGCCGTCTGTGACCTCATCCATATGTTTAGGATTTAATAATATTTGTTTGTTAGTGGGGATAGAAAATCCATATTTGGCAGAGACTTACAGCTGGGCCTTGAAGCAACAAAAGCTTTGCAGTGTGATAGGCTAATAAAGCTGTCAATCAAGTAAAAATGCCTCCAGAATACCTTATTTTTGTATGTAATGTGAACATGAGCCATTTGTATGACCCCAAATATGTCCTACTTTTGTTTACATTTTATTATCACAGTGGCACTCAACAGATTATACAGAGAATGCAGGAGCCTACTGATCACACAATATTTTTTTACTGCAATAGTAGTGGTCAGAAACACTGAGTTTCTATAATGTCCTGGTAATGAACTAATGAACTGCTAATTTTTGAGAAAGACATTTAATGTTTCCACAGTCACCTCAGTTTTGTTTGAGTTGACCAGCAGCTGGTAGCACATTCTCTCCTCCTACATCAGTGAATAGAAAACATAATCTAATTGCATGTATGCATACCTGCTCTATGCAACAGTCCTGTGTAGCAGAAGAAAAAACACAATTGCGCTTAAACCTTGCCGTTTTGATAAGATTTTAAATCCGGTTCACACTTGTGAACTAGCATCACTAGTAAGTGATTAACTAGAATCTGTTGCCTTCTCTGGATCCTTTTGCAAATGTAATAAAGTTGAACTTTGCATTTGCATGTTTCATACTACAAAGAGCCAATTAAGGAAGGTCATCAGGTATGTAGACAGTTGCCTCTACCCACACACACACAACACACACACACCCACCCTGACACACACGTCACCCTCTGTTGAGTCCTGATAGCTTTCTCCACCCCGTACCCCATCGCCCATGCTTTATTGGTATATTTAGACATTTCTACTCATTGCTCAGTCCAATAGGTTCCAAATGTCTGAACTCCATTTAGAGAAAATGGTGCATGTAGAGAGGGAGGGGGAGGGTGAAGATGGAGAGATAGACAGGGAGTTAAAGCAAGATTAAGAGTCAGGAAAAAATGGGAGACTAAGAGAGAGATAAAGGGAGCCGCAGGGTACCAGTCGCCATCAAAACCTGTCACCAGCAAACCTCACTAGGGGGCTCTGCACAGACACAGACACACTCATGCTGTGTATATTTATGCAGACAGACATTGTGATGTATTGCAAAAACAGATATGAATAGAGTGAGCATGCACACATTACTCACAATCGCATTACACACACCCATGCATGCGTACACCCACATACTTGCATACATACATACACATGCGCTACACAAACAAAATCCACCCAGGCCTGCAGAGAAGGAAGCAAATAAAATTATGCACGGCACATAGCACCAGTAATGATGGGATGAAACAAGTATCCAGACGTGTTTAAAATTATTCATATTTATACTTGCTTCACCCAGACATGCATACACACACACACACACACACACACACACTGATTCACTGGTGTCTTAACACTGTGTCCCTGACACGCCAAAGCAAACCAAGGATTCCTCCTGCCTAACCTGCACAGCTATCAGAGGCAAATATCCAGGGGACACCACACTGTGAAATACATTATTCACAGCTCACATATCACCCTGCAGGGAACACACAGGTAGATTCATGTACACACACAGACACACAAAACACATGCACACGGAGCAGGTGATTGCTTCCTTTACAATCATACGGTGATTCGGTCTACAAGCATCACTGTTCTCATTTTCACCCTTGTCTCAGTCGTCAATATTCACCACAGTAGTTTAAGTAGCTCACAAATCATTAAGCAACAAGCCGAGGGAAGGTTTCAGTACTCCGCTGTATTAACCACCTGTGTGGTATTTGATCTGTTCTCCTACTTTGCGTGATTGGAAAACAGATATTTTGATGTATCAGGACTGTACAGCTGACTTTTGTTTGAGATTATGCCTTTTTTTCTGTTTTGTTAGAGTGATGTCCGTGAATTTTCTGCTATTAAAAAGTTAAACCTATGGACTATGAAAGAATACTGTATGTCTATGCCTTGCAACCCTTAGTTACACTGCACAGCGGCCATCACCCACGTCAGGTTTCACAAACAAAAGCTTTTTTTGGACATGGTTAAATTTAATTTAATCAATTTTGGAGTCTTAATTCTCTTATTGTTGTTAAAATATCCCCACAACAATTGCTACTGGTATCCAATCAGGCCATGTGAATAGCCACATAATAGATCCTAATAAGTAGCTCACAGATCCCAGGAGTCTAATGGCAGAGCTTGACACACAGCGACACACTAACAATGCAGCATTTAGACGGTGGTCAGCAAGGTCGCTGCTTATCAGAGGCAGCAGAGGCACTTTGCACAGAAATACACATCCAGACACACATGCACAGTCTGTCTTACTCCTACGTTTCTCCTCACAACACGTACAGTCCAATTATAGAGAGAGAGGATGAGGCCTGAGCCCTGCACTCCCAGTGACCTTGCTCCAGGACAGATTGATGAGGCGCTCTATCGCCCCAGCAGATCAAATAACTCTTCTCTGGTCCTCATTACCAGGACTAGAGAAGATCTGCAAGTGTTTGTACCAGTGTAGCTTTTATTTTTCACCTATGCCTGAATAAGTGATAACAGAGGTTATTGGGCCTTTATATCAAATGCTTCATACACTGCCCGTCCAAAAAATGACGTCACCCCCTTGAATTAACTAAGCATATAGGTAAGAGCCTTCCATTGGATAATTACTGTGTGGATGATGTTTGAGCTGCCAACAAGTTATTTAACCCTAACTGATGCAGTGAGTAGCTTCTCATTTCTTAAACAACCATGTCTGAAGACACATCCTGTGGTCGTGGAAAAGATGTTAATCTGTTTCAAAAGAGTCAAATTATTGTTGTGAATTAAGCAAAGAAAACGTCTAAGGAGATTGATGAAACTACTAAAACTGGGTTAAGAACTCTCCAATGGAAGAAGCTCATGTGGTCTGATGAGTTCAGATTTACTCTGTTCCAGAGTGATGGGAGCATCATGGTAGGAGAGGCAGGTGAAGTGATGCACCCATCATGTTTAGTGCCTACTGTACAAGCCTGTGGGGGCAGTGTTATGATCTGGGGTTGCTGGAGTTGGTTAGGTCTCGGTTCAGCGATGTTATGTGTCCAAAAAATGAAATGTACTGGAAAAGACTTTGCGCAGCAGTCCGACTCTCCCATCATTCATACGAGATCTTGGTGAAGAATTAATGCAACTCTGGACGGAAATAAATGTTGTGACATTGCAGAAGCTTATTGAAAGGATGCCACAGTGCTGTGCTGTAATCAAAGCTAAAGATGTTTCAAGTGTTGAAGTGTGTGACTTTTTTTTTTTTTTTTTTGGACGGGCAGTGTATTATCTAAGTGTTACAGTTGTCTAAAAAGATCACAGTTGTGTGATGAAAATAATAGGATAAGTTAATGTTAGACGATGCTGTTTGTTGTTCTTTCCACCCTCCCTTAACTGGCAATTTGGCAGTTGAAGGGGAGGCATGGCATCATTTGGTCTTGTTCATTTCCTGGCAGAGTCCAGAGTGTTGTCCTTTGATGTGCCAGGTTAGTTTTAACAAATTAGTTACTAAATTTCATAAGGAAAATATGACTCCTACACGTTTTCAGTCATCTCTAATTTGCTTTGCTTTAACAGTTCCCTGAACTTCTCTGAACTTTGACAGCAGATGTGATATCACATTTATTTTTGAACATCCCTGACTTCTCTGTTTCATCTATATTCCACAGTTCCTCCACGGTTTGTCAAGCGGCCAGAGAACATTTATGCTCATGAGTCCATGGACATTGTCTTTGAGTGTGAGGTTTCAGGGTCACCAGCCCCCACTGTCAAATGGGTCAAGAATGGAGATGCTGTTATCCCCAGTGACTACTTTAAAATAATTGTAAGTTCATCTCATTTCTCATTGAAGTGGTTCATTTCTACCTTTTCTGCTGTTGTACTTTAATTAGCATTTACATGATTTCACCACTGTGTCGTAGATTGGTTAAAAATACTACTTGTAACATTTCTCTTTCTTGTTCTGCAGAAGGAGCACAACCTGCAGGTTTTGGGTCTGGTCAAGTCAGATGAGGGTTTCTACCAGTGCCTTGCCGAAAACGATGCAGGAAACATTCAGTCTAGTGCACAGCTCATCATCTTGGATCACGGTACGCCACTCACTAGGACCACCTGCTAGTGTGCAAATCAGATATGTTAGTTAACTAGATTCCCCAGATTTCCCGTTTGAAAAGATGACACACATAAATCATTAGATGTTTCACAAATGGTCGGGAATGACTCGGAGATCAACCATGTCTGATTAGTTTTGCTCAGACAGCGAGCAATCCACACATATTCACAGCCATTTGGACATTACAGTGATGGAGATGGAGTTGTAAGAGGCTAACAAACCCACCATTGTTTTATCTTTGATAAAATGCCAATTAAAATTAGATTACTATGAGGTACAATTGAAGATACAGTAAATCCTCTGTTGCACAAAAATATTCAGCAATACTCTTTCAACAAAGACTTGTAAAAGCAAGGGTGTATTTCGTATTCGTCAACACCCATATGCTGTGCACATCTGTAGAGGTGTGAGGAGTGAATGAGAATGTGTAGTGAACAGTGAAATGAACCCACTGGGATATTTTTAAACCAGAGGTGATTCAAAGGGAACAGAAATGTATCTGGGGCAGAGTGTGCTTGGTGTGCACACAGTCCATTCCACATTTAGTGTAACAGAAATGTTGTGAGGACTTCAGGACAGCAGACGCACAACCTGTGTCTTGTTGCAGCATCCTTAAACAGGTCAAGGCCATCTTTTAGCAAGGAGCTTCACCTAAACATGAGCCATTTGCTGGTGGATTGAGAGTGCCTGGAGGACTGAGTCAGAGCCTTTCTTGTGGTGTGTTTTCCTCTAAAGTCAAAGGAGAGGTTTCAGCGCTAATTGCCAGAGTGGAGCAGCTGAGTGCAGAGTGCAACGAGAAGCGCCAAAACTGAGTGCCCGAAAAAAGGAAGCCTATGTGAAAAATAATTTTAGCATCCTATTGAAGCACTTTTGTTTCATTACATCTGATCATTGCAGAAATTGTAATGCAGTTGCACAGTCATAGTCATCATCAGTCTGACACGTGGGGCCAGTAAAACAAGAAACCAGCAAAGCATTCAAGATGATACGCACAACACACTGAAAGGTATAATCTAAATGAAACAACAAGGTGGAAAATGGAGGAACAATAAGCCTGCAAGGAAAATGAAGGTGCAGCACAGCAGAAGGGGTATTTTATGTACGTTCTTCACATTATAATCACTACTTTACTGCTGACCCAGACTCTCCCATTTTGTTGCCGAAGATGACAAAATTTAATCAAGCGTGAACTCCCCCTCGCTCGAAGCAGGTGGCTAATGGATTAGCATAGCGGTGTCCAACTGGTGGCCCCCCAGCTGTGTCATCCCCTCTGATTGGAGGACATTAAGTCAGAAATAATGATGACCTGCAGCTCATTGTGTATTTGTGTTTGATACCCTTGACAGGGGTTTTGCCACCTTACATCTCCCCAAGTCTATTCCTTTGTGTTTGAGTCGACAATAAAAGAGATGAATTACTACGGCAGCTGGCACTGTACACAGCATTTGCCCCAAGTGAGGCTTCGACGGCATAATTCCCCTTTTCATCTCTAAATATCAATAGGAATCTTTTTCTTTCTTCTCATTCGCCACAAGAAAGTTTATTAATCAGAAAGTTTATCAATCAGTTTATTATCTGATTGTAGATATAAAAAGTAAATGAAAGGAGCAATGATGCTGTTTATTCGTTCTGTAAATTACTGACATTTAGGGCTCGTATTGACCCATCTACTACGGCACCCTCCGTAAACGCTTACTTCACTGTGTCAAAGTAATTTCCTCTCTCAAAGGTGCAGTTCATGGCTCCAAATGGTGAATCAATGGGAACATGTTTGATTCAGCTCATTTTCTACATCTGTTTGTGTTTCGTGGGAATGGCTCTGTAACCCGAGGTTGAAATGAAACTCTTTACGTGCTAGTGGAGTGATATCTTTTTCCTTTAGAGGTTATGCTCTGTTCAGTTCCCTCTCTTCGCTCCTGTGCTGCTGAGTATGGACACATGCAATTCTACGGCCATCTGCCACCTTTCTCTCCACCTCCTCTCCACTTGTCTTTCACGACCACCTGCTCCCTGTGATAATACAACACACTGGGTTTTTGTTGTAATTGTGCTGACCTGTATATTCCCCCTATATGGCTACACCCTCACAGCTGGGCATCTTTGTCCACTTCACAAATACTCCCCCTGCTCTTTGGTGCCCCTGTGTGTTTCACCTCAGTCAGGTTTTCTGCTCACACCTGCCAGGCTTGAATCATCCTGAAACAGCGCCAGGAAAACACCCCGTGTCTGTCTGTCAGCTGCCTTGCAGTCGGTGGAGATAAGCCTGGGACTTGCCACAGGGATAAAGTTGTCTTCACCCAACAGGGAAATCAATGAGGGTGAACTGCATCCAAACACCCAGCGGCTGCAAGTTGGCTATTATTCATTAGTAGTCATAATCTCTGCATCTTGACACTGCCAGCTGCAGTTAAATGTGGCTCCACTGATAATTCCCACTTGTGATGTTTGGAATGGAAAAAGGTCAGCTGTCAGCAGTTAGCATATGTACAGTAATTTGGTAGTTATTTATAGTGATAGGTGTTTTGTATCAATGCACATTTGAACTCTAGTAGGTGGCAATAGGTTAGCAAACCCAGCAGACTGCATAAACAGAAAAAAGTTAATTGAACTCTTGATTTAGCAATGTTAAGAACCTTGAAAGCTGCTAATTTTTGGAGGGTGGAGGCCAAAAATAGGACCTTACAGTCCCAGATAATTATCCTGGACGTTCCACAGTCATGTGCAATATGGGTCAACTAGTTGCAAACAGATGTGGGGAAAATAGGAGCAAAAATGCCAAAAGTGGACCTCAAGGGGACATAATTATGTAGTGTAATGGAGACTAAGTTAGTGCCTCATAATGGTGCTTGTAAAGCTGCTATATTCAGTCCTGCCATCTTGTATAAGTGTGTAAGTTTCTGTAGTCATTTAATGTTGTCACAGAAAAGGGAACGGCTAAATTTGGTATTTCTGATAAAAGCTAAATCGCACCATATGTAAAAAAAGTAAGTGGTTTGTTTGGTGTAACTGCATCAAGTCCAGCTTCCAGCTACAGTTTGACATAAAGTGACTGATCACATCAGCAAATGTTGTCAGTAACAACTTCTATTCAACATATGCAGAGGCCTTATGACTTGAGCAGCAGATTAGCCCATACCTTTGTTAATGAACTGTAAATTAATAATCATTGTGATGATTCTCATTGTGTTGCTAGTAGTGTCATCACATTGGTGATGAGGGAGGTAAGTCAGTGCCAGAGGATGTGCCATTCAAGGGATTATAGTCGCATGTCTTCTATCGACAGTATATAGCAACAGCTTGCAGCCTTTCCACATGATAAACATTCATGCATCATTCTGTAGTGGGCAGCAATTACAGCTTGAAGAGGGAACGGGTCACAGTTTTCAACTCTGAAGTCGTACACGCCTAGATAAAGCACCAAGCTTGTGTGATTGTCATCTTTCCATTTACTGCGCAAAAACGTAAGACTGTGTTTGAAGTCGTTAAACTGCGGTTGCTTTTTGAGTCATTAGATAGCGGCCAGATTAAGAGCAGAGCCGAGACAAATATTTGAATTTGAAGATAGCTGGCATGGGTTGTCCTTTAGAGTCGAAAAGATGCTTAAATGCTTATAATAATTTACATTTTAGAAACAAACATTCCCAAGAAAAAAACATCCAGCACATTTAAACATTCAGAGCCATGTACCAGCCTGGGGACTGTAAGATTCAAGCACCTAAAAAGCCTGATAAATAAATCTACATTTGATGTTGGAAAACAAAAGAGATTTGGATACTCTCACTTTGCTATTTCCCTGTAAGTGTATGTTTCTTTCGCTTTTTATATGTGTGTGTGTTTGCATAAATCAGAGAAATGCACTTAACATTTGCATGTGAATGCCCGTTTTTACTTTTTCCATATGCTGTGCTGGCTTCAGTGTGGAAATCCACTCTCTTGAGTTTGTCTGTCTTTCCATATCTCCTCTTCTCTATCCATTCCCACAGCTCACAGGAATAATGTTTTGACATTTTGCCTCCTAGTGCCTAAGTCAAGTACTTCACCAAAGAGTCTGAAAGCTCCTTTGGATGTACGGGCTTGCCGTTTTAGCCGCAACTGTTGCAAGTGAATTTCGCATAAGAGAGACATTTCACTAAATATTTCACCAACTTTGGATCAGGGACAGCACAATTTAAAGACATTAGTCAAAGCTTGATGATGCCCGATGCTGTATGAATTTAGATTTTTTTTTTCCATGTAGGCTGGTTTCACTATCTGTAATTCAGGTCTTTGTATGATAAAGACATACGATGACACTTTCTGATGCAAATGGTTTTACTCAGGCTTTTGTTAAAAGCTTAAACAGACGAGCAGTCTTCCTCAATCCATCCCCCTCTTTCATCTCTTTTATCGTCCCTTTCTCTGCGCTTCTCTTATTACCTGCATCCTTCCTCCTCTTCCCTTCACCTTCCCCCTTATCTGTCTGTGCTGCCATTAGTCCCCACCCACACACACACACACACACCATAGACCTGTGGCAGCTAACAGACGAATCCTGTCCTCCCCTGCCACCAGAGGACCCAGACCCCCACTGAGAGATGGAGATGCCTCATCACCGCCTGAGTGCTCACTGTGCACCCTGGTTTTCCTCTCCCTCCATCACTCTGTGTATTTTATGAGTGCAGACATCAGGGGTGCTGGCATGATGAACTGACATGTGTGCTGTCCCCAAAGCTGTAGCCTGGTAGCTTGACAGGCACAGGGAGATAATGGAATGGATATTTAGAGAGTTGCACATATCTGAACTTCATAAGTTAATCAATTATTTGAGTTTTTTTATGGAAATTATGAAATAAACAAAAATAGACGCAGTCACTGACTCTCATTGGATTTGGCCTGGGTCGAGTCATTTAACACCTACTAAACATTAGGCTGCAGGAAGTTTTTAGACGTCAAGAAAACCCACACAAACTTTATTTAGATGTTTCTAATTTAGAACTAAATGAAGAGGAAATTTAACACTGTGTAAGGGATCCAAAGACAAGCTACTGTTGTAATAACAACTTCATTTTCTAGAATGGTGTTAGACAAATTTGATCTCAGAGTACCTTTGTAAGGGTTTAAGTCTGAACAAACAAAAACACTAAATAATGCAGAATGCAGAAAAAAGAAGGCAAGTAACGTTACAAGTGTTGTAAATTAATGAAATCTGTCAGATATATAGTGAGAAAACTATTGATAAGAAACAACCACTGCATAAAAACACAGTCTATTACTCAAAAGCCCCTAACAGCCTGCTGTCTGCTGACCACAGTCGTCAAGGGCCGATCTGGTTTACAGGAATAACTCTGCTCACAGTGCGAACAACAAAGAGCAAAGAAAAGCTCCAAAAATCTTACACCTAACGCCTACAAGAGACAAATATTCAAACAGAACTCATATTTGCAGCACTTTTGTAACACAAAGAGACACTCAAATATTGAAACTGTATTGTCTCAACACAAGCAGCAATTATTTTCATATGGACTATTCTCACAGCAGCCTAGATCCAGTGCTGCGGTTGTGTGCAGACAAGCATGCTAGAGGGCTTTTATGTTCAAATATATCTTGATGCTGATGCCAATTGTTGTCCTCTTCTAAAACAAACAAAGACGTGCTCAAATCGATATTGAAGGAAAAGTCGAGGGAAAGATAAAGAGACGTACTTGAAAAGGGGATCGCTGCGGTCCAAAAGCAGCGTGGTATACTGCAGCCATTCTTGCTGGTGTTGAAGAAAGAAAATTCACTTTATTGTGAATCTGTGTAATATAAAATGTAACTAGATCACGATTAAAAAGCAAAGAAACTAACTGAGTTTGGGTAGACATGAAAAATTGTTTAAGAAAATCCCCCTAACACATTGGTAACAGACGAACCAGAGGCGGGGGATTCTACCACTACATCGCAGCACCGCCCATATTCCCTGTTCAAATCAAGAAGTGAGAATAGGCTGCTAAAAGACCTTTCCCTCCAGCCAGACTTCACCAGCACTAAATAAAAGCCCCGGCCCACTTCAGGGAATACAGTGTGCTCCATCATCTGCTAGCAGGGTCACGGCCAGGCCAGCAGGAGCGAACGTGTAACGCTGTGAGCATGTGAATGTGTCAGCACAGTGCAGAGCGGCGCGCCGTGTTTTCTGTTGGCACGGGCGGCATTGTAAGTGTACCTTCAACAGCGGGTGCTGGTGTGAAAATGCGACAGTTAAACAACATGTCATGTGCTGCTGGGATGTACATTGCACACCGCGCGCACATATGGTCACACTTTCTTTTTCCGTGTGGTGTCGAGGAGGATTTCATGAGGTCACAGGGACATAAACTAATGATGTTTACTGATTGAGTCCACTAAACAGTTTCTCATTGTTCCTTCAGACCTGTACTGATCATGTCAGTGCTGCTGCTCTGTCTTGCTTTGACCCTCTTTGTTTGCTACAGCATCTCTGTGTCTTATATTAGAGAGACACTGCTCACTGTACATCTACTGTATGGACACTAAGGGCTGGATAAATGCAGCATGACAGCATAAAGCAGTCCATTTCAGATGTCCTGCAACAATTACTTTACCTGCTGTTTGTTGCTTTTTATTCTTAAAAATTAAAAAAAGGGAGTCAAGTACTTTAACAAATATGATAATGTTGTTGTTTTTTAGAACATAGTAGTTTCGTTTTTTTGTGATCACAATAAAGGCAATGTCAAAACACTTGAGGGGTGATGGAGAATATTAATTATATGTAAATAGAAATGCATTTCACAGAATTTTGCCTCGTAGCAAAATATACTGAAATTCAAATTTGGGGAGAAAACTCTAAAATGTGCACGCAGCTTCTTCAACTGAGACACGCACAGAGACGAAATCTCTTTGACGTGCACACCCACACCATATTAGTGATAGCGATTAGTGAGTGTGTTCCCCCACTGGGGGCTGTAGGAAGCTGATCAGAGGGATTGTAGCCTAAATTGATTGTGAAGAACTGAAATCAGCCTCCACAAATTGCTGTCTTTACGGGCGCTGATGGCAAAGTAAGTGTTTGTGTTGTGACTCTGTCTCTCAGGGATGGTGTTCGGTGTGCATGTGCATGTTTATAAGCTGAGGCTCTCACAGAATGGGCTGAACTTTTCTACGGGTTGTATTTACTCAACCATGGTGAAAGGCTTTGCCTCTTTTATAAATGGTCTGTCGTCTAAGTGCTAACTGCAAAATGTTATAGGTGCCAATTTTGCTGTTATTTTGCACAGGAAAGGAAAAAACAGGATTATAATAGCCTTCAGTACCTGCGTCAGTGCTGTTTTTTTTTTGAAGGTCAGTCTTGTTATCAACACCAGTTTTAGGCCTGACTGCATTCGTATGTGTGGGATCTGCTTTTTCCTGACAGTCTATTTTACGCAGCTCACTAACACGTGCCCTTATTTATCATATGACACTGTCCGCCTCCAACACACACTTATCCAGGATGCTGGTCTGATGTTTTTGGATGCGAACAGTCCTCTGGGTGCAGTAATTGGAAGTGCGACATGGCACGAAAACACAGCTTTCCGTTCACACCCTGTCCTTAGCTGCAGCGGGGCAGACCCCTGCGAGTGGCTCCACAGAAGCTGGAACTTTTATTCTGTCTGTTAGCGTCCATCCCATCCTCTGAGCCTCCCACTTTCCATAAGCTAAAAGTAGAATAGTGAGTAACATCACAGTGGGTTGTGGGCACCCTGCTGTCTGCTAGCGTAGTGCTCAGTGGGTCTAACCCAGTGAGGCGGCTTTATTGGTGTGAGTCTGATTAGCTGGGCTGTTTGTTAGGAAGTCTTTCGAGGTGGATGTGGCTGTTCCCACTTCTGCAAACACCCTATTTGACATTTTCAGCCCTTTTCCTGTTGTTCAGCTCCACTGGCTTTATACATGAAATGTTGGAAGTTCACGTATACACTCATATAAACAGTGTAACAGAGCTTTCTCTGAAATCAATTACTTGATTCAAAGCTTGCTCCGTTCCCCTGGAAAGGTTGAATTGTATTTGTGTACCTCCAGGGTAGAAAGATAGAGAGGCAGGCAATGCGGAAAGAAAAAGCATGTTTCCAGTGTTGGGCATTGGTGGCAAAATGCTCTGGAGATGTGCAGCATCACAGGCTGTTTGGATCTGCTTGATAGATGAGCCCATGAGGCTTCACTCACAGCCAGCGAGTGAAGCATGTGATGCAGATTTGTCAAAGTGGGAGGGGAGGGGGTTACATGGTGTACCGGAGCTGTACAGCTTCATTTGCATACATGGCCTGGGCAAGCAGCTGTTGGCCTTACGATGGGGTAACAAAGCAATGACACTTAAATGAAGTCACCAGTGGCTCGTGGATCAGAGGGGTACATGTGTTTGATGTTGAAGGGATGCTGTATGTATACACAGAGGATGGTTAATTTTTTATACGTGCGACCCCATTCAATTACACTCGTGATTTCCAGAAAGGGGTGTTTGTGTTCCCCTACATGTTGGGATTTGTGAATCCTCCGGGTTTTTTCTGTCTCCGTTTATGGCATTTTACACATTCCCATAAATGAAACCCTCTCCTCAGTGTTGATTTTGAGAACCCAGAGCGGGGATTGTCACTTTATGAAAACCAAATTACCAGAAAGTAAATTGCCGGAGGGCCAAGAGTGGATGCAAACAGAGACATACCATCAACCCATCCAAAACATACCCCATACAAATGCCTTCCACTTGTTTATGCAGGCCCACAGGGAATTTGAGTGTTTATTTTGGATGTGAAAAGGAAGATAAATTTGAAATAGAATGAACGGTGCCATTTAAGAGCAAATTGCTTCAATGGGGCAGCTTTCTAGTTGATAAACACGAACATGAACAAGCTCTTTTAGCTGCTTGATAAAGGTATTGTCCTTGAAACACATGCCTCCTACTAAAGCATTTATATCTCAGCTGGGAGTCACACCTGAGTCAGTTGGTCGGCGGTTCGATCCCTGGCTCACACAGAAGTTTCACTGGAAGAGACGCTAAACCCCAAGTTGCCCCAGCGCCTGACAAATTCACATCTACTCTACACCTCCATTGGTGTAGCTGCCTCCTGAATTTCCCCAGAGGCTGTAAAACAAAGTAGTTTTAAACATTTGCACGTCACCATATGGCATCCAAGAATCCCATGGATCTTTCAGATGAGTCGTCACACATCCCATTTTGTCTCTGTTGTTATAGGAGTGTTAAGGGAGTGTGGAGGCATGAATACATCTGTGACCCACTTTAAACCCTTTCTAACAGCGTTTATGGTGCGTGCTCTTCGAGGCAGAGAAGCTGTGTTATGTTTAATTTGTCAAATTGTGGATCTACACGCTGTATGTTGAAGTATTTTACAATCAAAGTGACATTTTTCTATATTCTCTACATGACCATACAGGCACTGACCTCTCAAAGTTATCGCTCTTCATTTGTCTGACTCTGATGTGTCTCTTCTGGCGTCAGCACCAGCGCTCATCGTTGTCTATACTTCTGTTCCAGAAAAATATAATGCACTCAGGATTTAATGAGGAGAAAATTCATACATTTTTGAGGCTGCCATGTATTTTGTTAAATTAACTAAAACTTATTTCTCTCCCGGGGAACGTGCCATATTTCAAACATTTTCCGATCACAGTGAAAATGGCCTAGAAAGTCGCAGAGAGAAATGTGGAGGAGTCACTGTTTGACACTTTTGGAGAATCAGTTTGAGATGCAAGGACGTTTTCTTTTTCTTTTCAGACTACATCTGTGAGTTGGAACAGCTCGTCAGCTAAACCCTTTGTGAGGCTTGAGCTGCACTTTAATCTTGACAGTCTGATTATTACAGTGAGAGGGAATTTGTGTCGTTGCTGATACGCTCCACCCCTCAGCAATCTGATCCCATATCTTTGTCTGTTTCCCCACGGCCAGTGATAAGACGTCTGGACTCAATACAGAGTGAAATAAGAGGTCTCAAGCCAAAGTTTACCTAGATTTCCTAACAAACATCGTCCCTGCAGTGAAATGAGGAGGGGTATAATTATTTTCCCCTTGTGCGCAAAGCATTTTTATTCTCTGTTGATGAATGGTTCCGATTTTTATTGTTTATATTGTTGCCTTTCATGTATCATTGTCTTGCTTAGTAAGTGTTGCAAATTGCGTTAAAAATGGATTTTGTTATTGTTGTCGACAAGGTGCTCAAACGAAGCTGGAGAACAAAAAAAAAAAAGGCCCCATGCTCAGACTTTTTTTTTTTTTTTTTTTTGCACTCCTACCGTTTCACTCTTCGCCTCTCGCTGTGTCTTCACTTGAAACATTTGTCTTCACTTTCTGACTCAGTTTCCTCTGTGGGCGCATTAAGGAGCTACTTAAATGTCATGAGCCGTCAGGTCTGCTTGTCTTATCTTGAGAGAGAGCGAGGGGAACAAGATCACAGGGGAAGAAATCTGTCATCGTTTTCAGAAGTTGCTCTAAGGAACCAACTGTTTTCCACCGCATTTGAAACAATTAAAGTTTTTATCTTACTTTGGAACCTTTGATTTCGCTGCATTCACTTTCATGCACTTAAACTACAAGCCCAGAAATGTACTTTTAATTGATTCATTCATTTCATTTTTTTACGCGACTGCTGTTTGTTCGTATGACGACATTGCCAGTTTTAACTGACAGTCCGCTTTGTGGTGATTTTCTAAAGGCTCTGTTCTATGGTTCTCTCGCACATTGTTCATTCTTGCACTGTTCATTCATTTTTTTACAGCAGATAAAAGTAGTGACTCAGTAATGGTCCATTAGCATTGTGCTAGATCTGTCTCTTATGTAGTCATCATTGCAGAATCACATTAGACATGGAAACTAGTCCTGAGAAAATCCATTTTCTAAGAGCCTGGCATGGCTGCTGAATACTCTTTGAAAGGGCTATCTGTAGTAGCAGTGCAGTGGGTGCTTTTGCTAGATATCTGCATTCAGTAGATTTATGTCCTCTTGGTGGAGGGGCATAGTCTGAGCCAGTGAGGTAGACTCTCTTTATCTGTGGACTCATTTTACAGCTACACACACTGGGCAGCACAGGAAAGGGTTATGGAGTTAGCACCACAAGATAAAACTTGAGGTTATGAGGCTTCAATCTGAATTTTAATGGCACTCAAATTATTTAAATTTCAGAAATGCTTTTGCTTTTACTGCATATTGAGATGCTTTACAGTGCATGCCTTTGTCCGGACTGTTTTGCGTATTGGTTTCCCAGATTTATTATGCAGATCTAGAGTAACCTTCGTTAAGCCTTAATGCCAGCCATTCATTACCTCTGGCACAGAGACTAATGACACTATTAATCAGCTATGAATAGAGCTTGGCAGCGGCAGACACCTCCTTACTGTAACAATTCTAGGCATGCATGTACAAGACAGATTGTCAGAAGGACACAGAAAACTGCCCAGCATGTCAATTATCTACAGCTGACAAGGTTTAGAAAATGTAAACGGCGTCTGATGGTTTTATTTCCGTTCCCACAATGCATTTCTTAGAGTGCTTGAAACAGATTTCAGTGTTATTTGTGTGTGTGTGCGTGTGGATGTACTCTTTGTTTTATTTTCTTCAGTTTCTTATTTCAGTTCATTCGTTGTTGAGGGCAGAGATACCGTACCGATGGACACATTTACTGAGCTACAGTAGTGAAGACCAGAGTGTCTGCGAGCTGCTGTGACCTGTGGAAAGCTCCTTGTTTTTCCTGTGTGTAAACAGCCGTGTTAGAGCTATTACTGTATTATATATCTTTTGGGTCTATAGAGAAATGTAGGCTTTTTATATAGCTGTTGTTTTTGATAGTGCTGCCATGGAGGACATTCATTTGTGACTCTTGCTGTGTGTTCTCGCTTCACATCGAGCCCCTTGTTCTTTTGTGTGTTCACATTTCAGTAATGCAGGTTGTAGCTCGAACAGGCTTCAAACTTCTAGGCGATTGTTTGTCCTGTAAGCCTGGTTATGGTTGCTCATGTTGTGAGAACATTGTCACCAGCGTGATGTGCGATATCAGCGTAGCACTGTCTAGCTGAGGATAATTGTTCAGCATCTGGTAATTTACTCTGCAGTCAGAAAGTATCACAATAATATGTTGCTCATTGTCGCTGGCTCTAAAGCAGTAAACTGGATTTGAAATGGTTTTGAGGTTAAAGTGTCGACTTCCAGCATTCAGGGCCAGCAGAGCATCACAAGTGGAGATTCAAAGCGAGTTAAAGCTCCAGCAACATTTTATGTTTTATAACTGAATATGATATGATGGCTTGTTGGAGTTTTTATTTTATGATTGTATCAGTTGATTCAATTGGAAAACAGAGGCTATGATTTTTTAATTTTCCATCAGCACAAAGTGGGGGGAGTTAGCTCAATACTTCCAGAATAAATTATTCCGGTTAAAATTAACAGGGCTGAAGCACAGAGGCAACAAAACAAAAACAAAACAAAACAAAAAAAAAAGTGTGTGAAGTTTATGGTGTGTGTAAACTGCAGGGTGTCAGTCCTTCATAAACAGGGTATGTGAGCGTTTATGTACCGAGGAGACTGGACTATATCATTCTTTATAAGAAAAAAACTGCAATTCCCTCCCATCACTGTAATCATAAAAGTCTGCGAACTCTGGGAATTTGAAACGTAAACAAATATTGAAGGCCAAATTAGCGGTTAGTCCGCATGCTATGACAGAAAGAAACACCAGCGGCTGCTTTGCATTTCAACACAGCTCCTCCAGTAATAATGGAGCGTTTTCACACTACAATACACACAACACTCCATTTCTGTATTTCAGCTCTGCCCTCCAGCCAATTTCCCTGACCTGCAAACAAATGGAAATGTCATACAGACTGACATTCTTTCCAGATGGTTTCGTTTCGCCCACTTGCCAGGCAAATGGAAAGCAGATCTTTCTGAGTCTAACCGCAGATTGTTCCTCCAAAAAGGAAGAAAAAAAACAAAAAACACACCAGATGAAATCACAAACATTTATGTGGCGAGGCTGTGGAATGTGATGGCAAAAGTTTTATTTTTATAAAAAACATCATGGTGTGTAAGTTGAGAGACTGAATCAGCGTTTTGGAGATGGGGTTAGTCTTGAGTTGTTTTACTGTCTGAAATGAACTCCCCCAACACATAGACACTTTTCTTGTGTGTATTTTCTAGGGCTGGCAGGTGTGTTTGTCCACTTCCTAGTTAATAAAAATGTCTCAAGAATGCCGCCCAATCATTTTGTTTTTAAATCACAAATGATTGGCGGGAATGCCGTCTATGAAAGTAAAATGTATGACTCTATGTTCTGCCCCCACTCCCCTTACATTAGAAAGCTGTGTGTAGATCTGCATGTGTAGTCCCCCTTGTATTGTGCTTTTATTTGTCAGCTCTGTCAGTGTAGTAGGAGTGTTTTATCTCTGTGGTTCCTTGTCACACCAAAAGTCTTTTTTTTGTTACGTTGTTATTTTGTTTTTTCTTCTTTTTTTGTTTCCTTCCTTTCTTTCGTTTCACTGTCATTCCCATTCCCTCTCCTTCACCTGTTACTTTCGGACGCCTCTGCGTGACATTTCTCTCATCCCCCCCCCCCCCCCCCCCAACGCTGTCACTGTCTCCTGTCCCGCTGTCGCCCTTCCCGACTCCCAACACCCATTCCGCCATCCCACTCTCCTCCTTCCTCCTTTCTCCTCCCAACCCAAAGACGTAGCCCTACCCTCTTCCCCGCCCCCCTCACTGACTCCTAACACTACTGACCATGTAACGCCAGGCTTCGGAGGTGTAGCCAGTCCAGCAGGACCCACCCCCTCTGCCCCCCGGGATGTTGTGGCTTCGCTGGTCTCTACCCGCTTCATCAAGCTGACCTGGCGCCAACCAGCCGAACCGCATGGGGACGAGTTAACCTATTCAGTTTTCTACAGTCAGGAGGGAACTAGCAGGTACTACCGGGAGGGTACTAACACACTCATTAGAACCGGCATCAGCAGGTTACTAATATACACACATGCCTGCGTAAGTGTCTCAGATCACTACGAAAATATCAATTAAAGCAGTTAAAGCACATAAAGTTGTGGTGAATGTGTATTAATTAAAAACAAAAAAAAACCTCTTTCCTCAAAGGATCACCTTTTTAAGACTGAAGTATAAACAAAGAAATTAAGTTCAAACCCAGTAGTTTCATTTTAGTAGCACTGTGATTCTTACCAGCTTCTTGTGCTGAGGATTTACTAGATATGACTGAGACGCAGATTTAAGAAGCATTTTCCACATTATTGAGAGCATAGTGTGAGAGCTTTATGAACAACTGCAAACATGACTATACTGTAGGTGAAAAGGCGTGGAGCATACTAATACTGTGCAACAAACCACAGATAAATTCTTCTATATTTATCATTAGTCAATTTGTTAACTAACTGATTAAATAAGATGAGACATTTATCAACACAAATGCACATTTGCTTTTCATAGTTCATTTAGCTTTTTTTCTGTTTTTCAGTGATTGTAAACTTAATACATTTGGTGTTTCTATTGTTGAATGAACAATATTATTATTAATAATTGAAGCAATTTCAATATAGCAATTTGAGCTATTTTATACACCAAAGAATGAATTGCTAAATTAAAAATTGAGTCAACAGACATACATACTACATAATTTAGTGTAATGCACTAGACCTGCACACTTGATATGAGAACATCTATCTGAAATGGAATGAACAATTCATTAAAATGTTGAAATGTCAATTTAATTTAATTCTTACAAACCTGAATGCACATTTTTTAGCAAATGATATTAAAGTTAAGTAAAGTAAAGTAAGGCATTAAAGTCATTAAATGGTGTGTTGCTTGTGTGTGTCCACATCAGGGAGCGAGTTGTGAATACGAGCCGTCCAGGGGAGATGCAGGTCACCATCCAGAACCTCATGCCAGACAGCAAATATCGCTTCAGGGTTGTGGCCCACAACAGCAACGGCCAGGGCGAGAGCTCTGCAGCACTCAAAGTGGCCACCCAGGCTGAAGGTGAGGACACACACCCACAGCCATTCATTCATATGTACTCGATAAACAGGACACATAAGGCGAAACTCCAGCCAGTTTGTTGGAAGCATCCAGCTCTTGCTGGCACACTGAGGCAAACAGGATGCACTCAAAAGGAGCCACACAAATGTGCAAATAAATATTCACACAAACAAAATATCCTCTCACATACAGCATATCCTTACTTCAAACAGAGAACCACCCCCTCCAAACACACACAGAGGGGCTGTTTAGAGATGTGTGTTAAGGTGGACCACCCAACAGCAGACCAGAGAAAGCAGCGTTGTCTTCCTATAAGCCGCTTCTTGTTTACTCCTCAACATTTACTATAAGCCCTCTGTGTGTCTTTATCGGGTGATTCAAACCGTGCCTTTTTGAGCGGAATTAGTCTTCAAGATTTCTGAGATGTTATGTATAAACTAATTACGATAGTTGGAGTTTGTCTGTGGAGGACACACACACACACAAATTAAGCGGTTCAGCTTTTCCTCTTTGTGTTTCGGCGTATACGCCCCCAGTCGCCCCTTCTCCAAATTTCTCAGTTTCACAGTTTTTGAAGGGGATTTCCCAACACGCTGACACGGTGGACGGCCCTCACCTCCACACTCGGCTATAGCTCCATCACTGTCACTATGTAGGTCAGCTGCCCGGTCTCTACCTGTGTCATTGGCTGGAGGGCAGACAGATGTACGCACAGAAATACACACACCACACCTTAATGCTTGCCAGCAGGAGCCTAGCCACTCATGGGGATAACAGCGAGGGCGGGCTGCACCTGTGCAGTATATCTCTGTCGTGTATGTGCACTTTTAGTGTGAGTGCATGCTATGAATTGGAGCTTAAACTGTTGACCTGGGTCTGAATCCCAGGCATGTGCAAACAACACTGCCCTGTATAGTGTGTCCTGGGAGACTGACTTAACACACACACTGTAACCCACACACTGACAAATGGAGCTTGTCTCTTCTGTCAGGAACACCTGCAGCTAGTGGTTATAAGATACATACAGGGCAGACATATATCTGTGTGTATGTCTGACAGCCTACACTTTAATCCCAGAGCCATTGTTTTATTTGAAAACCAATGTGCCACAGTAGAGAAATGTCCGTATTCGTCCTGACATAGAGCGTGCTGTATGCACCATACAACAGCCACAAATTATTAGGGCACCGATACATATTTTGTCATGTTGGCTCTGACTTCCAGCACATTGGATCTGAAATGAAATATTTTTTCTGAGGTTAAAGTGCTGACTACCATCCTCAATTTAAGTGTATTTACGTTTGCATTAGTTGAACAGTGCAGGAGTTATAGCCCTGTTTATATCATATTTTTAGCATGAACTAGACAAGCTCACGTAAACTCATATACTGTATTAATACACTATATAGATAACCAAGTATGCTTATGCTTATGACATTTTTACAAGCTGCCAGGTTTAATACACAGTGCCAGATGTGCAGCTTGACTTCTTGTGATATTATACGCTTTTGTTAAACATTCGAGATCAACATCTCTGCCGTTCTCTGCCTATCCATCAAAAACAGAGCTGAGCAACAATCGTAGTTTAAGTCTGGTGCACGGACACATTGTAATACTCTCTCTGATCCTACCATATGTCTCAACTAAATTCAATAACTGCCACACTTGATATAAGCTAGAGGCACCTGTTGGTGGAATGCAAGACACACATTGATGATTTTGTTTTGTTTTGTTTGTCATGGGAATAACAAGAAAATCAACATGGCTTGCAGCTCAATCCAGGGGGGACAGCTTACTCTCCACAGAGCTGCAGCAGTCTGAGCTCGGGCTAATGCAGGAAAATGTGCTTTTGAAGTAGCCAAGAATGGGAAGGGTTTTTTTTTTAATGTCTTCTTTATTTGTTTCACCAGTCCAAGTGCCCGGCCCCGCTCCCAACCTGCAGGCGGTGCCAAACACACCAACTTCTGTTTTTCTGAGCTGGGACAAACCCGTCACTGGCAATGGAGAGATCCTCACCTACAAGTTGTATTACACAGACAAAAGTGTTGGCAACGAACAGGTAGGAAACACCACGTCCCTCTGAGTTACTATGATTACCAAGGTTTTGAGGTATCATAAGCCGAAACAGGTTTTGGTCTGAGTGGTCAATGACCACCTTAAATAAGCAGATAAACCGAGTAAAACCTGTACAAGCTTTCAGGGTTTTAAAAGAAGGCATTAAACAATGATACTGACTCAACTACCAGATATATTTGATACTTTCTACATTACAATGTTCCTGTGATTGTATTGATGACATTATTA
This sequence comes from Anabas testudineus, assembly GCF_900324465.2. NCBI lineage: Eukaryota > Metazoa > Chordata > Actinopteri > Anabantiformes > Anabantidae > Anabas > Anabas testudineus. The sequence continues at coordinate 15,093,831 of NC_046612.1, forward strand.
TTTAATTCACTTGAAATCAATTTTAATTTGGGCCAGAAGCATTCAGCTTATGTCGTTGTCTCGCTGCACTCGCACATTTATCTAATGGAAAGAAGAAGTACAGCTTGTAGCTGACACTTGATTTTGTAGGGTTCATTAGAGGAAGGATATGACTGTGTATTCTAATGTAATTTGTGATGAGGTAAGGGGTTCCTAATCATTTGCCTAAAGACGTTTTTTTTTTTTTATGGGCATACTCTTGATTATGCATCTCACACAAAAATGGGAAATGTGTGAAAAGAAAGCAGATAGGATTTAGTCCCCGGTCCTTCTCTGTAGGTCCAACTCTGCCAGAGCAGTGGAATCTCACTGCCTACATATTGAGTCAGCTCCAGCAGTAGCAGTGTGCAAACCAGTGAGGCATTAAAAAGTCTTTAATATGATAATGGATGAAACGTCAGCCAGCGCACTGAGTAATGATGCCTCATCTCCCTAGAGAAGGGAGCCAGAGATGAGGTTGAAAAAGAAAGAGATGGAGAGAGGTGTGGAAAGAAAGGAAGAGCAGAACAGAGATGAAGTTAGAAAGACAGTCAGGGACAACATATGATGCCTGTTCAAGGGTGATGAGGTCACAGGTGATCATCTGACCCTAGTTCAGAGGTTGATACTGGACCACATTGGAAGCAAAGATTAGATTTCCACAAAGTCTTTGCTTTTTTATTCAGTAATGTCACCGGCAGCGATCTGAATGCAAATCGACTTTGAGTAATTGGACATGTGCCAGCGTGCCCAATTTGTAAAGCAAAAAGTCATAACCACACAAGGCATAATCTGTGTCTCAGTGGAAGATGACATTTTTACACAGAATTACAAGCTGAAATGTTAGTGTGATGCAAGTGTGATCAAAGCACCACATTCTGTAGCTTTGCCATTTTGAGAGATTGTATAGTGGCAGTAGTATTTCAGCATTCAGTGCTGCGAGGAAGGAAGTACTCCACATTTATTTCCATTTGTGTTGGTAATAATGTCAAAAATATCACATTTACCTTGAATTGTTGAGCTTTACATCATTTGTTCTTTCATTGTGTCTTTTTTTACATTTTGAATTACCAGTGAACACTATTATTTATTTCCTGTTTCAGATGAAAATAAAACAATATACACTTCTTTGCTCCCTCTATCTCTCAGGACGTTGACACAGACAGTCTGTCCTACACCCTGACTGGGCTGAAGAAGAACACAGAGTACAGTTTCCGGGTGGTGGCCAACAACAAGCACGGTCCAGGTGTCTCCACTGACGACATTGTTGTTCGCACCCTGTCTGATGGTCAGTTGGTTGATAAAGGGGAAATCTAGCAAGACTGCTTGTGGTTGATGACATAGTCACTGATTTTACCATTATAATATATATAATGTATTATAGTATAGTATTATGTATGATCCTACTCCAGTAGGGGTCCTTAGGCAGGACTTCCTTCTACTTATTCTGCCTCGTACCTTTTAAGTTACTTTGGATAAATGGTAAATGTAATGTAAATGTAGTATGTGCATGTGTGCGCATCATTTTCAGATCAAATTCATCATCTTTGCTTTAATATCTGGTACAAAAATTTTTTTTGCTTTATACTGAATAAATTGTTTGTTTGCTTGTGTTTCACAGTGCCTAGTGGTCCTCCTCAAAACCTTACTCTGGAGGTGCAGAACTCAAAGGTAAGACTGACTGAACAGGATGCCACAGTTTGACGTTTGCATGTATTACACACAATTTCTGTAAAGATACAACACATACGATAAATGCAACTACACATATGTTTATATATGTACTTCTGCAAATCCAAAAACATTCACTGATTTACACACAGGATCTGCTGTGCAGACACATAGCCTGCAGGTCAGAACACCGTTGTTTCTCTGTGTGATTAGCTGTGTCAGAGGCCTGTAGCCGCAGCTGGTTAAGAGGGTGTGTGAACCCTCATCGATCTACTCATTGGCAGGAGACTTGCCTGTCAGAAGGTTTTATCTTCTGCATCACTCCGTATCTGGTAAAGATGCCTGCAGCTCAAATCGAGAGTGACTTAAAGAACATATTTTTGCACACTTAAATGGACAAAACTGCTATTTGGGCCCAGCAGTCTACACTCAACCCCATCAACCTACAATGACAAGGTGAAACCATGTTTTTAGAAATGCTTGAAATCAAAAACCAAAACTGAAATCTGCCATTTACAGATCAGCACTGAAAAACCTATCTGTAGTCAGGTGCATCCTGTTTGCTTTAATTTTCTTAATATGTAATTAGAGCTCGGTTGCCACATGTAAGAAATTAAATTGATTTTAACCTGGGATTTGTAGGCATGTTTTGGTTCCAAGGGAGTAAAGTTAATTCTTAAAGTCGTCTTAAATCAATCTCTTAAAGTATCTGATGAATGACTAAGTGAAGACTAACTAACTTTAGATGTATATTAATATTATTTTGATAGTTTTTAAGCATTATAATAAATAGATCCAAGTTCTCTTAATCAGAGGTAACAGGATCACATTTCTCACAGCCCAGGAAACAACTCCTGGTCTCTTCCACTCTTTATGTTCTGTTGTTGAGTCAGATTTATTACGGTTAAACAAACTGTAGTCTTCACATAACACTCTTGATTTGATAAAGTTGCTGAGGTGGCTGCAGGCTCACAACAAGCTCCAGATTCCAACAGGAAACTGACCTCGGCTGCCTGTCTTTTTTTAGTCATTTGATCTTCAAAGAGAGAGCTATGGGCCTATTTATTGTATATTCCCACCCCAGTGATGGATTAAATTTTACAAAAGATGTTTCTCACTCATGACACGTGAGGCAGGAAGCGCAAACAGAGAACAGCAAGAGGAGAAGATAGGAAAACCTCAGGGTATGTGCATTGACTACAAAAACTACATCCAACATTCGCAGCCCTTTCCTGCTTGATGCAGAGCCTGAGTGAGCGAGAACTGTCAAAGCTGGCTAGAAAAAAAAAAAAAAACCTGGTAGACAATCCTATCACACACTCCCAGCTTGAGTGAGAACTGGCCACCCATGCTGAGGGAATCTTAGCTGAGATTTGCGGAGAGAAAACGCTCTCATGCTAATGTTAAGAGCAAAATGAAGAGGGCCCACTCTGAGGAAAGAATGGTTTTTCTGGGTGGATAGTGTAGATCCAGCTGTCCCTCCCCAATTGGACCCAGACAAACCCAATTTCAAGCTGTGAAATAAGCATCTGGCATCCTTTCTTCCTAAACATTATTAAAATTAGTCGTCTAATTTTTTTCTTTGTTTGTCATCTCCTTTAATTCCGTATGTAAACAGTTGTTAAGTCAGAAATTGTGGTTCAATTATATAGATACAAAGCGTTTATGTAATTAGCTGTTTGATACACCCAGCCAAATGGAACAGGGAGAAAAAAACACTAATTAACATGCTATTCATATTCAGTCTCCTCTCTGGGTCTTGTCAGGCTGAACCTCACATCTTTCACCTGCAAGGCGACTTGACAGTCATGTTTTTCTGATCTTATTTTGCACCTTTTTTTTTTTTCTTTTGGCATTTGCTTTCTCGCCTTCCCTTGTGATTTTAAAAAAGTCAATTAAACGGGTTTTCAGAGTTTGGGAGAATAAGGACGAAAAAACAACACATGTAACGAGCTAAGGCCGACACTGTAATAAGAAATAATTGAACACACTTAAGACAAATTTAATTTGCGCAATTCCCTCAACTCGGGTGGGGAGGGAGCGGTTGTGTGCCCTGGACATGTATTCAGGCTTTTGTGCATCAGTGTGACAGTGGGGAAGCGTTAATTAACTCTTATCCCACACTGAGCCACCCCCCACCTATCTCTTTAAACACACACACACAAAAACTCAGAAGCATGAATCCCACAACAGTGCGGCAGCCTGCCAGTAAAAACCAAAACCCTGCATCCATCTCTTTGCCTCGGTGTCTCTACAGGGTTAACCTTATCACACACACACACACACACACGCACACACACACACATCTACATGTGCACATGTTTATACCTCATTTATCAGGACACCTTGTTTTATTATTCATGTGTGGATTTCTTCCTAATGCATCAATGTGTGTGTTTTTTGGGCCCAACCATTTCTACCACTGTCACAGAGCAGGTGAGACAATGCCTCTGGCGAACAGAGGCGTGTGTGGGAAGGTGCAAGGCTACCCGCTACACCAAGGTCACCTTTACAGCTGCAGACCCACAAGCAGGTGGTCTCGTGTGTGCTAAACATGATGTTTTGTTTCATCTCACTCATGCCCTGATTTCCCCTCCTCAGAGCATCTTGCTTCGGTGGCAGCCCCCTCCACTTAACAGCCAGAACGGAGAGATCACAGGTTACAAGATCCGATACCGCAAAGGATCCCGGAGGAGTGAGGCAGCTGAGACCACCGGAGGCACCCAGCTTAACAAGCTCATTGACGGTAATGGACAGGGACCTGGCAGTTAGTGTAGCTCAACTGTAATGTTAGAATAAAACTCAGTCAGCAGAATCATCAGTCTGAGATGTTCGCTGTATTTTCTGACTACCTGCATGCTGATTATAGTCATTTTTGACAGACTTGTATTCAGCTTTTGTTGGATTTCATTGCAGTTTCTCATACTTGCAATTATCTCCTGCAAGTGGGTGTGATTGTGGAGCATTTATTAGTGCACGAGTAGGTGGAGAGAAGCTATAGACCGTGTTCCTACATAGCAATTAACATCTAGTTACAACCACTTTCTATCTAGATCCAGGCACACACAGACTGCAGTTCACAACTGGCATTAGACGTTGTCTTTAGCCAACACTTGGTGTCAGATTTCATTTCAGTGTGGACTCACACCAGCCTCCTACCAGCTCGATGGTGACTTTTGTTAAATAAAACAGAAAATCCTAAATCATCCTAAATACCATAAAGCGTGGTAACTTCTTTAAAATACACAGATTTAAATTAGCATCCTTCAGAATCACACATTTCTTACTTCTCGTCCTGATGTATCAGATGTTACAGTGCTCCAGTGCAGTGTACACAACTAATGCTGTGTTCCCAGGCATGTGGAAATATGGGAAATGTGACCATCAAGCTGTACCTGAACCTTTGGAATTAATAACTGGACTCTGACTTGGCCACTCCAAAAGGTGGATTATGTTTTTCTAAATCCACTCTGTTGTGTGTTTTTTCATTCAATTTCTACAGATTTCAGCTGTCGTACAGACATTCTCACATCATCCTGAAGAATCCTTTAATAACAAAGCAGGCCCAAATCATGATGTGTCCTCCACCATACTTACATACAGTTGGGATGATGTTTTATAATGTCATTGCTTGTGGCCCTTTTACGTTCAAATGTAGTGCTGTGAGTTCTTTCCAAATGGTTCAATATAGCTTATCGGTCCACAAAACATTTTGCCAAAACTGCTGTGGAGCGTCAATGTGCTCTCAAAATGGTTAGAATACTTTTTATCAGTCGAATAAGCTCTAGTCCACACATTCAAACTAATTTATGGACATGGGCATTTATGGAGGCATGGACACTTTGAACATGATAGGTGGTCTATCCAGTGTTCTTTGTTCTACTGAATTGAATGTTAAAACTTTTATGCTCTGACTCAGTTTTATTCCTGCTGGATGTATCTTTGATACTGTTCACTGTATCAGACATGCTGCAATATTTAAAATCATGATCTTGAGACTGAAGATGGAGTCGCTGTTTGGAGACAGTCTGGCTGTAGCTCTGTTTATTTAGTCAATATCTAAATTTCTTCTAAACACCCTGAGATGGCGTTACACGTCTTACTGTACCATAACATCACCCGCTGCTACCACCAAAATATGCACAATATCACCAGAGACACAGAGCAATGATTAATATTAGATGTTGTCTCAGCAACTTTCAAGTGGCCCGGCCTCACGCTGTGTGCTGCATCAAAGAGAATATACACTTAAAAGTTGATTTTTGAGAACATTCTGGGGGGTGAAGCAGAGGGGTGTTTGTTGGTTCAGAAGTGTTGAGAAGGAGATGTTGTAGCCTTGGAGGCATGGATGGTTAGGCAGTCTTCAGAAGCTACCCCCAAGGGTGGCCCAGAATAGTGGGTACAGAAAGAAAAGACGACAGGATTAGCATGTAGCGTGCAAATGGGATGATGTGATGATGATGATGAAAAATTTTGCAGCAAATTAATACAACAACAAATCATTTGTCAGCAGGCGTTCCCCTCCTTTCTGAATACCAAAGCTGGCACCCAGTGATACGGCTCTTTCTGAAGGAGACATGGCTTTAAAATATGTATGAATACAGACCCAACTTTTGTTTTTTTGTTTTTTTTTGGTTTTTGTTTTTTTGCCACTGTAGCCCTGTTGTGTTACACTTTTTATTATGGCTATTACATATATTCTTTTTCAACTCTTTCTTAGCAGTAAATGCATTTTTATCAACCAGAACAAGCTAATCAAAGGTGACAAACAAGTCTCCACCACTTGCCTAAGATTGAGTGGAAAATTACTGAATGCACCACACAAACCTTCACTTCCAAAGGACGACTTCAAGATCATATTCTTTAACTTTGCACAGAAGTATTGGATGTTTGTTTTGGTTGTGCTTTTAAATCTAAAATTCTATCTGTGACTCATAACCCCAATTGACTAGCCAAGTGGAGAGCACCAGTAAACTATAAAATCAAGTCTGAGAAAGAGAGTTTTTATTTCTGGTTTAAATTCAGTTCAGCCACAGCTCAGTATAAATAACTGAGCTTTGACCTGATTGTGTTGCCTTTTCAGGTCTAGAACGAGGGACAGAGTACTCCTTCAGGGTGTCGGCCATGACGGTGAACGGCACGGGACCAGCCACCGAGTGGATCACAGCAGAAACGTTTGAGAGTGACCTGGATGGTAAAAACACCTGCTTTACTCTGTTCTCAGGGACTTGGTCTTACGTCAGCATTTATTATCTAACAAGTCAGCATTTGATTAACGGTTTCTCTCCCTGAAGTTGAAGAATCCCCCTCAGGCTTTTCCCCGTATGTTCTCTCACCAGAATCACGAGTACCAGACCAGCCCAGCTCTCTCCATGTGCGCCCTCTGGTCAACAGTATCGTGGTGAGCTGGACGCCACCGGAGAACCAGGACATCGTGGTGCGTGGTTACACCATCGGCTATGGCCTCGGCAGTCCCCACGCACAGACCATCAAAGTGGACTACAAGCAGCGCTACTACACTATCGAGAACCTCGGTAAGAACAAGCACTGCTGTCCATTCTGTACTGATGCATGTGTTTTATTGTGTTTCTTTCACGTCACATTGGTGGATCTCAAATTTACCAATAGCACTGGTCAAATCTTGATGTGGGACAAAGTCTTATATATATAAATGGTATATCTGACTTGGTACTTTATTCACTAGTCTCATCAAAAGTGTAATCATGTTTGAGAAGAAACAGACACACACACACTGACACAGTGAGTATTTAGAGAGTTAATGAGATTCTCTTCACCACAAGACTGAGACGCTAATTACACAGATTGGGCTAAAGGTCATAATATTTGAATAAAACTAATTTGTTTTGGTGATTTTAGTACTTGCTGTAATGAAACCAAAGGAAACATCAACATTAGATTTTGCCTCACTAAAATGTTCCAATGGCTCTTAGTGCAAATTGGAGTCAAGACATTCTGCTGTAATAATTCTTATTTCATCAACAATCAGCGACCTTTCAAAAAACGCACAACCACAGATTTATTTCTATGAGAAAATATGTTTCTTTCTCCTTTTGTGTCCATAACATACTGTAGGTCACACTCTGCTTTTGATGAATGTCAGGAATAAGCCTAAAATCTCAGGAAATTGAGAAATTTGGGCTACAAATTGTTGCAAAATATCTTTATATGCCCAATTGAGGCCTTCATTACAATCACAGTAGGAGAAATAATTGTATTCAAATACTCACTCTAATATCGCAATTATGAGTTGAGAGTCTCATGAGTTTTGGCTTGATTAGATAGCTGCATCAATTTATCTATGCCTTCCCATCTCCCTCATTACTCTGCCTCTGTCTCCGTCTCTCTCTTCTTCCAGATCACAGCTCCCACTATGTGATCACACTGAAGGCCTTCAATAACGTGGGTGAGGGGATCCCAGTGTATGAAAGCGCCATCACAAGACCTCAGTCAGGTATGAACTGGACACATCGAAATCTGCACACAAATCTGATCAACATTTACCCGAAGAAAGAAAGAAAGAAATAAAACAGAAGCTGTCTTACTTTTTAAAACACTGGAAAGTAAGAATTCAACATGTGCATTTATACAGTTTGTAGTAAATAATCCCTTTAACTGGGGCCTCTGAAGCTGATACACAACAGAAACCACATCCAGTATTATAGGATATACAGTCCAGACTGTATGGGTGTAGTCACTCACATGACATTCATCCTTTGCTCTGTCTAACCTGAAATCATTATTAGATGGAATGTGTCTGGATTTCAAATTACTAAGGAGATAATGGGTCATTGGGGCGTCTCACTGCTCTAATTAACTCTCTTCCTCATACTTCATACATCTCTTTTTAATCAAATGTGCCATACCCTCACGTTTTTCCTCTAGATTACCAGTTGTCCTGATATTAAATTACAGAGGATACACAGGTCATGCATTGATCATTTAAAGTATAGTCAGTCACACACATTATTGAAAAATATACTACAGAACAGTAGCTATGGGTATATCCAATCCTATATTTAGACTAAGATCCAACATAGTAGGATCAGAAGAGGAAAAGCAGAGTGTATCCACAGATTATACAACTGCTGCTGAACTTTATGGCATGGATCAAGCAACATTTTGACCCTTCTGGGATTTTGTGTGATTTTAGCTCATCACATGTCAGAATGCTTTTGTTCCCAATTCTTTCACAAGCATCTGTAAGAAATCCTTTTTCAAAACAGTTTGTTATGTAAGGTTAAGGTTATTTGATCTTTTTAATATTGCATTGGCCTCAGAAACCAACTATCGGTCTCTGTGATGCAGCTTTCACAGTTATCTCAGTTCAACAGAATGAGACAGCTCCGCCGCGTTCACAAAAGAACACGGACAATCCAGTTCGAGTGCCAGCCAGACACTTCATAATTCTTTCAGCTTCAGATCCCAATCTTGTTAACAATTAGAAGTAGAAGTTAAGTCCCAATCCAGTGTGTTTGACAAATGATCTTAAAATGTGAAGCACTGCCTGTTAGACTGTGCGTTAGCCGAGTTCACACACTTTAAGACAACCAGCGCGTGCTCCCTGGTGTGTCCCAGAATGTGGGCTGCACCACCTCCTCTCCCATCCAGCTCCCCACCTTCCCGCTCAGCCTTGATCACTCCAGTTTGTCGCAGCACTATTGCGCTGCAGAGCTTGAGAGGGGAGGGATGCTCGATGACATGAATCGCATCAACATGATTCAAGGAAGGGTGGCAGTCTGAGTGTGCGCGCACACACACACACGCGCGCACACTGTCATATCGCACACTTCTCTCTATGAAGCTCGCTCTTCCTTACATCCTCACACATACACACAACTCTGCACATACACAGACCCCCTGTGGTGACTTTGGCAACCCTTCGTCAGATCCAAACGTTTCCTCTCAAAGCAGAACCAAAGCCCACCACCATCGTCTGCTGCTGAATCCTCGGGGGTGTGTTCCCTTCCTGCCAGTTTGTTCAAGTTGGGATTAAAAAGATGAGCTGACCTACATAGTACTTTTACTTTTGGAAAAAAGAAACTAAGAGAAAACTTGGTGAACTTAGGAGAGTGTTAGGTTGAATGTGTTACAATATAATATCTTAACTGGAGAGGAGAAAATTAGGGATTTCACCCCGTCTGTAAAATCTTACAAGTTAGCCTCTTTACTGCAGTGTACTCTACTTGTGAACACTGGAGACTGTATTCTCCCAAGCTGGGTAAAAAGAAATGCAGCTTGCACGCTACTCCGAAAACCTCAGTACCTCACCACAACCACATGAATGCTTGGATCTTCAGCATGCACATTAAAACACACACATACACTCTGACTGAGTTTTGGGAATATGAAAGGGGAAGTCCTGTACAGAGAGGTGTCAAATGGAGCAAGGCGGGGAGGAGAGGGTCAACAAGTGGTCGGGGGGTGTCATCGCAGGTGACTAACCAAAGAATTTTCTACCATGACATGTAAACCAAGTACGGAACCAGCAGCAGTGAAACCAATTATCAAGAGGTCATCTTGAAGTGTTTATTCTTCAGTTTACTGCCTAGAAACTGCTTGTTTCAGCTTCTGTTTCCTTCTTCTAGACAAACATCCAGTATGTACTTGCTGGCCTTTATGGGATGTAACGAGCAGGCGTCTTATGTCTTTTTTTTTTTTTTTTTTGTGCAGTACTTTACATATGCACACTGTCGCTCTTACATAAATAGGTAATTAAGCAACAGGTTGTTGTTACACAACATACCATTTATCATATTCAAGTGCTGCACTGGTGCTTTGTATGAGGCCCTTCACAATGAATAGCACTAAACTTCACAATCGAATTTGGTGCTTACTTGCTGAATAGACAAACATGGCAATATTAAATACACAGTGAAATAAAGTATGGTTTGTCTTCAGAGTCTGTTGAGCTACTTCCACTGATGTCGATGTTTTTTTACTACTTTTCTTTTGCAGAGCAGCCAAATGTGGTCATAAATCAAACTACATTGTTAATTTTATGTCTCTGTTAGTGGATAATAAAGTATTCATTATCACGTATTCATCTAAAGAGTCACTGTGGAAGCTTTGCAAAGTGAGAAGGACCAAGATGTATCTCCACAGATAGACCACAGAGTGCCTTAGAAAACACACACACACGCATCTGACCAGAGCCAACGCTCATCCATGACCCTCTCCTCTTCTGTGTGTGTAGGTTCCATTACTTACTGCCTCAGTTTTCTTTTCAAGGACATAATGCACCTTGTCTACTTGACCCTGCAATGAGGAAATGTCCCTCTGTGTCTCGTGTCCCGTTTATCCACCTCACAGTAGAATTTTGTGAAAAGCTCCATTTCAGGATTGTTTCTTTCTGAAAACATTCGGCCAACACACTAATGTGCAAGTTTGAAAGTGTGGTCTGGGGTTGTGGGTATCTGCTTTCACTCTAGTTTTCCATTTACTGTAATCTTTTCTTTTGAATGGAGGATCTCTTCCCCTCTCTCTGTAGTGCTACAGTAGCTACTAATAGAACAACACATACTGTACAGCAGCTTGAATATAGCAGCCAAGTCTGTAGATTCATCTTATTGTAGAGGTCAGTGTCTGTTTTTCTAATAAAATCTTCTCTCTCTTTCCCTTCACTCCTCCCAATCCCATCCTTGTGGCACTCCTGCTATTTCCTCCTCCTCCTCCCTCGTTGTCGTCCTTCATTTTAACTCATTAACCTTATTTTCTCCTGTTCCTTCCCTCCCCACATCCTGTTTCGACTCCACTGTCTGATCCATCACGCCACGCTGCTCTTTATGTTTTAATTTTGGTCATTTTAATTTGTGTGCATGCATGCGGGTTTACTGCCTGATGCGCAGACCCCATAGACCCCGATGTTGACCTGTATGAACTCTTCCATCCTCCATACACCCCAGTACCAGACCCCTCCCCCATGATGCCTCCTGTGGGTGTTCAGGCCTCTGTGCTGAGCCACGACACCATCAAGGTGACCTGGGCTGACAACTCACTGCCCAAGAACCAAAAGATCACAGATAATCGCTACTACACTGTGCGGTGGAAGACCAACATCCCGGCCAACACTAAAGTGAAGGTAGGAGATTCTTGTTTGATATGTGTTTACTCATTTGTTCAATAACTTGATTCACCGTGTTGTTGTTCTAAAATCTATTTATTTAAATGAGGGTGATTTCTCCAAAACAAGCTCCAGTTTCATTTTTAAACCCAGAATGAGTTGAAGCCTTGTAGAGCTGAAGCGCTCTCGTCTTTTTCTGGTTTGAGCATTTTCACTTGTTTTGATTCAGTTAAGTACATCTCAAATCATTTCACTCTCAAACGTTAGTGATGCGCCTTTATTTGATCCAGTGCAATTTCTGTGTATTGCAGTGCAGTGGGACTTAGTACATCCCTTCAGGCCTATACTTACAAGAGAGAAGTATTGATGTGCCAGAAATAAAAAGTAATGTCATATGATGATGTATAATAAAGTATTCCCACAGTAGCTCCAGAGCACAGTGGCAGCACAAAGCTGGTATTTGTAACCGAGCAATAATTTATTTTCATCCAACTTTACTACTATAAACAGAAGTCGCTTCACTCTACTGAGTCTGCTGCAGTGAGTGGATGCTCAAATTGGTTGGATTCTCACACTGTGACAATAATTAAAGGGCTCCACTGTTATTATGTTTGTGTCCCATTAGCAAAATCCAATATATTAACAAGTCTATTAGAGAGGTATTTTTACCAGCAGACTAGACGCTTTGAAAACCACGTCCGCGCACATCCTGCTGTGTGTGTGTATATGCTCGCACAGCTGTGTGTTCTTCATGTCCTCTCTTCTCTGAGAGTGAATCTAACTCGACAAACTAGACAACCTTGTACATTATTGAAGAGACGACGGCTCTCAAAATGGCTGCATGTATCTAAAGAACAGAGTGTTTCCTTTTCCTACCCTACTGCCCTCTGTTTGACAGCCCCCACCGGAGAACTACACTCCTGTCAAAGCACGCAATGTCATAGATAGGACTGTAGTGCAGACCTGACTCATTGATGCTGCGTTGCTAAAGCATTTTCTCCTGCCAGTTCGGGCCTGTGGAGACCAAGTTAAATTGTTACCTTGCTCAAGATTTGAAATTTGCCTTGACTCTGTTTAAGAGAGTGTGGTTTTGTGTAACAAATAAAGTGTTCATGCTCGTCATATTTTTACTGTTTTTACAGCATATTTGTAACGGCTTCACTTGTCTTTGTGTGGCACTGTATTTCAGAGCACCCTAGTTACAAAATGTAAAAGGTTCTGGTTTCAGTGGTCAGTTTATGTAATGTGTTATAAACTTTGCAAAATGTTCAGACAGGTAATTACAGTACAGAACAAAAACAATAAGTTTCTATTGAAAGACATTTTAAGAAGGTTTTAACTATTCTGATTAGGAGTTTGCACATTTGCTTGTTCCAGCTTTTCACTTTTAAGGATTTGCTGCATTTTTTTTCTTATGCGATACTGAACTTTCGATCTATGAGTGTTTTGCTGGAGTCATATTTAGAAGACACTTGAAGATCTCACCTTGGGTTTTAGGAAACTGCTGACATTTTAAAAAACACGAACACGTATTACTTAATTAGGAAAAATAAGCATCAGACTAATTTTAAAAAATCACCAGTGTATAAAATATTGTATAAATAATTTTACTCCTACAGCAACTTTGTCAGTGTTGAGTGAATATAATCTGCCACCATACACGCTGACATTTTGATCATGTTGTGTGTGTGTGTGTTTTCCTGGTTTCTCCCTAGATGGCCAACACCACCAGTCTGAGCCACATGGTGATTGGTCTGAAGCCCAACACGCTATACGAGTTCTCTGTCATGGTGACCAAAGGCCGCCGCACCAGCACGTGGAGCATGACTGCACAGGGCACCACATTTGAGACAAGTAGGAGCAAACAAACACACAGACACCCACAAAACACTAAATATATACGCACCAAATATACAGTATGTCACTACAAGGGGCCTAAACCTACTCCATGTCCAGTGTAACAAGCCCCTGGTTGGCTGGATGTGTTATCTGGGTGCTTGGTTTGGCACATTTGGTTCATTTTGTTTGGCACAGTATCTGAGGGATGAACGTAAATAATTACTGATACCCTGAGTCTGCTGGATCAAAATTGCATAAACGGACTATGTCAGTTTTAAAATATCTCTTAGGGCTGTCACTCGAGCAACATGACATCCTCTTAAATCCATCGGCAATTCAGTATTGAAAACGCAGACCTCTCATTATTTGGATAGAATCCCAGCAGTCCTGCTAACTAATTGATGCAAAAATTTACGAGCTGGAATGTGTCGGCACCCATAAATCATTTTACACAAGTGTAAGTGCTGATCTAAAAGATGTTTCGCAATAAACCTGAAATTAAAGCAAAACAGAGCTGTTTCTATAATAGACTGGGGAACAGCAAGTTTTTATTTCACACAGTCATAAATATAAATAGAGAGAAAATCTTTTATGTAAAATAAGTGCTAGGCTACACACACATGCATAGACACACTGTTTGCTCATGGTTTGTGCTAAAGGGTACTAGTGCATCCACCATGTTATTGAATACAAACTATACAAAACCATGTGACACCTTGACCCTTTGACAACCTCCACAGTTCCCAGCTCGGCTCCAAAAGATGTGACTGTAGTGAGCAAAGAGAACAAACCTCGCACCATCATTGTCAATTGGCAGCCGCCGTCTGAGGCCAATGGAAAGATCACCGGTGAGTCTTTTACAAGTTACACACTCGTGGTCACACAGATAAATCTATGCTGGTTAAGATCTTGTAATAACTTTTTACACTGACACATTTCAATTGATCTACACAAAGTTAGAAAGTGATGTATGTACTGTAAATTCTATAGATCTGACTAATCTCAGATTGCACAACATTAAAAGCACTAGAGTTTGAATCATTTCTCTCTTTCCGACCTCCTCCCTCACTCCGTCGTAGGCTATATCATCTACTACAGCACAGATGTAAACGCCGAGGTCCACGACTGGGTTATTGAACCAGTGGTGGGCAACCGACTGACTCACCAGATCCAGGAGCTGACATTGGACACCACCTACTACTTCAAGATCCAGGCCCGAAACTCGAAAGGCATGGGCCCCATGTCTGAAGCTGTACATTTTCGCACTCCAAAAAGTAAGTATTCATGATGAGGGCCAGTGATATATGCTTCACGTTAGGGGCTGGCTGGTGGAGAATTTCAAACATCTATCAGCTAAAGCTCTACATCTAGCTCTACAAAGAGAAATAATAGGAATGTAATAATAGAATAGAAATAATAGGATTTGCATTCATAAGGTAGCTGCTTACTCAGCTTCAAATGAATACTAATGATACTCCCTGTCTACTGGATGTGTGAATAGGTAACTATTAGCTGACAGCTAATGGATGCCACAGCAGCTGTAGGATACGATAATATGTTCAAATCTTGAAATGCAGGTTTAATAGTCAGATTAAAACCTGCTCTCCCTAAACTTTCAACAGAGCACCTTTTTTTTTTTTTAATCTAAATACTGTGACCGGACTTAAATCTTTAGTCATGGGGTCTTAGCACAATATAAATTTGATTGTATCATTAGTAGGAAACCTAATTTCTAATTTAGAAATAACGTTGGCTGTGCCTGTAGAACTGCCTGCTGTTTGGTTTTCTCACTATTCCTCATTCTTCTAGTTTGGCCTTCTGCTCCTCTTTACAGTCCCCGTCTCTCGCTTTATTTCTATCTCCCTTGCTGCTCTTTTCAGCTAACCTGTTTTTTGCTTTTTATTGTCTCTCCCTCCCTGCTCTCCTTTGGCCTGTTAAGCTGAGTCCTCTGACAAAATGGCTAATGACCAAGGTAAACTCCCCCTTCACACTTTATCTTTCACTGACCCTGCACCTCGTGTGTGTGTGTGTGTGTGTGTGTGTGTGTGTGTGTGTGTGTGTGTGTGTGTGTGTGTGTGTGTGTGTGTGTGTGTGTGTCTTTAAAAAGATTTCCATCTTCTGGGCTGATTAAGACTTGGGCTGCATCACTGTCCCTTTGTGCTTGTAGAAATGGACAGATAGGAACGTATCTCATGAACGTTTCAATAAAACATATTTTCTTCCATTTTGAATCAGCCTCAAACGTTCCACCGAAGCCAGGCCCTTCAGGCAACCTACATCCACAGGACTCTGGAACTTCAGTTGGTAAGATTTTCCTCCTGCCCACCGTTTGAACGGCTCTGTTCAGCTGCAGTCCGACACTAAAATAAAGATGTCACGTGTTCTGAGAGATGTTTATTATTGTATCTGCTCTAATTTCATCTTTCTCTCCTCGAGGTAAATCAGGGGTGGGAAGCAACAGTGAAAATCACATCCTGGTCATAGTCATCATCATTTCAGTGGGAGCCTTCACCATCATAGTGGTGGTGGTGGGAGCTTTCCTGTGCACACGCCGCACCACGTCCCACCAGAAAAAGTAAGAAGCTCATTCTCATACTTTATTCTCCTTCTCAAACAGATATTCTATCTGGTTTTCCTTCTCTCTATGTCTCTCGGCCACCTTTTCTCTATCAATTGGACCGGCCCGTCCCCATCACTGCTGTGTTTGTCTCTGCAGAAAGCGGGCTGCCTCAAAGTCTTCAAATGGCTCCCACAAATACAAGGGAAACTCCAAAGACCTGAAGCCTCCTGATCTTTGGATTCACCACGAGAGGCTGGAGCTCAAACCCATGGATAAGTCCCCAGATCCCAACCCGGTCATGACAGAAACACCCATCCCCCGCACATCACAGGACATCACGCCGGCTGACAGCGGCCTGGAGAGCAATCCCCACCTGCAGCAGAGGCGCAACTCCTACCGTGGTCAGTCTTGCCCAAGGGGCAAAGACTTAAAGTTTGATGTTATGGGAAATAGATCAAAGTAAAATTTCACCCTTGCTGCATGAGCTCGCATGCATAATAATAACACTGAGCAAAAACGGGGAGGTTGGCAGACAGACAGGGCACCACAGTTCGATCGTTTGACTAATAAAATAGTTTTGTGGGTAGGAAATGCACTAGTACTATGAGGTTTGCTTCCAGGAGTACAAGTCTTGCAGAATTTGAGATGGTGTTTTTGTTTTCTCAAGTCAACAGCTGTCTTTGCTGTGTGTGTTTTCTGTGATTACCATGCAATACATTTCATGCTCTTCACACACAATGCCCACTTCTTTTCATGGATGCAGTGCTGCAAGCACATACTCAAGAGATCCACCTAGTGTAATTAGTTCTTAACAAAGGTATGCTGAGTGTCGTTTAGAAATGCAATCAGACCCAGTGATTAAGGATGCTGACGTCTTCAGATGGAGCATTCACAAAAACAGAACAGTAGAGTAGCTCTTTCTGATTGGCTGGTCTTCACCGTACGTTTTAGGCCACGAGTCAGAGGACAACATGTCTACACTAGCAGGTCGACGAGGGATGAGGCCTAAAATGATGATGCCTTTTGACGCACAGCCACCTCAGCGTAAGTGTGTGTGCGCGTGTGTGTGTGTGTGTGTGTGAGAGAGTGAGTGAATGGGTCCATATGATAAGCTTGTCAAAATTCAGCAGTTAGAGCTACTAGGGTTATATTAATGACCACTTTTCAAATATACCTTATGCTATAGTTATACTGTTCACAGAAATAAGTCCATTTCATGCTTCCCACAATATGTTCATTGTTTGCATTTCTGATTTTCTTTTTTATTTAATTTGGTGACTGAGTGACAGCAAGAATATTGTTTATTACCAAAAACTGTGTGTGTGTGTGAATCTGTGTGTGTGTGTGTGAATCCGTGTGTGTGTGTGCCACCAGCAAAACTTCCACATTCTTCACCTTGATTTCAACTGGTTAAACATTTCATCCTGTTTGTGTGTGTGTGTGTGTGTATCCATGTTCATTTCCATTCACAGCTGTGATTAGCGCTCACCCCATCCATTCCCTTGATAATCATCACCACCATTATCACATGGGCAGCTTGGCGTCACCAACACGCAGCTATCTGTACCACCAGGGCAGTGGTCACCTACGCCCTCATGCCTGTGCCACCCCCATCTCTCATCTAGACAGGGTGGACTCTACAGGTGAGACACTGCCACCTGCTGGACATCAAAAGAAGTAGCGAGGCGCGCAGGGCACTGTGACAGTCGTACATTGAGTTGTCATCTGATCATACATTCACTTGTCGCCACCATCTTTTTGCATTCTTATTTAGTTTTCCAAAGTGTTTCTAACCTCTTCTCTTTGACCTCCCTGACCTCTCACATGGTTTATTCATGGTCAGGTGCACTGACGTCAGCAGTTAAACAAATAAAATTAACTTTACAACCAGGAATGCATTCAGACGTGCCAGCCATTGAACTATGGCTGTTATTCGATCCAGGATTAACGGTTTACTTGCAGCTTTAAAATGTTAATATTTGACTGGTTTTAGTTTTTTATAATAATGCAATCCTGCACATATAGTTAATCAGTCAGAGAGATCAATATTTCTTTCATACATGTGATTGGAGTGTCCATCCCACTTGATGGTTAATTCAATAAAACTGATTCATTTGGCCAAATACTCGCATTTGAGGAAGCTGAAACATTTAAAAAAATGACTTCAGTTCATTTATTATATTAGTTGATTGATCTGTAGATTGCTGTCATGAGACTAAACGCTGCACATCTCATTACACAGAGTTCTTTTACTACATGTATGAAGACTCTATGAAGCCGGTTGGTGTTTCTGGGCCTGTGACTGAATTTGAAAGTCTGTAAACTACTCTTCCCCTTCTCCAGAGTCGGTGAGGAACACCCCCAATTCGGATCCTCTCCCCCCAGCCACCGCCTCCTCCCAGGCCTCCTGCCCCTCAGAGATCATGGCCGACCTTGAGAGCAGCTACCACGGCTCCACCACCACAGAAGAGGAGCCCAGCTACTCCAGCAACTTGCCCCCACACCGCTCAGCCCACCCGCACACCCACGCCCACCCACTCAAGAGCTTCGCTGTACCTGCAATCCCACCCAGCAGCCATCCAACATATGAGTCGCCCGCCCTGCCCAGCACCCCCCTGCTCGCTCAGACTGGTGAGCGGAAACACACACACACACACACACACACACACACACACACACAAACTTAGATCAGGTGAGAATCTGACCACATGACAAACAAGCTTTTCCGAGTGGGACCAGGAAGCACATTGATTCTCAAATAGAGTATGTCTATACATTTCAAATGAAGTCCAACCGATCTGTAGTTTGACTCAAGAGGAGGTAAATGGCTGCAGGGTCATACTGCTCCAACTCTGAGCAGCTGACAGAACATTCTCACCACGAACTCCTTCCTCTAGTGGTTCCAGAGGTTTTAAGCACGTCTTCCTCCTTTTAATTGTGTGACCATATCATTGGAAAGGAATTAGCATAATTATAAAATTAATGTAAAGTTCAACTTATGATGAGATAATGCAACAATTTCTACATTCTATATTTAAGAGTATTTTTAATTTATATATATAAAATCAATATATGATGAATAATATCTATAACTAATTAAAAATTGTGAATGAAGAAATCGAAGTGAGAATGAGCTTTTCTTACACCTCATTGTCATCTCGTCTTCTCGAGTTCTCACCTCGTCTTTACTTTGGATGAGTCGGGAACTTTTGTGTGACTGAAGAAACCAGGAGAAACTGGAAAAATCCAGTTTGCGGATTTTATTCATTACGAGTGGTTAAGTCATCCCAAGGTGCAGGTATTTGTTGCCTTCACTGACTGCTGTATTTTGGGGATTTTGTGTGACCTTTCCTCACTCAGGACCCCCCACTCACCCTCACGTTGTTAAAACAGCCTCCATTGGGACACTGGGAAGGACACGAACACCAATGGCCGTCACCGTGCCCAACGCCCCCTGATGTGCCAGAGACCAGCAAGATGCTTGAAGATGTAGACAGCGTAAGTATAGCGCCCCACACTGGCTGCTTGTAGCAGTGCAGCCGGTTTTTGCCAGGCCTACTACTAGTGGTGAATATTTCAGATTTACTCAGTCTTGAAGTTGTATCAATGACACATTTCTTCAAATCCATGTCAGGTTTTCTTTGGGCACTGGTTTATACAGTTACTTGGTTGTAACCACCTTTTCTGTTTGTTCTTTCTCTCTTTTTTTTATTCTTTCCAATATAATTTGGTCATGTTATGTGGTGTTGTTGGCTGCCTTTTAATCAATTCATTTAACTTTTATCAACTGATCTTAACAAAACTCATAACTGGAATGATATATATATATATATTTATTTTTACCACCGAATCATTTCTCCATGCCCTAATCCTTGACTGGCTGACCATGGTTTCTCTTTGGTTATGGATGTTCTGCTTTCGTCTGCTGCCTCTTTTGTGTTTGTCATATACAATGCATCAGTCCCATTGACCCATCTCCCAGCTCACCTCACCCCATCCATATGACTCCCCCCGTCTGACGCAAAAGATCCCTGACTGACCCTCTCCTCCTCTCCTTTCTTCTCCACCTTCCCTATCCTTCCCTTCCTCCAGGTGCTTGCCTCCCTCCCTCCCTGCCCCTCCCCTGCCCCTCGCAGTAACCCTGTTCCTCTCCCTCAGAGCTACGAGCCTGATGAGCTGACTGAGGAGATGGCCCACCTCGAGGGCCTCATGAAGGACCTGAATGCCATCACTACAGCGCCATGAGCATGCACACAAACACACACACAGCTAGACACATAGACACACCTTCTATCATACAGACACACATATATACAGAAAGACACACACACACACACACTCAAGCCAAACAAACACACTAAAACATAAACGCCAGGAGCCAGCGGCTGATGGACACAAAATGGCTTCTTGTGCCCAAGAAAACTCTCATGTTCCCCTGCAGAGAATAATAAAAAAAAAAACTCCAGACTGAAACTTAGGAACTTTTTTCGGCTTACCTTGCTCAATCTCAGGAAGGAGATTGCCATGAGAGGAAAAAAAAAGTGAGACGCTTCACCTTTTTATGAAGATCCATTCTCAGAGACAATGAACTTTTAAAGATTGGTCGCTTTCAACCGGAAGATTGTGAATTTTTTCCTCAGCAAAAATGCATACAGTAGGTTTTTGCAGCGAACGGTTGATTCAATGTCAAGTCAAAAGGAGAAAGTCCAAAAATATGCTGGTTTTGATGTTGGTGCTCATGCAGCGCAGTCTACACACAGTGTTTGTTTGATTAGTGTTTTCTTTGTGCATTTTGTATATCTATTGGGCCGTTTCAGTGAAGTGAACATTGGATATCAATCTCCCTTTACAAACCTACATTATTCATAAATGCGGTCATGTTTTTTTTTTTAAATCCCTTTGTGTCATATATTGTGCCATGACTTTTTATTATTTTCTATGTTATTGTATTATTTTTTTACACACATATCCTTATAAACATGTACATACGTTGTGTGTAGGTTTTTTTTTTTTCTAAACTGCCTCATTCTTTTCATGTTTCCCGTTGTTTCATTATTATTATTTTGGATGAAAGTGGGACTAGGAATGAGTCCTGAAGCTCAGTTTTTTTGCATCAACAGAGGAGAGACGCCCATGTGTGTCTACCGTGCATTCTTCTCTGGTATTGTGTCGCCCACTTTGTACATTAAAATGTCTTCTTTTTCGGTCTGTTGTTTATTGTGGGAGCTCCGTTTTAAAAGCCTTACCAACGTGTTTGTACATTGAAATGATCCGGCTCTCCGCGGATATTGCTTGGAGTTGTGCTGTCACTTGCTGCCATTGTAGTTTCTATAATGTTCTGTGGGACTTGACAGTACCGCCTCACAGGTCAGAGGTACCCAGGACTCAGGGCGCTGACCCCCCCCCCACCACCTCTCATTAAAAAGAAAGAGAGAAAACCTCACATGGCACTCAGTCAATCAATCACCTGTAACAGACGAGTTATCTTTTATACAAGAAGTTCGATCGAATGTGTGTGTCATTTCCAAAAACCAATATTTGGTTTCAGACATCTGTACTGCTGAACCAAGTGTGCATTCTCCCGCAGCAGGGTGTTTTTGCTGTTTCTTGTATTTTTTTCTTGCTCTTCTTCATCAAACGCCACACCCTGGTTCTTTTGCAAATCCTATAAAAATGCAAAGATGTTGGCCTTTTGAATGGGACTCCCAGATTTTTTTTAAATGGTAGTTTTTGTATGAAGAAAAACGAGGCTTGTTCTACACACAAATCTGATGTAAAAAGGAAAAAAGTTCATCTAAGAAACTAGTTTTTCATTACCCTCTTACCCAAAGAAATTTGTCATTTGCAATCATAGTAATTTGCTCTACTTTTGTGAATACCATGTTTCTCATAAATGTACATCGTCATGAATGTCAATATAACTGTATGAGATTTTAACTATGGATACAAACAAGGAACAAGTTTTAGGGGAAAAAATGATTCAAAACAAAGGCAGAAGAAAAAGGACCGGACTCCATTTGGGAAATGATCTATTTAGTTGTAAACAGTTGAATCTGTATTGCACTTTTTCACAATTTTTAAAAAGTACATTTCTTACATATCTTGTGTTTTAAATATCAAAAGCTGTTTGTGTAACGTAGTGTCCTAGGTAAGCAGCAGGCAGCTGGTCTTGTTTTTTATGTTTATTTTTTGCTTCAGAGATGATATGAATTTGAGCAGCCAAGTTGTTTCCTTTGCAGCTCATGATGATGATGAGGAATTCTGTTGTTGCTTGTTCATGTACAGAGCTTCTTTGCTTTCTGTAGAAAAAAAAATCTGTGGCTTTTTAAAAAATGTTGAAAAAAAAAATGTTTGGAAAAAAAAAATGTTTTTTTTATTGGTGCTCCTATACATTGTGTATACGAACTATTATGAATACTAACAAAGTAAAAGATTGCTGTTTGTCTTTTTTTCTTCCAACACCATCAGTATTTAATGAACACTGAAATCTGCAGGAATATGTCATTAATAATACACAATTTAAAGTGTGAACTGCAACGTTATCCTGATAGTAACAGGGTTAAGTCACAAAATGCCCAGTTCCAGCTGCTAATGTGTCAATATTTGTATATATTTATACAATATAATATATACAATACCTAGTACATATGACATTAAAGTCAACAAGCCATTTAAATATTTCAGATTTTCACAAACAGTTGATTCACTCATTGAGAAAATATTGCCCCATTATTCAACAGTGAAAAGCCCTGAAGTAAAAATTCACATCGCTCAGTTGAAATGTAAACAAACAGCTGTCAGGTTTATATGCACTGCACTAACCAGCCTTTGTTGATCAGATCTCCAGCTCTGTTATTCTTATCTTCTTCATGTGAGACTGGATAAAAATTGCATTTCTCTCTGAGTGTTTGACGACGATGACTCGCTCATCATGTGGCTTCAAAGCCTAGTCGATGTTGCTGAAAGCGTAGCGGGATGTTGAATTAAACCACAAAACATTTGAATAAACCATGAGATTTGAAAATGGTGCGTCACATGAAATAGTTGAAACCGTTTGGAAAAACGTTCTTCAAATGCATTTAGTATCTTGTTGTATGGTGAGCGTGTTTGGCGTTAGAAAAGGGGCTTTAATGTTTCTAAAGTTAGACGTGTTCTATCGGCCTACACATCAGTGTGTTGCTCAGGCTTCAGGTCAATGTAGACTTTGGTTTCACATCATGATGGTGTCTCGAATCAAAAATATAATATATATTAAATCAATTCTCCCTATGATTTTCCACAGTCTGTCTGCCCTGTTCCTATCAATGAGGGTAGGCTTAATAATGAACACCACTTTTACACACATTTGGCTTACTAGTCATGAGCAGAGGTGGATGTGTAAAGATTTGAAATGGGAGATAGACGGGGCAACACTCATTCAAATTTTACTTTTGTAAAATTGACTATCAATCATTTCATTTTTTGTGAAATAATATTTAATGAATAGATGCTGTTTAAAAATCAAAAAGACTCTTTGGCTGTGGACAAATTTCAAGACAATGTGCTCCTGAACACAGGCATGAAAAACACAAAACAGACTGGTAGTAATGTTGCGTCTTTATTTTACAATCATTTTTGGAACTCTCTGTGATTGCTGTGCATCACCTTTGACTCTGGTTTCTAGCGGCTCTCAGTGAAATTACACAGAGTAACAATACCAGTGTGTCGGAAAAGATAGACATGAAGAAGCAACAAGCATTATCAAGGCTGAAAGAGGTAAGTAAACACAACAAGTGACTGATAAATATAAACGGAGGTGCAGGTTAGAAAAAAAAGAGAAATAAAGACTGATACATCAAACTGTCGTTTGATTGAGTTTCCAACAATACATGTTCAGAGGTTCTCATATTAACGGTATATATAATATAATATTTATATATAATATAAAGATTTTTGGGCGACGATGCTCAACCAGAATAACTTCAGTTTTCCCAGGTATTGATTCTACAAATCTCTCCCACAGCATAACAGAGTCACCAGTTGTCATTAGAGTAAATTCCCAACAAAAACATGTTACTAGTGACTTCAGAGATTCTGATATTAACATAAATTACTCTACAGTTGTTTATATTATTAAAAATGCCTAATAAACTGGTCAGCACAGCTGGATGGATGGATGGATGGATGGACAGCCTGGTGTCGTGTCGCTCGGTGGCCGCTGGGTGTCGCTGCAGCTGTTTACTTACGCCCCCGACTTCCGGCAACGTCGCCCTCACACGGAACATGGCGGCCAGCTCAGATCGGAATCCTCCTCCTTTCCCTGCAGAAGAGGAGGCAGAAGCTGGACTGTCTGGCATGGCCGATGGAGACAGCGACGAGGGAGAGGACATCTTCATCAGTAAGGTGTGTTTTACAGCTGGGTCTTGTCAACAGCGACCAGCGTGTGATGGTTATTTCTGCACGAAGTCAAGCAGTCAGAGCAAAGAAGTCAGTTTCTTTATCTGATCTGATCTGACCTGCATTCACGGCAATCAGACAAATCTGGGATCCGCAAAAACGTCAATAGAAAAGCAACGACATGCATTCACGAACTTGAATAAGTTTGCTGCGCGCAAACTTACATAGACAAACATTGGTCTCAGCCTTTTCTTGTTCTGTTGTTTTTCCTCGTCCCGACAGTCAAAGGATCAGTGATACAATACCTACAAATGTAGAAATATGACACTAAAATAAAAGAGTAGCTAAATAGGATATCAGTGGGATTTATTTCTATAACTGTATCTGTGATCCGTTTTTTTATTATTCACCTGAATCCTCCACAGTTTGTCCCAGCATCACCTTTTATTGTGTAGCTACATTGTCATTGTTCTTTTGTGAAATGCCTCCAGATGATTCTGTTATGATATGTAAATAAACTCGAATTGAATTGAAAATCACACACAAAAAAAAAATATCACAATATGAACGATACAATACAGCACAGCCCTATTACAGATGCATACAGATTCCTATGGAAATATATAATGATTGCGATGTCTAAAATACACATGTTGTGTATGTCTTGAAACTCACTTCCCAACACTTTATATTTTTGTAAAACATTAACAGTAATGAGATATGAACATAACCTGTCCTTTGACCCTATAACCCTTTCCCTTTGGTGTTTCTGTGGCTCCTTAATTAAATGTCTGACCTGTCTGCAGAGTAACCCTGTGGCTGTGAGTCGAGGGGTTTCTCAACCCGACCACGTCAGCGAAGAACCTCCAGATCTGTTCAGTGAGGATGACGCCAGCAACACAACCGCCAAATCCAATGGAGTTCAATCTGATGATGATAACGACTTGTTTGCTGGTTTGGAGATATTTTCTGCCAACAATTTTCCATCCATTAGATTCTACTTTTCATTTTTCTTTGTTTATAGGCCCTAAAAGATGTTATTTAAGGCAGATCATAAAGGAGTGTCCCACTGACTTCACACATCATGTTCAGTTTACTCGTCATAGGCAGAGGAGGATTTAGGAACTTATCATGGGGTATTTAGGAAAACAGTAAACAAGGCTAGTAAATGCATTGTGCTTTAGATTAAACGTACACAGCAACAAATAACAATGTAAAATCCATAAAAACAAGAAACTGCAGCGCAAATGAGAGACAGATAAAGAGAAATCTACCCACATTCAAAAAAAGACATTGACAAATCAACCACCAACCCAAAAATATGACAACGGTTGTTTATAGTTTTAAATGTGGCCACGGTTGTGATAGATTTCAGTTTAGAATATTTAATCTGCAAAGAATTCAATGCCAGTTCACATAATCTCTCTCTTTTTGATATTCAGGGCTGTGCAAGTATTTACCAGCAATAGCCTTGATCCAGCAGTCATAACTGCCAAAGCGCCACTTTTCTAGATAAAAGCTGTGGTTCTTCTCTTTTAGAGAGTAGTTTGTGTGAGCCAGTCTGACACACGTTGTTTGTTTTCCTTTTATTGTTGGATGAAGGCAGGTATACATTAATTAAAGGCCCTTTCTTTCCTCAGATGCACATGTGGAGCTGAGCACAGACAAGCATGGCAGCTCTGATAGGAAACAAATCTCCACCTCCTCCGGCCCTCATCCTGGTTCCACCTTCACTTCAGGTCTTGCAGTGGTGCACACAGCCTCGCTGGAGCAGGTAGAGGGCCACAGCTCAGCTGAGCTAGTTTGAAAACAATTAAATGCATGCATGCTTTTGCATAACCTTCTCTGTAATCGCAAAGTAATTTATCTGTTCTGTTAAGACCGTCTAAATTGTGTTTACAGAGTTTAGATTGTGTTACTTATCTTGTTGTTAATTACAGTTGGAGGAAGAAGAAGGCAAGGATAGCTTTGATGTGGATGTTGCCGTCACCAACCCTGAGAAAATTGGTCAGTCTCTGGTTCTTATCGCCTCTTTGTTTCAGCTGATACATTGGTGATTTCCACTTCATTTACATTATATCATTTGGAAAGTAGCTGGTTATTTATAAGAAGTTATCTCAAATTCTTACTGCTCATTATAGCAATTTATTTATTTAACTATGGTGAAACATCAACTTTAGATTCAAACCTAATTAATTCTCATCATCAATGTTTCTGTCCTCTAGGAGATGGCATGAATGCATATGTGGCCTATAAAGTATCCACCAGGGTTTGTAGTCAAGCTCGTGTTGACATGTTTTTATTGTTTACTTACTTTTCACCTAATAACGCTAATATGTTAAAATCTTCTATATTGTTTCCATGTTCTTAATTTTTTTTGGTACTGTCCCTGTGTCTGCTGTCAGACTTCATTGCCCATGTTCAGGGGTAAGGCTTTTTCTGTCAGGAGGCGTTTTAGTGACTTCCTGGGTCTTTATGAGAAGTTGTCAGTGAAGCAGTCGCTCCAAGGCTCCATCATTCCACCACCACCTGAGAAAAGTGTTGTGGGTGAGTGCCCAAGTCTTTTATGTCTTTGTGAGGTTGTTCTGCACCCTTTTTTGCCTCTATGTTTTATGATTATGATTTACTGATACATGTACTGGGGATCAACAGGGATGACCAAAGTGAAGGTAGGAATGGATGACCCATCATCAGTAGAGTTTGTGGAGAGAAGAAGAGCTGCTCTGGAGAGGTAAGCATCAGGATGTGTTTCAGGTAGAGACATTATCATTAAGGGATAAATTGCCAGCTTCTTTCCTCTCATCTGGATGTTGCCAACCCTAATAGAGTCTTCTAAAAGACTATATTAGCTGTTTTTACTAGTGCCTATGTTTTTGTTTGCATGCTCTTTGTGGTAGGTTTGAGACCCCTCTTGCTACGCACTTTAACCTGCTGCCACTGTGTTTTCAGATATCTTCAGAGAGTAGTGAGCCACCCATTGTTAATACAAGATCCTGACGTCCGTGAATTCTTGGAGAGAGAAGATGTGAGTACTTTAAATTAATAAAAAATATTTTCTTATTTATAGTTATAAGGTTTTTGATTAATAAATTCAAGAAATTGTGTGTGTGTGTGTGTGTGTGTGTGTGTGTGTGTGTGTGTGTGTGTGTGTGTGTGTGTGTGTGTGTGTGTGTGTGTGTTCAGCTGCCCAGGGCGGTGAACACACAGGCGCTAAGTGGAGCTGGCTTCCTGAAAATGATCAATAAAGCGTCAGATGCTGTCAACAAGATGACCATCAAGATGAATGAGTCTGACACGGTGAGGACATTCTGGATGAGCTGTTGTAAAACATTCCAGTAGATGCATTTTATGTTTCTTTGTAGAAGAATTGTTGGATTAACAATTCTCTTCATATGTCCTCTTTTTGCTCTTGGTCTCAGTGGTTTGAGGACAAGTTCCAGGAGGTGGAGAATGAAGAGCAGCAGCTGAGGAAGCTTCATGCCATGGTTGATTCCCTGGTCAGTCACAGGAAGGGTGAGCTACACGTGCATTTTTTCACTTGCCTTTGTCTGCTCAGATTTTATCGTATAGTTTCTACTGCTGAAGCAGAAGAGTGCAGCTCCAGTTGTGTATCTACGAAGTAGACACTACACTATAAGTTTTCTGTTTCCTCACCAGAGCTGTGTGGGAATACGGCAGTATTTGCCAAAAGTATGGCCATGTTGGGAAACTCCGAAGACAATACAGCCCTGTCTCGAGCCCTGTCACAGCTGGCAGAGGTGGAGGATAAGATGGAGCAGCTGCATCAGGAGCAGGCAGCTAGTGACTTCTTCATCTTTGCAGAGCTGTTGGCTGACTACATCCGCCTTCTGGGTGCAGTGCGGGTAAGCTAACAGTTGTAGAACCGCGTATTGTAAGAAAATGAAATAAAATGAAACTTGGGTACCAAAATCTGGAAATCAATCTCATATAATTAAAAAAAAATAAAACAAATTGAGTGAGCAATATGTTATTATCCTATATAAATATATGTTAAAAGTAAATCATAACAGACCTTTAAATGTACATGTACAGTGTACGACATCAAAATACAGAATACGAATGGCACAGTATCACTTAAAATTCTAATATCACTAAACTGAGTCAGTATTTAATGCTTCAATATAAGCTAAAATTCGTCTTGGCAATTGCACTATATTTTCAACCATCTCCTGAACTTTGCATCTTTACAGAGCAAAGTAGAGATGGAAGCAGAGACACTCTTCAATGATCTTGACCAAACCAGAAAAACACTGTTATGTCACAGTTTCACTGTCAGCATGCTACCTGTTCTCTGTGTGGGTAGTTAAATGATCAGATAGTTGTGTTTACTACTACTACTACTTCACAGGGCTGTTTTGACCAGCGCATGCGGGCGTGGCAACGGTGGCAGGAGGCTCAGAGCACGCTCCAGAAGAAGAGAGAGGCCGAGGCCAAGCTGCTGTGGGCCAACAAGCCGGACAAACTGCAGCAGGCCAAAGAAGAGATCACCGAGGTAACAGTGACCCCACAGCTATTTGTAGGACTGAAAGTCTTTTTTCAATTTCCCAGACTCCATGTAAACTCTTTTATGGAGCCTTTTATTATAACCTAGCTACCTTATAGTTGCAGCCAAATCCTTAGTGAGAAGAAGATGGACACTTTCTTAAAAATACAGTGTTGTTGGAGATTATTCCAGATTCTTCATGTTGCTCATGTTGCTCATGACAAATGAACTAGAAGCACCGTAACAGCTCCACCAACAATGACCTTGAGTATGGCAATAAAAGTTGGTTGTTAATGTGTAGTTTTTAATACTTCTGTAGTTCAGATTAAGCAGCAAATGTGTGTATTTATTTATTGTTTACTATAAGTAAACAACTGAGGATATCAAGATATTGATCCTTTTTTTTATTTTTTTTTTTTAATTTCTCCCTGTGCGTGTCCTCAGTGGGAGGCAAGGGTCACTCAGTACGAGAGAGATTTTGACAGGACTGCAATGACTGTACGCAAGGAAGTTCTCAGGTTTGAGGTATGTTAATGTACCTACACATGCTATAAAATGTTTAAACATCTTACTGCAAAGTTTAATTTTTTTGTGAGTTTTATTTCAACTCTGCTTTTTATGGGCTCTGTATGTTTGGCCTTGTTGTACAATGTGGCTTTTTCTTGAAGTATCAAGAACAACTTTATTATAAGAGCAAGAACACATTGGATCTGTAGGTTTAGTTTAAAGGCAGATAGAGAGGACAACATTTTTTTTCTACATGCCCAGGCTCTTTATTTGGTCCACCACTTGAGATATGTAACTTTTGTCTATTCAGAAAGAAAAAGCCAAGGACTTCAAGAGCCAGATAATCAAATACTTGGAGGCGATACTGCAATCTCAACAACGGGTAATCATTGAACTATATCAAGCATTATATTCAACATGTACACTTTATTCTGTATGCTTTACTTTGTTCACCTCCAGCTCTACTTTGAGCAACAAAGTGTTCCTTTAAATGTTATTAATATTTTTTGTTATGATAGAGGCTAATAAATATGGGTTAAACTTAGTATTTATTAAAGTTCTCTGTATATTGAATTTAATGACCATATCACTGTTTTAACGAGCTTTTCATTCTTGTCCAAATTGAATTCCAGCTTATAAAGTTTTGGGAGGCATTCCTGCCTGAGGCAAAGGCAATAGCTTAATGAAGAGGGTGACTGTTTGAAAGACCCTAACTGCCTTTTTTGAACACTTTACCTCTTGACCAGGAACTGAGAGGACGATATAGAAACACAAGAAACTTCCATCCATTTTTATTTTCTTTTGTCTTTTAAATCATAGTGTATTCTCTTATCTTGTACAGTCCTTTGATATGATATGCTGCCATATTTACAAAACATTTCTTTGGCATAATTGTTTGTTTATGTGCTTGACTTTATTATTGAATAAAGCAGGAATACAAATGAGATTAACCCCGCCATAGTATTTGTAAAATCCACTGTCTGTCAGTGGGATATATATTAATGTTTACATAAATACATTTTATTAAAGTATTAACACTAAGGTACTGCCCTACATTAATGTTGCCTATATTTTACATTAGAAGATAAACATATGTAAGCCATTCTAGTCGAACAGCTCATGTTGATGGATGAATGTCAGATAATGTTTTGATGCACTAAAATGCATTGTTGGAAAAGCTGTTTTTAAAAAAATGAAAGACCACTATTGATGACTGAAGTCGTTTACCAGTAGTATTAGCATATTGTTACTGTGTATTACACTATACTTAATAGATCATAGACAAGTTGTTACAAAATAATAAAAGGAAATGTTGGGTTACGGTGACTGCAAGTTGTAAAAATGCAATCACTGCATTGTTGATATTTTCTACAATAATGTATTTGCTAGAATTGTATTTGTTATTAATCAGTTTGTTCCACAGCAATTTAAGTACTTTTGGTGTCAGAGATTTAGGCCTGCTGAAGAAAATGTTTACTGTCTACATAAATGACTTGACATGTATGTACCAATGTACATTAGTAGTATTTTAATCATACAACTAATATCAGATTTCATACTAACCATACATTTGTTGGTAAATTGGCTAAACAACAACAAAAAGGCACAGACATGGTCCCTTATTTTCTTATTCAGCATTTGTAAATGTCTGTTTTCTGTCACGTCATATTTCTGTAAGAATGTGCTTTATTTTTGTAACCACTTTGAATTAGCACACACATTTTCCTGGAAATGCTAAACAGGTAGATTTACAAAATAAATATGATTGGTTAAGCTTTGGGAACAGTTGTCTATCTGATGTTTTTGTTTTGAAGGGATGGATTGTGGTGACTGGGATTTCCCTTTTCGGTCTAGTGCCATTGATCTCAAGGTGTATATGTAACATTTTTCACCTGAACCAAGTTGGTAGTGCTGGATGAAAACTGCATCTGAAATGTTGCTGATGCTGATAAACCTGACTCAACTCTTCCAGAAGATCCACGTTATACAAAAACCTTCAAACACTTGCACCACAAACTAAAATCCTCTGCACCTCCTTGAGTTCTGGCCAAATACAAGTAATAAAAAGATCTATTTAGGAATTTAATTTAATAATAACAAATAAATAAATGAACGCTAAAGGTTGGACCTCGAAAAAGAGAAATCTGAGGTTCATGTAATATGATTTAGGTTAGATTGTCTTGTTTTCTTGCTGTGTGGGGAATTTTTGTCAGTGTTGTGGCATTTTTTAAACTTATTTCTTTATTTAAATTCCTAATCTGAAAGGAAACGAAGCTATTATAAGCACAACAGAGTAAAAGTACAGAATTAGAAATACAAAAAAGTAAAATTTAGCTCAATACTAACTAAATACATGTACTTCAAAACTATATCATATTTAAATAAGTGTAGGTGTTGGAGTGGACTATATTTTATGACTTTACACTACTGTTTTTTATTTTTGTTTGTGTGTGTGATGTGTTTTGGCACAGGTTCATGGTTAACTAGCGGCCCCGCTCTGACCTGGAAGTGACCGCGGTGAAGCGGGCGGTGCCGTCGTTCTACATCCGGGGTGTTCGAACCTTTAACGGATAGCGAAGGCAGACGTGCAGCGAAGAATGGAGAGAGCTGCTAACGATGTTCCGCTGTTAGCGTGAAACATCAGTGACAACAAGTAACACCGAAAACCTTACACCAGGCTCCGGAGATTTGTGCAGTTGGCGTGGCAAATTCATACGCTGTGTCCGGAGCATCAGGATTTAGCACATCGAAGGTGAGCCTGGTGTGTTTCCCTGGGATGAGCTAGCTACATTTGATAGTAGGCTTGTATTTAGTAGCTAATATTTTTGTTGCTAACGGAGCTAATTTCCTTGTTGCGCTCGGAGCAACTGTCACCTAGCTGACCGATTTGTATGTGTTAGCTAAGGCGGTAACAACAAGCAATGAGCCGTTTAACTTAATTTGCTGCCGCTTACTCTTCATATATTATAATTAGCAAGAAAATGTCCGCGTCGCGCGTTTTTCGCACAAAATGTGTTTAACGTTAGCCGGAGCAGTCACTGTGGCTAAGTGATGTTTGGCTAGCGTTAGCGTTCATGGCTCTGTGTTGTAGGTTGGCAAGCTGGCAAGCTAACGTGGCTAACGGTGCAGTTCGCTCACTAATCGATGTGACCATCAGCAATGTTGGGCTGCTAGTGCTGGCTTTGTCCGTGAAACATTTATGCCAACTCGCCTCCTTGTTTTGATCGTTCCGAGGGCCTGCATAAAGATGATCGATTATCTTTATATTAGCCTCCTCTGCCTCTGCCCAACACTTCCTCACCTCAACACGGTGTTAGAAGTGCCTGTGCAATGTTAGTGATGCAAAGACAGGATGGGACAGATTATAAAATTAGCTAATTTAACCTAGGCCTTCTTCAGCCTGGTCACCGTGGAACAGTTTTAATAAAGCATTTATCTAATTGGTTCAAGATTGATTTTGAAAGGTGCGGGTGTTGGGAGTAATACCAAGTCAAAGTACTAGTCTATGTACAGTAAACATTCTCCATGCTTGTGGTCAAATATGAAAAGATAAGGTTTGCCTCAATGCTTTCCGTGATAGCTGAATCAATAGAGTATGTCTGCTGTGACGAGAACGGCTCATCGCAATTATGAAGTGGAGATTGCACTGTTGCACTAAATGTCATGAGTTGGTCCTTTTCCTAAAATAGGTTAAAGTGCATCCACAGTGAACTAACTACTGTCATCCTTTAAGTCCTAAATGATAGAATAGGCTGATACAAAGTATATCTGGCTGCTAACATTTTATTAAATGTAGTCCTCAACAATGTTACTGTTTACATGCATTAGCTTGGAATTGTATTAGCTGTGTAAAGCAATTGCATTTTATTCATAAATATAATA
The DNA here is from genome assembly GCF_900324465.2 of Anabas testudineus. Lineage (NCBI taxonomy): Eukaryota > Metazoa > Chordata > Actinopteri > Anabantiformes > Anabantidae > Anabas > Anabas testudineus. Next base: position 15,127,269 of record NC_046612.1, read on the forward strand.
TTTATTATTAGTCATTATTTACAGACAGACTTCTTCTTCACCAATTGCACTTAATAACTCCACAATTTAGACTAAGTCAAGTTCAAGTAAGCTATAACTTGTCTAACAAACATATCAGACCATTAGGTGGAAAATTGGGATCAGTGTCATGGGTGTGTATTCCTAAAAGATACAAACAAGATACATGCATGCTGTTTTCTATGAATTGACGCAAAAGGAAAACTGAGGAGTCAAAATTCCCAACAGTTACATGTCATAAGAACTGGCTTTGAGGTAAGCGGCAGCTGTTGGCTGGCACTGCCACAGTAGGAGTCTGCACTGTTGGCAGGCCCCCCTCTCAGGCTGATCTTTTCACTGAAGGTTAATCATCTCCTCAGAACCTTTATGTTTCTGTAAAATGAAAATATGTCAACAAATTAGTAATTTTAAATAGATGCTAATCAGCTAAAAGTATCTCAGTTTATGGACCGTAATGGTGGTATTTGGGTTCTTTAACACGTTTTCACAGCAACCTTAGTGTTTTAATGAAAGAAGTATAACAGCAAATAGTGCTGGATTTCAAAATCTATTAACAGGTACATTAACTTGCTCTTGAGATGTTTATGTGTTGTGGTTTTGTGCGTAATTAATAGTTGTTTATTTTTACATTTTGTTACATTCTCCACATTTGATTATAACGTTATAAGGGCACTGTGAAAATACCCCTGATTATTGCTATCAAATGGAACATAAATATTAAAATTGACTTTACTCCCATAAAATTAAAGTGCGATGCTTCAGCTAAAGTAATTGGTGATTGACACAGGCACATCTGTTCATGAAGAATAAGTTTCATTTAGCAGTGTAAAGCAGTGGGATAGTCTCACTTTAGGGAGAGGCAGATATAATTAAACAGAAAGATGTTTGGGATTGTAGAAAATTCGCAGTGGTATTATTGGATGGAATTTTTTGTTTACACCTTCTTGTGCGCATGTGTGAGGTTAATTTGCTAGTTATTACTGCAGTTTTCTAGGCAGCCAAATGAGTGAAAATCTAATGTATAAATGATAAGAATGCAAAACATTTTAAACATGTTACGTATGTGCATTCATTTATGCATGTGATGATGATGATGATGCTTTTTCTGGAGCACTCATGCAGGTCAAATCAGAGTCAAACTAAGCGTTATATGAGTTAGCAGCGCTACCATAAGTCTATGCTGTCCTCAGTCACATTTACCACTTATTTATTCCTGCACAAAACCGTGCTGCTCTGACAAAATTGGTCCTTTTATTAATTCTTAGCCATGTCCTACTTCACAGGATTGTAATGTGAGGATATGCAGAAAATATTTTCACAAAACTAGACAGGTACAGAATGTTGTAAATGCAAAGCTAATTTTAAGCAATCTTAAACAATCTTTTTTTATTGCTGTCAAAAACATTTTTGAACTATTTCATGCATACTTCTGAGAAACCTTTTATAGGATGCCAAAAGGTGTGTATGCACAATTTTTTTTAGAAGACGTGACAACAAGTCTGGGGATTCCCAATGTTACAAAACTGAAGCAGCCCACAGTTTTCTGTTCCCCAGGAACAATCCTGTAGATAGTTCTTTACTTTATTAATTAGGTGGTGAACTAAGATGAATTTACATGGACAGCATGCATCAACATGTAAAATATAATGCATAGATGTTTTTTGGTTTATGCCATAGTCTTTTATTTTGTAAACAATACTGCCACTTAGTAAATCCCCCCCAAAAATGTGTTCTAAAGAGTTAACTACACACTTTTCAGGTGAAAACATTTACAAAGATGGTATTCATTGTGGGATTACGTTAGTTTAGACTGTATTACTATTACTAATGTATTATTATTTTGCAGCTATAGATTTTACTCTGCTCACCCATATCGGCTAAATAAAACATTTAATTATGACTCTTATTCTAAAATATAAGATTAACTACTTTTCCAAAAAAAAATATATATGTGTGATAATATATCCACACATCGAGTCAGATGGAGGAAATGATGCACAACTAGATAAAGTAGAGCCATCATGAAAGTACATAGTGTGATGCACCTTTTTTAGATGTTTTGCAGCTCTTCATAAAGTGTAGTTTGGATGCCTTTTATAGTATGAATTAAGTTTTTATCCAACTTTAATGTTTTATTTTCTTCCCTAATCCTTGGGTTAGGCATGTCTGTCTTTAAGTTTCCTTGTGGCTGTGGTGATGTAATCTTGTGCATAAAACATAACAAATGCATTAAGGAGGCCAAGAAACTGTACGTTCAGTTTTATATCCAAAAGAGGAAAAACATGTTGGCCTTATTCACTTTACACTCGGTACAAAATGGGTCATTCTCTCTCAGACAATGCTGCACCTGTAACAGAAGTGTTGTGAATTTCAACATTAGTAAACAGCTCCCTGACTTTAATGTGCAAACACCTTTCTAAAGTGAAACTAGTTTGTGATCTGCAAAAAACTACACTGAAACTGAAAGAACTTTAGTCAACTTAAACCTTGTGTGTTGCATTATCATTTTAAACAATATACACACGCAAGTGTGTACTCAAAATAAGGGAGGCTTTTAATATAGCAGATTTTGCCATCATAATACCTTAAAGTAAAAGTTTTCTACATATGTGCTGAAACCTTTCCAGAGGAAAAACAAGCGGAAACAGCGTCTGATTCAGTCATGCCCTTCTTCTTTGAACTAGTGCCTATACTCAAATATAGTTAAAACAATATTATCAAATTATCTGTGTAACATTAATATTGCACTTAGAGCTCTGTTTAGCAGTATTGTAGGGTTCTGTAAAAGTCTGTACTTTAGCAGTATTGTGAATTTAAATCCAGTCTGATCAGTCTAGAGTCTGGTCTAGACCAGACTTTATGGCAGCAACTAGTAAATAATCAGTAAGAATGATGTGGTGTGAATGAACACAAAGTGTTTTATTATGCTGCATCCACCACACAGTCTGTGTGCAAAGATGGTAAGCTTTCCTTCAGTCAGGAAAAACACCTAGCTGAGCTAATCTCGACACTGGCGCACACTGGATTAAAGAGGCCTACAACTGATTATTTGCACAATGGAAACTGTTACAACTCACCAATGGTCTTTGCTGCAAACCTGTTTTATAGGCATGTTGTTCTGTTCCTGGTTTTATGTAATAGCAACAGTGCACTATTGCCCTTGAGAGCAAACTAGATGTCTTTGATGCTGAGATCTGTGCAGGCAATACTGAGCATGAGTCATCCGGAAGCCCACACACACACACACACACACACACACACACACACACACACACACACACACACACTTACAGCAGCAGCCTTTCCATGCTCAGGAATAACGGCATTGTCATGAAAACATTAGGAACATTTTATTGAAAGTGCAATATATATGTTTTTGTTATTAGAAAACAAACCATGATTTTAAAAAATACATTTCTCTCTAGGATGAATTGGTATGAATTAATAGTAACGATGATCTGCTTAATTAACAGTCAACACTTGGTCTGCATCTTGTCACTAACTTGCTGAAGATGATCAACAGAATAGGAAATCCCCAAAGAGGCAGTTTACAAGCATCTTTTCATCATTTATAGTTTAAGTCATTCTTGCCAAAAGTAGAAAGGGTGCAGGTTAAACAAAACAATTATTTTACTGAGCCCATGACAAAATCCTATCGGTGTCCATCAAGTTAAGCTCTGGCGCCCTTGTGAGCAGACGTAGCTTTATATAATTGTTTACATAATATTCCCCGCTGACACTGTCCGCCACGCTGTAGCTGTGGGTGGTGGAGAGATGCCATCATGAGCACAGACTGTGACCTAAGGTTTGTGTTGATGCTCAGGCTGGTTGCTGTGTTTTCTGTGACCACTGTGACTTGATGACTATCTCTATAGCCGCAGTGAGATTGTGTCTACTTGTCAGTGTGTATATTTGACTCCCAACCTTCAAAAGTGAATGAAGTTAATTTAACAGTGCACACATGCAACATGCAGCTCTTTTGTTCTCAGATTTTACTACATTTTTTTCTTACATATTATCCACAATAAAATATAAATGACAAAATATCTGCAATATCCCTGATATTCTAATGCCATTTCAGTGACAGTCTCTGCTTTGTTTTACCTTATTGTCTTGCATATATTTGTTCTTGACGCACAGAAACATTGTTTAAATGAAATGTCCTATATGTCTATGTAGAACCACTTTAAATTGACATTTGCAATATTTGCAGAGCTGATGTTTTCATGAGGCACTAGTTACACTTATTAGTTTAACTGTGATATTGAATTCTGTCAAGTGGAATTGTAATTTCAATATCAAGTGTTGTGTATTTTTTAATCTTATTATTCTGTAAGATATTTGTACAGTTTTAACCTATTTATTAAAGAATGGACTCACTGAACAAGATCAGCCTATGTGTTGTAGTTGCTCTATATCTATAATATTTGGAGCGGCAAAATTTATTAGTTCAATACAGGACAACTCCTTAGAACTGTGCCATGTTTTATTTATTACTCTGTTGAAAGTTAATGTCTTAACTTTTTTTATGTTCCCTCTGTTGCAGGTCTTCCTCTTTCTCCTTCCTTAACAAATGTTGAGGTCAGAGGTCAGCCTGTACAACAGCTGTTAACAGTGGCAGAGTGAGGACGGCGAGGCCTGTTGGTCAGCTGTGCCAGGTTTTGTCTCATGAGAGTGACTGTGCCATCCAGGCACTGCCAGTGACCAGGGCTGTGGTGGGCCTGGCCCAGGAGGCCTTTTTGTACATCACTCCCGGCGGCTCCCACTGTCCTGTGCTGCTCACACCATGGATCCACAAAGAGATAAATATGGTGATCGGCCTGCCAGGAGCACCAAGATTTCCCAGGGAAGCCGTGGACACTCGTCCCGACCATCTGGCTCCTCCAGCTCCTCTGGAGTCCTCATGGTGGGGCCAAATTTCCGTGTGGGCAAGAAAATTGGCTGTGGAAACTTTGGTGAATTGAAGCTTGGTAAGTTAAGTGTAAATCCTGTGTGAAATGGTTCAACACAAAGTGAGTTTTGAATATTTACCTGTTGTTCTGTGTGTAACTATCCACAATGGCCAGTTTATTAGGCACACCTTATCAAAGCTAAAGCAGTAGTTTACTGAATACTGTGAATTCTGCAATAAATTGTATTCATGGAAATTATAATATTCAGTGTTATTGTTCTCTTTAGGGCTGTAATTTGTAGTGTTTACTATAGTACATATTGCATATGTACTATATGTATTTAAATTAATGTAACTATACCATTAACTGATTCAGGGTTGAGTTTTGGGATCATTTCTCTTTGGTCAGCTGTGACAAATAAACTGGTTGCTTAGTGTATATTTGAGCATAGTCTATCTCTTGTAAAACCTTAAGTGATATACTTCATTTTCTTGTCTTATTTCAGGTAAAAATCTTTACACCAACGAGTATGTAGCTATTAAACTGGTAAGTGCCCACCTTCGTTCCCTGCTTCATTTTTCACCTGTGCGAATTAAAGACTCTTTTGTAAACTGACAGTGGAAGTTGGTTCAGTGCAAGTGGTACAGTCATTTAAAATCATGAGTAAACGTGGTGTACTTGATTTTAGAGAAATGCCTAAAATAAGCTATAATGCACTGCTGTGTTATTTGTCTGGCAATTACCAAATGATTTAGACACATTTTTGTTACAGCTTCTGTTAGAACAGTTGCATGTTTTACGAGGTTATTTGCCTTTGATTTTGTAGTGTTACAAATGAATACTCATCGCATGCCTCCGGCCAGTACAGTAAGCTTGTGTCATACTGAGCTGTTCTGGTCTTAGAGAGAATACTGTGTATGAAGTGTAGATGCTTGACTAGGTGTGTCTTTCCAGTGGCTGCTAGACTGGAAATCATGCCTCCTGACTCATGCCTCTTATTTCTCACTAGAGAGTTGTAATTTCAGTATCAAAGTATTAAGCTCACCAAGGCAAACTGTTTCAGCTGCTCATTCGACCATATAGTGTGCTGACACTGTGGTGTTTTTGTAGAACCAAGAACTGTTTCACATGTGTATTGAGTTTGAAATATGGGATACATGTTTTTGGGCACTATCAAAATCAGGGAGTATGTTATTAGTTAATAACATTTATGAGGTTTGACATTTTTATTCACTTAACGAGATGCTTGGACAGATTGTACATTTAGTTTTCAGAGAATACAGAAGTAGGTGAGACAGAAATTGGAGAAATGGAGACTGAATGTAGTATTTGAAGATGACTCATTTAATGTACTGTAGGAGTTCACCGTCTACAGTTTGTTTTTTTAATTCCAGGTGACACAACATATTTTTTTACAGAGCTACAAGAGATGCGTACCTAAGACGGTGTTTGCTCTTCTAATGCCTGCTAGTTTTGCAGAGAAACTACTGTTGCACATTATAGGGTTTCCCTGGTTTTGTCCAAATTTCTGTAATCACATCTTATTGGCTGGCATGTTTGTATATGTCCTTAGGTGCGAGGTGAAACATCCATACAATTTTTGACCCTTCACAGGTTTTTCTGTCTTTTCTGTATTTTTCCTGTTTGTGGGATTATTGTCATTAACTGGTTTGGTTGTGTCCCCTGTGCAGGAACCAGTGAAGTCAAGGGCACCACAGTTGCATTTAGAGTATCGGTTCTACAAAACACTGGGAACTACAGGTAAGTTCATAGAATTGGTTGCCATTCCTCGTGGTGTCTTTGTGAGTGTGACAATAATTTGACTGTTTTGGAGGATCAGATCAGAAGATTGCTTCATTATTGCAACAGGTGACTAATCTTTTCAGGTTGCATATTGATGTTAAGATAGGCCAGCAACTTTAATCTGCAGAACTTTGTGTACACGACTGTGTGGAGGCTTACATGCATGGAGTGTGTTGAACAGTGACCTTGCTTGAAAATAGACTTACCAGTAGTGCAGAGGAGACAAAAGGAGTTGACATAAAGCTCTTTTTTATGATCCACTGGAAGACTTCCTTGTCATTATCTAGGCAGAATATGCAGGAGGCGTTGCAGGCTATATTTGAGGATGTTCCTTTCACTGCTGTATTCTGTTGTTTTCTTATGTAAGTAGTGGCCTGTGTGCACTAGGTTCTGCATACAGTGTTCAATGCCAAGGTCTGATTGAGCTTATATTAAATATGATGTATTTTATGTGTTACTGATTCAGTGTTGATCTGTATGGTTTTTAAGGTTTCTGGAAAGTGTGTAGGTGCACAGTGAAAAACTAAATGACTTTCCAAATGTAAGCATTTAATTGCATTTCAATTGTTCTTAAAACATTTATTGGTTTTTTTTTTTTTTTTTGGTCATGTGATGAAAACTAGCTGTTGCTGCATGGACATGTTGGCAAACCAAACTAGGAGCTAGTCCCTTTTGTACCTTATTGTTTGCTTCTACAGTGTGCATAAGGTCTGATGTGATCTGCAGAGTGTTCTGCGGATTGTAAGCTTGACACCATATAGCTGTTTTCATGTATAAACTCTAGCCACTGTCGGGAGAATCAGGCCTGGACGTTGTACTGAGTTTGACTTTACACGTGTAGCACACAGCAGGAGATTGTCAGACAAGTTGTCACCTGGGGAGAAACTCTACTGGATTTCAGCAAGGGGCCGGGGCACTTGTGTATAGCATGTGGTAGGGACAACATGGTATAGTGGGGATCTCGTTCCAACATGCACACCATACAATTTTGAAGCTAGTCATTTTACTACCCATCTAGTAATCATTTATTGCTTCTGATGGTCAGGTTTCACCAAGGTGTTAAACAGTTTGTTCTTCCTAGTTGCCAGACCTGTGACAGAATATAAAGGATTGTTTTATTGTTTGAATTTTTATTTTATGTCTGATCACACATGGTGGCTTGTGGCAGCAGTTTCTACCTTATATTGTCTGGTTCATGGTATTAATTACTTATGTCAACACTAATAGTACAAACACTGACATAACCATTTTTGCCTTTTCCACAAACCTCTTATATGTCTTTGCCTTTACACTTTATTTTTCAGTCTTCAGAGTGAAAGACAATGCAAGAATAGTTGCTTTTCGGGCTGCTCTCCCTTAACTCTGCTCCCCTGAGAATGTTCTCATCATAAAAGATTAGTCAGGGTATGGTGACACATCCCTGTGACAACAGCCACTGACAAGAATCCTGTGAGGTTAAATGACTGCAACAGAGAATTAAATTAAAGGCAGACTTTTTTAGACTCGGTTCAAGAGGAAATGGGTGGGAAGTCCAGAGACAATAGAAAAATCTTCTCTAATAGTTGTTCATTGCTTTTCTGGTAAAAGTATAATGTGTGTGTATATATTTATAGTGGTGGTAGTCACTTAAATACGCCTAAGCTGGAACTGAGATCAGAGTTTTAACATGCTGAACTTATTAACAGATATTTTCTTTACCAACAGTGATGTTGCAGTTTAGAGCTACTTACAGGTCGCGTGGAAAATAAAAACTCACGTTTGTTGGGATTTATGGTCCTTTATGTGCTTTTTGGAGTTACCTGCATATATGAAAACCAGACTGGGAGTATAATGTTATATTGTTTTGCAAAGGCAAGGACTGGGAAAAGGCCAACGGAAACTCATTAAATATTTAGAGAGTGGGTCTGCCTCTCTTAGCACTAACCTGCCTCTGTCCTCTCCTCCAGATGGGATAACGTGACCTCATTTCTTCTTGGCTGTGTGCTGTGCCACATTCCTCTCAGCCAATGTGGTCGTCACAGTGTCTATTTGAGAGGTCTTTATGAATTAATGTGGTTGACTCAGCTGCTTAATCAGGTGTTGTTATCTGATGCATAACCAACCATCACTGGATATTAATGAGGATGATTCAATAAGGAATCAAGTATCTCTTTGTTATTATAATGTGACAGTTGTTGTCAGTGCAGTAAGTGTTCCATTGCTGCTTTGGTTTTGCAAGACGGCAGACAATGAGATACTGTTGCACAGACAAAAAGTTTTGCAGAAGAGGGTTTGTTCAAAGCTTGGTGGAGACTGTTAAAGGTACATTCCTCATTATGAAACACTAAACGAGCTCTTTAAACATTTTAGTCCCAAAAACTGTTCACAAGTAACACAACTGAATAGAGCTACTTTTAAAATAATTAATAGTTCCAAATGAAATTAGTAAAACTAAAAACATGTGATGCATAGAATGTAAATAAATCGAACAAAATGGCACAGTAATCACAAGACACGACCTAACAAACAAGCAGATTGATAATTAACAATGCAGGTTTAGGGAGAGCAGCTGGTGAACTGAAGTAAGCCGGCAAATATGTCTGTTGGATATTTAAAGCGGTCAGCTGGATGTTTACTTGAGTGTAGAACTGAGCAACCAATCAGGCTGGAACGATAAGGACAGTACACTAAACTTCATGTGAGGTAAGAAGAGCTGGCTGTTGTTCCTTAATAGGCACTACCCGTGTCTGTCTTTATTCCACATCTCTGATTCCATCCTTCAGTTTTAAATTTAAAAAGGTGCAGCGATGGCTTTACTATGCGAAAATTCATCTACCAATCTCTAAATGATTTATGTTTGTCTGCTCCAGCATACTGTGAATAATGGGCTGCTGTGAACCTTGGATAAGTGACCAGTCTATCATAGGGCTTACATACACATAGACAGTAAAAAGAAAACAAAACTAGTATTCGAACGCACACCTACAGTCACGAATTCACCTAACCATTTCTTTGCACTGTGGGAGGAAACCCACACAGGCATGAGCAGAACATGCAGACACACAGAGACGCCGCACACAAATCCCAGTCTAATTTCTGTGATCGATCATGTTTTGTTTTTGGTTTGTTTGTTTTTGTGTTAGGCACAAGATATTTGGTACAAAAGAAATCAAGTATGGTTTTGAGTAAAAATAAACTTTGTAGTGTAGTACATTTCTGCAACCCTCTTCTTTGTCACAGTGGTGCATTAATTATTAATAACAGCACGGCTTCTAGCAGATGGTCAAAATCATACATCTATGCTTAAGACTGGTCTTATTATAAGATCTGATCCTTTTTCAGCTGATTGAGAAATTGCACCCAAACATAGTATTGTACAGTGAGATTTGGACGATTGTTTTTAAACCACTCATATTCATTCATCACACTCATTTTGTTCTCCTTTTGTTGCGAAGGTCCAGAGCCAGCACTTTATTAGATTACAGCTGTGTAAGACTACGCATTCTTTTATCCATTTATTCAGTCGCTGAAAGAACATACGTTTATAGATCTGGAGTTATGAGTTATTTATATTTTATTGTTTTCTCACCACAGTTCTGCTGTGATAAATATGTGATGTATTGCAGCAAATATTCAAATTTTACTATGTGGAACATCTGCATTTTCATGCATTTAAAACTTGATTGCTAATTGTTTCCCCAGTCTCCGAGACTGTATGCTGATGTAACTTGTGGCCCAAAACATATTGTTGAATTGTCATTCATTGTCATTATTGCAAAAATACTAGAAAATATCATGATACAGTTTTAAGTCTATATTGCCTAACTTTAGTCACCATGAACTAAATACTAGCATTCTTTGTAACTGCAAAGGTAAATCGGTCTTCACTTCATTTAACTCTGCATTTCAGCTCGTTCACTCGGTGGAATGTCAATGAAGATATACTGTTGGAACTCCTGTCTTTGTTTGTCTTTGCCACATGCTGGTCACTTGCTTACAACACTGTAGTCAAAGTCAGTACTACACCAAGGCAGTGCTGTCATTATTTTTTGTGAAAATTGAATGAGAGAAGTCAAAATTGGTAGCTTCCATCAAAGTTTGAGTCTTGCTTTACAATTAGGGTATACTGTGCAGTACAGGACACACAGATTGAATCTCTTACAAGAACTGTTTTGCTGTAGAAAATTATGGTTCTGCCGCCCTTGGTTTTCCTTTTGCAAGTAAAAAGCGTGACCAACCTTATTTTCAATTGAACAACCGTTTATCCACTTATTTACAGCATCTCTCCAATCTGACACATTTTTAGGCCTCCCACTGGCACTCTGGGTTTCAAAGCACTCATTCCTATGGTACAATTAGCAACCCACAGAACTGCATAATGGTGTCCAGAAACACAGGATGGAGCACAGCATGACTCCTACGAGCCCATATGCTAGCTGACAGCATTTATGCCACCTTTCGTGCTGCAGTGTATTTCCCATTACCCAGCTGTCAAGGCAAATGTCTTCAGCAGCATATTCAATATAAATATGTTAATACATTGTATTAGGATTAGTATTCTCTGATAAGTTAAAATGAGCGTACATTTAATAGATTTTACCATGTAATCATCTTTCCAGAGGGGAAGAGGATATGGTGTATTTAGTTAATAAAAGTAAACTCGACACGTGTACATAAATGTATACAGTGGCACAGAGGCATGTCTCCAAGTATACACGCAGGACAAACAAAGCTGCTCTATATACAGTAGTACTTTCTTCCAAAGATATTTTAAATGTTGGAATCAGCAGACGTGAAAGGGCTGGCTAGGACCATGAAACGCAGTTATTACATTCTTTCTTTTTGTAACTTATATGCCATTAAATATTTCTGAAGACTGAGTACAGTCTGATAAAGCAAGGCCTGTATGATGTGAAGCACCAGCATTTCTTTGAAGTTTCCTAAGAGGACCTTTTTTTTCTTTCAAATAGGACTGTGGCTTGTAGTAAGCAGAGGAAAACTTTGAATCGTGCAATTACCTGTCTGACCTGATTTTCTGTTCTTTGAAATCATGTGGTCAGGAACACAACAAACCAATAATAATATACAGTATAAAATTATTTATATATTAAATTATAAATTAAAAGGGATTGTTTACTTGTGCAAAGTAAAAGAGAAAATGAGAATTTGCACAAAGTTAAAATAGTTTGTATCCTGCCTGCCTGTCTCCTTACGTTACAAATTTTACACATCGAGTTCACACAATTTTCTAGACGTTTAACAGTGCTACGAACAGCTCTGCAAAGATCAGAGCACCAACCTTGTGATCACTTTAAGAGAGCAGCAAGGAGACTATTCAGTTGGGCGGTTGTGGTATGAGGCACCAAAAATGTTGTGACTGTCATGCAGTTGCAGACAGTGTTGCATTTTAGTTGAGAGTTAATATTTACCCAGCAGCTTTCTCTGCTCTTAGTCTTCAGTAACCTTTTGGTGCGCCGCCTCCTATTTGTCGAATTTGATTCCTAAGTATATCCCTTCCTCCTGCTGACATTATGCGGTTATCTAAGCTATTAAATGTGATCTTGCATATCTTTTGCAGATACTTGCAGATGTATACAGTAGTTAAACAGATAACATGGGGTTATTTCAGCAAATACAGTATAAGTAATAAGTATCTGCTGTGATAGTAGTTATAGTTTGGCAGGTATAGTATATTTAACATATGTGTTATACGTGTTTTTATTTCTTCTTTTTCAGCAGAGGGTGTGCCCCAGGTGTTTTACTTTGGGCCCTGTGGCAAATACAACGCCATGGTTCTCGAGCTGCTTGGCCCAAGTCTAGAGGACCTCTTTGACCTTTGTGACAGAACCTTTTCACTCAAGACTGTCTTAATGATAGCAATTCAACTGGTGAGCGTAGAGCATTATATGATACATTACAAATGGTTTCTACTGAGATTTTATGATTGTTTTTTTTTTTTTCTAAATTGTTAGTGTTTAAAATTTGTATGGGCAACATAAATATGTAGACTAGTTTGTCAACTTTTCCAGCTTTTGGGCTGCAGAAGACTTTTTATAAAGGTTGAAATGGCTGCCTAGTACTTATTGTGACCAGCGAACTGATCTTCATGTGTAAAATGGGTGGAATGCCTATTTAAATTTGCAGCTTACAACACTGTCAATAATTTGTGCAGCCAAAATACCAGTACTGAGTTTGTTTTTGTTTTTGTTTATGGTTTGTTTTTTATCTCGACTGCTGACATTATCGTTTTCTTTTCACCAGATTTCTCGAATGGAGTATGTGCACTCTAAAAACCTAATCTATAGAGATGTAAAACCTGAAAACTTTCTCATTGGACGGCAAGGGAATAAAAAGGAGCACATTATCCACATCATTGACTTTGGCCTGGCTAAAGAGTACATCGACCCAGAGACCAAAAAACACATTCCATATCGGGAGCACAAGAGCTTGACTGGCACCGCCAGATATATGTCCATCAACACACATTTAGGCAAAGGTATTTCAGTATTTCATAGCTTTGTCTTGGGTTTTGGTTATATATTGTTATGAAATATTTATTATGTAAGGTCGCTTGGCTCTTAGCTCTTGAAGTTTCTCATTACAATGTTATCAAATCTATTAATATAGAGCAAAGCCGGCGAGATGACCTGGAGGCCTTAGGCCACATGTTCATGTATTTCCTTCGTGGGAGTCTACCTTGGCAAGGATTAAAGGTGCGTTTACATGCTCAAACCTTTGTTGAGAATCACTTTTATCCTTTTTGGAATCTCTTCATTGATTCGAACAACACCTAAGGAGCACCTTGGTAGCTAAATGATTACTCCGCATGCCACGAGTGC